>NC_090436.1:59872620-61122620 GCF_031143425.1 Pleurodeles waltl
GAGGTCTTCATATCCTTCAACTGGAAACAGGGCCCAACAGGTGAGTTGGAGATTCCAGAGGGAAGTAGACACTTCCACCACCTACTGGTGAATGGAATCCCAACCACTGCCCTGAGAGACACTTGTGCCAGTCACACTATTGTGCATGACAGGCTGGTGCTCTCAAACCAGTACATCCCAGGTGAGACTGCCAGGGTAAGAGTTAGCCTAGACAGGGTCACTAAGAGGCCTGTGGCTTTAGTACCCATAGAAGTGGGTGGCACTCTTAGCTGGAGAAGGGTAGTAGTCAGTACAGACCTCCCCCTTGATTGTCTCCTTGGAAATGACTACCCAGAGGTTAGTCAGAGCCCAAGAGAGGAACTGGTCCAGTGCCAGTCCTCTCCCAAGGATTCTGGAAGTCCTGCCTCTGCAGTAAATGCCAGCAGGCCCCAGAAGAAGAAGAAAAGAAAACAGAGTAGGAAGGGTGGACAACCTTTAGCCAAGGTTACAGCAAGCCAAGGAGATTCTACTCCAGTAGGGGAGAACTCCAAAAATGGGCCTGATAAAGTCCAACCTGACCCACAAGAAGTCCTGGCTAGTCAGGCAACTGTTAAACCTGAGTGGGTGGCTCCTCAGCTAACAGAAGAAAGAGTGGAAAAAGGGTGTTTACTACAAGATGTGGTAACCCCCCACTCTAATACAGCAGACAGGCAACCTGAACCCAAAGAGGCCTGTAACTTAGCCCCTTCCCTTTTAGGTGAAGAGCTAAAGGTGTGGTTCTGGGCACTGACAGCTGTCAGTGGCCTCTGCTGGGTGTTAGCCTTTATGGCTGCACTATCCTTAGCATGGTGGTCTGACCCCATGCCAAATAGCAAGTTAGGCCCCCTGACCCTATTGGTCATGGTGGGGTTACTCCAGCTCTGGGTAACCTCTCTGGGTAAGCTAGGGGTAACCCTAGCCAAGATAAAGTTAGCAGAGGTGGATACCTCTAAGACCAAAATAGAAAGAATGGGTGGAGACATTGAAGAGGCAGACAAGAGGCAATTCAGACTAGGTCCTATCACTGTGGAAGTAGGTCAGTTCCCCAAAGGGAATGACCTGAACAGAAGGATGTAAGGCAGAGTAGGCCCTGCAACTAACCAGCCTATTTCTCCTACTCTTCCTCGCCTGACAGACTAGGAAGACTCTCCCAGCTTGGGCTGAGTCTCCTGGCCTGTGGGCTGGGGGGGGCTTGTGTAAAGAAATGGCTCCCTGTTGCAGTTACCCCCCACTTTTTGCCTGATACTGATGCTGACTTGACTGAGAAGAGTGCTGGGACCCTGCTAACCAGGCCCCAGCACCAGTGTTCCTTCACCTAAAATGTACTTTTGTATCCACAATTGGCAGACCCTGGCATCCAGATAAGTCCCTTGTAACTGGTACTTCTAGTACCAAGGGCCCTGATGCCAAGGAAGGTCTCTAAGGGCTGCAGCATGTCTTATGCCACCCTGGAGACCTCTCACTCAGCACAGACACACTGCTTGCCAGCTTGTGTGTGCTAGTGAGGACAAAACGAGTAAGTCGACATGGCACTCCCCTCAGGGTGCCATGCCAGCCTCTCACTGCCTATGCAGTATAGGTAAGACACCCCTCTAGCAGGCCTTACAGCCCTAAGGCAGGGTGCACTATACCATAGGTGAGGGTACCAGTGCATGAGCATGGTACCCCTACAGTGTCTAAACAAAACCTTAGACATTGTAAGTGCAGGGTAGCCATAAGAGTATATGGTCTGGGAGTCTGTCAAACACGAACTCCACAGCACCATAATGGCTACACTGAAAACTGGGAAGTTTGGTATCAAACTTCTCAGCACAATAAATGCACACTGATGCCAGTGTACATTTTATTGTAAAATACACCACAGAGGGCACCTTAGAGGTGCCCCCTGAAACTTAACCGACTGTCTGTGTAGGCTGACTAGTTCCAGCAGCCTGCCACACCAGAGACATGTTGCTGGCCCCATGGGGAGAGTGCCTTTGTCACTCTGAGGCCAGTAACAAAGCCTGCACTGGGTGGAGATGCTAACACCTCCCCCAGGCAGGAGCTGTAACACCTGGCGGTGAGCCTCAAAGGCTCACCCCTTTGTCACAGCCCAGCAGGGCACTCCAGCTTAGTGGAGTTGCCCGCCCCCTCCGGCCACGGCCCCCACTTTTGGCGGCAAGGCTGGAGGGAACAAAGAAAGCAACAAGGAGGAGTCACTGGCCAGTCAGGACAGCCCCTAAGGTGTCCTGAGCTGAAGTGACTCTAACTTTTAGAAATCCTCCATCTTGCAGATGGAGGATTCCCCCAATAGGGTTAGGATTGTGACCCCCTCCCCTTGGGAGGAGGCACAAAGAGGGTGTACCCACCCTCAGGGCTAGTAGCCATTGGCTACTAACCCCCCAGACCTAAACTCGCCCTTAAATTTAGTATTTAAGGGCTACCCTGAACCCTAGAAAATTAGATTCCTGCAACTACAAGAAGAAGGACTGCCTAGCTGAAAACCCCTGCAGAGGAAGACCAGAAGACGACAACTGCCTTGGCTCCAGAAACTCACCGGCCTGTCTCCTGCCTTCCAAAGATCCTGCTCCAGCGACGCCTTCCAAAGGGACCAGCGACCTCGACATCCTCTGAGGACTGCCCCTGCTTCGAAAAGACAAGAAACTCCCGAGGACAGCGGACCTGCTCCAAGAAAGGCTGCAACTTTGTTTCCAGCAGCCTTGAAAGAACCCTGCAAGCTCCCCGCAAGAAGCGTGAGACTTGCAACACTGCACCCGGCGACCCCGACTCGGCTGGTGGAGATCCGACACCTCAGGAGGGACCCCAGGACTACTCTGATACTGTGAGTACCAAAACCTGTCCCCCCTGAGCCCCCACAGCGCCGCCTGCAGAGGGAATCCCGAGGCTTCCCCTGACCGCAACTCTTTGAATCCAAAGTCCCGACGCCTGGGAGAGACCCTGCACCCGCAGCCCCCAGGACCTGAAGGACCGGACTTTCACTGGAGAAGTGACCCCCAGGAGTCCCTCTCCCTTGTCCAAGTGGAGGTTTCCCCGAGGAACCCCCCCCCTTGCCTGCCTGCAGCGCTGAAGAGATCCCGAGATCTCTCATAGACTAACATTGCGAACCCGACGCCTGTTTCTACACTGCACCCGGCCGCCCCCGCGCCGCTGAGGGTGAAATTTCTGTGTGGGCTTGTGTCCCCCCCGGTGCCCTACAAAACCCCTCTGGTCTGCCCTCCGAAGACGCGGGTACTTACCTGCAAGCAGACCGGAACCGGGGCACCCCCTTCTCTCCATTCTAGCCTATGTGTTTTGGGCACCACTTTGAACTCTGCACCTGACCGGCCCTGAGCTGCTGGTGTGGTGACTTTGGGGTTGCTCTGAACCCCCAACGGTGGGCTACCTTGGACCAAGAACTGAACCCTGTAAGTGTCCTACTTACCTGGTAAAACTAACAAAAACTTACCTCCCCTAGGAACTGTGAAAATTGCACTGTGTCCACTTTTAAAACAGCTATTTGTCAATAACTTGAAAAGTATACATGCAATTTTTATGATTTAAAGTTCCTAAAGTACTTACCTGCAATACCTTTCGAATGAGTTATTACATGTAGAATTTGAACCTGTGGTTCTTAAAATAAACTAAGAAAATATATTTTTCTATACAAAAACCTATTGGCTGGATTTGTCTCTGAGTGTGTGTACCTCATTTATTGTCTATGTGTATGTACAACAAATGCTTAACACTACTCCTTGGATAAGCCTACTGCTCGACCACACTACCACAAAATAGAGCATTAGTATTATCTATTTTTACCACTATTTTACCTCTAAGGGGAACCCTTGGACTCTGTGCATGCTATTCCTTACTTTGAAATAGCACATACAGAGCCAACTTCCTACAGTACACAAATAACAATTTAAGGAGTCACATGTCCTTCATAGCTAACTGTGCTATATTAGAAGGAATAAAAGTTATGAACTGCAAGTAACAAAAGGAATTCTGTGTTTAACCCACTTACCAGTCTGCATACAATAAAAATCTGTCATCTGCATATTACATGATGTGCTTTTCAGGAGACACATTCATCTTCTATCCTTCTATACTACTTTGATTTAAATCTGGGACTCAAAAAATGGCAGCAAATGTGTTAACCTCCAGGGTGATCTTACCATTATTGTTATTCCCTGAGATTTACTGGACACACAACGCTCTCCACAGTATGCGCGTTAATCCCATAAGATATTTTAAAATGCAGACTTTGCAACCAATTAAGCAGAACAGATCTACTGCCGTGTTCCTCCTTGTTGCCAATTTCTTTGCCACAGAGTTAAAAAAAAAAACGAAATGTATTAGATGAGGACCAGATTCTGCCTTGAGGTTGTGCCACTTTTTTGGCACAACCCCAACCCAAAATCTAATTTGTTAAATATCATAATGCGCTTAAATATACTCATGATAGACGTGATAAACATATGTGTGAGGTCTTGATATCTGATGTCACTTCTTGTGATGTCACTTCTTGTGAGGTCACTTTCTGTGATGTCACGTGCAATGACACGTGCCATGATGTCATGCACTGTGATGGCACGACTCATGATGTCACTTGCATACTGCCTAACTTGGTTAGTCCTCCTTTTTTTTTGGACTTGCATCCTGTGCCTTCTTTCCATGCCTAAAGTTTAGCTGTCCCAGGGAAGATTGAAGGGGGCAGGGTCTATCATGTTTTTATCTTCTCAGCTAAGAGCCAGAGCTTTTGCAGTCAGGAAAGCAATGGATGTAGCAGGCAAAAAGTGGCTTGATAGGAAGGAGAGCAAGACCAAAGTTGACAGCACTACACTAGGTTTTCACGCCCGCTGTGCTGATGTGTGAATGCATTTGTAATACTATTAATAATAATTTGTGCATTTTATACAGTGCTTTTTCAATGTACTTAAAGTATATAGATATATATGCTTGTTTAAATAATCTACAATTAGCTTTATGCCCCCTGAAACCAGCCAGGGGCCTGTCGCCTGTGCACAGAGTACTTAGTGTACTGAGGGGGGCCCCCTAGAGCTCTCTCCCCGCACCGCAGGGGCTGCGGGGACCTTTGTTACCACACTGGCCACGCTTCTAGCCCTGTTCCTGTCTTCTACTCCGGACCCCAGTCGCCTCTCGGGGTGGGGAGCTTAGGGACCACCAAGGGGCCGGGTAAATCATGCACCAGTGGCTCTGGGCCTGCTGCCCGCCATGCTACTTCCTGGCTTACAATTCTCAGGACTATTTCCAGGCGTTGACCGGTCTTACTCAGCATCAGGCCAGGCTGCCCCTTTGGCCCATGTCATTTGCTCAGCTGCAGTGCTTAATTTTTAAATAAAAACGTGGCGGTGCCCAAAGCTCTCATCTGAAACACGTGTCTGCTGCATTTAAATGTGGAAGCACGGAATACTGAGGCAGCGTAATCCTGAAGCCATCTGGGGTGTCTTTAATTCATTTACAGCCACTCCCTGCCCCTTCAGCTCACTCTTGCAGCTTTTTTCTTTCTCCCTTTGTGAAGCTTTTTCGTTTTTCTCTTCCTCCGTCTTTCCCATGTGTCTTTTGCTTGTAGTATATGCTTGAGGCAGAAAAATAAGTGCTGGCCCTCAAAAATAAGTGGTGGTGCCTGCACCGGAAACCACTGGCTCAAATTAAGCACTGCTCAGCTGGATCCATGCTAACCCACTAACCTCAGGTCCTTCTTCATCTCTGCTCCTCGTGGCCTTCTTGTTAACATTCACCCCACCCCTAAAATCTCTTTACCCACCCATCTCAGGGCACCAGGCCTCAGCCAGACAGACTCCAGCCCAGCCGCACTGTCCTTCAGGGTTTACCACGCAGCACTGCTGTGTTCCGTCAGTATCAGATACTTGACCTCGCTCCCCCATCTCAACTCACAGCAGTGCTTGTAGTTTTTCCCACACAGTCATCCTCAGCGCTGCCACCAGTCCATTGGCAGCTCTGGCTCTCAGCTTGGTCTATTCATGATGTATTTGCCACGTTGGTCTTTGGAGTTAGGCCGAACCCCACTAGCTCACACTCCACTTATTGCCACCTAGATGCTTGCTCTGTCTTTTCTTTGAGGCATCCTCCTCAGCACTCCTGCGGATATTAAATCCTCTTTCTCTAGCTGTTAACGACAGTGCTTAATTTGTAAATAAAAATGTGCCTGCACCCAAACCTCTCCTGAAAGACGTGGCTGCTGCAATTAAATGTGCGAGCACAGAATACAGGCAGCGTAATCCTGGAGCCACTGGGGGCTCTTTAATCCATTTACAGCCACTCCCTGCCCCTTTAGCTCACTCCTGCAGCTTTCTGCTTTCTCCCTTTGTGTCTCTCTTTCGTTTTTCTCTTTCTCCGTCTTTCCCATATGTGTCTTTTGCTCGCAGTAAATGCTCGAGGCAGAAAAATAAGTGCCGGCCCTCAAAAATAACTGCTGGTGCTATGCACCGGAAACCACCGACTCAAATTAAGCACTGGTTATCGAGGTAGTTGTGGAGCCTTAGCAAAGCACGTCGGTCTTTTGCCCAGCCTGGTCACGCCTCGAGTTTGCTATTTTATTCGATGATTAGTACTATCAGTAATGATTTCATAATGGGCCGGCCAGGTTCTCCCAAGGCAGCCCCATGGCCCACCCAAGGCCTATTACAATTAGAAAAACAACTTTTTTGCTTTTTCTCAAAGAGTCACCAGGGGAGCCCGGAGCCTCACTTTCTCAGTTTAATTGTTTAGCTTTCATAAATAGCACCAATGCACTGGGATACTTGAACAGCAAGGGAACCTGTAATCCCTGCTATTCACATAAACATGATAACAGCCACCATCGCGATTGACATTAACATCATGCTAAACCTTCAGTGTATATTTAAAAAAAGCTGCCAATGTCATACGTTTTGATTTTGCTGTTGTGAAAAGACTTTAGCCAGGCTTCTCTGACATTGAACAAAAGTGGTGGCTCTCTTGTGGCAGGACTGGAAACCTGTGCTGCTGTTGTCCTGCCTACTGCCAATATCCCTGGTCTCCTAATATTATCAAAAGAAACTTAAGACACAGATAACACACCTTGGGGCCCAAATGCCTGTGCATTTACTCACTCCCAAATCATTCTCTTTTGGCTATATCGGTGACTAGCAATGGATCATAGCACTGTTGTAACAGGTTAAACCAAAGGTCTTCAAACCTTTTGATGCCGGGACTCCCTTTCAAATATTTTTAGGCATATAGACCCCGTCCTAACAATTTGTTTTAGGATCTGATACTCCTCATCATCGACAATCATGAACATCCCCAATCCCCACGGCACTTTTACAGTGAGGAAATTATATTAAATAGTGTTTAGCAAACCAAAGGTCAGTGAGTGTGGGGGCATGGTCAAGGGTGTGGCTGAAAACAAAGATCCTAATTTACAAGGAATTTAAAAGGGCAGGAATGCACCGTATTTATGAAATACAATGCATTCCTGTCCTTTCCCCCTGCGCTGGCTCACAAATTGCTGCCTAACCCTAACGTAGGCTGCATTGTTTTTGTGCAGGAAGGGGCACCTTCCTGCACAAAAACAATCCTGAAAGGTATTTTCCTTTTTCTATGTGTGCTGCAGAATGCAACACACATGAAAAGAGGAAATAATGAGGGGAAATGAAAACATTTCTCCTCATTATGCCTGCGTAAGGTTTTGGCACTGCTTCTGTTTAGTGATTTTGTAAATCTGAAGCAGCGTCAAAATCCATGAACACCGACTGCAACGCCCATGGAAAGCCTCCTTGACACAGAGTAAGGTAGCGCAGCGGCTTGCACAGCGTTGACTTACTCCATATCTATGAGGCCATGCAAAGCCACGCAGGGTGGCTTTGCATCACCTCATAGGTATGACTGAGAGGATTGTGCTGCCGAAGCGTCAATAAAAGTGATGCTCCGGAGGCACAAGCCTCTCATAAATATGCCCCAAAATATTCTGTACGTTTTTTGTTTGTTTTTTTAGGCCTTTCACCGTCAGGTAGCTATTTATAAAATAACAGGCAGCCTAAATGAAAAATAAATAAAAGAAAGTGGTTACTCATTGGGAATGCACTGTAGTGCATTATGAAACCTCTACTAGTTAATGCACTGCAGAGGTCTGTGTGTGACCAGAGAGCCACAGAATTAAGGCCCTCATTACGAGGCTGGTGGTCTCATGACCGCCACATTAAGAGTTGTGAGGCTTGGCAAGACTCCATAACCCAGCTAGGCCCGCCGTTGCGGTCGTACCACTGCGGCCTGCGGGGAGCACCTTCAACCCGTCGGCAGGCCTCAGCCTGCCATCCGGATTACGAGGCTGCAAACCGCCAGGCTTTCTGTGTTGGTCACCCCACCACAAAAACCCTGGCTGTCACACACATACACACATGTCCTCACACATCCCTCCTCAACCATCCACACACTCACCTCCCCCACACCTCTTCACGCATGCATGCATACACATACACACCTATTTAGCATATGCATACTTGCACTCAGACGCACCCACTCTCTCCCATTCATCAACACAGACACCCCCATTCACGCGCAAATACACACACGCATTCAGCACCCCCCTCTGCAGCACCGACCGCCAGCACAACTGCTGGCTGCTTTCTGCCTTAATAATGGCAGAAAGCAGCCAGAACTCATAGTATTGTGGACTGCTGACCGCCAGCACTGGCAGTCATCTGGCGGGTTGGGCTTTGGCAGTCAGTGAAATTGACAGCCAAAGTCCAAATGAGGGCCTAAATCTTGATGTGTGCAGTGGAGAAGTGACTCGTGTATTTTTAGTGCCATGAGGTCATGAAAGCACTGTGAACATGTAAGTCATTATTTTATATTTGCATTACACAGTATAAGATAGGCCACTACAAAATGCACAAAAAGGTTTAAGATAAAATGGTGTTTCCAAAATGTAGATTTAAGTAATACCAGACCTATGTAATACATTTTTTTGATAGCTGTCCCTTCAACACCTCCTCAGGGGTAGTAAGCACTATGGGAAAGATTTAGGAGCCCCTAGCGCCTTCTTGCCCCACATTAACGTCTTTTTTTTTTTTTATGCTAATGTGGCCCAACGTGGCCAAAATCGATGCGCCAAATTTACAAAGTGGCACAATGCATGCATTGCTCAACTTTGTAACCCTTATGTGCCAGGCATAATGTATGCAAAGGGGGCGTTCCCCTGTTGGGGGGGAGGGGCGGAAAAAATGGCACAAAGAAATATCTTAGATTTCTTTGCGTCATTTTTTCCAGCACTTTTAATGCCTGCTCGAGCAGGCCTTAACAGGAGGCACACCATTGTTTACATTGGGCCTCAATGGGCTTTGCAGCGTCAACATTTTTTACGTTAATCCTCCAAAGCTCCGAACTAGCGTACATTTTTTTGATGTTAATTCCCTAACTACCACCATAGTGCGCCATATCTTAGATACGGCGCAAGCATGGTGGCGTTGGAGGGGGGCGCTAGGGGGCACTGCACTGGGTGCAGGACCACTTTTCTTAAATCTAGCCCAATGTATATACAATTACAATTAAAAGCACACACTCCACAACCCTGTTGTTAACTGTTTGCACTACCGCTCAAAAAGAACAAATCTTTGTCATCACAAAGCTTGAGTGATTCGATAAATTAAAGCCAGAACCGGCTCCCAAGCGTCCTTTGCATTTGTATATTTTACCCTTTGCATTGGCAGATCAACTCGTAGCTCACATTTTCATTTCATTCAGGAAGCAGGCAGTCTGGCATGAAAGCTTCTTTAGCTGTATGTGCGGCTTTGTTTTTACAGCACAGGAGACTCAGTCAATGAAAGTTCAGCTGAAGCATTTTAACCATCAGCTGGGGAATGTGCAACCCCCTTCCCAGGACTCCAGGGACCCCCTAAGGCTCGCGCCCCACAGATTGAAGACCTCTGTCCTAAACTGATAAGATAACTTAGTGGGCTAATGCACTTGCTACTGAGATGTCCTACAATCTGTGGCTTCACAAGTTTACATCTTGCTACTCAGCCTTTTATTTCCAACCCAAAAGTGGGAAAGTAAGCACTGTAAATACTTTTACATCCAGTCAACGATAAAAGAAATCCGAGCTGGCAGGTGTCCCTGAACTCAATAAATACAATTATTCGTACTTTACATAATAGTGATGTTTTGGGACATTTTGAAAAGTAGAGTGCATACCTCACTTAGGGCCAGATGTATGAATCTGGCCCATTGTGATTCGGTAATTGCGATTTTTAAAGAATCGCAAATACCGACTCGCAAAGGGCCATGTATCACATTTGCGAGTCGGTAATAGCGATTTCATAAAAATCGCAAATGCAATTACTGAATCGCAAATTGCGATACTGGCCCCATTCGCAGCTATGGGCCTGTTGGCCCATAGCTGCGAATTTTTTGCATTTCGCAAATTGCGATTTCTGAAACAGAAATCGCAATTTGTGAAAAGCAAAGGGCCAGGGTGCTGGGGGCCTCTCCTGCACCCCATTTTTTTATTTTTACACATGTAAAGTACACACATGACAAAAGGGCATGTGTGCTTTACATTTCAAATTTAAAAATGCAGTTTTACTGCATTTTTACATTTTGCACCAGGTTACCACCTGGTTGCAGGTCATGGTATTTTGCACTTGCAAAATACCATTCTGCGAAAAATCGCAATTTGCGTTTTTTTGCAGAATTGCTTTGCGATTTGCAAAATCCAGGTCGCAACGCAGAAAATCGCAATTTTTGCGGTTTTTGGTCTGCGAATGCATTTGATGCATTGCAGACCTCAATTTTGCACTCGCAAACGGCCGATTTCGCTGTTTGCAAGTGCAAAATCTGTTGATACATCTGGCCCTTAGATCTCTAAATGTTAGCTGTTGAGCAACTAGCAGCTCTGGACACGGCAGTGTCCTTTCATTAGAAGCCTTGAAAAACACAGGGCCACTGTTTTCACAGCTGTGATGCTAAAGGGTTCAAAGCATGATCAAATATTCTAGGATCTGATCAAAAGGAAAAGGCGAAGGGGTACAGAGATGAGAGACGGGAGGGGGTGATTAGAGGAAAGCCAGAAGATAGAAATGATGAGACTAAGGGAAATGTAGCATATAAGACAAAAGAATGGCAAGGAAAGAGCTGGGTGAAATAAAAGTAAAAGAGTGAATAGAAGGGAAAAGAAAAAAATTATCATGACAGAGAAGAGTGCTTAATTTGTACTGGTGTTTGCCAGTGCTTGCATTGGCACTTATTTATGTAGCCCACCGCGTGGTGGCACTGTCTTTTTTTCAAAAAGAGCACTGTAGCAGACTGTTTAACAATCCAATATCTCTAATAACAACACTAGTGTGCACAGGCCATTCTTACACCTTTAGGTCACCTGGTAAAGCCCAAATTGTCACATTTGTAGGATTTTAATGGTAAGTGGGTGACATTAGTTTTTATATTTGGCAGCTTTGGAAGGGCCTGTATGTGGTGCAAGCTGCAGTGGCCTCTTGAGTAATAGTTTGGGATGGGGCACTTACCTTTTGATGAATTAAGCACCGACAGCTTTGATTAGCGAAGACAATAAAGATGATGTGAGAGGTGGTTGAAGGAGGATGAAAGAGGTGTCTGATGAAGTAAGGTGATGGAGTAGAGCAAAATGGAGAAGGAGAATGATAAACAAAGTGTTTGATGGGAATTTGATAATGGGTAAGCACTCAGTGAGAGGGGAGCAATGAGAGGTGAATAGAGTGAGAGCAGCAGGGAAGAGTGAAGGCAGAGGATGACGCTGTTGAAGGATGAGTATAATGAGAAAGAAATGTGGTCAGAAAGAAAGGTGATGAGTAAATGATCAGATGTGGGGGAGGGACCAGAGAAGGACGATTAAAAGACTGGAGGAGATTGATAGAGCAAAAGGGACAAGCAGGGAGAGTGTTGAAGAAAGAGAGGATAGTGAGACTAGTGGGAAAGAGGAAGAGAACATGAAAGAAGCAGCAAACTTTCATGTCACAATTTAGGAAAAACAGTTCAGACCTGAGGTTAATCAGATTAACTGTAATTTCCCTCTAGTTCCCCTCCCTATACATTCCGCTCCAGAAACCGACAACCAAATATTATTTCAGAAAACAGCCACTCAATGAGAAGTCCAGTCCTCAACCTCAAAAGCTCTACTCAGTGGGTAGCTGAGGGTGGAAACAGGCACATATTTGATTTTTGGTTGGTTCTCCTCAGGTTGCTAACTTTGTCTGGTCGTCCGATTGTTAACACAATGTTTTGGAGTAAATGTGCAGCAGTAGCCACTATCGACAACTTTAAAAGTTGTTCTTCTCCTACTATCTCTTTGATGTGCAAATGGAGCCCAGATCTTTGTAGATCTTGTGCATGCTCATGAGAATGACTGATATAATACATGCCTTGCTACTGTTCAACTGTTGAGAGCTACCAGTGAAAAACACATACAGGGAAACAGGAGTGTAAGGTCTGATTACGCGCACCTGCACACCAACACAAGTAGTCATACACACTTGTACAGTAGATCAAGCTCCCTTCCTTCCAATTCTTACCCCATACGCAGCAACGGTGAAGGTGACGCTGACAGAAGACAGTGAAGTGGAGGGAGAGGACTGTGAGGTGGAGAGATGAAAAGGTGAAGCAAAGTAAGGAGAGGCTGATTTGTAGGAGGGAACAGAGAGGTGTGTGAGTCAGAGGGCTGATATTGAGGAAGGGTGAGGTGGAGAAAGAGGGGGGTGATGCGCAGTAAGAGCATGGAGAGGTGGAGTGAAAGCAGGAGGTGAGGTGAAAAGAGAAGGGTGAGGTGGAGAGAGCGAGGAGGGAGGGTAAGGCATACTGAAAGGAGGACATGGCAAGGACAAAGGATGAGGTGATGAGAAAGGGTGAGGCAGAGAAAGAGGAGGGTGAGTTGGACAGAGAAGAGGAAGTGATGGGAGGAACTAGAGTATGAGGTGGGCTAGAAAGCAAGGAGTGCGAGGCAAAGAAGGCAGAAGATCCCATAGATACAAAGCCCCAGAAATACAGAATAAAACTAATTGGCACAACCAGTACAGTAGGTTTAGTATATTCCTCATCCCCCTACAAAATTACCCTGCATGTCCACAGCGAGCAGTCAAACACCTAAAAAATGCTAGGTAACCCTATTCATTTTCCTGGCCCTCCCAGATCCTGAATTCTGGAATCGGGCCTGATGATGGGAAAAGAGAAGTTACTTACTTTTAGGCCTTTGTTCTCAATCAGGGGCATTTTTATTGAATCCATAAACAGCCAATCCTCCTCATTACTGGCTTGTGTGGTCTGATAACAGTTACAGGATGGGGATCCTCCTACCTGTCAAAATGAGTGGAGGTATCACTAGTAGTGCTGTGAATTGTGGCACAGTGGATCATGCTTCTTCTCTAAACTAGCAATCTCCCTTGAGTGGATGAATGAGGAACTTTTAGGTGCAACATTCCCCTACAAGGTATGTGGATGCTCAAGAGGAAATAACTTGTGAATGATATATAAGAAAACAAAACAGCTAACAGGGAACTGTAACATAAAATCATTCAAAATAATAGATTTTAATGTTCTATCCAGAAGACGCTGTGCCCACAGGTAATTGATTCCAGGCCCTAGATATTAAAAACAAATATGACTTCCCTCCCAGGCGTTTTTGTCTGAAAAGAGTGACAACTGTCAGAACCCAGTGTTTACTGCAGACTAAACCTGGTGATCTGTGGTTTAACTGCAGGATCCTTTGTTGCACTGGTAACCAGGGGCGGCACCTCCATGTGGGCAGAGGAGCATCGCCCGACAAAAAAATGCCCCCCATAACAGAAAAATAAAATGGTAATAAACCTTGTGTATTACCATTTTATTTTTCAGCGCCCGTCCTGAACCGAGTGTCATGACAGGGCGTGGCAGTTGCTGCCAAGTAGCAACAGGGAGCTGTGCACCTGTTTAAAGTGCGCATGTCCCTTTGGCCGGCTGTCTTGTGACGGCCAGCCAGACATGCGCACTTAAAATATATCTAACGCAGCTGGATTAGAGAAGGCACAGGCCCCCAGTGCTCTTGTGAGCGCTGAGAGAGCCCACTTCCACCAATCCTGAAGCTGGTTTCATGCTGGTTACCAGCATGAAACTAGCGTCAGGATTGGCTTTTGCAGTTTACTGGTTCCTGTGCTGTCGCACGTCCAAGCTGGGAGAGGCAACGCGTTGCAAGGAGTGAAGATCTTCTACATGTAGGTGCCTTTTTAAAATTTAATTTTTATTGTATGCCCCCTCCTGCCCCCCATTGTAAATACGAGCTGGCTGCCGAGCTGGTAACCAGTACCACTGCCTTCTGGCTTCCGTGCTGTGGCCAAACTTACACAGTCCAGTTACGAGTCTGACTCCTGAGTTTTAAATAATTTACAACCTTACCAGGAGTGTTGTAGAAACTTGAAGGTAACAAACGTTGGTGTAGTCCAGCATAGAAGGGATGGCGGGTGCTACCACCTTTGCTTTAAATTCCTGCAGATACGCTATTTACAAACTAAATATACATAGATTGTTCAAAAGATCATTTCTGTTTGTGAAAGTGCTTCAGGAATTGTCACAAATGGAGCTATTCACTGTTTAACTTCAGTAAGTTTTCCCCTGTCGCAGAGCTGAGATTTCAAGTATCTGTTCTTTATATTAATTTGATCACATAAGTAAAGTTGGTAGATGATTAAAAATGCATCTGAAATTTCCCTTAAACTGGATGCCAACATGTGCGGTAGTTCCTATGTCCTGTACTTTATTCTTGCATTTGTTACTCATACCTTTGAAATCAAAAGAAGCTGAAGAAAACAGCAAGTGTGAAAAAGGATGTCAGACTATTGTGTAGAATTCAACAGGAAGCTACACTTTACTCTCCAATTCCACTCTATGACACTCCACTAAGATTTAGCGCAAAGGGTTACAGAGTGGTGCAATGCACGCTTTGCACCACTTTGTAAATCTGGCGATGCGTTTTTGGGCATCTAAAACCACATTAGCGTAAAAAAAAAAGACTCTGATGTGTCATTATATGGTGCAAGGGGCTCTTTATTCTGCCCCTTACTATGAAACTCTATGTGGAATTATTTGGGAGTGCTCGAAGCTTTGAGCATGGTTTGGACTGGATCCTACAGAAGAAGAAGTGGTGGCTCTTCTCACTTCCTGAGCACCTATTACGTTATTCCTTTTGCTGATTGGGACCTTGTGAATTGAGTTGATGTTAAGTGTGCGTGCCACTTTCTCCTAGCCACCCATTCTTGTTTGAATGTCTCATCTAAATGTCAGCATATTGCTTAGCAACAACTTTTATGCAGTATATGATCCAAAATTTAGAAGGCACAATATAAAGTGTCACAGTGGTTGTGAAGAGGCAAGGTGTTCCTGTTCTTTACCTTGCGACAAAGAGCTGGAACACAGTCACCATCATTACCTCAATTCAGGAAAGACCTTAGGACCTGGTTCTTTGACTGAAGCACAGAGAACCAACCACCCACAGAGCCTCGAGACCCTTATGGGTGAGTAGTGTGCTCTACAAATTTCCGATTGATTGACTGAGAAAATATTATTTAGAGCTCATTATGTGCTTAAATCAAAAGAGCCTTTCCACAAAAACACTGAGAGGTATATTTATACTCCATTTGCGCCAAATTTGCGTCATGGCTGACTGGGGCAGGGGAAGAGGTGCCTGTAGCGAAGGAGACGCCCACCCTCCTGGGTGAGCGGGCACGGGAACTTGGTGGGGAGCAACTGGGAGGGCGGTGAAGGTATAGGGGTGGCGGAAGATGACAAAGAATGGGTGGGCCCAGTAGGGTCTGCCATCACCAGGGAGCTGCCATAGGAGGAAGTATCAGAATCACTACCTCCAGTGGTAGTTGCCTCCCCCGTGGTACTCCCCTCGCCCTCCAACCCACTGGTCCCCTTGGCGTCGGTCGACTATGCCTCCTTGGAACTGTGGGCTGCTGCATTCCACTCGCCAGTGCCTCAGCTCCCTCGCCAGATGATGCTAGTGTACACAGGGATACAAGCGCACAGGGGTGGGGAAACAAAACAAGAAAAGTGTATGTCAAATCCCTGAAATAGGTACATTTTGGGACACAGACATTCCCACCCAGGTCAGGCACGAACCCTCAGCAGACACAGCATACGTTATGAATGTACCCCTGACTAGTAGGCATGACCCCAGAATACACCACATTACCTTCCTGAAACACGACTCTGATACACTGAGTGAAGTGCACCCATGAGAGACTATGCCAAGCCAATACATCAACAAGTTCATAAGGCCACAATGAATACCAGATGACAAACATGGGACCCCTCATAGGCCTACAGACCCTGCCAAAACTAGCTATGACACTATCCCAAGGACGTGGAAGGGGGCAGAACTGCAGGGACACACCTGTCTAAGTGCCTGGCACTACAATGCATGCATCCCACAGCACCCAACTACACCTATCATAGTGGTATCACAACAGTGTTGGTACTCGCCCCATTGTAGCTGCTGTGCTGCCTTTAATCTGTATCTGGATATGCCACCGCCAAAATGCAGGCCATTAGTGGGGTCAGGGTCCGACGGGCACCCCTTCCTCGTTGGGAGGCCTTTCCCAGCTGGGCTTCTCTCTGGTCTTCCTGGCCCAGTCCCTCAGGACCTCCCACCGCTTCCTGCGGTGGGTGCTCTGCTGGTTGTAACCCCCAGGGTCCGCACTTCCTTGGCGATGGCTTGCCACAGGCCTCTCTTTTGATGGGCGCTGACCTGCATGGAACACACAGAGTTAAGAAAGAGACGTCAGTGTTCAGTGTGGGTGCCCCATACACAAATGCCATGCCCGTTCATACTGACATGGCCCCTGGTGACTTGCAAATGAACAAATTACAAGCAGAAAGTGCCAGACAACCTATCGTTGTGCAGTCACACAGTGAACACACGCATTCAGGCATCCTCCACAATCACACACATCTAAGGATGCCAGCAACTCACCTGCTCTTCTGGTCGCGCATACAACTTCACATACAGGGGTAGGACCCGTCCACCAGCTTCTCAAGCTCCTCCACGGTGAAGGCCGGGATCCGTTCCCCTGTCACACGTGCCATCTCAGGGACCAAAGTCAGGACACAGCAGCACATGCAGTGGAGTTCTACCGTTAATGTGATGCAGGAGTCAAGTGTCAAGGGTCTGTCAAAATGGGGGTAGATACCGTGGCGGTGTGCACCGTCACCGCCGGCTGCGATCATGATTGGCCCAGGTTCCCCATTGACAACCATGTAATCCAATGATCAGGTGCACGGCGGTGAACACCGCCTACCGCCATGATGACTAACGCCAGTGGAATGAAGTCACTTCCACACAACCATACCTGGATGGCAGGAGGCTGCCATTTTGCTTTACCAACGTCTCCATAGCCTTGCCGGGGGACTCATCCATGGCCCCATTCTCTCTCGCCTTCATCGATTACTGACATGATTCTTTGATAACCACATGTACTCAGAGTTGGAAGTGTGTCTACAATGTGATGCCATTATGACGGAGAAACCTCAGCACACCTTAGCCTGACAGTGAACCTCATTCATTCTGTTTGTGTGCGTTACCTATGTGTCACATTTTAGAAAAGTATAGTGACATCATGTGATGCATGTGTATGTCGAAACTCAAAATGTGTTCTTTCCTCACCCATAGGTACAGACCCATGTGGTGAGGGAGGCCCCATCTGTTTACAGACCTCTGGTAGATCTGGCCACTATGGAGGAACGTCACATCATTATTGTAGGAAGTTGGCTCTGTATGTACTATTTCAAAGTAAGAAATAGCATGCAGAGAATCCAAGGGTTCCCCCTAGAGGTAAGATAGTGGCAAAAAGATATAATTCTAATGCTCTATTTTGTGGTAGTGTGGTTGAGCAGTAGGCTTATCAGAGGGTAGTGTTAAGCATTTGTTGTACACACACAGGCAATAAATGAGGAACACACACTCAAAGACAATTCCAGGCCAATGGGTTTTTATATAGAAAAATGTATTTTCTTAGTCTTAGTTTATTTTAAGAACCACAGGTTCAGGATTTACAAAAAATACTTTAAATGAAATGTATTTCACTCGGGTATCTTAGGAACTTTGAATCATCACAATAGCATGAACAGTTTTGGCAAAAATGGCAATAAACTATTTTGAAAATGGCACTGCAAAACTCAACAGTTCCTGGGGGAGGTAAGTAAATGTTAGTTTCACAGTTAAGTACAACACTTACAGGGTTCAAAGTTGGGTCCAAGGTAGCCCACCGTTGGGGGTTCAAGGCAACCCCAAAGTTAGCACACCAGCAGCTCAGGGCCAGTCAGGTGCAGAGGTCAAAGTGGTGCCCAAAACGCATAGGCTTCAATGCAAATAGGGGTGCCCCGGTTCCAGTCTGCCAGCAGGTAAGTACCCGCGACTTCGGAGGGCAGACCAGGGGGGTTTTGTAGGACACCGGGGGGGACACAAGCAGGCACAGAAAGTACACCCTCAGTGGCACAGGGGCGGCCGGGTGCAGAGTGCAAACAGGCGTCGGGTTTGTAATAGGATTCAATGGGGAGACCCGGGGGTCTCTTCAACGATGCAGGCAGGCAAGTGGGGTGCTTCTCGGGGTAGCCACCACCTGGGCTAGGAAGAGGGCCGCCTGGGGGTCACTCCTGCACTGGAGTTCGGTTCCTTCAGGTCCTGGGGGCTGCGGGTGCAGTTTTTTTTCGAGGCGTCGGGTTCCTCAAAGCAGGCAGTCGCGGTCAGGGGAAGCCTCTGGATTCCCTCTGCAGGCGTAGCTGTGGGGGCTCAGGGTGGTCAACTCTGGCTACTCACAGGCTCACAGTCACCGGGGAATCCTCCCTGTAGAGTTAGTTTTCTGCAGGTCGAGCCGGGGGCGTCGGGTGCAGAGTGGAAAGTCTCATGCTTCCGGCAGGAAACATGTGGTCTTTAAAAGTTGTTTCTTTGTTGCAAAGTTGCAAGTTGGTTGAACAGGGCCGCTGTCCTCTGGAGTTTCTTGGTCCTTTTAGATGCAGGGTAGTCCTCTGAGGCTTCAGAGGTCGCTGAACTCTGGGGGATATGTCGCTGTTGCAGTTTTTCTCGAAGTGGGGAGACAGGCCGTTAGGGCTGGGATCAAAGGAGTTGGTGTCTCTGTCTTCTCTGCAGGGCTTCAGGTCAGCAGTCCTTCGTCTTCAGGTTGCAGGAATCTGTCTTCTTCGGTTCTGGAACCCCTAAATACTCAATTTAGGGGTGTGTTTAGGTCTGGGAGGATAGTAGCCAATGGCTACTAGCCCTGAGGGTGGCTACACCCTCTTTGTGCCTCCTCCTGGTGGGGAGGGGGTCACATCCCTAATCCTATTGGGGTAATCCTCCATCTGCAAGATGGAGGATTTCTAAAAGTCAGAGTCACCTCAGCTCAGGACACCTTAGGGGTTGTCCTGACTGGCCAGTGACTCCTCCTTGTTTTTCTCATTATCTCCTCCGGCCTTGCCACCAAAAGTGGGGGCCGTGGCCGGAGGGGCGGGCATCTCCACTAGCTGGGATGCCCTGTGGCACTGTAACAAAGTGGGTGAGCCTTTGAGGCTCACCGCCAGGTGTTACAGTTCCTGCAGGGGGAGGTAAGAAGCACCTCCACCCAGTATAGGCTTTGTTCCTGGCCACAGAGTGTCAAAGGAACTCTCCCCATGTGGCCAGCAACATGTCTGGTGTGTGGCAGGCTGGTAAAACTAGTCAGCCCACACTGGAAGTCGGGTATGTTTTCAGGGGGCATCTCTAAGATGCCCTCTGGGTGTATTTCACAATAAAATGTAAACTGGCATCAGTGTGCATTTATTTTGCTGAGACGTTTGATACCAAACTTCACAGTTTTCAGTGTAGCCATTATGGTGCTGTGGAGTTCGTGTTTGACAGACTCCCAGACCATATACTCTTATGGTTACCATGCACTTACAAGGTCTAAGGTTTTGCTTAGACACAGTAGGGGCATAGTGCTCATGCACCTATGCCCTCACCTGTGGTATAGTGCACCCTGCCTTAGGGCTGTAAGGCCTGCTAAAGGGGTGGCTTATATGCCATAGGCAGTGTGAGGTTGGCATGGCACCCTGAGGGGAGTGTCATGTCGACTTAGTCATTTTCTCCCCACCAGCACACACAAGCTGGCAAGCAGTGTGCATGTGCTGAGTGAGGGGTCCCCAGGGTGGCATAAGACATGCTGCAGCCCTTAGAGACCTTCCCTGGCATCAGGGCCCTTGGTACCAGGGGTACCAGTTACAAGGGACTTATCTGGGGGCCAGGGTTGTGCCAATTGTGGAGACAAAGGAACAGTTTAGGGAAAGAACACTGGTGCTTGGGCCTGGTTAGCAGGCCTCAGCACATTTTCAAATCATAACTTGGCATCAGCAAAGGCAAAAAGTCAGGGGGTAACCATGCCAAGGAGGCATTTCCTTACAATTATTACCTACCAACTTAGTAGAGCTACAATCCATGACCTCTGTGCATTAATCGATCCTGTTCTGAAGCCGGCCAATCGGAATCAGCATGCCATCCCTACAAACGTGCAAGTGCTATCTGTGCTCCATTTTGTGGCCACGGGCTCATTTCAGGTGACAGTGGGCATGGCTGCAGGGGTATCACAGCCACTGTTCACCCACATCCTGTCCAATTTCCTGGATGCATTCGTTCAACACTTACAAACTTATGTCCAGTTTCCCCAAAGGGCTGAACTCACCGCCATCAAATCTGGATGCTATGCCTTTGCTAATATCCCCCATGTGATAGGTACCATTGATGGAACCCACATAGCCCTCATACCCCCAAGAGTGAATGAACAGGTGTATAGGAATCGTAAGAACTATCACTCAATGAATGTCCAGTTGGTGTGTACTGCTGATCAATACATTTCACATGTCAATGCAAGTTTCCAGGATCAGTCCATGATTCATTTGTCCTGAGAAACAGCAGTGTGCCACACATGATGGGACAACTACAGGGGGACAGAGCTTGGCTCATAGGTGAGTGTGTATGACACTGGATCAGTTACATAGCTGACAGGCAGGCTGTATGCAAGTAAAATGTGTGTGTTCAAGTCCTCTTTTGCCCATTTTTGCAGGTGATTCTGCCTACCCCAACATGCAATGGCTCCCGACACCTGTGAGGAATCCCAGGACAGATGCAGAGAGGAATTATAATGAGGCCCATGGTCGTACTAGGACGGTTATAGAGCGCACTATAGGACTGCTGAAGGCAATATTTTGTTGCCTGCATCTCTCTGGAAGATCCCTGTGCTATGTCCCTGTCAAGGTGTGTAAGATAGCGGTGGCCTGCTGCATGCTGCACAACTTGGCTGCGAGGAAAGCTATCCCACTTCTGGAAGAGGAGGGTGCTGTTCAACCAGCCCTGCAACCTCTGAAAGGGGATGAGAGTGATGGTGAGGAAGAAGGGGGGAAGATATCAACTCCAGGACCCAGCTAATCCTGCTATACTTCCAGTGACTCTCAGGTACTATTCAATGATGCTGATGTCTTCACTGCATTGTTTTAGTCTGACTCATGTAATAGGTACTGTGGTGTCTTTTGTCAATGACAATGCAAAATCATGACTGAAGTGGCAGATGCCAGGGAACGCAATTTTATGTACCGTGTGGCATACTTCAGACACCACAGTGTGTTGGATCCCCTCCCTCAATAAAAGTGGGATTATGATGGTAACTGGCTAATGCATTCACATTCACAATTGATCTCTGATATTGATTAAGGACATATATTATGGGTGCACAGGTGTAATTATTCTATGTCAATATATACATGAGTGTTGGGACAGTGAAAGAGAGTGGGCACATGGTGAACAACATACTCAGGTACATATGCTCAGCTGTTGGTAGCACAGGGGTATAGTCCATGGGGCAATTGGAAGACGGTGAGATGGCAGTGGCATGTCAATGAGGTAGCTCAGTGGCAC
This sequence comes from Pleurodeles waltl, assembly GCF_031143425.1. NCBI lineage: Eukaryota > Metazoa > Chordata > Amphibia > Caudata > Salamandridae > Pleurodeles > Pleurodeles waltl. The sequence continues at coordinate 59,894,552 of NC_090436.1, forward strand.
ACAAGGGAGACTGTTCGGGGCAGGGTCACTTCCTGGCGCTGGGCTTGGTCTTGGCTGGTGTTTCAGTGACATATCTGGGTCTGAGGGCAGGTTTGCGAAGGTGCAGCAGAGATGCATGGGTAGGGGTGCTGATGTCCTGTGAGTCCTCTGGCAGTGGATGCTGCAGATGTAGATGGCAGGGCAGTGCCCTGGCTAGTGGTCGGGCCTGCAGGTGGGTGGAGGACTCAGGCTGGCTGTGGTACTGGCGCTGCAGCACCCCTGCAATTGAGTCCATGGTGGCATTGAGCAGTTTCCATTGCTCCATAGCCTCCTGGTGGTGTGCTATCAGCAGCCTCTGATTCTGCTCCAAGGTGGCCAGGATCTGGCCCATCCTGTCCTAGGTCTGGTGGTATGCTCCCAGGACCTCAGATATCACCTCCTGGGCTGCAGCATCCATCCTTTGGCCACCCCCCTGGGCCACTAATGTCCTCACACTGGCCCTAGCCCCCTTTGCCTTTGTCCCCTGCACAGGTCTGGCAGTCCCACTTGCAGTTGGCCCTTCATCATCCTGCCTGTTGGTGGGTGGAGACTCTGGCCTCAATACATGTGGGCAGCCGGTCTGTGGCCAAGTGACACTGGTGTGGGGTCGTTTGGCCAAAGCTGATGATGGTGGCTGAGTGGTAGGGGAGTCAGGGGTGTCCTGGGTGGCGCTTCTGGAGAGTGACTGTTCAGGGGTGTGGGATGGGCCAAGGATTTCCTCTGTGTCCAGACATCCCTCTGCACTCTCCTGAGTGGGGCCTCTGTCTTCAGGTGGAGGACTGGCACGTGTCCGGGTGGCATGGGTGGTGGTGCCTGTGTGTGAGGGAATAGAGATGTGGGTGTCCTGTACATATTTGTCAATTGCAGCACTGGTCAGCACTAATTGATGGTTATATTCCCATGTAGTGGCATGCAAGGTCCCTTCAGGTACATTTTGGTGCATTTTTGTGGGGGGTGGAGGTGCACTGTGAGTGCAGTAGTGCCACTGGGATTCCGTGAAATGGTAGGTGACTCTGCACAGGGGGCTGGATGGTGATTTGTTTGGGGGATTGTGAGTCCGTTGAGGCCCTCTGGGTGCAGGATAGCTAGTACCTTCTCCTCCCAGTCTGTGTATTTGGGGGAGGAGGTGGGGGACCACCACCAGTCTTCTGTACAGCGATGTTGTGCCTGGATGCCATGGACCGAACCTTCCCGCGCAGGTCATTCCATCTCTTCCTGATGTCCTCCCTTGTGCGTTGACTCTGTTGACAATCGTCTGCCATAGCTCCATCTTCCTGGCCACGGGAGTCTGCTGCACTTGTGCCCCGAATAGGTGGGGCTCGACCCTGAGTATTTCATCCACCATGGTCCTTAACTCTCTGTCGGTGAAGAGGGGGTGTCTAGGGGGTGCCATGGTGTGTGTTGTTGGTGGTGTGTTGTAGGTGTATTGGTGAGGGTGCTGTTGTGTGGTTGGATGTGTGGCTTGTGATGGTGTTTGAGCAATGTATGGGTTTTGGTGGTGTTTTTGTGAGTGTGACTTGTGTGATGGTTAGTTCAGTGTATGCGTGTTGTGTTGTCAATATCTGTCGTGCTATTGGCGTTGCAAAGGATTGTGGAGTGTGAATGTGTGTTTTATAGTGTTGTGGATGTGCGTCAGGTGTGTGGGTTTCAAACTTGCCAATGTGTGCATTTGTTGTTAGTGGGTCCCATTGTTGGCCATGGTGGTCCGTACCGCCAATGGTCGTTCGACATTCACTGTCTGCCAAGCTGATTTGTGCATCATTATTTGGTGGGCGGGGGATTTGTCTGAATGGCGGTGGCGGGGTGAGGTGTACTGCCTTTCCGCCGTCGTTGGCCCTGGCGGTGGGTGGAGGTTGCAGGATTTTTGGTGGTTTTACTTTTTGGCATCATTATTTGGTGGTGTGCAGTTCACCGCCATTGGCGGTCTTTTGTTCACCGACAGCACGGCGGTCGGCGGTGATTGCTGCCAAGTTCATAATGAGGGGCTAAGTGTTCTACCAACAGTCTTTATTTTCTCAAAACCTTCTTTCAAATCTTTGCCATGCCAACATGTGTTGCGTTTATGCTGCGGATATGACATCAGACTTCCTCATGACTAATCATGAACATGCCAAGACTTTATAAGCAGTCTTAAGGTCTTCAGGTATATAATTTTGGGTGCTGAGTAGTAAATCTAAAATCAGTGGTCCGTCCTCTAGGAAGAGTGCTTCCCCATCTCCCACAACCCACATGCCCCAGACTGAAGTCTGCTGTCATATCCCCAGCATAGAGGAAACGTGTTGTCATGGCAACGATTTGAAAGATCCTTTTGAAGAAAAAAAGGCCATTTGTGGAACACTTACCACGAAACTGAATGACCTATGCATGTGGCTTTCTATTAAGGTATCATATTCCCTGAGCCATGTATGTGGCACCTGAAATCTCTGAGTTACAGAGTGAGCAACAAAGCCTCAAGGTCATTCTCTGAAAGGGGTGTTTCCAGATGTCAAATAGAGCTTAATTAATTTTCACAAAGGTATGTAAGTAAGTACTCAAGAGGGTATTTTCTGACCAAGTTAGAAGTGCTAATCTGACAAATAAAAGTATAATTCTTTTCAAAACCCTTTACATTTGAGGCTAAGAGTGATATCAAATGTCATTTAAAAAAAACACATGGGTCCTCACGCTGTTTAGCAGCTAAGATCCAAAACGTAAGGCAGCAAAAACAATCCCAACATGTGTTCACATTTGGAAACCCAACTCTGTTGTGCACTGGACATAGCATAATATCTTCTTGATGTGATCGTAATTCCATAACCCCTTTTGGTGATGATACCATGGAAAACACCATCTCTAGCCGCAGACTATCTCAATTTGTTGCCTCATAGTTGTTTAATTGGTAAAGGGCCAGTAATGCTGAATTGCATCTTCCCTAAAACTGATTCTAATTTTAAATCATAATCTTCCATTTTCTCCTAATAGTGATGACTACATAGCATCCATGCAGGGCTTATGAGCCATTACAAAAGTTATTATTCATTTTTAGAGTTGAGCCTGCAGTAGCATGCGCATTGCTCGTGATACACTATTGTGTTTAGAAAAGGTCTTGGAGCCTACCTGTTGATTATCGTTTGTTGGCTTGCCTAACATTCTTTTTTACAGCCTCCCAGTTGGTCACGTTTGGCATTACATAATTTCCATTCCTGACGGTGGAGCAGGGATCAAGCACTGATTGATTCAGCTTAATCAGTGCCTGTCCGCTGCTCTCAACGTGATTGAGGTACTATTTTGTTCTTTTTTAACTTCTAGTGCCCTGCAAACACAAGGTGCGTCACTGACAAAAACATGCCCAGCGGCACAAAGAAAATTGCAAAAATGTATTTTCTATAGTTAACTTTTTGGGGGGCCAATTCTGCTTTTCTCACTTTGCACTCATGTTTTGTTTTATTTTTGCTCGTTGGCACTGTTCTCAAAAGATGACTATTATCTTGTTCTAAATATTGCATAGCAACTTTGTTTCTTTCTTATATGTAATTTACAAAATTATACTTTAACACATAATCGTGCAGTATGCCCAATCCACCCCACTCCAATCCAATCCGCCTCACTCCAATCCAATCCGCCCCACTTCAATCCAATCCACCCCAGTCAAGTATAAATCACTCATCCCAGTCCACTTCAATCCACCACACTCCAATCCTCCTAACCCACCCCACTCCACTCTGCCCCACTCAGTCCAAAACAATCTGCCTCACTCCAATACAGCAATCCAAAAAGATCTGTCCCATTCCAATTCACCTTACTCCTTTCCAATCCACCACACTCCAATACTCCCAACCCACCCCACTCCAGTCTGCTCCACTTTGATCCAAAACAATATGCCCCACTACAATAGAGCAATCCAAAACAATCCGGCCCAATTCAATCCACAACAATCTGCCCCACCCCAATCCAAAACAATCTGCCCTACTCTAATCCAAAACAATATGTCCCACTCCAATCCAAATCAATCTGCTCCACTCCAATCTGCCCCACTCCAGTCTAAAACAATCTGCCCCACTCCAATCTAAACCAATCTGCCACACTCCAATACAAAACAATCTGCCCCACTTCTGTCTGCCCCACTCCAATCCCAAACAATCTGTCCCATTCCAATGCAAAACAATCTGCGCCACTCCAATCTGCTCCACTCCAATCCTAAACTATCTGCCCCATTCCAATCTAAAAATCTACCCAACTCCATTCCATAATAATATGCCCCACTCCAGTCTGCCCCATCACAATACAAAACAATCTGCCTCTATCAAATCTGCTTCACTCCAATCCAAATAAATCTTCCCCACTCCAATGCAAAACAATCCACCCCACTCCAGTCTGCCACACTGCAAACCAAAACAATCTGCCCCACTCCAATCCAATCAATCTGTCCCACTCCAATCCAAAGCAATGTGTCCAACTCCAGTCTACCCCACTCCAGTCCAAAACAATACGTCCCACTCCAATCCAGATCAATCTGCTCCACTCCAATCTGCCCCACTCCAATCCAAAACAAACTGCCCCACTTCTGTCTGCCCCACTCCAGTCTAAAACAATCTGCCCCACTCCAATCCAAAACAATCTGTCCCATTCCAATACAAAACAATCTGCCCCACTCCAATCTTGTCCACTCCAATCCTAAACTATCTGCCCCATTCCAATCTAAAAATCTAGCCAACTCCATTCCATAATAATATGCCCCACTCCAGTCTGCCCCACTACAATACAAAACAATCTGCCTCAAACAGATCTGCTTCACCTTAATCCAAAGAAATCTGCCCCACTCCAATGCAAAACAATCTACCCCACTCCAGTCTGCCACACTGCAAACCAAAACAATCTGCCCCACTCCAATCCAAAACAATCTGTCCCACTCCAATCCAAAGCAATGTGTCCAACTCCAGTCTACCCCACTCCAATCCAAAACAATATGTCCCACTCCAATCCAGATCAATCTGCTCCACTCCAATCTGCCCCACATCAATCCAAAACAATCTGTCCCACTCCAATCCAAAGCAATGTGTCCAACTCCAGTCTACCCCACTCCATTCCAAAACAATCTGTCCCACTCCAATCCAAAACAACCTGCCCTACTCCAATCTGCCCAACATCAATCCAAAACAATCTGTCCCACTCCAATCCAAAACAATCTGCCCCACTCCAAATCAAAACAACCTGCCCCACTTCAGTCTGCCCCAAATCAGTCCAAAATAATCAGAACCAATCTAATCTGCCCCACTCCAATCGAAAGCAATCTGCCCCACTCTAATCCAAAACAATCTTCCTTTCTCCAGTCTGCCTCACTCCAGACCACCCTGTTCTAATCCAGTCCACCTCACCCCAATCAAATCCACCCACAGTATCCCAATTCACCCCACTCTGTCCCACCACAATTTACCTCACACTAGTCCCATTCAATCCACCCCAGTCCATCCCAATCCTATCTACCCCACTCCAATTCAATCCAATCTACCCCACTCCAAACCACCACTATCCATCCCACTCCAGTCCAACGCATCCCACTACAGTCAACCCACCCTACTCCAAACAACCACATTCCAATCCAATTTACCCACTTCAATCCACCCCATTCAAATCAAACCCACCCGACTCCAGTCCAACCTACCCTAATCCAAGATAACCCATTTCACCCCACTCCAATCCTCCTGCCTCACCCCAGTCCATCCCACTCCAATCCTCCCCACACCCTTAATCTACCCCACTCTAATCCAGTCCAACCCACTGCACTCTACACCAGTCTAATCCACCCCACTTCAATCCACCCGTCAATCCAATCCACCTTTCTCCATTTCTCTCTACCCCACTCCAGTCACTACACTCCAATCCGGTTAACCCCAGTCAGTCCAACTCATTGCACTCCAATCCAATCCATATCACTCCAATCCAACCCACCCCACTCCACCCTACTACACCCCACTCCAGTCCATCACATGCAGTCCACCCCACCCCATTTCATTCCACTCCACTCAAATCCAATCAACACCACCTCACTGCAATCCACCTCACCCCACTCTACTCCAATTCACCCCACTTCACTGTACTCCAACCCACCCCCACTCTACCCCAATCCTTTCCACACCACTCCAGTTCAGTCTACCCCGCTCCAATCCACTCCAACTCCAATCCAATTCACCTTAACCCCCCCAAGTCCAGTCCAATACAGTCCACCTTAATCCACCCTACTCCAAACCACTTTAACCTAACCCATCCCAATCCAGTCCACTCCACACCAATCAAATCCACCCCACTCAATTCAATCCACCCCACTCCAATCAAATCCAGCCCCCTCTAGACCAGTCCATCCACTCAAGTCCAATCCACCACAATCCTCCCTACACAAATTCAGTACACTCCAATCCAATCCACCACACTCCAAAAACTCCATTCACTGCAATCCACCTAAGTCCTATCCAAACCATCCCAATTAAATCCAACCCTATCCAATGCACCCCACTCCAGTCCACCCTACCCCACTTCAGTCCAGTCCACCCCACTCCTATTCACTCCATTCCATCCAACTTAGTGCAATCCACCCCACCTCACTCCAAGGCAATCCAATCCACCCTGCTCCAGTACACCCCACCCCAATTCAATCCAGTCAACCCCACTCCAGTCCACCCCACTTCACTCCAATCCACCTTGCACCATTTGAATCCACCCCACTCCAGTCCACCTCAGCCCATTTCTATCCACCCCACTCAAATCAACCCCAATGCATTCAATCCTCCCTACTCCAGTCCTCCCCACTCTACGCCAATTCACCCTATACTTCAATCCACTCAAACCTACTCTACCCCACGCCACAACACTTTGCCACTGAACCACTGAAATCTACTCTCCTCTACTCAACTCTAAGACACTATACTCTACTCTACAACACTCTCCTCCCCCACTCCACTCTACAATACTCCACACAAATAACTTTTAGCCACGCTGAACAGCAGCCACACTGATGTACAACATGGCAAAAACACATTGTCACGGCCAATAGCTCTTGTATAGGCAAGACCTATTGGCTTTGTCAATGCTTGTTTTAGGAAGGTGAGATTAAGTGATTTGCCCAGAATCACAGTATGTTGAGGTGATGCTGAAACTAGAGCCTGGTTCTCAGTTGTAAAGTTAGCGTGTTTGCCAGTAGTGCTGCATCCTTCTTTTCAATTCCGCACACTCTTCCATTCAGGTTGGACATAATGTTTTTTAGCCAAGTTGCACAACATGCCTGAAAGTTAAAAAAAAAACACTATGACGCGGCAAGCGTTTACCAAGTCATACCTCTTTTATTTTGTTTACTGTCAACCATGTAGGCGAGACGTATTGGCTTTGCTGGTGCTTGTTTATTTAGCAGTAGTGTGGAAGAAGGCCTAGGACAGACCTGCTTGCCAGCCAAGCAGTGAAAGTCACATTCTGAGGCACTTGAACCCTAACTTCTGATTATTGATATCTAAATCTGAACATCTTCCTTCTTTCTAGTGAAATAATGTTTCCAAATATAAAATTTGTAGTTCTACAGTTTCTCTGTCCATTCTAGTACTTGCAGTTGTGTTTGACCTAAATATAAATGAAGGACTACAAGTACCAAGATGCAAAGAAAACATGTATTTGTAAAGGGACTGGAGGTACTGGCTTGCGGTTTGTGTACATTTATAGCAAGTTGAAGGCTGCACCTAGGACGGAATGCAAGCAAGGAATGGGGCACATTTCATTCAGGTCAGGACGCGGTCTGACAAAGACCGACCCTGAAGGTAACTATATGACGCCAAGAAAAACGTAATATGCTCGGGGAGTTGTAGTCCTAGTTCATCTTTGTTGCTCAAATTGAACTACCGGGCACGACAGCAAAGCTTTAGAGGGGCGTGGCGCGGAGCAACGTCACTGTGCGTCGTTGCCAGGGGGATTTCCTCTAATGCGAGCCTGACACTGCCTGGTGGGATCCCCTGTCTGAGGAGTGTCATTATATGCTGCCTTAAGGGCTGTGCGTCGCCGTACGTGTATATAACGTATATCCCGCACGCTGCTATGTTCTAATATATGGCTGTGCGTCGCCGTACGTGTATATAACGTATATCCCGCACGCTGCTATGTTCTAATATATGGCTGCGCGTTTTAGCTGGTGATAAGGAGGCAATACTCCGCGGCCCCTTTAAGAACGCCCTACAGCCTGTCGCGCGCATGCGCAGCCGTGGCGCGCGTGTGTTCGCCCCTCTCAGCTTCCTGGGTCTGCAGAATGTGACCCCTGCCATGTCTGCATCTACTTCCGCCAGCCTGGGAGCCTGACCTCCATGCAGCGACAGGTACTTGGGGGTAACAGGTGTTTTATCCTCATGACAGGTGCTCAGGTCTATCTTTCTGTCTGTGCTGGGTGCGCTCCCTGAGCACCTGTCAGGCGTCCTCTCTACCTGATGTCTGTCAGGCGCCCAGGCATCCTCTCTCCCTGATGTGTGCCCCTGAGGTCTGTCGGGTGTTCTCTCTACCTGATATGTGCGCTTGATGTCTGTCTGTCTGGCAGCCAGGTGTTCGCTCTTCATGATAGGTGCTCAAGTCCATCTGTCCGTCTGTGCTCGGTGCTCTCCCGAGCACCTGCCAGGAGTCCTCTCTCCCTGATGTGTGCCCCTGAGGTCTATTTGTCAGGCGCTCCTTCTTCACGACTGGTGCCGAGGGTTTAGTTATTCCAGTGCAGGCGTTCTCTCTCTCTTATAGATGTCCGCTCCCCTTGACACGTGTCCCATATCTATGCATCTCCCTCTCCCTGTCTGATGTTCCCTTCCCTTTGACAAGGTCTCTCTATACGTAGTGTTCTCTTTCTCCCTTCCAGGTGTCGTCTGTCTTTCGGATACATACTCAGCGTCTGTCTATGTATCTCCCCATGCCTGTGCTCTTTCTTTAGTCTAGGCGTTCACTGCCCATGACAGGTGTCCCCTATCTATCCATCCCTCTCCCCGCGCTGGGCGTTCTCTTTCTTCCTGACAAGTGGTCAGGGTGTCTCTATGCCTGTGTTCACTCTCTCTTTATGTGTTCTTTCTCTCTCCTTGACCCACACCTAAGGTCATTCTATCTATCTCACCATGCTTCATGATCCTCTCTCTTCACAGTGTTGTCTCTCGCTCTTGCAGGTGTTCTCTGTCCCAGAAACGCCTAAGGCCTGTTTGTCTTTCCATGCCTGGTATTCCCCTCTCTCTTCAGGCTGCTCTCTCTGTCTCCCCACTTCTTTCGCTCTTTTCTATATGTTCCCTCCTTTACATATGTCTCTTACCTATCAATCTCTCTCTCCCCGTACCTGGTGTTCTCTTTCTCCCTGACAATTGTCCAAGGTCTGTTCGTCTCCCCGTGCCTGGTGTTCATTCTTTTTCTTCCGGGTATTCTCTCTCCCTGACAAGTGCCCGAGATCTGCTAGTTTATGTCCCCAAAGCTTGGCCGCCTCCCCATCTCTCTCCCAGTTCTATGTTCTCCCTGAGAGGCGCCTAGGGTCTACTCTCTCACCCTTACAGGTATTCTTTCCCAACCCTCAATCATTCTCCACATTTCTGGCAGCTTTAGTCCCCCAACCCCTCAAGTGTGTCCTCTCTCTTTGGCAGGTACCACAGGTTTAGTTTCGTCTTTTCCTATTATCTCTGCCAAACGTTCTCTTCCCCTGACCGGATAAATTTCTCTTTTTACCAGGTCCGTGTTCTCTGCTAATGGCCCCAGGCCTCTATCTTTTCTCTCTGCCAGGCGTCCTCACCAGCTCCGGCTAGCTGTTCCCTTTTATATACAAGTGTCCCAGGTTTAGCCCTGCCTTTCTACTCCAGCCGTTCTCTTTCTACTAAGCGTCGTTTGCCTCTCAAGGGATAAGTCTGTCCTTACACAGTAGTTTACTCTCTCCCTTTCCAGATTTCCCCAGTGCTTTCCAGGTGTTCTATCTCTTCATACCAAGTGTCCTCTCTACCTAGACCTACCAGTCTCTATTCTTCACTCCATGGCCGGTGCCTCAGGCTTAGCTCTGTCTTTCTTCGCCAAGTGGTCTCTCCATTGCCAAAGCTATCTCCCTCTCTTAACATCCGAGGTGCTCTCTCTCCCCTGCTAGGGATATTCGATAAGCTCTCTCCATTTCTGCTAGGAATATTCCTCAACCTCTGCCAGTTAATCTCTCCCTGCCACATTTATCAGGTTCTTCACTCGTCGTCTCTTTGACTTGCTAGGCGCTCTATATTTAGGTTTCTCGCGCTGTCAGGTGTTTGCTTTATGCCAGGTGCGTCTCGCCATGTGTGTTTCCCCTTGCTAGTTCTTTTTCAACGAAATCGCCTGGTGTTCTCAATCCTACCAGATCTGTCTCACTTTCTACTCACCAGCTCTAGGTTATTTCACTTACCATGTTCCTGTGCGTTCCCCTGTTACAGGACAATACTACTCAAATGCCTCTTTCTAGAGGTCCAGAGTAAATGTGAAGGTCACATGTTCAAATTCCCCAAAAATAAATTGAGCGTAAAACAAACTTTAATGACTTTGATTATAGTTAAGCCTACTTTGTTGTTTAGCTGACCGAACGTGCAGTGCCCAGGGATGTGAATATTAAATGATGCTTAACACCACCTCCAGTGCGTAAAACATGCAGATGCTAATTAGAAGACATTATCCACTGCATTGCAGTCATTATGGTATGAACTGTTGCAGAGGAAGTGAATATGTGCACAGTAAGCCAGGGGCAAACCCACTCATTTAGGTGCAGGATTGTTTGGCGTAGTGGTGTAGGTTTAAAGTTTGTTTACTGAGAGGAGTATTATGAGGCTCCAATGCTTTTATAATTCAATAAAAGTTTAAATAGGATACTCGTAGAATGATGCAAACATTTGAGGCTGGTGTGTTTGAACTTGAACACATCGCCCAATTGTGAGTTATGAACGTTCGTAACGCCACAGAAAACATGGCCATATCAGTGACCCCACCCCCCTACATTCACACCACCCCCTTCACACACACACACACCCCCTTCCCACATGCTTACACGCATGCATAGATCCAATCACACACACATCCGCACACACTTCCAAACATACACGCTGACACACATTCACATTTCACAACATACACCCATTCACACAGCCGTACATGCACAAACGCATTCAACACTCAACACACACCCGCATTCACGCACACATATACATTCCCACACCCAACACCCCACCCCCTCTGTCGTAGACCCAGCTTACCTGGATCCAGAGGGTCCTCCGACAGGGGACGGGGCGCTGCTACCGCCAGCAGCGCCCGCCAGCAGAACACCGCCACGCCGTATTATTGGCCATAATACATCTGGCAACGGTCTACTGGTGTGGCGCTGCTAGTGGTAGCAGCGCCACCTTGCCGGCATGGCCACAGCCGGATTTCCGCCCTTCTTGTGGTGGAAATCCAGCTGTGGTTACAATATGGCAGACACCCTGTAGCCACGGCAACGGTCTTTTGGCGGCCGTCGCCGCAGCGGCAGGCAGCTTTTACTGCCATAGTTATAATGAGGGAGAAATGCTGAACTCACATATTTTTAGGTGCACTTGTGAGAATGAAGAAAAAGGTGACTATGTAAAATAAAATTTGCCTAGGATCACACAACTTGAGTCCCGGTAATGGGTCAAATACATTTCAGTTAGGTCGAGTAGATTATTCAAGTTTCTAGACATGCAAATTTAGTAACATTTCAATGATTTTTCTTAGCCTGATCTATATTAGAATCTATAATGTGGCCAGTTTTCCTCAGAACTTGACTAGGGAGATGATTTTTGGTAACTGTATAAAATTCAGAGCCCTGTTGTTTTACTGGACGATGTAGAGCTACTCGTATTACTGTTGGGCTTGTCTAGTGACTGCACAAGAATACACCCTTCATTTTCTCCCACAGCCTTCACCTCCTCCTCTGCAAAAAATCAAAAGTTTCCTACATGTCACTGGTCAAAGTATTAAATGCTTACTTTTAGAACAGGTTATAGAAACTTAGAATGAGCAGCAGATAAATATGTTAGATCTTACTTTAGGCGGTAAGGTGTTTTAAAAAAATGAAGGATTACGTGGTGAGAGTTTGCAGTATACGATAAATAGAGGCAAAGCTCCCTAGGGCCATATTTGTTAAGAAAAGAAAAGGTTTGCAGTTGTGTGACAGGAAAAACCGGAGGACATAAACAGTACAGAATGAGAAAGTCCGTGACAGAGCAGTGGTGAAACTGGAAAGCTAGTGTAGTTTGTGGTGCTAAAGTATTTAGTGGGCATGCCCAACATCCATTGTCTGACTTGGTCTCTGAATATTTTTCTTCCCAGGACGAGACTTACATTTTCAGAGAACATACGCATAAGTGCTGAAGTGGGTGCGAGGGGATATGGGTTGATGTAAATAACCTGACTGAAAAAATACTTGGGCAGGAAAGAGACATGTCCTACATAATTGCCTACCTAACATACATTAATTAGAAATGAAAATGTCCAGCATGTGAAGAAGTCCACATTCACCTAGACATCACGTTCTCACCCATTTCCCCCCTTTCTTTTGGTTACTACCTTTCTTTTTGTGTGAAGATGTACTATCTTTTTTCTCTGTATATTTTATGATATGCCCTTTTCTCTTTCACAAATGCCACCTGTTCGCAGAACCGGGGGACCTTGAACATAAAGTCCCTGCGGCCCAAGGTCAGGCTGATCAAGGTATTTTAACACACGCCTTTGACAAACACCTTTCATACTAGAACTCTCCTCCCACGTATAAATGTTGGAAGCAGGGGCCCATCACACTGTTTTGGATATTGCTGTAGCACAAAGAGGTCACACTGGGACTTTCTCCAGCAGAAAAGTACTCCCAAAATATTTAAAGGAGTTTCACGCCACAGAATACCAATCCTCTTTTTATTCAATGTTCAGTTGAATATTTTTTTGTTAATCCTTCAAAGGAGAACTGTACTGAGGAATGTTAAAAAGTCACTGTATTATGTGAAAATTAACTGCCCTGTTTCCGTGTTTTTCAGAATGAGGCGGGCACCTGTATTGATTTTCCTGACCTGGGCCTGCTTCTGGTTTTATTCTGGCATCTGGCTCTTTATGAGTGGCTTCCTCTTGATGAGAATTGAGCTGAATAACCAAAGCAAGTGCTCAGATGCTATTGCTGCAGCCATCCAGAAGGACCCACAGACCTCACCAAGCAACTGTTGGATGCAGCGCCGCTTCCAAAAGGCTGTGATTGTCATCATTGATGCCTTAAAGTTTGAGTTTGCAAAGTTTGACCCAGCGAACGACAATCCTAAACCATATGAGAATAAGCTGAATATCATTCACCAGCTCACTACCTCTCAACCTCGTCATGCCCAGTTGTACCAATTCCGGGCAGATCCACCCACAACAACCATGCAGAGAATCAAAGGAATGACCACTGGCTCGCTGCCCACCTTCATAGATGTGGGAAATAACTTTGCATCATATGCAATTCAAGAAGACAACCTGATCGATCAGTTTGTACAAAATGGTGAGTCGTCTTCATTTTTTCAGTGTGCTGCTCTAATCTTCACATCTCTAGCTTTGTCTTTCCATCTGTAACTTTCTTTTCTCTCTAGTCTCATTAATTTACCTCTAACCCTCTGTCCATTTCTAGATATGTAGAGTTTCTTAATAAACTAAATAGGCACAGATACTTACAGTGACACAACCTGCATTTGGACTCAGGATATTATCAAGCTAAGTGTAAAATGTATTCATAGATTAGGAGTGGACTAAAATGTAGAAGTGGGAGAATTGGATATTTTGTAAAGTTTCAACTCCCTCCAGAAGCTGTAGAACCCCAAGCAACAATGAGATGATTTGCTTAAGCAAAACATTTTCAGATTTAGGTTTTTGAAAGCATTGCCTGGCTTCTGAATATTTCCAATTGTTCTAGTTTTCTTCAGGCCTCACAAAGTGCAGTAAAGCACTATACATTACAATACAATAGAACACACCTGGAACTCTGATGCAGGCTTTAAAATCCAATGGTTACACATTTAACAGGAGCTCTGGGAAAATATAGCCTGAATCTGATAAGATGTGAGGCCTTGGAGCAGTTGGCACAAGCACTGCGTACACCTGGCTTCAGGGTGGAATTAATGGGTCTAGCACATGGACCTATTTCAAACAGATACCTGACAAGCATAAAGAGGTGCCCTTCTGAGTACCCTGAGCAGCCCCTTTGAGTCCACAAGCAGTTTCACATGAAACTACAGAAAAGGGCACCCTCATTGAGTCAGAATAGATGAACTCCGCCTTTTGACTCCAGTGTCTCCTTTTTGCGTCATGACACAAGGAGTCTTGGCCCAAAGCAAATGGCTACTTATTTCTCTATAAGTAAGGGTTCTTAAGTGGTGAAACCAATATTACACTCACACGGGGAGGCTGCAGAGTGGCTGCTATTATCCCAATAATCTGCCTGCAGACAAGCAGACTTAGCTCTTAAACCAAAATCTTACGTATTGTTTCAAAGAAAATGAGCACGCCAGAGGTTTCTTAGAAGTAGGCCAATGGCTGGCAAATTAGAGTTTAATGGGGCTCCGTATCTATGAATCTATTGCCTGTAACTGAATGATGTGGGGAGTCTATTATTCTCTGTTGCAGGCCTACAGTTAGAAATACTGAGGTGGATGCCTGACATCTTACATAACTTTACATTTGTGGGCAGCATTCTTCTTCTTTTCTTGTATTTCATACTTATTTGAAAAAGCGGAGAGGGCAACTTGGTTCCTGATGAATGCCACTGACACCACCTTTGAGGGTTGATAAAGACAGAAACACGATTCTCCCCCACTTATTTTTTTACACTGCCTGTATGGGATTAATTTAACTGCATTTCTCCACCTGGTAGGTAGTTTTATTCCTTTCCAGTTTATTCTTTCCCCTCTGCACACATTCTCACCCTTTCAGACCAGACTAGTGGCACAGTTCACTATTTACATTCCATGCCCTAAAGCCCCGTTATAGGTTGAAGGGTGGTACCTTGCACCTTGGGGCCTAATGATGAAGCATGCCACCCATTGTTTGGGGCAGGGCCTTCGTCCTTCAACCGAAAGGGTTTCTCATTACTTCAACTACATTTTTGTGCAATTTTCCAGATACGTTGACCGGCAGTTCTTTTTGTGGTTATTGGCTCATCTCACATAGACATGTTCAACTCCAGCCCCTAGGCAGCCTGGACACACAATTCAGCAGATACTGGAAGTGTGTGCCCACGCAGAGTACTGCCGCAGCCAAAAAACCTGGATGAGCACTAGTGCCATCATGGATGTCTTGTATGGAGTCCCACATGACATGTATGGTCTAAAATAAACTCCTCTATTCTATGATTGATGAGAAGCAATGCAATGCAAGACTTGTTGTTGCATCTTAAGGACAGCCTAGAGCAGTTTTGTAAACGGCTGTCCACACCTGCAGGAATCAGTGGATGCATCCTCTAGGCGTTATGCACATGTGATGTGAAATCAGCTGCTGAGGTCTAGCTTTCAGGTGTTCTTACCGTCTCTCTCCTGCTAGAAAGTGTCATCTCACAAGTGCGATTGTTATTTTAAGGATATTTGGGCATTCCTATGCTCACTCATGAACTCAAGCTTATTGTCTTTCCTCCCTTTTTTCAAACATGCCAACAGAAATCTTTTAGCTGTGGATACTACAGATTACTTCTTTCTTGACCCACATAAATCGTGATGAATTTCTCAATGCAGGATGTTTGGGGAGACCTCACCAGAGTTGTCAGGAGCTTCACAAAAGCGGAATAGCAATGAAGCATCCACTCTTTGTTTTCTGACTCTTCCCTTGAGGTTAGGTAACAGGTCTTTTGAGCAATCCTGTAGGATCTCTACTGTCTCAGTGATCACCCACCCAGCTGCAGCCCATCTAGTCTCTAGTCATTATCAGCTGCTCCAACTCTTCAACGTGCTGATTTAGATGATTTTTTCCCATAGTCACAGAATGCTACATCTGGCCCTTTGTCCACTACTACTTCCAGATTGCATTTCTTTTGACTTCAAGATGTATCTCTGTTATCCAATGATGCAAGATGTTCGTTTATCAGTGAATACAGTTTGCAGCACATTGGAGAGTTTTTTTTTTTTTTGTTTCTTTTTTTTGGGGGTTGGGGATTTTTGAATTTTACAAAAATCGTTACATCCTTTGAGAGACTTTGTATCAAGACTAAGACCTCACGTTCCTCTTCGGATGATAGCATTGATTCCTTTACAGGGAAGAAGGTAGTGTTCATGGGTGATGACACATGGGATGGCCTCTTCCCGAAGAAGTTCTACAAGTCCTATTTCTTCCCTTCCTTCAACGTAAAGGACCTGCATACAGTTGACGATGGCATCCTGCAGCATCTGTACCCCACAGGTGAGTGATATTTTATTTGATGGAAGATAGTAACTTGGTTTGAGAGTTTGCAGAGCTTCAATGTCTTTGGACAGCTTGAAGCCAGTGCTAAAAGTGATACTGCAGTTTCAACAGAAACTTACATTTTAAAATAGGTCTGTACTTAAATGTATCAGCAGTTTAGCTTTTATCTTTTTTTTTTTTTTTTTTTTTTTTTTTTTTTTAATGATCCAAAGTTTTGACATGATGCATTCCATGTAGTTGGATAGCATGCTGGTGACCTCCAGAGGTACTCGTGGACCTGGTTTCTTATCAGCAGAGTAGTTTGAGGAGCACCAAAGCCAGTGTGATAGCACTGGCCTTTAACTGTATCTGTCAGGTGCCCTATATAAACTATTTGATAACTAATTGCAATCTGGGCAGTTGTCACTACCAAGTGGAGGGCTTTTAAATATTAGAGTGAGGTGGCTGCTCCGACTAATGTTTGTGATGATTGTTGGCTGGTTTTAGGATCATTAGAATTTGCAGTATAGCAACATACAAGGCATTACAGTGGTGCCTTTCCAATGATGTATTGTTTAAGTAAAACCTAATGGCTCAAGAATGTCAAGAGCTAAGACCAATGTAGTCAGATTGTAAAATGCTTGCTAGGTTCACTGGTTCTTGTCAGGGGTAATTGATATTGCAACTGTCACAGTAAGATGATGTGCTGACTACATGCACGCTGGCAGTCCTTCAGAATAATGCTCCTGTATGATTTCCGTTCGTTCAATGGAAAGTCCGCTTGTAAGTCTGTGAGAGTGGACTAGAATGGGCGAACAGTTACACCGGGATGCAAAGCCATTTGTTCTGCCCTTGACTTGCAGGCTGAGCTAATCTACAAGTGACACCTAAGCTCCCGACAGGCGTTTTGGAAATTAGTTTACATTTTCTTTAATGTAAATGTGAAAACTGCTCATGGCCTTCATCCATCATTCACCCACATCTACAAAGCAATCCACAACACAGGCCCTGCCCACCTGAACAGCTGTGTTCATTTACACCAGCATTCCAGACACCTCCGCTCTACCCTAGCACACATCCTACTCATCCAGAAACGCAGAGCAGGGGGTCACACCTTATGCTTGGCCCCTAAAGCCTGGATCGACCCCCCACAACACATCAGAGCCCCCTCCTCTCTTCTTGAGTTCTGCAAGAAGCTGAATACCTGGCTCTTCAAGTAAACCCTCCTAAGCTGGTCTCGCACACCTGCTGCAAGTACCTGGATACCCTCATGAGTGATTAACTCGCTATAAAGCACTGATTAAATAACATTACCTTGTCACTGATCGTTCAAGAATGCTATTGGTCACTTCAGGAGGGATGACTGAGAGGGGAACCTAGCAGGTGACATGTCTGCAGGCAAACCCTGTAATCTGGCAATCATACGCATGGGGATGATGAGGAAAGGTAAGAAATTAGCCGGCACATGAAAGCTGTAGTCATTGGTAAGAACGCTGTGTGGAGTAGGACACCAACACAGATAATTTCTGGTTGGTCAGAGATGATGTGGTAGTTTAGGAACATGGAAGAATGCTTAGTAGTGTTTCAACCAGGAGGAATGTTGTGGACCTTTTGGAACCGGTTTAGGAGCGGTTTCCAAGGTTTGATCATAGCTGGCTGTGTGGATAAGCATACAGGGAGTGCAGAATTATTAGGCAAGTTGTATTTTTGAGGATTAATTTTATTATTGAACAACAACCATGTTCTCAATGAACCCAAAAAACTCATTAATATCAAAGCTGAATATTTTCGGAAGTAGTTTTTAGTTTGTTTTTAGTTTTAGCTATGTTAGGGGGAAATCTGTGTGTGCAGGTGACTATTACTGTGCATAATTATTAGGCAACTTAACAAAAAACAAATATATACCCATTTCAATTATTTATTATTACCAGTGAAACCAATATAACATCTCAACATTCACAAATATACATTTCTGACATTCAAAAACAAAACAAAAACAAATCAGTGACCAATATAGCCACCTTTCTTTGCAAGGACACTCAAAAGCCTGCCATCCATGGATTCTGTCAGTGTTTTGATCTGTTCACCATCAACATTGCGTGCAGCAGGAACCACAGCCTCCCAGACACTGTTCAGAGAGGTGTACTGTTTTCCCTCCTTGTAAATCTCACATTTGATGATGGACCACAGGTTCTCAATGGGGTTCAGATCAGGTGAACAAGGAGGCCATGTCATTAGATTTCCTTCTTTTATACCCTTTCTTGCCAGCCACGCTGTGGAGTACATGGACGCGTGTGATGGAGCATTGTCCTGCATGAAAATCATGTTTTTCTTGAAGGATGCAGACTTCTTCCTGTACCACTGCTTGAAGAAGGTGTCTTCCAGGAACTGGCAGTAGGACTGGGAGTTGAGCTTGACTCCATCCTCAACCCGAAAAGGCCCCACAAGCTCATCTTTGATGATACCAGCCCAAACCAGTACTCCACCTCCACCTTGCTGGCGTCTGAGTCGGACTGGAGCTCTCTGCCCTTTACCAATCCAGCCACGGGCCCATCCATCTGGCCCATCAAGACTCACTCTCATTTCATCAGTCCATAAAACCTTAGAAAAATCAGTCTTCAGATATTTCTTGGCCCAGTCTTGACGTTTCAGCTTGTGTGTCTTGTTCAGTGGTGGTCGTCTTTCAGCCTTTCTTACCTTGGCCATGTCTCTGAGTATTGCACACCTTGTGCTTTTGGGCACTCCAGTGATGTTGCAGCTCTGAAATATGGCCAAACTGGTGGCAAGTGGCATCGTGGCAGCTGCACGCTTGACTTTTCTCAGTTCATGGGCAGTTATTTTGCGCCTTGGTTTTTCCACACGCTTCTTGCGACCCTGTTGACTATTTTGAATGAAACGCTTGATTGTTCGATGATCACGCTTCAGAAGCTTTGCAATTTTAAGAGTGCTGCATCCCTCTGCAAGATATCTCACTATTTTTGACTTTTCTGAGCCTGTCAAGTCCTTCTTTTGACCCATTTTGCCAAAGGAAAGGAAGTTGCCTAATAATTATGCACACCTGATATTGGGTGTTGATGTCATTAGACCACACCCCTTCTCATTACAGAGATGCACATCACCTAATATGCTTAATTGGTAGTAGGCTTTCGAGCCTATACAGCTTGGAGTAAGACAACATGCATAAAGAGGATGATGTGGTCAAAATACTCATTTGCCTAATAATTCTGCACTCCCTGTAAATGGACATATACTTATCATGGCATGTGGGTGAGGTTTGGCACTGAGTGGTGGTGCGGGTACCGAGGAGATCCCTATTCGCTTTCATTATTCGACTCTGTTTGCTGCAACCATCCAAGTGATGCAGAGAGAAATGTCCTTTAGGGCTTGGAGCGGGTGCGGGTGTGACTGTGACACTGTGGGAGACCGGCATCTGAATGGCAGATTCCTCTCCTTGGCCTGATGTCAGTAATGGTTGGGGGTGGGGCCCGGGCAGTTCTTGCAGTATGCACGCACATGTGGTGAGGGGTGTTGGGCTGACCTTCCCTGAGGCCCCGTGGGATCATTCGGCCATGAAGTAAATCTTAGAATTGGGGGTTGTCACAGGTTAATCACACACTTATACACAGCACTGGTAACTGACAGAGGAGGCAGTGCAGACAGGGCTTACCCGAGGTAGATAAATGATCGTCTAGAGCCCCTATCCGAGGGGGACTGAGTGAAAGCCTGTGAGCAGGTAGAAGGGGCACCCCAAATGCCCACTTCAAGTTACTCCAATTCCACTTTTTACACCGAACGTATCTCGCCCCACAGGAGACTGGCCCGGATTACCGCTGATAGATGGGCGGTGCGTGTGAGTTGTAGACAAGAGGGGGCCTCCTGTACGCATGTCGTTTGGAATTGCCCCGGGTGCTGACGTTTTGGGGCCAGGTGCATTGCTGTGTGTCACATGTAACCGTGGCAGTACTGCAGGCATCAGTGAAAGTGTTTGCTGTGGATCTTTCCCCTCAACAAAGGCCACAAAATGAGATCAAGCATGTTAGTCCTGGGGACGATGTTGGCAAAGCGCAGCATAGCAATTCAGTGGGCAGTGCCACAGCTTTCTCAGTTTGGGAAATGGCAAAAAGGCCTTCAAGAATGGGCATTGGCAGACGAACAACATATCAAGTTGACGCGCCATGATGCCAGTCACAGAGGACCTGGTATAATGGGCTCAAATGCTGACACAGATAATTTGGCTCTATTTGAATAGCAGACCTCCCTGATTTAGAGATTGAGATTACTGATCTGATTGGGGTGGCTGGCTGCCTCGTGTACATGTTTGTGATATAATTATGTTGGACCACATAAGAAAAATATCCTGATCTGTCTTGAGGGATTTGCCTTTTGTGTAAGCTCTTCCACACAGTATCATATGTGTGCTCGAGATTCCAGGTGGACGAGACCGTGTCTTTGCTTGATTGTGTACTGTTATTATCTGCATTATACAATTAAAAAAAGAAAAAAAAAACATCTTGGCTTTGCATTGACACGGAGTATGGGCTTGGGAAGAGATGGAAGCATCATGTTCACATGTTCTTAGGCCTGATGAGATGCATATCTTTATGTTCATTTATAGTGGATGGTGACGAGTGGGATGTTCTGATCGCTCACTTCTTAGGTGTGGATCACTGCGGCCACAAGCATGGGCCTGATCACCCAGAGACTGCAAAGAAGCTCTCGCAGATGAATGAGATGCTCAGGTGAGATGTTGTCCGAGTGTGCTAACATATTGTGGGTGTTACATCATGATTTATCAAATCGCGATATGTACAGTAGGAGTCGTCGCCGCATCACAGAAAGCGCGTATAGTAAAAAAAAAAAAAAGTTTTTCAAAACAGAACACTGCCCCAGCATATCTAAAGACAGTGCTTCAGGCCAAATAACTAATGGAGAGCTTGCCCCATAAGGCATTGGGGAGGCCCATAAAATTTGCATAATGCGTTCAGCGGTGCCACAGACAGGGCAGAGGCACCACCAGTGTTTTCTGCCATTTATTTTGCAGTGCTGCTGAAATTGAAGCAGCCCCCACATGTACACCCTAGTTTGTTTTCAAGTGGACACCCAAAGTCTCTGGTGGAGGACGGTCCAATTGATGACCCAGGAATAGGTTTATGTCACTGTGAAGCACTTCTGGAGGACGGGCTTTTAGCTACATGACTCCAACAGTGCAGGGGCCTGTCTTGTGGGCCATAAGGTTGCTTTATCAGCATTTGTTAAAAAAAAAAACATAAAAACTGCAAAGGTGAATACGATTCATTGCTTTATTAATTAAAATCATTGCGATATAGTAGCATCATGAAGGTTTTAAGGTTGTTTGTATTGGGTTTTATTGTTAGGGTGATCCCCTGAGAAAGCTAGTAGGCCTGGATTTTAATGAGTATACATCATAATCTTGTGTGTAGCTTAATTAGGAGGGTGGGGGGTGTTGTGGTTCTGGGGTTCATATCTTACTGGGGTATCAACTACTAGCGGGTGTCAGAGTAGATAAGTCCACCTGCCAACTCGTATATATTTTTGAATACATGTGTAGTATTTAGTAGAGCGTGTAATAAAGTACTTTTAGGTTTGTAATTACAAGCACTGGCTGGGCAATGGTTTATGGAGTGTTTGATGTGTCCCTAGGGTCTGTTAATATCTCACTCCATGTCCCATGAGTAGTCCTTGGACTGATCTGCTTGCTTACCTGAAAGAGTAAAATGCTACAGAGTGGTGCTTGGTTCCCAGTAAACGGGCAGTTATGGTTGTATTCCTTGTGAAGGATTAACATCCATAACAAATAACTCTAATTTGCTGTAGGCAGCAGGGCTTGAATATTAGGATCATCATTAAAAAATGTCATTTACTGAAGAAAGCCACAGTTAAAAAGTTTCAAGCGCACAAAACCTCTAAAACTTGCCAATTATGCTTTGGAATGCACATAAGGATAAGTTACCTGTAAATCCTAGTTCTCTTCCAGGTTTATCCAGTCATAAACATTGAATATTCCCGCCCTCGTACGGGGACCCCGGAGCATACATAAAATACACACATGTATAAGTATGAAATATACACAAAAAATATAAAGCATTTTTAGTAGACAATTTTCATACCAAACTCATGTATACATGTGTACAACAGCAATGCAGACTATATTGATAAACAGGCTAAAATGCTTTATTTCTATGGATTTTTTTTTTTTTTTTATACACTCCCTTTCAAAATTACAAGAAGAAAAAACTTTCCAAAGCCCCATACCTGGGCCCAGGGAAAGAAGCAGTAGCTACACCGGTGAAAAAAGAGAAAAAACTACATTGAAAACAATGGAGCATTATTAGCCAATAGGCTGCATGCAGGTTAACACAGCAGAACCATAAAATTCTGGCACCGTGCCTTTTAAGACCCTGAGCACCTCCAGTATCCCACCATGCCTCAGGGGTGTAGGAGAGGTGACAATTGGTTCACAGTTAGGTCAGTTCTTTTTTCCGGCTTCTTCTGAGAGGATCGCGGAGCATTGAGCTCTCAATTTTTCCGAGTTTTTCACAGAAAAATATTTAAAAACAGCATTTTTTTCTACCTTCACTCAACGTTTTTCACCTTTGTCTGAGTCAAGGGATTTTTTCCTGACTAGAAAATGCCTTCTCTTTTTGTGAAGTGCCCTTCCTGTGGGAAGAAGAAGGCCCAGTCTGATCCACACTCTCTCTGTATTGTGTGTCTGCCTCAGAGTCACTGCCCTGACACATGCAGACACTGCAAGAACATGTCAA
The DNA here is from genome assembly GCF_031143425.1 of Pleurodeles waltl. Classification (NCBI taxonomy): domain Eukaryota; kingdom Metazoa; phylum Chordata; class Amphibia; order Caudata; family Salamandridae; genus Pleurodeles; species Pleurodeles waltl. The sequence continues at coordinate 59,917,717 of NC_090436.1, forward strand.
AAAGGACTCTGAAAGACAGAGGGAAAATCAGGCTTCATGGTCTTCATGAGAGGCAGAAGACATCGTCCTCTTCACTTCCCAGGCAGTCAACAAGCCATTCTCAGGAGAGACAGGCTAGATCGACGTCAGCTGGTAAGAAGGTGCCTGTCTGTTCCCCGTCTACGCCATCGTTGCCACCGTCCCATCGTCACTGATCGCCGTCAGCGGCGACCCAACTGGCGTCGAAGGTACATAGCCATCATAAGGGCAGATCTCCGTCGACGGCAACCCACCAATCGACGTCGAGCCAGCACCGCCGTACTCATTCGCCGTCGAAGGCCTCGCATCCCTCGACGGCACGGAAGATGATGTCGAGATCTCCTCAACGGCGAGAGCAAAGACATCCATCGTCAGCGGCCCATCACTCGACGGCGAGGCACATGACGTCGAGCAGGTTGCATTCAAGGGACCACCGGTCACCGTCGAGGCGCTCGACGTCGAGACCAGAGCAGTCCGTGGTACTCCCTTCGACGTCGACACAGGTGTTGCCTATCTCGCAAGGAGAAGAGCGTCAGCTACCGCCGGCTGATAAGAACACTCCAACAAGTCCAGTGGTCCCCATAAGGAGTGGATCGTCTGGGCGGTCGAGAGCCGCATTGTCTGGGCACATCTCGCCCGTAAACCCATCGCCAAGGTGGTTGGAGAGTCTTAATAAAACGGCTGCTTCTCCAGAATCTCAATAGTCGCGAATGTACTCACCATTGGCTTCTCTCCCGAGGACACCATCGCCAACAGCGCGTACAGAACGGGCTCGTTCTGCGTCTCGCCAGTCTGCCACTAGGCCTCGACGCACTGCAACAAGATCTAGGAGCAGGTCACGCTCCCAGAGAAGATCAAGATCGCGCTGTCACAGAAGGTCTCCTTGGTCCACATCGTCGGGGTCTTCAGTAAGAGGATACTCCCCGACTCCAACGGATTCTCCACCAGCTAGAGTTTCCCCGGTGGACGACATCACAGCTTTCAACGAGGTGCTTCTCAGGGGAGCACAAAAGCTGAATATTGAGGTCCCGGAGTCTTCAACCTCCTCGTCCGTAATCTTTGAAACCCTGCAACACAGGGCAGTTTCAAAGAAATTGTTACCGCTGGTGCCTGGTCTTCTACAACCAACCATGGAGACTTTTTTAACACCAGCAAACCTCTGTTCAGCTCCCGCTAGGATCTTAAAGAAATACAAGGCACCTGATCAAGATCCTTTGTTCCTCAGGGCTGATCCACCACCAGACTCCGTCATATTGGCCTCAGCCCGGAAGACACACTCAGTGGCATCATCCTCGACGGTTCCACCGGACAAGGAGAGTAGACACCTGGACTCTCTGGGGAGGAAGATGTGTGGCACGGCGGCGTCAGTGATGAAGGTCTCCAGCGCCTCCGCACTCCTAGGCAGATACGATCGGTCACTCTGGGTCTCACTGAGCAGGTTTGCAGAAAAGCTGCCTTGAGAGGACAGACAGGATTTTCAGGAGATCCTTCAGGAGGGAGGTCTGGTGTCCAATCATGTCATCAGTGCGGCAGCAGATGGTGCAGACTTAGCAGCACATGGTTACGCGCATGGGGTTTGTGCGAGAAGGTCTTCCTGGCTAAGACTCACAGGATTGAAGCAGGAAGCGCAGCAGCGTATCTTGAATCTTCCGTTAAACGGAAACTCGCTATTTGGAACCCATACAGATGAGGAGATGGCGAGTATGAAGGCGGAGGTTGACACCATGAGGGCAGTGGGCCTCGAGAGAAGGAAAGACTTCAGGCGAAGGTATAGGCCTTACGACAGGCCCCCGTTCCAACAGAGGGTTCAAAGCCCTCATTGGTCCCAGAGACCACAACAGAAACAAGGGCGGGCGTCCACTCTTCCAGTCTCGTAAAGCCACAAGAGACCGAGGGTCAAGCAGACCTCAGCAGTCTACCCCCAAACCACTCCGGTTGGGGGAAGTATTACAGCGTTCATTCACGAGTGGCGTGGCTTAACAAAAGACAAATGGGTGCTGAACATAGTAGAGAGTGGGTACTCTATTCTTTTCCGGCTACCTCCTCCTCACTTGCCACCAACCAAATCCAGTCCTGCTCACATGAGCTTATTACCAAAGAGGTTCATGCTCTGTTACAGAAAAAAGCAATAGAAAAGGTTCCAGTCGCACACAGAGGAAAGGGGGTGTACTCCCTCATTTCTAGTAGCAAAGAAGGGTCTGGAAGGAGTTTTCAGACCGATTCTAGACTTGAGGCTGCTGAACAAGTACACAAAGAAGCAAAAGTTCAGGATGATGGCTCTCCACCAGATTTTCCCTCAACTGCATTGAGGAGACTGGATGTGCTCCATAGATCTGCAAGATGCGTATTTTCATATCCCGATCATTCCCAAACATCGGAAATTCCTACGATTTCTGATAGCCTCCCAACACTATCAGTTCAAGGTGCTTCCTTTCGGCCTAAAATCTGCCCCTCGCGCATTCTCCAAATGTGTGGCAACGGTAGCGGCGCATTTAAGGAAGCAGAAAATCGTCATTTATCCATACCTAGACGACTGGCTGCTGAAAGCCTCCTCTCCGGAGCAGGCGAAAAACCATCTGGACATTGTGCTCAGTGTTTTCCGATCTCTAGGTCTACAAGTCCACTACCAAAAGTCCACCCTCATCCTAACACAAACCCTCCACTACCTGGGAGCAATACTGAATACAGAGCTTGAAAGAGTGTATCCTTCGGAGGAACGACTGGTATCAATAAGGAGGAAGTGTCAAGACCTTCTGAGTTCCCCCGCACCTACGGCCTGTCAGGTGACATCTCTGTTGGGCTCCATGGCCTCTTGCATTTTCATTGTCCTGAACGCCAGATTGCATATGAGGCCTCTTCAAGAGGCTCTGGAGAACTGGAATCAACACACAAGCCACTTGGAGGACAGAATGCTTCTTCCGATAGGAGCGCGACACTCATTACGATGGTGGATGCACAGACTTCTCCTGTCAGTAGGAGTTCCTTTTCATCAGCCGATCCCCTCCGACACTCTGGTAACTGATGCGTCGCTTCAGGGCTGGGGAGCTCATCTGGGTTCCCTTCAAGCTCAGGGCTTGTGGTCCAACAAAGAAAGAGCGTACCATATCAACCTGCTGGAGCTCAGAGCAGTTCATCTGGCTCTCAAGTCTTTTGCTCCATCGATTAAGGGGAAAATCTCTCCTGGTACAAACAGACAATACGACGACACTGTATTATCTGAACAAGCAAGGAGGGACGAGATCCCTGTCTCTGGAATCTCAAGCCATTTGGCATTCGCTCATAGCGAGGGGAATGTCTCTTATAGCAATTCACCTCCCAGGGCAGCAAAACGTGGAGGCGACTTCCTAAGCAGAACCCTCGAGGACGCCCACGATTGGGTTCTTCACGACGAGGTCGTCGAAGACATCTTCGTTCAATGGGGTTGGCCTCAGTTAGATCTCATCGCAGAGGAGGTAAACAAGAAATGCCCAAACTTCGCGTCCAGGTTGTACCGTCCGGGGTCTCGAGGGAATGCCCTGTTGATCGACTGGTCAGGGATATTTCTCTACGCCTTTCCACCGATTCCCCTCATACCAGCTGTGATAAACAAACTCTACAGATCCAGCACCAGAATGATTCTCATAGCCCCGCAATGGCCTCGTCAGTTCTGGTACATGGATCTCCTCAACCTATCAGAACAACCGCACAAGAGGCTGCTGTGCAGACCGGATCTCCTTTGCAGGCTGGGAGGCAGGATTCTTCACCCCAACCTTCCTTCTCTGAGCTTGACGGCATGGCTCCTGAATTCCTGCAGCATGGGCATCTAGGGCTCTCGCAGGAATGCATGAACATCTTAGAGGGGTCCAAACGGCCTTCTACGCAGCGCTCTTACGCGTTCAAGTGGAAGAGATTCTACATATGGTGTCGTCAGCAGGGCAGAATCCTATTCTGGCTCAGGAGGAGGTCATATTGTCTTACCTGCTCCATCTGGCGAAATCGGGTCTGCAAGTGTCATCTATTAAGGTACATTTGTCTGCCATTACAGCCTATCGTAAGTTACCTTCTCAGGAATCCTTTTTTACAAGGCCAGTAGTCAAGGATTTCTTAGAAGGTTTGAAGAAGGTTTTTCCACCCATTCGAAAACCCTCACCTCCATGGGAACTGAACATAGTATTATCTAGACTCATGGGCCCTCCTTTCGAGCCTATCCACAAAGCTTCTTTACAACACCTTACGTGGAAGACAGCTTTTCTCGTAGCCATTACTTCAGCGAGGAGGGTCAGTGAAATTCAGGCTTTGTCCTCCAAGGAACCGTACACGGTTTTCCATGAAAATAGAGTGGTTCTAAGAACTCATCCATCATTCTTACTGAAGGTGGTGTCGGATTTTCACATTAATCAGACTATTTCACTACCAACTTTTTCCCCAATCCGGATACTCCGGCGGAGAAAGCTTTGCACTCTCTGGATTTGAAAAGAGTGCTAAAATTTTACTTGGATAAGACAACATTGATTAGACGATCTCACCACCTATTTGAAAATTACGGTCATATGAGAACAGGGGATGCAGCCTCAAAACGAACCATTTCTAGATGGATAGTTTCATGTATTGTTACTGCATATCAATTGGGTAACAAACAGTTATTGGCTAGGCCTAAGGCTCATTCGACAAGAGGAAAAGCGGCTACTGCTGCCGTCCTTAATAATGTTCCAATCTCTGAAATCTGTAAGGCTGCTACATGGAAGTCTGTACATACATTTACTAGGCATTACTGTTTGGACTCAAATGCCAGAGCAGATGCTCAAGTGGGGCAGGCGTCTCTGAGAAATCTGTTTGCATAGTGTATATATTTTCCTGCACTTCTATTAGGGTTTTTTTCATGAGTTTGGTATGAAAATTGTCTACTAAAAATACTTTATATTTTTGTGTATATTTCATACTTATACATGTGTGTATTTTATGTATGCTCCGGGGTCCCCGCACGAGGGCGGGAATATTCAATGTTTATGACTATTGCTGAGGATCCCCTGGAAGAGAACATAGCTCACTGACGCATGCCATGCAAAAAAATACCTCTTTGCCAACACAACACTTGCAGGAAAACAGGTAACCAGAGAACAACATGGCTGGCGTAAGTGAGTGGAAATTTGAATAATAAACTTCCACAATGCTCTTCTTTTTTATGCAGAAGCATATGGTGGTCTAGATACCCTTTTACATCTCGGATTGAACCAAGACATTTGATGTACACTTTCTGGCAAGTTAATACTCTTTTAGCAAAGATAAGTGAAAGCAGTGGGAAAAAGGACGGCGTCCAGCCAGCCATCTGCACAGAAGCTGTAGGCCAGCCAAACCCCTTTTGTCATGTTATTCAGTCAATGCTTTGGTTTCACAGCTGGAAAGAGATGCATGATAAGAGAACCGCTTCCTTGTATGGGGGAGCGGGCAGACTGCAGCAGTGTATTGGACACACCTAAGCTCACACTCCAGCTCACTGGCTTCTCTCAGAAATTAAGAGCATGTTTAGAATAAGGATCAAGCCTGTGTCTTGATTTCATGGAGTATGTATGAGGATGATTTGCCCAACAGGAAGTTACTGCAGTGTAGGGGTATCACAATGTTTAAGCACTTTGTGTGCAGTATTTAGCAACACTTGGTGTTCTGTAGAATATTTAAATGGTGTGTTTCCTTCCGACAGGACTCTCATTGAACACCTGGACAAAGACACCATCCTGCTAGTTGTGGGTGACCACGGCATGACAGATACGGGAGACCATGGAGGAGACAGTGAGAAGGAAGTGAATGCTGCCCTCTTTGTATATAGTAAAACGCCACTTTTTGGATCTCCGCTCCGCAAGGTAATTGTATGTGCCACAGGCAGAACTGGTGGAGGCTCAAGGGCAGGTACTTAGAGGGAGTGCTGGGGAGCAGAGTTTGATCTGGAGCCCAAGTGCTTGGGTTATCACAAGTAATTGTCCATCTTTGAGCCAATCTCAGGGTACTTGAGCTCCCATATACAAGCTACAATTTCAGTAGATATTGATTATTCCTTACTGGCAAGTTCGGTGTAGAATACAAGTGATTTATGAATATCTACTCTGAATGGTATTCTAGGTATGGCCTGGGTGTATACATTATCTTCCACTCCTAGTGCTTTCAACCCAACACCTTTGAATATGGGCCAAGTGGGAATCCCAATCACTGTTTGAGGGAGAATGCTGAACTGGACTTGGCACTTTTGCAAAAGCCAGTGCACAACAGGTTTGACTGAGCACTGTGTGGAATCCTAGAACTACGATTGTGTTTGTGTTATATCTTTTCTGGGAACACATGGACAACTGCTCACAATTAGGCACTTTTTACCAGAGCAAACATACACAACCTCATTATGGGTTCTATGTACAAGTGAGTGTCTTCTGCATGAAAGTGAGACCTTTCTATGCATACACTGTGCATACTGGATGCTGGTGGATTTTATGTTCCCTCCGCCCGTGCTTAGCCGCAAGTCTAACAGGTTCACCAAGAGGAACTCCTTACATTTTATGGTTCAAATCTGTTTTTATTGTTGCATGACAGCAGAAAACAAGCCAACAACTGAGAGCCCTGCAGTGCTCGTGAGAGGAATTAAGAAGCACATTGCAACAAAATTTCAGCCATCAACTGCTTCTCTCTGGAGTACTTGCTGCAGATTGTCGTGATAAGATAAGGCACCTAGTGTCATTTAGGGGGTTCTCCTGCGTGTCCCTCCCTTTCAATGTAGGTTTATCTGTGTCAGTCAGGCGTAACAGGGGTAAGTATTTGGGGCATGTCAGTGCCCGAAATTCTTGGACAGGAGAGCTATGTATGGTCGCCAGAGTTCTCCATGGTAGTCGCCCTGGGCCGTTAGGACTAGGATTAGCTTCTCCATCCCCAGCACATGCCAAAGACGGCTGAGGTGTGTCGGAAGTTTGTCTGTGCCCCAGTGTGTAAGAATATTCTGCTGGGTTGCTCCCAATGCAAGACCAATATGACACTCTCCCCGGGATTTAAGCAGGAAGGTAAGCGTGTTGGGGAGCCCCAAGATGGTGTAAGTAGAAAACGGAGGTAGCTGCGTGTCTATGTGCGCATCTATGCTATTCAGGATCGCGTCCCAATACTGAGCAAGTTTAGGGCATTCCCACAACTGGTGGAGCAGCGTCCCGAGGGACCCTCAATTTCTCCAACACTCTGTGTTACATGCAGGATTGCTCTTACAAGGCGTGCCTATGTGATACCAGTATGTGAATATTTTAGTGGCAGTCTGATGCTGGCTGGGTTGCGCGCTGTGTCGAGCTCTGTAGTGCACCCCTGCCCATTCTTTGGGCATCAGCTGCCTACTCAGTTTGAGTTCCCAGAGTTTCTGTCCTGGGGTATTAATCGACAGGGAAGAATGTGGGAGGATACTATACAGTTCTGTGACAAGGCATTTATCAGAGGTTTTTGTAGTCTGTCCCTTCTCACATGGGGTAAGGGGGCGTTGTGCCCAGTGCGTATAGTTTGATAAGATATCTGGTGTCGGGCCTGTATGTAGTTCAACCTCCCTGATTCTGGGATTCCGTAATCTGCGCACAGTTGTTCAAAGAAGAGAGGGCCCTCCTCATTGAAAAAGTGGCCGCTAGATCTGCATCTGATGCATTGCCACTGTTGGGAGGCAGTTTGGTTCAGGATTGCCTATGATTGGTGTCAGCGGAGAGGGGAATGTGGATAGACCTTTATGCATTGCCACTCCGTCCCATACCCTCAGGGTGCGTTTTGTGACCAGTGAGGAGTAGAGACCCCAAGCACTCTGTGAGCAAGTCAGCAATGGGACCTTCCAGTAGTGGGCTCTCGCGACCGATTGGTCCATAAATAGTAAATATTTCTCGGATTCCTCCCTAGATCACTCTACCAAGTAGCGCTGGTGGGCCGCTTGGTAATATTGTAAGAGATTTGGGATTCCCAGGCCTGTAGCTCTGATTACGGCTCCTACTGGGTCTCCCCTGCACCCATACAAAGCGGTGCAGCTCTCCCTGCAGGGACTGGGTTATACCAGTGGGAGGTTTGATCGGGAGTGTCTGAAAGAGGAAGACATTCTTCGGGAGGGCAGTCATCTTTAATGCCGTCACTTGGCCAAGCCCCAGGATAAGCTGTACAATTTCCATTGGGCCACATCTTTCTCGATTTGTCTAAGGTGAGTTTGATAGTTAAAGGCTGCTGTGCCCCTCAACGTTGGAGCCAGAAGGACTAAAAAATATGGGATAGAGGTGGATGTCTACGGTATTGTTGGACAAGCAGGATTTCCATCTCGGAAGGACCAAGAGGTTGAGGGCCTGCGATTATTTTTTTTGTGTTTTTTTTTAAATATATATATTTTTTTTAATGTTTTTAAAAATGTTTTATTTTGTTTATTAAATGTTTATCTGAAACCCTACAGCTATGCCAAAGACCTTTGTTTCATCCAAAAAGGCCAGAAGAGCCTCAGCTGGATTGTCCAGTGCCACAATGACATCGTCAGCATTGAGGCTGATCTTGTTCCTCCCTGCCAAAGATGACTCCAGTAATGTTCGGGTTGTCTTGCGCTCGTTGAGCGAATGGCGAACAGCAAGGGCGACAGTGGGCACCTCCGCCATGTCCCACTACTGATGAGGAATGGATCTGAGACCGGACCATTGACTTTTACGGTCTCTCTGGGCTTTCCTTAGTTACTAAGGATCCAAGGGCAGCACCGCGTCAAAGTGAGCAAGCGTCGCCTCTAAGTATGGACAGTGTACGGGCCAAAGGCCAGAAGCACTATTTCCCTCTTGGAGTCTGTGGCCTAATCAATCAGGTGCAAAATTTGTGTGGTGTTATCACTACACGGGCAATGTGGTATAAAACTCGCCTGGTCTGGGGCAATTAAACTCTGCATGAGGAGATCTAATCTAGCTGCCAGAATACTGGTGATTAACTTAGTACCCATATTGAGGAGAGAGATCGGTTGTTAGGTCCCGCACTGCTTTTGTCCTTCCCCCGTTTTGGGGATGGCAACTATGGGCGCTTCCATCTTGATTGGGGCACTGCTGCAGGGCTGGTTATCGATTTGAAGAGTTGGGTCAATATCGTAGCGAGTGTGGTGCAGACCGTCTTATAAACCAGGGCCAGGAAACCATCCAGTCCCGGCGATTTGAGTGGTTTATGGCGTGCAATGGCGGAGACAACTTAGTCTGTCAAAATCGGCTGATCTAGTGTGGGCGCGTGGTCTACTGTCAGGGGCAGGGTGCGCACATCCTTAACGTAGAGGTCAGAGCCATCTTTCGGGAGGGTTTGTTCAGAGTATAATTTCTCGTAAAAGCCTTGAAAGGTGGAGGCAACGGGGCCATCCCGCACAATACCTGAGCCATCCTGTGCTAGCAAGGAGTCTAACCACACTGCCTGCCTTTGTGCTCAAAGTCGATTGGCCAGGGGATGCCCACATCTGACACCCCCCCCCCCCCCCCCCCCCCCCCGATTGTATAAGGAGTGTTTGAGTCGAAGTAGCGAGTACTTGGCTTTGTCTAGGTCTGACCCCACCAGCTGCGTTCCTGCGATTTCTAGTTGCCGCCAGACCCAGGGGGCGCCTGTGCGTTTGTGTATGTACTCAAGCTCCTTTACCTGCTGACGGAAATTTTCCCATTTTTCATGCAGAATTTTATTATTCGCTGCAGAAATCATGGGGAACTCCCCCTGAATGACTGCTTTCAAAGCCTTTCACAAAAGAGAGACAGGTGTCAGCTGTATCATTAGTGATCAGGTAATCAGTGGTCGTCTGTGTGACCTGTTTGACCACATCAGACTCTGAAGGAGGGTTTCTCTCAATCTCCAGGGGAGGGTGCGTTGTTAGGCCGAAGGGCGCGTTGTTAGGCCGAAGGGCAAGGTCCAGGGACACAATGTCATGGTTGAAGACTGAATGCGGCTCTACTCTCTCGGTGTTGAGGATCTGAAGCTGTTTTGTCCCTAGGAAATGATGAAGGAGGGCGTCAGTCTTGTGGGCATGGGAGTGAAATGTATAGTCTCGAGTCAAGGGGTGGCATTCTCTCCAGAGACCTCACAGTCCCATCTCCTGCAACCATTGTGCTCCTCTTGTGATGAGGCGCTAGTGCCGCCATAGAAGTGTGCCGATTGGAATACCAAGTTAAGGCCCTTCCCCCTTCCCACAACCCCCAATCAGCACCATCCTGCCCTGAAAGGGCATAATGGCCGCCACTGTTTGGAGGAGAAATCATTCTTAACCATCATTGGGGGCGTAGAGTGAGCCCAAAATAAAAGTTCGCCCCCCCCCCTCCCGTCACATGGTATGCTAGGAGCCTCCCCTTGACAACTGTTAGTTTAGCCCCACTTTCCCTCGAACGGAGTGAGAGACTAAGATGGCAACTCCCGCCGTCTTGTTTGCGGTGGAAGATAACAATTGTTGCGGTAAGGCACGTGATCTGAGTCTATGCCAATCACCTGAGACCAGGTGTGTCTCCTGCAGAAGGCACAAGTCAGCTCCTGTCTGTTTCAAGTATGATATGATGGCTCGCCTTTTTGTTGGATTGTGAAGACCCTTCACATTAAGGGTGACTACCTTTGGTTTATCGTGAGAGAGTAGCCACCAGGCTAGCTATAATAACCTGTAGTATACGTACCTTTTCATAAAAACCCCATAACGAACGATCAATGATGCTGGCCTTGGCCAGTGATGTCCCAGCAGAAATTACATCAGATTTTAAAGAAGATATGACATGAATAATTCCAAGATTTGTGAAAATGTAAAAGGGTGTAGGCTGATGAGAAATTGCAAGCACTGTTAAAACTTCTCTGAATCATTGTTTTAAAGAAAAGTTTGGTAATCGTCAAGGCCCCCATAAATTAGGCACAGACAATGAGAGCACCTGTGTGGATACGACAGGAGGGTTTCTGGAGACAAAGGTAAGTCAGATGCACACTGAGTGAAGGCTGAAACAGCAACCCTGTGCTGAGACCTTCCATGCTAGTTGTTTATTGCCATTGAATTGGAGAAGGGTGGGGGACCCAGAACTGCACCAGAAAGTTTTCAGAGGTTGACTGTGGTCAGTACATGTGGTAAATATTGATAGGTGATTTCATAGTGCAATTTCAAGTGACATCTTAACTCTTATTCCTTTCCTCCAGGAGCCAGAAGCTGTTCCTCAAGTTAACCTAGTTCCCACACTGGCACTGCTGCTAGGAGTCCCCATCCCCTACAGTAACATTGGTGCTGTGATGGCAGACATGTTCTCTTGGAGCTATGATGACGTCAACCTTTCTCCATCCTACTCACAGGCATTGGCTTATCACATTAATGCACAGCAGGTATTGATTTAATTTGCCACACTTATTTGTTTCAGCTTTTGTTACTTAAAATCATACATTCTTAAATGTTTCCCCATAGGTGTCAGCCTGTGCAAGTCAAGCATGTCTTACTTTTTCCCTGTCCACGGATCTCCCACCACAGCCTTACCTCTCCCATTCCTCTTTTTTCATGCCTGTTCTTCCCACACCTGCGAAGCATCGCTGTCTTTTCTTTCTCCCACATCTGATACCTTTCTTTACTTTATTACTATCCATGTAACCGACAAGGGAGCTGAGCATATTCTAAGACTGCATTCATTCTGTAGTCACAGGTTTGAATCCCAGCAGGAGTAAGTTAACTGTTAGTTTGGAAGATGAGTTTTTCATGGTTTACATTTTTTTCATTACCTTTAGGATAACTTTGAACACCATCTTTCAGTGCTTTTCTGTGTTGCATCTTTTGTTTTCTTTATATTTAGAACTTTTGATCCTAGTATCAGATTTTCTTCTTGTGATAATTGTATAATTAAAAGGGTTCAAACTTTTTTATCTTGGACAGAAATTTCAGTTCTATATTTGTTTAATGGATTGCTACCAAGAGAACCAGGGATTCTCACAGAAGCCAGAGTACTCAAGCCTCGTGTTACTGCTTCCAGCAAATCTGCAACCTCTCTCCCCTGTAGCCTAACAATATGGTTCCTACAACTCTGACTTGTGGGCGCACAACATTCCTATTCATCTCCCCAGCTAGATTGAGTCTACCTTTCTTCTTTCCTCAGTGGGCTGTAATAATTCTATGTCTATGGATCCTCCAAATCAACACTGGGGTAGGAGCATTATGCTCTAAACCTTTGTTCGGTCTAGTCACCATATCTTTAAGTATTTTAGAAGTAATCTCCATAGCAGGAGTAATTAATTGTAGGGGGGCGTTGGTGTGCTCCAAAGATAAAAAAAAAAAAAAAAGGCCCTTAGGCTTTACTCTAGTAAATATGAGGCAACGGTTTAGATCTTTTTAGGCTGTATCAGTTTGCTCCTGGTGGATCTGTGTCAGCCAAAGCAGTATTGAGGGCTGAATGATATCTTCGAATTTCCAAGATACTTACTTCAACATCCCATCTAACTACCACATTGTCAGTTTCTCTGTTTACAATAAAATGTCAGCTTTCTAAATTTGTCATTCAGACTAGGCTTTCACACTGTGGCAGTTTTTGTTCATGCTTGTCATACTTAGACAATTGGTTGGTAATGTCTCACTGCTTGGAAAGAGTACCCACAACTGGATTGCAATATTTTCTTTAGTCATGGTTATTCCATCACCCAACGCTAATATATTATCTTTACTTATAAACTTCAGTTAATAGGAGCAGTGATGGACTCCTTTGTTTTTGTAGCATCCCTACCCAGTGAGAGGATAATTTCTTCAAAAAGAGTGGAGCAGCATTTTTCCCAAACGATAAGTGACTTGGGGATGGTGATTGCAGAGGCACTTGATTTTGATGGCCACCTGGTTTTATGTTGTTCTTTTGATACAGATTTGGGTGCATATTCTGCAGCATCCGGCTTGCTGAGAATTGGACTTAGTCGTTACATGCAGAGTCCAAGAAGATTCCAGTTTACATGCAGAGGTGGTTCCGCAGTCCACTGTGAGAACGTTTGACCTGGGGGCTTCTGGATTCTCAAGGAAAGAGTTTGGCATACTAACAATGTAGTGTGTGTCATTGTTAGACTTTGCATTCTTAGGGTGGTCTTACCCCAGACATTTTGCCTTTACCTCCTGTTTTGTTGCTGTAACGTTTTGTTAGCCTTAGGACTCTGAGCACTTTACCACTGCTAAAAAGTGCTAAAGTGCATGTGCTTCTCCACTGAATTATGGTAACATTGGTGTATCCACAATTGGCATATTTAATTTACATGTACGTCCCTTGTAAAGTGTATACCATATACCCAGGGCCTGTAAATTAAATACTACTAGTGGGCCTGCAGCACCGGTTGTAGCCCTGCAAGCTTGCCTGAGACCTGCCACTGCAGGGCCTGTATGTGCAGTCTCACTGCCACCTCAACTTGGCATTGAAAACCTCTTGCCAAGCCCAAAACTTCTATTTTCTTGCATATAATCCACCCCTAAAGTAGGCTCTAGGGAACCCATAGTGCACAGTGCTATGTAAGTAGAAGGCAGGACATGTACTCTTTAGTTTTAAATGTCCTGGTAATGAAAAACTGCCACAGTCTTTTCCATAACTGTGAGGCCTGCCCCTCTCATAGACCAGCATTGGGAATTCCTTAAAATACTTTAAAGTTGTAATTCCTGATCAGAAAGGAGTAACTGCATCATATTTAGTATCGCTAGAATGGTAATGATAAATTCTCTTTACTGGTAAAGTCGGATTTATTATTACTATTTTAGAAATGCCACTTTCAAAAAGTGGACATTTCTTTGCTCTCACTGCCCTGGGTGCCTACAACCTGTCTCCATTACACGTCTGACCTGGGCTAGGTGTCAGCTACCCTTGTGCATTCCCTTTGGACACCCACAACACAGGATACTCAACTGCATCTGCATTCATCTGCATACTGATGGGTCTTCGTGGGGTGGAGGTTGGGAAGGGCTCACACACTTCAAAGGGTAGTGACCAGAGCCCACACAAAGTAGCTGATTGCCTCCCACTGATCAGGGGCCGGGATGAAAGGCGGACCTGTGCACTTTAGAGAAACCCTTTGAAGTCATACTAAAAAGTGCCTTTGATGTGGAGGGTAAGTACTAGGTCTCTGACCCACCTAAAATCAGTACACTTCTGGACTCAAGGAAACTATGCTAGAGTAGAGACTGCTGTGTGTCGCTCACCATGCCACCCCAGTTTAGACCCAGCCATATGCATATCAGTCTTGACCTCGTTCCCCATGGGAACCATCCAGCCCAAACTGCCAGGCGAGGTCCTGCCTGGACCGGAAACAGGTATCACCAGGGATGTGGAATTCCTATCGCCCGACGCCCGGGACATCTTGTTTGGGGTCAAGGGCAACAAGTTTTTATGTTTACTTTGTCCTTGGGACAAGTAGGCCCAACCCCCTGCAGCACAAACCCTTTGGCTGCCTGTTTATAGAGAGTTGAACTCTCTGCAGTTGAGGTAATGTGTTTCCAAAAGATGATGCTGTTCGAACTTGTATTTATGGTTCATTATTTGAAAGCCTTCATTATTAGGGTGCGTGCTGTAAATAAATGTTTTAAGGTCACACTTCACTACTGACGTTGTTCCAGTACAAAACAAAAAAACATGCACACACATGTTTGAAAAGTTTAGGCTAAGAGGCTAAGTATAATGCTCCCAGAATGCTCTCTGATTATATGCAAATGAAGTGTCATTTAGTAAAATGTGTTGATGCATGCTAGTATTTCCCAAAAATATTTCTAATGGAAAATCAGTGTAACCATTTTCAACACGATTATGGGAAGCATGAAAATAAACAAACACTGACAAAGCCAACTGATCTGACATATTTTTATAAGTCTTTTAGTTTCATCAATGCGTGTCTTGTTTTGACATGGCTTTTGTAACACTTTATTGTTGTGGGAGCTACCAGGCCATCAACATTGTAACAAACATTGGCAAAACCCCCCCAAAAAAGTTTTTGAACTCTTAAAGCACACGTTGCCACCAGCGGCATAACAAAGGCCCCGCAGCCGCCCTCCAGGGGGCCCCGTCAGCACAGCACCTGCCCTGAGTGAGTCTGGAGAGGGGGCTCCTCCATGTTCTTTGCAAAGGGGCACCCTCCAGTTTCGTTACGTCACTGATTGCCACTGTAGTTCCTGACACTGAACAAAACTACTTTGTGTGGCAATATGCTCCTTGTGGAAGAGCAGAATGCGTTCACTCACAGTAAGGCCAGCCAAAAGAGAGAGAAATAGAAGTTTAATAAAAACAAAATATCTTTGTTAACAACAGACCTAATTAGGGATCAAGACCCACATGTAGGTAGCTTTTTGCATGTCGCAAACAGCGACTTTCGCTGTTTGCGACGTGCAAAAAGCACATTGCGATGCACAAACCCAGTTTTGCGATTCAGTAACCTGGTTACCGAATCACAAAACGGGTTTGCGACTCGCAATTAGTAAGGGGTGTTCCCTTCCTAATTGCAACTCGCAGTGCAATGTAGGATTGTTTTGCGAACCCGGGCGCAAACCAATCGCATTTGCACCCATTTCAAATGGGTGCTAACACTTTCGCAAAAGGGAAGGGATCCCCATGGGACCCCTTTCCCATTGTGAATGTCACTGTAAACATTTTATCAGAGCAAGCAGTGGTCCTGTGGACCACTGCCTGCTCTGAAAAAATGAAACGAAAACGTTTCATTTTTCGTTTTTGTTATGCATCTCGTTTTCCTTTAAGGAAAACGGGCTGCATTACAAAAAAAACTGCTTTATTGAAAAGCAGTCACAGACATGGTGGTCTGCTGTCTCCAGCAGGCCACCATTCGTGAGGGGGTCGCAAATTGCGACCCACCTCATGATTATTCATGATGTGGGCATTTGCGAAGCCCTTGCGAATCACAGATGGTGTCAAGGACACCATCCTACATTCGGATTTGCGACTCGCAATTTGCAGGTAACAAATCTGAACCTACCTACTTGTGGCCCCAAATTCTTAAAGAAAGTCACAAAAGTGCACCCATGGTATATGTCGTACCCCTATAAAATATTTGTGAACTGTATTTTAGCGTGGGTAAATACGATGTGTAGATTTGCTCATGTGAAAATCTATTGAGCATTTGCAAGTTCATTTTCCCTCCAGCCACTTTCTTCCCAACCCTGGAAGAAGTTCTAATTCTGCCATTGTCAGGAGTAAATGTCCAACCTTTCTTATTATGGGAAAATATTACAGAGAAGCTGGTAAAAATCTTTAAAACATGCAGGTTAGTAGGTTTGCAGACTCAAAGGCATTCCAGCCCTGGAACTATTGCTTACTGCTTCCTCCAGCCCCAGTATGCAGATCTGCAGAAAGGTGGCAAAACAAGGAAATTGCTACAGTAGGGATTGAAACTCCAAGTATTCAAGCCCTACTATGGTAGTAGCCCTGGCATAATCAGAGAGGCTATTAATTGCTGCCATAATTTGTCGCCACACTACATGGCACCAAAGGGACAAGTAGATCTTTTTACAGGACAAGTAGATTTGAGAAGTGTAGGAAGTTGGCTCTGTATGTGCTATTTCAAAGTAAGGAATAGCATGCACAAAGTCCAGGGGTTCCCCTTAGAGGTAAGATAGTGGCAAAAAGAGATAATACTAATGCTCTATTTTGTGGTAGTGTGGTCGAGCAGTAGGCTTATCCAAGGAGTAGTGTTAAGCATTTGTTGTACATACACATAGACAATAAATGAGGTACACACACTCAGAGACAAATCCAGCCAATAGGTTTTTGTATAGAAAAATATCTTTTCTTAGTTTATTTTAAGAACCACAGGTTCAAATTCTACATGTAATATCTCATTCGAAAGGTATTGCAGGTAAGTACTTTAGGAACTTCAAATCATCAAAATTGCATGTATACTTTTCAAGTTATTCACAAATAGCTGTTTTAAAAGTGGACACTTAGTGCAATTTTCACAGTTCCTAGGGGAGGTAAGTATTTGTTAGGTTAACCAGGTAAGTAAGACACTTACAGGGCTTAGTTCTTGGTCCAAGGTAGCCCACCGTTGGGGGTTCAGAGCAACCCCAAAGTCACCACACCAGCAGCTCAGGGCCGGTCAGGTGCAGAGTTCAAAGTGGTGCCCAAAACACATAGGCTAGAATGGAGAGAAGGGGGTGCCCCGGTTCCGGTCTGCTTGCAGGTAAGTACCCGCGTCTTCGGAGGGCAGACCAGGGGGGTTTTGTAGGGCACCGGGGGGGACACAAGCCCACACAGAAATTTCACCCTCAGCGGCGCGGGGGCGGCCGGGTGCAGTGTAGAAACAAGCGTCGGGTTCGCAATGTTAGTCTATGAGAGATCTCGGGATCTCTTCAGCGCTGCAGGCAGGCAAGGGGGGGGGTTCCTCGGGGAAACCTCCACTTGATCAAGGGAGAGGGACTCCTGGGGGTCACTCCTCCAGTGAAAGTCCGGTCCTTCAGGTCCTGGGGGCTGCGGGTGCAGGGTCTCTCCCAGGTGTCGGGACTTAGGATTCAAAGAGTCGCGGTCAGGGGAAGCCTCGGGATTCCCTCTGCAGGCGGCGCTGTGGGGGCTCAGGGGGGACAGGTTTTTGTACTCAGTCTTAGAGTAGTCCTGGGGTCCCTCCTGAGGTGTTGGATCGCCACCAGCCGAGTCGGGGTCGCCGGGTGCAGTGTTGCAAGTCTCACGCTTCTTGCGGGGAGCTTGCAGGGTTCTTTAAAGCTGCTGGAAACAAAGTTGCAGCTTTTCTTGGAGCAGGTCCGCTGTCCTCGGGAGTTTCTTGTCTTTTCGAAGCAGGGGCAGTCCTCAGAGGATGTCGAGGTCGCTGGTCCCTTTGGAAGGCGTCGCTGGAGCAGGATCTTTGGAAGGCAGGAGACAGGCCGGTGAGTTTCTGGAGCCAAGGCAGTTGTCGTCTTCTGGTCTTCCGCTGCAGGGGTTTTCAGCTGGGCAGTCCTTCTTCTTGTAGTTGCAGGAATCTAATTTTCTAGGGTTCAGGGTAGCCCTTAAATACTAAATTTAAGGGCGTGTTTAGGTCTGGGGGGTTAGTAGCCAATGGCTACTAGCCCTGAGGGTGGGTACACCCTCTTTGTGCCTCCTCCCAAGGGGAGGGGGTCACAATCCTAACCCTATTGGGGGAATCCTCCATCTGCAAGATGGAGGATTTCTAAAAGTTAGTCACTTCAGCTCAGGACACCTTAGGGGCTGTCCTGACTGGCCAGTGACTCCTCCTTGTTTTTCTCATTATTTTCTCCGGCCTTGCCGCCAAAAGTGGGGCCTGGCCGGAGGGGGCGGGCAACTCCACTAGCTGGAGTGTCCTGCTGGGTTGGCACAAAGGAGGTGAGCCTTTGAGGCTCACCGCCAGGTGTGACAATTCCTGCCTGGGGGAGGTGTTAGCATCTCCACCCAGTGCAGGCTTTGTTACTGGCCTCAGAGTGACAAAGGCACTCTCCCCATGGGGCCAGCAACATGTCTCGGTTTGTGGCAGGCTGCTAAAACTAGTCAGCCTACACAGATAGTTGGTTAAGTTTCAGGGGGCACCTCTAAGGTGCCCTCTGGGGTGTATTTTACAATAAAATGTACACTGGCATCAGTGTGCATTTATTGTGCTGAGAAGTTTGATACCAAACTTCCCAGTTTTCAGTGTAGCCATTATGGTGCTGTGGAGTTCGTGTTTGACGGACTCCCAGACCATATACTCTTATGGCTACCCTGCACTTACAATGTCTAAGGTTTTGTTTAGACACTGTAGGGGTACCATGCTCATGCACTGGTACCCTCACCTATGGTATAGTGCACCCTGCCTTAGGGCTGTAAGGCCTGCTAGAGGGGTGTCTTACCTATACTGCATAGGCAGTGAGAGGCTGGCATGGCACCCTGAGGGGAGTGACATGTCGACTTACTCGTTTTGTCCTCACTAGCACACACAAGCTGGCAAGCAGAGTGTCTGTGCTGAGTGAGAGGTCTCCAGGGTGGCATAAGACATGCTGCAGCCCTTAGAGACCTTCCTTGGCATCAGGGCCCTTGGTACTAGAAATACCAGTTACAAGGGACTTATCTGGATGCCAGGGTCTGCCAATTGTGGATACAAAAGTACAGGTTAGGGAAAGAACACTGGTGCTGGGGCCTGGTTAGCAGGCCTCAGCACACTTTCAATTGTAAACATAGCATCAGCAAAGGCAAAAAGTCAGGGGGCAACCATGCCAAGGAAGCATTTCCTTACACAACCCCCCCCCCAAACGAAAGAGGATGAGACTAACCTTTCCCAAGAGAGTCTTCATTTTCTAAGTGGAAGAACCTGGAAAGGCCATCTGCATTGGCATGGGCAGTCCCAGGTCTGTGTTCCACTATAAAGTCCATTCCCTGTAGGGAGATGGACCACCTCAACAGTTTAGGATTTTCACCTTTCATTTGCATCAGCCATTTGAGAGGTCTGTGGTCAGTTTGAACTAGGAAGTGAGTCCCAAAGAGGTATGGTCTCAGCTTCTTCAGGGACCAAACCACAGCAAAGGCCTCCCTCTCAATGGCACTCCAACGCTGCTCCCTGGGGAGTAACCTCCTGCTAATGAAAGCAACAGGCTGGTCAAGGCCATCATCATTTGTTTGGGACAAAACTGCCCCTATCCCATGTTCAGAGGCATCAGTTTGCACAATGAACTGCTTAGAATAATCTGGAGCTTTGAGAACTGGTGCTGAGCACATTGCCTGTTTCAGGGTGTCAAAGGCCTGTTGGCATTCCACAGTCCAGTTCACTTTCTTGGGCATTTTCTTGGAGGTGAGTTCAGTGAGGGCTGTCACAATGGATCCATATCCCTTCACAAACCTCCTGTAATACCCAGTCAAGCCAAGGAATGCCCTGACTTGAGTCTGGGTTTTTGGAGCTACCCAGTCCAGAATAGTCTGGATCTTGGGTTGGAGTGGCTGAACTTGGCCTCCACCTACAAGGTGTCCCAAGTAAACCACAGTTCCCTGCCCTATCTGGCATTTGGATGCCTTGATAGAGAGGCCTGCAGATTGCAGAGCCTTCAAAACCTTCTTCAGGTGGACCAGGTGATCCTGCCAGGTGGAGCTAAAGACAGCAATATCATCAAGATAAGCTGTGCTAAAGGACTCCAAGCCAGCAAGGACTTGATTCACCAACCTTTGGAAGGTGGCAGGGGCATTCTTTAAACCAAAGGGCATAACAGTAAACTGATAATGCCCATCAGGTGTGGAGAATGCTGTTTTCTCTTTTGCTCCAGGTGCCATTTTTATTTGCCAGTACCCTGCTGTCAAGTCAAAGGTACTTAAGAATTTGGCAGCACCTAATTTGTCTATGAGCTCATCAGCTCTTGGAATTGGATGAGCATCTGTCTTGGTGACAGAATTGAGCCCTCTGTAGTCCACACAAAACCTCATCTCTTTCTTTCCATCTTTGGTGTGAGGTTTGGGGACTAAGACCACTGGGCTAGCCCAGGGGCTGTCAGAGCGCTCAATTACTCCTAATTCCAGCATCTTGTGGACTTCCACCTTGATGCTTTCTTTAACATGGTCAGATTGTCTAAAGATTTTGTTCTTGACAGGCATGCTGTCTCCTGTGTCCACATCATGGGTACACAGGTGTGTCTGACCAGGGGTTAAGGAGAAGAGTTCAGGAAACTGTTGTAGGACTCTCCTACAATCAGCTTGCTGTTGGCCAGAGAGGGTGTCTGAGTAGATCACTCCATCTACTGTGCCATCTTTTGGGTCTGATGACAGGAGATCAGGGAGAGGTTCACTCTCTGCCTCCTGATCCTCATCTGTTACCATCAACAGATTCACATCAGCCCTGTCATGGAAGAGCTTAAGGCGGTTCACATGGATCACCCTCTTGGGGCTCCTGCTTGTGCCCAGGTCCACCAAGTAGGTGACCTGACTCTTCCTTTCTAGTACTGGGTAAGGGCCACTCCATTTGTCCTGGAGTGCCCTGGGAGCCACAGGCTCCAGAACCCAGACTTTCTGCCCTGGTTGGAACTCAACCAGTGCAGCCTTTTGGTCATACCAAAACTTCTGGAGCTGTTGGCTGGCCTCAAGGTTTTTGGTTGCCTTTTCCATGTACTCTGCCATTCTAGAGCGAAGGCCAAGTACATAGTCCACTATGTCCTGTTTAGGCTCATGGAGAGGTCTCTCCCAGCCTTCTTTAACAAGGGCAAGTGGTCCCCTTACAGGATGACCAAACAGAAGTTCAAAGGGTGAGAATCCTACTCCCTTCTGTGGCACCTCTCTGTAAGCGAAAAGCAGGCATGGCAAGAGGACATCCCATCTCCTTTTGAGTTTTTCTGGGAGCCCCATGATCATGCCCTTTAATGTCTTGTTGAATCTCTCAACTAAGCCATTAGTTTGTGGATGGTATGGTGTAGTGAATTTATAAGTCACCCCACACTCATTCCACATGTGCTTTAGGTATGCTGACATGAAGTTGGTACCTCTGTCAGACACCACCTCCTTAGGGAAACCCACTCTGGTAAAGATACCAATGAGGGCCTTGGCTACTGCAGGGGCAGTAGTCGACCTAAGGGGAATAGCTTCAGGATACCTGGTAGCATGATCCACTACTACCAGGATATACATATTTCCTGAGGCTGTGGGAGGTTCCAGTGGACCAACTATGTCCACACCCACTCTTTCAAAGGGAACCCCCACCACTGGAAGTGGAATGAGGGGGGCCTTTGGATGCCCACCTGTCTTACCACTGGCTTGACAGGTGGGGCAGGAGAGGCAAAACTCCTTAACCATGTTGGACATATTGGGCCAGTAGAAGTGGTTGACTAACCTCTCCCACGTCTTGGTTTGTCCCAAATGTCCAGCAAGGGGAATGTCATGGGCCAATGTTAGGATGAACTTCCTGAACAGCTGAGGCACTACCACTCTCCTAGTGGCACCAGGTTTGGGGTCTCTGGCCTCAGTGTACAGGAGTCCATCTTCCCAATAGACCCTATGCGTTCCATTTTTCTTGCCTTTGGACTCTTCAGCAGCTTGCTGCCTAAGGCCTTCAAGAGAGGGACAGGTTTCTTGTCCCTTACACAGCTCCTCCCTTGAGGGTCCCCCTGGGCCTAAGAGCTCAACCTGATAAGGTTCAAGCTCCAAAGGCTCAGTTCCCTCAGAGGGCAGAACTTCTTCCTGAGAAGAGAGGTTCCCTTTCTTTTGCTGTGTTGCAGTTGGTTTCCCAACTGACTTTCCTGTTCTCTTGGTAGGCTGGGCCATTCTTCCAGACTCCAGCTCTACTTGTTCACCCTGTGCCTTGCACTGTGCTCTTGTTTTCACACACACCAGTTCAGGGATACCCAGCATTGCTGCATGGGTTTTTAGTTCTACCTCAGCCCATGCTGAGGACTCCAGGTCATTTCCAAGCAGACAGTCCACTGGGATATTTGAGGAGACCACCACCTGTTTCAGGCCATTGACCCCTCCCCATTCTAAAGTAACCATTGCCATGGGATGTACTTTTCTCTGATTGTCAGCGTTGGTGACTGTGTAAGTTTTTCCAGTCAGGTATTGGCCAGGGGAAACCAGTTTCTCTGTCACCATGGTGACACTGGCACCTGTATCCCTCAGGCCCTCTATTCTAGTCCCATTAATTAAGAGTTGCTGTCTGTATTTTTGCATGTTAGGCGGCCAGACAGCTAGTGTGGCTAAATCCACCCCACCCTCAGAAACTAGAGTAGCTTCAGTGTGGACCCTGATTTGCTCTGGGCACACTGTTGATCCCACTTGGAGACTAGCCATACCAGTGTTACCTGGATGGGAGTTTGGAGTGGAACCTTTCTTGGGACAGGCCTTGTCTCCAGTTTGGTGTCCATGCTGTTTACAGCTATGACACCAGGCCTTTTTGGGATCAAAGTTTTTACCCTTGTACCCATTGTTTTGTGAAGAGGCTCTGGGCCCACCCTCCTGTGCAGGTTTTTGGGGGCCTGTAGAAGACTCTTTACTATTTTTAGTTTTGGCTGTCTCATCACCCTTCCCCTGGGGAGTCTTTGTGACCCCTTTCTTTTGGTCACCCCCTGTTGAAGTCTTGGACACCCTTGTCTTGACCCAATGGTCCGCCTTCTTTCCCAATTCTTGGGGAGAAATTGGTCCTAGGTCTACCAGATGCTGATGCAGTTTATCATTGAAACAATTACTTAACAGGTGTTCTTTCACAAATAAATTGTACAGCCCATCATAATTACTTACACCACTGCCTTGAATCCAACCATCTAGTGTTTTCACTGAGTAGTCAACAAAGTCAACCCAGGTCTGGCTCGAGGATTTTTGAGCCCCCCTGAACCTAATCCTGTACTCCTCAGTGGAGAATCCAAAGCCCTCAATCAGGGTACCCTTCATGAGGTCATAAGATTCTGCATCTTTTCCAGAGAGTGTGAGGAGTCTATCCCTACACTTTCCAGTGAACATTTCCCAAAGGAGAGCACCCCAGTGAGATCTGTTCACTTTTCTGGTTACACAAGCCCTCTCAAAAGCTGTGAACCACTTGGTGATGTCATCACCATCTTCAAATTTTGTCACAATCCCTTTGGGGATTTTTAACATGTCAGGAGAATCTCTGACCCTATTTATATTGCTGCCACCATTGATGGGTCCTAGGCCCATCTCTTGTCGTTCCCTTTCTATGGCTAGGAGCTGTCTCTCTAAAGCCAATCTTTTGGCCATCCTGGCTAACAGGAGGTCATCTTCACTGAGAGCATCCTCAGTGATTTCAGAAATGTGGGACCCTCCTGTGAGGGACTCACTATTTCTGACTAACACAGTTGGAGACAGGACTTGAGGGGTCCTGTTCTCCCTATTTAGGACTGGAGGAGGGACATTGGCCTCCAAGTCACTAATTTCTTCCTCTGTGAGGTCATCATCAGAGGGGTTGGCTTTTTCAAACTCTGCCAACAGCTCCTGGAGCTGAATTTTGGTAGGTCTGGAGCCAATGGTTATTTTTTTGATATTACAGAGAGACCTTAGCTCCCTCATCTTAAGATGGAGGTAAGGTGTGGTGTCGAGTTCCACCACCTGCATCTCTGTATCAGACATTATTCTGCTAAGAGTTGGAATACTTTTTTAAGAATCTAAAACTGTTTCTAGAATCTAATTCAAACTTTTAACAAATTTTTAAACTCTAAAAAGACAATGCTAAACAGGGACTTAACACACAAGGCCCTAGCAGGACTTTTAAGAATTTAGAAAAATTTCAAATTGCAAAAATCAATTTCTAATGACAATTTTGGAATTTGTCGTGTGATCAGGTATTGGCTGAGTAGTCCAGCAAATGCAAAGTCTTGTACCCCACCGCTGATCCACCAATGTAGGAAGTTGGCTCTGTATGTGCTATTTCAAAGTAAGGAATAGCATGCACAGAGTCCAAGGGTTCCCCTTAGAGGTAAGATAGTGGCAAAAAGAGATAATACTAATGCTCTATTTTGTGGTAGTGTGGTCGAGCAGTAGGCTTATCCAAGGAGTAGTGTTAAGCATTTGTTGTACATACACATAGACAATAAATGAGGTACACACACTCAGAGACAAATCCAGCCAATAGGTTTTTGTATAGAAAAATATCTTTTCTTAGTTTATTTTAAGAACCACAGGTTCAAATTCTACATGTAATATCTCATTCGAAAGGTATTGCAGGTAAGTACTTTAGGAACTTCAAATCATCAAAATTGCATGTATACTTTTCAAGTTATTCACAAATAGCTGTTTTAAAAGTGGACACTTAGTGCAATTTTCACAGTTCCTAGGGGAGGTAAGTATTTGTTAGGTTAACCAGGTAAGTAAGACACTTACAGGGCTTAGTTCTTGGTCCAAGGTAGCCCACCGTTGGGGGTTCAGAGCAACCCCAAAGTCACCACACCAGCAGCTCAGGGCCGGTCAGGTGCAGAGTTCAAAGTGGTGCCCAAAACACATAGGCTAGAATGGAGAGAAGGGGGTGCCCCGGTTCCGGTCTGCTTGCAGGTAAGTACCCGCGTCTTCGGAGGGCAGACCAGGGGGGTTTTGTAGGGCACCGGGGGGACACAAGCCCACACAGAAATTTCACCCTCAGCGGCGCGGGGCGGCCGGGTGCAGTGTAGAAACAAGCGTCGGGTTCGCAATGTTAGTCTATGAGAGATCTCGGGATCTCTTCAGCGCTGCAGGCAGGCAAGGGGGGGGTTCCTCGGGGAAACCTCCACTTGATCAAGGGAGAGGGACTCCTGGGGGTCACTCCTCCAGTGAAAGTCCGGTCCTTCAGGTCCTGGGGGCTGCGGGTGCAGGGTCTCTCCCAGGTGTCGGGACTTAGGATTCAAAGAGTCGCGGTCAGGGGAAGCCTCGGGATTCCCTCTGCAGGCGGCGCTGTGGGGGCTCAGGGGGGACAGGTTTTTGTACTCACAGTCTTAGAGTAGTCCTGGGGTCCCTCCTGAGGTGTTGGATCGCCACCAGCCGAGTCGGGGTCGCCGGGTGCAGTGTTGCAAGTCTCACGCTTCTTGCGGGGAGCTTGCAGGGTTCTTTAAAGCTGCTGGAAACAAAGTTGCAGCTTTTCTTGGAGCAGGTCCGCTGTCCTCGGGAGTTTCTTGTCTTTTCGAAGCAGGGGCAGTCCTCAGAGGATGTCGAGGTCGCTGGTCCCTTTGGAAGGCGTCGCTGGAGCAGGATCTTTGGAAGGCAGGAGACAGGCCGGTGAGTTTCTGGAGCCAAGGCAGTTGTCGTCTTCTGGTCTTCCGCTGCAGGGGTTTTCAGCTGGGCAGTCCTTCTTCTTGTAGTTGCAGGAATCTAATTTTCTAGGGTTCAGGGTAGCCCTTAAATACTAAATTTAAGGGCGTGTTTAGGTCTGGGGGGTTAGTAGCCAATGGCTACTAGCCCTGAGGGTGGGTACACCCTCTTTGTGCCTCCTCCCAAGGGGAGGGGGTCACAATCCTAACCCTATTGGGGGAATCCTCCATCTGCAAGATGGAGGATTTCTAAAAGTTAGAGTCACTTCAGCTCAGGACACCTTAGGGGCTGTCCTGACTGGCCAGTGACTCCTCCTTGTTTTTCTCATTATTTTCTCCGGCCTTGCCGCCAAAAGTGGGGCCTGGCCGGAGGGGGCGGGCAACTCCACTAGCTGGAGTGTCCTGCTGGGTTGGCACAAAGGAGGTGAGCCTTTGAGGCTCACCGCCAGGTGTGACAATTCCTGCCTGGGGGAGGTGTTAGCATCTCCACCCAGTGCAGGCTTTGTTACTGGCCTCAGAGTGACAAAGGCACTCTCCCCATGGGGCCAGCAACATGTCTCGGTTTGTGGCAGGCTGCTAAAACTAGTCAGCCTACACAGATAGTTGGTTAAGTTTCAGGGGGCACCTCTAAGGTGCCCTCTGGGGTGTATTTTACAATAAAATGTACACTGGCATCAGTGTGCATTTATTGTGCTGAGAAGTTTGATACCAAACTTCCCAGTTTTCAGTGTAGCCATTATGGTGCTGTGGAGTTCGTGTTTGACGGACTCCCAGACCATATACTCTTATGGCTACCCTGCACTTACAATGTCTAAGGTTTTGTTTAGACACTGTAGGGGTACCATGCTCATGCACTGGTACCCTCACCTATGGTATAGTGCACCCTGCCTTAGGGCTGTAAGGCCTGCTAGAGGGGTGTCTTACCTATACTGCATAGGCAGTGAGAGGCTGGCATGGCACCCTGAGGGGAGTGCCATGTCGACTTACTCGTTTTGTCCTCACTAGCACACACAAGCTGGCAAGCAGAGTGTCTGTGCTGAGTGAGAGGTCTCCAGGGTGGCATAAGACATGCTGCAGCCCTTAGAGACCTTCCTTGGCATCAGGGCCCTTGGTACTAGAAGTACCAGTTACAAGGGACTTATCTGGATGCCAGGGTCTGCCAATTGTGGATACAAAAGTACAGGTTAGGGAAAGAACACTGGTGCTGGGGCCTGGTTAGCAGGCCTCAGCACACTTTCAATTGTAAACATAGCATCAGCAAAGGCAAAAAGTCAGGGGGCAACCATGCCAAGGAGGCATTTCCTTACAAGAAGCAACCTGTCCCCTGGACAAGTAGATATTTTAATAAATTCCACACCTCTGATCACCCTTCATCACCTTGGCTAGCATGAATCCAGTTGCACAGTGAGCATGGGACCCGCGTCTGGGCATACCCTTCCCACTGAGGGTGACTTTGTCCATCATCATTTTGTGTTGCTAAAGTGCTGAAACTTTTTAAACACTCACCCCCAGTCACAGATCTATGTTTAATCCATTGTCCTTTTGCTCACCATGCCACCCCAGTTTGGACCCAGCCATATGCAAATCAGCCTTCACCCTGTTCCATATGGGAACAGCCCAACCCAAACTGCCAGGCTAGGTCCTTCCTAGACCGGAAACAAGCATCCTGGGACCAGTTTCAGAGCCTGAGGTGACATGGTGAGCAAAATAACGATTGATTAAACCTAGATATGTGACTTTGGGTGGGAGTCTGAAAAGTTTCAACACTCTGACCATCATTTTATTTTGTGATCTTGCCACCTGTTCTTCCCCGAGGTTTCTGGGACATCAAAAACCTCGTGAGCAGCTAATTTGACCCTGCTGCACCGATCATCACAAGCTCCATGAGCAGCGTAATTGGAATTGTGCCGCACGGTTCATCAAAGACCCACTATCTACCTGGGAGTGCCTCTCTGCGTGATTGGCCATAGTCGGAGTGCGGCGCAAGCCTGCCCTGTTCGTCCCTCTTCAGGAGAAGGGGAACATCCTGCTTGGGAGCGTGACGCATTGCAGCGCCCTACCCTCAACAAAGGCCTGGCCCTGAGGACCACACCGATATGATGAGTGCGCCTTTTCTGCTCTCTCCGAGCGCTGCTGTCAGAGGCACCCTGCCCGGTTACCTAGGCAACAGTAATGCACTGTGCGCACCTGCTTCTCGTCAGCTCTGCGAGTGGCGGGCCAGCCCAATTCCGCTCTCCTCTGTGGCCTTGTCACTCACCAGGTAATTCCTTCTGTGTCAGGCTGCGGCGGTGCGATTCCCAACTCAACTTGGACCTGACCGGTCCTGACATTTCCTCTCCGTGAACTTAACATATTCTGCACAGTACCTTAAAGGCTCTAAAATGAACCCCATGTAAAGCTCTGCTTTGATATACTCTGTACTCTATAAGTGAATATCTCTCGATGTACTGATTGGAATTTTGTCGTTTTGGTCTTGATCTCTTCAGATAAACCTACACTATTTTGTGGAGTTTTCACTGTCACTGCTGTATGAGTGTTGCACAAATACATTACACATTGCCTCCTAAATTAAGCCTGCCTGCTCTGTGCCAAGCTACCAGAGGGTGAGCACACGGTAATCTAGGTTGTTTATTTGCCTTGACCTGACTAGGATTGTGGTCCCTACTTGGCCAGGGTGCATACCGCTGCCACCTAGAGACCCAGTTTCTAACAGTCATAGGTAAACCTTTGAGCGTGTTTTTCAGGTCCTCACAGACAACATGGTGGAGTGTTTTACCTGAATAAGGAAGAAGTCACCCTGCCCCCATTCTCTTTTCAGTCTAGCGATTTCAAGTTGAGGACTGGTGGCTGAACAAAAACATTTTAGGGCAGTGTCTTATTTTGCGGGGTAGAGGAATGTGGAGATAGCCTGCATCTTGCTAAACATGAGTGGGAGTTCAGTCATGATGAGTTGGTGAACAGCCTCAAGACTTGGAGCTTTGTTCAAATAGACTTAATTGCCACAAGTTCCAAATCTCAATGCCCAGAGTTTGCATATCATCGGGGCTTGCAAGCCTGACCTGTTTGGAAAATGTCTTTGTGTTGCTCCCATTTCTGAAAATTGTTGGGTTCTTTTGAAAAGTCCTACTCCAGTCTAATCCTGATTGGCCTTATCAGCTATGGTTAATACAACTTTTTATTTCAACAGGAGCTGGAACTTCTAGCTTAAAAGGAGAAGGGGAGAGGTTAAGTGGGAAAGGCTTTATCTCTCCTTTTATTGCTGAAACTGGTAGTCTGTTACTAGGAGGCTTAGCCTACGTGCAGATGGGTTTATCATTAGGGAGCATACCAATTGTGTGCAGGTATGAAAGACTTAAGCAGCAGACAGTATAAAAACTAGCGATTGACATTTTAGCTCTTGATCTTGAAGAGGTGTATAAATCCATTGAAGGCACTATTAAAAGGCATTGTGTCATCCATTTCACAATTAGCCTTCACGGGTTTCAAATTATATTCTAGTAAGTCATTGCAACCTACTTAAATACACCTCTGTTTCCAGTTTGGCCTTTTTGTTTTTTTATTCTCCTGTTTCTGATCCTGCTCCTGTAGTATATTTGAATCTAATATTGGCCTTGCATAAGGAAGCAGTTCCTAACTTTGACGAAAGCCTTTATGTCAAAAGAGCCTTATATCATTTTCCGTATGTAACCGAAGACAACTTAATTTAAGGACCTGATTTAGACTTTGGCAGACGGATTACTCAGTCACAAACACGACGGATATCCCGTCCACCATATTGTGATTCCCATGGGATATAATGGGATCATACTACAGTGGATGGGATATCCCTCACGTTTGTAATGGAGGAACCCTATCTGCCAAACTCTAAATCAGGCCCTAAATCAAGAGATTGATCTCCCGGTTTTTCAGGCTAAAAAGAGACTGCAGCCTCTGAAGCTGAACCCATAGAGTGAAATCCTCTGAGCCTCAAAGCATTGATCTGTCACATGGTGTTCTTACTTGGGCATCAAAGTCTGTATTAAGGTGAACTCTCTTATCAGGCGGATGGTCTAACTCCTTTTGCAGTCATACCTCAAAGACTTCCTGTTCTTTCTACAAGAGCAAAACAAAAGCAGTGGATGTAGAGCAGCTGTTTTACGAATAGAAGAAAATACAACAGAATGATGGTGATATATCCCTTATTCATGCTATTGCAAATACTTCCTTTAAGCTTCCCGGAAACTCAGCTAGACTTTTTCTTCAAACCTGGGACAATTGTCCTCTGGAAGGGCTATAGTTGAGCTGGCTGCCCTGCTCTTGTATGATTCCCCCAGTGAGATATGCGTTCCTGTGAGCCCGCTACAGCTACTTCCTTTAATGTATATATTTGTTGACTTGTAATGTCAGCCAAAGTGTACTCTTTTTGTGTTAGGGTGGCTAAGGCCCAATTTACCAATGCTGTGCCAGCAGGCGCAGCAGATGGTGATCGTTTTATTTATAGTTGTCCATTTTACCTACATCCACGTGGGGGTACTGCCTACCAGTTTCCTCATGTTAAAGGTTTGTTCAGGGCACCACAGCAGGGTCCTTTGCTTAAATCTGTCTGGTACACGAATGAAGGAGGCCTGTAACGTGTGTAATGTGTGTGCTGTACAAGATGGTAGTCTCCATTGTGTTTAGCTGACATCCCATCCTCCCTGAAACTTGTGTACGTGCTTGGTGGTGAATCCTTTGCTTTGATTCAGGCTTCTTTTGCTTGATTGAAAGCCACCCTGCCTTCATTTCCTGTTTTGTTGCCATATACCCTGACACGAGGTTCCAGAGAAGGAATACACATGCTCAGCCAAGTCAGTCCAAATTGGTCACTATAGATACCAGGGCAGGAAGCACACACGTTGTAGACAAAGGCAGCAGGAAGATGCACTTTCAGGATTGGATGAGCCTTTTGAACTTTGAAAACTGCAGTCTCCTGGCAGCTGCAGGAATGCCCCTTTGGTCACCAGAAGAGTATAGTTACTAATACCTTTGGTTATGCATCAGCCAAGGAGAGGCAGCTGCAAAAGCCAGGCAGGAGTGTAACCTCTTTGTCGTTTCCATTCTCCCTCCAGACTGGATCAAAGCCCAAGAGCCTCTTGAATCACCTTATTGCGTGACCTGTGGAGACGAGGAAGACCTAATCGCTTGCCTGAGTATCTAGTCTTGACCTACAGAGAGAAATAACCTGAAGCACCAGAAGACAGCAAAAATCCCAGCCCATTGGAAGGACCTGCATAGGGACAGCTCATTAAGCAGAGACTGCCCCAGATGCTTGAGGTGCCCCTAGCCAAGCTACTTGGAAAAGGATCTGCAATGGGGGTGCTCCATTGTCTTCATTTGTCAAGGAGGGTGACCCAGCTTTGTCACAGCCCTATCCAGGACTTAAGCGTTCCTGTCCCTACCTTCTCTGGTAATCCAGAGGGACCAGGAGAGAGCCAGTCTTTATCCCACAATGTCACTATTTTATGGGCTAGTGTAGATTCTTTTGAAAACCGAACTGTTGGAATTCTCTTTCTAGCTGTTATGGTTCCAAAATATTGCTTGTCAATGGTGCGGTCACCGCTGACCCTCATCTGGGACCAGCTACCAGTAGGTGGTCCCCATGACTGCTAGGGCTATGCCCCTGACCTGCATGTGTCTCTGCAACTATAACTGGAAGTTTCGGATGGACAGTTCCCGTCAGTACTGACTTGCATAGGGCAGGTCTCCGTTTAATGTGGCATGCACCCCTTAGCATTGCCAGTGGTTGAGATGTATTCAAGAATTCCATCCATTCATCCATTACCTTGTTGTTTATTAAACTGACAGAAGGCATCCAAAAGGGCGTTAGTGAGAACTGGCTCATTAACATGCCAACTGTCCCACAACGTAAATTCCAATTAAACTGTATTCTGGGATCCACCCAGGGCACCTTAAGACTTGCTTTCAGCTGGGTGCCTTCATGATTGTTTGGTGTTTTTTAGGTGTTGGTCAATTTTGAATTGTTGTTGTCCCCACATTTACTCTAAGTCCCCTTGAGTATTTTTTAGGGATGAGAGAGTTAATTAAGTGGCATCCTTGGGTACCACTTGTCACTAAATCACAGTAAAGCCTGTACACTATCAATAATTTCCAAATGATCCTCAACAGATTGAAATGACCTGAGCATAGCCAATTAGCATAACATCAGCCAGAGAGCTTGATGTTATATTAAATTCTACATCATTGGAGGAATAAATCATTTGGTGTTGGATACATAGCCCAGAAGGTAATAGGACATTCTGGTTTTCTTTGTGTATGACATTATTATGTGTACTTTATTTAACAACCTTACATTAAGTCATTTTCTTTCTAAAAGAAATGCACCTACTGGACATTGAGGTTAATAACTGTTATCTGTTGTGTTATGCTGCATTCTAAGTCTATTATTATTGCCTATTTTTAGTAAAAGACTTAACCCATGCAGGGTAAGACCCAATAACCCGACTGCCAACTGACCTTAAGGAAAGGCGCTACTCCAGGTTAACTTACTTGGAAGTTTCCCGGTTCGCAGTCTGGGGAGAGATATAGACCAAGAGTTGGAACTTCAGCTTCTTCTCCTAATGACTTTTCTACTCTCATTGCATGGTGGTTGCAGTGCCATCACTTGTCTTTCCTAAATGGTACTTTTGAATTCCCCTTTGTGCTGCCATGATCACGGATTTCCAAATAAAGAAAATTATGATAGCATAATGTTTTTTTTTTTTTTTTAGGTGGTAGCCATTGGTCCTATCTTAAACCTCATTCACAGCTCCTGTCAGAGCATAGCCCCTGTCTGAGCTGCTGCTGCCTTTCTGACCCCCATCTGTGTATCCAGGATTGGGAGCATGCTTTGTCCTACACTGCTTTGGGAAGTCATCTTTGGGAAGGAACACATTTCCTGTACAAGACCCTTCACTTGCAGGGCATCCTGCTTGCTTGATTGTCTTGTTAAGCTTCCCACCATATCCCGACTGATCTACCCATCTGCCTCAGCTAAGCACACTGGAATTGTTTTCCATGCTGGGTGAGGATGGGTGATAATTGAGGTTGAGCTGGGTGAATGCCTTTTAATGCAGTGCGGTTCTACCTGTGTTCCTTCAGCAGAGTCACTGTGACCCTCTAACTTAGTTGCTTCTTCATAGAGCTGTTGTGGCAGAGCAACTTCGAAGTGGCCAAACACTGGTGAAACTGTCCTTTCTAGAGTGGGCAACTGCCCATGTTTCCTAAAAACACCATCCTGGAATATCTTACAGAAACAAGTATGCTAGCAGGCTGTTTTGTGCATCTTGTTTGCTTGAATGCTGGTTGAACATTAGTTATCTTCACCCTACCCCAATAGAATCTTAAGCTTATACTACCTTGTATGTCAGAAAATACATGTAACAAAAGGTGTTGGTTCTGTCAGATTTGCAAGTTAACCCGCTTCACATTTTCTTTCCATATCCTACTTCAAAAGCAAAACGTCCCCTCTCTTCAAAAGCAAAATCCCCCTTCCTCACCAATTAAATGGCTTTACTTTTGAAAATAAATGCATTACAGCATACCCAGCAGTGATGCGTGAATATCACACTCCTGGAATAGTTCACCATCTATTCGACAGACTCCTAAATATATTGTTTGGTGCTACCCTAAATAGGAAATGTAAGAGTTTCCAAAGTGATTAATGTCTACTAAATATACACAGGTAGTAAACTTTTATGCCTCTTGTTTTTATGTTTGAGTCTGTTTTTCTGTGCTCTCAGTTAGCAATATGTAACTGAAGTTAACGGCGTGTTCGTCTCATTTTACAGGTAGATCGTTTCTTGGACTCTTATTCCCAAGCAGCAGAGGATCTATCTTCTGAGAAACTGAAACAGTTGAGGGAGATGTTTGCTTCTGCCAAGAAACAATATGTACATCTGGTTTCTGAGACAAAGGAGAAGCTAAAAAATTCCACAGAGTATGAGGCCAATCTGCAGCTGCTGATCCAGAACTTTCAGAGTTACCTGCTGGGTGCCAGGGGAGTGTGTATGGAGTCCTGGGCACGTTTCCAACCCTCCCACATGGTTGCTGGAAGTGCACTTCTAGCAGCTTCTTGTTTTCTTTGTTACATTGTGTCCGAGATGCTCACACAAATGGAATATAGCTACAGACGGCTGGTTTTCTATCCGCTGCTTTGGGGACTGGCAACAGCCCTGCTGCTGATCTCAGGACAATGGGCAGCTTCAGGTCATCTGGACCTTCTTCCAGTGTGTTCCTGGGTAGCAGTGGTTTCACAGTTAGCATTCCTGTACTACTTTTGGAATTTGAGGTCCCAGAAGATGCCCTCTGCTACTGTGAGGCTGCCCCCACCTGGCCGTTGTATCAAGCAGAGGTTTTGGTCTTTCTTGAGGTGGACTGGTCCTCTGAGCTTTCTTTTTCTACGATGTGGTGCCATGTTTTCAGACAGTTTTGTGGTGGCAGAGGGATGGGTAGTGCCATTCCTTTTGCGGTCCCTGGTGATCTTTGTTGTTGCTAAGCTTCATTGGGATGGGAACCTGATAGTCCCACCCTTAATACCTAACTGCTTCCCACCAGATACGAACAAGCAGACCTCCATAGTTGGATACCGGAAAGAAAGCATGCCCTTATTAGGCCTTGTAGCCTCTTTTCTGGCTTTTGTCTATCTTTCACGCCTCTTTTATAATTGCCGTG
Source organism: Pleurodeles waltl (assembly GCF_031143425.1). NCBI lineage: Eukaryota > Metazoa > Chordata > Amphibia > Caudata > Salamandridae > Pleurodeles > Pleurodeles waltl. The sequence continues at coordinate 59,952,020 of NC_090436.1, forward strand.
ATGAGGTCCTAAACTGTGAGCCTACTCCTTTTTTGACTCCACTATCCGATGTGCAGAATTCCCAGATGAAAAACATGTCCTATGGATTATGTGTGGGATGCCTGGTTATCATGATATACCTGGTGAAACGATGGCTTAGGCACTATGGGAACCTGAACAGCTCTAACCCTCTTGTTTTCTTTGTGCGTTTGGGTTTCCCTCTGCTAATAATCTGGATTGCCTGTTACTGGGCTATTAACTCTGGCACAGAAGACAGTCTTGCCAAGCTGCAGGAGATTATCCAAATTGCCCTTGTGGTGTGCCCACGTGCTGTCTTCATTTTGATCACACTGGGCCTTTTCATCATAATCTGGAACCCTTTGATGGTCTACATGAAGGACCGCAGAGCCTCGGAGGGTAAAATTGTGACTGGCTACCAAGGATTGCCCAGTTCTGAAGCTGAACTACAGCATGTCATTCCACAGATATACAGGAGAATGCAGGAAACATTAAAAAGCCACTTGGATGGGCGAGGGGACAAGGAAACAGTGGTGGCCTACGGGCTGGGGAGTGTCTTTTCAGCAGTCCTAGTTGTGGTGCTGACTCTTCTAGGATTCTTCTTTCTCATCCTGCACAGTGAAAGAATGTGCTTTTCATTCCTCCTCCTGCTTCTGGAAGCCTTCACCCTTCTTCAGATTCACAGCTCTACTGCAAATCTCTCCACATCGACTGAAGGATCCGGTGAGTGCCAGAGGCTAATGCATTTATCAGTACTAAATGTGGTTTATTGGGCAATGTCAAGGCAAGGGGACCAGTTTATTCATTATAACAATATTGGACTTTTGAAGATGTCTCATTTTACTAACCATAGGAGGCCATATTTATGCCCATTCTAACCCGATGTCTTGGCCATTATGTAGTATTGTAAATGGGGGACTGACATAAGTAAGAATAATATTGTTAGCTATAGTGATTGTCACATTGGTGGACTATTTTAAACTGCTTCTCACCTCAATGTGTGTTTAATCTGCTTTAGCCAAGGGCATGTATTTAATAGTTTGAGATGCGTCTTGTGCATTTCTTTTTACTCAGTTGCCAAACTGCTAATATTAATCCACAGTCATTTAAGTAAACACTGAGATTTTCAGTATAACCTTAGATTTCAAGTGTTCTGTTTGGGAGAATCATGTGGAAAAACAGGGAGCTGCAGTTGGACCGACATATGCCACTGCTTTTATTATGCCTTGACAAGCCAGCAGACTTGTTTTGGCATCTTTACTCACATTTGTTCACAAACCTACTGTTAAAAATGGGGTCTCTAGTTGGCAGTCAGTTTGCACTCTGTCCAAGCAGGAACTCACTCTAGTCAGGGTAAGGGAGGTACACTCCTAAGATAACCCCTGCTCACCCCCTTGGTAGCTTGGCACAAGAAGTCAGGCTTATCTTAAAGGCAATCTGTAAAGTATTTGTACCAACACACAGTAGTACAGTAAAAACACTACAAAATGGACACCACACCAGTTTAGAAAAATAGGTGATATTTATCTAAAACAAACAGGACCCAAACGACAAAAATCTAACATCCACGAGTCAAGTTATGAATTTTTTAAATAAAGAGTCTTACTCCATAGAAAACAATTGAAACGTTGTTGTTACACAAAGTACCTGGTTTGCGTCAAAAATAAAGTGGGGCGAGCGTGCGTCAACAAAGTCAGTGATGCGTCGATTCCTTATTTGCAAGCGAGGACGTGCTTCATTTCTTTTTCGGTCGGGTAGGCCACACATCGTTTTTTCTCCCGCAAGAGAGCGATGCATCGATTTCCAGACAGGGCAGCTCAGATCCACACAGGTTCACGATGACTTTGACGCTCAGCGCCTATATGTGAGAAATCTGGTCGATTTCAGCCGCAAAGCGGGTGGCTCGTCATTTTTTAGCCGCGTTGCAGGTGGTGCCTCAAAAGATTTCCTGCACGCCTTCCCGTGTGTGGATTTCCTACCAGCTTCACCTTTCAAGGACCCAGGGACTGGATAGGGCACCACTTGGCAGGGCAGGAGTCTCAGCAGAGTCCAGGTGCTGGCAGAGGAAGTCTTTGATGGCGCTGAGACTTCAAAACAGGAGGCAACCTCAATCCAAGCCCTTGGAGATTCTTCTCAAGAAGGAATACACCACAGAGTCCAGTCTTTGTCCCCGTTTAGAGGCAGAAGCAGCAACTACAGGATAGTCCATGAAAGCAGTCATAGGCAGGTGCAGCACTTCTCATCAGCTCTTCTCCTTCGCAGAGGTTCCTCTTGGTTCCAGAAGTGATCTAAAATTCTGGGGTTTTGGGTCTTCTTCTTATACCCCTTTCTGCCTTTGAAGTTGCCCAACTTCAAAGAAAAGTCTCTTTTGTTCACAAGATCCTGCCTTGCCCAGGCCTGGCCCCAGCCACACACCAGGGGGTTGGAGACTGCATTGTGTGAGGGCAGGCACAGCCCATTCAGGTGTAAGTGACCACTCCTCCCTGCACTCTAGCTCAGATGGCTCATCAGGATATGCAGGCTACACCCCAGCTCTCTTTGTGTTACTGTCAAGAGGGGATGCACAAACAGTCCAACTGTCAGTCTGACCCAGACAGAGAAAACACAAACGGAAGAGTCACAGAATAGTTTCAGCAAGAAAATGCCTACTTTCTAAAAGTGGAATTTTCAAACTAACAATCTAAAAAACACCTTCACTAAAAATGTATTTTTAAATTGTGAGTTCAGAGATCTCAAACTCCAGATCTCCATCTGCTCTCAAAGGGAAACTGCACTTTAAGTATACTTAAAGGCAGCCCCCATGTTAACCTATGAGAAAGATAAGCCTTGCAACAGTGAAAACTGAATTTGGCAGTATTTCACTGTTAGGACATGTAAAACACATCACTACATGTCCCACCTTTAACATACACTGTACCCTGACCATGGGGCTACCTAGGGCCTACCTTAGGGGTGCCTTACATGTATAAAAACTGCACACACAGACACTGCAGTGGCAGCTCTGAGCCATGTTTACAGGGCTACTCGTGGGTGGTACAATCAGTGCTACAGGCCCACTAGTAGCATTTGATTTACAGGCCCTACGCACCTCTTGTGCACTTACTAGGGACTTACAAGTAAATCAAATATGTCAATCCTGGAAAAGCCAATCACACATACAATTTACAGAGGGAGCACTTGCACCTTAGCACTGGCCAGCAGTGGTAAAGTGGCCAGAGTACCAAAAACAGTAAAAACAGAGTCCAGCACACAGTCAGAACATGGGAAGCAAAAGCAAAAAAGACAGTGGAGACCACGCCAAGGATGCCAGGTTTAACATGTGCACTTTGATTTCTTATCCCTTCTTTTGTTTTTAGTCTTCCAACTATCCCCTATAAAGCCTGTCTGCTTTCTTTTGTTTTCCCTTGACTGCTATTTCAGTTATGTAGGCTGTACGTAGCTGTTTCACCTTTTCTATTTCAGGCTTAGAATGCCTTTAACTCATTTGTCAATGATAATGTTTGCCTGTCTGTTTTGTTTCTTTCCTGCAGAGCTCTTCTCAGTTCCATGGTATACAGTCACCGCCTGGATATTTGCAGCCACACAGTTCTTTTACTCCACAGGCCACCAGCCAATTTTCCCAGCAATCCATTGGAATGCTGCCTTTGTGGGGTTTTATGAGGGCCACAGCAGCAACCTGATACCGGCGCTCCTTGTCGGGGCCAATACTTTCTCCTCACACATCCTCTTTGCAGGTAAGTCAGAATATTATTTTGCCTACAACATTGAAGGTTGTAAAGTGCTCATCGGATATTTTTGGTATCTGAGTAAACACAAACTCTAAGAATGTAATTTCTTCTTATGCTTAAAATACATGTTAAGGACTGAGTGGATTTTAGGTTTAATTGAGAGTAAGAGAGAAGACTCATGCTGTTTCTCTACTTGAGTGACAATATATTACTATGAATTTAATAAATTTCCTGACGAACAGGAGGCCAGGGAGAGGCCTAATTTTGGTAGACTGTTCTGAAGCCCACATCTAACAAAACTGGAGACTGGATCAGTCAGTAGACAGTAGTGAAAAGGATATAAGGCTAGTTTAAAAAGCAACATTTCGAAGCCCATTGAAGCAGAATACAGACAATGAAACAGGATATCTACATTCCTAACTCAGAGGGGGGTAGGAAGGATTTGATTTTTCTCAGCTAATACAATCGGTAGTAACATGATTTTGAGATCTTTTTGAGTGTGGTGTGAATCAGTTGTTGGTTGGAAATAAAATTTAGAGACTTTGCGTAAGCTCTAGTTTTGATGTAGTATCCGGTACAGAAAGAGTGCTTAGCCATATTTGAACATGGGGAATTGTGTGTCAGAAGCAAATGCAATTTTGAAAGATTTAGCTTCAAAAGCTGACGAACCATCCAGTCCTTTTCTGAACCAAGGCAGGCACGTAGACAGTGACCATTGTCCTCATATAACACCACTGACTAGAGTTGGTTGTTATCACTCTGTACATGTTAACAGCGAAGTCTAAACCAGCCACCACCTTTTCCAGCAGGTCTACATAGTTATAAGTCTATGGCCTTTACCTGTAGAGTGAACATCCCCTGGAGATTCTTGGTGCTAAGTTGACAAACCCTCAGTTTGAGTTATTCAGTGTTTCAAAAGTGTTCTGGTATCATATGGGAATAATTTTATCGTACATCAACACAGAGGATTCTTTAATGCCACCTACTGGTACAGGCATGCCCATCCATTTCCAACATGAAAAATAGTGCATCCTTTTTCATGACACCAAGAGTTTAGATACAGTAGTATTGTGTGAAGGTAGTAACCTTCACACTGAAGCAATGGTCCAAGTTGAGACATAAATTGCTACCACCTGAACCTCCATTGGCACCTTAACACTTCAAACCTGATATCTCCCATTGTTCATCTAAGAAAGATTAAAAGCTGGCTCTCAAATGCCAGCCATATGCTCTTTCCTTATGAACACCTGCCCCTCTTTTTCCTGTACTTAATCTTGTGTTGCTCTCTGATTCTGCTCTGTACAAACCCATTGTAACAGGTGCAAACTGGGTGTGTTGAATATGCAAGAGAAAAGGATATAATACAATATTCTAATTCTAGTATTACAGTACGTGATAACAAACTGACAAATACAAAACGCCCGCATTTGTGCAATTTTTTCTTATTTATCTATGGCTTTGTAGATGGAGTTGCATTTAGTTGCTGAGCATTCTTGTTCTCACTTTGTCTGGGTGCTTGTGTGTTACATTGGCCTCTGCTGTCCTCATAGTAACTTTGTCCATTTTTGCCCTCGAGGTAGTCGGCTGCCCTCTGCTGCTGTTCTGGCCCTTTCTGGGTGAGGCCTCTAGGCCACAGAAGCAGCGGCTGAAGAAAGGGATGCACTCTGGAAAGGCAGAGGAAGACCAGGAGGCTCCCTTGATGGAGATGAGGCTGAGGGAATCCCCAGAGAAGTTCTCAGCTGCCCTTCTGCAGTTGGGCATGAAGTACCTCTTCGTCCTTGGGATGCAGGTAATGGGGGTGTGATTTAACCATAAATGCAAACTGTAAGCCCCCATTCCTTCTTTGTTCACATTGCTTGCATGAGAACTCATAATCTCTGAAGTTGAGTTGTTTTTTTTCTCCAAAAATGCTTACAGCTGAGCAACTAAGGGGACTCTTGGAAAAATCGTTTTGAACTGTATAAAGATTTACATTTTGGCTTAGTAAATAGAAGTGATCCAACCTGTGTTATTATGTGAATCCTAACACAAAGCATTGGTATTCAGAGATTAGCTTAAATTCTTCCCCAGGTATTCCTTATTAAATGAAAGTGCAAGAGAAGCAGATGTGTGAGTTGGTATGTTTAGAATCTAAAGCATAATTCACCAGCTGTTGGAAAACAGCAGAATACTAGATAGGCTAGGATTTTCTCCCCCAGCATTCTAACCACATTTCCTGGAACTAATCTAAAAGCAGGCCTTACCTGCACTTGTTTCTAGAGCCACAGCACTCTTGTTATGTCTGGTTGGTGATGTGCCATGCGTCATCCATGATACATCTGTCTTGAAATCCTGTCTCAGGTGAAGTTAGCTTACTCTCCCCTCTGTACCTTCTCATTCTTTGCTTTCCATTTTTCCTTTCTCTCCCATTCTCTTTGTCACCTACAGTTTTCCTTTATTTCATCATCTTGCTCTGCTACTCTGCATTGCCCCTCACCCTGGTCCGTTTTAATTCCCTCCACGTTTGCTCTGTTGTTTCTGGTTCCTCTCATGTATACTGTAATTCACTAATTTTCTTTCATCCTGTAGCTGTGTTTGTGTTTATCGTACTCTTAACGTCTGCTTTTTGACCTTTAAAATGAGTACATAAATAGTGTCAAATTGAGGTACACTACTTTTTTTTTGTGGGCAACATTTTCAGATGGCTATGACTACTTTTAATATACAGCAACATTTTGTGGTGAAAATCCTTTCCAATAAAATATACACTGAATGTGTATCTCTATTAAAGAATCATCATATTTAACTTTGGAAACTAAATATTCTCATTGTCTTACCAGGACATACTGAATAATGTATTTTATATTTTTCCCTGGATTAAAGCAAAATGAGGGACTATGCCACTTGGGAATTCAGAACTATTATTTAACATTTTGTTCCTTAATTATTGGCCACAATATTAAGTTTACACCATTTTCAAATTGTATTGAAGGGGATTACATTATGGCCAAAATCGCACACAGAGTGCTCTGGTAAAAAAAAAAAAATCACATTGTGTACAATCCATGCAGTTTTTAAATATTCCTATCTGCAGCGGACTTTTTAATGGTAAGCAAGTTAAGCCGTCCGAACTGTTGACCTCATAGGTTTTTGTTCTAGCTGCGGTTTGCAGTTGGGAGTGGGAAATCTGAAAGATAAGTGCTATGCTTGGCTCATGCGGCTTACCTCCGTTTCATATTTGAATCCAAAGAGGTATCCTAGAAGGACTTGAGCATCACAAGGGAGGAAATCAAAAGGCCATTCTTATTAGCTGTGTTAAGGTCTATGAAGTAGCGAGGCCCCCACAGCTCCATCCCAAGAGAAATGCCAGTGAAATACTCATAACATTTAATTATAGCTTTTTTCATATATGCTTTATACCACAGTTTGTCTTAACATTTCTAAGTGCTGCACATAAAAGTTGCTGTTGCCCATGGTACACAATGTAACAGCCTCAGAACAGTGAAAGACTGAGCTGTCTTTGTCGGGATTCAAGATGTGCTCTGAAAGTCCCACGTAGGTTTTGACAGTAGATGTTCAACTCAAAGGGCCACCTTACAGGGTCTTTAGTTAAAATTGTGTACATACTGGTGTGGCAGTTCTGCATGGGGACCACATAAATATTATAGGTTAAAGGTGACATGTATGATCCCATAGCACTCGTGATTGCAGGAGTTCGGCAGTCGTGATTGGACGTACTACCCACTGACACAGAAGAAACATCTAGACCACTGTGCACTGCAGATTTGGAGACAATTTCCAGGCCCATCCCTTGATCTCTTGAGCCATGGTATGAAACACCATGACAGTTCTAAGCAAGCCACAAAGCAATCCTACCTCTGTCCGATGTCCAATAGGCCATTTATTCTGTTGGGAGTGACTGTCTTGATACTAAGGGCCATATGTACGAACACATTTTCCCATAGACACAGAATGGGTAAAACCCTTTGCTACATCTGGCCCTATGTGCTTGTGAGAACAGTTAATGAATTCATACCAACACATCATTAATTACAGAGTGGACATTTGGTAAGAACAACTGTTAAAATGATAATTGCTTGATGTATGGATTAGCAAGATATTAAGGCTGTTGAATTTCAAACACTTAATACATATATATCATTCTCAAATGGTGTTACATTGAGTGTGTGGGTGTTCCATGGTAGGAGGTTGTTTCTACTGTATGGTCCTGATAAAGTGCCATTCATTGTTCAGCCTGCACAACAGTCATGAAAAGTACCAACCACCGGATCATTATGCACTAAGCATCCCTGCTGCACACTGTGTACCATGCCAAAGCCTCATGTCAGTGACTCCAAATTGAAGATAAAGAAAGGTGAATGTAAGTTTATCGGAGTCCAGGGTGCACACCACTGGTACGCCTTGGCTGCTGACTAAAGGGCCCTGCCCAACCCGTCAGCTTTCAAAAGGGCATTTAACATGACTTTGTGCAAGCAGGCATACTATTTACAGCTGGATTTAGTTGGACCCCTCCCACGTTTAACCTTCTTCAGAAAGAACGAGGGCACCGCTATTCGGTTTCGAGACCCTGCATGCCCACAGCCTGCCAAAGACCTAGTGCTGGACATTCAGAAGCGACAAACCTGGGTCCCTAGCTCAGCTGTTGGTTTGCTGCTGTAAAGTGGCCTCGGCTGATAAATTGGTACTTAGGGATGTATAAAAGAAAGCAACATGGACAGTTACGAATTCTGAGAGTTTATAATACGTTTCTTGTGATTTTCATCCTCTTGAGCATACCATACTAACCTCCATTAGTGGCTGTAGCCATGATGTTTCACAGTTGTGTGCTATAAATCAGTATGTACATGTGGGCTCCTGCCCACACTTCATTGTATTTCATGGTTTTCAGCGCCTTAGCACTATTCTCAATGCCAGTGGACCGCTGATGAATTTTGTCGTCACTACACCCGAGTACCACTAGTTGTAAAAGTTAGATATTTTAAAAAATAAGCTGTGCCACTCTGGACAGGGCAAACAAAACCACAGGAGCAGATTTGGCATAACTTGTTTAGAACATTAGCAATTGTGTAACTGTATAAAAAGTGAGTACAGATTTGATTTTTAAGGCATAAACGAAGGTGGAGGGAGCAGACACTAATTAAGCGAGAATGGGAAACAATCTGCAGACTAAATAGGGTTGATTCGGGGGGAAATGAGCCCCATCTTTCAGTGAAGTAAGCACTGACAAAAGCCTGACAACGGATGACAGTGACCTTGACACACTTGCATCTGAGATTGTTTTCTTCATCTCTCTTCTAGCTTCTCGCCTGCGTCTGCGCTGCCATGATTCTGAGGAGACACCTCATGGTCTGGAAAGTTTTTGCACCAAAGTAAGTGCTATGGTTTTGAAAGTTGTTTGTGCGGTTCCTTTAACTACTTTGATAACTCAGTTGCAGATGTTGTGACCTTGGATTTTCTACAGAAATCAAACACCTTACATTTAATTAAAAAACCTACCTGGAACCGAAGCAGTGCTTGTGTACCTGCTTCATTGACTGTGCTGCAGATTTTGTTTTTTTTTATTGAAGAAAACTCTAGACAAGTTTGGTGATTTGGACGTTAATTGAGGTTTATTAATTTGAACATGGGTGTAAAATACTATCTTACCCATAGAACATACATTATAGACCATTTTACTCCAGCTACCACCATCAGCACCTTTTATTGTACCGTCTTGGATTTCCACCCAGAGATACAGTTTGCATCTGGTGTTGTCACATGCTATGCTGCAACAAACCTCAATATCAGTATTGAACATTATGGTGCAACAATGTTGATAAGGTTTTTGACAGAAGTGGGAGGAAATTCCAGTTTTGTTTGTTTGCGCAGGCATAGGAGACGTTGCTCAACTTGTATTGAAGGACACACTGTTCTCAAATACAGGACTTTCTCTCCGGTTAAAACATCTGTCACTTTTAGAAATGCTTTTGGGTCATTAAATAGAGGAGTGGACCATCTTGGCCTTAAAGCTCTTTACCAATTCCACACTGCTAACATTTTGTCAATTTTTCCTTTCAGCCCAGAAACTAGGGGAACGTGTAACCCTGAAATGACAGGGTACATTCTGAGCCTTCTTTAGACACTGAGCATTCAGTGGTTGAAGCTGAAGAAGCTAAAATATGTTTTGTTTAACATAATGACTATCCTGTTGGGCTGTGAGAGCATGGCACTATGTATTTTGTTTTTAAGAGTATGGTGATCTTTCAGATGCAGTCTATCAACTTGACATGGTTGATGTATTGTGCAGCCTGTCTTTTATAGACTCAACTGTTTATGAACGACGCTGTACACTACATGGGTTGTCAGATACATCTACAGAGAAGTTGAACCACATACTATTGCAGGATGATCTCCATGGTAGACTAAACAGATTGCGTACAGAGAGCTAACAGAAAAAACTGTTGCAGCAAGCTCATAGACAACGCACCATCCCAGTGAGTGCCTAATGATTCACAAGACCAAGTAAACACCGATACTGATATTAAATCTCCATGGGCGTGCAACTTCACCACAGCTCAAGCTGCATATAGAGCCTCAAGGGCTGAACTAGCCCCACTAAGAGAAACTCAAAAGGCGGTGCACCGCCACGCAAGCACACATGTTGTATAAAGAGTCCAGTGCTCCAGCAGTGCAGATGAGCGATACTTCTTTTAATGATTCCTTGCAAGTCCAGTGTGTTATGTTCACACAGTTCCGTAGATAAGGCGAATTTGAACAATGAATAAACAGCTTGTATTTGTACAGTTCCGTAAGCAAAGCAAATGGTGCTATGAATGAACAGCCAACGCGTTTCGCCCACTTAAGGGACTTCTTCAGGGCTGTAATATAACATTAGACAAATGTATACAGTATGCAATCAATTCCAACAACGCAATTACAAAGAAACATATGAGGTTCAGATTGCGAAAGTAAATAAAGGAAATACTACGTACCAACACAATAAAGAACGCGGTACACCCGAAAGTAAGTGCATAAAGGTCGTAAGTGTATCCAAGTGTGCAAGCATCAAGAATAACGTGACCCATATCATGCAAAAAACTTTAAAGGGATGTGTAAGAAGCCACCAAGTGGAATATTTTTATATTTATTTTTATTATTATTCATGCTTTTATTTATATTTATATTGAATCTAAGAACAAGAAGGTGCAAGTTATTAGTATATATCTGGTGCATGTAAACCTCAAAAAGGCGTCAAGGTGAAAGGTATGAAAGATGGTAAACATAGAAATAAGCATACCAAAGTGGTGTCCAGTCAGTCGTAATTATCAAAAAGTATAGCAATACAAATGGTACCTAACAGAAAATAAAGAAGAAAAGTAAAGCATAAGTCAAAAGGAATAAAAAGGCCAAACTTCAAAAGGAAGAGATATCCTTATAAAGGTGAAAAACGCACCATATAAGTTCAAAAAGGTGGGGGGGGCTCCTCGGGTGCCCAATGGTCAATATAGATAGAGAAAAGACAAAAATTGTATATGCGTAACTAGTATAGGCGATAAAAATAAAACACATAAGGTAAGCGGCAGGAAACAACCAAAGTCCCAGTCTAACCATAACATGACCGTAAAGAAAAAAGTAATCGAGGATAAATTAATACAAAATCCAATATCCAGTGTCAATAGTATGGGAGAAATAAGTAAAAAGCCCGACACCGTGTTAATGGTGAAGCGTCAGCAAGTAATCATAAGGCGGGCTAAATAAATCAATTTGACGTTCCTAATGCACGCTCCAACCTAAGAAGCGCAAATCCACGTAATAACTAAAATAAAGTAAAAACGGGGCAAGAACTTTCTTACCAAATAGAACGGTGGCCCATAAGAATCCCGTCCATGGTTTAGGATAATACGGTCAGAGCGACCGTTGAAGTTAACATGAAGCCGGCAAGATTATAATGCTGGTCCCGACAGGTGAAACCGGAAGGACGCCCCCATTCCAGGTGCCATAGAAATAACACCCGGAACCCGGAAGTCCAGGTAAAAGAGATTAACAAAAATAAAAGAAAGACTATAACAGCAGCCATCTTGGGGCTGGTGTGAAATTCCAAAACTCAACCACCGAAGTTAATTAAAACACCAATTGCGGTGCTGAGAAAACGCAGAAGTATTTAAACGAGAAATGTGTATTAGAGCACAAGGAACATATTAATTGTAGTTTAAGCCAAGGAATGTATTGAAAAAAAAGATATAGAAAAAATGTTTCCTTATTAGGTTGCAAGAAAATGTCACAAAGAGAAAGGAAACTAGTGGAAACAAACATCCGAAATAAGATGATATAAGCAAGACTGACTGAATACCACCATGAGAAGTGAGTATGCCAAACAGATGTGGGTGATTACAGAGAAAAGTGAGAGAGTGGACACAAGAAGAGCAAGTAAGCCCAGAAGGGGTGATATGCCCGAAATTCCAAAATGTTTGGCAAGCACAGAACTTGGTGAAAAAAGTAAACATTAAAGAAATTGGCGAATCAAAATGTAATATTGATCAAAACATAGTACAGTCTGGTCATATGGAGAAAGAAAACATAATCACACAAAATTTGAGCAAAACAATATATACATATTAAAGGTAAATATTTAAAAGACCACAGTCAATGAAGCATAGTACCACATGAGCCAAAATAGTAGAAATTAGTAGTAGTGCAATCGGATAACAAGGTAAATGCCACCCCCAACTGCACATTTGTGATCATAGTCTGGAAAAACTCACATTACAAGCCATATTGTTGCACTATAGAAAGTAGTGAAATTCATGATCAGTATTATGGCCCAGTTCCACCGCTCGAAGGCGGTAGATCCAGGCTGCCTTCTTTTGGCGTACTGTCATTTCCCTGTTTCCCCTCTAGGATGAATGGGAACATGGTCAATACCATGAAACCAAATCAGTGAATCGTTAGGATGAACCAATACTATGTGTGTTGCTAATGGATAGTCAAGGTCATGTTTTCTAATAGCTCGTAAATGTTTCTGTATTCTAAGTTTCAGAGAGCGTTTCGTGCTGCCCACATAGATTTTATTACATACACATCCCAAAACATAAACAACAAATTTAGTTTTACAATTAATGTTATGATTGATGGTGAATGTTCTCGTGTTATTGTAACAAAAATCTTTAGTTTTATCACAACCAAAAATAAAAAATTTGCAATCATGGCATGTGTAAAATCCCCGTGGAAAGCCATGTGGTGGGACTAGGAGCAGAAATGTAACTAGGACATAGGTAATCTCTTAGAGTTAATCCTCTACGATAAGTGATCTTGGGTTTATTCGATATAAGTCCTTTGAGGCCCGGGACTTCAGTCAGTAAAGGCCAATGAAGTTTTAATATTCTGAAAATATCCTGCCTGTGGGCCGTGTAGTGAGTCACAAAGGACAAAGTCTTTTTGGTTCTTTTTGTCTCCATGTACTTTGACAGTCAAGGTATCTTTTCTGGGGGTATTCATAATACGTTGAGCAGCCTGTGATGAGATCTTAGCCTTGTAGCCCCTGTTGGTGAATATTTGTTTGTTAAGTTGAATCTGAGTACAAAATCTGTCATTCATGCTACAGTTACGTCTGACACGTACCATTTCCCCAAATGGAATATTTTGAATAACTGAAGCAGGGTGGGCACTAGTAGCGTGAAGAAGACTGTTACATGCTGTGGATTTCCTATACAGGACACTCTGTATGTTGTTCTGTTCTATAAAAAGTCTGATATCCAAAAAATCAATAGAATCTCTACTTTAATGTAAACTGAGTTGCACGTTATAAGGGTTATTGTTAAGGAAGGCATGATACATAATCAGTTGATCAATAGTCCCATTCCATAGAATGATAATATCATCAATGTATCTCCCCCAAAAGACCATAAAACCAGTCCAGGGCGAGGCATGTTTGCCCCAGGCATGTATTTTCTCATACCAGCCCATGAACAAACAGACATATGATGGGGCAAATTTTGAACCCATCGCTGTCCCTTGTGTCTGTTGGAACCACTCATTGTTGTGTAGATTGCGTACAGAGGGTGAAATATATACTCCCAAGCAATGGAGTCAGTCTACATTTTTTCTGTATAAAGTATGCAAATATTGCATGCTCTAAAGTAATTATGAGCACTATATGAATACGCTTAACTCCAGAGGCTTACATATTTGTAGAAGCCTTCAGCCTGTTGTTGTCAATTAAATGACTAATCAGACTGTTTTATGGTTACAGGGAAGAGGGAATGCTATTTCTTGTCCTGTTGCAGTGCCCAGTATATATGTGGGGGGGGGGGGTATATTGATTTCTGATGGAAACTGACCATACCCTTTTTTTCGATCTGGTCTTGCCAGACTATGTTTTGGTTCTGAATCCTTTAATATGAGTTACTTCGTTTACCTTTGTCAATGAGTTCTGAACTGCCCCATAGATTTTACTTTTGTACGATGGAGTGTAGATAACATAAGGCTTTAAAGTATTAGTTGTAGACGTTTATTCTTGTAGTTTCACTTCTGTTTTATATGCCCAGTTTGTATAAACGTGTGCTTGTATTTGTAGGACCATATTATTGAGGCAAACATTTGATCAAATGAAATTCAATTATTGGATTCTAACAGAGTTCTCAGTTATTATACTTACAGATCAGAATAATATATGGGCAGGCAGTTTTTTTCACCTCTTGTTTTTTTCAAAATGTGATACTTTAACACATAAAATATATCTCACTGGTTTTTGATTTGCATAAGTGCATGCCTCAGTGTAGCCAACAAGACTACACCTAGTGTGATCATTGAATTCCCTATTGGCTGCGGGCCCTTATGCTTTTAAGAGAGGACTACCTTGCAGTTGCTTGTTGGGTCTTTCGTGCAATTATTTTGAAAAATAAATAATCTGCAGAGGAAATAACATCTCTTTAAATAGTGTTTTATTCCTTTGATAACATTGGTTGTAGTAAATCATTTTATGTAATAGCATTGTTTTTTAAATGGCTTCCCTCACGTTTAAAGATTTAAAGAGAAGCATTATAATTTAGGTCATACTACAACCTGAGCACATTGGTGACTTTTAGTAAGCTACTTTTTTTTTAACCTATTTTTGACCTTTTTTTGATTTGGCTTTGGTGTCTAATTTCCCTCCCATTCATCATGTCTCTAAAGAGCAGGGCCACTGGAATGATACCGTTTTTGCAGCTGCATCATTTTTCACATAATTATCGATTTTCCCAATAATCCTTCAGCTACTGCTTAATCTACAAATTTTAACAAAAAAAATTCAAGCTGAAACGGATCAAAAGTTTCTCAAAACGCAGCAAATACCTTTTGCTGCAAAGTGCAAGTCTCTTGGCAAACATTGATTGGTCCCCTTTCTGTTGTTTCTTGATGTATGTGAGTTTTAAAGTCGTACTAAATACGCAAAAGCTTTGCTCAGAGAGTGTTCTGGCATGTGTAAAAATGCCAAAATAATAAAGTAATGCTATCACAAAATGTGCCACATTAAACTTCAACATTTGTTGTTTCTTGCTGCATAATATAGTCAGTCCTGTCGAATAATGTGGCCCTCCCCTGCCACATAATTCCTGTGATCCTATGTAAGAGTAGTGAAAGAATCACACGTCCTCACAAAAATAACATTACTTTTCTTTCTCCACTATTGACCACACAAATGGGGACCAAAAACACTCGACTAGTTAGGGATTCTTCATCTTTTGAGCACTCAAAAGATCTCAGACTTAAGTTATATTCCTGAAATAGCTAGACATGTGCCTCCTAGTCATTATATAGAATGTATTTGTAAAGCACAGCATTCACCCTGAAAAGTTATTGTCGTTGAAATAACAGATGTTTATAGTTACCCATGTCAATGGTACTCATTTTATCAATCTCGCTAGAATGAAAGGCAGAGTGGACCCAAAAGAATTTGAACCTGTGACCATGAGGTCAAACTCAGATTCTTGCAGTGGATACTTTTAGTCCACTGACCCAACAATCCCTTCTCTTCATTCTTCTTAACTATTAACTTACAGGTACCGAATATGCATGTTTACAGAATGTGCTGCCTTAGATCCCATGCTGTGCACACTTCTGCTGTCAGGGTGGCCTCTAGCAGTGGGCTCGGAATGTTACAAGTTGTTTTTCCTTGCAGATAGCTTTTTGAGTTGATTTGTGATACCATCCCTGAAACTCAAAACGCCCAAGACACAGACTCCACCTCACATTGTTTTTTTCCCTGCCATCTGGTTTGGCCATGTTTAAAGTGCTCCGTTACAGCTGCGCATAGAGGAAAACTTTCCAGCATTACTCTTCATCACTACCTGCTTGGGGATCGTGCTTAAGAGCCTGGAATGAGGTTGTATGAGAATGATTAATTTGGGGGGAGGGTATAAAAAATACTCTGCTTAAAAATAGATTTAGCCCCACTTGCAATAGCAGGTTTCCCTGGTTGGACCAGCACCAGGTCTGTAACTTCTGTCTACTGAGATTTGACGAGAAAAGCGCCTATTTGTTGGCCAACACCTTCCATTACAAAACAGTATATCATACTGATGAGACAGAAGGTGGGTGAACTATGTAGTAAATACCATGCTCAAGTGCTTGGGGGAGAACCTCAAGGATCTTTACTCCATGAGTGGAGAAAAATGTAAACCTCCGCCTCAAAACTCCTTGTTCAGTTGAGGCTACATGGCCTCAGACTCCCTAGTGGGCCTCATAGCCCTGAAAAGTGCTCTCATGCAAGGCACAGAGGACCTGCCACCCCCGGCAAAGAAAGTAAAATTATTGACATCGCAGGAAAGCAAGTAGTGCTGGATGTGGTACCTCAGTGGAGAATTGCCAGTTTTGTTGCCCTGTTGGCACCATTTGGAAGACCTTGAACTCTTACAACCTCTCCCTCAGATGCACAAGAAGTGTGAAAAAGAGATTGTGCAGGAGGGAAGGATCACCTCAAATGCTAGATGAACCTTGGATGATGCAGACATGGCCTACAGACAGATCAACACAAGCATCCTCCTCCATTATCACACTTGACTTCGGACCTCGGGATTCTGATCAGAGGTTTAGCAGCATTTCCTAGGTCCACCAATTGAGCACCTATTTGGGTTTTACGTTGATGTAATGTCAGAAACAAATAAGGCAATTAGGGCCTAAACCGAGAGGGACCCCACACACCAAGGGGACAGGGTACAGTTCAAACAGTAAAATCAAGGAATTCCCCTTAGTAAGAATATGTATATCACTCCACTTTTGAAACCACTCTCATTCACATTGATCAACAGTCTATTTTTCACATCTTGTTTTTCAGAACGAGTACCACATGAAATTGTAGTGGTACTAGGGTGGAAGGCTGTTGAATGCAGCATGCCTTGCCTTCTTAATCCTTCCGCTTCTGCCAATTGGCAGAAATCGGTGTTGAAAACATCTGTTGCCACAATAGTGATTGCCAATGACGACTTTGCTCCCTCTTTGAAGAGAGTTCTAGTGTAGGAAGTTGGCTCTGTATGTGCTATTTCAAAGTAAGGAATAGCATGCACAGAGTCTAAGGGTTCCCCTTAGAGGTAAGATAGTGGCAAAAAGAGATAATACTAATGCTCTATTTTGTGGTAGTGTGGTCGAGCAGTAGGCTTATCAAAGGAGTAGTGTTAAGCATTTGTTGTACATACACACAGGCAATAAATGAGGAACACACACTCAGAGACAAATCCAGCCAATAGGTTTTGTTATAGAAAAATATCTTTTCTTAGTTTATTTTAAGAACCACAGGTTCAAATTCTACATGTAATATCTCATTTGAAAGGTATTGCAGGTAAGTACTTTAGGAACTTTGAATAATTACAGTACCATATATACTTTTCACATAAAACACATTTAGCTGTTTTAAAAGTGGACACTGCAATTTTCACAGTTCCTGGGGGAGGTAAAGTAATGTTAGTTTTAGCAGGTAAGTAAATCACCTACAGGTTTGAGATTTGGGTCCATGGTAGCCCACCGTTGGGGGTTCAGAGCAACCCCAAAGTTATCACACCAGCAGCTCAGGGCCAGTCAGGTGCAAAGGTCAAAGAGGTGCCCAAAACACATAGGCTTCAATGGAGGTAAGGGGGTGCCCCGGTTCCAGTCTGCCAGAAGGTAAGTACCCGCGTCTTCGGAGGGCAGACCAGGGGGGTTTTGTAGGGTACCGGGGTGGACATGAGTCAGCACAAAAAGTACACCCTCAGCAGCGCGGGGGGCAGCCGGGTGCAGTGTGTAAACACGCGTCGGGTTTTCAATAGTTTCCTATGAGATGCAGGCAGGCAAGGGGGGGGTCCTCGGGGTAGCCACCACCTGGGCAAGGGAGAGGGCCTCCTGGGGGTCACTCCTACACTGGAGTTCCGATCCTTCAGGTGCTGGGGGCTGCGGGTGCAGGGTCTTTTCCAGCCGTCGGGAAATTAGAGTCAGGCAGTCTCGGATTCCCTCTGCAGGCGTCGCTGTGGGGGCTCAGGGGGGACAACTTTGGTTACTCACGGTCTTGGAGTCGCCGGAGGGTCCTCCCTGAGGTGTTGGTTCTCCACCAGTCGAGCCGGGGTCGCCGGGTGCAGTGTTGCAAGTCTCACGCTTCTTGCGGGGAGTTGCAGGGGTCTTTGAATCTGCTCCTTTGAAACAAAGTTGCAGTCTTTTTGGAGCAGGGCCGCTGTCCTCGGGAGTTTCTTGTCTTTCTTGAGGCAGGGCAGTCCTCTGAGGATTCAGAGGTCGCTGGTCCTTTGGAAAGCGTCGCTGGAGCAGGTTTCTTTGGAAGGCAGGAGACAGGCCGGTAGGACTGGGGCCAAAGCAGTTGGTGTCTTCTTTTCTTCTTCTGCAGGGGTTTTTCAGCTCAGCAGTCCTCTTCTTGTAGTTGCAGGAATCTAATTTCTTAGGTTCAGGGGAGCCCTTAAATACTAAATTTAAGGGCGTGTTTAGGTCTGGGGGGTTAGTAGCCAATGGCTACTAGCCCTGAGGGTGGGTACACCCTCTTTGTGCCTCCTCCCAAGGGGAGGGGGTCACAATCCTATCCCTATTGGGGGAATCCTCCATCTGCAAGATGGGGGAATCCTCCATCTGCAAGATGGAGGATTTCTAAAAGTTAGTCACTTCAGCTCAGGACACCTTAGGGGCTGTCCTGACTGGCCAGTGACTCCTCCTTGTTGTTCTCATTATTTCCTCCGGCCTTGCCGCCAAAAGTGGGGGCCGTGGCCGGAGGGGGCGGGCAACTCCACTAGCTGGAGTGTCCTGCGTTGCTGGAACAAAGGGGTGAGCCTTTGAGGCTCACCGCCAGGTGTTACAGCTCCTGCCTGGGGGAGGTGTTAGCATCTCCACCCAGTGCAGGCTTTGTTACTGGCCTCAGAGTGACAAAGGCACTCTCCCCATGGGGCCAGCAACATGTCTCTAGTGTGGCAGGCTGCTGGAACCAGTCAGCCTACACAGATAGTTGGATACAGTTTCAGGGGGCACCTCTAAGGTGCCCTCTGGGGTGTGTTTTACAATAAAATGTACACTGGCATCAGTGTGCATTTATTGTGCTGAGAAGTTTGATACCAAACTTCCCAGTTTTCAGTGTAGCCATTATGGTGCTGTGGAGTTCGTGTTTGACAGACTCCCAGACCATATACTCTTATGGCTACCCTGCACTTACAATGTCTAAGGTTTTGCTTAGACACTGTAGGGGTACCATGCTCATGCACTGGTACCCTCACCTATGGTATAGTGCACCCTGCCTTAGGGCTGTAAGGCCTGCTAGAGGGGTGACTGACCTATACTTGCATAGGCAGTGAGAGGCTGGCATGGCACCCTGAGGGGAGTGTCATGTCGACTTACTCGTTTTGTTCTCACTAGCACACACAAGCTGGCAAGCAGTGTCTGTGCTGAGTGAGAGGTCTCCAGGGTGGCATAAGACATGCTGCAGCCCTTAGAGACCTTCCTTGGCATCAGGGCCCTTGGTACTAGAAGTACCAGTTACAAGGGACTTATCTGGATGCCAGGGTCTGCCAATTGTGGATACAAAAGTACAGGTTAGGGAAAGAACACTGGTGCTGGGGCCTGGTTAGCAGGCCTCAGCACACTTTCAATTGTAAACATAGCATCAGCAAAGGCAAAAAGTCAGGGGGCAACCATGCCAAGGATGCATTTCCTTACAGTCGACATGGCACTCCCCTCAGGGTGCCATGCCAGCCTCTTACTGCCTATGCAAGTATAGGTAAGTCACCCCTCTAGCAGGCCTTACAGCCCTAAGGCAGGGTGCACTATACCATAGGTGAGGGCACCAGTGCATGAGCACTGTGCCCCTACAGTGTCTAAGCCAAACCTTAGACATTGTCTTAGAGGTGCCCCCTGAAACTTAACCGACTGTCTGTGTAGGCTGACTAGTTCCAGCAGCCTGCCACACTAGAGACATGTTGCTGGCCCCATGGGGAGAGTGCCTTTGTCACTCTGAGGCCAGTAACAAAGCCTGCACTGGGTGGAGATGCTAACACCTCCCCCAGGCAGGAGCTGTAACACCTGGCGGTGAGCCTCAAAGGCTCACCCCTTTGTCACAGCCCAGCAGGGCACTCCAGCTTAGTGGAGTTGCCCGCCCCCTCCGGCCACGGCCCCCACTTTTGGCGGCAAGGCTGGAGGGAACAAAGAAAGCAACAAGGAGGAGTCACTGGCCAGTCAGGACAGCCCCTAAGGTGTCCTGAGCTGAGGTGACTCTAACTTTTAGAAATCCTCCATCTTGCAGATGGAGGATTCCCCCAATAGGATTAGGGATGTGACCCCCTCCCCTTGGGAGGAGGCACAAAGAGGGTGTACTCACCCTCAGGGCTAGTAGCCATTGGCTACTAACCCCCCAGACCTAAACACGCCCTTAAATTTAGTATTTAAGGGCTTCCCTGAACCTAAGAATTTAGATTCCTGCAACAACAACAAGAAGGACTGCCTAGCTGAAAACCCCTGCAGAGGAAGACCAGAAGACAACAACTGCCTTGGCTCCAGAAACTCACCGGCCTGTCTCCTGCCTTCCAAAGAACTCTGCTCCAGCGACGCCTTCCAAAGGGACCAGCGACCTCTGCATCCTCTGAGGACTGCCCTGCTTCGACGACGACCAGAAACTCCCGAGGACAGCGGACCTGCTCCAAAAAGACTGCAACTTTATCCAAAGGAGCAGCTTTAAAGAACCCTGCAATCTCCCCGCAAGAAGCGTGAGACTTGCAACACTGCACCCGGCGACCCCGACTCGGCTGGTGGAGAACCAACACCTCAGGGAGGACCCCCGGACTACTCTACGACTGTGAGTACCAAAACCTGTCCCCCCTGAGCCCCCACAGCCCCGCCTGCAGAGGGAATCCCGAGGCTTCCCCTGACCGCGACTCTCTGAAACCTAAGTCCCGACGCCTGGAAAAGACCCTGCACCCGCAGCCCCCAGGACCTGAAGGACCGGACTTTCACTGCAGAAGTGACCCCCAGGAGTCCCTCTCCCTTGCCCAAGTGGAGGTTTCCCCGAGGAAGCCCCCCCTTGCCTGCCTGCAGCGCTGAAGAGATCCCTTGATCTCTCATTGACTTCCATTGCGAACCCGACACTTGTTCTAACACTGCACCCGGCCGCCCCCGCGCCGCTGAGGGTGAAATTTCTGTGTGGGCTTGTGTCCCCCCCGGTGCCCTACAAAACCCCCCTGGCCTGCCCCCCGAAGACGCGGGTACTTACCTGCTGGCAGACTGGAACCGGGGCACCCCCTTCTCTCCATTGAAGCCTATGCGTTTTGGGCACCACTTTGAACTCTGCACCTGACCGGCCCTGAGCTGCTGGTGTGGTAACTTTGGGGTTGCTCTGAACCCCCAACGGTGGGCTACCTTGGACCAAGAACTGAACCCTGTAAGTGTCTTACTTACCTGGTAAAACTAACAAAAACTTACCTCCCCCAGGAACTGTGAAAATTGCACTGTGTCCACTTTTAAAATAGCTATTTGTGAATAACTTGAAAAGTATACATGCAATTGAAATGATTCAAAGTTCCTAATGTACTTACCTGCAATACCTTTCAAACAAGATATTACATGTTAAATTTGAACCTGTGGTTCTTAAAATAAACTAAGAAAAGATATTTTTCTATAACAAAACCTATTGGTTGGATTTGTCTCTGAGTGTGTGTACCTCATTTATTGTCTATGTGTATGTACAACAAATGCTTAACACTACTCCTTGGATAAGCCTACTGCTCGACCACACTACCACAAAATAGAGCATTAGTATTATCTCTTTTTACCACTATTTTACCTCTAAGGGGAACCCTTGGACTCTGTGCATGCTATTCCTTACTTTGAAATAGCACATACAGAGCCAACTTCCTACATTGGTGGATCAGCGGTGGGGTACAAGACTTTGCATTTGCTGGACTACTCAGCCAATACCTGATCACACGACAAATTCCAAAATTGTCATTAGAAATTGATTTTTGCAATTTGAAAAGTTTTCTAAATTCTTAAAAGTCCTGCTAGGGCCTTGTGTTAGTCCCTGTTAGCATTTCTTTTAGAGTTTAAAAGTTTGTTAAAAGTTTGAATTAGATTCTAGAACCAGTTTTAGTTTCTTAAAAAGTATTCCAATTTTTAGAAGCATAATGTCTAGTGCAGAGATGAATGTGGTGGAACTCGACACCACACCTTACCTCCATCTTAAGATGAGGGAGCTAAGGTCACTCTGTAAAATAAAGAAAATAGTAATGGGCCCCAGACCTTCCAAACTACAGCTCCAGGAGCTGTTGGCAGAGTTTGAAAAGGCCAACCCCTCTGAGGATGGCAACACAGAGGATGAAGATAGTGACTTGGAGGAAAATTCCCCCCTACCAGTCCTATTTAGGGAGAACAGGGCCTCTCAAGCCCTGACTCCACAAATAATAGTCAGAGATGCTGGTCCCCTCACAGGAGGGGCCAACAACTCTGAAATCACTGAGGATAACTCCAGTGAAGAGGACATCCAGCTAGCCAGGATGGCCAAAAGATTGGCTTTGGAAAGACAGATCCTAGCCATAGAAAGGGAAAGGCAAGAGATGGGCCTAGGACCCATCAATGGTGGCAGCAACATAAATAGGGTCAGAGATTCTCCTGACATGTTGAAAATCCCTAAAGGGATTGTAACTAAATGACATCACCAAATGGTTCACAGCTTTTGAGAGGGCTTGTGTAACCAGAAAAGTGAACAGATCTCACTGGGGTGCTCTCCTTTGGGAAATGTTCACAGGAAAGTGTAGGGATAGACTCCTCACACTCTCTGGAAAAGATGCAGAATCTTATGACCTCATGAAGGGTACCCTGATTGAGGGCTTTGGATTCTCCACTGAGGAGTATAGGATTAGATTCAGGGGGGCTCAAAAATCCTCGAGCCAGACCTGGGTTGACTTTGTAGACTACTCAGTACAAACACTAGATGGTTGGATTCAAGGCAGTGGTGTAAGTAATTATGATGGGCTGTACAATTTATTTGTGAAAGAACACCTGTTAAGTAATTGTTTCAATGATAAACTGCATCAGCATCTGGTAGACCTAGGACCAATTTCTCCCCAAGAATTGGGAAAGAAGGCGGACCATTGGGTCAAGACTAGGGTGTCCAAAACTTCCACAGGGGGTGACCAAAAGAAAGGGGTCACAAAACCTCCCCAGGGGAAGGGTGGTGAGACAGCCAAAAATAAAAATAGTAAAGAGTCTTCTACAGGCCCCCAAAAACCTGCACAGGAGGGTGGGCCCAGAGCCTCTTCACAAAACAATCCTGGGTACAAGGGTAAAAACTTTGATCCCAAAAAGGCCTGGTGTCGTAGCTGTAATCAGCCTGGACACCAAACTGGAGACAAGGCCTGTCCCAAGAAAGGTTCCACTCCAAACTCCAATCCAGGTAACACTGGAATGGCTAGTCTCCAAGTGGGATCAACAGTGTGCCCAGAGCAAATCAGGGTCCACACTGAAGCTACTCTAGTCTCTGAGGGTGGGGTGGATTTAGCCACACTAGCTGCCTGGCCGCCTAACATGCAAAAATACAGGCAGCAGCTCTTTATTAATGGGACAAGTGTAGAGGGCCTGAGGGATACAGGTGCCAGTGTCACCATGGTGACAGAGAAACTGGTTTCCCCTGGCCAATACCTGACTGGAAAAACCTATACAGTCACCAACGCTGACAATCAGACTAAAGCACATCCCATGGCAATGGTAACTTTAGAATGGGGAGGGGTCAATGGCCTGAAACAGGTGGTGGTCTCCTCAAACATCCCAGTAGACTGTCTGCTTGGAAATGACCTGGAGTCCTCAGCATGGGCTGAGGTAGAACTAAAAACCCATGCAGCCATGCTGGGTATCCCTGAACTGGTGTGTGTAAAAACAAGAGCACAATGCAAGGCACAGGGTGAAAAAGTAGAGCTGGAGTCTGGAAGAAAGGCCCAGCCTACCAAGAGAAAAGGAAAGTCAGTTGGGAAACCAACTGCAACACAGTCAGAAAAAGAGAACCTCTCTTCTCAGGAAGAAGTTCTGCCCTCTGAGGAAACTGAGCCTTTGGAGCTTGAACCTTATCAGGTTGAGCTCTTAGGCCCAGGGGGACCCTCAAGGGAGGAGCTGTGTAAGGGACAAGAAACCTGTCCCTCTCTTGAAGGCCTTAGGCAGCAAGCTGCTGAAGAGTCCAAGGGCAAGAAAAATGGAACACATAGGGTCTATTGGGAAGATGGACTCCTGTACACTGAGGCCAGAGACCCCAAACCTGGTGCCACTAGGAGAGTGGTAGTGCCTCAGTCGTTCAGAGAGTTTATTCTGACCTTAGCCCATGATATTCCCCTTGCTGGGCATTTGGGACAAACCAAGACGTGGGAGAGGTTAGTCAACCACTTCTACTGGCCCAATATGTCCCACAAGGTTAAGGAGTTTTGCCTCTCCTGCCCCACCTGTCAAGCCAGTGGTAAGACAGGTGGGCATCCAAAGGCCCCCCTCATTCCACTTCCAGTGGTGGGGGTCCCCTTTGAAAGAGTGGGTGTGGACATAGTTGGTCCACTAGAACCTCCCACAGCCTCAGGAAATATGTATATCCTAGTAGTAGTGGATCATGCTACTAGGTATCCTGAAGCTATTCCCCTTAGGTCGACTACTGCCCCTGCAGTAGCCAAGGCCCTCATTGGTATCTTTACCAGAGTGGGTTTCCCTAAGGAGGTGGTGTCTGACAGAGGTACCAACTTCATGTCAGCATACCTAAAACACATGTGGAATGAGTGTGGAGTGACTTACAAATTCACTACACCATACCATCCACAAACTAATGGCTTAGTTGAGAGATTCAACAAGACATTAAAAGGCATGATCATGGGGCTCCCAGAAAAGCTCAAAAGGAGATGGGATGTCCTCTTGCCATGTCTGCTTTTCGCTTACAGAGAGGTGCCACAGAAGGGAGTAGGATTCTCACCCTTTGAACTTCTGTTTGGTCACCCTGTAAGGGGACCACTTGCTCTTGTTAAAGAAGGCTGGGAGAGACCTCTTCATGAGCCTAAACAGGACATAGTGGACTATGTACTTGGCCTTCGCTCTAGGATGGCAGAGTACATGGAAAAGGCAAGCAAAAACCTTGAGGCCAGCCAACAGCTCCAGAAGTTTTGGTATGACCAAAAGGCTGCAATGGTTGAGTTCCAACCAGGGCAGAAAGTCTGGGTTCTGGAGCCTGTGGCTCCCAGGGCACTTCAGGACAAATGGAGTGGCCCTTACCCAGTGCTAGAAAGGAAGAGTCAGGTCACCTACCTGGTGGACCTGGGCACAAGCAGGAGCCCCAAGAGGGTGATCCATGTGAACCGCCTTAAGCTCTTCCAAGACAGGGCTGATGTAAATCTGTTGATGGTAACAGATGAGGATCAGGAGGCAGAGAGTGAACCTCTCCCTGATCTTCTGTCATCAGACCCAAAAGATGGCTCAGTAGATGGAGTGATCTACTCAGACACCCTCTCTGGCCAACAGCAAGCTGATTGTAGGAGAGTCCTACAACAGTTTCCTGAACTCTTCTCCCTAACCCCTGGTCAGACACACCTGTGTACCCATGATGTGGACACAGGAGACAGCATGCCTGTCAAAAACAAAATTTTTAGACAGTCTGACCATGTTAAGGAAAGCATCAAGGTGGAAGTCCACAAGATGCTGGAATTGGGAGTAATTGAGCGCTCTGACAGCCCCTGGGCTAGCCCAGTGGTCTTAGTCCCCAAACCTCACACCAAAGATGGAAAGAAAGAGATGAGGTTTTGTGTGGACTACAGAGGGCTCAACTCTGTCACCAAGACAGACGCCCATCCAATTCCTAGAGCTGATGAGCTCATAGACAAATTAGGTGCTGCCAAATTCTTAAGTACCTTTGACTTGACAGCAGGGTACTGGCAAATAAAAATGGCACCTGGAGCAAAAGAGAAAACAGCATTCTCCACACCTGATGGGCATTATCAGTTTACTGTTATGCCCTTTGGTTTAAAGAATGCCCCTGCCACCTTCCAAAGGTTGGTGAATCAAGTCTTTGCTGGTTTGGAGTCCTTTAGCACAGCTTATCTTGATGATATTGCTGTCTTTAGCTCCACCTGGCAGGATCACCTGGTCCACCTGAAGAAGGTTTTGAAGGCTCTGCAATCTGCAGGCCTCTCTATCAAGGCATCCAAATGCCAGATAGGGCAGGGAACTGTGGTTTACTTGGGAGACCTTGTAGGTGGAGGCCAAGTTCAGCCACTCCAACCCAAGATCCAGACTATTCTGGACTGGGTAGCTCCAAAAACCCAGACTCAAGTCAGGGCATTCCTTGGCTTGACTGGGTATTACAGGAGGTTTGTGAAGGGATATGGGTCCATTGTGACAGCCCTCACTGAACTCACCTCCAAGAAAATGCCCAAGAAAGTGAACTGGACTGTAGAATGCCAACAGGCCTTTGACACCCTGAAACAAGCAATGTGCTCAGCACCAGTTCTAAAAGCTCCAGATTATTCTAAGCAGTTCATTGTGCAGACAGATGCCTCTGAACATGGGATAGGGGCAGTTTTGTCCCAAACAAATGATGATGGCCTTGACCAGCCTGTTGCTTTCATTAGCAGGAGGTTACTCCCCAGGGAGCAGCGTTGGAGTGCCATTGAGAGGGAGGCCTATGCTGTGGTTTGGTCCCTGAAGAAGCTGCGACCATACCTCTTTGGGACTCACTTCCTAGTTCAAACTGACCACAGACCTCTCAAATGGCTGATGCAAATGAAAGGTGAAAATCCAAAACTGTTGAGGTGGTCCATCTCCCTACAGGGAATGGACTTTATAGTGGAACACAGACCTGGGACTGCCCATGCCAATGCAGATGGCCTTTCCAGGTTCTTCCACTTAGAAAATGAAGACTCTCTTGGGAAAGGTTAGTCTCATCCTCTTTCGTTTGGGGGGGGGGGGGTTGTGTAAGGAAATGCCTCCTTGGCATGGTTGCCCCCTGACTTTTTGCCTTTGCTGATGCTATGTTTACAATTGAAAGTGTGCTGAGGCCTGCTAACCAGGCCCCAGCACCAGTGTTCTTTCCCTAACCTGTACTTTTGTATCCACAATTGGCAGACCCTGGCATCCAGATAAGTCCCTTGTAACTGGTACTTCTAGTACCAAGGGCCCTGATGCCAAGGAAGGTCTCTAAGGGCTGCAGCATGTCTTATGCCACCCTGGAGACCTCTCACTCAGCACAGACACTGCTTGCCAGCTTGTGTGTGCTAGTGAGAACAAAACGAGTAAGTCGACATGACACTCCCCTCAGGGTGCCATGCCAGCCTCTCACTGCCTATGCAAGTATAGGTCAGTCACCCCTCTAGCAGGCCTTACAGCCCTAAGGCAGGGTGCACTATACCATAGGTGAGGGTACCAGTGCATGAGCATGGTACCCCTACAGTGTCTAAGCAAAACCTTAGACATTGTAAGTGCAGGGTAGCCATAAGAGTATATGGTCTGGGAGTCTGTCAAACACGAACTCCACAGCACCATAATGGCTACACTGAAAACTGGGAAGTTTGGTATCAAACTTCTCAGCACAATAAATGCACACTGATGCCAGTGTACATTTTATTGCAAAATACACCCCAGAGGGCACCTTAGAGGTGCCCCCTGAAACTTAACCGACTGTCTGTGTAGGCTGACTAGTTCCAGCAGCCTGCCACACTAGAGACATGTTGCTGGCCCCATGGGGAGAGTGCCTTTGTCACTCTGAGGCCAGTAACAAAGCCTGCACTGGGTGGAGATGCTAACACCTCCCCCAGGCAGGAGCTGTAACACCTGGCGGTGAGCCTCAAAGGCTCACCCCTTTGTCACAGCCCAGCAGGGCACTCCAGCTTAGTGGAGTTGCCCGCCCCCTCCGGCCACGGCCCCCACTTTTGGCGGCAAGGCTGGAGGGAACAAAGAAAGCAACAAGGAGGAGTCACTGGCCAGTCAGGACAGCCCCTAAGGTGTCCTGAGCTGAGGTGACTCTAACTTTTAGAAATCCTCCATCTTGCAGATGGAGGATTCCCCCAATAGGATTAGGGATGTGACCCCCTCCCCTTGGGAGGAGGCACAAAGAGGGTGTACTCACCCTCAGGGCTAGTAGCCATTGGCTACTAACCCCCCAGACCTAAACACGCCCTTAAATTTAGTATTTAAGGGCTTCCCTGAACCTAAGAATTTAGATTCCTGCAACAACAAGAAAGACTGCCTAGCTGAAAACCCCTGCAGAGGAAGACCAGAAGACAACAACTGCCTTGGCTCCAGAAACTCACCGGCCTGTCTCCTGCCTTCCAAAGAACTCTGCTCCAGCGACGCCTTCCAAAGGGACCAGCGACCTCTGCATCCTCTGAGGACTGCCCTGCTTCGACGACGACCAGAAACTCCCGAGGACAGCGGACCTGCTCCAAAAAGACTGCAACTTTATCCAAAGGAGCAGCTTTAAAGAACCCTGCAATCTCCCCGCAAGAAGCGTGAGACTTGCAACATTGCACCCGGCGACCCCGACTCGGCTGGTGGAGAACCAACACCTCAGGGAGGACCCCCGGACTACTCTACGACTGTGAGTACCAAAACCTGTCCCCCCTGAGCCCCCACAGCGCCGCCTGCAGAGGGAATCCCGAGGCTTCCCCTGACCGTGACTCTCTGAAACCTAAGTCCCGACGCCTGGAAAAGACCCTGCACCCGCAGCCCCCAGGACCTGAAGGACCGGACTTTCACTGCAGAAGTGACCCCCAGGAGTCCCTCTCCCTTGCCCAAGTGGAGGTTTCCCCGAGGAAGCCCCCCCTTGCCTGCCTGCAGCGCTGAAGAGATCCCTTGATCTCTCATTGACTTCCATTGCGAACCCGACACTTGTTCTAACACTGCACCCGGCCGCCCCCGCACCGCTGAGGGTGAAATTTCTGTGTGGGCTTGTGTGTCCCCCGGTGCCCTACAAAACCCCCCTGGTCTGCCCCCCGAAGATGCGGGTACTTACCTGCTGGCAGACTGGAACCGGGGCACCCCCTTCTCTCCATTGAAGCCTATGCGTTTTGGGCACCACTTTGAACTCTGCACCTGACCGGCCCTGAGCTGCTGGTGTGGTAACTTTGGGGTTGCTCTGAACCCCCAACGGTGGGCTACCTTGGACCAAGAACTGAACCCTGTAAGTGTCTTACTTACCTGGTAAAACTAACAAAAACTTACCTCCCCCAGGAACTGTGAAAATTGCACTGTGTCCACTTTTAAAATAGCTATTTGTGAATAACTTGAAAAGTATACATGCAATTGAAATGATTCAAAGTTCCTAATGTACTTACCTGCAATACCTTCCAAACAAGATATTTCATGTTAAATTTGAACCTGTGGTTCTTAAAATAAACTAAGAAAAGATATTTTTCTATAACAAAACCTATTGGCTGGATTTGTCTCTGAGTGTGTGTACCTCATTTATTGTCTATGTGTATGTACAACAAATGCTTAACACTACTCCTTGGATAAGCCTACTGCTCGACCACACTACCACAAAATAGAGCATTAGTATTATCTCTTTTTACCACTATTTTACCTCTAAGGGGAACCCTTGGACTCTGTGCATGCTATTCCTTACTTTGAAATAGCACATACAGAGCCAACTTCCTACATTCCTACCTATACTTGCATAGGCAGTAAGAGGCTGGCATGGCACCCTGAGGGGAGTGCCATGTCGACTTACTCATTTTGTTCTCACTAGCACACACAAGCTGGTAAGCAGTGTGTCTGTGCTGAGTGAGGGGTCTCCAGGGTGGCATAAGACATGCTGCAGCCCTTAGAGACCTTCCCTGGCATCCGGGCCCTTGGTACCAGGGGTACCAGTTACAAGGGACTTATCTGGGTGCCAGGGTGTGCCAATTGTGGATACAAAAGTACAGGTTAGGGAAAGAACACTGGTGCTGGGGCCTGGTTAGCAGGCCTCAGCACACTTTAAATTCAAAACATAGCATCAGCAAAGGCAAAACTTCAGGGGGCAACCATGCCAAGGAGGCATTTCCTTACATCTAGCCATGTCTGTCTTATCCTTAGCTATGAGTTCAATAAGTAACGAGATGTCATGCCACATCTGGCGATCATAAGTGCTAAGAATTGATAAAGGAGTTTGAGGCATTGATTAATGTAGCTGTCATGGAATCAACTCTATGGGCCAAATTATTAATGCACTTTCCGTCTGTCGGGGGATGCAGTGGAAGGCGTGATTTGGTTATCTGATTGCGCTCATCTGCAGACGTTATGATAGAGTCTGGCTTTGGATGCTTTAAGGCAGGCCAATGTTGTGTCTGGTGCTCTGGTCTTTTTTCTCCAAAACGGCACCATTGTTGATACTGTTATTCTCATCAACTTTAAATCATCGGACCAAACAAAATCTTGTATAAGCCTGGACTTAATCACTTTATGTGGTTAAATTCATATAGGGAGCACTGTTGCTCCACAAAGTTATTGGGAAAGTGTTTTTTTAGCTGCTATGTCCATTAGTGCATGGAAATGTGCTCTGTCATTCAGAGGTGAATTTGGTTGGATGGGCGACTTGTCACCTTTCTTAGACATGATGTAATAATCCCACTCTGCCACAGCTTCATCATTTAGTCATTCGCCCTCCTCCATATTCATGTACATTGAATCCGAAGAGTCCTCGTCTCCTATATCCTTTGGAGTTGGTGAGGCAACGTTGGTGTATTTGGTCTGCCAGAGGCAAAGGGGGTGCTGGTGGCAGAGGTTTTGTTGGAGGTGGCTGCTCGACAGTCTGCTGATGTATTGGTCTTTGCAAGCTTTTAATCCTCTGTTGCAATGTTGTCAAGAAATGCCACAGGTTCTGCATAACCACAAAGAGCGCTATAGGGTTGATGAAGATGATCAGTTATAAAAGTCTTTGGCTGTTAGTCATAATCCTCATGCGTGTCCTCATACTCCATGGCCTCGCCATCAGCTTAGCGGAAATCTAACTGTTAAGACTATAATCAGTCACCTCTACACCCTGGTCGCTGCATTTACTCCCCAACTCAGATTTGAGAATTTGCGTGGGAAGGCTTGCTGTCACTTGAATAGGTAAAAAAATTACTTGAATGAAGAAAACTGTAGCCAATGGTGTCATCGTCAGTAGCAAGGATGTTCTTGGTGTTCATCGTCAACTGTGGTCTCTTCGTCAAAGGTGATGTAGTCATCGACAAAGGTCTGGTCGTCAATGGTTGTCTCGACGTCAAAGGAGTCACTATTGATTGCTCGGGTCTTGTTGTTGTCAATATCAGTGTCTGTGAGCATCTGGTCTTCCGCAACAGTCATTTCTTGGACGGCGTTGACTCCTGTTCTATATGTGTTGTTGAAGATGGTGTATTGTGCCTCTACATGGGCGATGATGAAGTCACCAGTCGGAACTTCAATTCCGTCAGGATGTTTGGGGGGCTTCTCAGGCAGATTTGTGCACAGGCTGTTGTCCATCATGTCTGGAGTGTTTTTTCAGAGAACGCTGCAGTCATTTTATGTGTGGAGGTGGCTGCAGGCACTTTTGGATGGAAGTCTAGCTTTTCTTTTTTGCACCACCTTTGTGGAACTGCTTAGAAAAGCTCTCTTCACATATTCATCCCCAGAGGCGGGGACATCCCTTATAGAAAGAAGGTATTTTCTCTTTTCCAGTTCATAGAGGGCCAACTTCCTTTCTTTGTCCTTTAGGATTTGTAAAGGAAGGCTTGTGCACTGGATAAAGGCAATAAATACATTGCTCATGTATTTATGTGGGTCATCAGAATAAATGTTCTTCTGACCACAGGTAGAACAGGATTTGAATAGAGATTTTCATTTTCCCTATCGGTCATGGTGACAGTTGGCAGATGGAGTGTCCCACTGGCTCAGAATAAGGAATTTTTATTTTACTATTGATGTTCTTTCTTGCTATGTTGTTTTACTCCTACTTTGGTGACATCCTTCCTTATCTGCAGTGATGAGCTAGACCCTATGTATGTTCCTATGTGCCATTGCTGCCTATTGTAGTAGCCACAACCAGGTGTGTTCCTTGGAACCTCCCGGCAGAGCTGAGTCCATATGTACAGCGGGAGGAAAATTGCCCTCTAGTGCCGTTGGCACCTTTTGGATAGAGTGACGTCACTGACATTTAAGATCCTTTCTTGCAATGTCAACGGACTGAGGCTCAAAATGAAATGGGGTGTAGTGCTGCAGTACCTTAGGAGGCATCTTCCTGACATAGTTCTACCCCAGGAGACTCATTTGCAGGGTAATACCTACCACGCATTACACAGTGGGGGCTACAGGATGATGGACCGTGCAGGGTCAAGGGGAGTTGGCATCCTAGTGCGCATAACCCTTCCGCTGACTATACAAAAGACATGGCCTAACCCACATAGGAGGTTTGTGGCAGTGACAGGACAGTGGCAGGGCTCCACACTTAACATTGCATCACTTTACATACCTCCCTCCCACCCTGTCTGGGGGTGGGTTCCTCTTGGGAGGAGATCTCAATGCCATCCATGCCAAGGCGACAGACTGCTGGCCCTCTCGCCAGTCGACACTGCAACGCAAGACGTTGGTGGAATTTAACGGGCACATGGGCTAGTTGACACGTGGCTGGCCTTTAACTCGACCGCACGACAATACACATTCCACTCAGGGGCACATGGGAGTTTTTCATGCATTGACTACATACTCCTAATCAACTTGGCTTACCAGCTCTCGTGTTGTAAAAAGGTCTCACACCTAGCCAGAGGTATCTCGAATCACTCCCCAGTCTGGGCAGCCTATGGACTACCAGAAGGTGGCGGTAATCGAAGGGTGGTACTGAACTCATGGTACCTTGAAGTACTTAGTATCCGTAAGGTTCTTCGCGAGACGACAGAGACTTAAACCTCTGGTCCATCCAGGTCAGTCCTGCTTCATGCCAAGCAGAAACACAGCACTGAACCTGTATCGTTTGCATGGTGTCTTAGGCCGATCATGGAGGATGCAGTCATACTGTCCCTGGACGCGTGTACAGCTTTAGACATGGTGGAATGGCCCTTTATTTACGCAGTGCTGGAAAAACTTGGATTTGGCCCCCGCTTCTTGTCCTGGATCTGACTCGTTTACTCTGATCCACTTGCCCAAGTGACAGTAAATGGGGGCATGTCCGTCCTGTTTTCGCTGTGACAAGGCATGAGGCAGGGCTGTCCTCTTCCCCCCTAATCTTTGCCCTGATGCTGGAACCTCTGGCGGCCTGGTGAGATCTGACGCCCTAATTAGAAGGCTGAGATGGACCGCAGAGTGGGAAGACAGAGCATCCCTCTAAGGGCACGATAATCTCCTGTATGTTGCGGATCCCACCAACTCCTTTCAGAGACTCATGCACGTTTGCACTATATCAAAAATATTTGTGCTACACTAGAAATTGGCATAAGTCATTAATATTTGTGTTTAGCAGCGAGACTCTAGTTTTGCCAACTGGCTACGAGGCCCAAATTGTAACAGGGGCTTTCAGATACTTGGGGATTTTTGTCACGTCTGATCCGAGGGTTTTTTACACTGGTAATCTAGAGCTACCATTGGACAAGTTGAAAGTGGGTGTCTGACACTGGAGGGCCCTGGCCCTGTCTCTGTCTCTTTTGGGAAGGGCAGCCCTCTTCAAGATGATGGCCCTGCCCTGATTTTTATTTGCGCTCCATAACACACCATATTCAGTCCCGGCCACTTATTTCTATACCACAGACCGTGAGGTCCGCACCCTTCTCTGGGACAGGGATCCCTGCGGATTGCTTTGAGAAAATTGACCCGCAGTTGGTTTGAGGGTGGTATATCCCTTCTCAATATAAAAAAAAGTACTATAGGGCGACGTAACTGATGGTGATTAACCACTTGGTCCATCTCCCAGAGGGGTAAACAGCATACAGGCTGGACACAGACAATATGAGGCCCAGTGGGCATCTTAGAGCTATATATGGAGATACCAAGGCCACGCCAACACTTAACCCCACCGCCCATACTGTGGCTCTCTGGCTGATCGCATAGCACGACATGGGGTGGAGGAACAAGATAACAATGGCCACCCCCTTTGAGATACAGCGCAGTTAAGCATCCTGGCCACTCACAAAGAGTTTAACAAATGGGGCTTCATAGGTCTTTCCATGGTGGGCAATTTGTGGAGCCACAGTGATGTGCTTTCTTTCACACAGCTACGGGAAGAGTACCAGTTGGCCCCCTCCAAGACCAAGAATATAGGGCATGTGGTCAGGAAGGCTTGTTCTTCCATATGCTATGGAGCTACTCTGTGCTTCAGAGTTACTGGAGGGGAGTGCTGAACTGCCTGAATGAAGTGGTGGGAAGTGATCTGGATTTTTCGGCCAAGTGAGGCCTTCTTGATATATGGGTGGAGACAGACCTTAATCTGATAGACCACCTCTGGTTCACCTTGGGACTGATGGTGGCCAAACGAAATATAGCCTGTATGTGGAGATCCAAATTGAGCCCGAGTTTAGAGGACTGAATAAAAAGACATGGACTGGTTCAAGCTGACTGAGAGCGTGGTGTATGCAGGAAGGGGGTGCCCAAATAAATGGAATAAAGTATGGGGTAAATGGAATGTGTGCACCCCTGGACAATACTGTTGATGATGTCCTATAATAGAACTGTTGTAGATTAAACCACTGAATTGGTGAACACTGCTGCAGTGTTCCAATGCCGTAACGTACTTGACTTACAGGGTCTTTCCAACGGCTGCTGCTGTTTTTTCTTGTAATTGATCCGCAATGTCCAGTGTCACCGCACTTTGTTGTCAATATGAAAGATCCAATGCTGGAGAAATGGCAGATTCTCCATTTGTGCCTTAGCAACTTAGCTGACAATTTTCGTTGTCTGTATGTAGCAGATGTCCTGCCTAAAAAATAAATCTCTGACGTAGTATCCATCAAAGATAATAGTGGTTTTACTGCAGCAGATCATTAACATTGTTATTGTAATTAGCACCGTGAAAGCTTGCCATTGCAATGGTAGTAGGCTACCA
This sequence comes from Pleurodeles waltl, assembly GCF_031143425.1. Taxonomy (NCBI): domain Eukaryota; kingdom Metazoa; phylum Chordata; class Amphibia; order Caudata; family Salamandridae; genus Pleurodeles; species Pleurodeles waltl. The sequence continues at coordinate 59,987,186 of NC_090436.1, forward strand.
ACTCTCTCTCTCCCCTTTAGCATGTTAGTGACCCAAGGTGGGTGACCACTGATCACGTACACTTTTTTTATGGGATACATTAATTCCACTGTGGGCTGGAAATCCCAGGAAGAATTTTGACTACTGACCAAGTGCCTCTTCCTAAACAGGTGCATAAATACAGTGGTGGATCCTCCTGGTGACTGGAAGGATGCCTTATGGAATATTTCTGAAGAACCCTTGAAAGATGTTTTTTGCTGTGATGTTCTAGATGTAAGCACTCACTGTCTTTTTGTTGGTGATTGCAGATTCCTTTTCGAGGCTCTGGGATTTGTGGTGAGCAGTGTTTCCCTTCTTATCGGAATTGCACTGGTGATGCACGTCGACTGTGCTGTCAGTTCCTGGTTCCAAAAGCTCATTCTTTCAAGATCCAGATAGCATCATGAACTCCACAAAACTGGCAACCTGAAGGAGATGGCGCTGGAGCGGACTGCATCAACAGAGCCATTGCTTGTCTGCAACGAGAATGGCAAGGCCGGGCCTTCAGTGCAGTGCTCCCTCTGTGCCAGTGACCGTCCCAGAGAAGACAAATTGTCATGTGACCACTTGGCCATGTGGCAAGACATGATACCTCTTGATGCACTAGTTGGGAACCTTCAGAGTCAATTGATCACTACTTGTGTTCTTGATTGTGCTCTCTTGGGAAGATGGTGAAAGGCTAAAGCGAACCGATGGGAGAGATTGTACCAACATTATTATTGTAATCAGTGTTGTATTTAGTATCGGGATAATTTATATTTTTGAGAGTGAAATCCAACCGCTCTACGGTTTATCAACATAACAGGATCTGCTGTTCAATATTTCTCTGCTCCACTGTGGGTGATCAGCGGGAAAGAAGGCATTCGGAAGATGGTTACAAAAGCTACACATTACCATCACCCAATTGCAGTGTTTTTAGAGTTTTCCTTTTAAAGATCAGGGCTTTTAGCTTACATTTTGTCCTCTCCACACTGCGCAGAACTTAGCACATTGTGCTTTTCTAGCTTTTGGAAATTTGGAATTGAAACATTTATCCCTTGTGAAGAAGAGCACATGCACTCCCTATTGCCTCCGTCTTTGAATTCGAAACAAAGGCACAGAAGTAAGTAGCTGACCAACGATATGTCAAGTCCTGAAGTCACTCACTTTAAAGATCTTTGGTAACAGACTGATTGGACCCCTTCCCCCCCCCCCCCCCTTCACCTGTGGATTTGGAATGAGGTACTATGCATTTGAAAAAACTGTCTGTCTTAGGTTCGTAAATAAGGTTTGCTGTTACTAATGTTAAAACAAAAGTGTATGCTGCTTGCTGTTTACCTGAAACAAGCCATCTACATGTGAGATGTGGATCCAGTTGAGAGAACAGGTCTCGGAACAGAATCCCACAATAGTTATTAGTGGGCCGCACAGAATTTTCTATGCATGAGACAAATGTGACTTTAGGATTTGTTTTTTTACCCATCACTTACATTGTTTTACATTTTACATTTATGTTCCCATTTATTATAGCTATAACCATATCTATGTTTCCCTCTCAGGCCCATTGCTTCTCAGCCCCACTACATTCATTTCTCTCCCTTCCCACCTTGGCATCCTCCCTTGACTCACCATGTGTGTCCATTTCACCTTTATTAGGCATCTCTTTAACCCATACAGTTTCATCACTCTTTCTGACCTAATTCACCTCTCTCCGTTGTCCATCTTTGGTGGTCTCTTTATTTCCACTGTCTGAAGTCTTCCATTAGTTATTCTTATCAGTTTCTTCCTCCAGCCACAGTGTTTCCTCCATCTCAGTTTTTGTTGGCTTAGTTCTTTACCTCTAGACGACCCCGCTCCTGCCAAGCATATTCCCTTACTACTTTCCATTGCTGGGTCTCTCAATGTATTGTTTTGTTGATCTTGTCCTCTTCCTGGCCTCTGTGTACTCCTTCCCCTCTCATGTCTCACAACCCTCTTCTATCTTAATGATGTTCATTCCTGCAGTTCCTGGGATCCCCCCACCTGTGTTGCATCCTACTATCCACTCGCTTTCTCTTCCTTATTCCGATCTCTCTCGTACATCTCTTGCCTCACTCCTCCCCGCTGCCTACCTGAACAGACTCCATCCCCGACCTACGTGCCTCCCTCCACTGCCATGCCTCAATTCATTTTCATTCAGATCTCACTTTACCCTGTCTGGCATTGCTCTGTCCACACTATCCACCTCCAGGTCTCTTCCTTCCTTTCCTCCCATCTCCATCCCCTCCTCCAAGTCTTCTCTATCCAGTCAGTCAATCCCTCTCCTTCATAGCGTCACTCTTCCCTCCTCAGTCTCTCCTTATCAGCTGCCAGACCTCACTTTACCCAGTCCAGATTTTCCATCCCTAGTCTAGCTCTGTTCCTTATCCGTCCAAGTATCTTCCTCTGCTGCCTGGATTTATTTCTTCCCCATCCACTTTCTTCCTCGCCTGGCCGCAATTCTATAATCTTGTCTCCCCAGCTAACTACATTCACTTACTGATATCTCATTCTTGTCTGTACCTTCTCTGTCTGGCCACCTTCCTTAGCATTCTACCCATGTCTGTTTTCCTCTTTCTCACATCTCTTACTACTAATGTGGACTGATATCTAATGCTACTCTGACTGGCTTCACTCTTTGCCCACTGCATCTTTCGGCCTTTTACCTGACGTCCCTCCCAAGATCTTCTTTCTACTATTGATTGGGTATTTTGACATTAGTAGCCCTCTCTTATCTGAGATCTCTATCCTTACATTTTCCTACTCTTGCTTCATTGTATCTTCTACCAAGTCTCTGCCAAACCTCCCTATTGTTCATCTTTTGTGTCAGTGCTCCATCGTTCCACACATCTGTAAGTCTTGTTCTGTCAAGGGCTCCTACACTGCCCATTTGTAAGACTACCTAGTTTTCAAATTTAAGCTTGATTAAACATATTTTTGTCAGTTTATCAGGAGTGTTTCTTTTTATGTTTCAGTTACTTCAGTGCAGTGTTTGCATATCTGCCTTATAAGCTTGCTGCCTGAAGGAAGAGGCAGTTTTATTCAGGACTTTAGAAAGATGAGAAGGAACAAGCCCTCTGGGATATTTTAAAGCGGGGATCATTTTCGTTAATTTCTCGGTTTCTATAACTTGTTTTCATCACTGTATGAAAAGAGACAGTTCACAGAAGCAGCACACTCCACTAAAGACAATAAAGTAAATAAACAAAATCAACTCCTTTGTCCCACACTAGGGCTCATTGAATACATTAGACTATATTCTTTTGCTACGTTTGAAGTGGAATGTACATAGCACTGTCATAAATCTTTACTTTTATTGAGTGGAAACTCCTCCAGCTTCTCAACTCACTTTCATAAGCTGCTCATTTGTGGGGTGTTAGTTTAGGACAAACCAAGCTGTGTAGTAGCCGAGTACTATTCATTATGGGGTTGTTGGGGAAGATAAGATTGTTACATGAATGTGAGGATTAACATATCTTAGTTACACTTTTACATTATGTTTAACATATTTACAATTGGCATTTGTAAGGTACAGGGATAGTAAGGTATTTGCCCAGAGTTGCACGATTTTCCAAAGTGCCCGAGGCCAAATTAAAAACCAGCTCCTTGGTGCCAAGGCTGGAGCACTGGACGCCATCTGCCCCCCACAGCAAATAAATACGCGATTTCCTTACATTTCTAGATTAACCCAACAAAGGGTTTGGATGATGAGCTCAGTTACAACAATGTACTAGGCAAACCAGTTGATGACACCCTCAAGTCAATCAAAGTGGATGCTTGCATTGTTAAAGCGACAAGTGTGCTGGGACAGAGAGCCTACGTTTTCATTCAGAATGAGTGAAGCTATTTCTAAAGCGCATGGCTAGTCCTGGGAGTGTCCCAGCGCTAAGAAATGGACACCAGTTAGACCCCCATTCAGTAAGCTGCTACAAAAAGCCAGTTTTTCAGAAGCTTTTGGAACTGAAGTTCATTGCCAGTCTTGCGGAGCTGTAGTGCAAGATGGTTCCAAACTTGGGCTTCTAGGAAGGAAAAGGAAGAGCCTTCCATCTTCATACGCTTGATTTTCAGGATGTATGCCAACCCTGCCTCAGCAGAGCGAAGAGCACCCGAGGGACCGTAGTGCAAAACACTACTGGATAAGTACCTTGGACCAAAGCCATAAAAGGCTTGGTGAACCAATACAACGATTTAAACAGAATCCTCTCCTTAATTGTTAGCCAATAATGGTTAATCAAGTAGGCTGAAATCTCACTACATCAATGGATCTTTAAAATCAAACATGCAGCTGCATTCTCGACACCTTGTAGCTGCTTAATCAGGTGGCCAGGTAGACTATGGCATAGTCTAATTTAGATATTATTAACGCATGGATCACCATTTTCCGAGTCTTAAGTGGCAAAAGAAACTGTAATTTCTTGGTGGAACGAGATGAAACACCGAAGAAAGGGCAAATTGCCCATCTGGTGATTGGCTGTTGAAAAGTTGGCTCGAAATACTGGAATGTCTACCGTTGCAAAATTATTTTATGTGAAGTACATACAGGGCCCATTCAAGTAACATGCAATAATGAAAGAACAAGTCAATGTAGTTACGGATAAGTACCTCTTCTGAGCCCTGTAGAAAGTTTTGCAGAACTATAAGTACTAAAAAGTAAGCTGCACAAGATTGAGGGAAGCATTCATCCATACCTGTGGATAGAGGCATTAGAAACCTACTTCACAAAGCAATGTACAACCACACACAATAGTACTTCTGTAATATTACTTAACAGAATCCTAGATGGTATCTCACAAAGTACAGTAGTACATCTATGTACCAGACTCTCCTATTGCTTGAATGCTTAATATGGTTGATGTGTGGATTAATCAACTCGCCTAGACCTAGTTTAGGTGCTGGACGTCTGTGGAGATCAGCCTGAACTTGCATTCGCTCTTTGGCAATTAGGAGATGCATCTGTGCCTTTGTCCATATTTGTTGCATGACATGATGGTGTTCCTCGACAGCTGGGATGGGATAAGTCTTGGGAGATAGCAAGTCGGGGATACTACTTGGATGGCATCCATAGATGCAGAGAAAAGTTGTCATGGCTGTGACTGAATGCACATAGTTATTATGGGCAGGCTGTTAGTAGAGGGCCATAACCCATTTACTAGTGATTATTGACAATGACAGCGCAGATATTGCTCCATTGTGTGGTTGGTTCTCTCCGGTTGTCCATTGATCTGTGGATTGTAGGCCAATGACAAACGGTGATTAATATGGATAGCCGTGCAGACAGCTTGCCAGAATCTTGTTACAAACTGGGGTCCTAGGTCTGAAACAGTAGTGGAGGGTAACCCATGGAGCTGAATTATATTTTTGGTGAAGATTTCCACAAACTCTTTTGAATTCAGAAGTTTTCACAGTGGAATGAAATGGGCCATCTTTGAGAATTGGTCAACCACTACCATTATAGTTGTGTAACCCTTGGTGGGAGGGAGATCGATGACAAAATTCCTGCTAATCTACTCCCAAGTCACAGGTGGTATGGGTAAGGGTAGCGTTCGGCCGGTAGGGGGCGTATGTTGGGTTTTATATTGTGCGCATGTGGAGCATGCTTGTACAAAGGCCTGCACATCTCGGGACAGGGTATTCCACCAGAACCATCAGGCACAAAGTTCCCTTGTCTTATGTATCCCTTGATGCCCTACTAGGGATGAGAAATGACACCAGTGCAATGCCTTTTCTGATGGATACAACTACCTGTGGATTCCTCACCTCATGAATACTCCCATGGCGCCAGCATTCGACGGAAATCTTCTTACTAGTCTCTGCACGTCGACGAGGACGTCACTGTCTCGCACGCGACGCCGTCTGACGTCATACAGGCAATAAGAGGTCCTCGACGACGTGCGGACGTCAGTTCCCTTTTTTCCGTGCATTCGAAACGGTTATCTTCGAGGGAGCAACTGTTACTCTTGCGGTTACAGTGTATATCTTGCTGCGTACTCTTTCTCTGTGGAAATAATGTCGCAGAGAAAGTCTGGATTTAAGCCTTGTCGTGAGTGTGGAGGCAAGATGTCGGTGACGGATCCTCATTCCGATTGCCTTTGGTGTTTGAGCTCCGACCACGACGTCTCGACTTGTGATTCGTGTCAGCACATGAATCCGAAGGCCATTAAAGAACGCGAGGCGAAGCTGTTTATGGCCAAGTCAAAGGAGAAGCATCACAAGAAAAAGTCTTCTCCAAGACATCGGCGTCATCGAGACTCCCGGCGCCGTAGAGAATCTCGGCGTCATTCAAGGGAGGCTCGTTCCAGGTCTCCGGATCGGCGCCGGAGGACATGGGAGGTCAGCCCCACGGTGACGCCGCATCCTTCGACGCCGTTGCTCTCTCCGACGTCTCCAACTTCGCCTGGACAGGCGTCGGTGATTGAGGTATTGGAGCCTCAGGTGTTTTCTCCGGCGCAGACGCCGAGGCCGGCGTCGGGGTCGCCTCCGAGTCAGGCACCCCAGTATCCGGCTTTTCCCACCCCTGGAGCCGATAGTTCCGCATTCTTGAATGCGATGTATGCCATCTTCCAACAGATGGCTCCAGGGGGTGCTCCGGCTGGGCCTTTGGCCTTTTCTTTGGGTGATCCTGCGCCTCTTCGGCCGGCACCCTTTATGCCCTTTCTCCCGTTTGGGAACGTGGGCTCGGCGCCAGTGTCGGCGCCGGTGGCCGCTCCGATGGCTTCGGAGGGATTGGCCCCAGGGATTTCCATCCCGTCGACGTCGAGATTTCGGCCTGTGACTCCGGTGGGTCCATCCTTTCATCTGCTCTTCAGTCGGCGCCGAAGTTACCTGTGGCGCCGGATGCGGCGTCGGTGGCTTCGGAAGATCGGCGCCGATCTCCGACTTCGGCGGAGGTGTTGTCGACTCCGCGGATTGAGCAACGACTGCATTCAAGGAGGCGTGCTCTCCTGGTACTAGAGGAGCAGGAGTACCAACGAGCCCTAGAGGAAGGAGAGCTAGAGGACTCGGGTGATGGGCTGCGTGGACTGGAGTCGGCCAGTGGGCTGGACACTTCCCCTGAGTGGGACCTTTCGTCCCCGGGGGAATATACCGAGGAAGCTGCTTCCTTTCATACAGTGGTACGGAAGGCAGCTAGTTTTTTGGACCTGCCTTTGCCGGTGGTGGAGGCGAAACAAAACCTTTTGACAGAGGTGTTGCATCCGGCCTCAGCCGCGGCGGAGCCTCTATTACCTTTTAATGACGCTCTGCTGGATCCGGTTTTAGAGGTGTGGAAGAAGCCGGCATCTTCCCCAGCAGTTCACAGAGCCGTGGCCAGGAGGTATCGGACGACTCCAACTGATCCTGGTTTCCTATCTAGGCACCCTACGCCGGAGAGCTTGGTTGTGCAGGCCTCCTGTTCGTCCAAATCAGCGCCTGGTTCTTTCCCGACGGTGCCTGGGGACAGAGACTCAAAAAAGCTAGAGGCGCAGTCGAAGAAGATTTTTTCGTCCTGCAGTCTGGCGTTAAAAGCCACTAATGCGACCTGTATCCTGGGAGGTATATTCATGCTCTGATGGATGACATCTCCTCTTCGTTTACAGAGCTTCCCCAGGGTCTTTTGGATCTTGTTTCTGATGCCCAGGCTGCTGCGACCCAAATTATCCAGACGGGACTGGATACCACCGACTCGGTAGCCAGAGCAATGGGCACAACTGTGGTGGAAAGGAGACAGGCCTGGCTACGTAACTCGGGCTTTTCGGCAGATGTACAGTCCACATTGTTGGATCTCCCGTTTGATGGGGACAAACTGTTTGGGGCTAAGGCTGATTCGGCCTTGGAACGTTTTAAGGAGAGCAGGGCCACGGCTAAGTCGTTGGGACTCCAAGCTCCTTCTTCCACGGCCTCTTCCAGATTCTTCAGGAGGTTTCGTGGATTTGGGCGTGGCTCTTCCTCCTCTTCCTTTCGGGGAAGATATCAGCAACCTGCCTCTTCCCATCCCTATAGATCTTTTAGGGGGAGGGGTAGGGTCCGCACCAGGGGAGCCTCTCAGCAGCACTCTGCCTCTTCCTCATCCTCTGGCGGGGTGCAGCAGGGGAAGCAGCCTTAGGCTTCCACCATTTCCCACTCACTCCTCTCCTGTAGGGGGAAGATTACAGCATTTTCTCACCAAATGGGAGACTGTTACGTCGGACACTTGGGTTCTCAGTGTTGTGGGAAAAGGCTACACCCTTCCCTTTCGGGAGTTTCCGCCCCTCATCCCGCCCCGCCCTTCGTATTGTTCACAAGAACACCTCCTGTTGCTAGAACAGGAGGTAGAAGTCCTCCTTTTAAAGGGCGCGGTGGAGTTGGTCCCGGAGCAGGAAAGGGGTCAAGGAGTTTACTCAAGGTATTTCCTGATTCCCAAGAAGGATGGTCGTTTGAGACCAATTCTGGACCTGAGGATCTTGAATTGGTTCCTCAAGCAGGAAAAGTTCAAGATGCTGACCCTAGCACAGGTGCTTTTGGCGTTGAACATGGAAGACTGGATGGTGTCTGTCGACTTGCAGGATGCTTACTTTCATATCCCGATACTCAAGTCACACAGGAAGTATCTCCGGTTTGTGGTGGAATCGCAACACTACCAGTTTGCGGTCGTTCCGTTTGGTCTTACTTCAGCACCTCGAGTCTTCACGAAGGTGATGTCGGTGGTTGCGGCAGAGCTCAGAAGGAAGGGGATAGCAGTATTCCCTTACTTGGACGATTGGTTGATCAAAGCCAAGTCCCCGGAGCTTGTGTTGCGTCATCTGCAGTCAACAACCCAGTTGTTGTTCGACCTGGGCTTTTCGGTGAACGAGCCCAAATCTCACCTGGAGCCCTCTCAGCGCCTCCTGTTCATAGGGGCAGTACTGGATACGACATTGGGTCGGGCCTTTCCTCCGCCTCAGCGGATTCAAGATATTCAGGATTTGGTTCCAATGTTTCGAAATGGAGCGGTAGTTCCAGTCCTCAAGGTCCTTCGTCTGCTCGGTCTTTTTGCCTCCTGCATTCTGTTGGTCACGCATGCTCGCTGGCACATGAGGGCTCTTCAGTGGTGCCTCCGAAGGCAGTGGTCTCAACACAGAGGGGATCTAGAGGGTACTGTCAAGATCTCCAGAGATGCTGCTGTGGATTTGAAGTGGTGGATTGCAAGCAACAATCTTTCACAAGGAAAACCGTTCCAGCAGTCGCCACCAGTGGCCACAGTCATAACGGATGCTTCCACTCTAGGGTGGGGAGCTCATCTGGGGGATCTGGAGATCAAAGGTCTTTGGTCTCCAGAGGAACAGATTTTTCACATCAATCTGTTAGAGTTACGGGCTGTACGTCTGGCTCTCAAGGCCTTCCTCCCTTCCCTTCGTGGTCAGTCGGTACAGGTCCTAACGGACAATACTACCACGATGTGGTACATAAACAAGCAGGGAGGAGTGGGGTCGTACCTTCTCTGCAGAGAAGCTCTTCGACTATGGTCCTGGGCAAAGGACCATCGGATTTGCTTGATAGCAAACCATCTGGCCGGAGTCTTGAACGTGCGTGCGGACAGTCTCAGTCGCCACTTCTCGGCAGACCACGAGTGGCGTCTCCATCCAGATCAAGTCCGTTTAATCTTCCAGAAGTGGGGGTTTCCTCGGGTAGATCTGTTCGCCACTCGAGAACGCGCATTGTCCGTTGTTCTGCAGCCTTCAGTATCCGATGCAGGAAGCGTTGGGGGACGCGTTTCAAATGACCTGGTGCGGCCAGTTGCTTTACGCGTTTCCTCCCATACCCTTGATTCCTCGAGTATTGAGGAAGATTCGCCAAGACCGGGCTCTAGTAATCGTAATAGCTCCGGATTGGCCAAGGAGGGTGTGGTACTCCGACCTTCTCCAACTCTCAACGTGCCCGCCGCTCCGTCTCCCTTTCAGGGCAGACCTCCTCTCGCAGTCGCAGGGGCAGGTTCTACACCCCAACCTCCAGAGTCTGCACCTACATGCCTGGAGATTGAGTTCCTTCTCTCTCCCGCCTGAGGTAGTGGATGTTATATTAGCGGCCAGGCGACACTCCACTAAATCTATCTACGCTAATAGGTGGTCTAAATTTGTTGCGTGGTGTGGAGAGAGGCAGATTGATCCTTTACAAGCTCATCTATCGGACGTTTTGTCTTTTGCTCTATCTCTGGCGCAGAAAGGTTGTGCAGTGGCTACCATTAAAGGTTATTTATCGGCCTTGTCAGCCTTCATATGTCTTCCAGACCAACCATCTTTATTTAAATCCCCTATTGTTATCAGATTCTTGAAAGGTCTTCTAAATCAATATCCTCCAAAGCCATTCGTTATGCCGCAATGGGATTTGTCCTTAGTCCTGACTTTCCTTATGGGGTCCCCTTTTGAACCTATGCATTCTTGCCCCTTGAGGTATTTGTTTTTAAAAACAGTCTTCCTGATAGCTATAACATCAGCAAGGAGAGTGAGTGAGTTGCAGGCCTTATCAGTAAAACCCCCTTATACAACTTTTTATGGGGATAAGGTGGTGTTGAGGACCAAGGCTGCTTTCCTCCCGAAGGTTGTTTCACCCTTCCATTTGGCTCAGGCAATTACTTTGTCCACGTTCTATCCTCCGCCTCATCCTTCCAAAGAGGAAGAAAGACTGCACCGTCTGGATCCAAAGAGAGCGTTGAGCTTCTTTATCGATAGAACAAAGGATTTCAGGCTGGAGGATCAGCTGTTTATTGGATACGTGGGCAAGAGGAGAGGAAAGGCAGTCCACAAGAGAACACTATCCAGGTGGGTTGTTCTTTGCATTAAAATATGTTACTCTTTGGCAAAGAAGGATCCTCCTGAGGGCATTAGAGCTCATTCCACCAGAGCTAAGTCGGCCACTTCGGCCTTAGCCAGAGGTGTTCCTGTGGTCGACATCTGCAAGGCCGCAACTTGGTCGTCCCTTCACACTTTTGCAAAACATTACTGTTTAGATTCTGAGGTTAGAAGGGACGGCCATTTTGCACGGTCAGTGCTGCAGGATTTCTTGGTTTGACCATTTAGGCACCCACCGCCGGGCGTGGTACTGCTTTGGGACTCTATTCATGAGGTGAGGAATCCACAGGTAGTTGTATCCATCAGAAGAACGAGTTACTTACCTTCGGTAACGACTTTTCTGGTGGATACATTAGCTACCTGTGGATTCCTCACGGTCCCACCCGCCTCCCCGTTGCCTTTATGGTCTTGCCAAGTAATCCTTGAGTGCGCTCCTCTTGATCTTTGAGGGTGCAATAGATGTATATATATAATATATTTATATATATATGGGTATATGTGTATATATCTTTATGTATATACTTGGTGTGTGTATATATTTTTAAAAGAAAGAGTTTTATATATATATATATATATATATGTACATAAAAAAGATTTACAGTTATTCATACAATGTGGTGTATTTTTACAATATAATGGATGTTGCTTTGTTCTTTCATTGCATTGCCTGGTTGTTCTCATGCACGTAAAAAATGATTGGTACTGACGTCCGCACGTCGTCGAGGACCTCTTATTGCCTGTATGACGTCAGACGGCGTCGCGTGCGAGACAGTGACGTCCTCGTCGACGTGCAGAGACTAGTAAGAAGATTTCCGTCGAATGCTGGCGCCATGGGAGTATTCATGAGGTGAGGAATCCACAGGTAGCTAATGTATCCACCAGAAAAGTCGTTACCGAAGGTAAGTAACTCGTTCATCTCTCACTTTCTAGGTTGGAATAAATATTTTGGACTCATGATAAAAGCAACAATTCTGGATTGTGTTGAACTTGTCTGTTTCCTTGAATTAGGCTGGTATTTACAAGTCTGAAGCTCACAAGGTCTGGACAAGAATGACTCAGGCTAGAGGCAACTTGCAATGGAAAAAGTCAAAATGGAAGTCTAATCATTTCAAGGATTCCCCATTGGAATCGGAGGATTCAATGCACTGACCTTTCTAATGTGTGTTCAAAGTTCGGAGCCAAATCAGTTGTATTCTTTGTTTCTTTACGGGAGTGGAAACCAAGACTCTGGCAGTTCCGCAGGAGCCAGAGACTGCAGGGGAGCTGCCAGTCAGGGAGGTAGACACTGCCACCGAAGAAAGAAACTGTCCCAGGAATGGTGAAGAGGGTGCAGTATATTGCATGGGCTGGAGCCAATTGTCGCTGCAGAGCTGGGAGAGTGCCAACGCTGAGGACAGGAGCAGCAAAGGAAAGGTAAAACATAGGCTTGATGTGGGAAACACAGAGATTCTCAGGATATTTCTGAAAGCCAGGCAGAGTCTGGCAGAATGGGTGCAGTATCTATAGGATGTGCCCAATCCAAGATAGCTTCCGAGCTCAGGAGAGTAGCGAGATCTTGAACAATATGGTAAGAAAAGCAAGAAAGGGACAGGAAGAAGGCTATTTGCAAAAACTGCTAAAGGGACTGAAAATGTCCAATTAACCCAGGGCCATTGGGGTTACTATAGACCAGTAAAGGGGAGGCTAAGGGATGGTGTCAATCTAGATGGGTAGAGGCATACAACTTTCAAGGGCTTGGAGGAGGGGGCTTGCAGGTGCCTGAAGGGACTCAGAAGTGTTTGGCAGATGGCACAGGAGGAATGGGACGTGACATCTAGATCTGGTCTCCAGTTGAAAAAGTTTTTCCAACTGCGTTGTTAATCGGGACACAAAGAGTTCTGTATTGTCTGCCTCCAGAGATTATGCAGTTCGCTGAAACTGTGCACATCTAAGCTCCACTCTCTGTTTTCATAAAGACCAATTGGCTGCTACGTTGGAGTGCCCTGGGAGATACTTTGCATTTAAAGAAATTCCTTGTTGAGAACAAAACTCTCAGAGTCTTAGCTAACTCACCGAATATCTGTGTTCTCCCCTCTCCCCAGTTTTCTGATTTACCTTACTGCAGTCAGATTGTCCATGGGAAGGGGGGGGGGCATACTGCAAATTTTATTTTGTCTTTTGACAAACTTTGGATTGCAAAGGAGGCTGCAAGAAATTCTAAAAACATTAACAACTTCTTCATGGACCAACTTCCTCCTGTCCAGTCGGTGCCACATCTAGTACCCCATTACCAGAGATTTACGTCTTAAGTCTAATTCCAAGCCTCTGTATGGCTTAACCACTATAATATTTCACATTTTGCTTCCCTAGCCAAAAGAAGCATAGAGAGGATAAGGGAGACCTCTCTGCAAATGTTTTTATTTTCAACAATTGCAGTGCTCTGTAATGGAGAGGCCTGGATTGAAGAGGATAGGAGACCTACCACTTTTGTGTGATGTCTGAGGGAAGTGTAGGGCTGAATCAATGTATCTCTTAACCCCTGAAGAAATCTGTCTTTTTTGATGGAACAAGGTATGATTTCTCTATATTCACTATGAAGCCCGGTTGCTAAATTAAGACTACTGCTTCTTGAACCTGTTTTACTAGAACGTCTTTTTAACACCCGAAAATCACATTGTCCTGATAAAGCACTATTCTCAAGCTCCGGGGCCTGAGAATTGCTGCCACAGGCTTTAGTAGTTTGGTGAATCACCACAAGGCAGGTTACAAGACCAAAAGATAAGGACTTGAAGCTGCACACTTGACCCTGCCACCTGAACTTGAGATATTTCCTGTGCCTTGCAAAAACAAGCACTGTCAAATATGCACCCTTCAAATACATCCAATCCCCTGGGAGAAGCATATCCCTCAGATAAATTATTGTTTCCGTTTTGAAATATTTGTAAAGATCAAACTGACTTAAATCCTTCTAGGTTATCGCAGGCATGAACTTTTTCTTCTTATTTTGCCACAAAAATACATTGCGTACTAAGCCGTAAGGTATGCCTGTTACACCTTTCTATTGACCCTATTAACAGCAGCCTCTGAACTTCTATATAACTCAATTCCATTCCGTCCTGGGAAAACTCCATTGGAACAGGAAGTCTGTATTGAAAGGGAACAGCATAAAAATATATCTGAAATCCCCGCCCTCCTTCTTTTCAGGAAGAGCATAGGCCTGGGGAAACTAAACTGAAAGTTGTAGAATTAGGGTCTGAACAAGTCCGATAGGCCAGCAAAATAACCCTTGTATCTGCCAGCCCTCTGGGAAACCTCACTGAATACTCTCATTAATGCAGAATGTGCACTGCCGAAGAAAGGAAAAGCCTGCACATACTTCATAATCTCCTTTATAAAAAAGTCCCCAAACAGGAAATCCTGAGTAGATAAGCCAATCTCTGATCTTGCTGAAGTCCCTAACTCAGGGTCAATCCTCATAAGAAGGCCTTTCCTTTTCTCAAACAATAGCCTCACACTGGCATATTCCCCAAAAAACAAATGGCCCTTAAGGGCCCATTTATAAATCTGGACAGGGTCCAGTGTTTTCCCTGAGCTTTTTTCTTGCTTGGCGGGACAGATAATTTTAGTTGAGGCCCCCAGCTATCCAGCATTTTATCATGACAGGAACAGGCCTTGCCCATTCCATTCCTGAGGTCTTCACCCTTCGCCCACACCTGCTCAAACAGATTATAGATTTTTGAGCACTGGTGTTACTGCTGCTGTCCCAGAAAGTGTTGGCCTAGGGCATTGTTCCCACATTTTGGACATCATTGCCCTATCCATAGGGGATCTTATCCTGGGCTTAATGTAATTAGTTTTAAAAAGCTGGTGGAAACCACACCAGAGTTAGGATGTTGAATCAACCCAGGGTCGAGCATTGGGTTACTCTCTGCATTCAGAATGACCTCTTATGGCTTATCTACCTTCACTTTTGTAGCCACATTAACCACATCATCCTACTGCATATCATCATAAGCCATCCATACCCAAATCATTTGCGACTTCAAAAAGGTCTTTCAATCTGACCTCCCCCGGATTAATTTAAGAATCGTACCATAAGGAATTTATAACCATTAAACCACTACCATTTCCCAGGTCCTGCATGTTATGTTGCATGACCATGTAGTTGGTTTTAGACAATGTTTTTGCAGGTGGAGTTAAACAACTAGATATAACGGATACTGCAGAATTGCTCGTATCTGACACCATACCCTAAAGGAGGTTGACACTCCTTTAGCAATTGAATTAAGAACTCTCAGAGGCTCCTTTTAAAAATGTTCTCCTATGATTCATCAGCCTCTATGGTGCTCTACATCCCCTTGGTTACTAATTTTTGTTATACTTTTTGTTGAATTGAACCCCACAAATGGGTTAATTATTAGTGTCCACAACTATGTGAGGATCAAATTCTCTTGTCTTTAGTTGAAAATGAATCAGCACAGTTTCATTGATTTAAATGCTACAAGATATCTAAACATCGTTATTTTTTTAAATATATCTATGTGTTGCTCCCAAAACATAAAACCTACACACCCCCATTTAAGAAAACTGTTTAAATGTTTTAACCTTTTAGACCAGGCACCAATATTCCAAATAATGTGTTGCTTATGGCAATTTAGACACAAAACTCTAACTGACAGGATTTAAACCCCCAGTCTCTAGGGTTCAAGTTAAGGCTCAACCTGTAGGCCACAAATGGCTCAAACCCCAAGAAATGATACAGTGCTTAAACAACAAATAAACAAAAGCCTGCAGGATCACACTGCCTTTCCTGTACATCTCGCTGGCAACAATGTATCTGTAACGTTACGCCACTCCCCAACACAAATTGCAGTCGACACAGAAAGCTGGACGGCCGCTGTGTTGCTAAACAATACCACGACACACGCGGCTGTGTCGCTTTCAAACAGCAAACAAATCACACAGGGATTTTGAACAGTAGGAGAGCATCAACAAAAGAGATGATTTTCATGGAGGCTGCCCTACTGATAGTCTGAATTTAATCGCTGTTTTATTTTGCATTTCCTGTTTAGAAGAACAGGAGTGTGGGATATTTAGTTTTTTAAATAGCTGTGAAAATTAACAGTATGAAAAGAGACTTCATGATATGAGTCGCCATCTTGTAATAAAAGCAAGCTGTAATGTACTCCAACCCAACCTTGAAGTAACACAGCACACTAGGCCACAGAGAGGAACAGAAATGGACTCACACACAGATCAATAGCCTTAAAGAATAATATTAGCACTGCAAATGGAAAAAACTTAAAGGGAATAACAGACCATACATCCCACTCACAAGCCATCATTGCCCAAGTCACTGTATTTTCTGCACTCCACTTCTTACCACTTGTGACTAGGACCACGGCTGCCATCTTACAAGTCAGCCAGTCCCAGTGTCTGCAGTAGGCACTAGATGAGTACAGCAGTAAATAACCATCCAACAGTCACTGCAGGGCAGGCAGCAAATGACTCATCATTTCTATGCTGCTGCCGATTTCCCCAAGGGTCTTGAAAGTCATGGGCTGCACAGGTGTGGTGCTTCAGCCACCTTGATACATCAATATCACAACTAACACCACTGGCAGTCCATCAATGTGCAGGCTGTTTCACCCGTGCACACTGCCTTTCATGGTTCAACACATAACTTCCTCTTCCACCAGTTGAAGATTCCACATCATTTGATTGTTGGGTATTAATTTGACATGCTAGTTAAGCAAAGCTAACTCACACTGCCACTGCATGTCCATCTGGAACATGACATTCTGGTGAATATCTCTTCAGTTGCCTTGACCATTCAGATGGAGGGGCTGTTGCACTGCTTAGAAGCAGTACGCAAGATAATCATAGCCTGTTGTAATACTGCCTTGCAACAGGGCAACATAAAGACCCACACTCTGCACTATGGCTCCAACTAGGGCCCCAGGTTAAGGTAAGCATGTACAAGACCAAGTTGTGGCATCACACTTCACCTGAGCTGCAAAGCTGGATGTTTCATCACAGTGACAGGACAATGTTAAAACAGCTGAAAGGTTAACCATGTCATAGTCTGCACCTAACATCCTGAAACACCATTGTTTGCCACATCATGGCTCAGCACTCCAACATGGCCATTCTAAATACGTAATAGATCGTACCACATCTCACTTACAAAGAAAGAAGCAATAGTTATGTTGTCACGTAGGCTCTCATTGCTCTAATGAGACTACTGGGTTTCGAGCAGTAGAATCATCCGCGGTGTGGGAGACTGAGTCTGACCCGCTACAGGTGGCACCTGTCGCTCTAATCTGGGTTTTGCTCTGGCTCACCAGCAGTGCCTCATCTCTACCCAAGGGCAGGGGTGATTGGGCAGCCAGGCGCATGACATAAATGGTTTCTCAGGGAAGCCGTGGTCACTCAGGTCACATCCGTTTCTCTCAGTTACATTAGTCTCCTGTACATAATGACAAACAGAGGCAGTATATATTTCAATAAGATTTGAATGAAGCAACTGCATCTTATTTAGTAAATCATGAGCTGCAATAACCAGGACGACACAACATAACAAGATTAAAATTGTGACGAAGAGAGTAAAGCATAAAAATAACACTACCATATTGTCACTAGAGTCAATAGACTAATTCCTACCTAGACTATAATAGAGCACAGCGTGTTAAGATCTAGTTCTGCCCTTCAGATTCCCCTGGGAAGACATCATCCCCCATACCGGAGCAAAGGCCTGAATTCTTCTTTAGCATCTGTAGTGAAGCATTCAGCAATCTGCATGCAGTCGTGGTTCTCTGGCTGGAATCTCCCTCTAACGTGTAAAGGACAGGGAAGTGTTTTTATAATAAAACAGCTGATGTTTTAAGAAACTGTCCCTACGTAAGGATGTGTGTTTTCTATGAATGTCAGAGACTAAACTCATACCACGTTCACCGGCAACCTATCATTCTATAACCTTGGAAGAAGCACAGAGTGAGCAAGAATGTCTTGTTTGAGAACAGAGTGCTGGCCTAGGCAAAAACAGTCAGATAGAAGAAAATAAAACAAGACTGTAAAAGTGACTATTATAACAATAATAAACAAAGCTGAATAAAACCTATCTAGGTGAAAGCATGCAGCAGCGGGCCTAGTATGCTAAAATAACGTGCATGAAGCTTACAACAAAGAATGGCTACACAACAATGTAGCACTTACAAATTACACTTTTATGATGTTTTTATACATTAACCTGCGTATTCGTCTGTAAGCATGTAGGAAAGTACCATCTTGCCTGGCATGTTACCCCCATTTTTACTTGTGTGTCAGTTTGTTTTTGTCTGTGTCACTGGGATCCTGCTAGTCAGGACCCCAGTGCTCATAGTTTGTGGCCTAAATGTGTTCCCTGTGTGGTGCCTAGCTGTGTCACTGAGACGCTGCTAACCGGAATCTCAGTCCTTCTGCTCTCACTGCTTTTAAAATTGTCACTGCAGGCTAGTGACCATTTTTACCAATTCTGATTGGCACACTGGAACACCCTTATAATTCCCTAGTATATGGTACCTAGGTACCCAGGGTATTTGGGGTTCCAGGAGATCCCTGTGGGCTGCAGCATTTCTTTTGCCACCCATAGGGAGCTCAGACACTTCTTACACAGGACTGCCACTGCAGCCTGAGTGAAATAATGTCCACGTTATTTCACAGCCATTTTACACTGCACTTAAGTAACTTATAAGTCACGTATATGTCTAACCGTTACTTAGTGAAGGTTAGGTGTAAAGTTACTAAGTGTGAGGGCACCCTGGCACTAGCCAAGGAGCCCCCACATTGTTTAGGGCAATTTCCCTTGACTTTGTGAGTGCGGGGACACCATTACACGCGTGCACTACATATAGATCAATACCTGTATGTAGCTTCACAATGGTAACTCCGAATATGGCCATGTAACATGTCTAAGATCAGGGAATTGTCCCCCATGTCAAATCTGGTATTGGGGTGCCAATTCCATGCATCCCCGGGGCTCCAGCATGGACCCCGGGTACTGCCAAACTAGCTCTCCGGGGTTTTCACTGCAGCTACCGCTGCTGCCAACCCACAGACAGGCTTCTGCCCTCCTGGGGTCTGGGTAGCCCAGTCCCAGGAAGGCAGAACACAGGATTTCTTCTGAGAGAGGGTGTTACACCCTCTCCCTTTGGAAATAGGTGTTAAGGGCTGGGGAGGAGTACCCTCCCCCAGCCTCTGGAAATGCTTTGAAGGACACAGATGGTGCCCTCCTTGCATAAGCCAGTCTACACCGGTTCAGGGATTCCCCAGCCCCTGCTCTGGCGCGAAACTGGACAAAGGAAAGGGGAGTGACCACCCCCCTGTCCATCACCACCCTAGTGGTAGCGCCCAGAGCTCCTCCAGTGTGTCCCAGACCTCTGCCATCTTGAATGCAGAGGTGTGAGGGCACAGTGGAGGCCTCTGAGTGGCCAGTGCCAGCATGTGATGTCAGAGACCCCTCCTGATAGATGTTTACCTGGTTAGGTGGCCAATCCTCCTCTGAGGGCTATTTAGGGTCTCTCCTGTGGGTTTCTCTTCAGAGAACGAATGCAAGAGCTCACCAGAGTTCCTCTGCATCTCTCTCTTTGACTTCTGCCAAGGATCAACCGCTGACTGCTCCAGGACGCCTGCAAAACCGCAACAAAGTAGCAAGAAGACTACCAGCAACATTGTAGCGCCTAATCCTGCCAGCTTTCTCGACTGTTTCCTGGTGGTGCATGCTCTGAGAGCTGTCTGCCTTCACCCTGCACTGGAAGCCAAGAAGAAATCTCTTGTGGGTCGACATAATCTTCCCCCTGCTAACGCAGGCACCAAACTTCTGCATCACCGGTCCTCTGGGTCCCCTCTCATCTTGACGAGTGTGGTCCCTGGAACACAGGAGCTGGATCCAGGTGACCCCGACAGTCCAGAGGTCCTTCTATCCAAATTTGGTGGAGGTAAGTCCTTGCCTCCCCGCGCCAGACAGTAATCCTGTGTACTGCGTGAACTGCAGCTGATATGGCTTTATGCATTTTTGCAAGGAATCCTTCGTGCACAGCACAGCCCAGGTCCCCAGCACTCTGTCCTGCATTGCTCAACCGGCTTCGTGGGACCCTCTTTTGTAGTGTTGAGACGACCGGTGTGCTCAGATTTCTTGAATGCCTGTTCAAGTACTTCTGCGGGTGCTGCCTGCTTCTGCGTGGGCTCTCTGTACTGCTGAGCGCCCCCTCTGTCTCCTCCTCCAATGGGCAACCTCCTGGTCCTTCCTGGGCCCGGGCAGCACCCATTTTCTTCAGCCGCGACTCTTGCAGCTAGCAAGGCTTGTTTGTGGTCTTTCTGCGTGGAAACAACTCTGCATCCTCCAGCATGCCGTGGGACATTGTCTGTTCAAAGGAGAAGTTCCTGGCATCTTCCGTTGTTGCAGAATCTTCAGATTCTTCCACCCGGAGGCAGCCCTTTTGCACCTTCATCCGGGGTTTAGTGGGCTCCTGCCCCCCTGGACACTTGCATAACTCTTGGACTTGGTCCCCTTCCTTTACAGGTCCTCGTGTCCAGGAATCCTTCTTCAGTGCTTTGTAGTCAGTTGTCTTTGCAGAATCTCCTATCACGACTTTAGTGTGTTTCTGGGGAAGTAGGGTAACTTTACTTCTACTTTTCAGGGTCTTGGGGTGGGGTATCTTGGACACCCTTAGTGTTTTCTTACACTCCCAGCGACACACTACACTAGGCCTGGGGTCCATTCGTGATTCGCATTCCACTTTTAGAGTGTATGGTTTGTGTTGCCCCTAGGCCTATTGCATCCTATTGTATTCTACAGTGTTTGCACTACTTTTCTAACTGTTTACTTACCTGATTTTGGTTTGTGTGTATATTTTGTGTATTTTACTTGCCTCCTAAGGGAGAATATCCTCTGAGATATTTCTGACACATGGTCACTAAAATAAAGTACCTTTATTTTTAGTAACTCTGAGTATTGTGTTTCTTATGATATAGTGCTATATAAGTGGTATAGTAGGAGCTTTGCATGTCTCCTAGTTCAAGCTAAGCTGCTCCGCTATAGCTACCCCTATCAGCCTAAGCTGCTAGAACACTACTAATCTACTAATAAGGGATAACTGGACCTGGCACAAGGTGTAAGTACCATCAGGTAACCACTATAAGCCAGGCCAGCCTCCTACAAAGCAACACACAAATCACAGTTGAAGTTGATTCCCAATCCCCCCCTCAAATCACCAGTGCTCGATGGGAGTCACACCTGAGCCCTAGTGGGTCAGGGGGGGCCAAAGAGCAACCACAACTACTCCATTCTGTAGCGGATTATGGGGAACAAATCTCTTTACTTGTGTGCAGATCACTACACCTACTTTATGTACATGTACATCTAATTGCCCTATGATACCTTTTACTCAGTGCACTGATACCAATGATTTCTTGGTGCTACAGCACAGACTGAAAAGGAATACATGTGGACTAGCCACGTTTTTATGGTCTTTAGTGAAAGGAGTATAGTGTAGTAGCCAGGACCATGTCTACAGGGAGAATATTGCAATTCGTCACTTCTAAAAAATGAGAAAAGACAACCTCCCTTTCTGCTGCATTTGATCTTAGGAAGAATCATTTTCTTGGAGGCAGAAGACTTGAGCAGAAAGGGAGGATGGTAAATAGCGAACTTCATTCTCAGCAAATAATAGGTTATAGGTTTAGCAAATGGTTTTCAATAAGATATGTCTCTGTATTGGGAGCCAGTAGAGCTCTTTGAAACGTGCGGAAACAGGTGTGATGTGAGAGGTTACGTTTACGTCTGCATTTTGAACAATTTGGATACAATAAACAAGATTTTGTGGATCACCCAAATACAAAGAATTAGTATAATCCAGGAGAGAAACTAAAAATACCTGGACCACAGATTTGTGAGAGGAAGACCAGAAGCTCCTATTGTGCATTCTCTTATTGCTTTAATTTCTCACCATCCAAGACAAAACTACTTAGCCGATGAACCTTTAACACAAAACTATAAATGAAGTCATAAAGATCAGTAACCAATGACATCAATGATGATTCTTGACTGCAAATAAGAAGCACTCTTTTCTTGCGACTTGCAGTCAAGATAAGTATCTTTTAAATTCTTTGATTAGAGTTCATATATTTTATTATAGCAATTGTTTATGCTTCCTTGGGTGTTTAAATAAATGTTTGTTTCCTTTTGTGATTCAGGGACGTTACTCCTTCTGATTCTTATCTAGGTATGCATGTAAAGTCTTGCCTGTTAAACCACTCGATTTCTGTGCTGATTTGGAAGAGCTCTGAGGGGCCATGGTCACTGGTTCTACTCCTATTGTGATGCCTAAGTGTCAGGTTTGAGACTCCGCTTGAGGGTTGTTTCTTGCATGAGATAATCTACTCACCTCTAAACTTCCCACCTTCAGTGGCCATGTTTTCTTGAGATCGCTCAGCCAAGCAATGTTCAAGAGTGCTGTCAGTAACAGTTTTTCCCAAAGTTTTTAAGTTGCAACTGCAATTATAATTGAAAATAAATTAAAATAATGATTTAGGAGCAAACTTTCAGTCCTTCAGCCTGTCTCCAGTGTCTCTATGTGCAGCCTTTGGTATTCTGTTTTTTCTCTACACTAGTAGTTTTAAATTGTGACATTGTGTCTAGTAGAGGTCCTGTTTTTGGAACAGGATGAGGAGTAAGTGTTTTGGGATGATCTAAACACTTTTATTAAAATCCCAGTTCAGCATGATGCAACTAGGTCTTTGTCAGATATTTCTGTGAATTTAGAGGTACTAGTCCAAAACAATGCAGTCCCACAAGTTCAAGAGGATTCTAATTTGGCTGTTCAATCAAACCTTACAGATGTTGACGTGGAGCGCTATGCCATTGATGGTAAAGAGATTGATCGGGAATCAGATGATCGCATTTATTTGTATTTTTGCTGTGTTATATAGCACAAACACAGCTCAAGAGTTTTGTTTCTAGGCATGGGGAGATTAAGTGATTTGCCCAGGATGTTCAGTCAGTGCCGGGACACAAACTTGGTTCCTCATTTCCAAGGTCGGCAGCTCTGGCTATTAGGCCACAGCTCCCTCCCATCTGGTGTAGGCCTTGAGAGAAGAGGTAGAAAACTTCTCCATCTCTTAACAAATGTGTGGGTCTTCACAAAAAAAAGAATATATTACAGTTTTAGACTTAATGCGTGAACTTATGTTTGACCCTTCCTTCATATTACACCCTAATTCTACAGAGTGGGTCCCATCAGATAATTTCTGCTAGATTATGACAGAGGCTTGATAAAATTACCTGTAATAGACTTTGATAAGATTGTCGATCTTTACAAAATAACATTACATTGACTCTCTCTACTGATCCAAATGTGTTGCTTTTCTTCACTGTGTTTGGAAAAGACCCAGTGAAGGGTGTGGACTGAGCTTGGACATATTGCTAAAACAGTTTGTTGAATCTAGCTGGTCCTCTCAAAGGGATTATGGATTTAGCAGAAGAGGTAAAGATGAAGGGTAAACCGATTGATCCAACCGCTTTCTTGAACTGGGTAGTTTGACTTTTTGGAAATGCCAGTGTGGCTATGACTTGAGAAACAAGGAAAGGCATTTTATTAAATATAGATCTGAAATTAGGAAACTTAGCTGCTAAAGAAGATGGACCGCAGGCTAATGTCTTTTGTTCGGGACTCCTTTATCAAGGAAATGAGCAAATATGTGTCCACTTTCAACTTTATTGTTGAGGTGCAGTTTTTGCTGTGAAAATCATTTGGACCTGGTGTTTTTGGCAGGGCTAACAAAGGCAGGGGATGCTTTGTCGGCTGTTACTCCTGAGTAGAGAGCTACCAATATAAAGATTCCACAACGAGGCTGAGGTTTCAGGAATCAAAGTCATCCTAACAGAGGAGGCCAAGCCGCAGCTAAACCTTTTCAGTTCTGGTCTATTTCCTGTAGGAGGTTGTCTAGTGCATTTCCCTTGCGCTTTGTGGACATTACAGCACACCCCTGGCTTTGGCAAACCATTCATGGATATTCCAGCAAACCCTAAAAAGAGCCTTTTCAGTCAATATTGCTCTTCCTCTACATTTTTCGGAGGATCAAAAGACGTTGGCATCACAAGCGATGGAATCCCTCGGGTAAAAAAGAATAAACCCCTTTCAAGACTTACGGCTTCTTAAGCACAATATTTCCTGTACAGAAGAAAAACAAAACCTTTCATCCAGTGATAAACTTGAAATAGTTCAACAGGTTTGTTGTCTACAATCCTTTCAAGATGGAGACAATTATTCATCTGAGGGATTCCCTTTCAGAGGACTGGTTCGCCGTGAAGCATATCTTCCCATTTCTGTCCATAAATATTTTAGGAAATGTCTGCAGTTTCAATGGGAAAGATGTTTTTCTGTTTCATATGACTACCGTTCAGAGTTTAGGTTTTTCAGCCCCATGGTGTTTACAAAGTTCTTGAGGCATGTGGTTTCTCACTTAATGTCTCAGGGAATAATGTTGATTATCCATCTAGATGATTTTCTTCTTTTAGCTCAGGACAGAAACGTACATTGTCTAGGGATGTGGATCAGTTTATTACAGAACGTGTGCTTCTTGATTAATCATGAACAATCTTCAGTAATACCCTCAAAGCAAACAGAATTTTGATTTTTTTTTTTTATAGATTCATACAAGTCATTTTTGCATTTTCACCATACCTAGGTGGATGTATTAGAGGAAGAAATGCTTGAGCTTCTGAACATATCTTCCTTTTCCCTCACAGTGATTGCTCATCTGGTAAGTCTGTTGGCATCTTCATATTAGATATTTGTTCAAGTCCTTTTCGTTATCGGGCCCTTCAGAGTCTGACAATTCACTATCTTCAGGAAGGTCTCTCTTATTCACATGCTATAAATTTAGATCAAGAATCTCATTTGATCGATGATGACTAGACCATCAAGGTGCTAGGAACGGAAAGGCAATTTTTCCTTCCTCCCCAGATCTAGCCTTCGCCTTAGATCCAATGCACGTCTCGCAGGTTAGGGAGCAAGGTATGGCCTGTTCTCGGCTGCTGATAGATAATCAGAATGGGAGTCAGATATGCACATAAATTGCTTAGAGATTCTTGCATACTCCTTTGCGAACCAGAGCTTCGCAAAAGACGAGATAAGTTGTTCTATCTTCTTTTGTATGTACAATTTGACGGCAGCCAGATATATCAGTCATTTAGGATGAAAAACATCCATATTTTTGGCAGAATTGGCTAGGAGAGCTGTCTTCAAAGAAAACATTTGGTTCAAGATGAATCCCTACCAAGCAAACAGAACACGATTGGCGATTAGGGTTCCAGACATCTGGGATTCCAGTGACTGGAGGCTGCATTCCATCACCTTCAAAAATCTTTGTTCCAAATGGGGCCCTTTCTCAATAGATCTAGTTGCATCACACTTGACCACCTAACTCCCTTTGTTTTGTAGCTAGAGACTAACTTTTCAAGCTATAGACACACCCCCAGTTCTTCTTCAGAACTGGTCAATACACATGGGTTATGCATGTTCTCCTTTCACTATGATTGCTCATCTCCTGGCTCAGGTTCACCATTAGAAAGCCACATTTTGTCCTTCTGACTCCCTTCTGGCAACCTCTACCTTAGTTCCCTTCTGTCTTGGCACTGTTCATCGCTTGGCCGGTAATGGTTTTGTTGCTTTCCCATAGTCTGCTCAGCCCTCAGGGTCAATATCACAAAATGATTCACAGTTAGTCCCTAATGTTGGTCACATGGAGGATTTGAATTCCATCTTGAGAACCCGATGGTATTTCTGTAGAAGCTTCTGATCACGTATGCCAATCCTGGGCCCAGTTACCACTAAAAGAATATAATTCAGCTTTACCAGTATGTGATATCTGGTACCTGACAGTAGTTGTAATTATTGATTTTTTAACCTCCCAAGAAAAACATACAAAACCCTTAATACCTATAGATCAGTCCCCTCTGCAGACCATATCCGAGGGGAAGAAAGAGTGTTGGGAGACCATCCCCTTGCTTGTTGTCTTTTGAGCGAGGACGATTTTCTAATCATCCAAAACCTAAATACAATATGCTGTGGAATGTTAATTTGGTTTTAACTGCATTTATTTTTTGGCTGGATAATAACTTTATCATATAAATGTTTGCTAAGCGTACTGTTTTGCAGTGTTTGATGTCTTTAAACGCCTTTCTGACGTTAAAGCCTTAGATGTTTCTTCAGTTCTATATCAACCATTGGAGTATGTTTCAATGTGAATAAAGGGACCAATACAAACTTTATGTCAGTACAATACTCAAATATTCCTCTCCAACCTTAACTTTGCATGGGTAGCTGTTTGAAGATGCATATTGATAAGACTAGGGATTTAGAGCTGTCTCCTTTAATACAACTTCAGATTTCTTGTAGGGAACCACATAAGCTTGCTTCATTTTCTTCTTTGGCTCGTCATGAACCTTGCTGGAATTGAAACCAGTTATTTTGGATCTCATTCTACTAGATGAGCCATGGTCTCTAACCCTTTATTTTAACCCTGTTTCTAGTGCACAAATTTTGTTGTATCCATGCTTTAAAGGAGTATAACAGGAGCCTCTGGTCTTGTAATAAAATGTAGACTTTCCTAGCTTTAATGAAGTTGAGTTTATCATCTATCAAAAAGTCAAGATTCCAGGCAGAATAAGCATGTGTATAGCAGGTGGGCAAGTTAGTGAGCCACCACGCAGATAAACATTTGCCAAAAAAAGAGAGCCTTTTTTTTATTGCCAGTAAGTCTCAAGAGCTCAGAAATGTCTATTCCTCTGTGCTGTAAACCTTCTATTTCAAGTATATAGGCCATGTATTATGAGAAATATACTGTTCCCTTTGTTTTTGTTTTATCTAATATGTTTATTACGAGGATATTCCACACGGACTTCTCAACCGTAGAAGCTGTGGGAATCTTACTATGGGCAACTGAAGTGACAGAGAAAAGAAGAAGAGAATTTGGATAATGAATGTTTTGAGACTTTTTCTTAAGCTCAAATTGACCAAAGTTAGATGAATGTCTATAGACAGAGAATACCTCAAGCCGACAGCAGGTACAGGAAAACGTGTTTTGTTGCGTACTTGTTTTCTTGAATATTAGCACCACCTCAATTAAGACAATGGCACAATTACTGAAGGATAGAAGGTGGAATTGAAACTCTTTAGTTTAGAAATGTGTGGTACGTACAGCTTCTGCAAAGAGAGATGCATAATACCTCGAAATGTGTTTGGTTCTGCAGTGGCAACCAGTGAAGGTGTTTCAGTCCGACCATGAACTTCTGAGGCTATTTGAATGGTTCATTTCTGAATGTGCAGCAAATGTTGAAGGGATGCTTCCAAAATAAATTCTGTGTCTATGTTTTGGACTATCTATAGCAGCGGTTCCCAACCGTTTGACTTCTGTGGACCCCCACTTTATCATTATTGGAACCTGGGGACCCCCGCTGAATCATTATTGGTATCGGTGGTGTCCCCGTCACTGAGCCATTACTAAAAGCTGGGGACCTAATCTGCTAATATTATTTAATTTTAGAAGCAGTCGCGGCCCCCTGAGGATGCTTCGCGGACCGCCAGGGGTACCCGGACCATAGGTTGGGAACCACTGATCTATAGCAATGGCCTATGCACAGAATGATGTTGATTTCTTCAACGAGGCAATGGAAAGCAGTACCTTAGGCAAAACATTAGCTTGAAAAAAAGTGGCATTGATTTCGGCACCCAGGAGTAACTCAACATGGAGGATAAATGACAAAAATCCCAAGTCTTGCAGGGGCGCCAGTGGGTGCTCAAAGATCTGTAGTCCCACCAACGAGCAGGACCTAGACTTTTTTTTAGACTTTAAATGCAGCCACTTTGAACACATCAAAGCACTGAAGACACGAAGGCTGGCTCTAAGCTTCGAGGGGGTGGAGGTGCAGTCGCCAGTAGCATCATCAAGACATTGCCTGTCTACAAACAAAGTAAAGTTGACCAACCCACTAAAAGTGTGACCTTAGTCACAAGCGGAGTAATTGCGCAATGGGATTCCCTCAACTAGCAAGAATCTCAGCCAAGTCAGTGCTATTTTTTGGGCTCCCATTTGGTCCAGGTCGGTGACATCAATAACACTGTCAACTGTGTACATTGTGATAGACGTCCATATGCATGGCTATCCAAAGCTGCGTCACTCTCTTGTGTCCATCATTTTCTCAGGTGCTCTGTGTTTTCCCCAGAAGACTCCTCAATGTGCTTCGCTGCCTTTCCCACAAAGGAGCCTGCGTCCTGGCTTTTTTCGTTCCCTGCCTATTCTAGTTTGGAATATGTTTGTGCAGCACAATATGGTGGGTGCAAGCCATCCCTTTGTCCATGGTGGATGTGACGATTTGGGTACCCCCAAAATTAGAAAACCAAAAACAAAGATGGGTGAAATGCTTGAAATTAACCTCATCCACCGGTAATTACTCCGGGACACATCTTAAACTATTGTTTTTTGTGGCCCACTCTGGCACCCCAACCTAATGCAAGTCAACTTTGGTCTTGCTCTTGTAGGAACAGGTCAATTAAAACTGCCATGGCATGTCCCCTCTGACCAGGAATATACGCGTCACAAACTGGTCTCAGCCTTTCTAGGCCTCATGAGTGAGGCAAATCTTGAGACCTCTAGCACAGTGAGCAGGAGACTCCTCATGCCTTGGCATACCCATGTCACCTGGGCATCTCACTCCTAAAATCCAAAGAGTGAGAATGGAATACTTGAATGAATCTATGCCTCTAGTAATTACGCTGTGTCACTTTCCAGTCCTTGGGCATGCTACTGTAGGAACAGTCCAACCCAACCTTCCAGGTCATGTCTCATCTAAAGGAAGAAAACTTAACTTCAAAATTAGAGGAGGAACAGGGTTCATTCATCTGTCCCTTTTTTTTGTAATTTGATTCCATGTTTGGTGAAACTAAGTAGGGACCCCTCCTTCGCTTGCTCATGTGGCTTACTGTCTTGAAGGAACCATGTTTCCTCTTTGCCTGCACAAGCCTAGTCCCAAAACAGGCCTTCTTTGGGAAATTACTTCTTTGGCCTGTTAATAAACTGCAGCAAGATTCTGCTGAAACAAAGGCAAAATGAAAAGATGTTCCTCAGCAATCCAAGCTGAGAGATGAAACTGCATGGAGGGCATCTCAACTGAGCATTCCATAAAGACTTAAATCAATGTACTGCTTCAGTTATAGGGCTGCAGAGAAGCTATCTAGCTTCAGCTGTGAGGAGCCATGCTCGTCCCAGCCTGTGTCGGGCTGGGTCCCCTACGCTACCGCTGGTTATTTTAAAGCGGTTTGAACCAGCTCCTTGGTTGCTAATGCTGCCGTTTTCAACTCCTGTGTAGACCATAAAACTAAAGTCCATTTCGCTGTTGGCACAAGGGAAGCTGGATGACCCAGTAGGTGGCACTGCCAATAGACATTTTTGACCATTCCGTTCTGCGAGAGGGGCCACTAAAGTTGGGTAAAGCGAAAGAACATGAGTAGTTGCTGACCAAACAACATGTATTCCCCTTTTAAAATAATTTTGAGAACTTTGAATTAAATGGGTACTAAACTGGGCTGTGTTCAACCAAGTGACCTATGCGAGAGACACAAAGGGCATCCACCAGGTTGGATTCAACTTCTTTGGATGGAATTCTGTTCATTTGGAAACATTTAAGGAAACAAGATTCCCTAAGTATTTTGTTTCCAGAAACAAATTGAACCCTTTAGTATAGTGTGTGTAAGAAAGTCATCTGGATTCTGACCTCTAAATGTGTGTTATTACTTTGTTCTGTTTCGTTTAGGTTTCAAACCACAGAACAATATGAATACCATTATCCATCAAGACTGGCTCGAATAGAATCAGGTCTTAATCCTTCTCATCAATGTAATCCTATTATTGAGTCCAACAGTTGACCAACAAACCTCTGACGTCTGCTATTAGGCCAGACAAACTCCATCCTCCCCTCAAGAAGGAATGAGCATGTACACCATCATGGGACGGGAGGGGGGGCAGGAGTGTCCCACAGATCAGAATGATACCTGTAGAGTGCAGGGGGGATTCCAGGGGGCAACAAAGTGGGTGGTTGAGAAAGGACAGAAAGAGAGTAGAAGACCCTAGGGGGGGTCCCTATCTTGGTGAGGGATGGGGGGCTTGGGTGAATCAGTGGAAGGACGGAAAGCAGGGGATAAAATGGGGAAGGGAGGAGTGTACGGGAAGAGAGGAGGAAGAAATGGAAGTCTATGTAGGAGGTAAAGACAGCCAGGCTCAAACAACAGAGGAAATGTGTGGGTTGGCAGCTTAGGGGAAAAGTACGCGCATGCAACTGCGGGGTCCCACGTACATAATGGCTTCTGTGACTTGAACCGCGGGGATTTAAGCCACCTCTCAGGCTGATTTAGCAAGGCGGTCAGCCAGTCGGCCTGGAGCAACATCCCTTACGCCTCTCAGGTTCCCCATCTCTAGGATTCTCCACTCTGCTTGGATACCGTCCACGGTTGCTGAGGTCTCTCAAATGATGTGCGCCTCATTCATCGCGCGATAACCTGCTAAGTGTGGGACCGTAGAGCTCTAAAACTGCTGTGAGAAGTCAAATAGCAAAAACTATTTTTAGGTTCATTTGGCAGAAACAAACTTGGTGGTGTTCTGATGTTGGAAGTCCAAAAAGAAGAAAAAAAAATTAATGGGAGGCAGGTGCAAAGGACTGCTTCCTACTGGTACTTTCGGTTCAGTGAGAGGGGAGGTTCTAATCAGCATTTAATAGCTATCGAGAGTAACTGCATCATTAGTACACAGCAATGTCCAAAGCTTTCCAACATAAATGTATTAGAGTACTGGTTTTGCATCTTACTCTGGCTAGTTTGAGAGGCAAATGGGGTGCAACAATAAGTGGAAGGAAGGACCTTAGGTTATGTGGGTACAAGATTCAGTCTTTGCCAAACATTTTGTATCTTTGTAAATCATTCTAGTATCAGATTTCTTGGCACAATGTTTTTAAAATTCAGAATTCGACAATACTTTCCAAATATTTATTGAGAAGAATCCATATTTTGGGTAAATTGGTCTTTAGTTCCAATATAGTTTTGGTCACTATCACTAGACAATATTATGCTTTAAATGTACAATCTGCCATTAAATAGTAAGTGCAATATTTACATGTAATATGCGTTACCGTATAGATTAATATTTCAATTATTTTATAGCACATCAGAGGTGATATGTTCTGTTGCAGTTTAGATGTTTCTTACCATCTGCACTTACACATGAAAATTGCTCATAGGTCACAAAATATTTGGGGGGGGTTCTCTGGTGTAAGGTGATGGACGTCGTCAGCACAACTTTCAGAGGGCCATGGGGCAAACAGGAGCTACTCAGCCCAACTGTGGTGGTTGACGCCTTGTATTCTTGATGTCCTGGGGCCTGACCTATTATGGGTCCTGAGCAACTGGGCCAAATAGCCCTTTAATAAATGACTCTCACTGGTGGCGTGGTTTGAAGAGTCGCAGGCTTCTCGTGGGGGAGGTAGATACACGGGGGTGAACACAAGCTTGCAATTCAAAGTACCTTCAATAGCAGCAATAAATGATTGTCAAGTCAAATAATGTATTTTATGACAAAAGTAGTGTTTATATATGAACACAAAGTTAAATGCAGCATGAAAAACAATACATACAGCCTCCCTGAGGTCAGGGCTGTAGTGCTTAACAGACAGGTCCCTGAGTCACACCTCCCTCTAATTAGTTGTGCTGGTTACTCTCCTTTCATAATAGATCACATTCAGGTTAGGCCCCACTAGCACTCCGAGTCTCAGAAAAGTCAAAGGTTTTCCAGTGCTGCAGCGCAATCTGTCGAACAAGTTCCCCATGAGCATTCTGGCCCTTCAATCAGTCTTGTTCACACTAGCAGGAATTGCATGATCAGAGTCTCCGAGAGCGTCTCACTAGCGGGCGAGGAGGATGGAGCGGCTGCCTTCATAAGAAACACATGTACCTCTGCAGGGGCTGCGGTTGGGTGTCTTCGGCACTCCTTCGATGCAATGGTAAGTCACCTTTGATCATCCTCACAGGTGGCGATTGCACAGCTTCTGGTTCTGCTCCTCAGTCAGGGCTCAGGCGTGCATGGGTTGCCATGGCGGCCTCTCCTTTCAATGACAGTATCAACCAGGCTACGATCCTTGTTCTTTCTGGTGCCCCCCGTGTCATGCAGGATCACCACTCCTGCTATTCACTCCATCAATGGCCTGATTAGCAGGTCTTCTTCAGGGCGACCCCTTCTGGCATACAGGGTTGCTGACTCTCCACCGCACAGGACAACCGCCCTATCGCATAGCTAACTTCATGGCGGCTCCCTCTGGCATATGGGTGTTTGGTCTCTTCCTCCTTCTTTAACAAGCTTCCTGACCTCCCTCCAGTGCTTAACAAGCTCCACGACACTGCTGGCCCAGAGGCTGCATCACCCTGACACTGACACAGTTACTGATGCTTCTCCGGCTGGACTCCAGTCTCTACGGCAGAAGCTTGAGTGGCCTCGGTAACAACCCAATTGGGCCTAAACTCACTGAAAACACAAGCACCGCTGACGTCCTGTTCAGCATGGTTAACTTCATGGCAGCTTCCTCTGGCATAAGGGGCCGCCAACTCACATAGCACTGACGAGCGCTGGCCTGATTGGCTCCTCACACCTCTCAACAGAGATTCCCCCACTGGACCTTGCTACACCAAGCAATCTCTTATTCCAGACAGGGCACACTGGTCTTGGCAAGAAGGCAGGTGCTGGAGCTCCAGGGGCAGATGGTCTTGGATTTTGCTTGGGTGATGTACCCTCACCCAGCTGAGAGACTGGCAGGCCTTAGCCTCCAGCCCTGGTCACAGGCAGAAGTCTCTGACAGCTTCTCTACCTTGCACAGCCCAAATGACTGCTTGACAGTTGTCTATTTTGAGGGCCTCAAAATCTCCCCTTCTTATACATTTCCACATGCCAAATTGCTATTTAGGGTATGAGTCTTTGAAGTTTGTGTTGGGGGTCTACTTCCTTTTGAAGTGCCCATCCTCTACCCTTTCGTTCCTCCAGAAAGCAGTCTGTTTCAGTAGGAGCAACTCCAAATCTGGCCATGGGAGTGACCATAGGGGCATACCTGGATATCAGGCACACTGATATGCATATCAAAAAGTAAGGTTACCCCAGGGCCTCAGCCCTACTCTATAATTCTAATATCAGCCCCGTCTACCTTCTGAGATGTACCCATGCCACTTTCGAGTGACCTCTCCCTGAATCAAAGAGCATCCTTTGAAGTGTAATGGAACGCCTGGCTCTCCTTCCTCCAGAGTGAGTCTCACCCAGCACTCAGGAATGCAGTGAGCCACAGATCTGACTGGCTGATTCCTCTCTGTCTTCCTGCTCCTCCTGTCAGCCCTGGGTCTCCCCGGAATGGAGCCCAGAATCTTCCAGGTATTGTACCATTCACCAGGCAAATGTATATAACTCACAGCACAGCGTCTTCTATGTATTGTATCATTCACAGGCACACATGCATATAACACACAGGCTCTGCACAGCACTACATTCTAACTTGATGTAGGCCGAGGGTGAGTTAAGCACACAGTAACGAAGCTTTACATGAGTGAGACAGGAGGCCTCACCCCAGTGACACAGGTAAAAAGGTCCTGGTCACTTCTACTGCTGCCACCACCACCGAGCTCGTGCTCCTTACCTCCTGGAAAAGGAGAAGCCTTTCACCACTAAGAGGGGAGCGCTTTGGGTGCCTCTCCCAGTCCAACAAAACCGCAGTTCGTGAGACAGGCCTAAGTCCAGTGCTTAATTTGAGCCGGTGGTTTACAGTGCAGGGCACCAGCACTTATTCTTCTGCCTCAAGCATTTCCTGCAAGCAAAGGACACATGGGAAAGACGGAGGAAGAGATAAACGAAAAAGCTGCAAGAATGAGCTGAAGGGGCAGGGAGCAGCTGTAAGTGAATTAAAGAGGCCCGAGATGGCTTCAGGATTACGCTGCTTCCGTGTTCTGGCCTCGCACATTTAATTGCAGCAGCCGCGAGTTTCAGAGGAGAGCTTTGGGCACTGGCACGTTTTTATTTAGAAAATAAGCACTGCCGAAGTCATAGCGCACACACATGATCCATGTTCATCCATGACAACAAAAATGAGCACGAGAGATGCAGATATCGTTGCAGCTGGGGTACTCATCTGTCACCATACAAGGGACTTCTATGTCCCAACTGATGTTGAGGAACAAACAGTACAGCTAGGTAGGCAAACAAGCATAGATACTAATGCAACATTTTTAGGAAGGGAAGATCCTCAACTCAAGATGATCCTTGGTCATGTGGATGGATACCGTTATTGAGTGACAGGCAAAGGGGTATTGTGCTCCCGTTTTGCAATGACTCGGTGATTTAGTCTGGAAAGGCAACGCCTGCTACAGGAACTGTGATATGAAGTAGAAAGTTACATTATAGTTGGTTGTTTGATGGCATCTGTCTTGAAAATATTAAATTCTAGGTTCAGTAAAGGATGGCTGATAGGACTCACGCTTTTATTGTCATTTTCAGGTCTTTTTTGTTGTGGTATAGTATATATTGCAGTGACTTTGTTTAATCATCAATACATGTATTATTTTAATTCTACAGCAGGGATACTGTTATCAGGGCTGATAGAGCAATGTTCTTTAACACACTTCTCAGTAGGTTTGGTATACGGGGGAGAGAGGATGTGCCCCAGCCCTCCCAGCGTTGCTATGCGTTTAATGGCACAGATGCTACAATTATCAGTAGGGACACATGGTACATGAGCAGCTTTTCCCATCAGGACTGCTGTATCTTTAACAGACCAGGAGCAGATCTGAGCACTAGAGCGGCCCCACCATTACGAGCACAATAACTGCAGTATAGAACGGGTTACGAAATAAAGCCAGGACTGGAGAGGCCACATCGTTCAGTGCTAAGCCTGCCTTTTAACAACCAAGTGCATTCTGGGAGTTGTAGTCCTGGTTCATTTCAACTGTAGCCGAATGACCCCTAAAAGCCAAAGGAAAGGACAGGGAGTCGCTGCTAACATGGTGTCATCTGGTACGCATAGCGTGCAAGGCAGAATTTATATACGTTTAAATGTACAGCAGTATTTGTGTATGGAAGAAGGGCCTTTAATTAATCTCAATATTACTTCATATATCTGTTGAAGAAGGGAAATTACCCAGAAACACGTGTGCAGCAAAAACTGTCTGTGCAAACACCTATGATAAAACACATCCACAGGACTGCATCTACCATAATGCTCTGGAGTATCTGGTGGTGACCTGCTGGCAGCGTGCCCCACTTCCTTTGGCCAATTGGACCAATACATCCGAAAACAATGAGGGGTAAAAGGGTGGCCAGGAGTGGGACCCGGAGGGGCTGGTGAGGTGATGGCATCCAGGACAGAAGGCAATGCTTCTGGCAGCAGATCTCGTATACATGTAAATGCACAGCTGCCGAGATGGATGTAGGGGGGCCCTCGCCGCATTTCAGGGGGGTCCGGTGTTCGTTAAAGGGGCGCCTCGGCAGCCCCTCTGAATAGGACTTCTCCCGGCAGAGAAACAGCGGACTCCCACAGGATTATCCGGCAGGCTCCGCGCCACGCCCCCATGCTTCGGGAGCCAGTTCCTCTTTAAGGCCTGCCCCCTCCCTGCAGCGCGGGGCTTGCAGGGCTCCCGGCTGACTGAGACAGGGGCCATCCGAGGCAGGGACGGCCAGGACAGCAGCAGGTAACGATAGAGCGCCGAGCACACCGCCCGAGGGAGGGGAGGCTCTCCCTTTATGCGTAACAAGCTCCCCGACCTTCCTCCAGTGCTTAGCAAAGCCCCCGATCCGCTGCTTAACAAGGTCCCCGACAGCTGCTGGCTGAGGCTCCCCGGACTGCGCCCCCCACCGGGGGAAGAGGGGAGGGTTTTGGGCCAGTGTCCCTCCCTCTTTAACAAGCTTCCCGACCTGCCTCGAGTGCTTAACAGGTGCAGCCTCTGAGACCACAGTACACTGATAGTTACTGGCCCTGCCCCGGACTGTGCCCCGACAGACGCCGGAGTGGCCCCGGCGACGACCCCAGCGGGCCAAACTCACTGAAAAGGGTAATGTATGGAGATTCACTAGCAGCGTAGACTGAGCGACGTGTCTGCAGAGGTTAGATGAGGCCAAGGGTGGCAGTGAAGGGTTGAGAGGAATTGGGTTCGTGCAGAGCCCCTGTGGCGGTGGGTGGGGGTTACCCATCGTCCCTGATATTATTAGCCAGGCACGAGGTACATTTGAGAACTTTGAACCACTGTTTTTTCAAATAACAGTTCTGTAACTCCAGGCGCGTCAAAACTTGGCAGCGAAGTCCTAATTACGCCAAGGAAGCTCCATTTAACGGTAAGCGTAAAAGATGGCTCTAGCTCGGTTTTCTTGCACCGGGGGCATTGCTCGCGGATCTTTCACTCACCTCCCCACGCCCCCTGCACCGACTGCCTCGTGCAGCGGTGTTAGTGCTGGGAGAGGGACCGGCCACTTGCACCAGCCCCCCCCCCCCCCCCCCCCCCCCCCCGCCGCTGCAGAAGCAGTGCATTTATTATTATATTTCACTCACACACAACTGGAGACGCCGAATAACTGGACTCGGAAGTTTTTTTCAAATATTTTAATGCTGCCCCCCCCTCCATTAGTGAAGGAAAAAAAATATCGGGCCACCTTCCCGATTATTCTATTAATGGGCAATGTTTAAATTCGTCTAGACTTATTTGAACACTGCAGTTAATTTCTAACGCTATTTTAAAAATGAAAACCCAAGTGTTTGTATATGTAAACAAGCATTTGCAATGCAGTGGGTCTCACATTTGCTCGAGTTAGAGCTATTAGCGTTGTAAACTCCTAACCTGACTTTTCTTGCCACATAAACTGAAAATTAAAAGTAAAACAGTTTCACACAAGCGAGCCGATTCACAGCGCTGGGGCCGCCATGAGCATCAGCGTGGAGACACACAAAAGGAAAAAGAAGTTCGCATGCAGTCAAACTTATCGGCAAAAGTGCGATTAGCCAAAACGGTAACAAAACCTCCCCAAGGAGGGACAAACGTAAACCATTTACCAATGTCATCAAAGGATTTTTGAAAGGCAAACCCACAAACGAGTGGTAGTGATGGGTGTGAGGTGGGTGTTGTTAAAAGCCCAGATACATACCAACACGCCGGAAAAGCAGCGTTTGCGCGCTCCCATGCTCGACCTGAAAATGCTGTCAAATACATGATGCCAAACATGGTATTCTGGTCAGGTAGGCCTTACTAGTGTGTAAAAGTATCCACACTGTGATTACTAAAAAGCGAGGGGTGGTTGAAGAGTATTTATTTAGAGTCCCTTTCCTTTGGACACCTGCTCCCCGCTTGGATATAAATGACATTACATATTAGTGATATCCCATCGCAGGGAGGTTTGCTGCTGCTCATTTTATTCACCTTAAAACAAAGCCGTGTTATCAGCATAATGCTTGCTTTGGCCAGAGTCTGGCATCACCTCCTCCCCCCCCCCCCCCCCCACCCTGGGGTCACTTGAGGCCCCCATAGTGGGGCCCCACCCTCAGTTTGAACACCCCTGCCTTAAACGGTCGCAACCTAAATTCAGGGTACTACTGAAATTATGCATCAGCAGAAGGACCAAATTATTGTTATAGAGTTGTTGATTATTAGGTTAGTGTTGTGCTCTAAAGAAATGGAAGAATTTGCTCCATTTTCAAGTGGTGATCTATTAAGTTAACAGGAGTTGGGTGTAATTATCAGAGTGAGTTAATTTAAGTGTGAAAAGAGGGGTGAAGCAATAGGGTGGAACGCAAGGAGAGATTAAACAGAACGAGACATTATGATTTCAGGTTAGAAAGGTTTTGGTATTGCATGAATGGTTACTGTTAGACCTGGCATCCTTGGTGGGGGTATTCTTCCCTAACTTTTGGCCTTCAGGCCACCTGCTTTTGCTGACTTGGTTTTTGCTGGTCCTAGGACTCTGTGCGCTTTACCAATGCTAACCAGTGCTAAAGTGCTTGTGCTTGCTCCTTAAAGCATGTTAGATTTGCTTATACCCAACTGACATATTTCATTTACCTGTAAGTTCCTAGTAAAGTGGAACTGCATGTGCCCTGGGCCTGTAAATTAAATGCTACTAGTGACCCTGCAGCACTGATTAACCCTTTCGCTGCTAGACATTTCCCCCACAGTGCTAACCCTTTTTTTGGCTATTTGGGGAAGTTTGCGCTTAGGCCTCCAGAATGTTTTGTCCACATAAGCTATCCGTGTCCAATTTGCATCCATTTTTTTCAACATCCTTAGGATTCTAAAGGTGCCTAGGGTTTGTGGATTCCCCTCTAGGGGACTGAGAACATAGGCAATATATAGCAACATTTTTTGGGGAGAAAAAGAGGGGAAAAAGTGACCCAGATAGATGCTAAAACCGCCAGCTTTCAGGAACATGCAGAGCTGAATCAAAAAACCCAATTTTGTACCACAGTTTTGGGATTTTTCTAAGAGGTAGCCTATTTTCCCTATTTTTTTTAATGCTCTTAACCTATGTCTGTTTTGTTGTGAAAACCAGTGTGAAACCCATGGATGATCCAAAAAGGCTATAGATTCCTGAAAAGTAGACAACATTCCGAATTCAGCAAGGGATCATATGTGAGGATACTTCAAGGTTTCCCCAAGGAAAATAACTGTTGAAATAAAGAAATGTTGAAAATGAATAGGAAAAAACAGGCATTTGTGACATTTTCATCTGTAACTTTTTGTCACAATGGCTGGTTGACAAAAACAATATACCATTATGTCTGCTAGACCTTTTTGGTTGTGGCAATATACCAGGTTTGTAGGTTCTCTAAGAACCCAAGGTACCCACAGCAAACAACTGAGCTGCAGCGTACAATGGTTTTTCAATTGAGTGCAGGGTATAGACCAACTCTTATAGCGAAACAGGCAGAGTGAAAAATGAGTATCAAGGAAATTTATGTGTTTCTGAAATGAGCACAAGATGTAGAAATAACCACTGCTTCTAAACTATATAGCTCGGAATTTGTGGGTACCCGTACTAGCGTATGATTTGGAGGGCATTTTTAAAAATGTCATCTTTCTTATGCACTGGCCTTTCATTTGAAAGGCACAAATGCAGCAACATCCAGTTGGTAATAATAAATGTTCTAATATCCTACGCTCCTACAAATCTTCTAATAAAAAAGGCACCTCACTTGTATGGGTAGACCTAGTGCTCAGGAAACGTCCCAAAACGCAACATGGACGCAGTGCGTTTTCCCACCGAAAACTGACCCTCCTTTTTACAATGTGGGTAGTTCTAGAGTTTGGACCCTAGCTCAGTTAGCACCTGTAGAAACCTAGTCAGCCTATTTATTTTTGAAAACTCAACACCTAGACAAGTCCAGAATGGCGTGACTTGCATAGATCCCAGTAGGGATTTTTTTTTTTTTTTTTTACCCACAGTGCCCTGCAAACCTCAAACTTTGCCTGACATCATGCATTTCCCTTAATTTCTGTGATGGAAATTTCAGGGATCCACAAAATTCCTACCACCCAGCATCACCCCTCACGTGCCCAAAAAAATACTGCCCCACTTGTGTGGCTGGGCCTTGTGCCGCAACAGGAACGGATCAAACCATGGACAATGGGAGCCCTTGTGTGGAGGTTCCTATTGACCACAGTTAGAGCACAAAGTTCCTCACGCTGGCATTAGGCATAGCCACACAGTGGGGCAGAGGTTTTAGCAGTACAGATGGGGTAATGATGGGTAGTAGTAATTTTGTGGATTCCTGCAGTTTCTGGAAGTTTCCATCACAGAAATGTAGGGAAAATGCGTGACTTCGGGCAAAGCTGTATGTTTGCAGGGCATTGTGGGTAAGAAAATGGTGTATGTAAAGCACACCACCCTGGACTCTCCCCAAATGTCTAGTTTTCACATGTTTCTGAGTCTGGTAGGTTTTTCCAAGTGGGTGCCTACCCAAGCCCAAAAAGTACAGCCGTTCATCATTGTGAGTGGGACGGTATTGTGAGTTAGCCAAGCTCTCCTTGCCCATGGCAGTTCAACACCCTAAAGAGCCAAATGTCCTCTTGCTTGCCACTGGGATGAGATGATTAGTGCGCTTGGGGCAGGAGCTGGCCATGCTGGCCAGCCCCTACCCCTCTTTAACTATTGCCTAGCGTGTAGTGGGCTTTATACCTCCCCGGCGGGGGGGGGGGGGGGAGCAGAAGAACTTTGGCCCATTCTGGCCAGCCCCATCCCTCTCTGTTTATTTTTTAATAAAAATAAATATTCTTTGGTGTCTAGTGGGTTTGGAAGTAATTATCCCGTCTGCCTCCCAAGAGGGCAGAAATACTGTGCTCATTTTTTCGGGGAGTGAGGGCATTGCCATGCCTATTCTGGGCAGCCCCCAACCGTAAACGTTTCTTAAAAAAAAAAAATCCCTGGTTTCAGTGGGGCAGGATGGGGGCAGAAGACTAGTCACAATTTATTTGGGATGGGGGCATGGCGATGCATTGTGGGCAGCCCCTACCCCTCTTTAGGCCCCTCCTGGAGGGGGGCAGATCATGGGTTATAACCCCATCTGCCCCCTGTGGGGTCACAGACCGACTATGCCCATGGTTGGTGGATGTTGGGACCTTGCCGTGCCCACTTTGGGCAGCCCTTGTTGCCTTTTTAAAAAAAAAACAAAGTCCCTGGTGCCTAGTAGGCTTTCAGCCCAACTCTTAGGGTAGATTAGAGGCTATTGCCCCAATCTGTCCCCCTGGGGGGCAGAAAAACTGAATTAATTAAAAAAATATACAGGAGGAGCAAATGCCCTTGCTTAACGGGCCGCTAGCCCCTCTCACCTCCACCCCCTCCCCCCAGTGTCTATTGGTGGATCCCTGCTTGGGGATCACCCTCCTGCAGGGATCCACTAGGAAGGTGCCATTGGAAAGGGGAGATTCTTCCCTTTCCAACAATACCTTGCCCATTGAAATCAGTGCTCAGGGGGCTGAGATAGCCCCCAAGCACTGATGGAAATGAAAGTAAATGAGCCAATAGCTTGTTATATTTTTAAATTTTCCCTGTAATTACATCAGCATGCACGGCGCGCCAATCGTCATTTCAGGGAGGGGATATTTTCTGCCTTGGTTGCTGGGGAAACTCTTCCCCAGCAACCAAGGCTGAAAATATGCAAAATAAATCCCTCTGGTGCTGCAGAGGATGAAAGGTAGCCGTCCTCGGCACATAAGCTCCGTGTCTGAGGGCGGCTCTGTTTTGTCCCCATGTAGCCCTTTAAACATGACTCAGGCCTGCCATTGCAGAGCTTGTGTGTGGGGACTTTGAAACTCCCATTTCGACAGTGGCAGCCGGTAATTTTAAGAGGGAGTGGGGGCAGGGTAGGGGGTACTGTAGGAAAGTGCCACTGTTGGCATGGTTACCCCTACCCACTCCCCCACCACTTTTTGCCTAGTGTTGATGCCAACTTTGATTGAAAGTGTGCTGGGACCCTGCTAATGAGGCCCCAGCACCAGTGTTCTTTCCCTAAAACTGTACCTTTCCTTCCACACTTGGCACAGCCCGGGCACACACTTAAGTCCAGTTTTGTGAAAGTTACCCATCCCCACTTCAGATGCACAACTGGTTATAAATACTAGACCTCAGACACCAACATTTCAGTACACTTCTGGACCTGTGAATGCTCTGCCAGGAAGAAGGCCTGCTGACCTGCTTAAAGAACTGCCACTTTGCTGGACTGCTGCTCTGAAGGACTGCTGACCTGCTTTCCTCTTACCTGGGTGAGAAGGAATAGACCTGCATCTCTAGAACCCAGAGTGACTCCAAAGAATAGTTGGCTGGCCTCCTGATCTGAAGCTTCAGGGACACAACAGACCTCCAACAATCTTGCATCTGCACATGGACTGTGCCTTGTATAAGTGTACCCTGCCAAGTGGTGCCACCCTAGTTCTAGATTCTTGGAATTCGGCTTAAGGTGCCCTGCCAGCCTCTGTGGATCCAGTGGAACTGACATGTCTCCTACATGGCACAACCCTGAGCAGAACTAATGCATTGTCACTGCTGATTAGAATGGACCCATCGCAAAGACCTGCATCGCCTCTGCAGCCTCATCAGAACCACTACTGTGCAACATATCCTCGATGCAGGTCCTTACATCCCTTGTTGACTGCATCTTCTATGACGACACCGGCATCGCAGCCCTGCAGCTCCTCAAAACTGATGCTTCGCCCCGACTGCATGCCTCGTCTTTGATGCCAGACTTTGCGTCAGTGGGATCCTGGATGATGACACAATCTCGCATTGCAGCCTTGCTTCGTCTTGGAACTTGACGCATCACTGCAGCTGCGTGGCTCATCTTGGACGTGAATCCTTGCAATGCTCTGCAAACCAGGATTCAAGGCACTCTTTTCAGCAGGCCTAACTTGGGTCTCTGTAGCAGGCTTCCGCACCATCTCCGATGGGCTGAACTTGTGACTTTGTCCTCGTCTGTTGTGGCTAGTTTTCCACAGTTGGCCCTTTGTGCTTTTTGGCACTATTGTCACTAACAACTTTAAAACAGCATATCTCCAGTTCTACTGATTGGATTTTTGTTGTATTGGTCTTCTTTTATTTCGGAAAGAAAGTTCTGTTGTTTGAACTTGGTGTGGAATTCTTTTTGTGTGCTGTTTCAATTTATTACCATTTGAAGTGTTGCACAAATAATTTACTCATTGCCTATGTGGTAATCCTGACTGCTCTCAGCAAAATTATCAGAGGGCTGAGCACAGGTTAATTTAGGTTTGGCTTGTGACTCACCCTGACAAGGATTGTGGTTGCCGCTTGACCTGGGCTCACACCTCAGTCATCAAAAATCCATATTCTTACAGTTACTCAGAAGGAGAGTTTATGATTTCTAGGGAGGGCTATGGTTAGTTTACTGTAGCATAGTAAAGAGTAAGGTTGCAGGCACGTTAAAGTGTAGGATAAACTGAGAGACACCAAGGCAGGCAGAGGAGAGAGTGCAAGGGGAGTTCAAGTAGGAAGTAGAGAGAATAATGTCTTGCTATTAATTTCCATGCAGGGTTATAGAAAGCTAAGGTATGATGCAGTATAAAAAGGGCTGAAAGTTGATTACATGTGAGCATTTGAAATAAGTTGTTCTGTCTTAGGTTGTTCTGTTTAGCTATTGATGGTGTTGATACGGTCTATTCTTTTTACACAGTGAACAGTTTTGGAATTGCTTGAATTCGTACTTTAAAAAAAAAAATGAGGTACATAGTTTATCAGGATAGTGGTTCAATAAGTGTGTCTGAGATTTTGAAGAGTGGACCTATAATTGGGTTTGTGTTGACCATACCGTTGTGTGTGTTTGAGAAAGATGCATGGTATTGAGTTTCAAGGTGGGCGTGGATCTCTTCATTACTATGGGCAGTTTAAGGGATTCTGCTGATTTTTAGCACTTTCTTGATTTTAGTCGATCCTGGGGGTATCTGTCTATAGGCAGGAAACAAGAATGTGTGGATTCTTTGTTGGATCACATTGCGAATAACCTGGTCTTCAGAAAATTAAAAT
This sequence comes from Pleurodeles waltl, assembly GCF_031143425.1. Classification (NCBI taxonomy): domain Eukaryota; kingdom Metazoa; phylum Chordata; class Amphibia; order Caudata; family Salamandridae; genus Pleurodeles; species Pleurodeles waltl. The sequence continues at coordinate 60,030,583 of NC_090436.1, forward strand.
ACCCCCATTTGAACCATGTATCTAATCACATCAAGCACATGGGTGAGCAAACCTGAACCCTGCTTGGATTACCCTGCATTCTTTCATCCATCTATCCATCCTTCTTTTTACTTTTCTGTCTAGTCATCCATCATTCCCTTCACATTTCTACCCACCCCTCCTTTCCTGTTTACATCCATGCTTAATGAGTCCACCTGTCAGTATATTCATGTATCTATCCATCCTTTCTCTCCTTCCCACTTGTCCATTCTTCATCCGTACATTCATTTACCTGTTAACCTATCAATCCTTTCATCTATCTATCCTAACCCCTTCCATCCATTGTCTTTCACCTCTTTATCTTACCTGTTGCCTTTTCTCCCTTATTTCCTTCCTACATCCTGTTCTTTCTTTCCTTTTTCTGTCTACGCATCTTTTGTCTCATCATTATTTTTCTTTCTTACCTATTTCAATCATGCTAATTTTTTGGTCAAAGCCTACCAGACCATGCATCTGTCTGGTTTGCTAATGACTTCTTGTGGGCATTCTGAAAGCTTCCCTGGGAACACATTTTACCCATTGCTTACCATTGGCTTTCTAGTTCACATTTGCTTGCTTCATTTGTTTTAGGCCGTCCTGCGTGTCTTTGTTCCTCCTGTGGAGCATTGCCTGTTTACCACCTCTCAGACTAGCTCATTGTATTAATCCATGAGTGCTCACTTTCTGAAAATTAGTTTTTTTTCTTTTTCGTGAGGCACTCCATAAGAATTCATATGTTTTCCGTTATCTCCATTGTATGCTAGTTCAGGAAGAAGTAAACGTGCTGTATTTCTTTGAAAAGGTTTTCTACCTCCTATCTTTCTGCTTGGCTGATTCTACTTATATTTGCCAGTAAATCAGTTGTGCATGCCTTTGAGAAACAAACATCTGTCTATGAGCTTGTTTATTTTGGTCAGTGTTGTTTAGTAATAGCATAACTAAAAATCTATTCTCCTCAATTTCAAGCTCATGCCCTAAGCACTGGAAGTAAGATAGTAGAGAGGGCTGAAACATCCCCAAAATAACCATGCTTGATTTCAGAAATGAATGAGCAATAAATAGACCTTTAAACTTTGTTTTTTTTCTGCCACGTTTGCTGTGCATTCAAAGACGGAGGTCACATGTTAGGCTCTGTCTTCCAGGAAGCTTGGTGTTTACTTTATTTCTCTAACTGCAAAGTGAAAAGATTTATGTGACAATCTTGCTGGGTTTCTGAATGTAAAAAGCTTGTATGATGTTATTATAAAATGTAAATGCCTGTAAAGGAACTGTACAAATATATCAGAATTAAGGAAATCACAAATGAAACACATTTTTCATGTAAATCTGAAGTATGGTGGAAACAAATATTTTAATAGTATCAAAACAATTCAATACACTAGGTGATGCTGATTTCGATACATTATCATTTGTGTGCTGTTTTAGTTTTATCAGTAAAACTATGTTTGTGCAAATGTAATGATCATTTCAGTTGAAAATGTATTCTCTGTAATGGCAGTGCACTACGACACCATGCATACTCCACTCTGATACTGTATGACACTCTACTCTGCCACTCATCTCCATTCTACATCACGCCACTCTGCCACTCCTCCACTCCAATCTACGCCACTCTGTCCCACTTTACTGTATGCTTCCCCCCTACTTTGCCACTCAACACTACCACAGTCTACTTGACCCCATAATGCCCTAGTCCACTGTACGCCACCCCATTCTAGGACACTTGACTCGACTCCATGACACTACTCTACATCACTCTATGAAACCCTACTCACTTTGCCACCCCACGCCATTCTGTGACACTTTATTCCAATATATATCACTCTACTCCACTATATACCACTCTGCGCCTATCCACTGCACGACACTTTACTCCTCCTTATGCCACTCCACTGTTAAGACGCTCTGCTCCATTTTACTCCACTCTACAGCACTCTATTCCACTTTATGGCACTCCACTCTAGGTCACTCTATTCTAATCCTCTCTACAACACTGAGCCAACCACGGCACCAAGACCGCCTTGATCGCTGACACGGATGACATCCGCACCCCACTTGACCTTGAGTTTTGTTCTTTGTGGCCTTCTGGTAGCTGAAAGTATACTGCTGTGGTATATTCAGTGTGTATAATCAAATTTTGAGAGGCTGAGTGATGTTGTTGTTTGTACCTTTTTGAGAAAAGCCAAGATGTGGAAAATGTGTTTAGGTGTCTTCATTATGTAGAACGGTGGTTCCCAACCTTTTGACTTCTGTGGACCCCCACTTTATCATTACTGGGACCCAGGGAACCCCCACTGGATCATTATTAGAATTCGGGGACATCCCCCCACCCCCCCATTGTCATCACTGAAAACTGGGGACCTAATCTATTAATATTATTATTTTTTTAAGCAGTCGCGGACCCCCCAGGGGTTCCCGGACCACAGGTTGGGAACCACTGGTGTAGAAGGTTGATAGGGACATCCTGTCAAATGAATATTCATAGAAATTGTAGCATGAAAGAAACTTCCTAGATCTATCACAACAGTGGCCATTTCTGGCTCTGGGGTCCCAGTTTATCTGTCCAGAAATATATAGGTCCATAGTTTATCCAATCATTGCAGATCGGTGTTTCAGTTTATGAAGCATTGAGCTTAAGGTGAATCCACGTCACCGGTTGTTCTATACCTATTAGGCAGTTATTAGATTTTCCTTTTCCTAGGTCCTTAGAGTTTTCCCTTTTTGAGAAGTATCTGTTATCTGCATAGTTGTAGCAAGTGAGTTTGAAACTGCTGATAAGACTTAGTAGTGCTTTCATGTGATACATGTAATTCCATGTGGAACTTGTATTACGCAGTAAGCATTTGAAGAGAAAGGTGATGTGTGAATCTGGTATGATCTGCTCTTTAGGGAGGAGGAAATCCAGTAGAGGGTGATGCCGTCTGCACAATCTTCAGTCTAAGAAGTAATGTGTTATGGTGTACTGTGTCAGACGTAGCACAAAGAACCAGCAGTATTAATGCAGCTCTGCTATTTTTGTCAACTGTGTTTGTGAGGGTGTCCTAGATTGCAGTTAGGGCAGATTAGTACTACATTATTTGGTCAGGCAAAATGTTCACCCCGTTAGTACCAGTTTAGCACCCAAATACAATAATAAGACACTGAAAGATGACCAATCGACCTCCGTGAAGGGCCTTCCATTACACAGGACATGTTACGTTTTTAGTGACTTTTGATGCATTTGACCTAGAAACAATTTTTTTGTTAAATTATGCAGCAGATGATGGAGTATGTGGCAAGTACATAATTATTGGGCAACAAAGCCCTGCTGCACAATCACATAATTCCAGAGGCCGTGCCTGTATTTGAATATTTACATCTTGGAACAGGGGGAACCCCTTGAGTAAAACGCACCTGTCTTCAAACAGCCAACTGGTGTCTGCCTGTACCCAGTGCCATAAGCCAGGCAAAGACTAGGGAGCAAGTTAAAGACGAGCACTGGCCAGATAAAAAGTCCAGGATTTATGCATTGCCCTTAAGAAAATAACTGGAGAGACCACTCTCTTCTTTGCAAAGCTGCCTCCATTAATAACCTCCCCCGAACCTTCCAAAGCCCCAGAGGTGGAGCCACCCAAGTGTAGACTTTGCGGGGTAGGAGAGAAGGGAAAACAAGGAGAGTGATAAGAGTATTGTATGAAGTGAAATAAAGGATTAAGTGAAGATATAACACATTTCCCTTACTTAACAAAGAAAGGGAGAACATCTCAAACCACCCAAAAATATACAAAATTAGTTCCCTCCACTTTAAACTAAAAGGAACTCGGCTAACGTACACATTTGAACAAAGAAGGAGGCATAAACCAACTTATTTTCTAATAACCAACTAGAAGATTAAGAATTGATTGGTTTAAAACATTCATAACATCATGGTACTCTTCTCTCTTGAAGATCTACAGGCACTGATCCCCCTCTGTTGGATCAGCCGCTTTATCCTGTGTGACTACCCTGCGTCATATCCTCCTAGGTGGCATCCACCCAGCCCATGCTAAATGTCCGCCTGTTCTCAAGACTTACCACAGGACACCACACCTACACGATCTTCATAGCAGCAGAAACTGTTGGATGAATCATTATATGGTGCCCCAGGTCTCCTGATCTGTACTTGGTTCACAAACTTCCCAACATCTGCTCGTCACCTTTTAAGGTTAACATGGAGATTGCAGTATTTGATATGATGGTATTTTATGCTGACCATGATCCATTTTCTGTCACTCAACCTACCGGTTGAATCCTAACTTTGAGGTTGCAAGTTTTGTACAAGGTTGCCTCTCTTTCCAGCAGGCAAATAGGGATGAATATGCTAGTTAGAGTATGAGGCGTGGTGTGGTTAGGTCACAGTGTGTTTTGAAGTGTCACTTTGCCTAGAGTTTTGCTAACCCATGCTGGTTGGAGACATTCTTTTACCACACAATTGATTCTGTCAAACAAACTTATCTCCAAGTCAGTATAAGGCTATCTTTTGGTAACCGGTATCTAAGTTACTTAAGGATTTCTTCATTTGATCAGATCTGAACTGCACACCATTATCAGTCAAACCTCCCGTTGCTAACCTTTCAATTCTAACCTTTGGTGGTCTGACCTGGTCACCATCCTGCTTATCGGGCAAGTTGATGCAAACATGTGCAAAGGATTTCCTTTGGAAGAGGTAGATAACGCCCTCTCTGTTTGGAAATAGGTGTGACTGGCTTGGGAGGGGTAGCCTCTCCAAGCCACTGGTTTGCTTCGAAGTGCACATTTGGTGCCCTCTGTGCCTGTGCATAAACCAGTCAACACCGGTTCAGGGACAATACCCCCCCAACCCCCGTCCCTGCTCTGGCACTAAACTGGACAATGGAAAGGGAAGTGACCACATCCCCTGTCTATCACCACCACAGGGGTGGTGCTCAGAGCTCCTCTAGAGGATCCCTCGTTTCTGCCATCTTGATTCTAAGGTTGGCAGGGAACTCTGGGAGCATCTGAGTGGCCAGGCAGGTGATGTCAGAGCTCCCTCCTGGTTGGTACTTACCTGGTTAGGTGACCAGTCCCCCTTTCAGGGCTATTTAGGGTCTCTCTCTTGGGTGGGTCCTCAGATTCAGCTTGCAAGATTCCAGCAGGACTCCTCTGCAACCTTTACTTTGACTAAGTCGCAGCTCAGTTGTTGATGAGCTTACAGTTTCAGTCCATACACAGACTTGATGTGCCAAATGGCACAGTTGAGTTGGGAAACTCTTAGATCTTCAGCAGGCCTTGGCACATATAAACTGGGAGCTGGTATGGACACTCACTTGCCTTCATGCACAGTTCAACACCCTTAGCCTGGAGAACCATGATAGTGAGTATGGAGGCTGGCATGACCTCCTACAGATCATTACCAACAGGTGGGATGAACGATGTTGGGGCTGTGGATACAAAGGCACTGGCCCTCACACATAAGTGGATACTGTCAGCAAATGCAGGTCTTCATTGGACCAGGCACTGAACTTGTGGTCTCAAAGATCCCCTCCCCCCCCCGCCCCACACACACACTCACACTCACACTCTGACACGGCATATTGCATATGGTTGCAGTGATAACTGGGTTGCTCAACAGTTCCAGACCTACAGTGTTCACTGCCTTTGATAAAGGAAACCCCTAACGGCAGCACTTTTGATAGCTAGGCTTATATTTTGGACTCAATAAGGCAGGTTCTATCACGTTCTTCTGTTCAGGTAGCAGCAGGAGGAAAGTGCTGTGTCCTTAGTCTTGAGGCATACTTCCTGCATCTTTGGGTGAGACTGCCTCTGATAACAGCCTTTATCTGCAAAATTACAGAACTGCTCCATTTGAAAAGGTGAACTTTGAATAACCCTAAGTGGTCTGTTTTATATTCGGACACCAATGGTAGTTAGTCCCAGGCCAACTGGTCACCTAAATTCCTGCTTCTCCTGCCACAGAACAGGAATCATGATGTGGGAGCAATGGGCAGGCAACCCTTCTCTTCCATATGCCCTTGGTCCCAGTCCTTTGTTCAGGCGTGATATTGCTCCTACCACAGGGTGACCTACTGGAATTGCCTCTGCGATGAGAACTCAAACACAAATTCTCTGGTTTGCACTGGCTTTTGCAGGAACGGGGAAGAGGAGAGCAGGGGGAATAGGCAGGTAAGGGGAAGACATCAGCTAGGACTACTTATAAACTCTATATTCTTAGGGCCTACATACATTATAAGGGGGACCTGAAAATGGGTACCTTTTACCTCTCTCACTCAGCAAACTTGGGGGCAATCATGTTGAGACTACATGATTCACACAGTGAAGCTGCTATGGAGTCTACCCAATGGGGTGCAGTAAAGAGGCTTTGAACCTATGAATATCAATCAGCTGCTACCAGCCGTTAGTTGTGTAATAGTCTGGTTATGGACAGTTTTAGATGAATTGGTGTTGCCCAACAGAGTCTAGCAATCTATTGATGAGGAACACCGAAAACAAGTAAAGCGAGCACCTGTATGAGACTTGAGAGCAGTCTTCTGCACAAGAAAACCTATTGAACCATCAGAATGAAAAAGTAAAGAGTAGAAAAGCACACGGCTCCTTTGACTCTGCAGCTTGATTTCCCGGCATATGTGATTGCGTGTGGTATGTATATAGCAGAAACCTAGCCGAAAGGCAGTAGAATACTGCGCAGGCACTGGGTAGCTGGTTTGTGGACTGGTACTGCATCATTATGTGACGCTCTGTAAAAAGGTGAGTCTTTCAATCAATCCTCAATTACAGCAGGTTTGGGGCAGTCATATGGATAAAGGGACGATATTCCAGATCCTAGGTGCATAAATGGAGAAGGCCTGTTGCCATGTTTATTTTTAGGTTAAGCGTTCAACTCGTGTATCCTTTTGGTATACTTTTTATGGCTTAAATTGATTTCATTTGTTGGTTGCAGTGTTCTTTAAACTTCTTGCTTTCCAGTGGTCAGTTCTGCCTTTTTCTCCCTCCTTTTTCTGTTTCAGAGCAGTGACCAACCACTGTATTATTCCACTTTGGTTTCTTTATCTGTTGCTGTGACTGACTATTTTTATTATTTTTTGGTGCTTCCCTTTCACTGTGGGTGTTTTAGGCTGGTAGCTGCCTGCGTTTAATTGCAGCATTCCGCTCCTTCCATTGCCTCCCATGTTTTTGATATTTTGTTTTGGCTTTTTCAGTGCTGTCCTCGTTTACCTTTGGGTCCTAAAATAAGCTTATTTGACAAAATAAACACTGGTTGTGTAGCTCACTGCTCATGAAAGCCACAATATGCCCTTTCTGGTAGAATGTAACTAAACCTAGAAGCATTGATGTGAAACTTGCTTAGCCTCTCATCTCAAGTCCCTCTCTCTCGAGAGCCCACCCTGCAAGCACTCACGACATGACACACAGGGCATTGCTTATCTCCTTTATTGGGTCCATAAAACTTCTCAGACTGCTCTGCTTGTTGAAATGTGAGGCAAGAATGCTTTCAAGACTTTTCATTCAGTTAAAATTAAAATAAAATACTTTTCCAGCCTTATTTTCCAATTTCTGCTCAGATGTTTACACAGCGCAAGGTAGTGCAGTCATCGTGCTTGTGATTTCTGATGTCCGTAATCGCCAGTGACCACCAAAACATGGCAGGAAAAGACAAAATTATGAGACTATCTTGACCAATTTATGTGGCAAGAACAGTCCAGTTCTAAATTTACGATGCCAACAGCTCTAACTCAAGAAAAAGAAAGACCTATTGCATTGCAAATGCTTTTTGGTGTTTCTGTCTACTTCTTCATCTCCAAATTGATGGTGACTTGGCAGCGGTTATGCAGAGAGCCACCAGATGTTGAGCTTATCAGCTGGATAGGTGGGGGATGTTGGTCCTGATGGTTTTGCAAACTATGTAACTCAATGTTTCCCGAACTGTGGGTCACTACCCACTGGAAGGTTGCCAGCTGATTTTTTTTTTTTTTTTTTTGGGGGGGGGGGGGAGGGGGTGGAGGGGTTGCAAAAACTCAAATGTAGTGGTCATTTTAAAGGAAAATTTGTTGTCTGTAAATAAGTGTGCAACCAAATGATGCTTGAGTTACATTAAAATTGGGTTGTGGTTCTAAAAAGTTTGGAAAGCACTGATTTAGGTGGCGCAGTTCATCAAGGGGAGGAGTAGGTGGGGGTAATGTGGTCCTATTTTGTTCAGGTCTGTAATGAGACATGCTGCATCTTGTAACTTGCCTTTACTGGGGGGAGGCATCATTGTGGAGTCTGGGAGACCATAGAGCAGGGCATTGCCATAGTTCAAAGTCACACTTTTTTAATCTCATCTTAGTATCTCCCTGAATCCTACGGTTATCTTGTACCACAACTCACTTGTTCGCTCTATTAGGGTTACGTGTGCGCTATCCAATCTGAAGCCACATCCTTGGACGTTTGATCGGAAACTCCTCTTTGGAGGACGCATTTGTTCACTCGCTGGATAAGGAGGCAACTTTTTGTTTTTTATATATAGCGTAACCTGGGCTCAACCTCCTCCCTTATGGTTTGGGATGCTTTTAAGGCCATTTGTAGGGATCACACCTAGCACACAGTCATCCTTCCGTTGGAAGTAGATTGCTCAATCAGAGGGCAACTTTCATTCTACCCTTACTCACCTACAGCCTCTTATGGTTTACTCTGCAGTTGCCCAAGACTGGTGGGCACTTGCGTCCTTGATGGATCTGTTTGTGTTGGCCCAAGCTTCCTTTCAGAAACATATGCTCGATGGTATTATTAAGAAGCCCCGGGCCAAGCAACTGACTTTTAAACAGCAATGAAATGGGCCCAATACTACTTTCTTTTCAGGTTTGCGACAGAGCGAATGCATCTGTCATTTCTGGGATTAGGAGTTCCTAAAGCAGTACTTGTCACTGATCCAGCCCTTATCCATGACGGGTTTAGTAGTTTCTACCAAAAGCTTAATGATGAGGAAGTAGTATTGCTCAGTTTCTCTGATTATATAATCATCGGACACTTTACTGCACAGCAAACTAGACTGGATGGTCCAATATCTGCTTCTGAAGTAGAAATCACAATTGGCCAGGTGGCACGCGGCAAGGTCTGTGGTCCCAATCGACGTCCATTCGGATTTTATGCTAGATTATTGCACATCTTAGTTCTGGTCCTCTGTGAATTGTTCAGTTCTTTTGAGCTACTGGGGCAGGACCCCTAAGAAAGGGAAAGATCCCTTTCCCTGTGGGACCACTCTAGGGCCACAAGACCTCTTGCTAGCTTCCTGTGGACATTGCAAAGGAATGGTACACACCGAGAAAGGGTGTTTTTAGCCACAAGAAGTGCAAAGAAATAGGGAAAGCCCTGCTCAGGTGCTACATCCAACTATTTTCTACTCCCAGGATATAGATTGCTCTCATGGAAAGTGGATGCTCAGCACTACAATTTGCTCCTTACAGGCAACATCACTCCCAATTTGTTGCCCCCTGGAATTCACATGTAACCTGGCTACTTTGATTTCTTTTCTTGTCAGGATAGAACAACCACCCAGGAAGAATGAGAAAGCTGAATTGCACCCGTTCACCAGTTCAAGGAATTTAGTGCTTTCACTGGGGTCCATTTCTCAAGGTTCTTCGCCTTTTGAGTATTGCACCATGTTCTTTCTTTCTAGTGTCTGTAGTGAACAGTACGTGGCGGTGAGGTAATGGATCAACAAAAAGAGATAATTTTTTGTCTCTCTCTGAATCGGGAGAAAGAGGTTGCCTTTATATTGGGAAATAATAAGCCTTATCTTTGATTTGGGGTGTTTTTAACATTTCTTCTAGTTCAACTAAATGTTATCCTAAAACAGTAGGTTTCCTGGATGTTGGTCGGGGGTAACGAAGGACCATGGGCGAGCCAGTCGCTCTGTTTGCTGGGTGCAAAGGCAAGCTCTTTGGGTAAGATACATGACGGGGACTTGAGTCTGCATGGAAATACCTTGAACCAGAACTGTTTGCGTTTTGGAGGGTGAGGTTTGTAAACAGAAGTACCTGATTGCAGATCAGTATATGCAGAAACATCTCAAGGGTTCCGTGAAGTGTCTACATCCGAAACAATTTTACCTTCCCAAACTGATTACCCTAATTCAAATCTTTGATAAAAAGGAAGGCGTCATTCGAAAATAGTACACATATAAGAATACAAAAGAGCTCTTGAGTATACGCCTCTGTTCTTGATGACATTCAGAATATGTGGGAGCAGCAGCTAGCCTTATGTAGACTACAGAAGGTGCAGAATTATGTAGCTAGTGCAGTTTGATATACCTCAAAGTCTCCACGTGTTGCTAACCCTATGAGCTCTTCCATGTTTGGAGTTTGAGCTCCATGCATCAGTTTCTGGTTGGAATGACTAAGACTAAGTCAGTGAGATGACATGTACCAACCAGACATTTGACAGCTTTAAGGGGCAACTTGGTCGCTGAGAAGTGTGTGTTTTTTTTTTTTTTTAAACATTTGGCAACAATTGAGTGTGAGCTCCATGAACCATTTAGTAGTGTGGATTGGAATACAGGAATGAGCTTCCCCTTGAACCATGTATGATTCCCAGGCTTGCTCAGTTGAAGAACTGTCTAAAGATTCATCAGTTTCAGATGGTATGACGTGGTACAATGCAGTGGCTAGCTCATCAGTACCACAAGCTTTTGACACTTCAAAAACCATTTCTGGTTCCCAGTGTTTTGTTATTTAGAATTGTTTGCACCATCTTACCGAATAGAAGGTGTTTCAATGAAACCGATGCCGCCCTGTTCACACGTTGTTATAACTTTTCCTTGTTTTATAGATGTTTTAATCATATTGCACATTGGCTCCTATGTCTAAAACGCATCTGGTTGGTTGGGTGGATAACCTAGTGAAATAAACTCTCCTTGTTGACATCTGCTATGACTTCAGTCGTCAAATCCTGGCAAGCCCAATTGGCCACTTTCCCTTTAGAAGTTGATAAATTGAGTGCACTTAAATTTTGTAATTGTTACCCCTTGCCACTGCTTAGAAATGGCACAAACTGTTGCTCAATGCAGTACAATCATTTTATTACTGTTATCAATGACAGTGGTTTTATTAGCTGTCCAGGCGCGTGCTGTTATGATGCTCTTCTGGATCTCACACTCGGAGCACAAGATGTAATCTCTTTGACACCAGGGATGGGTCCCACGTATCACCTTCTGTACTAAGCAGCAGGTGATGTGTGGCACCCACCCTTGTAGCCGACTGGGTGGGGAAGGGTGTTTTTAGAGGTGCATTACCCCACCCCTTCACAGTCTGCCAGTATGAGCAATTCTCTACATTTATTAAAGTGTGAACATTGGACCCTGTGTAATCATGAATAGACAGTGTAAGTCTCATGTGTGCTCCTCAATGCACCCTTTTCTTATCCACAGAGTTAACTTCACATACCGCAGCAAGACAACTTCTTGCTGGACAGGTTTTCAGTCTGGCGTTGCCCAAAATGAGCATTACTCTTTAAATAGATTGCTGTATGTAAACATACCACTTTACTACTACATATCTACCACAATTATAGATTTCTTCTACCCATTAGAAAACTAGATCTTCCTACATGGTGCAAACAGCGGTGCTAGAAGAACTTTCAGAGTATGGGCGCTACTCAGTATTACATAACTGATGTCATAGGGGTTGTGAAAAATCAAAATATCTGTGTCTCAAGTGTAGGAAATGAGCTATGCCCATTCAACAGGAGAGCAGTGAATTTTGTGTGTGTAGCTGGTGGTGCATTTTGAAACACACTGCTGCAACAATATTACTAAAGCATGGTGTGGTAGCACACTGCCCTTTACAGATGGCACATTTTTCCATTTAAACGGCCACTACATTTGCATAATCATGTATGCGAGTACATTTGCGTAGCAGGAGCCTAGCTACTAAGTAATGGAGTGGTAAACAGGGGTGAGACCCAGGGATACAACATACAGAAAGGCATGGAAACAAGTGTTCCTTCCATTTGTGCGCTGGTATAGTGTTCTTTGAACAGATTAGTATTCCGTTTCTTCCTGAATTGCAGGAGACTTAGACCGAGTTTGGTGGCAGTGTGGATGCTTTTTGACATCCGGGGACCAAGGACAAAAAAGAGCTGGCTGTGGGTTTTTCTATCTTGCACATTTTTGTCTCCAGTCTTGCAATGTTCCTGCATCTGGTATGGCACTCATTGCCCAACTGAGATCATTATTCTCTGTGCCAGGGCATTTGAGGTGTCATTATAATGGATTTTAGATCGAGTGATTTTCTTTTTTTATTTTTTTAAGAAGAAGATGCAGGGCTGGAGGAGGAGCCAATGTAATTGCTTCATTTTGGAGTTGTGTCTGTGAGGTGAAGCTGTCCAGGTTTGTTAGCCAGGCTTAGATCTATTGTTGGTGAACATGCAGGACCTTACATCACTTCTGGAACTCCCTCTTCTGCTCCTGTGCTGCACTGCTGATCTTCGTTCACTGTTGACCCAGCCCTGCATCCACAGAAGGGTGGATAGTGGCTCCTGCCACCACCAGACACTCTAACTTGAACTGGACTTGGTTCCCTTCCTTTGCAGGTCATCTTCTTTCAGGATCCACCTTTTGGGTTCTTCCATTTTTGTCTGAGTCTTGCACAATCCTTTTCCAAAGTCCTTCTGTTGGGTTTGGGGGAAACCAGGTACATACCTCTTCTCTCCTGGTCCCTGGAGGGCACCCTTGTACGTACCTTTTGGGGTTCCTAGTTCCTCCAGTTCACTTCTTCTGATTCCACATCCTTGGGTGGGGGACTGCCTTTCACATTCCACTTTCTTAGTATATGGATTGGCCCTCCCCTAGGGCCCCCACTGTTTGCTATTGCTTTTACCAATGCCTATTGCTTTCTATGCTATTTACTGACTTGTAATGTGTATATATTAATGTGTTTACTTCCAGTTGGGGTTTTGCCTATACAGTATTTTAGTGTTTGTGTTACTATAATAAAGTGCCTTTATTTTTATAACACTCTGTAGTGCTTTCATGTGTGTAAGTGCTGTGTCACTGTGGTGGTATTGCATAAGCTTTGCATGTCTCCTAAGCTCTAGATAAGTCTTGGCTGCTCATCCACAGCTACCTCTAGAGAGCCCTGGCTTCCTATACACTGTCTACACTTCACTAATAGGGGATACCTGGACCTGGTCTAAGGTGATAACAACATAGGTGCTCACCACCCACCAGGCCAGCTTCCTACAGTTGCTAATAGATTTATATTGCTGCAGAACAGTTGTTTCTGTCAAACACCATTACCTTGGAATCCAGTTCTGCAGAAGAGCACTTATGGATCGAATTCAGAGGTTGCTGGACAAAGCAGTTCTAAGAACAAGTTACTTATCTTCAGTAACCCCTTTTCTGGCAGAAACTCTATGTAAACGCAGTCTCCTCAACTTGTGAATTTCCCCGGGCACCAGTCTGGATCTGGAAACTTTTGCTGTCATTTTCCTTGCACATCAACTAGCAGCATCATACAAGCTCCGTGTCAAATGTTTCTTGCCCCCAGAGGTGATGTTGGCGGGCCCACCATATATGCGCCATCTCCACACACTGACGTCCGTTGTTTGCTGTTCTGTCTGTGCTGTTGGATGTGGAACTTCCGTTAGATGCAGAACCACCATTGGATGGTAGTGTGCAGACCTTCAGATTTGGGATCTTATTAATGGATTGTATGAGACCGTTCCACAGAATGGCGAAGAAGGTGGGTCGGGGAGAGATTTGCAGTTAGTCTAGACGTTATCGAAGGTAAGTAACTTATTCTTCTGACAGAGACTGGATGTCAAGGCAGTAGTACTTCATGAAGGTGGGAAGGGGTGTCCCTGGAGCTGACTGGAAAATGTCTAGAACCAAGAGTAATAACAGCCTTTTCTCTGGTGGGGATGAGTGTGCAAGCCTTTTGTGGGTAGAGAAATTCAGTCTGATTCCTTTCCAGACTCTCCAATACATAGGCTCTTTGTTCTAAACATCATTGGGGGTGGTGTCCCTTTTAGAACTTAGAAAGGTGAAGCTACAGGCTCATGTGAGGGAGCTTTTGGCTAGGTCACTAGTCTCACCGAGGAGTGGCTGGTTGTCCAGGACAACATGGCTTCAAAGGAGGTAATTGATCCAGAAGCACAGTTGCAGCTTTATCCTCTGGAAAACCATCTGTTACAGTACTGGATTCTAGTTTAACAAGACCTTGCACAAGCCCTCCAGTGGTGGCTTCATCCAGAATCTCTTAACAAAGGTTGTCTGTCTCTCCTTCCCAGTCCCAGTGTAATTCTGACACATGCCACTGGTGTGAATTTTGAGGGGCCACATTCAAAAGTGATATGTGGAGGGAGGTAAAGGGCCAAGAATTGATGGGTTCAACTAGCCCTTCTTCATTTCGGCCCTTTCTTGAAAGATCAGTCAGCGTTGGTAAGAAAAGACAACCAGATCTTCGGAGCTTGCTTTTATCAGGAAGGTACACATTTCTTCCCATCTAGCTCTGTTGGTATACATGATTTGTCTCTTGGCGGAGGACAATGTTCTCAAGGTTGGTGCAGTGCATCTTCTGGGGACAGAGCATGGGCAAGCAGACCAGCTGAGCTGGTCCTTCCTGTCTACCATCGCCCTTTGTCCCCAACCCATAGTATTCCACCTGACTATTCAGAGGGTCTGAGCCCCTTGTCTGGACCCGTTTGTCACTGTACAGAAGTTTGGGCAGTGAAAGCATTGGCAGTTATATGGCCCAAGGGTCTGTTGTATTCATTTCCACCAATTCTGCTGATCTCAAACATTCAGCAGAAGATCCAGGAACACCAAGCAGAGGTAGTACTAAAAGTTCCTTACTGGCCTCGAAGTCCCAGGTACTATCTGTTAGTCCACAGGGGCTTCCTTCTGTCAAGCCCTCTCCTCTCAGGTGCACAGTCTTAAGCACAACAACTTTGCTTTGTTTCCGATTACAGGTTTATAACTTGAGAGGATGACATTGCAATCCTTAGGATGTTCTGTAGAGATGGCTGCAGATATTTAATAGTGCACATGGTCAGTCACTGTAAAGGTCTATGCCAGACAATGGCAGTAGTTTTTGAACAGGTAGTTTTCTAACTTTTTTTTTTTTTTTATCACATTACTTATAAGTCCCTGAAAATTCTTTATTTTCTATCTTTTTTTTTGTGTGTTTTTGAGAGAGAGATGGGTTTGTGCTGGGACTGTCTGTATCTACTTTATGCAGGCAGCTGACTGCAACTTGAACTTTTAGGAACTTGTGTGCGTTCTTTAGACACCTTGGTTAGTTTTTCTTAAAAGATCACTATATCTTTCTCCTAATTATTCTTGGGACATACCTTCAGTTTTGAAGTTTCTCTGGCGGGTCTCCTTATGAGCCTTTGGATTTAATTTCGGTCTTTTATGGTTCCTTTTTTGACCGCTATGTGTTCTGGTAGACAAAGAGAGGAACTTGATGCCTTGCTGTGTACTAAACCTTTTCTTTTGGTTCTTTTACTGATAAGCTTATCTTTTTTTTGCCCAATCTTCCTTTTCCAGTCTACGTCTCAGAATATTTGGTTTTACTAGTAGTTACACATTTCCTTGTTTCCTGGGGTGGGGTATAATATATGCTTGATTTCCATGCGGAATTAAGGCTTTATGTGGACAGGACCCCTCCATTTGGAAAGATGGTGTCACAGTTTGTAACCTTTGGCTTGGCAGAGCAAGGATTACACACTTCATCAGCTTTGAGTAGGAACTTAAGCAGACAATTTAATGGCCTTTGATGGTTTATCTTTGGTCTCAACACTACAAGTAAGATCAATCATGGGCATAGCTGATTCCTGGGTAATGTTAAATGGAGCAACCATGAGAGATGTCTGTTGAGCTTTTATGTGGACAATCCCATATATGTTCATGGTACAGTAGTCTCCAGATCAGAGGTGGTGTTTCTGCATACTTTCATGAAATAGTTCCAAGTTTAGTTTTGGATGACAAGTGCTCATTAAATCATGGGGTGAATGTAGTAGTATATATGTTTTTTTCTGGTTTGTTTGGATATGCTTTCATTCAATATGAACTGGGACAAGGAAAACAATTGAGGAAGTGATGATCCAGTTACTTAGTGGTGATCTTTATTACTCTGACCTCTCCGGTCTTCCTCATTTTAATCCAAGATTGCCTTTCCGCCCCTACCTCAGGGTAAGAGATAACAACTAGAAAAAGGTTTATCAGCTTGATGCATACTAAGAATGTTCTGTGGCACAAGAAGGAGGAATAGGCTATATTTATAGTTTCAAGCTTATTTGCTCCTATAGGTAAAGTGTGTCTGCCAGGAGAAACATTTTTCTCTTTCAGTAAGGGCTGAGATAAGGTAGAACTCAGAGTAATGAAGATTACCTGTAAGTAACCAGGACATTTCTCACATAGAAAATGGTGTAACCAGGTGCATGATAAGGTGTAATGAGTGCCCTTCTCATGATCCTAAATAATTAGGAGTTTACATAAAAGTATGACCAATTAGTGCTATATGCCTGCAGTCTAAAAGGTTGATCTTACATTGAATGTGTAACCCTCATTGCATCCATATGATGTGAAATGTTTCCTGAGTTAGTTTCACAGAAATATATGTTCCAAGGAAATGATGCATTTGCTAGATATTTTTCAGAATACAGTTAAGGGCTTTGTGATACAGAGAGCCAGTGGGATTGCCACCCCACCCCCCCAAAAAAAAACCACTGAGTACTATTTGAGTGAGATGTGTTTTGGGTAACAATCAGTCCTATTAGATATCTCGGGTATAATTGAAAGCAGATGCCCTTTAATCACGGAAAGGCACACACAAACTCTAGGAAACCAGGGATCTGCTTTAAAGAGGTGTGTTTTTTTGTTTTTTTTTTTAAATCAAAATCCTATCCTAGTGTATACAATATGAATAGCGCCTATTATGAAAATCGCCAAGATGGTGGCAACAAAATTTGCCAAAAGCTTCAATAACCGATTACACTGTAAAATTGATATCAAAAGTAATTCTTTGTATCAATGTTTATAATCCCACACTAATTTCTTTAGATAACTAAACTAATCTTAGCATTTAAGAATGGGCCTAATTCAGTTGTAAAGGGGTTCACACACCCCCATACCTCGTCTGAACAATAGATCCACTGTTCAGTGAAGTAGCAGCATCTGCTATTCTCATCTGCGCTGACAGGCAGGCTGATAAGCCCAGCACATAAAGGCTAAATGTGCCTCCCGGTAGCCTCAACAAAGGATGGTGATAACTGTTCTCAAGCCTTTGTACAAAGTTCCCCACCTGTCTCTTTACATCCTGTTCTTAGTTTACATAACCTATCTGATCACTGCTGAACCTTTCAGACGAAATAATTGGCAGAAAAAGCCTTGGCATACTTTCCCTTACGTTCTTTGGAACCATGCTGTTTATTATCAGCTTCTGTGAAACCGTGTTTATTATTGAAAACAATCACAGATAATTTGATTCGTACTGAGCATGAATATATTCAGGCACCCTTGACACTGCAGTGTATAATGGCATGAAAAAATAAGCATTCTGTATTTCTATAAATAACATGTATAATTCAAAAAGGGAGGTACATAAGAGGAAAAACATGATAATTATAAAGAGAGGCAGTTAACATCTTGATTCATTAAACTTGTTAATGTTGCTGAGTTGGATTGAAAATAAAGCAAGACTGCTGGTTACCAGCTAGGAAAAAAGAGTTGATAGTAGGAGAATTACTTTTGAGGGCATATCCTTAAGCCTCTGATGCAGGGATATTACTTGCATGTTCATGCGTCCAAAGGGAAGTTCTAATCTAAGTCCTATATTTGTTCATACCCTAGACAAGATCATTTTAAGGTAAAAGGTTTGCTCTCTGTGTTCTCCAATCCGATGAGCCACATATTAAAATGTGAACAGATACATTTTAATACAGGTTTGTTGAATGCTGACAAATCTTTTGTTGGAATAAAATAAAATTGAATATTTGGTCACGGTGGAAGTTGAGTCAGTTCTCGGGGTTCCAGACAGGTTGGCTATGCAATAATTTTTATTACTACTGAGAAGCACCTTTCATTATGAGACCTGGTCTAGCAGATAAGTTGTAGAGTGTGACCCGTGAAGGCAAGTCATGGAGTCCTGGCTTACTAAATTTTTTAATTGTGCGACCTTTAGCAACTCACTTTCTCTCCCTGTCGCCTGTTTCCCGTAACTGTGGAAAACCGGAACTGCTCAGAAATGGGTAGGATGTCAGTAGATGTCAGTACTTCAATAAATGTGTTCGTTTATTTAAACAAACAGCAGTATAAATAAATTAACTAAAGTCTTTTTTTTTTCTTTTTTTTTTTTTTTAAAGGTATTCCAATCTGGTATGTTTAAATCTCCTCCTTTGTATCATTTGTCACCAGGTCCAGCTTAGCACGCGCGACTGAACTGTTCATCTGGACTTAGAACATATGTCTTGTAACTGGGTCTGATCTATTTTATGCTAACTGCAATTTAACTTTCGCTTCAGCTCAACAGACGAGGACAAACAACCAAACAATATTTTATACTACGTCCCAGCTTTAACTACTGAGCAGAATCCAGGCCTAATACAACTTGATCTGTTTTAATTACAATTAAGGCCCCAGTTTACAAGCCATGAGTATTGTTGCCACTCTTCAGGCTGGTCTTCAGCATCTATCTCAGCATCGTGTGGCTTGGCTGTGCGCCGCAGGGCTGGGAACGTCCATTGCTGCTGCGTGGCTCTGGACATCATGGAAGAGAGAAAATGGGGCAAGAGGGAGAGGCAAGCTGGAACAGGTTGGTGTAGTCTCGCAGCTCTTGATTTACCCCATCAAGTCCTGCAAAGGCGTTTCTGTCTCCGAAGCAGAGTGCACTCCGCTGGGACTGAAGAATGGAGCGCTCCGGGATCGACACTGGCTCGTGATAAAAGAAGATGGGCACATGATCACTGCTCGACAGGAGCCTCGCATGGTCTTTATATCTGTCTCAGAAGAAAAAGGCCACTTGGTGCTGCATGCCCCTGACCAGGAAGATCTACTTGTTCCAATCAAGCTGCCTAAATCAAATCCAGTAAAGGATTGCCGGATCTTTGGTAAAGACATCCAGGGCAGAGACTGCGGGGATGAAGTTGCTAACTGGATCACCACCTTCCTAAAGAGCAGTGAACCATATCGTTTGGTTCAGTTTGAGCTCAACATGAAACCGAGGTCCTCAAAAGACACTGCTGATGTTTTCCGATCCACTGATAAGGTAGCATATCCGGACGCCAGCCCAGTCATGCTTCTTTCTGAGACCTCTCTCGAAGATCTGAACACAAAGTTGGATAAAAAAGTGTCCATACACAATTTCAGACCTTGCATTTTGGTTTCCAATTGCAGTGCCTTTCAAGAGGATTCTTGGGATAATATCCTCATTGGAAATGTGCAGCTGAAGAGAATAATGGCCTGCTCGAGGTGCATCCTCACCACTGTGGATCCGTATACAGGAATCTTGGATCGTAAAGAGCCTCTGGACACACTCAAGAGTTACCGGATGTGTGATCCCTCTGAGAAGCCTCTATACAAATCTTCTCCACTGTTTGGACAGTATTATGGTGTTGATAAAACAGGAGTACTTCATGTTGGTGACCCAGTGTTCAAAATGGTCGAATAACCGAAGGTCTCGCAAGTGTAGAGCATGCTTGGGTTCTCACAAAGGCCTTCTAATCAAAACGTAGATTTATAAGCAGCTACCACTGAATTATCACTGGAATGTGACCGCAAGCTTATTGTGAAAGCAGCAATTTTCCATGTATAACAACTGTGACTATGCTTCTCAAACGTGCTTAAAAGTTTTGTAAAGATTTGTAATGATCAACAATTTTTTACTGAAGTCTTGCTTGAGCAGGACACTGTTTCTTGAATAATACTTTCATAAACGTTGCTAATCAAAGAGATTGTAGTCATCTCATTGCATATTTTAAGTTTGTTTTGCTGAATTCTCACCATTTAACCTTCGTGTGTCCAGTTCTATGTTGCATTTTAAGACTCAATTATTATTATTTTGTAATTAATCGTGGGGGACTATTAATGGTGTAATTTCAGAATGCTGATTCTTTTTTTTCATTTGTTTGGAAAGATATTGCATTAAAAATATCGTTTTAATGCAATATTGTTGCTTTTTTAACAGTAGATGTTCCTGTTACTTCCTTTCCTTTTTATGGAAGGAGCTTGGTCCTCTCTTCTCCCTCCCCCCCCCCCCCCATCACACTACATACTTCTCTTATACACATTTATACGTATTTGTATACCTACATATATGTTTGTGTGTGTGTGTGTGTGTATATATATATATATATATATATATTCGATGGCATGTGTAGCTGCAGATACACATGCTGTGCACAGTCCGCCATCTAGTGTTGGGCTCGGAGTGTTACAAGTTGTTTTTCTTCGAAGAAGTCTTTTCGAGTCACGAGACCGAGGGACTCCTCCCATTTCGACTCCATTGCGCATGGGCGTCGACTCCATCTTAGATTGTTTTTTTTCCGCCATCGGGTTCGGACGTGTTCCTTTTCGCTCCGTGTTTCGGGTCGGAAAGTTAGAATCTCGGAAAAAAACGTCGGTATTGTTTGCGTTCGGTATCGGGTTAATTAGAACAAATCGACACCGAATTTTGAAGAGCTCCGGTGGCCCTTCGGGGTTTTTTCGATCCCCCGTCGGGGCCTGGTCGGCCCGGCCACGTGCGACTTCAAGGCTGATGGAACGGACCCCATTCCGCTTCTGCCCAAAATGCCATAACAAGTATCCGTATACGGATCAGCATCTGGTCTGTAACTTGTGCTTGTCCCCCGAGCACAAGGAGGATACTTGTGAAGCCTGTCGAACGTTTCGGTCGAGGAAGACGTTAAGAGACCGAAGAGCCAGAAGACTGCAGATGACGTCCACGCCGACAGGTCAAGAGCGTTTTGGGGAGGAAGAAGAAGCTTTCTCCATCCTCGAGTCGGACTCTGAAGAGCTCGACGCCGAAGAAACGCCAAAAACCGTGAGTAAGACGTCGAAAATCAAGACTCACGAGAAGTCGACAAAAGCCCAAGGGACGCCACCGCCAACAGGCCATGGCTTAACCCGAAAATTAGGTGACCGATCCAAGGCACCGAAAAAGGGCATGCTGGTGTCGAAGTCATCCGACTCCGGTCGAGATACCGCCACACAGCAACCTCGGAGCCGAGACAGCGGCTCCGAGAAGATTCGGCACCGGGACAGCGGCACCGTAGAAGTTCGGCACCGAGACACCACGCCGAAAATAAAGAAGGTTTCTTCGGAGCCTAAAAAGACGTCCGAAAAGGTTTCGGTTCCGCCTCGGAGCCGAAAACTAGTTCCTATACAGAGGAACAAGGATTAACCTCCCAAATGCATAGATTCGGAGAGGAGCTTGAAGCTGTAGAACCTGACTACACACAGAGAAGGCTTCACATTCATGAGGACACAGGGAAGATAACCCCTCTTCCCCCAATTAAAATAAAAAGAAAACTTGCCTTTCAACAAAAGGACAAGCAGCCACAGGCAAAAGTGGCAAGGAAGACAACCCCACCACCGTCTCCACCACCATCAATGCATGCATCACCAGTAACAACTCCACCACTGATGCACTCACCAGCTCATACTACAATGAGTCAGGATGATCCCGATGCATGGGACCTTTACGATGCTCCTGTATCGGACAACAGCCCAGACTCGTACCCTGCAAGGCCGTCACCACCTGAGGACAGTACATCTTACACACAGGTGGTCGCAAGGGCAGCTGCTTTTCACAACGTCACCTTGCATTCAGAACCAATTGAGGATGACTTTTTGTTTAACACCCTATCCTCCACCCATAGCCAATATCAAAGCCTTCCTATGCTCCCAGGAATGCTAAAACATTCGAAACAAATCTTTCAGGACCCAGTTAAAGGCAGAGCCATAACTCCAAGGGTGGAGAAAAAGTACAAGCCACCGCCAACAGATCCAATTTATATTACAACGCAACTAACACCAGACTCAGTAGTTGTCGGGGCAGCTCGTAAGAGAGCGAACTCTCATACCTCAGGGGACGCACCACCTCCAGACAAGGAGAGTCGCAAATTTGATGCTGCGGTCAAAAGAGTTGCAGCACAGGCAGCAAACCAATGGCGTATTGCCAATTCACAGGCACTTTTGGCAAGATATGATAGAGCTCATTGGGATGAGATGCAGCATTTCATAGAACACTTACCCAAAGAGTTCCAAAAAAGGGCGCAACAGGTGGTGGAAGAAGGACAAAGTATCTCAAATAATCAGATACGGTCTTCGATGGATGCAGCAGATACAGCTGCAAGGAGAGTAAACACTGCAATAACAATACGAAGGCACGCATGGTTGCGTACTTCAGGGTTCAAGCCGGAAACTCAACAAGCCGTGCTAAATATGCCATTTAATGAACAGCAGTTGTTTGGGCCGGAAGTCGATACTGCCATTGAGAAACTCAAGAAAGACACATATACAGCCAAAGCCATGGGCGCACTCTACTCCCCGCAGACCAGAGGCACATTTAGGAAAACACCTTTTAGGGGAGGGTTTCGAGGTCAACAGACAGAAACCACAACATCACAAGCAAGGCCTACTTACCAGAGCCAATATCAGCGGGGAGGTTTTCGGGGGCAATATAGAGGGGGCCAATTCCAAAAGAATCGAGGAAAGTTCCAAGGCCCCAAAACTCCTCAAAATAAACAGTGACTTACAAGTCACACAACCCCATCACATAACACCTGTGGGGGGAAGACTAAGCCAATTTTACAAACATTGGGAGGAAATAACAACAGACACTTGGGTCTTAGCAATTATCCAGCATGGTTATTGCATAGAATTTCTCCAATTCCCTCCAAATGTCCCACCGAAAACACACAGTATGTCAAAACAGCATATAGATCTTCTAGGACTAGAAGTTCAAGCATTGCTACAAAAAGATGCAATAGAATTAGTACCAAATCTACAGATAAACACAGGAGTTTACTCACTGTATTTTCTAATACCCAAAAAGGACAAAACTCTGAGACCAATACTGGATCTCAGAACACTAAATACCTACATCAAATCAGACCACTTTCACATGGTCACATTGCAAGACGTAATCCCGCTGCTCAAACAACAAGACTACATGACAACACTAGACCTAAAGGATGCGTATTTCCATATATCAATACATCCTTCACACAGGAAATACCTAAGGTTCGTATTCCAAGGAATACATTACCAATTCAAAGTGTTGCCATTCGGAATAACAACTGCGCCAAGAGTTTTTACAAAATGCCTGGCAGTGGTAACTGCACATATCAGAAGGCAGCAAATACATGTGTTCCCGTACTTAGACGACTGGTTAATCAAAACCAACACGATAAGACAGTGTTCACAACACACAAAATATGTCCTACAAATCCTCCACAAACTAGGTTTCTCCATCAACTATGCAAAGTCACACCTTTTGCCGTGTCAAACACAGCAATACTTAGGAGCGACAATCAACACAGCAAAAGGGATTGCCACTCCAAGTCCACAAAGAGTTTAAAAATTTCACAATGTAATACAGGCCATGTATCCAAAACAAAGGATACAAGTCAAAATGGTAATGAAACTACTAGGCATGATGTCTTCATGCATAGCCATTGTCCTGAACGCAAGATTGCACATGCGGCCCTTACAACAGTGCCTAGCATCGCAATGGTCACAAGCACAGGGTCAGCTTCTAGATCTGGTGTTGATAGACCGCCAAACATACATCTCGCTTCTATGGTGGAACAGTATAAATTTAAACCAAGGGCGGCCTTTCCAAGACCCAGTGCCACAATACGTCATAACAGATGCTTCCATGACAGGGTGGGGAGCACACCTCAATCAACGCAGCATCCAAGGACAATGGGACATACATCAACGGCAGTTCCACATAAATCACTTAGAACTGTTAGCAGTATTTCTAGCGCTGAAAGCATTTCAGCCCATGATAACCCACAAATACATTCTTGTCAAAACAGACAACATGACAACAATGTATTATTTAAACAAACAAGGAGGGACACACTCGACACAGTTGTGTCTCCTGACACAAAAAATATGGCATTGGGCGATTCACAACCACATTCGCCTAATAGCACAATTTATTCCAGGGATTCAGAACCAGTTAGCAGACAATCTCTCTCGAGATCACCAACAAACCCACGAATGGGAAATTCACCCCCAAATACTAAACTCTTACTTTCAAATTTGGGGAACACCTCAAATAGATCTATTTGCAACAAAGGAAAACTCAAAATGCCAAAACTTCGCATCCAGGTACCCACAAGATCAATCCCAAGGCAATGCTCTATGGATGAACTGGTCAGGGATATTTGCGTACGCTTTTCCCCCTCTCCCTCTCCTTCCATATCTAGTAAACAGGTTGAGTCAAAACAAACTCATACTAATAGCACCAACATGGGCAAGGCAACCTTGGTACACAACACTACTAGACCTTTCAGTAGTACCTCATGTCAAATTACCCAACAGACCAGCTCTGTTAACACAACACAAACAACAGATCAGACATCCAAATCCAGCATCTCTGAATCTAGCAATTTGGCTCCTGAAATCCTAGAATTCGGACACTTAGACCTCACACAAGAATGTATGGAGGTCATAAGACAAGCTAGGAAACCTACCACTAGACACTGCTATGCAAATAAGTGGAAAAGATTTGTTTATTACTGCCATAATATTCAAATTCAGCCATTACACGCATCTCCAAAAGATATAGTAGGATATTTACTACATTTACAAAAATGGAATCTAGCTTTCTCTTCCATAAAGATACATCTTACAGCAATATCAGCTTACCTGCAAATTACTCATTCAACTTCATTATTTAGAATACCAGTCATTAAAGCGTTTATGGAAGGCCTAAAGAGCATTATACCACCAAGAACACCACCTGTTCCTTCATGGAACCTGAACATTGTCTTAACAAGACTCATGGGTCCACCTTTTGAGCCCATGCATTCTTGTGAAATGCAATACTTAACGTGGAAAGTTGCATTTTTGATTGCCATCACATCTCTAAGAAGAGTGAGTGAGATCCAAGCGTTTACCATACAAGAACCATTTATTCAAATACACAAGAATAAAGTAGTTCTAAGGACAAATCCAAAATTTTTACCAAAAGTTATCTCACCGTTCCACTTAAATCAAACAGTAGAATTACCAGTGTTCTTCCCACAGCCAGATTCTGTAGCTGAAAGAGCACTACATACATTAGACATCAAAAGAGCACTAATGTACTACATTGACAGAACAAAACTAATTCGAAAAACAAAACAACTATTTATTGCCTTTCAAAAACCTCATACAGGAAATCCAATATCAAAACAAGGCATTGCTAGGTGGATAGTTAAGTGTATTCAAACCTGCTATCTTAAAGCAAAAAGAGAGCTGCGTATTACACCAAAGGCACACTCAACCAGAAAGAAAGGGGCTACCATGGCCTTTCTAGGAAATATTCCAATGAACGAAATATGTAAGACAGCAACATGGTCTACGCCTCATACATTTACCAAGCACTACTGTGTAGATGTGTTAACTGCACAACAAGCCACAGTAGGTCAAGCTGTACTAAGAACATTATTTCAAACTACTTCAACTCCTACAGGCTGAACCACCGCTTTTGGGGAGATAACTGCTTACTAGTCTATGCACAGCATGTGTATCTGCAGCTACAAATGCCATCGAACGGAAAATGTCACTTACCCAGTGTACATCTGTTCGTGGCATTAGTCGCTGCAGATTCACATGCGCCCACCCGCCTCCCCGGGAGCCTGTAGCCGTTTAGAAGTAGATTTTGTAAATTTGTAAATATATTACTTTAACCTTTATTATGTACATACGTATTCACTCCATTGCATGGGCACTATTACTAACATACACAACTCCTACCTCACCCTCTGCGGGGAAAACAATCTAAGATGGAGTCGAAATGGGAGGAGTCCCTCGGTCTCGTGACTCGAAAAGACTTCTTCGAAGAAAAACAACTTGTAACACTCCGAGCCCAACACCAGATGGCGGACTGTGCACAGCATGTGAATCTGCAGCGACTAATGCCACGAACAGATGTACACTGGGTAAGTGACATTTTCCATATATATATATATATATATGTATATCATTGTTCCTTTTCTATTACTTCGTAAATGTATGTTTTCTCCAGATGTTTAAAATCCCAAAAGTTTTCTCTTCCCAATTTTTCTTATTTCAATCTGATTTATTTTTCCCAAAAATGCATATACATGTCACCCTTGAGTCCTACAGCGCTTGAAAGTATAGATAAAATGTAGGGATTACACACAGAACAAGGACTGGTCATATGTAAGCTTTGCAAAAAAAGTAAACCCTTGTTAACAGAAGTACATTGTGATATAGTCGTATATCTGATAGAGATTTCTAGCTGCAGATTCCTCACCTGGGAACTCTCCCCTGGCATCAGACTGGAGCTGGAAGATTTTTTGTGACCAGTACCCCTGTGCGCTGGTAGAGGACGTTGATGGGCTCCGTGTCAGTCATTGGCACTCTGACGTTGCGGTTCGTATATAGGCATCACCCAGGCATGGCAACATCAATTCTTTTCTTTTTGCGACAGCCAGCACTGATCCGAGAGAAGAGCTACCCAACAGTCATTTCTTTGACAGGCCTGTTTTTTTTACTTTACGTCAAATATTTTTGAGGTTTACCTCCTGGTGTGTTGAGGGTGTTGGTACATGAGAGGGGTTTTAAGCCCTACAGAGCCTGTCACCGGCCAATGTCGGTGATGGATCCGCACCTCATCTGCTTGTGGTGCTTGGAGCGTGAGAGCAACTTGAAGTCCTGCTCAGAGTGCCAGTCCATGCATCTGAAGGCTTTGAGGGAACAGTCCCTAAAGGTGGTGGTGGCCTGGAACCAGACTCTGCGCATGTTGAGGTCACAGTTGAGAGGAAGGTCCTGGGACTGGTTGCAGAATCAAAATCATCTTCCAATTCCTCAGGGAGATCACATAACTTAAGGCATGTGAAGAAGAGCAAAAAGTCAAAGTGGTCTTCGACTTCTCCATGTCTGTTCAACAGATCGTAGCCATTCTAGGCCTCGTTCTTCAGAACCTGTGCTTTGGCCAACTCTGCGCCTCCTCGACTCTCCGGTAGCCAGAGGGATCCCTGCCCAATTAAAAGAATTTTATGTTGGCGTGCCTTCGGGTCCCATGGGGTTTGGAGGGGGGCCCATTGGGTTCTGCGCCGGTGGCTTCAACCTCAGCAACAATGGGCCTCCAAGAATCCAGTGCTGGATCCGGCCTGGCACTGGTCATTCCACTGCGACCTTCCTCGGCGGTGGCCCTGATGCAGACGCTCCCAGTGTCCCATGGCAGCGCCATCCCCATTTTGATCCCTGAATGCGGCACAGAGCCGGATGTGTGTCCCCCAACTCTAGCAGGTGCTTTGCTTCCTAGATCGGGTCCTGAGCCTTTTTCCCTTTGGGAGGGCTAGGAGATGTCGCTGGACCCTTTAGAATACCAGCCCTACGAGGAAGAATTGGACTGGCATGAGGATCTGGGTAAAGACAGTGGACTGGATACTTCTCCATATACTGTATACTTTCTCCCTCTAGTATGGCTACAGAGGAGGGAACTTCGTTTGAAAGGTGGTGCGGAGGGCACCTGAGGTCCTGGACCTTCCACTACCCTCTGTGGCAGTCAAAACTAACATCTTGACAAATGCTACAACCAAGAGTCTCCACCTCCAAACCCCTTGACCTGTTTAATAAAGCACTTGGGGACATCCTTTTGGGTACCTAGTACAAACCCAGCACAGGGGGTCCTGTGAATGGGACGGTTGCCCACCACCCACTTCTTGGGACCCAAGCTTTCTCATGCAACACCTTACACACGAGAGATTGGTGGTCCAAGTCTCAGCTTGCCAAGACGCTTCCCCCTACTGCTACCACAGTTAGGGAATCCAAGAGGCTGTATTAATTTGGGAAGAAGATGGTTTCTTCTGTCAGCCTAGCATTGCGGTCCGTGAACACAGCGTGCCTTTTGGGCTGTTATTTCTACATTGTGGGACACAGTTGCACAAGTGCTGCCACAGGTCCTAGAGGTGCCCGGGCCATACTCCTTCAGGCTGTTGCCGATGGAAGAGAGGCAGCCAAGTTCACAATGACACTACTGATTCGCTAAGCAGAGCGGTTTCCACGACCATGGCCCTGATGGGCCACACCTGCTTGAGAATGTCTGGCTTTTCGATGGATGTCCAAGCTTCCCTTATGGACATGCTCTTCTATGGCACCCGTCTCTTCAAAGACGAGGCAGATTTGGTGCATAAGCACTTTAAGGACTCAAGCTACAGCCAAGTCCTTGGGCTTTGCAGTGGTCGCTCCATTTCCCCTTCAATCTGCCTTCAGTACCTTTCATGGCTACGGAAGGGGCCTCCAGCCACACCAGTTCCTGCCCAGTCACCGTCCCTCGTATGCGGCCAAGTCTCTGCATGGACAAGGGCGTGGTATCCACTGGCCTTGTGGGCCAGGTGGCCAGCGGTCTTGTAAGTCCCCTCCCCACCCCCCACTGGCAGTCCATAACTTTGGAGAGGTTGGTTTTGCATATCGTCCGGAGGGGCTATTCCCTCCATGCCACCATCACATGACTGGATGACGGAGGATTATTTGTCCCTTCTCTGCAAGGAAGTCACTGCTTTCTTGGGCAAGGGAGCCACAGAGAGGGTTCTATTGCCAGAAGTAGGCTGTGGTGGTTATTCCTGTTATTTTCCCAAAAAGGACAAGAGTCTTTGCCCTATTATTATTTTTTTAGACCTACAAGCCCTCAGTCTCTTCCTCAAGAAGAAGTTCAAAATGCTCACATTGGCTCAGGTCTTCCCTTCCCTGGACCCAGGAGACTGGATGGTCAGCATTGGACTTGCAGGCCACTTATTTCCACATTCCCGTCCTGCCCGCAGACATTACCTGCGGTTCATGATGAGCCATGAGCACTTTTAGTGTCAGGCCCCTTTGGCCTTACCAATGCCCCACGGGTGTTCAAGGTGATAGCGGTGGTGGCATCCCATCTACGGAGATCAGGGTGTCATTCTTCCTCATATTGATGACTGGCTGTTACAGGCGGGCCCGCCCCCACAGTGTCATCTCACAGACCACGGTGCACCTTCTGCATTCGCTGGGGTTCACTATAAACATGCATAAGTCACACCTGACTCCCTCTCAGATGCTCCCTTTCATCAGACCTGTTCTGGACAAGGTGTAGTTTCAGGCTTATTGGGTCGGACTAGATCACTGCCTAGAAAAAGTGCAATGATTGAGTCCCTACAAGCTTCCATGTGGCACAAGCTTGTTTGGAATGGCTGATCAAGCTGCTTGGGCGCAGAGGCCACTGGCAGAGTTTGTTTCTGCTTGTGCGGCTCATAGACATAGAGAGGACATAGAGGATATACCTCCTTTGGTTGAGGTCTTTTCTCTGTGTTTGAAACCTGCTGTCCTTTTATCCCAGTTGGACATATTATGAGGACTTTAAAAAAAAGTGTAGTTTCAGGCTTATCGACCTGAGCAGCGATTCCTGGATATTCAGGCTATGATACAGATCTTTCAGCCTCTATCCTGGATTTCGGTGAGACTGACTCTGAGGCTGTTGGGACTCGTGGCCTCCTGCTGGTGACGACACATGCCAGATGGCATATGTAGGCTCTGCAGTGGGACCTGAAGCTCCAGTGGGTGCAGCATCAAGGGAATCTCTCCGACTTGGCCCAAATCTCAGAGGGAACTGGGAAAGATAAGGAGTGGTGGTTAACGAACCGTAATTGGGTCAGAGGCAGATTCCTCTCCTTTCCACAACCAGGTCTGACAGAAGTGACAGATGCGTAACTCCTGGGATGGGGCGGCCATCTGGGAGAGGTGGAGATCAGAGGACTCTGGTGGCGTATCTCGGGTGGTTTAACACCTGTCGGGCTCTCTGAACGCCAGAGCTGGCTAACTCAATCGCACATGCCTAGCAGATCACAAATGGCATCTCTATCCAGGGGTGGAGCAAGGTCTCGTTGGACAGTGGGGAGAGCCTTGGTTAGATCTGTTCGCCTCCACCGAGAACGCGCAGTCAGCAGATTTGCGCACTGGAATTTTCAAGACAGCTCTTGCTTGGAGATGGGTTTTCTTCCCTAGTGGAAGTCAGGCCTCCTGTATGCTTTTCTGCCCATACCACTCCTGCCTAGAGTTCTCAAGAAGATTAGTTATGACTGGCCCAAGTAATCCATGTGGCTCCAGATTGGGCACAGAGAATCTAGTATACTGAGCTGCTGAGCATGTCCATTGATCCTCTGATCAGACTGCCCCTTCGGGAAGATCTTCTCACAGAGGAGTAAAACCTGTCCTCTTTCTGCCTTCTTGCATGGAGATTGAGCAACAGCAGTTGACAGCTTTTTACCTTCCTCCCAAAGTCTGTAACGTTATAGAAACATCATCATGGCAGCCAGTCGTCTCTCCACCAAAACGGTATATGCCTGTCGTTGGAAAACAATTGTGGCTTTTGATCCCCTTTCTCCCCCACTCTGAGGTTCTACTTTTCATTCTTCCCCTTGCCCAAGAGGGCTTTGCTTTGGGCCTCCCAAGGGCTATTTATCTGCCGTTTCTCCCTTTTTTTTTTTTTTTTTTTTTTTTGTGGTTGCCTGATCAAACATCCTTGTTTAAATCTCTTATGTTTCTTAGGTTACTCAAAGGACTCTTCGCCCCCCCCCCCCCCCCCCTTTCATTATGCATGAATGGGATCTTAATTTGGTACTGACCTTTTGGATGTCCGCTCATTTCGAGCCTCTACACAATTGTCCCCTCAGGCTTCTCACTTTGAAAACCGCCCTCCCTGTGGCAATTACATCAGCTCGCAGAGTGAGTGAGCTGCAGGCCTCATCATCCAAGCTACCTTACCTCTCTATCTTATCTGACAAAGTGGCGCTTCGCACAAAGGCCTCTTTTCTGCCAAAAAATGTCCATGACCTTTTATGTAGGCCAATGTATCATCCTGCCTACTTTTTATGCACCCCCACATCCTTCTAAGAAAGTGGAGAGACTCCACCGCCTGGACCCAAAAGGATTGTTGGTGTGCTATCTTAATCGTACCTGTAAGTTCCGGATGGATGACCAACTCTTCGTGGGGTATGTGGGTGCAAAGAAAGGTCTAGGGGTTTAGAAGAGAACCATCTCTCACTGGATCGTGCTCTGCATCAGGATCTGCTACGCACTGGCCAAAAAGCAACCTCATAAAGGTTTGCAAGCTCATTCCACCAGAGCTAAAGCTGTGAATGTGTTAGCTTGGGAGCTCTGATACTGTGCATCGGCCAGGTAGCAATGTGGCCATCTCTGCACATGTTCACCAAACATTACTGCCTGGTCAGTGAGGTCTGTAGGGATGAGCACTTTACCCATTCAGTCCTACAGGAGTTCCTTGTTTGAAATTGGTTCTCAGACCTTCCTACGGGGATGGTATTGCTTGAGTATCTATTGAAAGGTAAGGCATCTGTAGCTAGAAGTCTCTATCAGGTGAACAAGTTACTTAAGTTTGGTAACGCCTTACCTGGTAGAGACTATACTTAGCTGCATATTCCTTACGGACCCACCCATCCTCCCCACTGTGCGAACGTATTTCTAGGGGCAGGGACTTACCTTTGTCGCATAGGCTCTCATTATCCTAATGAGACTACTGGATTCGGGTGGCAGAATCACTGTGGGGGACTTAGTCTGAGCCCACTACAGGTGACACCCGTCAGCCTAATCCGGGTTTTGCTCCGGCTAACTAGCAGTGCCTCATTTCCACCCAAGAGCAGGGATGATTGGGCAGCGAAGCGCATGACCCAATCGATTCCTTGGGGAAATCGTAGTCACTCAGATTGCATCCGTTTCTCTCAGTTACATTAGTCTCACACATACAAGGACAATCAGAGACAGTATTTCAATAAGGTTTTATTGAAGCAACTACATCTTAGATAATAAAGCATGTACTGCAATAACTAGGATGATAAAGCATGACAGGATTAAAATTGTGACAAGGAGGGGGAAGCATAAAAATAATGCCATCATATTCTCACTAGAATCGTTACAAATGGCTCCTACCTAGGCTATGTTAGAGCACAGCATGTTAAGCTCTAATTCTGCCCTTCGGGTTCCCCTGGGAAGACCTCATCCCTCATAAATGAGCAAGAGGCCTGTAGTCTACATAAGCAGCTACAGCAAAGCACTCAGCATAGTGTCGTGGTCATCTGGCTGGAATCGCCCTCTAACGTACATGGGTCAAAGTAGTGTTTTTATAATAAAACAGCTGATGTTCCAAGAAAGGATCCCTACGTAAAGAGTGTATGTTTCTATGAACACTAGAGACAAAGCGTTACTATGTTTGCTGGCAACCTATCTTACTGCAGCCTTGAGAAAAGCACAGAGTGAAACAAATGTCTTGTTTAAGAACGCAGTGCTGGCCTAGGCAAAGAACAGCTAGATAGAGAAAATAAAACAAGACCACAAATGTGACTATTGTTAAAATAATAAAAGAAGCTGAATAAAATATACCTAGGTTAAAGTGCACAGCGGCAGGCCTAGTTTGCTAAAATAACGTGTATGAAGCTATAACTATAGCTATAACTAAAATTGCTACACGAGACCTTTTAGGGCCCTAG
Source organism: Pleurodeles waltl (assembly GCF_031143425.1). NCBI lineage: Eukaryota > Metazoa > Chordata > Amphibia > Caudata > Salamandridae > Pleurodeles > Pleurodeles waltl. Next base: position 60,063,289 of record NC_090436.1, read on the forward strand.
TTTTGACACACCATCTGGTGTGGAAAGTTGTGAAAAGAAACTGACTTTGGAGTGACTCAGTGGTTCCTAAATAAGAACCGCAACGTCATTTTTGGTACTCATGATGCAGACGACTGATGCGGAGCTGATAGATGCCACCTACAGGCCCGCAGGGGTACTGCTCCCGATAAACCTTCTGGATCCAGCCTGACGCCTGGGGAGAATTCATGTGTAAGGAATCTGCAGCGAGATATAGTCTCTACCAGATAAGGCATTACCAAATATAAGTAACTTGTCCTTCTAGATGGTAGAGGGGCTTTAGAGTTAGAGAATCATGGAACAAGACCTGGTTCTACCATAATACATGTTTTTATCTTCGAACATCAGCTCTTCTATAACTGGGAATGATTGGAAAACTGCAATTGTATGCACTTCCATTAATTCCAGAACGGTGTGCCTATGTTAACAATGCTATTGGGCAGCAGGTTTCTAAATGTATCAGTAATAGGGAAGACTTGCAGAATGGCGCCAAAATCCCTGGAAGGACATTTCTGACTGCACTGTAAACAATGAAGGGATAAATGTAATGACACATTTTGTCTTGGTTACGCACTCATTTCATGACCAAACAGGATGATCAAGATAATAAAGCACATGCACTTTAAAGTAATTAAAATAATTTTCTGATGTGATTACTGAAATACCTGAATTCTCATCTCCATTCTAGATCAAGGCTAAGCCCAATTGCATACGAATCCCAGTTAGGATTACCTGTAGGTGGCATTTGCATGACAGGAGTGATGTGGTATTCTGACCTACTGTTATGTTGAACACAAAGGGCTCCCCCTTGATCCATTGCTGCATTTGTCGGTTCCAGACAATCACCCAAAGCCCCCCTACCCATCCAATCATGTGTAGACACACAAACACATCTACGCATACACAACCATTCGTACACCTCACATTCATGATGTTTTCTGACATGGGAGAGGGGGGTTTCATTTTGTACCAGACTTATTTTTATTAAGGAGGACCAGGATACTGCTTCCACATCCACGCTAATGAGGCCTCTACGTGAGCCGGGATCATCTACCATGAGCCACCGGGCAAGTTATAACCTGGGTAGGGGACTCCGTTGCATATGGGTACACTTGTTTGCCCTGCCACAGCATTGTTGAGCACTCTAGCGAACAGTATGCGGCAACTGAGACAATAGTCTGAGTGTACACGAAAACCTTCCTGGCCAGTAATGATGAAATCAGCTGTACAGCCGCACTGTCGTGACAGGGACTTCTGACAGTACAGGCACTCATCACTTTACTCTTTTTCATCAATCATTGAGGATCGGAGCCTGCAATTCTTAGGTAAAACCTGTGCAGGCCGCTAGACTCATTTTTATGTATTGCCTGCACAGCGCTTGCATTCTACTTGTGAAATATTTAGTATTCAATATATATCTTTAAAGGGTTTAAATCCCACCCTTGCTTTTCATTGGTTCTTGTGCTTGCCATTTACTTTTCCTCTGTTTCTATTTAATTGGCTGTAGCATATTTCCTGCATTTACCAATGCTTGTGTTTTTGCTTATCAGTGTCCCAAGGTCCAAGTACTGTTTTCATCCACTTTGGTGGAACTTCTTTTAAACGTGTCAGCAACCCTGCTGTCACTACAAAATCTACATCCTTGCTTTGAAGCAACGGTGCTGCCTGAGTGCCGTGGACTCAGCATGCTGTGTTGGTCTCAGAGGAGTCCTCGTGATAGCAGTTCTCCCTGCTTTTGTGGGAAGACAATACTCCCATCGCAACACCACCCCCCCCCCCCCCCCCCCCCTCCCCCAGGGCAATGCGCACTCAGCAGGGAGACCTATTCTAGTGCTCCCTGTTGTTAGCTAGGCCCTGCCACGCTGCCAGGAACCAAGTCTCTCACTGTTCCGATATCCGCAGTGCCAGCAAATGGCTGCTAATCTCCTTACTAATTGGGCAACAGCTTTGAGATGAGGCTTCAGAATTGAAAGAAATGCTGGGCAGTCCTAGGATTTTAACAGGTGAGTTTGTCTACAGCAGCCAGTAATCCAGTGCTTAATTTGTGCTTGTTGTTGCCGGTGCTGAGCACCGGCACTTATTTTTGAGGGCAGGGGCTTATACTTCTGCCTCAAGCATTTGCTGCGAGCAAAAGACACATAAGGGAAAGACGGAGGAAGGGAAAAACAAAAAAGCGTCACAAACGGAGAAAGTAGAAAGCTGCAAGAGTGAGCTGAAGGGGCAGGGAGTGGCTTTAAATGGATTGAGGAAGCCCGAGATGGCTTCAGGATTCCGTGTTCACACATTTAATTGCAGCAGCCGCGTGTTTAAGAGGCGGGAGCCCGACTATGAAACTGTTCTTTTTTTAAATCCAGGATGGGGGAAATAGCGTGGAACTTTGATGTTTTTCTTTCTGCTATCGCTGCTTGTAATGCAAGTACCCCAAGTGCATGCACTATGTTCGAGAGAAGAAAGATGGAGGTCGCTCGGCCTTGAAAAAGACGTTTTTTGGGGGGCGGGGGGTCACATATTTAAACAAAGAAAGCTGTTACACTTAAGAATCTTAAAAGCTCACATTTTCATTTCAGGAAATACATCTGTGCGCCAGGAAATGCAGCTTTAAATATGTACAGATTAGAAAATGGACTCGGCTTTCACTACCTCCGTGCTTCAGTTTAAGGTGCAGCGGATGAGTTTCTTAATTCCTGATTAGCAGCCATCCTGCTTTCAGGCATGGATGGCTGCTAATAATTCAGCAGCAATCCAACAAAATACCAGAAATTTACTCTTTCCACCGCTTCCTGGCGGCGGTCACGGATTATGACTCGCCAGCAATTCTCCCGCAGGAGTATGCTGCTGTGCCAGTCCCGGGCAAGGCTGTGAGGACCAGCCAAACCAGCTTTAGGGGGCACTAGCAGGCTACGCCGGGCTCGCGCGCACACGAGCGTGGCTCCTGCAAGCAGACAGGTCGGGGATGTATGCGCTGTGGCTACGGCCTCATGGCAATGAAATCTGACTTTGTCGCATACACTATTCCATTATTTGAATGTTCGCAAAAAAAAATAAAAAAAATCTGTACGTGAATATAACACCCAGCCCAAGACTACTACATTAAACCATGATAAAGTCCAACTGGGCGCCCACTCTAAGGGGCATATTTATACTCCGTTTGCGCCAAATTTGCGTCGTTTTTTTCGACGCAAAACTAACGCCATATTTATACTTTGGCGTTAGACGCGTCTAGCACCAAAGTATGGGCAAATAGCGTCATTTTTTTGCGTGAACGCCTTCCTTGCGTTAATGAGATGCAAGGAAGGCGTTCCCGTCTAAAAAAATGACGGTGACGCAAATGCGTCGTATTTATACTCCCGGGCAAAAATCACGCCCGGGAGTGGGCGGGGCAAAAAACCCCAGCATTTGCGCCACTTTTTAACGCCTGCTCAGGGCAGGCGTTAAGGGGCCTGTGGGCTCAAAATGAGCCCACAGGTGCCCTCCCCTGCCCCCAGGGACCCCCCCTGCCACCCTTGCCCACCCCAGGAGGACCCCCAAGGATGGAGGGACCCATCCCAGGGACATTCAGGTAAGTATAATTTTTTTTTTTTTAATTTTTTTTGGGTGGCATAGGGGGGCCTTATTTGTGCCCCCCTACATGCCACTATGCCCAATGACCATGCCCAGGGGACAGAAGTCCCCTGGGCATGGCCATTGGGCAAGGGGGCATGACTCCTGTCTTTACTAAGACAGGAGTCATTTAAATGGCGTCTGGGCGTCGTTAAAAATGGCACAAATCGGGTTGAGGCGATTTTTTTGCCTCAACCTAACTTGCCCCATTTTAAGACGCCCTAACGCCATTTTTCCCAATGCCGGCGCTGCCTGGTCTACGTGGTTTTTTTCCACGCACACCAGGCAGCGCCGGTCTGCTTGCGCCGGCTAACGCCATTCCATAAATACGGCGCCCGCATGGCGCTTCAGAATGGCGTTAGACGGCGCTAAATTTTTTGACGCTAAACTGCGTTAGCGCAGTTTAGCGTCAAAAAGTATAAATATGGGCCACAATTTACCAGAACTGACCAGGGCACATGTTGCATTATATAAAAACTCCCATCTCTCATGGTTACTCGATCGTATGTCCGTTCCTTTTTACACTAATATAGAGGTGAATTAATTTAGTTTTATATCATGCAGCACTGGGGGAGATGGCTGATCCCTTAGCTGGCTTAGCAAATAAAATGGCAATAACTATTCAGGTTCACGCGGTCTGCTTATAGGATGGTCACAACAAAGCAACCAGATTGCAAAAGTCTAAACCAGTCTACCAAACGCACACTGGCTGGACCGCCGATATCAGGCTTTGCATGGGGATGAGATGAGATATGCGCTTCCTGAGTAACCCTTAAACATCTCTCCTGAAGACACCCCACCCCATTCATAATTTAGTTATTAAAACTATGCAATGTTACAAACTTTAAGGTGTCCCTGAATCCACATGCCCATTAGTTAATTGGCGCTGTTCTGGGTAAACAACGAAGACCTCGTCTGGAAAAATACTCGGCTATATATGGCAGAGAAGGTAGGAGTACAAACCCACAGCTGAGGCGAGGCACTGCCATATCAATGGGAAAACCAGACAGCATAATTACAAAGGGTCTCTATGGGCAATTTACTCATTAAACTACAGCGAACCACCTCTGATTGCAAACTAAGGGGCAGCAAATGTTTACGGTAGAGTTTAACCATCAATATCTAATGCTGTTTTCTAAAGCAGATAACTGCATTCCTTACCTGACAATTTTAACAGCAACAAAACCCAAAATGCATGCAACAAATCCTCAGTTTGAAAGAGGGATTTTAATATGTGCCCATCCCATTACCAGAGAACTGCAGGACACTGCGGCAGAACAGCCATGTACAAACACAGCTACGTTTCAATGCCCATTCATGATATTAGCGTTTCAGTGTAGTTTCCAGATATTCATGTGTTTGTTTAATAGTCATGTATTTTTTTTTCCACTTTATTAACGATACCAGCATGTCATGTATTTTACGAGTGGCTAATACACTGGTCCGCTTTTATTAAGGCGCACGTCTTTGCGTCACATTATGACCCTGCGTTTTAATATCTAATCACAATGTTAGCGCATCGCTCTTACTGCAAGCAGCCAGCGAGCCAGCCTCATTTAGGACACAGCACGGCTTTGCCTCATTTTGTAACTTTGCAAGTCTTTAACCTTTAGTGATTGTTCACGTTCTGATTACATGTTCATAGCGAGCGGTTTATATACTGGATCGTTTTTGGGCTTTCGCTGGTGACACAAAGCTTGAGGCTTTAAACACATCATACACTGAAATAAGACTGCTAGATACAGGTGGCACTGTGCTTGTGAAATCTATTATTAAAATATACCTTAAAGGGGGCTTACACCAGGCCCTCTTGCTTTTGATTGGCTCCTGTGCTTGCTACTTACTTTTCCTCCATTTCTATTAGCTGTAGCATATTATTTCCTGATCTTCCTCATGTGAGTGCTCTTAGTGTCCCGAGGCCCAAGTACTATTTATATCCACTTTTGGGGAACCCTTTATTTTTTGGCTGCACAGCGCTTGCACTGTGCTTGTTTTGTTTGTCTTCCTCTCTTTATGTAATCTCCTTGTTGCTGAAACACGTTGGCGTTCTAGTGTGCTCTTTCTCCAGTGTGTACCTTGTTCTCCTGTTTCTATAACTTCTATTTATTATTACACAAGGCTTGGAAGACATCAATCTCCAAGCCTCGCTTTCAGCCCCTAGACCCGCCCTCCCCAAATCATTTGCTATACCTGCTTGTTTAGCCTTCGTGCACTCTTTCACAGCAAGTGTTTATTTTATTCAGGTTACTGGTACCAGTCCAATCTATGTTTGTCACTTGTCAGCTGCAATTTTGTCACAAGGGCAAGGTAATTTTGAATTCTTTAAGCAATGCATGTTATGTGATCTTATGATGGAAAGGTTTTGGAAATTTATACATATATATATTTTTTTTTGCATCTGTGTACCTAAACGTTTGGTGATGTTTTAGTACACAATTCTCTTTCTTTCACATTAGTTGCTTTTGGTCACGTTTTATTAAAAAAAAAAAAATAATAATTTAACCTATTCTTATTTCTACATTTACTCCTCAGCGCCAATAACGAACCGACCGCAGTGAGATATCTTGGCTTAGCCCGCGCTGTCCATATGTCGTTACTAATGTGCAACAACTACGTCTGACAGGTTTAGCTAATCTAAAGTGACCTAACTCCATTCTTCGCCTCTTTCGCAACTGAAACACGACCTTCCCGCCCTGCACAAAAATGCACCGCTGACACGTCACATGTGCTCATGGCTTCCAATGTCTGTCTTGTAAGCGCTCTGTGAAGCAGTCCCATCAGATCAATGTTATTCAGATCAACTTGGAGCTTCCCGATGCGGAGGGTAACCAACCCGGATCTTAAAACACCACACATGTACTAAATGGTGAAATCCAAGTAGGGAATGAGCGCGTCCTTGCTAAATGTCTGCAGGAACGCCTCCCTAGGATACATTAAATCTGTCTGAGTGGTCGAAGTAAATGTTATCTTTGCAATGACTGGTCTGAGTAAAGGCCTTTTTTTTTAACTAGAGGGACAACACAAAAGAGCATACAACTGTTGCAGAATTATTTATTCAATTGTTTGTCTTGTGTATTATAAAAATGTATTCTGCTGCACAACACTTACATACCTTTCATCTACTCTGACACTGTTCACCCTGCACACTCACCCACCATTTACTCTGCCCAGTCACCTTGACATTGCACTGACAGATACTGCTCACCCACCACTCACACATTACTGACTCTGCACTCACACACCATTGACATACCTGTAGGAAAGTACTCTCTTTTTGGCATGGTTACCCCCACTTTATGCCTGTTGTCAGTAGGTTTTGTCTGTGTGCACTGGGATCCTGTTAACCAGGACCCCATTGACTATGCTCTCTCCCTTCAAATTTGGTTGCTTGGACCACCCACACACATCCCGCATTTGCCATACTGGTGCCCCTTTGTAAGTCCCTAGTATATGGTACCCAGGGCATTGGAGCACCAGGGGTCACCCATGGCCTGCAGCATGTATTATGCCACCCATGGGAGCCCATGTAAAATGTGCCTGCAGGCCTGCCATTCCAGCCTGCGTGAAAAGGTGCATGCGCCTTTTCACTTCAGGTCACTGTAAGTCACCGCTATGGTAGGCCCTCCTAGCTTAGAGGGCAGGGTGCAGGTACTTGTGTGTGAGGGCACCCCTGCATGAGCAGAAGTGCCCCCATGAACTCCAGCTCAATTTTCCTGGATTCTGTGAGTGCGGGGACACCATATTACGTGTGTATTTGACATAGGTCACTACCGATGTCCAGCTACATAATGGCAACTCCGAACCTGGGCATGTTTGGTATCAAACATGTCAGAATCATACCCCAACACTGTTGCCAGTATTGGTTGTATGATTCCAAACACCATGGGGGCTCCTTAGAGGACCCCCAGCATTGCTCCTACCAGTTTGCAGCGTTTTTCCGGGCAACCCGCGATCCTGCCATTCTACAGACCGGTTTCTGCCCTCCAGCAGCTTAACCAGCTCAAGCCCAGGAAAGCAGAGCAAACGATATCCTTTGGGAGAGGAAGGCAACACCCTCTACCTTTAGAAATGGGTGTTAAATGGCTTAGGAGGGGGTAGCCTCCCCAAGCCACTGGTACGCTTTGAAGGGCACATTTGGTGTCTTCCTTGCATAAACCAGTCTGCACCAGTTCAGGGACCTCCAGTCCCTCCTCTGGTGCAAAACTGGACAATGCAAAGGGAGTTAATCACTCCTCTGTCCATCACCACCCCAGGGGTGGTGCCCAGAGCTCCTCCAGGTGGCCGCTTGATTCTGCCAGCTTGAAACCAAGATGTGCAGAGGCCTCTGGGAGCATCTGGGTGACAAGGTTAGGCAGGTGACGTCACAGCCCCCTCTTGATAGGTGGTCACCCTGCTTGGTGACCAATCCCCCTTTCTGGGCTATTTAGGGTCTCCCTCTTGGGTGGGGTCCTCCGATTTGAAATGCAAGACTCCGGCAGGACTCCTCTGCAATGTTTACTTCAACTTCTGGCCACTGGAACCGCAACTGGACTTCACAGGAACGTACAATCTGTAGTTACAGTGATGAGACTGCAACATTGTTCTGCGGCTCCTTCTAGCAACTACACATTTCCCCGGGTGTGCATCCTCTGAGGGCAACGAGTCTTCAGCCTGCACAAGAAGCAAGAAGGAATCTTACTTGGAGTGAAGGAGTCACTCCCCTGCATCCGCAGGCACCAACTGCAACTACGACTGGCTGCATGGATCTTCTCCCATCCTGAGATGCGTGGATCCTGGATCCCAGGTGGTGGTCTGGAGTGGTCCCCTCTGCCATCTAACTTTGGAGATGGTAGGTCCTTGCCTTTCAACGCAGGACAGTACCCCCTGGCACTGCGTCTCTTGCAGCTACCAAGGCTTGTTGGCATCTCCTCCAAGGGATCTTTAGGCTCCATGTAGCCCCAGCCCCCAGCACTCTTCTTTACAATGCACAGCCCTCTATGTGCTTCTCCGGCGACGTGGGACTCCTTTCCAAGTGTGCTGCATGGGCCTCACCGTGACTCCTGTGCTTGCTGCCTATGGGTCATCTGTGGGTACTGCCTCCCTGTCTTCTGACTCTCCTGGTTGCTGAGGATCACTCTGATCTCCCTTCCATGAGTTTGGTACCCCTGGACCTTGATGGTCCCCGGCAGCTCCACTTTTCTTCATTCGCGACAATTGCCTATACCGAGGCTTGTTGGTGGTCTTCTCACACCACAGACTCACTGCAATTCTTCATCCAGCATGGGACGTTGACTGCATTATTCAGGAACTCTTCAGCTGTTCCAGTGCTGCATTGCTGACCGTCTTCGTCTCACCGTCGACCAGATCCTGCATCCACAGACAGGTGGGTAGTGGCTCGCGCCACGACCGGACTCTCCAACGTGAACTGGACTTGTTCCCCTTTTATTTTTTTTATTTTTTTCAGGTCTCCTTCTTCCATGCCCCACCTCTGGTTTCTTGCAGTCTTGTCTGGGTCTGCAATATCCTTCTCTGAAGTCCTTTTGGTAGGTTGGGGACCAAACCAGTTACTTACCTCTTTCCTCCTGGTCGTTGGGTAGCACTCTGGTACTTACCTTTGGAGTTTCCTAGTTCCTCCAACTCCCCTCTACCAATTCCACTTCCTTGGATGGGGACCCGACTTTTGCATTCTGCTTACTTAGTATATGATTTGGTTCACCCCTCCCAAACCAACGGCCTTCAGCGTTGCCTATTGCTTTTCACTGTTTTCTATTGCTTTTTTTGCCAATCTTTGATTGGTACTGTACATATAATATCATGTTACTTAACTCCTATTGGAGTATTGCCATATCTAGTGTTTTAGTGTTTGTGTTACCATAATAAAGTACTTTTATTTTTGTAACACTGTGTGTTTTTTTTTCACGTGTGTAAGTGCTATGTGACTACAGTGGTATTGCATAAGCTTTCCATGTCTCTTAGATAAGTCTTGGCTGCTCATCCCCAGCTACCTCTAGATAGCTTGACTTCCTAGACACTGACTACACCTCAATGATAGGGGATACCTGGACCTGGTATAAGGTGATAATAGCATAGGTACTCACGACACACTAGGCCAGCTTCGTACAATACCTCCCACCCAACAATCACATTCCTCACACCCTCGTTGCACCCTGAACTCAAATCGCTCATCCTGCACTTATACTACTAACATACCGCTCACCCTATACTTGCACCCCTCTTACTTTGTACAGGGTATCATCTCTCACCCTGTATACACACACACACACAATTCTCATTCTGCACTGAACAAACATCAATCAGCATGCACTGTGGCACTTTCACCCTGCACTTAAACATTTATCAACCTTCAGTCATGTGCCACTCACCATGCACAGAGCACTCACACGATTCTTCCTGCACTCATACACTGCTCCCACACTGCTTAACTTATCACTAATCCCATAGGCAAACCCTAATGCATCTACCAATGCTTGCTATCTAGATTCTAAGACTTTTTATCACTGTATATTCACTACTTTCTACAGCTCAGGTAGCTTATTTTCCATTTCTTGGGCATTAAATAATGTATGACATTGCAGCAGTTGACCACCATAACTTCTTCATCTTATGTTTAACAGGCATCTGGTGTATGCTGTACTGTGTTTGCTACCATTCTTACTAGGTTTGTCTAGAACAGTCTGGCACCCATACAGGGTATGTGGCCCAATACACGCAGGAGAGAATCAAGGGGCACCTAACTCACAGGTGGTGGTCACCCTATTAGTGTCTATGACCATTTCTCCATCTCCCAAATAGACAGCGTGTAGCAGGTTATCAAGATCTATGGAGATGCTTTTAGTAGTTGAGTATTCTCTACCATGCCAATGCAATGTACAGTTGTTACATGTTGTATTCCAGGTTTTACAAAAAAAAAAATCTCTCTAAGCCAGTTGTACTTCATAACTGAACACCAACACTTTTGTAAATCCTCCCACCAAGGTACACCACAACAGATTCAGTCCTATTAATTGGAATGATAAACAACAAGCACCACAGCAAAACAGTAAAGTGTTTCTAGGTCCAGCAGTATCAAAGGCGTGGGATTACTACCGCTCAACTTGTGCTAATAGGATAGTGGGAGCCCTCAACATCCAATTACTTCCACGCAAGCTACAAGTCCTCCCCTCACAGTGCTAACCTCCAAATATAAACCAGGCCGCTTGGTGTAATTCATTTTATCCTTGTATTTTTTAATTTCTTTTTTAATTGTTTAGGTCCAAAAACCCAGAAATCCTAAACCTGTATCCTAAAACACAATAAACAAATGAGTTTTACTACATTTTTAATGAGGGCCATAGCCCTTTTTAAGGAAACCTATATATTTTTTTGTTTTACCTTTAGTCTCATTCGCTCCTAAACCCTAACAAACCCTGCACACCGAGCCTATTCCAACCCTCTACCATCCCATACATAATTACACCTACTCTTATACTAACCCTGAACACTCAAAACACCTCTGCATGTCTGTGTACACCCACCCACCCACATATATAAAAAAACAAAAAATAAAGTTAAGTATTGAAACAAGATAACATTTAAAACGGAAAAGAAACACTGAAATTCACAAGTTATAATTTATTGAGCTCACTTTAATGCATGGCTCTCCGTTAACTGCATATAGCCTCACTTATAGGATCACTCATGTCAGGTTAAATGACATAGTTTTGTTAAATGACATAATTGATGACATCATGGATAACACCATAGTGCTAGATAGCATGGAAATAGCATAAGACCTGGAGATAAATGTTGCTGTGCATATTCTTAGTTATATGGTGCACCATTTATAAATCACTAAAGTTTGGGGTGCAAGGCTTGAGTGTACCTGATGTTGGTTTCAGACATATGTTTCAAAGTAGTTTGTGGCTTAAATCTAAAGCCGGTTCCGAAAAATCTGTGAGAAAGCCCACACCTTCTGTTCACAATAGATTATCCACCAGTGGTTATCCAGACATGTAACTTTGTTAAATAGTTGTAATACAGTACTATAGACAAATTTAATGTAACAATGACTTTTACAAGGTGTGAATGATGATTTCCTCAACGTTGCTGAAGATTGAGGCATTGCACATCTCTGAATAGAGGCTTTGAATGGTGACCCAAGTACTAGAGTTGGCCAGCGCAGCAGGGGTGTAGGAGGGCCTGGCCTTCTAATATAGGATGAAAACTAGTGCTGCCGTTGTCACACCCCAAATGGTAAATAGTCTTCAGGTGTTTTTAAAATTTGTTTTTTCACATCAGTTAATGCTCCTTACTGCTTGTTTCCACAGTTGCACTGCAGCCCTACAGATGGGCTCCGCACTAGATGGACACCCCGTGTGTTTCCTTCAAGTCACCAAAATGCCCTACAGATGTAGAATAATAATCATGTTACCGTCTTGGGAAATTTTTATTTTCATCTAACAGTCCCTTATTTGAAGACATTAACCCGCCTCCTTGAATTAATGTCCAACCTTGGTTTTCCCCAGCAAGTTTGTTCTCCTACCCATATTGGGGGGGAGGGGTCCCACTCTCTATGGTATTTTCACCAACAATGGGAATCTGACTATTGATTGTGTTATTCCCCCTTAGCTGGGCAGACCATCAGGCTATCATATTCACTGCCCTCTTTCCACGTCAAGGGTAAGCCTGGCTTCATTCAAATTTATCACTTGCAGAAATTTGAACAAGAATACACCTGACAGCCTGGAAAAGGCGCTGAATCACTCCTGAGCAAGACTTGTTGGCTCCTCTGTTCTGCAGAAGGCTTCCAAGCCTGGGTCACCAGTTCTCTGGATAGCATAGCCCCTCTTAAGGTCAAAATGGTCACTAGAAGTAAACCATTGGCGCCCTGGTGGCCAGAAGAACTTAAGGATCTTAGACAGGAATGCTGCAGATAAATAGTGGAAATTGAAGTCTACTCCAAGCCCTGGGGAAAAAGAGAAGCATAAAGCCGTTTTGCTGCTTTATACACACACCATCAAATTGGCCAAAGTATTATTTTTTTTTAAACAGAAAATTAGAGCTGCCAACAACTCTTTCAATCTACTCTTTAAAGTAGTAAAAAGACTGCCCACCCCCAATCCCAGGGCACATTGAATCCACCTGAAGACTTCTGTGACAGAGTGGCACTATATTTCTGGGACAACATTTTGAATATTTACTCTGACTTCAATTTACATGGGGAAAGTGAGTCCCTCCCTAAAAACGCCACCTCGTGCCTTCAGCTTAATCAGCTCACTGCATTTCCCTTTTGTTCCTTCCAGCAAAGCAAATACTTATTGTTGAGTGTTAAATCTGGATCTCCGTCTCATCCTTGTTTACCTAAAATTCTTCACGTGGCCCCAGATCCAATCGTTGACTTTTTGCAGAATGTGTTTACCCTCACACTGTATATGGGAATCTTTCCCACCCCTTGGAAGCTATTGATTGTTACTCCACTACTTAAAAAACCTTGGCCCATATTTATATTTTTTAGGGCCGCATTTGCGTCATTTTGTGATGCAAAAGCAGCGCAAACTTACAATATACAATTGTATTTTGCGTCAAAAAGTGGCGCAAATGCGGCACTAAAAAATTATAAATATGGGCCCTAATGTGGATCCGAAAGATACAAAAAAACCTCTGTCCTATTGCTCTGCTACCAACACCGGCCAAGATACTTAAAAAGTTTGTTAACCAGGAATTTGTTAAGTTGATTGAGAGTCACAATATTCTTGACCACTTGCAAAACGGTTTCAAGAGTGGCCACAGTACAGAGTCTGTTCTTGTTGTGGCTGCTGATAGCACCTGCCGCCAGAATGAACAGGGTGGGTGATACTTGATCTATCAGCAGCATCCAACACTGTCTCTCTGGTGCGGATGATCCAACGTCTGCAGCAAGTCAGTATTGGTGGGACTGTGCTAAAGCTCCTCCACTCTTTCCTAATCAACAGAGTACAAATTGTCAGCTGTGGGCGGTTTCAAGATGGAAGCCTTTAGCCTTCCCTGTGGGACTACCCCAAAGTTCTTCCTTGAGTCCGACTCTTCTTAATGTGTATGCTCTCTGTAAGGAAATGCCTCCTTGGCATGGTTACCCCCTGACTTTTTGCCTATGCTGATGCTATGTTTTGAATTGAAAGTGTGCTGAGGCCTGCTAACCAGGCCCCAGCACCAGTGTTCTTTCCCTAACCTGTACTTTTGATTCCACAATTGGCACACCCTGGCATCCAGATAAGTCCCTTGTAACTGGTACCTCTGGTACCAAGGGCCCTGATGCCAGGGAAGGTCTCTAAGGGCTGCAGCATGTATTATGCCACCCTAGAGACCCCTCACTCAGCACAGACACACTGCTTACAAGCCTGTGTGTGCTAGTGAGAACAAAATGAGTAAGTCGACATGGCACTCCCCTCAGGGTGCCATGCTAGCCTCTCACTGCCTATGCAGTATAGGTAAGACACCCCTCTAGCAGGCCTTACAGCCCTAAGGCAGGGTGCACTATACCATAGGTGAGGGTACCAGTGCATGAGCACTGTACCCCTACAGTGTCTAAGCAAAACCTTAGACATTGTAAGTGCAGGGTAGCCATAAGAGTATATGGTCTGGGAGTCTGTTTTACACGAACTCCACAGCACCATAATGGCTACACTGAAAACTGGGCACAATAAATGCACACTGATGCCAGTGTACATTTTATTGTAAAATACACCACAGAGGGCACCTTAGAGGTGCCCCCTGAAACCTAACCGACTATCTGTGTAGGCTGACTGGTTCCAGCAGCCTGCCACACTAGAGACATGTTGCTGGCCCCATGGGGAGAGTGCCTTTTTTCACTCTGAGGCCAGTAACAAAGCCTGCACTGGGTGGAGATGCTAACACCTCCCCCAGGCAGGAGCTGTAACACCTGGCGGTGAGCCTCAAAGGCTCACCCCTTTGTCACAGCCCAGCAGGACATTCCAGCTAGTGGAGTTGCCCGCCCCCTCCGGCCACGGCCCCCACTTTTGGCGGCAAGGCCGGAGGAAACAAAGAAAACAACAAGGAGGAGTCACTGGCCAGTCAGGACAGCCCCTAAGGTGTCCTGAGCTGAAGTGACTCTAACTTTTAGAAATCCTCCATCTTGCAGATGGAGGATTCCCCCAATAGGATTAGGGATGTGACCCCCTCCCCTTGGGAGGAGGCACAAAGAGGGTGTACTCACCCTCAGGGCTAGTAGCCATTGGCTACTAACCCCCCAGACCTAAACACGCCCTTAAATTTAGTATTTAAGGGCTTTCCCTGAACCTAGAAATTAGATTCCTGCAACTACAAGAAGAAGGACTGCAAAGCTGAACACCCCTGCAGAGAAAGACCAGAAGACACCAACTGCCTTGGCCCCAGAACTCACCGGCCTGTCTCCTGCCTTCCAAAGAACCCTGCTCCAGCGACGCTTTCCAAGGGACCAGCGACCTCTGAATCCTCTGAGGACAGCCCCGCTTCGAAGAAGACAAGAAACTCCCGAGGACAGCGGCACTGCTCCAAAAGAACTGCAACTTTGTTACAAGGAGCAGATTTAAAGACCCCTGCAACTCCCCGCAAGAAGCGTGAGACTTGCAACACTGCACCCGGCGACCCCGACTCGACTGGTGGAGAACAAACAGCTCAGGGAGGACCCTCCGGCGACTCTACGACTGTGAGTAACCAAAGTTGTCCCCCCTGAGCCCCCACAGCGACGCCTGCAGAGGGAATCCCCAGGCTCCCCCTGACCGCGACTGTCTGAACTCCATTTCCCGACGCCTGGAAAAGACCCTGCACCCGCAGCCCCCAGCGCCTAAAGAAACGGAACTTCTGTGCAGGAGTGACCCCCAGGAGGCCCTCTCCCTTGCCTAGGTGGTGGCTACCCCGAGGAGCCCCCCCCTTGCCTGCCTGCACCGCTGAAGAGACCTCTTGGTCTCCCA
This sequence comes from Pleurodeles waltl, assembly GCF_031143425.1. Taxonomy (NCBI): domain Eukaryota; kingdom Metazoa; phylum Chordata; class Amphibia; order Caudata; family Salamandridae; genus Pleurodeles; species Pleurodeles waltl. The sequence goes on from NC_090436.1 coordinate 60,078,834, forward strand.
TTGAAAACTGAAGGAAACCCGACGCTTGTTCCCACACTGCACCCGGCTGCCCCCGCGCTGCTGAGGGTGTACTTTCTGTGCTAACTTGTGTCCCCCCCGGTGCCCTACAAAACCCCCCTGGTCTGCCCTCCGAAGACGCGGGTACTTACCTGCAAGCAGACCGGGACCGGGGCACCCCCTTCTCTCCATTGAAGCCTATGTGTTTTGGGCACCTCTTTGACCTTTGCACCTGACCGGCCCTGAGCTGCTGGTGTGATAACTTTGGGGTTGCTCTGAACCCCCAACGGTGGGCTACCTTGGACCAAAAACTGAAACCTGTAAGTGTCTTACTTACCTGTTAAAACTAACAATAACTTACCTCCCCCAGGAACTGTGAAAATTGCACTGTGTCCACTTTTAAAACAGCTTATTGTGTTTTATGTGAAAAGTATACATGCTAAAGTAATGATTTAAAGTTCCTAGAGTACTTACCTGCAATACCTTTCAAGCAAGCTATTACATGTAAAATTTGAACCTGTGGTTCTTAAAATAAACTAAGAAAAGATATTTTTCTATAACAAAACCTATTGGCTGGATTTGTCTCTGAGTGTGTGTACCTCATTTATTGTCTATGTGTATGTACAACAAATGCTTAACACTACTCCTTGGATAAGCCTACTGCTCGACCACACTACCACAAAATAGAGCAATAGTATTATCTCTTTTTACCACTATTTTACCTCTAAGGGGAACCCTTGGACTCTGTGCATGCTATTCCTTACTTTGAAATAGCACATACAGAGCCAACTTCCTACATTGGTGGCAGCGGTGGGATACAAGACTTTGCATTTGCTGGACTACTCAGCCAATACCTGATCACACGACAAATTCCAAAATTGTCATTAGAAATTGATTTTTGCAATTTGAACTATTTTTCTAAATTCTTTAAAGTCCTGCTAGGGCCTTGTGTTAGTCCCTGTTAGCATTTCTTTTAGAGTTTAAAAGTTTGTAAAAGTTTGAATTAGATTCTAGAACTAGGTTTAGATTCTTAAAAAGCATTCCAACTTTTAGAAGAATAATGTCTAGTACAGATATGAATGTGGTGGAACTCGACACCACACTTTACCTCCATCTCCAGATGAAAGAGCTAAGGTCACTCTGTACAATAAGAAAAATAACAATGGGCTCCAGACCTACCAAACTACAGCTCCAGGAGCTGTTGGCAGAGTATGATAGAGCCAACCCCTCTGTGGATGGCAACACAGAGGATAATGATAGTGACTTGGAGGGTGATTCCCCCCCACCAGTCCTATCTAGGGAGAACAGGGCTTCTCAAGCCCTGACTCCAACAATAATAGTCAGAGAGACTGACTCCCTCACAGGAGGGACCAGCACCTCTGAAGTCACTGAGGATAACTCCAGTGAAGAGGACATCCAGTTAGCCAGGATGGCCAAAAGATTGGCTTTGGAAAGACAGATCCTAGCCATAGAAAGGGAAAGACAAGAGATGGGCCTAGGACCCATCAATGGTGGCAGCAACATAACTAGGGTCAGAGATTCTCCTGACATGTTGAAAATCCCCAAAGGGATTGTAACTAAATATGAAGATGGTGATGACATCACCAAATGGTTCACAGCTTTTGAGAGGGCTTGTGAAACCAGAAAAGTGAACAAATCTCACTGGGGTGCTCTCCTTTGGGAAATGTTCACAGGAAAGTGTAGGGATAGACTCCTCACACTCTCTAAAAAAGATGCAGAATCTTATGACCTCATGAAGGGTACCCTGATTGAGGGCTTTGGATTCTCCACTGAGGAGTATAGGATTAGATTCAGGGGGGCTCAAAAATCCTCGAGCCAGACCTGGGTTGACTTTGTAGACTACTCAGTAAAAACACTAGATGGTTGGATTCAAGGCAATGGTGTAAGTGATTATGATGGGCTGTACAATTTATTTGTGAAAGAACACCTATTGAGTAATTGCTTCAATGACAAACTGCATCAGCATCTGGTGGACCTAGGACCAATTTCTCCCCAAGAATTGGGAAAGAAGGCGGACCATTGGGTCAAGACTAGGGCGTCCAAAACTTCCACAGGGGGTGACCAAAAGAAAGGGGTCACAAAACCTCCCCAGGGGAAGGGTGGTGAGACAACCAAAAACAAAAATAGTAAAGAGTCTTCTACAGGCCCCCAAAAACCTGCACAGGAGGGTGGGCCCAGAGCCTCTTCACAAAACAATTCTGGGTACAAGGGTAAAAACTTTGATCCCAAAAAGGCCTGGTGTCGTAGCTGTAGTCAGTCTGGACACCAAACTGGAGACAAGGCCTGTCCCAAGAAAGATACCACTTATAACTCCCATCCAGCTAAAACTGGAATGGCCAGTCTCCAAGTGGGATCAACAGTGTGCCCAGAGCAAATCAGGTGTCACACTGAAGCTACATTAGTCTCTGAGGGTGGGGTGGATTTAGCCACACTGGCTGCTTGGCCCCCTAACATGCAAAAATACAGGCAGCAGCTCTTAATTAATGGGACAAGTGTAGAGGGCCTGAGGGATACAGGTGCCAGTGTCACCATGGTGACAGAGAAACTGGTTTCCCCTGGCCAATACCTGACTGGACAAACCTATCCAGTCACCAATGCTGACAATCAAACTAAAGTGCATCCCATGGCAATGGTAACTTTAGAGTGGGGAGGGGTCAATGGCCTGAAACAGGTGGTGGTCTCCTCGAATATCCCAGTAGACTGTTTGCTTGGAAATGACCTGGAGTCCTCAGCATGGGATGAGGTAGAACTGAAAACCCATGCAGCCATGCTGGGTATCCCTGAACTGGTGTTTGTCAAGACTAGGGCACAGTGCAAGGCACAGGGTGAAAAAGTAGAGCTGGAGTCTGGAAGAATGGCCCAGCCTACCAAGAGAAAAGGAAAGTCAGTTGGGAAACCAACTGCAACACAACACCAAAAAGAGAACCTCTCTTCTCAGGAAGAAGTTCTGCCCTCTGAGGGAACTGAGCCTATGGAGCTGGAGCCTTATCAGGTTGAGCTCTTAGGCCCAGGGGGACCCTCAAGGGAAGAGTTGTGTAAGGGACAAGAAACCTGTCCCTCTCTTGAAGGCCTAAGGCAGCAAGCTTCTTCAGGGACCAAACCACAGCAAAGGCCTCCCTCTCAATGGCACTCCAACGCTGCTCCCTGGGGAGTAACCTCCTGCTAATGAAAGCAACAGGCTGGTCAAGGCCATCATCATTTGTTTGGGACAAAACTGCCCCTATCCCACGTTCAGAGGCATCTGTTTGCACAATGAATTGCTTGGAGTAATCTGGAGCTTTTAGAACTGGTGCTGTGCACATTGCTTGCTTCAGGGTGTCAAAGGCCTGTTGGCATTCTACAGTCCAGTTTACTTTCTTGGGCATTTTCTTGGAGGTCAATTCTGTGAGGGCTGTCACTATTGATCCATATCCCTTCACAAACCTCCTATAGTACCCAGTCAAGCCAAGGAATGCCCTGACTTGAGTCTGGGTTTTTGGAGCTACCCAGTCCAGAATAGTCTGGATCTTGGGTTGGAGTGGCTGAACTTGGCCTCCACCTACAAGGTGTCCCAAGTAAACCACAGTTCCCTGCCCTATCTGGCATTTGGATGCCTTGATAGAGAGGCCTGCAGATTGCAGAGCCTTCAAAACCTTCTTCAGGTGGACCAGGTGATCCTGCCAGGTGGAGATGAAGACAGCAATATCATCAAGATAAGCTGCACTACAGGATTCCAACCCAGCAAGGACTTGATTCACCAACCTTTGGAAGGTGGCAGGGGCATTCTTTAAACCAAAGGGCATGACAGTGAACTGATAATGCCCATCAGGTGTGGAGAATGCTGTCTTTTCTTTTGCTCCAGGGGCCATTTTGATTTGCCAGTACCCTGCTGTTAAGTCAAAGGTACTTAAGAATTTGGCAGCCCCTAATTTGTCTATTAGCTCATCAGCTCTAGGAATGGGATGGGCATCTGTCTTGGTGACAGAGTTGAGACCTCTGTAGTCCACACAAAACCTCATCTCTCTCTTTCCATCTTTGGTGTGAGGTTTGGGGACTAAGACCACTGGGCTAGCCCAGGGGCTGTCAGAGTGCTCTATTACTCCCAATTCCAGCATCTTGTGGACTTCCACCTTGATGCTTTCCTTAACTTGATCAGACTGTCTAAATATTTTGTTTTTGACAGGCATGCTGTCTCCTGTGTCCACATCATGGGTACACAGGTGTGTCTGACCAGGGGTTAGGGAAAAGAGTTCAGCAAACTGTTGTAGGACCTTCCTACAGTCAGCTTGCTGTTGGCTAGAGAGGGTGTCTGAGTAGATCACTCCATCCACTGAGCCATCTTTAGGGTCTGATGAGAGGAGATCAGGGAGAGGCTCACTCTCAGCTTCCTGGTCCTCATCTGTTACCATCAACAGATTTACATCAGCCCTGTCATGGAAGAGCTTAAGGCGGTTCACATGGATCACCCTCTTGGGGCTCCTGCTTGTGCCCAGGTCCACCAGGTAGGTGACATGACTCTTCCTCTCTAGTACTGGGTAAGGGCCACTCCATTTGTCCTGGAGTGCCCTGGGAGCCACAGGCTCCCGAACCCAGACTTTCTGCCCTGGTTGGAATTCAACCAGTGCAGCCTTTTGGTCATACCACAACTTCTGGAGTTGTTGGCTGGCCTCAAGGTTTTTACTTGCCTTTTCCATGTACTCTGCCATTCTTGAGCGAAGGCCAAGTACATAGTCCACTATGTCTTGTTTAGGCTCATGAAGAGGTCTCTCCCAGCCTTCTTTAACAAGAGCAAGTGGTCCCCTTACAGGGTGACCAAACAGAAGTTCAAAGGGGGAGAACCCTACTCCCTTCTGAGGCACCTCCCTGTAGGCGAAAAGCAGACATGGCAAGAGGACATCCCATCTCCTTTTGAGTTTTTCTGGGAGCCCCATGATCATGCCCTTTAATGTCTTGTTGAATCTCTCAACAAGGCCATTAGTTTGTGGATGATATTGTGTAGTGAATTTATAAGTCACTCCACACTCATTCCACATGTGTTTTAGGTAAGCTGACATGAAGTTGGTACCTCTGTCAGAAACCACCTCCTTAGGGAAACCCACTCTGGTAAAGATACCAATGAGGGCCTTGGCTACTGCAGGGGCAGTAGTCGACCTAAGGGGAATAGCTTCAGGATACCTAGTAGCATGATCCACTACTACTAGGATGTACATATTTCCTGAGGCTGTGGGAGGTTCTAGTGGACCAACTATGTCCACACCCACTCTTTCAAAGGGGACCCCCACCACTGGAAGTGGAATGAGGGGGGTCTTTGGGTGCCCACCTGTCTTACCACTGGCTTGACAGGTGGGGCAGGAGAGGCAAAACTCCTTAACCTTCTGGGACATATTGGGCCAGTAGAAGTGGTTGACTAACCTCTCCCACGTCTTGGTTTGTCCCAAATGCCCAGCAAGGGGAATATCATGGGCTAAGGTCAGAATAAACTCTCTGAAACTCTGAGGCACTACCACTCTTCTAGTGGCACCAGGTTTGGGATCTCTGGCCTCAGTGTACAGGAGTCCATCTTCCCAATAGACCCTATGTGTTCCATTTTTCTTGCCTTTAGACTCTTCAGCAGCTTGCTGCCTAAGGCCTTCAAGAGAGGGACAGGTTTCTTGTCCCTTACACTACTCTTCCCTTGAGGGTCCCCCTGGGCCTAAGAGCTCAACCTGATAAGGCTCCAGCTCCATAGGCTCAGTTCCCTCAGAGGGCAGAACTTCTTCCTGAGAAGAGAGGTTCTCTTTTTGGTGTTGTGTTGCAGTTGGTTTCCCAACTGACTTTTCTTTTCTCTTGGTAGGCTGGGCCATTCTTCCAGACTCCAGCTCTACTTTTTCACCCTGTGCCTTGCACTGTGCCCTAGTCTTGACACACACCAGTTCAGGGATACCCAGCATGGCTGCATGGGTTTTCAGTTCTACCTCAGCCCATGCGGAGGACTCCAGGTCATTTCCAAGCAAACAGTCTACTGGGATATTCGAGGAGACCACCACCTGTTTCAGGCCATTGACCCCTCCCCACTCTAAAGTTACCATTGCCATGGGATGCACTTTAGTTTGATTGTCAGCATTGGTGACTGGATAGGTTTGTCCAGTCAGGTATTGGCCAGGGGAAACCAGTTTCTCTGTCACCATGGTGACACTGGCACCTGTATCCCTCAGGCCCTCTACACTTGTCCCATTAATTAAGAGCTGCTGCCTGTATTTTTGCATGTTAGGGGGCCAGGCAGCCAGTGTGGCTAAATCCACCCCACCCTCAGAGACTAATGTAGCTTCAGTGTGACACCTGATTTGCTCTGGGCACACTGTTGATCCCACTTGGAGACTGTCCATTCCAGTTTTAGCTGGATGGGAGTTAGAAGTGGTATCTTTCTTGGGACAGGCCTTGTCTCCAGTTTGGTGTCCAGACTGACTACAGCTACGACACCAGGCCTTTTTGGGATCAAAGTTTTTACCCTTGTACCCAGAATTGTTTTGTGAAGAGGCTCTGGGCCCACCCTCCTGTGCAGGTTTTTGGGGGCCTGTAGAAGACTCTTTACTATTTTTGTTTTTGGTTGTCTCACCACCCTTCCCCTGGGGAGGTTTTGTGACCCTTTTCTTTTGGTCACCCCCTGTGGAAGTTTTGGACACCCTAGTCTTGACCCAATGGTCCGCCTTCTTTCCCAATTCTTGGGGAGAAATTGGTCCTAGGTCCACCAGATGCTGATGCAGTTTGTCATTGAAGCAATTACTCAATAGGTGTTCTTTCACAAATAAATTGTACAGCCCATCATAATCACTTACACCATTGCCTTGAATCCAACCATCTAGTGTTTTTACTGAGTAGTCTACAAAGTCAACCCAGGTCTGGCTCGAGGATTTTTGAGCCCCCCTGAATCTAATCCTATACTCCTCAGTGGAGAACCCAAAGCCCTCAATCAGGGTACCCTTCATGAGGTCATAAGATTCTGCATCTTTTTTAGAGAGTGTGAGGAGTCTATCCCTACACTTTCCTGTGAACATTTCCCAAAGGAGAGCACCCCAGTGAGATTTGTTCACTTTTCTGGTTTCACAAGCCCTCTCAAAAGCTGTGAACCATTTGGTGATGTCCTCACCATCTTCATATTTAGTTACAATCCCTTTGGGGATTTTCAACATGTCAGGAGAATCTCTGACCCTAGTTATGTTGCTGCCACCATTGATGGGTCCTAGGCCCATCTCTTGTCTTTCCCTTTCTATGGCTAGGATCTGTCTTTCCAAAGCCAATCTTTTGGCCATCCTGGCTAACTGGATGTCCTCTTCACTGGAGTTATCCTCAGTGACTTCAGAGGTGCTGGTCCCTCCTGTGAGGGAGTCAGTCTCTCTGACTATTATTGTTGGAGTCAGGGCTTGAGAAGCCCTGTTCTCCCTAGATAGGACTGGTGGGGGGGAATCACCCTCCAAGTCACTATCATTATCCTCTGTGTTGCCATCCACAGAGGGGTTGGCTCTATCATACTCTGCCAACAGCTCCTGGAGCTGTAGTTTGGTAGGTCTGGAGCCCATTGTTATTTTTCTTATTGTACAGAGTGACCTTAGCTCTTTCATCTGGAGATGGAGGTAAGGTGTGGTGTCGAGTTCCACCACATTCATATCTGTACTAGACATTATTCTTCTAAAAGTTGGAATGCTTTTTAAGAATCTAAACCTAGTTCTAGAATCTAATTCAAAATTTTACAAACTTTTAAACTCTAAAAGAAATGCTAACAGGGACTAACACAAGGCCCTAGCAGGACTTTAAAGAATTTAGAAAAATAGTTCAAATTGCAAAAATCAATTTCTAATGACAATTTTGGAATTTGTCGTGTGATCAGGTATTGGCTGAGTAGTCCAGCAAATGCAAAGTCTTGTACCCCACCGCTGATCCACCAATGTAGGAAGTTGGCTCTGTATGTGCTATTTCAAAGTAAGGAATAGCATGCACAGAGTCCAAGGGTTCCCCTTAGAGGTAAAATAGTGGTAAAAAGAGATAATACTAATGCTCTATTTTGTGGTAGTGTGGTCGAGCAGTAGGCTTATCCAAGGAGTAGTTTTAAGCATTTGTTGTACATACACATAGACAATAAATGAGGTACACACACTCAGAGACAAATCCAGCCAATAGGTTTTGTTATAGAAAAATATCTTTTCTTAGTTTATTTTAAGAACCACAGGTTCAAATTTTACATGTAATAGCTTGCTTGAAAGGTATTGCAGGTAAGTACTCTAGGAACTTTAAATCATTACTTTAGCATGTATACTTTTCACATAAAACACAATAAGCTGTTTTAAAAGTGGACACAGTGCAATTTTCACAGTTCCTGGGGGAGGTAAGTTATTGTTAGTTTTAACAGGTAAGTAAGACACTTACAGGTTTCAGTTTTTGGTCCAAGGTAGCCCACCGTTGGGGGTTCAGAGCAACCTCAAAGTTATCACACCAGCAGCTCAGGGCCGGTCAGGTGCAAAGGTCAAAGAGGTGCCCAAAACACATAGGCTTCAATGGAGAGAAGGGGGTGCCCCGGTCCCGGTCTGCTTGCAGGTAAGTACCCGCGTCTTCGGAGGGCAGACCAGGGGGGTTTTGTAGGGCACCGGGGGGGACACAAGTTAGCACAGAAAGTACACCCTCAGCAGCGCGGGGGCGGCCGGGTGCAGTGTGGGAACAAGCGTCGGGTTTCCTTGGACCAAAAACTGAAACCTGTAAGTGTCTTACTTACCTGTTAAAACTAACAATAACTTACCTCCCCCAGGAACTGTGAAAATTGCACTAAGTGTCCACTTTTAAAACAGCTTATTGTGTTTTATGTGAAAAGTATACATGCTAAAGTAATGATTTAAAGTTCCTAGAGTACTTACCTGCAATACCTTTCAAGCAAGCTATTACATGTAAAATTTGAACCTGTGGTTCTTAAAATAAACTAAGAAAATATATTTTTCTATAACAAAACCTATTGGCTGGATTTGTCTCTGAGTGTGTGTACCTCATTTATTGTCTATGTGTATGTACAACAAATGCTTAACACTACTCCTTGGATAAGCCTACTGCTCGACCACACTACCACAAAATAGAGCATTAGTAGTATCTCTTTTTACCACTATTTTACCTCTAAGGGGAACCCTTGGACTCTGTGCATGCTATTCCTTACTTTGAAATAGCACATACAGAGCCAACTTCCTACACTCTCCCACTGGCTGAATTGGTGCATTCTTTTGGGTTCCAGGTGCTGTAATATGCAGGTGACACCCAGATCATCATGACTATTTCTGACGACCTGATGTCTGTGACTGAGAAGTTCAATAATTTTATGTCCAGCATTAGTAGGTGGATGAAAGAGAATGACCTAAAACTAAATGCTGGAGCCGACTTGGCCAAATATCTGGTAGCTGGGGGGGATTGTGGATCTCTTCCCACTCTCGACAAGTCAACTAAAAACCTAGGTGTCTTAATTAACAATGCCTTGAACTATTAAACTCATGTCAGCTGCACTACCAGGACCTGCTTCCTCATCATTAGGACCCTAAGAAAGATCTTCCATTATATTCCTGCGGAACTGTGCCAATCAGTCATCGCACATGTCGCCTCACGATTGAACTATTGCAATTCACTGTACCTTAGCATCAATGCTTCCTGCCTTAATAAACCTCGAGTTGTGCAGAACGTGGCTGTCCAACTTATCCTTAACATTCCTGTGCACCTTCCAGTCAGAGATGGGATTTGTTCCATTCACTGGCTTACAGTTTGAAAGAGGATTATCTTCAAGGCTGTCTGTATGGGTTTCCTAACCCGGCTTCAGAAAGGTTCCAGCCTACTCAATTCTCTCTTCTATTGGTACATCCCTAGCAGGCTTCTCAGCTCCTCCTTACGTAAGAAGGTGTTGGTTCCCAGATTTCGGAAGGCTAGATGAAGAGGCCGCTCCATCTTGGTGGCTGCTGCCAAATTGTTGAATACTCTGCCTGTTCATATTTTGAAACCGACTCATTTGTTGTATTAAAAAAATATTCGGCAAACATGATCTTTCTCCTCCCATATTCCTTAGCCAACTCCGGGGCAATTTTAGACTGCTTCATGGTGCCTTCTTACAGCGCTTTAACACCTTCGGGCATAGTGCACTGTATACATTTTTTTCTCATTTCATTTTCATTTCACACAGGTCATGCAATAATAGGAAACAATTTTCCGTTAACTAGCTTGGGGTGCCTTTTCAATTGCTCCTAACAACACACTTTTCAGACTGATTCCACACTCAATAATTTACTTCCTATTTATTTGACAATATACCATCATACTGCACCCTCCAGCAAACTTTGGGGCATATTTACAAGAAAGTGACACATTGGTCCTGATGTGCCACTGTACTTGCATCCCCCTGCGCCCTCCTAACGACACCATGGTTGTGCTGTATTTACAATACGGCACACCATGGTGGTGGTTACCACAACAGCGTCAACATTTTTGGTGCTTTGCTGCACTAGCACCAAAAATGTTGACGCTAGTGCAGCAAAGCACAGGGAGGCCCATAGGCCAATACAGGAGCGTAACTTTAACGCCTACCTTAGGCAGGCGTTAAAAATGATGGGGAAAAATGGTGCAGGGAAAGCTTGTAAATATCACAGCACCATTTTTTCGGGCCTCCCTGTGGGGGAACATCGCCCTTGCATAAATTGTCTGGTGCAGGCATAACGTGGCACAGGGGGTTACAAAGTGGCGCAATGCATGCATTAAATATGGTGTGGGGGAATGGCCTCTTTAACGCTGCCCTAGCGTTAAAAAAAAAAAAAAAAAAAAAAGGAAGCTAGCGCGGCGCAAGATGGCGGTAGGGGCATGCCCCTTTGTTTAACATTTCATTTGACCTTTCATCTCTGGTATACACAGAAATACCATACTGGAAATATTTGACATTATCACTTAGGTCCTTGAATATGTTGTGCATTACTCTGGAAAACCAAGGAAGAAGATGCCAAACTAACCAGCATTTTCAGAATCAATATAGGTCTGAAATGGGTATGGAAGCATTCTAGACTCCAGAAACAGCTGTGTCTTGTTGGAAGCTGAAATAAAATCCAGAGTCAAGAATACCACAGCTCCCAACACAATGTAACCTTGTTACAAATGAAAAGGATGTGCATTCACCTAGGCATTACTATTTTATCATTTAAGGCAAATTCACATCTTTAAACAGCTTCCAACTTTCTGAGCTAAAGTAAGAGAGAAAATTAATTTTAATGCTTCTGCTTTCTCTATTATTAATTTGGTACAAATTTGATCTAGATGGTTCCCTACTAAAAAAAAGAAATAATTGGAAATTGTTAGTTACTAGGCGTGGGCATAACTTATGTATTTTTGTGTCGCATAATCATGCTGAGTCACCTAAAAATTTCACAAGATTATGGAGAATTGTGCGAGAAGAGTAATTCTGCATTTAGCAATATTTTCTTACCTCCAAAATGTCCCCTCGTGTCAAAAATGGACATGAAGATGCATTTCACACTAAGAAATATCACTAAATGCAAGAGAACACAAACATAGTATAAATAGCTGCTTGCGCTTGCTAAATATGCTCTTGGGATAGGATTTTCCCCCAATTTACTTCTGGCATTTAGCACTATTTACTTAGCGCAAAAGCCAAAACAACAGCTTAAGCAGCTAATTGTGCCCACAATATTTGTTGTTTTTATGCTAACTCCTCCTCCCCCACTTCCATTGCTCTTAATTGTGAGTGGGCATAATTATCTGTAATTTCACGTCAAAGAGTAACATGGATTTACTCAGATTACTCTAGTGTAATTCAAATGACTCCCAGGTTTATTAATTGCCTTTCCTGCTCTGTCTCATTCCCGCAAGTAGTTCAACTTCGAACTGTAGCTTTCTTTGTTGCAGCTGTCCAAAAACAAGGTCTTCCTTTTCCAACAAACTCGATATCCACCTGCCTCTCTGTCTAAAGTACCTTTGGCCTAATGGACCCACACAAGATTATCTTGCTTCTATTTAAAAAAAAACACATAGTACAACATCTGGGACTACCTATGCCCTCACTCTGTGTTAATGTTTAACAGATAACTATACTTCCAGACACCGTCTGCCATTACAAACAATTCTTTCGCCAAGAATATTATTACAGCCCTGGGTGGTGAGTTCTCGTCCTACACCCTTGCATTACCAAGACCTGGCTATGAAATTACACTTGCAGTTGTTTTTCATCATCCTGCACATTTACAACCCCAGTTTTGCCAGAGGTGGGCAAAATTGTGTTTACACTGGCGTAATTTCATGTAATTTCCAGTATTTTGTTTTGTTTGTTATGCGAAATGTCTGAGATTACGCCACTACACCCAGTGGTGTAACAAAATGTAAGCTCCCCCTGCAAAGTACCTATAAGGAGCCCTCTTCCCCTTGGACCCAGTTAGGTGGAAGTGTACTGTGCTGAGGACCCCTTGGACCTCGCCACTTCCACCCCCCCCCACCGCGGGGGCCTTTGTTATGCCACTTACTACACCATGTCCTATAACTGAGATGTTTGAGCAAAAACGCCGGGGCCCTGGAACAATGAGAATGAACAGAATGTGAGCAGCTGTTGCTTGCGTCTAGCATGTCATGTTGTCCTGTGTTCAAAATAGATGCAAAGATGTATTCGTGCAACATGCTGGATCGTATTCTTTCTTGGCATTTCATGTATTTTTTACCGCAAAGGAAATAATGCAATTTTCACCCAGTCCTAGTTTTCTCCTTTATATGATGCAAACTCTTCCTAATGGCCACACTATATTTGTAATCCTAGCTATACATGCGTTCCACCCACATTGGTAACACAAACTTAGTCACTCTGATGTCCTAGGTATCGAATGCTATATCACCATTTTCCCTTCACAAACCCCTTTCATCCCATGCATAAATTGTTTTTATTCTTGGTTGTTACGACAGACTCATGAAATATGTGGTCCGCCATCAGCCCTAAAATGCACTCCGTTCTGCTGTTTTGAGATACACATTCTAAAAGTCTCATCCCAAAAAAAACAAGATCAGAAGTGGTGGCTGAAGTAGGTGCTGATTTCCTTATGTAAAAGAGGTGTAAGGATCTTTCATTTCTACCACAGAACACGGATCATCTCTGTTCTGAAGAAACACAGAAGTAGTATACATCTGTTGTATGGTGATCAATAACAACTTCAGCAATGACAAACGTAAACAAGCAACAACACAATATCAAAATGCCTCCTTTCCTAAAAATGAAAATAAGAAGGTATTTAATAACTTCGTGACTAGGGGCCATATGTACGAAAGCTTTTTTCCATAGACACAGAATGGGTAAAATCCTTTGGTACATCTGGCCCTAGATTCCCAAAGTGTCCTAAAATACATGTATCACCTTCACCAGCAAGAAATAGAAATCACAGGTGACAGTCTTTTCGTGGAGTTCAAATACATGTGGTGTCTTGTCAGGAGGCAAAATAAAAGAAGTACATCATATTTGCATTGGCACCTTCTTCACACACTGCCATTTTGATACTATGTTTGAAGGTACTTTTAGACCTGGCATCCTTGGGGTGGTTTCTCCCTAGCATTTTGCCTTCAGGCCTCCTGTTTTTTTCTGGCCTTAGGAATCTGCACACTTTACAACTACTAACCATGCTAAAGTGCTAGTGCTCTCTGATCAAAACTTGATAACACTGGCTTATACCCCCTTGGCATATTCGGTTTGCTGTAGGTCTCTAGTAAATTGCACTACATGTGCCCAGGGTCTGCAAATTAAATGCTACTAGTGGGCCAGCAGCACTGATTGCGTCATTCACTTATGTAGCCCTTTAAACATGTCTCATGCCTGTCATTGTAGAGACTGTGTGCAGTTTTAACATGCCACATTAACCTGGCCCAAACCTTCTTTTTTAGAACATATGTCACCCCTAAGGTAGGCCCTAGACAGCCCCAAGGGCATGATACAGTGTATTGAAAAGCTTGGGCACATATTTCTAAGTTTTACATGTCCTGGTAATGAAATAAATAGCTTTTCACTACTGCAAGGCCCATCTCCCCCATAGGATAACATCGGAGTTGCTTTAAAACATTTTATTATCCCAAATGGGAAGAGATGATTGTTTCATGTTTGGTGTCTCTGGAATCCTAATTTAATATCCTAATGTACGGTGCAGTCAGATTTTAAATTACAATTCTGAATATGCTGCTTTCAGAAGGATGGCATTTTTTTGCCACAGCCATTTGGTACTGCAGCCTGTCTGTGGTCACATGACTGGATGAAGTTGGCAGTTGGGCTTTATGTATTCCTGTAAGCCAACCACACAATGGGAGTGTAGGTGTGGCAGGATGGGAGGGAGAAGCTAGTCCCAGCCACACTGACACCTGTGTCTTGTCTCTACGCAAGGGGCTGCATACACCCCTATAGCTAGTCTAGAGCCAGTAAAGGCAGGGCATCTGTGCACTTCAAAGGCATAGAAGCGTCTCTCCACTTCAATGGTACAACAATGTTTAAAGAAGGACCTTGGACACCACTATGTCAGTACACTTTTCGACCTGTTGATACTCTGCCAAGAAGGACTGCTGTGCTTCTACAAGGACTGCTGCTCTGAAGCAACTGCTGCCCTGCTGGGCTGACCTGCAGCCCTCTTTCCTGGGGATGAAGGACTGGACCTGCAACTTCATCTTGACCCCAGGGCCCCAGAGTCACTCAAAGGGCTAGTATGCTAGCCTCCTGATCTGAGCTTCAGACACATAAAAGGATCCCCAAAAGAGCCTAAACTGGTCTTCAGTGAGTTCCTGACCCACAGGTGGTACTTCTCAGGTCTGGACCCTTAGTGTGGCATATGGCTCTCAGGCTCTTGAAATCAAGCTTTTGAGTTCTTCATGACTACAAACAGGCCTGTTTGCACAGGAAGTGTGCTGCTGGCTCCAAACATCGGCGCAAGCCACTGACAACCTGTCTCTTTGCACAGCCGCTTCAGTGGACCATCAGCACAAAGCTCCAGCCTGCCTGTCCATGACACATGGCCTTCTCTTCATTCCATGCCGTCCACAATGCTGTCCTTGCTCCCAACGATCCTCTCCAATGCGAACAGGACTCTTGGCACATAACTTGAAAAGGTGAAACTTCAGCTGGACTAATCTGGGACTGTGTGCGACCCACGCTTTATCGCAGTTGGCCTGAACTGTTGACTCTGACCCTTTCCTGCACTACCAGATAGCCCTGGCTGGCACTTTACGCTTTTAGGTGCTATATTGCAGTTTATTCTTTAAAACTTCATATCTCTGGTTCTACTGATTGGATTTTTGTCGTTTTGGTCTTGTTTTATTTACTACATTAAGCTCTAGTTTTCTAATCTGGTGTGGGATCTTTTGGTGTGGTGTTTTCACTGTTTTACTGTTTGAAGTGTTGCACAAATACTTTACAAATTGCCTCTATGTTAAGCCTGACTGCTCAGTGGCAAGCTACCAGGGGGTGAGCACAGGTTAATTTTGGGCTTGCTTGCGCCTGATCTAGAGCTCACACCCCAGTCAACCAGTAACCCAATTTTGAACATTAGTGATCAGAGGTGAGCCTAGGACTTGTGTTTGTGCCCTGCCATACAGTGATTTGGTGGACACTACCTTCTGATATCTAAGACCAATTTGAGTTTTACATTCTGCCTGATTTACCTCTTTTTGTTTTTTAATTCATTACTATTCTGCTTGACTGTTTGACGTCACCTGCAAAGATGGAATTTAAGCTTCTCAACCTGGAGAGCTACAAAGTGGCTCAGCTCAAGTTTTGTCAGGAAATGGAGCTGCCGCTAAAAGCAGCATCAAGAAGGCGAGGTTTCAAGAAGCCTTGAGAGCATGGGCAGAGGCCCACAAGTTGCTGGGCACAACAAGTGACCAGAAGGAAGAGGGTAATGAGGAGGGATCAAAGCAGGACCTACAGGAGAGTCTTGGAATGGAGAAAGGAGGGGTAACCAACTCTCAGGATTGAAAGTCTCCTCCTGTGCAGGTAGCAGTGTGTCTTCTCACTGCATGTCTGCAGAGGAGCTAGAGGAAAGTCAGGCAGAGAGGGAGTACAGGCTGGAGATCGCATGCTGAAGACTGAGAGGAAGAGATTGGCCATAGAGGCAGAAAAGAGGAAATTGACCATGGAGGAGAAAATTACCTTGGAGCATTTGCTTCAGGAGAGGAGTCGGACATCAAGGCCAGAAAGGCAGAATGCAGCATTGATGGTGGCAGCATTTCTTCAGTGACCTCTGGATACAAAAGGGTCCATATTACCAAAGGACTTTGGTGTGGGGGGGGGGGGGGGGGAAATATTAGCAAGATGTTTGAGGCTTATGCGACTGCCTTACAGACGCACAAGATCCCTGAAGACAATTTGGGGGTTAGTCTGTGGCAGCATATCCCTAATAAAGGGAGGGACACCCTACTGGCCTCAGAGAAGGGGAAATAATCCCTAGTCAGGAAGTATGGTCTGACCCCAGAGAAGTACAGACAGAGGTTTTGTGCAAGACAATGGATGTTTGGGTGAAAGGAAATAAAGTTTCATTGCAAAGAAGCACATGTTCAGTCTTTGTCTTGATCAGTGCCAACACCTGATTAACAGCTTTCTGACCCCAGGAAGCTTGTTAAGGAGATGGACTGCTGGGTCAGCACTAGGGTCCCTAAGAAGGTATCTGGAGGGATCTCCACAAGGGTGGGCATGGTCTTCATCAGAAGAAGAAAGGGGGAACAACCATAGAAACAAGGAGCTCTATAAAGGGTTACAAACTAGTTCCACGAAGAAGAGATGCTTCCCTGACAGTACGTTTTCAGGAAAGGCACCCTCCAAGTGCTATAAGTGCCAACAGGAAGGGCACTTTAAGGAGGATGCCAAGTGTC
Source organism: Pleurodeles waltl (assembly GCF_031143425.1). Lineage (NCBI taxonomy): Eukaryota > Metazoa > Chordata > Amphibia > Caudata > Salamandridae > Pleurodeles > Pleurodeles waltl. The sequence goes on from NC_090436.1 coordinate 60,095,706, forward strand.
CCAAGCGAGCACAGCCCCCCACTGGTGGGCAGTTACTGGGGTTGGCTTGTGTAGCACTTGGGGAGGAGATTGTCACAGATTGTGGGGGAGACAGTGAAGAGGTTACCCTAGTGTCCCTGGGTGACTGACAGATGGTGCAAAGAACTAATATGCCTAGTAATACTAGGAAATACAAGCAGTGAGTCATCATCAATGAGCAAAGGGTGGAGGCTCTTAGAGAAACTGGAGCCGGCATGACAATCATCAGGTGTCATCTGGTGATCGCAGAGTAGGTAGCCCCCAATACATTCCACCAAGTTGTTTCAGCTGACAAGCATGAGAGTTACTACCCAGTGGCTCTGGTTCTTGAGTTGAAGGGGTGGGTTCCTTGAAAGTAACTGAGTGTGTCTGCTTGGAAGTGACTTGGAGCACTCCATCTGGAAGGAGGTGATGCTCAAGTCCCACTTGGGGATGTTAAGGTTGCCTGAGTGGCTGTGCCTGAACTCATGGTCCATGACCACCTGAGAGGATAGTCAGGAGGACCTGGAGCCTAGAAGCATGGCCCTGCTGCCTGCCAGGAAGGGGTAAGGCAAGGACTGCAGGAAAAGGATTGCAAGAAACCTGCTCTTGAAAACTCCTATGGTCTGGGAGGAGGCTGAACCTGAGCAGTATGACCCGGAGCCTAAAGGGGAGGATCTTGCCTGGTCAACTGGCAGAAGGAATGGGTCCCACCAGGGAAGAGTTCTATAAGGTGCAGACGGAATGTCCTTCTCTGGTGGGCCTACACCAGCAGGCCAAGACCCAGGAGGCTGGCGACTCTTCTGGTGATCACTTGACTTACTGGGAGAATGGTCTCCTTTATAGTGAGTCTAAGGTTCCTAAGCCTGGTGCAACCTGTGTGTTGATGGTCCCCCAGTGCTACAGGGCCTTTTTACTGAAGCTGACTAATGATGTATCCCTGGCAGATCATTTGGGGCAGGAAACCAGCCTTTGACAGGATTGTCACCCACTTTTACTGGCTTCAAATGAGGAGGGCCTCAGAAGGTTTCTGCAGGTCCTGTCCTACTGCCTAGGCTAGTGGCAAGTCAGGAGGGAAGTACAAGACTCCACTGCAACCTTTTCCTGTCGTTGGCACCCCCTTTGAAAGGGTAGGCATCAACATTATTGGGCCTCTGAACCCCAAGACAGCCATGGGCAACATGTTCATCCTGGTCTTGGTGAACCATGCTACCCTCTGACATCAGTGACTGTGCCTGCAGTGGCAAGGGCGCCAATGGGGAATTTTCCCATGTGGGCTTTCCCAGGAGGTGGTGTCAGACAGTGTATCAACTTTATTCCGGGGTACATGAAGGTCATGTGGAAGGAGTGTGGGGTAACCTATAAGTTCTCTACTCCTTACCACCCTCAAACTAATGGGCTTGTTGAAAAGTTCACCAGGACCCTAAAAGCCATGATAATGGGCCTGTTGCATGGAATGTCCTCCCACCATGCCTTTTATTTACCTACAGTGTAAGGAAATGCCTCCTTGGCATGGTTACCCCCTGACTTTTTGCCTTTGCTGATGCTAAGCTTTGATTTGAAAGTGTGCTGAGGCCTGCTAACCAGGCCCCAGCACCAGTGTTCTTTCCCTAACCTGTACTTTTGTTTCCACAATTGGCACACCCTGGCATCCAGGTAAGTCCTTTGTAACTGGTACCAAGGGCCCTGATGCCAGGGAAGGTCTCTAAGGGCTGCAGCATATCTTATGCCACCCTGGGGACCCCTCACTCAGCACAGACACACTGCTTGCCAGCTTGTGTGTGCTGGTGAGGACAAAACGAGTACGTCGACATGGCACTCCCCTCAGGGTGCCATGCCAACCTCACACTGCCTATGCAGTATAGATAAGTCACCCCTCTAGCAGGCCTTACAGCCCTAAGGCAGGGTGCACTATACCATAGGTGAGGGCACCAGTGCATGAGCACTGTGCCCCTACAGTGTCTAAGCAAAACCTTAGACATTGCAAGTGCAGGGTAGCCATAAGATTATGTGGGCTGGGAGTCTGTCATGCACGAACTCCACAGCACCATAATGGCTACACTGAAAACTGGGAAGTTTGGTATCAAACTTCTCAGCACAATAAATGCACACTGATGCCAGTGTACATTTTATTGTAACATACACCCCAGAGGGCACCTTAGAGGTGCCCCCTGAAACCTTAACCAACTACCCGTGTAGGCTGACTGGTTTTAGCAGCCTGCCACACTCCAGACATGTTGCTGGCCACATGGGGAGAGTGCCTTTGTCACTCTGTGGCTAGTAACAAAGCCTGTACTGGGTGGAGATGCTTATCACCTCCCCCTGCAGGAACTGTAACACCTGGCGGTGAGCCTCAAAGGCTCTCCCCCTTTGTTACAGCACCCCAGGGCACTCCAGCTAGTGGAGTTGCCCGCCCCCTCCGGCCACGGCCCCACTTTTGGCGGCAAGGCCGGAGGAGATAATGAGAAAAACAAGGAGGAGTCACTGGCCAGTCAGGACAGCCCCTAAGGTGTCCTGAGCTGAGGTGACTGACTTTTAGAAATCCTCCATCTTGCAGATGGAGGATTCCCTTAATAGGGATAGGAATGTGACCCCCTCCCCTTGGGAGGAGGCACAAAGAGGGTGTACCCACCCTCAGGGCTAGTAGCCATTGGCTGCTAACCCCCCAGACCTAAACACGCCTTTAAATTTAGTATTTAAGGGCTCCCCAGAACCTAGGAACTCAGATTCCTGCAACCTAAGAAGAAGAGGACTGCTAAGCTGAAAAACCCTGCAGAGAAGACGGAGACACCAACTGCTTTGGCCCCAGCTCTACCGGCCTGTCTCCCCACTTCTAAAGACACTGCTCCAGCGACACTTTCCCCAGGGACCAGCGACCTCTGAATCCTCAGAGGACTGCCCTGCTCTAGAAGGACCAAGAACTCCCGAGGACAGCGGCTCTGTTCACCCAAGACTGCAACTTTGTAACAAAGGAGCAACTTTAAAACAACTTGCCTTTCCCGCCGGAAGCGTGAGACTTGCTACTCTGCACCCGACGCCCCCGGCTCGACTTGTGGAGAACAATCACTTGAGGGAGGACTCCCCGGCGACTGCGAGACCGTGAGTAGCCAGAGTTGCCCCCCCTGAGCCCCCACAGCGACGCCTGCAGAGGGAATCCCGAGGCCCCCCCTGACCGCGACTGCCTGTTCCTCAGATCCCGACGCCTGGTAAAGACTCTGCACGCGCAGCCCCCAGGACCTGAAGGATCCAAACTCCAGTGCAGGAGTGACCCCCAGGAGGCCCTCTCCCTTGCCCAGGTGGTGGCTACCCCGAGGAGCCCCCTCTTGCTTGCCTGCATCGCTGAAGAGACCCCTTGATCTCCCATTGCTTTCTATTGAAAACCCGACGCTTGTTTGCACACTGCCCCCGGCCGCCCCGTGCCGCTGAGGGTGTACTTTCTGTGTGGACTTGTGTCCCCCCCGGTGCCCTACAAAACCCCCGTGGTCTGCCCTCCGAAGACGCGGGTACTTACCTGCTGGCAGACTGGAACCGGGGCACCCCCTTCTCCATTGAAGCCTATGCGTTTTGGGCACCACTTTGACCTCTGCACCTGATCGGCCCTGAGCTGCTGGTGTGGTAACTTTGGGGTTGCTCTGAACCCCCAACAGTGGGCTACCTTGGACCCAAACGTGAACCCCGTAGGTGGTTTACTTACCTGCAAAAACTAACAAACTCTTACTCCCCCCAGGAACTGTTGAAAATTGCACTGTCTAGTTTTAAAATAGCTATATGTGATTTATGTGAAAAGTGTATATGCTATTTTGCTAATTCAAAGTTCCTAAAGTACCTACCTGCAATACCTTTCATTTGAAGTATTACATGTAAATCTTGAACCTGTGGTTCTTAAAATAAACTAAGAAAATATATTTTTCTATACAAAAACCTATTGGTCTGGAATTGTCTTTGAGTGTGTGTTCCTCATTTATTGCTTGTGTATGTACAACAAATGCTTAACACTACTCCTTTGATAAGCCTACTGCTCGACCACACTACCACAAAATAGAGCATTAGTATTATCTCTTTTTGCCACTATCTTACCTCTAACGGGAACCCTTGGACTCTGTGCATACTATTCCTTACTTTGAAATAGTGCATACAGAGCCAACTTCCTACATTGGTGAATCACCGGTGGGGTACAAGACTTTGCATTTGCTGGACTACTCAGCCAATACCTGATCACACGACTAAATTCCAAAAATTGTCATTAGAAACTGATTTTTGCAATTTGAACTATTTTGCTAAATTTTTAAAAGTCCTGCTAGGGCCTTGTGTTAGTCCCTGTTAGCATTTCTTTTAGAGTTTAAAAGTTTTGTGAAAGTTTGAATTAAGTTCTAGAGATAGTTTTAGATTCTTAAAAAGTATTCCAACTTTTAGAAACAAAATGTCTAATGCAGAAGAGAATGTGATGGAACTCGACATCACCCCTTACCTCCATCTTAAGATGAGGGAGCTAAGGTCTCTCTGCAAAATAAAGAAAATACCAGTTGGCATAAGACCTTCCAAAATACAGCTCCAGGAGCTGCTGACAGAGTTTGAAAAAGCCAACCCCTCTGAGGATGACCTCCCAGAGGATGAAGCTAGTGACTTGGAGGAGAATTCCCCCCCTCCAGTCCTAGTTAGGGAGAACAGGGTCCCTCAAACCCTGACTCCAACTGTGATAGTCAGAGATGCTGCTTCCCTCACAGGAGGGTCCAGCACCTCTGCAATCACTGAGGATAGCCTCAGTGAAGATGACCTCCTGTTAGCCAGGATGGCCAAAAGATTGGCTTTAGAGAGACAGCTCCTAGCCATAGAAAGGGAAAGACAAGAGATGGGTTTTGGTCCCATCCATGGTGGCAGCAACATAAATAGGGTCAGGGATTCTCCTGACATGTTGAAAATCCCAAAAGGGATTGTAACTAAATATGAAGATGGTGATGACATCACCAAATGGTTCACAGCTTTTGAGAGGGCTTGTGCAACCAGAAAAGTAAACAGATCTCACTGGGGTGCTCTCCTTTGGGAAATGTTCACTGGAAAGTGTAGGGATAGACTCCTCACACTCTCTGGAAAAGATGCAGAATCTTATGACCTCATGAAGGCTACCCTGATTGAGGGCTTTGGATTCTCCACTGAGGAGTATAGAATTAGGTTCAGGGGGTCTCAAAAATCCTCGAGCCAGACCTGGGTTGATTTTGTTGACTACTCAGTGAAAACACTGGATGGTTGGATTCAAGGCAGTGGTGTAAATGATTATGATGGGCAGTACAATTTATTTGTGAAAGAACACCTATTAAGTAATTGTTCAAATGATAAACTGCATCAGCATCTGGTAGACCTAGGACCAATTTCTCCCCAAGAATTGGGAAAGAAGGCGGACCATTGGGTCAAGACTAGGGTGACTAAGACTTCCACAGGGGGTGACCAAAAGAAAGGGGTCACAAAGCCTCCCCAGGGGAAGAGTGTTGAGACATCCAAAAATAAAAATAGTAAAGATTCTCTACAGGCCCCCAAAAACCTGCACAGGAGGGTGGGCCCAGAGCCTCTTCACAATCCAATTTTGGGTACAAGGGTAAAAACTTTGATCCCAAAAAGGCCTGGTGTCGTAGCTGTAATCAGCCTGGACACCAAACTGGAGACAAGGTCTGTCCCAAGAAAAGTACCGCTTCTAACTCCACTCCAGCTAACACTGGAATGGCTAGTCTCCAAGTGGGATCAACAGTGTGCCCAGAGCAAATCAGGTGCCACACTGAAGCTACATTAGTCTCTGAGGGTGGGGTGGATTTAGCCACACTGGCTGCCTGGCCTCCTAACATCCAAAAATACAGGCAGCAGCTCTTAATTAATGGGACAAGTGTAGAAGGCCTGAGGGATACAGGTGACAGAGAAACTGGTTTCCCCTGGTCAATACCTGGCTGGACAACCTTATCCAGTCACCAACGCTGAAAATCAGACTAAAGTACATCCCATGGCTATGGTAACTTTAGAGTGGGGAGGGGTCAATGGCCTGAAACAGGTGGTGGTCTCCCTAAATATCCCTGTAGACTGTTTGCTTGGAAATGACCTGGAGTCCTCAGCATGGGCTGAGGTAGAATTGAAAACCCATGCAGCCATGCTGGGTATCCCTGAACTGGTGTGTGTCAAGACAAGGGCACAGTGCAAGGCTCAGGGTGAAAAAGTAGAGTTGGAGCCTGGAAAAAGGGCCCAGCCTACCAAGAGAAAAGGAAAGACAACTGGGAAACCAGCTGCAACACAACAACAAAAAGAGAACCTCTCTTCCCAGGAAGAAGTTCTGCCCTCTGAGGGAACTGAGCCTCTGGAGTTAGAACCTTATCAGGTTGAGCTCCTAGGCCCAGGGGGACCCTCAAGGGAGCAGTTGTGTAAGGGGCAAGAAACCTGTCCCTCTCTTGAAGGCCTTAGGCAGCAAGCTGCTGAAGAGTCCAATGGCAAGAAAACTAGAACACATAGGGTCTATTGGGAAGATGGACTCCTTTACACTGAGGCAAGAGATCCCAAACCTGGTGCCACTAGGAGAGTGGTAGTGCCTCAGGAGTTTAGGGAGTTCATACTGACCTTAGCCCATGATATTCCTCTTGCTGGGCATTTGGGACAAACCAAGACGTGGGAGAGACTAGTCAACCACTTCTATTAGCCCAACATGTCCCAGAAGGTCAGGGAGTTTTGTGTCTCCTGTACCACCTGTCAAGCCAGTGGTAAGACAGGTGGACACCTAAAGGCCCCCCTCATTCCACTTCCAGTGGTGGGGGTCCCCTTTGAAAGAGTGGGTGTGGACATAGTGGGTCCACTTGAACCTCCCACAGCCTCAGGGAACATGTACATACTAGTAGTAGTGGATCATGCTACTAGATACCCTGAAGCAATTCCCCTTAGGTCGACTACTGCCCCTGCAGTAGCCAAGGCCCTCATTGGTTTTTTTACCAGAGTGGGTTTTCCTAAGGAGGTGGTGTCTGACAGAGGTACCAACTTCATGTCAGCATACCTGAAACACATGTGGAATGAGTGTGGAGTGACTTACAAATTCACTACACCATACCATCCACAAACTAATGGCCTTGTTGAGAGATTCAACAAGACATTAAAAGGCATGGTCATGGGGCTCCCTGAAAAACTCAAAAGGAGATGGATGTCCTCTTGCCATGCCTGCTTTTCGCTTACAGAGAGGTGCCTCAGAAGGGAGTAGGATTCTCACCCTTTGAACTTCTGTTTGGCCACCCTGTAAGGGGACCACTAGCTCTTGTGAAAGAAGGCTGGGAGAGACCTCTTCATGAGCCTAAACAAGACATAGTGGACTATGTACTTGGCCTACATTCAAGGATGGCAGAGTACATGGAAAAGGCAAGTAAACACCTTGAGGCCAGCCAACAGCTCCAGAAGTTTTGGTATGACTAAAAGGCTGCAATGGTTAAATTTCAACCATGGCAGAAAGTCTGGGTTTTGGAGCCTGTGGCTCCCAGGGCACTTCAGGACAGATGGAGTGGCCCTTACCCAGTGCTAGAAAAGAAGAGTCAGGTCACCTACCTGGTGGACCTAGGCACTAGCAGGAGCCCCAAGAGGGCGATCCATGTGAACCGCCTTAAGCTCTTCCATGACAGGGCTGATGTGAATCTGTAGATGGTAACAGATGAGGACCAGGAAGCTGAGAGTGAACCTCTCCCGGATCTCCTCTCCACAAACCCTAAAGATGGCTCAGCTGATGGAGTGATCTACTCAGACACCCTCTCTGGCCAACAGCAATCTGATTGTCGGAAAGTCCTGCAACAGTTTGCTGAGCTCTTTTCCCTAACCCCTGGTCAGACACACCTGTGTACCCATTATGTGGACACATGAGACAGCATGCTGTCAAAAACAAAATATTCAGACAGTCTGACCAAGTTAAGGAAAGCATCAAGGTGGAAGTCCACAAGATGCTGGAATTGGGAGTCATTGAGCACTCTGACAGCCCCTGGGCTAGCCCAGTGGTCTTAGTCCCCAAACCTCACACCAAAGATGGAAAGAGAGAGATGAGGTTTTGTGTGGACTACAGAGGACTTAATTCTGTCACCAAGACAGATGCCCATCCCATTCCAAGGGCTGATGAACTGATTGACAAATTGGGTGCTGCCAAATTCTTAAGTACCTTTGACTTAACAGCAGGGTACTGGCAAATCAAAATGGCACCAGGAGCAAAAGAAAAGACAGCATTCTCCACACCTGATGGGCATTATCAGTTTACTGTTATGCCCTTTGGTTTAAAGAATGCCCCTGCCACCTTCCAAAGGTTGGTGAATCAAGTCCTTGCTGGCTTGGAGTCCTTTAGTGCAGCTTATCTAGACGATATTGCTGTCTTTAGCTCCAGCTGGCAGGATCACCTGGTCCACCTGAAGAAGGTTTTGAAGGCTCTGCAATCAGCAGGCCTCTCTATCAAGGCATCCAAATGCCAGATAGGGCAGGGAACTTTGGTTTACTTGGGACACCTTGTAGGTGGAGGCCAAGTTCAGCCACTCCAGCCTAAGATGCAGACTATTCTGGACTGGGCAGCTCCAAAAACCCAGACTCAAGTCAGGGCATTCCTTGGCTTGACTGGGTATTACAGGAGGTTTGTGAAGGGATATGGATCCATAGTGACAGCCCTCACAGAACTTACCTCCAAGAAAATGCCCAAGAAGGTAAACTGAACTGTAGAATGCCAACAGGCCTTTGACACCCAGAAACAAGCAATGTGCACAGCACCAGTTCTAAAAGCTCCAGATTACTCCAAGCAGTTCATTGTGCAGACAGATGCCTCTGAACATGGGATAGGGGCAGTTTTGTCCCAAAAAAATTATGATGGCCTTGACCAGCCTGTTGCTTTCATTAGCAGGAGGTTACTCCCCAGGGAGCAGCGTTGGAGTGCCATTGAGAGGGAGGCCTTTGCTGTGGTTTGGTCCCTGAAGAAGCTGAGACCATACCTCTTTGGTACTCACTTTGTAGTTCAAACTGACCACAAACCTCTCAGATGGCTGATGCAAATGAAAGGTGAAAATCCAAAACTGTTGAGGTGGTCCATCTCCCTACAGGGAATGGACTTTATAGTGGAACACAGACCTGGGATTGCCCATGCCAATGCAGATTGCCTTTCCAGGTTCTTCCACTTAGAAAATGAAGGTCTCTAACGGCTCCAGCATATCTTATGCCACCCTGGGGACCCCTCACTCAGCACAGACACACTGCTTGCCAGCTTGTGTGTGCTGGTGAGGACAAAACGAGTAAGTCGACATGGCACTCCCCTCAGGGTGCCATGCCAACCTCACACTGCCTATGCAGTATAGATAAGTCACCCCTCTAGCAGGCCTTACAGCCCCAAGGCAGGGTGCACTATACCATAGGTGAGGGCACCAGTGCATGAGCACTGTGCCCCTACAGTGTCTAAGCAAAACCTTAGACATTGTAAGTGCAGGGTAGCCATAAGAGTATATGGTCTGGGAGTCTGTCATGCACGAATTCCACAGCACCATAATGGCTACACTGAAAACTGGGAAGTTTGGTATCAAACTTCTCAGCACAATAAATGCACACTGATGCCAGTGTACATTTTATTGTAACATACACCCCAGAGGGCACCTTAAAGGTGCCCCCTGAAACCTTAACCGACTACCCGTGTAGGGTCACACGAATAGTCACCAAAGTAAGAAAATATTTGCAAGACTCAATAAACCCACCTCCCCTGTAGTTCTGGCTCACACGGAAAAGTCCATTTGAAAAGATGATTTTTATTTTTGTGTAACGACAGCAACACATACAGAAATGGTCAGTTCAGCACAGGGTCTGTTGCCACCAATCCCCAATCACTATTTTGTTGTTAATCACATTCCAGCTTCCACATTCCCACACCTCAGAATCTAGTTTGACAATTAGAAATACTTTATGTAAAAGAACAAGAAAATGCACACCTCAGTGTAACCCACCCCTTTCACTGAGCATGACCAGCATGGATGGAGGCAAGGATCCAGTTGCTCTATCATCCACGCCTCTACTCTGCAAGAGGTCATGCTTGGAGGGCCCAAACTGTGATGCTGGTGTCCACTGTGCTCTGAACACAAGCAAGCAGTACAGCTCTTTTGAAGCCAAGACCATTTTGAATATGTTGATGGAGAAACTGATATTTGTGCCTGAAAAGTAAGGTATGTATGTTCTGATGTCTCTAGTTTAGTTCAGTGTGATGGCAGTTCCTCTTAAATGCCAGGCTTTCTCCTCCTAAATGGACAAGAAGACAAAATGTGTGGAGTCCTACAGCAAAAAGCTGTGCCAGTCCAGGGGTCTTTCAAACAGATATGCTGATTTCAGTGCTATCATGGTTCCAGCAATGGCTGCATTTAGATTAAAAGAGCCATAGAGAAAAAAACAGTTCTCATCAACTAGTCGTGCATCTCTAACAATCATTAACAGCAGGCAGAATGTTGCTTTGTTTAATGACGTAACCTGTGTATTATACGGGTATTATAACATCATTCACTTGAAGGCCCGGTAAGTTCATGCGACATACAAATGGTGACTGCATAAGTTAGACATAGGAAACTGTTGTAAACGTGTATGTAAGTCTTTGTAATTGACCAATCATAATTATGACTTCCTCTAATCCATCTGGGCGGGTTGACTTTTCCCAAGTCATTCAGTCTTTTTATAACTTCCTGGCATAGTGGCTGATTCAATGCCTCATATTACATGTGCAATACAAGAAAGAATGATCCCTAAGTAGTATAGATGATAATATACAACAAAACGAGCAATATAAAAAATAAACAGTTTTAACAAAATCCTAAAAAACATTGAGAAAGCATGAGATGCATAAACAGTGAAGAGGTGCTTGGTGCTCACACTGTGGTTCAATAAGTCTGTGCATAACATTTGTCTTTCTGGTGTATCGCCCTAACATAAGATTCATAATCTGCATAGTCGACTGTGTTTCAGTCCTTTCAGGATATGGGGATCATCATGAGGACTCAACGTAAAGTAAACCAAGGACTTGGAGAGAAACCAAATAATAAACGCAGACATCCTCAAGTGCAAGTAAATGTGAGAGAATGAAGAAACCTCCGGTATTGGTAGGACAGCATAGAGAAGGGGGTCCAGTAGTCAAAATAATCATCAAAGCCCATGGGAGGCGGTGGAGATATATCTACTGTGTCTCAAAGACTGGAGACATCTGAAGTGTCTTGAGGAAGAATAACAACCCTTTATGTAACACGGTGTCCACAACATATCTTGGAGGAGGTGATTTCAAGAAAATTCCGTCAGGTCCAAAGGAAGAATAATAATGATCCAAAGTTTCCAAGTACAGTTGTGGGGACAGGCCGGAATTCAGTAATATCACAACCAGATGTCCGGTAGTAGCAGTGCTGTATGAGTGTTGGACTTCTGGGTTTTCCCTTTGTTTTTGTTTTTTCAATTTACTGTTAATACATGAGATCAATGGATTTGAGTTCTGCAGTTTGCTGTTTCTCTTACTACAGTGCTACTGAGTTGAACTTTGTATATTTCTTCAAATGTAGGCATGTGGTACACACATTCCTGTTTTTCTCTAAAGAGTGTGTCCATTGCAGGTTCTCCAGAAGTATTTTTATTATTTAATTTAGTTCATGTATTGTAAATACTTGTTGTCATCTTCTATAACAATGCAGATGCAAATATCTCTTAGTATTTCTTCTTAATTTAGATCTACAGCTTGTATTGCATTTGATATTACTCAAATATCCAACTAAAGGCTTACATTTCCAATAATGCCTACAGAGTTAAGTCATCAACAGGGGCAATGAATAGGCACCACTGTGCTTGCTCTAAACCACCAACCTACAATCAAGCAAATTCTTTATGTTAACTCATTCCATGCACTCACCCAGACCTTGCATCCTTATGAGCCAATGCCTTCATCTGCTTGATTGCCTTCAACTATATAACACAGAGGGCAAGGGAGAAGGAAATATATGGAAACATAAGGAATGGGGGTGGTGTGGGAGTGGCAAAGACAGAGCAGTACGAAGCTAACAACACAGTACATTGAACAAAGACTGCACACTCCTGTTTCTCAACACTACTTAGCCAGTACCATACTTTTTAACTACTGAAATATTTTTGATATTGAAATATTTTTTATATAGAAATATGTGTTAACAAGGCATAACAGTCACCAGAAATTATAGTATCTAATACATTCTTATCAAAGAGCAGATGAACTGTGATTCAAACCAAAACTATCACTTCTCAGTTAAAGAACGTAATTTGTTTTACTATTTAAATTCGCATTTCAAAGACACTAATCAATATAATGAGGAAGACTGAGGAAACTGTGGGACACAGAGAGAAAGAAAAGGGAGGTTATTTGCTAAGGAACAGAGACATGGAGGGAGAGAAGGGAAGCTGGGGGAGATGAAGACGGATGGGAAATAGAACAGAGGAGCACTAACAGAGAGAAAGAACACAGGGCGAGGTAGAAAAACAAGAAATTGTAAACTTGCAAGAGAAGTTGGTAGATAAACAGAGAAAAGATTAAAGCAATATGTAGTGACAAAACTGACTGAGGGAGAAGAGAGAAAGAGAAAAGCAAGTGAAACGTAAGGGATGTGGCTAAGTGTAAGAAATCAAGACAAACATCGATGGCATGACTGAAAAGTTTTGTTACATACTTTTAAATCCAGGAATTAGCAACTAGTGCTTCGCAAATTTTACATAAATCCAATAATATCGCATTATGCACCAGATTACCATCTTGGATGTCACATCAAAATCCTGAAAGCTAGTAAAACTGTGTGGCAAAGCAGCAACTACACTGACAGCAAATGCTCCATCTAAAGACAAGAAAATGGAAGAAAAAAAGAACCCAGATGACCTGAAGTGGCTCCATACAACATGCAGATGTGTATTAATCTCAGCCAAGAACGATACCAACACCATTAATAAAGCTGCCAACAGAACCACAATGCTCTTCAAGACAATCAAGCACTGCATTACCCACTATCTGACTCTCCACAGATGAGTGCAATTGTCTACAAAACCATAAGCAATTCAAATGTTTTTGTCAGACGCTGATTGATAGTTCAGGTTGGAGAGTATTTTAATGCAAACAGTGACTCAGCACATTCCTGAACTAGCAACCAGCTGCTGATCAAAAGCCTTTTTAAAATACCTAGGATTTTTTTTTAAACCTATCCTTTATTGATTTTATCAATAAATATATCAAGTACATTGGGGAGGCACTACAGTAGATGTCAAGCATTATTGTTAGTTAATAAAACTTATCTGCGTAGATGAGACCATCGTTACACTGATATTTCACTTAATATTTATGATTATTGACAAAAAATAATGGTTAGAAGTCATATTGTAATTGTATTTATATAGCGCTTACTACCCATGACGGGGCGTCAAAGCGCTTTTCGGCGAGTAGCATACTACTTTGGAACCCAAGGGATTAGTATAGGTAAATACGAGTATGGTATTAGTATAGGGAGGTATGAGTTAATTTGAGCGGAGGTAATGTGAGTCTATTAGTTGGACTGAATAGAATAATAGAGGTATAGAAGAGGGAAGAATCCATAAGTGTTAAATAGGAGATCATAGTAGTAAGACGAGATTTGGGAGAGATAGAGGAGGGAAGAGTCTGTACAAAGGGATTAGGAAAATCATGAGACATGAGGGAGAATTTATTAGGGTTGTTCAGGTGATTGTAGTAGTAAACCGAGATTTGGGGCGAGCCTAGAGGAGGGAAGGGTCTAGGAAGGGTTATTTTGGAGATCATAGTGGTAGAATGGGTTTGGATTTGTCAGAGAGTGAAACAGAGGATATTTTGATAGAGGTATAAGGTGATAGTGAGACAGAGTAAAGCTTTCGAGAGAGTTATTTTTTTTTCTTGTACAGTAGAACTAAAGTAATAGGTAGATACATGAATATATAGTGAGTTAATATGTATGCAAGGAATATAATATATTAAGATTTAAAGTTGTATTGTACAAACACAGACTTTGAAGTGTTGCAGTATTTGAAGTTAATTTATTTGTTTAACTATATAACATTATTTTATCTTTCCTCAATATTTTAATAGTGAAATGCTTGTAGATAAATAGTTAAGATAATATTTACCTATTGTGATAGATAAAATAAAAACAGAGGCTTATAAGCATCCTATCAAACAACATATAGAAACTATGCAATGACCTATGAACAAGTTAAGCATAGAAATATATATATATTAATATATATATTAATCCCAAAAGGTCCAATTAAGGAACGCTTTCTTAATGTTGGTGCCTGCGCCAGGGAAGGACCTTCTTTCCCTTAATTTATATTCACACCAGCTTGACACTTCTGTCAACGGAGCGGCACTCACAGGATTTCTCAAATCTTCATTTAACCCCTTCGCTGCCAGGCCTTTTCCCCCTCCTGTGCCAGGCGTTTTTTTGCCTATTTGGGGCAGTTCGCGCTTAGGCCCTCATAACTTTTTGTCCACATAAGCTAACCAAGCCAAATTTGCGTCCTTTTTTTCCAACATCCTAGGGATTCTAGAGGTACCCAGACTTTGTGGGTTCCCCTGAAGGAGGCCAAGAAATTGGCCAAAATACAGTGAAAATTTCGTTTTTTTCAAAAAAATTGGAAAAAGTGGCTGCAGAAGAAGGCTTGTGGTTTTTCGCCTGAAAATGGCATCAACAAAGGGTTTGCGGTGCTAAACTCAGCAGCTTCCCAGCTTTCAGGAACAGGCAGACTTGAATCAGAAAACCCAATTTTTCAACACAATTTTGGCATTTTACTGGGGCATACCCCATTTGTGCAATTTTTTGTGCTTTCAGCCTCCTTCCAGTCAGTGACAGGAATGGTCATGAAACCAATGCTGGATCCCAGACACCTAAACATTTCTGAAAAGTAGACAAAATTCTGAATTCAGCAAGGGGTCATTTGTGTAGATCCTACAAGGGTTTCCTACAGAAAATAACAGCTGAAAAAGAAAAATATTGAAATTGAGGTGAAAAAACCATCAATTTTTCTCTACGTTTTACTCTGTAACTTTTCCCTGCAATGTCAGATTATCGAAATCAATATACCGTTACGTCTGCTGGACTCCTCTGGTTGCGGGGATATATAGGGTTTGTAGGTTCATCAAGAACCAGAGGAACCCAGAGCCAATAAATGAGCTGCACCCTGCAGTGCGTTTTCATTCTATACCGGGTATACAGCAATTCATTTGCTGAAATATAAGGAGTAAAAAATTGATATCAAGAAAACCTTTGCATTTCCAAAAAGGGCACAAGATAAGGTGTTGAGGAGCAGTGGTTATTTGCACATCTCTGAATTCCGGGGTGACCATAGTAGCACGTGAATTACAGGGAATTTCTCAAATAGATGTCTTTTTTACACACACTCCTATATTTGGAAGGAAAAAATGTAGAGAAAGACAAGGGGCAATAGTACTTGTTTTGCTAATCTATGTTCCCCCAAGTCTCCCGATAAAAATGGTACCTCACTTGTGTGGGTAGGCCTAGCGCCCGCGACAGGATATGCCCCAAAACACAACGTGGACACATCACAGAAAACAGAGCTGTTTTTAGCAAAGTGACTACCTGTAGATTTTGGCCTCTAGCTCAGCCGCCACCTAGGGAAACCTACCAAACCTGTGCATTTCTGAAAACTAGAGACCTAGGGGAATCCAAGGAGGGGTGACTTGTGTGGCTCGGACCAGGTTCTGTTACCCAGAATCCTTTGCAAACCTCAAAATTTGGCTAAAAAAACACGTTCCTCACATTTCTGTGGCAGAAAGTTCTGGAATCTGAGAGGAGCCACAAATTTCCTTCCACCCAGCGTTCCCCCACGTCTCCCGATAAAAATAATAGCTCACTTGTGTGGGTAGGCCTAGCACCCGCGACAGGATATGCCCCAAAACACAACGTGGACACATCACAGAAAACAGAGCTGTTTTTAGCAAAGTGACTACCTGTAGATTTTGGCCTCTAGCTCAGCCGCCACCTAGGGAAACCTACCAAACCTGTGCATTTCTGAAAACTAGAGACCTAGGGGAATCCAAGGAGGGGTGACTTGTGTGGCTCGGACCAGGTTCTGTTACCCAGAATCCTTTGCAAACCTCAAAATTTGGCTAAAAAAACACATGTTCCTCACATTTCTGTGGCAGAAAGTTCTGGAATCTGAGAGGAGCCACAAATTTCCTTCCACCCAGCGTTCCCCCACGTCTCCCGATAAAAATGATACCTCACTTGTGTGGGTAGGCCTAGCGCCCGCGACAGGATATGCCCCAAAACACAACGTGGACATATCACAGAAAACAGAGCTGTTTTTAGCAAAGTGACTACCTGTAGATTTTGGCCTCTAGCTCAGCCGCCACCTAGGGAAACCTACCAAACCTGTGCATTTCTGAAAACTAGAGACCTAGGGGAATCCACGGAGGGGTGACTTGCGGGGCTCGGACCAGGTTCTGTTACCCAGAATCCTTTGCAAACCTCAAAATTTGGCTAAAAAAAACACATGTTCCTCACATTTCTGTGGCAGAAAGTTCTGGAATCTGAGAGGAGCCACAAATTTCCTTCCACCCAGCGTTCCCCCACGTCTCCCGATAAAAAGGATACTTCACTTGTGTGGGTAGGCCTAGCGCCCGCGACAGGATATGCCCCAAAACACAACGTGGACATATCACAGAAAACAGAGCTGTTTTTAGCAAAGTGACTACCTGTAGATTTTGGCCTCTAGCTCAGCCGCCACCTAGGGAAACCTACCAAACCTGTGCATTTCTGAAAACTAGAGACCTAGGGGAATCCACGGAGGGGTGACTTGCGGGGCTCGGACCAGGTTCTGTTACTCAGAATCCTTTGCAAACCTCAAAATTTGGCTAAAACAACACATGTTCCTCACATTTCTGTGGCAGAAAGTTCTGGAATCTGAGAGGAGCCACAAATGTCCTTCCACCCAGCGTTCCCCCACGTCTCCCGATAAAAATGATACCTCACTTGTGTGGGTAGGCCTAGCGCCCGCGACAGGATATGCCCCAAAACACAACGTGGACATATCACAGAAAACAGAGCTGTTTTTAGCAAAGTGACTACCTGTAGATTTTGGCCTCTAGCTCAGCCGCCACCTAGGGAAACCTACCAAACCTGTGCATTTCTGAAAACTTGAGACCTAGGGGAATCCAAGGAGGGGTGACTTGTGTGGCTCGGACCAGGTTCTGTTACCCAGAATCCTTTGCAAACCTCAAAATTTGGCTAAAAAAACACATGTTCCTCACATTTCTGTGGCAGAAAGTTCTGGAATCTGAGAGGAGCCACAAATTTCCTGCCACCCAGCGTTCCCCCACGTCTCCCGATAAAAATGATACCTCACTTGTGTGGGTAGGCCTAGCGCCCGCGACAGGATATGCCCCAAAACACAACGTGGACACATCACAGAAAACAGAGCTGTTTTTAGCAAAGTGACTACCTGTAGATTTTGGCCTCTAGCTCAGCCGCCACCTAGGGAAACCTACCAAACCTGTACATTTCTGAAAACTAGAGACCTAGGGGAATCCAAGGAGGGGTGACTTGCGGGGCTCTGACCAGGTTCTGTTACCCAGAATCCTTTGCAAACATCAAAATGTGGCCCAAAAAACACTTTTTCCTCTCATTTCGGTGACAGAAAGTTCTGGAATCTGAGAGGAGCCACAAATTTCCTTCCACCCAGCGTTCCCCTAAGTCTCTCGATAAAAATGGTGCCTCACTTCTGTGGGTAGGCCTAGCGCCCACGAAAGGAAATGGCCCAAAACACAACATGGACACAACATATTTTTTCACAGAAAACAGAGGTGTTTTTTGCAAGGTGCCTACCTTTGGAGTTTGGCCTGTAGCTCAGCCGGCCCCGGGGGGGGGGGAGCAGAAATGGCCTAAAATAAATTTGCCCCCCCAGCCCCCATCCCTTCCCTGGAGCGACCCTTGCCTACGGTGTCGCTCCCCCCGCGTGACATTGGCGCCAAAAAACAAATCCCAGGTGCCTAGTGGTTTCTGCCCCCTTGGGGGCAGATTGACCTAAAATCGGCCAATCTGCCCCCAAGGGGGGCAGAAATGGCCTAAATACAAGTTGCCCCCCAGGGGAGCGACCCTTGCCTGATGGGTCGCTCCCCATCTCGAAAAAAACAAACAAACAAAAATAAAACACAAAAAAAAAAATTTGCCCTGGTGCCCTGAGGGTTCTGCCCCCCTCTGGGGGCAGTTCGGCCTGATAATAGGCCGGTCTGCCCCTAGGGAGGGCAGAAATGGCCTAAAATAAATTTGACCCCCCAAGCCCCCCCCCCCCCCCCCAAGGGGGGCAGAAATGGCCTAAATTCAATTTGCCCCCCAGGGGAGCGACCCTTTCCTGATGGGTCGCTCCCCATCTCGAAAAAAAAAAAAAAAACAAAAAAAAAAAACACACAAAAAAAATGTGCCCTGGTGCCTAGAGGGTTCTGCCCCCCCCCTGGGGGCAGTTTGGCCTAATAATAGGCCGATCTGCCCCCAGGGGGGGCAGAAATGGCCTAAAATAAATTTGAACCCCCAACCCCCACCCCCCCCCGGGAGCGACCCTTGCCTACGGGGTCGCTCCCCCTGCGTGACATTGGCGACAAAAAACAAATCCCAGGTGCCTAGTGGTTTCTGCCCCCTTGGGGGCAGATTGACCTAAAATCGGCCAATCTGCCCACAAGGGGGGCAGAAATGGCCTAAATACAAGTTGCCCCCCAGGGGAGCGACCCTTGCCTGATGGGTCGCTCCCCATCTCGAAAAAAAACAAAAAAAAAAAAAACACACAAAAAAAAATTGCCCTTGTGCCCTGAGGGTTCTGCCCCCCTCTGGGTGCAGTTCGGCCTGATAATAGGCCGATCTGCCCCTAGGGGGGGCAGAAATGGCCTAAAATAAATTTGACCCCCCCAACCCCCCCCCCCCGGAGCGACCCTTGCCTACGGGGTCGCTCCCCCTGCGTGACATTGGCGCCAAAAAACAAATCCCCGGTGCATAGTGGTTTCTGCCCCCTTGGGGGCAGATTGACCTAAAATCGGCCAATCTGCCCCCAGGGGGGCAGAAATGGTGTAAATACAATTTGCCCCCCCCCCAGGGGAGCGACCCTTGCCTGATGGGTCGCTCCCCATCTCTAAAAAAACAAACAAACAAAAAAAAAAAAACACAAAAAAATACTTGCCCTGGCCGATCTGCCCCCAGGGGGGGCAGAAATGGCCTAAAATAAATTGCCCTCCCCCCCAGGGAGCGACCCTTGCCTAAGTCCCTGGTGTCTAGTGGGGTTTCAAAAGCCGGATTGCAAGCAATCCGGCTTTTGAAACCCTCGGAGAGACTTCAAAGGGAAGGAAATACTTTTCCTTCCCTTTGAAGCCCCTCCGGGCCTCCCCTGTGATTGAAAGAGAAATGCTTTTGTATTTCTTTTTCAATCGCGCTGGAAGCGGAGCTTCCAGCGCGACGAGGGAGGCCCCTGTGACACAGAGTACAGGGGAACTGTAGCCTTGGACGAGATCATCTCGTCCAAGGCACCCAAGAGGTTAATGGATAAAATGATACCAAACAAACAAACACCAACGCGTTTCAACCTTCACGGTCTTGATCACGGGATGAAACGCGTTGGTGTTTGTTTGTTTGGTATCATTGTATCCAATAAATGAAGATTTGAGAAATCCTGTGAGTGCCGCGTCGTTGACAGAAGTGTCAAGCTGGTGTGAAGTGTATATATATATGTACATGTATACACATATATGGTCCAAGGATAGCCTGAATAGGCACCATGGACCTACAGAGGTCTGCAGACCACAAGGAGAGAACTGCTGTCCTAGTAACTACCTTACTTCAGTGTGCTTCCTTTTCCATTATTATTACATTTGACAGCAGCTTGAAACAGATGTTCAAGATGTACTCTATAAAAACCTCTCCTGTTTATGTTTTATAGACTTTATTGCTGTTCCATCTAAAGAAAACAACATAGGGGGTCATTCTAAGTCTGGCGGGCGGCGGAGGCCGCCCGCCAGACTTCCCCCCCCTCCAGAATACCGCACCGCGGTCGGAAGACCGCTGCGGTTATTCTGGGTTTTACACTGGGCTGGCGGGCGACCGCCAAAAGGCCGCCCGCCAGCCCAGTGTAAAACTACCTTCCCACGAGGACGCCGGCTCAGAATTGAGCCGGCGGAGTGGGAAGGTGTGACGGGTGCAGTTGCACCCGTCGCGAATTTCAGTGTCTGCAAAGCAGACACTGAAATTCTTTTTGGGGCCCTCTTACGGGGGCCCCTGCAGTGCCCATGCCATTGGCATGGGCACTGCAGGGGCCCCCAGGGGCCCCGCGACACCCCATACCGCCATCCTGTTGGCGGTATGGGGTGTCAGAATCCCCATGGCGGCGCAGCGCACTGCGCCGCCATGGAGGATTCTCATGGGCAGCGGAAAACCGGCGGGAGACCGCCGGTTTTCCGCTTCTGACCGCGGCCGAACCGCCGCGGTCAGAATGCCCTGCGGGGCACCGCCAGCCTGTTGGCGGTGCTCCCGCCGACACTGGCCCCGGCGGTCATGGACCGCCGGGGTCAGAATGACCCCCATAGTCTACAGAAAAAGATACAAGTCACAGCTAACTCAACTCATGGTTCAGTAATGCCATCATCATCAGATCAGAGAGGGAAGGGACATGAAGTTCTTATTTAGAAACTATCACGTCTAATAAATGTCATTCGATGCGGTGTACTAAAGTAAAACACTTCCACGTATAAAAGGAAATACCTTTATTGATTCTGAAGATTTTTTATGATACTTTTAGTACAGTTTACATTCCAAATTTGCTGATGGCTTGACTCGTGCTATGGCTGTTATAGCCAAGTTAGGCTGTTGCCTCAGCTTTCTCTGTTAATCTGCTCTTGACCACAAATGGAGCTTACTCCTGACTGCGGGTCCTTTCTGCAGCCTTTGACGCGTTGGACCATCTTATGCTCATGCACACCCTGAAGTCTTAAATGGGACTCTATGGAAACTTTCTTCACTGGTTTTCCTCCTACGAATCAAAATTACATTAGCTTATTCACATAGGTACCTCCAGGTCCCAGATGTTTCCTATCACCTATGGAATCTCCCAGGGTTTTACCCTGTAAACTCTCACTTTCAGCCTCCACGTGCAGCACAGTGGGGCTCTATTCACAAATAACAAAATCAAAATTTACCACTATGCTGACAACACAACTAGAATTGAAAGTCTCCTTTTCTCCAGGAATCGAACAGCTCAAACAATGTTTGCAGCTCATTCAGACCTGGAAGTCCAATACCTGAAGCTCAACTGACCAAGACAGAATTCCTGCTATTTGTAAAGATTAAAAAGCAACAGCTTGTCCAAACCTGGCTTGATGACTTCGACCTACAACTTCCATTCAGTATCAAGTCACGTAGATGAATCAACATCATCCTCGGGGATCAGATTGCCAGGAAAACAAAGATGGCCTGGTACCAGATCTCTATACTAAATAAAGTGAAATTGTTCCTTCAGTTTCAGAACTTCTGCTGAAGCCCTCGTACTCTAGAATCTGGATGGTGGTAATTCTGTGCTCCATGGCACCAATGACTCCAAACTGGCCTCCCTTTAAGACATCCTATAAGCCACAGCATATGTCATCCAGATCCTGAAATATGATCACATCACTCTCATCCTGATGCACCTCCCCTTGCCGGCCTACTCCATCTTCAAATCTTTCTGCATTATTTACAAAGCCATCCACGAACAGCATTCCCCACCCAGCTGGCTGACTAATTCACCATTTCTGTCTGCTCTCGGCACACCCGCAGGGAGGACAACTTCAGACTGGATACAAAGAAGCATTAAATAAATGCACCAGGGCTTCTCTATTTATGCATCCAGTAGCTGGGACATTACCCATGCAACTAACAGGATCACCCCAACCCTGCTCCAATTCATGAATCAGTTGAAGATGCACCTCTTTAAAGAACACTGTATCACAATGCAGTGTAAATACACTTCTGCTCCCAGAACCTAGCAACTCCACCAATTACTCGTTGACTGTATCTGTGCCTTGGACTGTGAATAAGGCTCGGCTGCCTTTTGGCTAGGCGTGCACTACACAAACATCCCATGTATGATCAACTATTTGTAATGAAAATAAAACCACTAACTTAAGGCTGCAGAACGTGACTGTTGCAGGGCCCTAGTTAACTCACTTCTAGCCTCATAGCACAATCAGGAAAGGAATACTGGAGCTACCATGCAGTACACCTCAAGCAGTTAGGCAGGGAGTCCCGTTCTCATTCTTTCGGCCCTCAATGAGCTGTAAAAGAGGTGCTTGTTGGTGGCAGGTTGGAAGAATGTCAGCTACAGCTTGGGAAGGTTCCTGCACAAACCGGCTTTAAAAACATATTCAGCTTTGTAGATGGAATTCCAGAATGGGGCCAACTGACAAACATCCGTGAAAACTGTGCTATAGTCCTGTACTAGGATACTGCTTTTGGTGTTTATTTCTTCTTCCAGTTAAACCTGTTTCATAGTGCTCACATATTATCTGATTAGTAGATAGCGGCACAGGAAGAGTATGATTTGTTCAAGATCAAACAGTTTCTAATGTAGGAGGGTGAGACTACAACACACTTGCACTTGCTCCAGAGGCTACACTTTTCCCATCATATTGCAATTTGCGGTGAATGTATAGTGAGATTAGATACTGTTCCCTTGCCCCTCCCACAGGTAACATCCACTCCAACAATACTACTAACAGCAGGTTTTATACTGATTCCAAATACTCAGCATATTTATGTGAAGTGGTAAAGTAAATGTCAAGTGTCCTAGTTCTATGGCTACAACATACTCACTGTGCAGGAGTTGAGGTGCTGGCAAGCAGGGTTGTGCAAAAGACTTTCTACAATTTTTAATGCACTTTGCGGAAATTCACGTGGACTGACCAGCAAGTGATGTATATAGACTGTACAAGCCTATTCATGACTAGCCCATCAACATCTGACCCAATCTTATCAGATAATCAAAAATGCAAAAAAGCCCAATCAGCCTATATGAACTGTTGTCTTTGTTCAGCTGAGCTCAGCACTTCATCTTGGCATAGAAATGTTCCTTTCAAGACTGAGTGCTCAATTTGGTGTGTATATCGGATATACGTTATTCTGTTTTGGCCCTAGTGTCGTGTGTCATGCTACTCTAAGAGTGTGGGCCTTTGCTTGACTATGTGAGGTCCTGGACCTCTCCGATGACCAGGAAAGGTACAGCAATCATGTCATCCTAGTGGAATACTGATGGTCTTCGGTATGGCTCAAAAAGCTGTTGTAATAGCATACCATGTTTTGAGATTGATAGTATGCCCAAACCTTTTTAACTGTGTTACTGAGTATGGCCCACATACCCCTTGTATATACATGTCAGTTGTTACGTATATGGCCAGAGGCTTGCAAAGGCATTTTATCTGTCAAATGCATGAAAGAGTGTAGTGTGTGTATAGCACATGTGCACAAGTCAGGGTTTTGTGTGTCAGCAAGTCTCAGTACTGAACCAGTGGGACCCATTTTCTGATGATATTGGTATCAAAGTTTATATAAAGGTATGTGTTATTTCTATAAATTGGTGTTGAATTTCTTTATTAAGCGTGTGTCTCACTTACTGCTGATCTGTGTGCATAACATGCTTAGCCCTACCCTCTGATATGCCTAACTGCTCACCCACACTGCCACAAGAGAGCATTTGGGGTGTCATTTGCGCCTCTGTAATTCCTCTGGAGTTTACTTTGACTTTGCACAGTCTACCTCGTATTGGTCCATAATTAAAAGAAGAGCCTGCTTCCTACACAGCACTGCCTGCATCTTGTGCAGTAGCTGTTAAAGGCAAGGCACACGTCATAGAGGTGTTCAAGGCGACATGCAAAATACCTGCAAACCTCTTGATACATGACTCTGCTTCTGTTAAGTGAAAATTATCGCAGGATGGGACTGCGAGGGGCTCATTTTATTCTAGGGCACAGACTCCAAGCAGGATTCTCATTGTGATTCTCCATTTTTAGGTCTCACCCGTCCTGCTTCATGAAAGGCTCTGACTTTTGTTTTTGTTGCTATTTTTAGATAGCGCAAACTAGACCGAAGATATTGGAAAGCTATAGACAAGGAGACATTAATTTTGTGTAGGTACAGGAATATTAAGTGATTTGTCCAGAGTCACAGGATGCCGAGCAGGTGCTGAGACTCAAACCTGGTTCCCCATCTCCAAAGTTGGCAGCCTTTTCGGGGCTGCTTCATCTCGCTAAAGCAGGTCGTGTGGTGCAATAAAGAAGCTTTACAATCTAATCTCAGTGTTATCTTTAGGCTAATGATTTGAAGTGCCATAGGCGACATGTAGCACTTTACAACACTTATTAACAAAGCCGTTATATACTTATTTCATGTCTGCTCTTATTTTTGTCTTACATCATCACTGTTTTTCAAAATAACCAAAAAGCCTCTCCTTTGAGAAAGCATTTAGTTTATTTTTGTATTTTCTGTGCCTGTTTGTTTGCAGTTTCACTGCAGCAAGGGTGGCCTGCTCCTATAAGTGGCAGAGGAATGCCTGGAATTCGGAGCAGGCCTCGGAAGTGCAGTCTGTGTTTGCCTACAACGAGCTTGGCATTTCCTGTTTAGAGCACCCTTTCAAATTGGCATGCAGCCTTTTTATTTCTTCTGTCACAACAAACATGTTATAAAGGCTGAATGACTGCTAGGTAGCCTTGTTAAACAAATATGGTTCATGACTGGAATGCTAATATATTGTTTCGGGGTTGTTCCATTAAGGGCGCGCACACTTATCATTAAATAATCCGCCTTCCTAGTCACCGTACCTACCCGACTGCCAAAGTCAATAGCTCACCCATAGGCGAGACCTATTAGCTTTGAAAATGCTTGTTGTAGCGTAGTTGTATAGAAATGTCTTTAAACAGATGCGACATCCCTGATATGTTAATACACTACTCATCATACATTGCCCTGAGTGCAAAGTAGTCTTCGTTAACAAGTGAGGAATTGCCAGGGGGCAGTTACACAAGGAACATGCCAAATGACAGTGTGTCACCTCCAAAATCTCCCCCGCCCCACACACAGTGACATGGACAGATTGATAAGAAGTAGTATTTATGTTGCATTATGATAAATGGTAGGATAATGTTTCCCATTCTAGGGAATAACAAATAGTAAGACATTTTTAATTTAAGTGGTTTTATATGGAAAACATTAGATGCTGTACATAAATGAACAATATCACTCCTGTCAAGTTTATTTTACCAACATAACAGATGAGATTCAAGGACCGCCATGACATAGGACACCAAGGGGGTGATTCTGATTCTGGCGGGCGGCGGAGGCCGCCCGCCAGAATTCCGCCCCCATTATACCGCTCCGCGGTCAGAAGACCGCGGAGGGTATTATGAGTTTTTCCCTGGGCTGGCGGGCGGTCTCCAAAAGACCGCCCGCCAGCCCAGGGAAAAACTCCCTTCCCACGAGGATGCCGGCTCGTAATCGAGCCGGCGGAGTGGGAAGGTGCGACGGGTGCAGTGGCACCCGTCGCGTATTTCAGTGTCTGCAAGGCAGACACTGAAATACTTTGCGGGGCCCTCTTACGGGGGCCCCTGCCGTGCCCATGCCACTGGCATGGGCACGGCAGGGGCCCCCAGGGGCCCCGCGACCCCCCCTACCGCCATCCTGTTCATGGCGGCTTTCCCGCCATGAACAGGATGGCGGTAGGGGGGGTCAGAATCCTCATGGCGGCGGAGCGCGCTCCGCCGCCATGAAGGATTCCCCCCGAGCAGCGGTAAGTCGGCGGGAGCCCGCCGACTTGCCGCTTCTGACCGCGGCTGAACCGCCGCGGTCAGAATGCTCGTGGGAGCACCGCCAGCCTGTTGGCGGTGCTCCCGTGGTCGGTGGCCCTGGCGGCCACCGGCCGCCAGGGTCAGAATGACCCCCCAAATCTGCACTGCAGAGTAATTAAAATGTGGTGCCTGCCTGTGTAGATTTTTACTGCCTTTGCAGTCTATATAACAGCACTAAAGGCAAGCAACAGTGCACCACACTAAAAAGCATTATTTAATATAGATTGGGCTGCTCTTCAATCAGCAGTCTTAATGTTTGGTAGACAAATATACTACCATCCATGTGGGCAAGCTGCAAAAGAAAATTAAATTATGTGTCAAAATATAAATGTTATGTTTTCGCTATTTATTGTGATCATTTGGCTTGGAGTAATTTACTGCCATCATTGTGAAGCGCTGACGGAAACTAACTGAAGTATAGTTGACATAGAGCCAGCAGGACAAACACCATGGCTATGCACACTGCCCCCGAGTCTGGTTATTAAAGTGCAGCCACCCCCTGGGGTGGATGCTAAGGAATGGTTAGAGGGATCAATTACTTTTCTCAGTACCTGTAAACCTGCTGCTGTTCTGACACAGTGGCCTAATTTGCACAATTACTATTTAAGTTGTTTACTCCTTTGAAATGAGGAAACGGCAGAGTCACTCTAGCTCATTGCTACAGCAATCAATCAATCGATCTGTTTTTATAAAACGCAACTACTCACCCATGAGAGTCTCAAGGCGCTCGTGGGGGCCTGGGCCTCATTCCAAGAGCCATGTTTTGAGGTTCTTCCTGAATATAGTGAGAGATGAGCTTTGTCTGAGGTGTGTGGGCAGGTTGTTCCAGCTCTTAGCTGTGAGGTATGCGAAAGATCTTCCTCCGGTGGTGGTTTTCCAGATGCGTGGGACCGTAGCTAGCGCCTGCTGGGCAGAGCGGAGGGGTCTGGCGGGATTATGGAAAGAGACATGATGGTTCAGACAGGGCGGTCCGATGTTGTGAAGGGCCTTGTAGGTGTGGGTGAGTTGTTTGAAGTTGATTCACTTCTCTACTGGGAGCCAATGGAGGGTTCTCAGGTTTTGGGAGATGTGTTCTTGGCGGGGGAGGTTCAGGACGAGTCTGGCGGCGGCGTTTTGGATGAGTTGTAGTTTTCTGATGTTCTTTGTTGTGGGGCCGGCGTAGAGTGCTTTGCCATAGTGGAGCTTGCTTGTGACTAAGGCGTGGGTGATTATTTTGCAGCAGTGGACCGGGATCCATTTGAAGATTCTGCGGAGTTGACGGAGGGTGTGCCAGCGGGAAGAGGTGACTGCATTTACCTGTTGGGTCATTAATAGGGAAGAGTCGAGGATGATTCCTAGGTTGCGGGCGTTGTATGGCGGAGTAGGTGGTGCGCTGAGCGATGTGGGCCACCAGTTATTCCAGGCTAAGGTGGAGTTTGCGAAGATGATGAGCTCGGTCTAGTCAGAGTTGAGCTTGCGGCAGCTCTCCCTTATCCAGGCGGCGACGGCTTTCATCCTGGTGTAAAAGTTCCTCTTAGCTTTGTCCAGGTCTTCAATAAGGGATATGATGAGTTGTGTGTCATTGGCCTATGACACGATGTTCATTTCGTGGTCTCTGACGATGGCTGCAAAGAAGGCCATATATATGTTGAAGAGCGCTGGGCTCAGGGAGGATCCCTGAGGGACTCCGCAGCTGACTTCTGTTGGTTTGGATATGAAGGATGGGACCCTGACTCTCTGTGCTTTTCCGGTGAGGAAGGAGTGGACCCATTGCAGGGCTCTTTCGTGCATTCCTGCGCTGTGGAGTCTGGTGCATAAGGTGCTGCGGGAGACCATGTGGAAGGCTGCTGAGAGATCGAGGAGTATGAGTGCAGCGGTGTGTCCGCTGTCGAGGAGTGTGCAGATGTCATCGATGGCTGCAAGAAGAGCTGTCTCTCTGGTGTGGTTGCTGCGGAATCCGGACTGAGAGGTATCCAGAGAGTTGTTGTCCTTGAGGAATTGTCGCAGCTGTGAGTTTATGGCTTTTTCCAGGACTTTGGCTGTGTAGGGTAGCAGCGAGATGGGTTGGAAATTATTGAGCTCTGATGGGTCGGCTGTGTGTTTCTTCAGGAGGGGGCAGACTTTGCTGTGTTTCCAATCTTCAAGGAAGGTGGCTGTTGTGATGGAGCAGTTCAGCGTCTTGCAGAGTTCGGGGATGATGGATGCACTGGCTCTGTTGTAGATGTGGTGAGGACAGGGGGTCTGTTGGAGCTCCGAAGTAAATGCTGTTCATGATGATTTCAGTCTCTTCTTAGGTGAGAGTGGACCAGCTGTGGACGGTTTGGGTGGTTTCAGGGGGGCTGGGTCGGTCGTAGGTTGTGACCCTGGGCGGGTTCTGCAGGAGAAAGCTGTCATAGATGTTCTTATTCTTGCGGTGGAAGATAGTGGCCAGTTTTTTGCAAGGTGTTGTGATGGGGGGATATTGGTGGCTTCGGAGGGAGAATTGGTGAAATTGTTGATTACTGTGAAGCGTTCTCTTGTGTTGTGCGGGGAGGTGTTGATGCGTTCATGGAGTCCTGCTTTTTTGCGTTCTCTATGCGTTGGTGATGGGTAGCAATGGCAGCTCTGAAGGGTTGCAATGCTTTCTGCTCTGTAGGGGGCACTGTTACAGGTGTACTGCAGCCACTGGTGCAATGTGTTCAGCCTGAGCACAGCAACTGAAGTCTAACAGTAAGTGAGAGCGGTTGATGCAGGCTTTTAGCTTCCTCCTCATTGCATCAGCGAGCAGTAGACAGGCAGGTCAACTCTGGGCGGAAGGTGGGGGCAGGAAGTCTGTGGAAGACACGGGAAGCCTGCTCCGGAATAGTTTCAAGTGATGGCTGGAGAGGCAGATCACATCAGGCACACACTAGAGTCCTATTTCACACATAAAAAGTGTGGGTGGCTTATTGCGAGTCTCCCCACACATATAACACCCACAACTCCCAATCCTTCTCCCAGCTCAGGCTGACCAGTATTTCTTCGGGACTCACTACTGGACGTTCAAACTGCCCCTGCAAATTATATTTCAGGACCAGAGGCTCTGATTATGCTTCTCCAACGTTACTGCATTTTTTACAGCAGCCAATTACAGTCAAGACAATTTAAGAGTACATTTCCCATCAGTACCACAAGTATATACCTAGTCCCATGCTCCAATCACCATGGAGCCACCCCTATAATACCAGCAACCACCATCTTGGGTCCTCTTTCTGTGCTACGGCACGGTCAGCTGTGCCTCTATCAGTATTTTGCTTTAACGGATTGCTTCTTTTTTTGATGAGCTTTGAGATGTTTACAAAGTGTTTTAATTCCGCTAGCATGTTTGCTCACGCATGTGCATTTATATGTGTATTTTGCATATTTTCTATTAGTCGCTGAGCAGGTTTATTGCACATTTGTATGGTTTTAAGGAGTGCGCTCTGCCTCCCAACACAAACGGATATGCTACTGAGTGTTTCTGCCTATTTGTGGAGGCGGACGTGACAGCCTTCAGGACCGTGTAATTCTTTTTCTGAGTTTATGGGCCTTAGTGTGCCTGTGCGCCTTGCAATCTACCTGCTCCTCAGAGCGCAGCTTAGTAGAACGTATTCGGTGGCACGGGTTTCCCAGTGACACTTCATACAAAGAGTGTAAGCAGGATGCTTCCTCCACGCTTTATGCCTGCCTGGTGTTACCACTCCCACTGTTACCTGAGGATTCCTTCTTCTGCTGTAGGATTTCAGACTGTCAGGATGGCCCAATATGACCCCTTCGATGTGGCTGTTCATCCCTACCAGGTGGATCTCAAGGGCTCCTTGGAGCATGATCTGATGGAAGCTCTGGACGCCAGCAGTCTGTGAATAAGGCCCTGGCCATGGCTTTGGGGCCTGTTACTTGCCAGTTAAGAGAATGTGCCTGACAACAGGGCTGAATTAATCCCATTCCCTTGACGGAGGGGGAGGTACTGTCAACCTCTACCTAGGGCAAGGCAAAATCCAAGTCAGCGAGGTGTCCACATACTGCGGCGTTTGAGAAGTTGTCTGAATCCCTTCTGGGAGACCATAGCTGTAGCGCACCTACACTGTATGATTCATCCTCTGAGTCCCACTCCAAGAGAGTCTTTTGGGGGGGGGGGGAAGAGGGGGTCTGATTTGTCAGCTCCCAGCAACCTAGACCAAGAGGATGAACCAGATCCTAGTAGGAAGAAGCGTGCATCAGTGATTCCTCTCTGCCTTCTAAACCTTTAAAGGTACTTGATTTTGACCCAAGTGACATTGTCCATCCTCGCTCGTCCACCTGTGTCCCTCCCCAGGAGGTAGTGGACTATGTTCAAACCCACATTAAACAGGATTTTGAAAAGGAAGTTAGAGCTTGTCTGCGATTCAAATGCCCCAGACTGGATCTTCCCAGTAATGTGGCAGAAACCCCGGAGGTGGAACCCAACTATGGTCACTTTTCTGAAAAAATATTCAAAAGATCCTAAGAAAGGCATGTACAGGGCTTGGTGCAACTGCAGGATAAATTACTGGATGTGACAGTCCCACTGTCCAAGATCCTAAAACTTGCCTTTTATGCACAGGAATTGTCGACCCTCATTGACTCAGATGTGCTAATGGACTGGGCCAAGTGAACCGTCTGCCAATTAGGTAATGCCAATTGTACGATCTCAACAGTGCACTGTCACTCTGACCTCATGAGGATCAATCCGAAGCTAAATGAGTTGGCATCTTTGGAGACGGGCCTGATAGCCCAAGGTCTTCTTTTTGGTGGCCCTTTCCTTAAGGATTTTGCTAAATTTGTCTCAATCTACAGCAACCAGGACAAGGCACAGTTGTCACTTTAAAAAAGTGTTTTGTCATTCACTTCCCGGCAGGGCCGGGTGATTGAGAGGGGCACTCGTCAGGCTGTGGTTACTACCAAGGTTCCCAACGGGACTATTCTCCATGTGGACGTAGAGGTCAGCAGGATTTTGGCACCAAAGACACCTTCTAAACTAATAGATCCCACGGTGGCAGGAATAGCTTCCATACAGGGCACAAGAGGAGATTGCAGGGATCCACCCACAATTCCAGAGTTGCAAGTGAGAATTATTCCTCTGTTAGAGGTGATTTTGGGGGCAGAAACTGTCTCTTTTTGATGAATTGGAAGTTGTTAATGCAGAATCCCTGGGTTCTCTAGTTGGTCCAGGGTACAAGCGAGAGTTCTATGACACCCCTCGTCACAGTTTTTCTCCCCAGGAGATGTATTTTTCCTAAAAAGAGCAAACCTTCATTGCCAAAGAAATTTAAACTCTTTTAGAGAAAGGGTCGATTTGCCCTTCGAGTTTTTCAGTCCCATCTTATTAGTGGAGAAAGGAGGCTGCTCCTGTTTGGTTCTGAACATCTGAGATTTCAACACCTGTATTATCTACAGGCATTTGAAGATGGAAGGCATCCATATTCTTTGCTAAATGTTCTAGAGGGTCACTGGATGGTACGCCTAGACCTAAAAGACGCGTATTTGATGATTGTGATTTTTGCTCTGCCTCGGTGTTTCCTCCAGTTCATGTGGCTAGGCCGATGATACTACAGAGGGCTTCCCTTTGGGCTTTTCTCAGCTCCCTGGTGTTTTACAAAGATCATGAGACCAGTTGTGGAATCTCTGTGTGCGAAAGGGTTGCGCTTGATCGTTTGGCTAGACAACCTCATCCTTCTGGCACAGGAATGTCAGACAGTGCTATTACACCTGAACTGGGCGATCCATCTCTTGCAGGAACTGGGCTTGCTAATCAATGTCCCTTCTGATTTCCTTGCAACGCACTGAGTTTCTGGGGTTCCAGATAGATTCTGTTCTTTCTCAACTGATCCTCCACTCTCAGAAAATTCAGACTATCAAAAGAGAGTTAAGATCGCTGATGTGCAACCTGACGCTGACTTTGAGATCTATAGCCCAGACTGCGGTCCTTCTGGCCACCATCTTTCCGGGCACCCTGCACTAAAGAGCCCTTCAGCGGATCAAGATTCAACACCTTTGGAAGGGTTTCTGGTACTCAGATCAGGTCAGTTTGTCAGTGGAAGCCAAGACAGAGATGGTTTGGTGGCTCTACCACATGGAGTTCTGGAACTGCAAAACCATCTTTGGCTCCTTTGCAGAGATAGTGATCAAGTCAAATGCCAGTTTATGGGATTGGGGAGCGAGATGCTTCCCAATTTCCACAGGAGGTTGTTGGTTAGAGGTGGTTGAGCCTTCGCATCAGTTGTCTGGAGCTTGTAGCTGGCTCATTTTCCCCAGAGAGATCATACTGCTGTAGCCTGCTGAGGATGAACACCATCGCTGAGGTATGTGAACAAACTGGGGGGGCACCAAATCCTGACTTCTGGTGGAAGGTGCCAAAGATTTTTTGACACTTTTCCCTCCAATACCAGATCTCTGTTAAGGCAGAATATCTACTGGGCCAATAGAATATGATTGCAGGTTGGCATTCTTGCCATCTCAGGTACTTCAGTGACTGGAGACTCCATCCAAAGTTCTTCTTCGCTGTCAATCACCTGTAGGGTCCGTGGCACAGTGGATCTTTTTTCCTCCTTTATCTACCGTCAGCTCCAGGTCTTCTTCAGCTGGCGTCCACATCCAGATGCCCAAGTAACAGATGAGTTTGTACAGGATTGGTCTCCATTCCTGGGTTATGCTTTTCCCCTGCTTCTGATGATCAACAGATTTCTTTCACAGGTCAGGTGTCAGAAAGTGGAGATAGTTCTAGCGACTCTGCTCTAGAAAACCCAACCTTGGTTTCTGGTACTTCTGAAGCAGCATTGTGCTCTTCTGATGTTGATCCCGTTCTGTTGGAACTTGTTGCTGGACCCAGCCTCATCTTTTGATTCTCTCCGGACACCTCTTGCTAGTGGCATGGAGGCTTTCCGGGAGAGATGGAGTTTGGCAGGCATTTTGCCCACCTACGTCAGACAGGCATAGTCTGTTAGTACCATAAACGTTACGCCTCAGCCTGAAGGAATTGGTCATGGCTGGTGCGGTGAACGGAGTGCTGATCCCCTAAGGGGGCGGATTGGTAATTAGCGGTACATTTTTTGCTTCCTTGGCATCCTCTCGTATGGCCTACAGATCAATTAATAATTTCAGGTCAGCCATGATGGCGAGTCATCTTCCGGTTGAGGATAAACTGGTCTGCGAACACCCTGCAGTTTGTAAACTCATGCGGGGCATCAGAATGTCTAATCCTCCCCAACCTAGATATTTCATGTTGTGTGATGTGAATGTTGTCCTTAACTTTCTGGACATTTGGCCTCACAATAAGTATCTGTCCCACAAACAATTGTCAGCAAAGGACAATGGCCCTCATTACGACCCTGGCGGACGGTGCAAAACGGGCGGTAGGACCGTAAACAGGCCGGCGGTCATTTCCACCCCATTATGACATTGGCGGTATGGCATATGCCATACCGCCAATGTCCCGCACCGTCCACCGTGGCGGTAATGACCGCCAGGCTGGAGACCACGGTCTCCAGCCCGGCGGCCGTCACTAGTCCGCCGGCAGTATCAGGACCCCGCATACCGCCATGGATTTTGAGGGGTTTTCAACCGCCGCGCAATCCATGGTGGTATTCACTATCAGTGCCAGGGAATTCGTTCCCTGGCACTGATTGGGGTCTCCCCCTCCCCCCACCCCCTCCCCTAACACCCACTACCTCCCTACCACCCCCCAAAGGTAGTAGGACCCCATCCCCACCCCTGCCCCCGGCCCCATAGACCTCCCAAACATACCCCCCACAACCCCCTTCACGCACGCTCACACCACTCACACATACACGCGAACATACATGCACACATACATACATGTAACATTTCCCCTACACACATCACACCCCCTGCATACATACACGCACTCACCCACCCCCTCTACACACTCACACGCACACCCCTATGCACGCACGCACACACCACACAACACTCCCCCACCCCCTCCCCTAACGGACGATCACCTTACCTGTTTCGGTGATCCTCCGGTAGGGAATGGGATCCATGGGGGCTGCTCCGCCACCAGCACCCCATCACCAGAACACCGCCACGCCTAATACTGAGTTGTACTTCGGTGGGCGGTGTTCTGATGACGTGGCAGTGAAGCAGCCTCCACTACACCGCCGACCGCCAGTATGGCTGCTGGCGGCTCCCCGTCCAAAAAAGGGCGGAGGGTTACCAGCAGTCATAATATGGTTGGCGGAAGACCGCCAACACTGGCGGTCTTCGGCCTGGCGGAACCTCGGCGGTCTGCTGAAAAGACCGCCGAGGTTGAAATGAGGGCCAATATGTTGTTGTGTTTCATTTCTTGAAAAAAGGGTCTCTAATGTACAAGCCCTTGATCTTGCACGTGGGGTTTTCATCTCTGACGGTGTTCCTTTTTCCATCTCCAGATGTACAAAAATGTATTCCAGGATGGGGTCTTACCCGACGTTCCCAGGTAATACTAAACAATGCTTGAAAGAGTATGAGGTACCAGCAAGTTTCCTTTAGACCCGCAGAGTCAGTTGTTAATTACCTTACAGAAACCTTATAAATCAGTGGCAGCTGCCACTTTAGCTAGATGGATATGCTGGCTTTTGTCAGAAGCAGGTATTCACACATCAGTGTTTGGTATTCATTCAGCTAAAGGGGCTATGGCCTCCAAGTCTTTCACTTTAGGTTCCCGTTTGGATGATATTCATAAAGCAGCTGATTGGTCATCAGAATCAACCTTTAAGACCTTTTACTATAAAACTATTGTTGGTGTGGCGTCAGTGGTGGAGGGACAGCTTTACAGCTTTAAAAGAGCATAATCGGAGCATTCGGTCCTGACATAGAATTAAAAAAAATTGAGCTTACGCAATAAGAAATGTCAATTCTATTAAGGACATGGAGGCGAGGATTATCCCATACTGGCTTATCAATGCATGTCTATGTGTGATAATATTAATATTCCATATTGTTGATTGCATTGTTTACATTATTTGTATACCTCCCTGTTTATGAAATTAAAAGTTAGTTTGTGTGTGCTGTTTTTACGACTTGATATTCTTTTTCATAGGTAGCGATCAGAAACTCTCACTGCACTAAAATGCATTAGTCACACATAATTGGAACTCCTCTGGCTTTGTGAAATCGTGAGGTGATGCATTTATTTGCATAAAATGAATACATTTTTGTAAAGTGCGGCTACTCACCCGTGAGGGTCTCAAGGTGCTTGGGGGGAGGAGAGGGGCCTCATCCAAATAGGCATGTCTTCAGGTTCTTCCTGCAGATGGTGAGCGACAGGCTTTGTCTGACGTGCAGGGGGACGTTGTTCCAGCTCTTTGCTGCAATGTAGCGGAAGGATTGTCCTCTGGCGGTGGTTTTGCGAATCCTGCATGCTCTGTTGCTACCAGGCAATTTTTAGGTTGAGCGTGCATGCGCTCTGGCATGTTGTAATCTATCTGTGGTCTTTTAACCACGCCCACCGCATGCCAATCACTATCACTCATTCATGGGCTTGCCTTTCAAAAATCCTTTGTTATCATTGGTAAATGCTTTATGTTGTCCCTCCTTGGAGCAGTTTTGTTACTGCCTTGGCCATTGACCCTGTTACATGGATAATTGCATGTTTGCCGATATGTGTGATTGCAAGTAAACTTCTTTTTCCTTTTGTGTATCTCCTTCGCGCTCTTGGCAGCTGTGGTGCTTTGAATCGGCTCACTTATGTCAACTGTTTTACTTTTCATTTTAAATTTATGTGGCAAGAAAAGTTCAGTTAGGAATTTACAACGCTATTAGCTCTAACTCCAGCAAATGCGAGACCCATTGCAAATTCTTGTTTACAGAGCCGCCATGACTGCAACTCACTTGCATTGCTATGGTGACCCTGAGTTAGCTAATATTTTATTTACTTATCCAGCGCAGCCACCAATGTGGGGGTCATGTTCCTTTAAGAAAATGGACTTTAGAACAAACTTGGCCTCCCCTGATCACGAAATTCGGCTAATAGTGGTGACTTCAATAAACAAACAGACTGTTTTTTCGGGCCGGGGGCACATACACGCCTAGCTGGGCTGTCACTCAGATTGGACCATGGATTTAGAGTGCAAACACCGCCTGAAGTGGTGCACAGCAAGACACTCTGTATACTGCTTAAGAGAGGTACAAAGGCACTGACAGCCATGGAAGGTAGAGATTTATTTTTACAGATTTATGTAGCGTGACCTCGACCCACAAGCATTGCTGCGCTTGACATGAGCACAAATTACATTACACAATGTCACATTCATTTTTTAAGCCTTTCACCCTTTTTTCGATCTACGTTTCTCTAAGTTTCAGTTTCTGTCTTTCTGCCCCGTGTTTGTAATTGCAAGAGCCAGTTCACCCATAACTTATAATGCCCCACATCTGTGCCCCAATGTTGCCCCGTACTTTTCTACTCCATGTCTACATTAAGTTGTAGTGGCAGTCTTCTTATGCCTTTATGCAATGTGTCTCTCTCTCTCGCTAAATCAAAGTGTCTGTACATATGTGCCTGTTACTGTATCTGTGTCTCAATGTCTGTCTATCGTGTCTTTCCACCCCCTTGTCTCTCAGCTGGAGTGTGTACAGTGCTGCTGCCTCCAGGTCTTTCACAGCCTTCAGAAGCTCCCATTCAAATTTCACTTCAGTCCACCTCACACAGTGCAGTGCTACCTGCCAGACATTTCACCCCCTGCAACGGAGGAAAGCTCTGAGGAGATGGATGGAGGGATCTGAGAATGAGCAGCTGAAGCTGCCAAGTTTCCCAGGTCTCCGGAGCACTTTGGGACTGGGACTTCAACAAAGCTTGGCAACTCCTCCCTACTAAAGGTGGGAAACAACAGACAAGAGGAGAGGAAGCACACAACTCCACAGTTCAAGCACATGCAGTGTTTACATTCCAGCCCCCATACAGAAAACATATATTGATTAATTTATCATATGAAAACAGGAGACGATAGTTTGTAATGAAATAATAGTTCCCACTTGTTATGAAACCACTAACTTCTTTCTGTCTTAAATCATGTCTGAAAGCAACGTTACCTGCTGAAGCGGCGAGATTCTTTCTCGAGTTTTTACTAAACTGTTTTTTTAAGGAAAAATAACCAAGAGACAGGGGTATTTGGGGTGTTTCACCCCCCTAATAAATGTATTATCTAATAGGTAGTTGGGTACAGGTGATTTCAGTCGGGTATGGCAAGGTCTCTGACGGACTTCACATGGGATTGTTATATACACACACATTCAAAAACCGACATACATGCCCTCTCTCGCTCATCTCTTGTTTTGAAGGTCTTAAAAAAATATTGCTTATTTTGCAAAATATTGTTTAAAATACCCCTAGCAGACTGCACTCCTCTTCCTCTCCTCTGCCTCTCCTCTGCCTCTTAAGCTCTCCTCATGTCTTACTTCTCATATAATATATATATTTTTAAAGACATATTGTATTGAGTTTCTCCGCATTAATCTGGCAATGTTGACCAGAAGGAAACCAACTACATGGTGGAAGATGAAAACAATAAACAATAACATAAAATGGGTACGAATCCCCACTTATCACCCCGTCCCAGTGTCTAGTCCGTGAAGCCTGAGTCATAAAGAGCATAGGGATGTGTGTTATATTAGGGGCAGGATGTTCCATATCTTCTAATTTCATCATCCAAACAAGATGTAGAGGTTCGGACGGGCTGTAAGGTGATACCTCTAAAATCTTCCCATCTTTGACAAATCTAGGGGTGTTTCTGAGGGCATCCCCTCCCCTGAAACACAGTAATCTCCAGCCCCATGCAATTATCCAAACCTTACTTCCATACTGTCGAGGTGGGGCTTGTTTGCTTTCCATACATTCACTATATCCCGTTAGCTAAGGTCAGTCCTAGGAATAATATAGCTCTTTTATCTCTAGAGCTCTATATCTCTCAAACAAGAGGTGACTCCCCTCCAGCAGCTGTCCAGCATGGCACAGCTCCAGACTATATGGAGGAAGGTGCCGTCCTCGGATTGACACCGTATGCATAGTGGGGAGGCCACCAGACCCTACATAGGTATTTTAGTTGGATACGGCAAAATGGGCAGAAATGGCTGCTTCTTGGTGGCACACAATGCATCTGCCCATCGTCATCATCTAATATGTATAAATCCACCTCCCAGGAGCTCTTTCATATAATATATTTTAATAAGGTATGTCACCATGATCGTTTGGAAATCTGCAGACCTCCCCCCCCCCCAAATGTTACTGGCTAAACTACACTCGTGTCTAGAGTGCATTGAAAGTTATTTTAATAATTACAAACTTGCAGGCTGTACTTGAATACAGCAGTATGTTACTTGTGTTCATGCATTCTCGCGGTGTCCTGACTACGGTTGGGGTTTGCAATGTGTCCTGTAAATCAGGATAGTCCGTATTGCTTATGCTTGTCTGGTATTTTCAGTTGCAATCCTGGGAAACAGATTTAGATTGAGGCGTATTCACTAGACCACTACTGTGTACAAAAGTTGTTAATTTCTGTAATGTATATCATTACATGAGATAAATGTTTTGTTCTTATGAGATAAAGTGTCACTCAAAGTGTGACACATAAGGCATGGAAATGTCACACACAAAAAAACAGAGAACTAGGAAATGGGACATATAGGCAAGCTGGAAACTTGGTAGGATTAGGAGACATCTGGTAGTGTTAATGTGTGGACAAGCAAGTGATCTTGAGACATGTATGCCAACATTTTGGAAAAGTGAAAAATTTTGGCTAAATAAAAATTGGGGCATCTATTTCCCCTTTCAATTCAGTTGAAAAAGAGGCAAATTCTGGCAGAAGACAGTTAAAATAAAGTCACTTTTGGCTTCAAAAGTCAGGAGACTCCGGTCTGAACCAACTCTATTGGCACGTATGTTGAGAGCAACTGCTTTTTTTTCCAGGTGCTGGTCAATATCCCTGAGACCCAGAGCCAGTCTTAATGACTTTATATATTTCAGCCCTGCCAAGTGCCACGCATCTTGCATTAGAATAACGCATTTTTCTTCATTTTCACTGCATTACTGCAATGCCTGAGATTGTCACGCAAAAGAACTGTGTCCTGTAGTGCGGTAAAACCTTGTAGCTCCAGTTTCTGACTTTGCTAGTTAAGCTGAGTAATGTTGATGAAAAGCCACAAGGTGGCACTTGTGTACAACGGAAGGTATAGGATTCTTGATATATTACGAGAAAACATGTATCCTACTGTCATAGAAACTCATATCCCAGCCAAGCGAACTAACCCTCCTCAGCATTGCAGTTCCGGGGATCCATGGTGCAAGCACTGGTCCTCGGGTAGATTAGGGCATGTTAAGCTCCAGACATGTATAATTTCATAAGATCAGCTTTATTAAATAACCACCAACCCACAGCAGGTGCATCCGCTTCCAACCCTCACCAACCGTCCAGTCCGTCTCCCCCAGCTCCAGTGACCTCACCTGGAACCTTGGTGTGATGGAGATTCCAGGCTGTACCCAACATTCCCAGATAAACACAACACATCCCCCTTACTTACACTAAACATATTAAAGGGAAAAAAAGGAAAAGGTTAAAGAATAAAAGAGGACAAATAATAACATGACACAAACTATGTGGTGGAAACCAACAATACCCACAATGCTTAGAAGTATGTAATGTCAGAAGATACAAGATATCAAGATACATAATCCTTCAACCACCATGGTTTGGAGCGAAACCTGGAAAGAGCCTTGGTGCATGGTGATGCCTTAGACCCACTCAAAGAGTGATTTTCCCCTTGGTTTTCCAGGTTAGAGGAATCTACCGTCAAGTTATTCCATATCACTATTCTGGACATGCTCCACACATCTCCATTGTCCAGGACCACAACATTCTTCTTCACCTCTTTGATGCGGAAAGGACCCTTGAAACTTGACCTGCCCTTGGTTCTGAAACCAGGGTCCTTCAGCAGCACCATGTCACCAACCCTCCATTTAACACTGGAAACACCACCTTTAGAATCATACCGCAATTTATACTTGCGTTGATAACTGTCTCTACGATCGGACGCCTTACTAAGTTTCTCTTGATCAAGATCATCTTGTCCAAACTTATTTCTAAACCATGCAGGAGACATCTTGGTGCAACCAGACCTCCCCCTCATATATTCAAAAGGGGCGATGCCAGTGATGCTATTGGGGGTATTACGATATGCCCACCACAGGTCCCTCAGGAGATCCACTAAGGGAGCTCTAGTTCCAATTGCTTCCTGGACACAGGATTTTACCATTCTGTTCATACGCTCAGCAAGGCCATTGGCCTGAGGTAAATACAAATCTGTTTTCAAATGCACAATGGCTAAGGAGTCTAAAAAGAACTTCATATCCTGAGATGTCAACTGTACACCATTATCCATGATTAAATGGCTGGGTACACCCTCCCGAGAGAATTCTTCCTTTAAAAACTCAATCACAGTTCTGGTGTCTACAGAATTCACACATTTAGTCACCACCCACTTTGAGGCATAATCCACCATGAGCATGACATAATGCTCATTTGCAGGTAGAAGATGGAAAGGACCCATAAAGTCAAGTTCCAATTTCACCCAGGGTCTTTCAGGAATTGCAACTGGGGTAAGTGGAAATTTCACCATAACTTTGCCTTTATCATTGCGTGCACAGGTCAAACAATCTTTCACAACCGCTTCAACATCACGATCTAAACCTGGCCACCAATATACCGTTCTTAACCTTGATTTGGCCAAATTCCTGCCCAAATGACCCTCGTGAGCCAAATTGATAATTTTACTCCTCAGATTAATTGGAGGTATGGATTTGGTACCTCTGAATAATTCACCCTCACTTAAAGACAATTCATCTCTTACATTCCGGTACCTCTTTAAAGAATCGGAAATGTTCTTGTATTCAGGCCAACCTCTCACAATGAACTCTGCAAGTTCATGTCTGTCAGAATCCTGGTTAGCTGCAGACTTCCACTCATCTTCATTTATGGCCATCTCCCTCACACAATTAATCACACACTCATCATCAGGCTCATCATTACCATCAACTGAAGTTCGGGACAAGAAATCTGCCACCGTATTCTTTGGCCCAGGCACATATTCAACAGAAAAATTATATTCCATTAATCCTTTGACCCACCTTCTTATCCTAGGCGTCAATTCTTCCCCCTTCTTGGAAGAGAAAATTTGAACGAGAGGCCTGTGGTCTGTTCTCACAATAAAAGGTAAACCCCACAGGTAGAATCTGAAGTACTTAACTGCCCATATGCACGCGAGTGCCTCTCTTTCTATAACAGAATACTGTTGTTCAGCCTCCTTGAGGGAACGGGACGCAAAGGCAATTACCTTCTCTTCCTGGTCAACTCTTTGGATTAAAACTGCTCCCAGTCCTTTGACACTGGCATCTGTGTACAAGAAGGTTTTGGCATGTGTATCGAAATGCCCCAAGGTGGGCATCTTCCCGATACAATCCTTCACGAAAGTGAAAGCAACTGTATACTCATCTGTCCCATCAAATTCACACCCCTTCTTTAGGAGAGATCTCAAGGGTTGAGTCACACTCGAAAAGTTGGCAATAAACTTAGAATAATACTCCGCTAGGCCTAGAAAGGATCTTACTCCATCCCTGTCTTTGGGTTCAGGTGCTCGGATAATGGAATCAACCAATTCTAACTTGGGTTTGATTCCCTCACTTGATATAGTATGACCCAAGTAAATTACCGAAGTGACCTTAAACTTGCACTTTTCTCTCTTCACAGTAAGACCTGAACGGGCCAGCTTACTTAACACTTCTCTAAGAATACTGTCATGTTCATCCACAGTACTACCATGAACCAAGATATCGTCTTGGAAAAATAAGACTGCAGAGACCCCCTCTAAGACCTTCTTCATGATTTGTTGGAAACAGGCGGCCGCAGAGGCCAGCCCAAAGGGCATCCTTAGAAATGGGTAGGCTCCCACTGGCGTCACAAATGATGTGAGATGTCTGGAGTCTGGACGCAAAACGATTTGGTGATAGGCTGAGGACAGATCTAACACACTGGACACCTTCGAACCACCCAAACCCGACAACTCTTCCGAAATATTGGGTAAGGGTTGGCGATCTACCCAT
Source organism: Pleurodeles waltl (assembly GCF_031143425.1). Lineage (NCBI taxonomy): Eukaryota > Metazoa > Chordata > Amphibia > Caudata > Salamandridae > Pleurodeles > Pleurodeles waltl. The sequence continues at coordinate 60,137,654 of NC_090436.1, forward strand.
ATATGCCTATTAAGTTCTCTAAGGTCCACACACATACGGATCTGTCTCCCATTGTCTTTCGGTGCTAGGACAACAGGAGCCAACCATTCAGAAGACTCTATCTCCTCAATTACGCCAGCGTTCAAGAGTTTGTTCAGCTTTGCCCTGAGGGGTTCTAACATCAAGTTTGGAACTCTCCTCACCTTGTGCACAGAAGGAACTGCATTTTTCTTCAGGATGATTTTGTGCATAAAGTTAGTCAGGCATCCTAATTTGTCACTAAACACTCCAGGGAACTCCTTAAGAATCTCAAGGTTTTTACTCTCATCATTCACCACCATAACCTGGCACTCCGAGTTGGGATCTAACTTAATTCCCATATCACACTGGTGACGCCAACCTAGCAGATTATTTCCACGTTTCGCTACATAAACTTTCCCCATTGTGGCTTTATTCTGGAATTGAATCCTCATGATCTTGTACCCAATCACTTCTATTTTGGTGCCACCATAACTGACAGGGTTGATGTCAGGCTTAATTAGGGAGTGAAGGTCCTCCCCAAAAATCGTGCGCCAATTCTTGTCACCCACCATGGTGTAAGGGGATCCTGAGTCTGCTAAAACCGTAACTGTTTTACCATCAAGCCTAATAGTACACTCAGGCATGACAACAGGCCCAACGTCTACCACTCCAATATTGTCTCCAATATGGTTAACATCAGGTTAAATACATAAAATAATTTTGTTAACATTTTCAGTGATAGAATCTTTGTTACATTTGTCACTATTGCAGACCCTAGCATAGTGACCCTTTTTCCCCACACTTCCTACACAGAGAATTTTGTGTAAAACAATTTGAGCTGTTTGCTGCGTGTTCAGAGTTGCCACAGCGGTAACAATGCTGATGTCTGGTTTCTCTTTTTTTCTCCTGAGTAGGTACTGGTGTTTTACTGTTATTGCTGACTCTCAAAACTTCTTCCCGAATCTGTGGTGCTTGTACCATGCACAAACTGTCATCCTCATGGTCATTCATCTCCTTGATCAAGTTGTTGGTACTTTCCATTCCTTCAACAATTGCAATAGCTTCCCTCAAATCAGGGTTCTTCGTCAACAACTTTTCTTGAACCCTCTTGTTGTTTGTACAACGGACTAACTGGTCACGAATGAGGGAATCCGTGATATCGCCAAAGTCACATGTGTGCGCTAATGTGCGTAATGCAGAGAATATAGTTTCCCACACTCTCTGATTTCCCTTGGGATCTTGCAAAAAATCTGTGTCTTTCCAAAACAACATTGAGCTTGCATTCAAAATGTGCCGCTAAAATTGCTGAGATTTCATAAATATCTCTGGGCTCCCCTTCCGCCCCTTCAACAGGTAGGGTCTCAAGGCTATCATAAATGTTCCTGCCCTCGATCCCCAAATTGTGCAATAAAACAGCTTGTTTCCTGGCTGGAGAGAATCCCCCCCCCCCCATTGCTATTAGGTAGGAGTCAAAAAGGTTCTTCCAATGTTTCCAAGGAAGAATAGGGTCCCCTTTGTCTGATAAAAAAAGGAGGTGGTTGAGACATCATGGGGGTAGCCATAATGAGCGCCCTTCAAAGCACACAATAACTTGTTGAGGAAACAACAAGGGTTTGTAGTGTATTATTAGTAAGGACCTATGACAGGTAGACAGGTGAGAGCTCAAGAAATAAACTGAAAGTGGACACCAGTTGAAATAGAGGTGAGCGTTCTTGTGTTCTAAATGCACTCAGTACAGTTTGAAAAACGTCAATGTAGAAAAAAAAAAACTCTGTACCCAAATTACAAGCTCAGTATTCAAATTACACGCGGCATTGTCATTAGAGGAGCAGTATGCAGTTTACGGTCTAGTCTTTTGTAGTTTGGAAACATGCACGAAGTCAAGCCTATGCGCACGCCCCTTGCATTTTATGAATCAGAGGAGGCGCGTCACTGTGGCTGCGCGTGCAGCTCCTCGCGCGTAGGGGAAAGGGGTTGCGCACTGAGCGCCAACGGGCCGCCAAAATCAGACACTCGGATCCGAAATACTTGCCGATAAAAATCAGAGACAACGTTGTGCGCCTCTGAACGTAGGTTGCCAGGAGTTAAGACCGCAGAGACGCCGCCGTCAGGTTACCTCCGCTCCAGTTGCCGCTGAGTTGAGACTATTCTGTCTCAACATGCAGGATCAATGCTGCCAGGGCTCCTCCACTTCAACCACCACTGGGACTTCTCAGCTGAACACCTCCCATCCGGCCAACTTCGACCAGGAGCAAGGACAGCGGAAAAGAAGTCGACAGGTAAGGAAAAATGTGTGGGTTCTGGGTTGGTGGTAACGCCTGAAGGGAAAAGGCCCTCGTCGCCAGTGTTAATTCCAGACATGTATAATTTCATAAGATGATATTTATTAAATAACCACCAACCCACAGCAGGTGCATCTGCTTCCAACGCTTCCAACCCTCACCAACCGTCCAGTCCGTCTCCCCCAGCTCCAGTGACCTCACCTGGAACCTCGGTGTGATGGAGATTCCAGGCTGTACCCAACATTCCCAGATAAACACAACAGGGCACTCAAGGGGGATCTGGTGCCCGGGAAGGGGGTCCCACGCTTGCGTCCTCCCCATAGATCATTAATCAAATAATGATGTGCTGACCCCCAAGAGCTTCTCCTTCCCTAGAGGAATGAAGAGAAAGTGTGCACAAGTGCAATCCACCCGAGGTTACACGGGCACTGGGTTAGTGACCCCTCCATTTTTGGTAGTTTGCAGCAGTTTAAAGATTTTTTTTTTTTGAGTTTCTCATTGCTCAAATGGGTGTAATTTCTGATATTTATATGGTTCCCTCGCCTACATAGATTGATTTTGCTCATGAGAAAGTGTCACTTATAGTCGCTGAAATGTCACTCATAATTGCACTGAAATGATGAAAATGTCACATTTAACAATTTGAAACCTTGAAAGCTATGCCTTGAAGTTCCAGTTTTGAGGAGCAAAGAAAGAGGACCCAAGATGGTGGTTGTTGGTATTATATGGGTATGCGCCACAGTGATTAGCACATGTGACTGTGTATATACTTGGGGGTACTCAAGGGAAATGTAGTTTAAACTTTTCTTGATTATAATTGAATGCTGCAGAAAAAGCAGTAAAGCTGGAGAAGCATAGTCCTCACCTCCATGCCCTCATCAGAATTGAAAATTCTTACGGCATCAACTAGAAAATGTTTTTTTCCAGCACCACACCCGACTGAGCACTGCCGAGGCCCGTGATTAGTGGGAGGACGTTGTTGTGAGGCAACAGCAAGACATTCAACCCTTGACCACCGAGTGCCCTGAGCTAATCACAAAACACAGAGAAAGCAAAGTGGCTGATAACAACAGCCACTAGCAGGTAAATGAAGATGGCTGAGAATATCTAAATTGCACTTAATGGAAATATACGTATAAATGCGGATGATGTACGAACACCTGCAACCCAGGTGGGAGCTCTAAAGTAGTGGCACTGTGGGGCTAATGACTAATTTGTGTTAGTGCAGCCCCTAATTCCTGATATTTTGCAAGGCTGCAAGTGTAGAATGAAACTCATGGTACCCACCGCTGTGCCGACAAACAACTTTCTGATGTCTACGCAAACACAATAGCGGACGAACTGATAATGAAAAGTTGTTCATTCTACTCGAAATCAGGGACCCAAGTAAGATTCAATAAATTGAAATATTATACAAAGACATCATATTTTCACATCAAATCCATATTAGCGCAGAAAAATGATTAAAATTGTACAATTCATAACAAGCCGTAGAAGGAAGGCATACGAAAACGTTACTTCGAGAGAGCGGCAGAAACAAATTAAGAAAAACTGGGATAAATTGGAACTCTTTCCAATTGACTTAAGCGTTTACATTTCCTGTGGCATTGCCTGTGACTTTGAAGAGAGGTCCGAGTAACGCGTTGTATGATACAAACAAATCCCCATTATAACATGGCCGCCGCATTACTCCCACCGCCCTAGCCTCCCAACACATCTACCTCAGAAGCAGCGCATGAGCACCGCCAGCGGAGTAACGCGCCAAAACTGAAAACAGCAACCGAGCCCTGAGAAGTTATGACAGACGACTCTTAAAATAAAACTGTTTCCGGTTTTAGCATCGGAGAACGGCTTGGTTTCGCCGTTTTACCGGTAGTTTCCGGTGACGTCACGGGTCTCGAGTCGGGATGACGCAGAAGCAGAGCTCAGACGGCTGCCTCCGCTGGTGGGCGGAGGAGAACGCTGACGTCGTCAGGCGCTGGAAGGTGCGAGGTGCTGTAATCCCGGCGCGTGACATTGGTAGCCAGGGTGGGCGCGAGGATAGTGGATCACTAGAAACGGAAATTGTCGAACGGTGTCCTGTCTTCTTCCTCGCTTAATTTTGTTCTCTTCCTCCCCCCAGAAAAGCTTAATGTGCCAGGTTGTTGTATTTATCATGATATAATTATTTAGCTCCCTGAAGAATTAAAAAGAAAGCGTCCTTCTGAGGGGTGTTAAATCAGAAACAGCTAGTATTCTGTGCATACATTCTCCGCGAGACTATCATTGCAGTATATTGAACTCGCACGCAGTGGGCATAGTGCCTGTAAAATAAGCACTGGCAAAGCCAACAAGTCTCGCGTATACGAGATGTATTGGCTTTAATGTTTTTTATTCTTCAGCCTTGTAGAGCAGCGCTGCTGCTGTGCACTAAGGCTAAAAAAAGGTTACATCTTAAAATTCTGCTGAGATGCTCGGAGACTCTTGAGATGGTTATGCAATCCTCTAAATATTAAAATATTATGCAGTGCATGCTTGCATGGACAGACAGTGCTAGCTCTTCATACTACTTGTTAAAAGGAATAGTGAACGTTTTTAAGAATACTTTCACTATATAACAATGTTGCACCATGGTAATTGGGGCAGCTTCTTATTACGGGCGTCGGGGCTGTGCCCCTTCCACTTGCATTTATTAATTTTTAAATTAAATACATGGATCCTACTTGCAGTAAGTACTGATAGTTCAGCATAGCTTCTAACTGTAGGAAGTTGGCTCTGATTGTACTATTTCAAAGTAAGAAATAGCATGCACAGAGTCCAAGGGTTCCCCTTAGAGGTAAGATAGTGGCAAAAAGAGATAATTCTAATGCTCTATTTTGTGGTAGTGTGGTCGAGCAGTAGGCTTATCAGAGGGTAGTGTTAAGCATTTGTTGTACACACACAGGCAATAAATGAGGAACACACACTCAAAAACAATTCCAGGCCAATAGGTTTTTATATAGAAAAATATCTTTTCTTAGTTTATTTTAAGAACCACAGGTTCAAGATTTACAAACAATACTTTAAATGAAAGGTATTTCACTTGGGAACTTTAGGAACTTTGAATTAGCAAAATAGCATATACAGTTTTCACACAAATGGCAATAAGCTATTTTAAAACTGGACACAGTGCAATTTTCAACAGTTCCTGGGGGAGGTAAGTGTTTGTTAGTTTTGCAGGTAAGTAAACCACCTACAGGGTTCAAAGTTGGGTCCAAGGTAGCCCACCGTTGGGGGTACAGGGCAACCCCAAAGTTACCACACCAGCAGCTCAGGGCCGGTCAGGTGCAGAGGTCAAAGTGGTGCACAAAACGCATAGGCTTCAATGGAGAAGGGGGTGCCCCGGTTCCAGTCTGCCAGCAGGTAAGTACCCGTGTCTTGAGAGGGCAGACCAGGAGGGTTTTGTAGGGCACCGGGGGGACACAAGTCAGTACAAAAAGTACACCCTCAGCGGCACGGGGGCGGCCAGGTGCAGTGTGCAAACAGGCGTCAGGTTTGCAATGGAGTTCAATGGGAGACCAAGGGGTCTCTTCAGCGAAGCAGGCAGGCAAGGGGGGGCTCCTCGGGGAAGCCACCACCTGGGCAAGGTAGAGGGCCTCCTGGGGGTCGCTCCTGCAATGGAGGTTGGATCCTTCAGGTCCTGGGGGCTGCGGGTGCAGTGTCCTTACCAGGCGTCGGGTTCTTAGAAGCAGGCAGTCGCGGTCAGGGGGAGCCTCTGGGTTCCCTCTGCAGGCGTCGCTGTAGGGGCTCAGTGGGGTCAACTCTGGCTACTCACGGGCTCGCAGTCGCCGGGGAGTCCTCCCTGTAGTGTTGGTTCTCCACAAGTTGAGCCGGGGGCGTCGGGTGCAAAGTGCAAAGTCTCACGCATCCGGCGGGAAACGTGTGTTCTTTCAAAGTTGCTTCTTTGTTGCAAAGATGTTTCTTCTTTGGAGCAGAGCCGCTGTCCTCGGGAGTTCTTGGTCCTTTTAGATGCAGGGTAGTCCTCTGAGGCTTCAGAGGTCGCTGGACCCTGTGGAACGCGTCGCTGTTGCAGTTTTTCTTGAAGTGGGGAGACAGGCCGGTAGAGCTGGGGTCAAAGCAGTTGGTGTCTCCGTCTTCTCTGCAGGGCTTTCAGGTCAGCAGTCCTTCTTCGTCTTAGGTTGCAGGAATCTGTTTTCCTAGGTTCTGGGGAGCCCCTAAATACTGAATTTAGGGGTGTGTTTAGGTCTGGGAGGGCAGTAGCCAATGGCTACTGTCCTTGAGGGTGGCTACACCCTCTTTGTGCCTCCTCCCTGAGGGGAGGGGGGCACATCCCTATTCCTATTGGGGGAATCCTCCAAAATCAAGATGGAGGATTTCTAAAGGCAGGGGTCACCTCAGCTCATGACACCTTAGGGGCTGTCCTGACTGGTGGGTGACTCCTCCTTGTTTTTCTCATTATCTCCCCTGGACTTGCCGCCAAAAGTGGGGGCTGTGTCCAAGGGGCGGTCATCTCCACTAGTTTGAGTGCCCTGGGGCATTATAACACGAAGCCTGACCCTTTGAGGCTCACTGCTAGGTGTTACAGTTCCTGCAGGGGGAGGTGTGAAGCACCTCCACCCAGAGCAGGCTTTTGTTTCTGTCCTCAGAGAGCACAAAGGCCCTTACCACATGGGGTCAGAAACTCGTCTCTCAGCAGCAGGCTGGCACAGACCAGTCAGTCCTGCACTGAACAATTGGGTAAAATACAGGGGGCATCTCTAAGATGCCCTCTGTGTGCATTTTTTAATAAATCCAACACTGGCATCAGTGTGGGTTTATTATTCTGAGAAGTTTGATACCAAACTTCCCAGTATTCAATGTAGCCATTATGGAGTTGTGGAGTTCGTTTTTGACAGACTCCCAGACCATATACTCTTATGGCTACCCTGCACTTACAATGTCTAAGGTTTTGCAAAGACACTGTAGGGGCATATTGCTCATGCACCTATGACCTCACCTGTGGTATAGTGCACTCTGCCTTGGGGCTGTAAGGCCTGTTAGAGGGGTGACTTACCTATGCCATAGGCAGTGTGAGGTTGGCATGGCACCCTGAGGGGTGTGCCATTTCGACTTAGTCATTTTCTCCCCACCAGCACACACAAGCTGGCAAGCAGTGTGTCTGTGCTGAGTGAGGGGTCCCTAGGGTGGCATAAGACATGCTGCAGCCCTTAGAGACCTTCCCTGGCATCAGGGCCCTTGGTACCAGGGGTACCGGTTACAAGGGACTTACCTAGGCGCCAGGGTTGTGCCAATTGTGGAGACAATGGTACATTTTAGGTGAAAGAACACTGGTGCTGGGGCCTGGTTAGCAGGGTTCCAGCACACTTCTCAGTCAAGTCAGTATCAGGCAAAAAGTGGGGGGTAATTGCAACAGGGAGCCATTTCCTTACACTAACCTTCCCTCTGCGCAAGAGGCAGTCACATACACTTACTGCACATGTGCCATGTTGCAGGGTTTTCAGGGCTTATCTGATTTAATCAGTAGTTTCTGTGTCCTGCCCAAGTGTAAAGCTACTCCATTGCCATGATGTGTCCCACCCTCGCCGACTGACTGTACTTGGGCCTTGAGGCTGCAGCCTGTGCTTCCCAAGAGGGTGTCAGTCAGCAAGGGATCACCCTTCCCTGCTTGTCACAGTCTGGGCCGGATCAGCAAGCCTCACTGACCTCACCCCACTCTGTGATGAGTTGGGAATGGGATGGCAGGATTGGCGTAGGAGGGTTGGTCACTATGCATGTGACAGGTGTCACCAGCGAGGCCTGGTCAAATGCTGAGAACAGATTGCACATGTTTCAGTCTTAAAGAAACATTCACACTGTATCTGATGATCAGAATTTACATGCAGTTTTTAATCTATTAGCGTGAACCCGGCCAGGTTTTGTACTGGCACCACCAGTAATTTCAGGTCTGAGGCCAGTCATTTTGTCTTTCATGTCTGTCATCATATGCAGCAGCTCTGGTTGTAAACTGACACTCTGCACAGTAGTTTTTTTAATCCCTTTTTTAAAATATATTTTTTTAAAATCTTGTGTAATAAGATTTTTGGGCCCTGTGCGGCTGAGGCAGATGGAGGAGACAGGCACAGTGAGTTGGTCTGATGTGGGGGTTGTACCAAGAAAAAAGCACACCCAGAAAGCACTGGCAAGAGAAGGTCAACACCTTTAAACCATTTCCCCCATTCTCTTAATCCCTACAGCTGTGATTTATGCAGTGATGTTGGAGGATAGATCAATTTAAAGAGAGAGAGAAAAGTAGTTTAGGTAAAACTGCATATAAAACCAGGCCTTGAATAAGTGATAATCATGCATTCTTCACCGCCTTGGCTTTCAAATGTGTTTTTAGGACAGATAACATTGCTAGTTCATTGGTTACCACTACCACATTCACAATGAGCATCATTAATTCTCATCCTTTCATTTATGACAGGCCCACCCCTTTCAAAATTCACCGACCGCCACTGATGGTAATTGAATGTAGTGTCAGCTAATAGCCTAAAGAACATAAGTTTGTAACTTTTTGAAATGGAAAAGTAAGACAGAGAAGGGGTCTGGAGGACTGCTGAAGAACAATTGTGGTTTGTGATTGTTTTTAAGAATACAGTTGCAAAGCACACCAGTACATCAGACATGGTTTGAGAATACAAGTAGATGCGAGTGAATAGTGTTTCAGGGCCACTGCACTAATGAAATCTACACCTTTTGAAAAATGGGGGCAAATTCTAGAGATGGGAGAGAATTATGTAGATGGTTGAAAAAATCACTACTGTGTGATCAATAGGTTTATGTGGGCCTAATGCCACTGCACGAAAAGAAGCTGTGGGCTAGTAAGTACAGTTGTGCTGGCTAAAGGCAGGAGAGGTGTGTGTGTAGGGGGGGGGGGTGTTAGGGATGCACCAAAGGAGGCAGGTAGATGGTGGTGCTATAGGAACACAGATACCAGAGATGGTACTTGTTAGTTAACAATGGAGCCAGGTGGAAAATGTCCATTTTTGTGTAGTGCTGTAGGCAGTGTGTGAAAGTCCGTAGCACATTGAAGGAAATGTACTCTTGGGTCCTGTGTCAAATCCAAAATGAAGCAATATTTTGCTGGCAGTGGGTCCCTGAGGCCGGAGTGACCTGGTGCCATTGCACCAGCTGCATGAATGCAAAGTATTGACATAGAAGTGCGGGAGCAAAAAGTGAGGACCGGTAAGCTTGAAGCCTGGTGAGAGGCTATAGAATAGTACTGATCTGGGTTTGTTGTTGTTTCAGAAGGGCTGCCTGCGTGTGCAGTGGTGTAGGAAGTGTGTCATGAAGCTTAGATTGAGCAAGCAAATTTGCTGCTATGCTCTTAAGAGAATTACAGAAAAATAAAGCATTATTGTGTGTTGATGTTTTTGGTGCAGGGTGTTGCTGCACAGAATGCAGTTAAGGCCCATTAAGTAACACTGTGTAGAGTAGGGTTGGTAAAGAAAAAGGGAGAGACATATTTGTGGTGGGTAGATAAGAACATCATTTGCATAGCTGATTGTGTAAGAAAAAAAAGCACTGCATGAAAGAGCATAGTTTTTATTTTAGAATGGAGAGTAAGGGCACAAAATTTTGCAGTGTAACTGTTAGAGTGCCTAAAGCAACAAATGTTGAAAGTTAACCCCAGAAGGTAGTTATCGTCAGTCTCTGAAATATTCAGATGACACTGATCTTAGACTCCAGAAAGCCCTGAGCACCTTAGATATTTACAACTCTGCCATTATATTAAGAATAATTTAAAGCTGCTGGGTCACCTATGCCTTTACAGTGCAAAATGCAAAAGGAAACTTTACAGTGAGAAGGGAAGAGGGAGAGGCGCCATGGGGGGGCTTAGAGATGGGCAAGAATTGGGAAGTCTGTTTGTTTTCAAGCAGCAGAATGCTAAAATCATCAAGTTGTGCCTAAATAAGTGAGATTACATCCTGTAGACACTGTTCTGCAGCACCAATTGAAAATATGACCACGAACATGCAGGAAGGGTGGGAGGCTAAGGAGAGATCTGTGTAGATGGGTCACATTATGGCTTAGCGGGTTTTTGTAGAACACTGGTACTGCACCTGCTGCACAAATAAAATAAACACTCTAGTGAGTGTAGTCACCAAATGACAGATAGAGGTATTTTGGTGGTGGGTGTGCATCGAAGAAGAGTGGTAAATTGTAATGGCATTAGTTAATTCTTGTCATGAAACAGCACACTTTGTATTGAAAAACGGATCAGGGACAAAATGTATGTTAGTGCTCAGTAGTGTAGGCAGTGTGTGCTAACTGCTAGTACAACAAACAACTGGTGTCCTTGGTTTCTGTTTGAAATATAAATTGAAGAAATAGTGTAGTTGTAATGTAGCCTTGTCAGATCCTGTTTCATGGGGCACACAGGTGCTACTGGGCCAAACCCTGGTAATACTATGGATGCTCAGCAGCTGAAGTGGGTGAGACTTATATGTCCCTAGTGTATGGTACCAAGGGTAGGTGGTACCAAGTGGAGAAGTGTGGCTCAATGGTTAGAGCGGCAGACCCTGAAGCAGAGATCTGGCTCAAGACCAGGGTTCAAGTCCCGCTTCGGCAGGTCTTGGGCTCAATTCCCCTTGACCATATAATTCTAGCCTCGGTGCCTAATCTAATTCATGGGTCCCACTCTGCAACTCTGGGCAATAGCTTGCTTAATCTCCACAACAGCGCTTGGATGCCTGGCTTCACCCTGGGGGTGCTCAGGAGTGGGCACCTCACAGGGAAAAGCCAGGAGGGGTTCCATAGCGGTATGAGTACAGCGCCTTGAGACCCTAACGGGTGAGTAGTGCGCTATACAAGTGCTAATTTACATTTACATTTTTACAAGGGTACGCAGGGCATGTCATTTGGAGTGTCCAACTTGGTCTGCAGCATTGATTGTGACAAAGTACAAAATGGCTCCCAGCCTTCCACTGCAGCCTGAAAGAGCAGTTTTAAAACTGATAGTTCGACTGCCATTTAAGCCAATGGCAAAGCCCCTACTTCTCCTAACGTTATATGTAAGTCTCCCATAGGGAAGGCCTATTGAGCTCTAAGGCAGGGAGCTGTATATTATTAAGTAGGACATATACTTTCAATATGTCCTAACAGCAAAACTTCCAAATTGTCATTTTTGCTATAGAAAAGTTAGTAGCCACATTGGCTCACACAAAGTTACTGACTGACCCCTCAGTCCAGTTAACTTCTGAATGGGACTACTAAATTGGTACTTCTAGGTATCCCATTAAAATTAATCCTGGCAATAACCTGACTTGATGCCCACGTTGAATTTAATATCACTTTCAAGGGTGTGTCATTTGCAAACATGCACATAGCCAGCAAACACACTCAGCGTGCGCTGCACAACATTTCACCCTTCATGTACTGTACTTCTCATACGCACACATACACCGAGCATATGCTTTTCAATGCACATGCACTACATCTCTCGTGTAATATATTCCTCGCATGCATGCATATACTCAGTACATGCAGCATTTATACATGTACTGTACAGCACTGCTCTATCCCTGTACTGTACCCCTCCCAGACACACACGCATCTAGTGCAGTCACTAGTCCTGTGGTGTGCAGCACTCTTCAGCTAACTGATGTAGGCCAAGGGTGAATTAAGCACACAGTAGCAGAAATTTAAAGATGGTGAGTGGGCCTGTAGACCCCACTCCATGACACAGGGTAAAAACGAAGTATTCACTCCTACTGATCACTCACTATACAGGATGCTGCCACTACTGCGCTCATGCCGCTTAACTCTTGATGAAGGTGCTAGCCTTACACCACTATAAAGGTAGCGTTTTTTGGGGCTCCTGGTCCAGCAAGACTACAGACTGTGAGGCAGGCCTATGTCATGGCACACATGCATGATCATTATTTGCCTATTGGGCACTCAGGGCACGGGCACAAGTCTTTTACCATGCAGAGGACTTATCTGTTCCAACAAACCATGAGTCCTTATTGCTCTGGTGCCACTGCATGTGCTGTCTAAATTGGAAGTCTGCTCCCGCGTGTGCAGAGGGTATGTACGAAAGAGGCGTGTTGTGGTCCGTAGCAGAGCAGTGATGGGCTATTGTTGTTTCAGGAGGACATGTTCACCTATTTGTTGACACCACTCACATCCACTAAACAGTGTAAAAATAGGTATTGGTGCAGGCAGCTTGTTATAGACTGTAGTGGAAGTAATGAATTGTGTCCCCAGGCTCCTGTTTGTAGTTTGCAAGAAAGCAACAACCTGTGTTGTCTGGGTGCTACTACACCTGTTGCACATACTAAGGCTATTGCTCATTAAGTGTAGTTGTGTGTTGGCTAGACCTTTTGGTTTTGTCAATGTGTGTTATTATTGAAAGTGCTATGTATTCGAAGTCCCTGACTGTAAGCACAGAGTTAATTAGGCATTCACTAGAGGATCACGGTAAGCGAAAGCCAATAGAGGAAGGAGCCACACAGTCCTTCACAGTATAATCAACAAAGAGGCTTCTTCAAATGGGCTTGCTGCTAAGAGTTTCTGCTGGAATAATTCTGTTTTCAGATAGACAAAGCAAAGTGTTGAATGCTAAAAGTGACTAACCTGGAGATAGGAAACAAAGCCAGTTTAACCGTATCTCAACTTATCTCCACTCTGCTCAAGCAGCATTACGAAGAAAGCCTGTATGCTTATTTTAACCAAAAAATTATATACATAAACATGCCGATGTGGGTGTACATTTGTGCCCATGGCTCTTCACATAAAATGGAGAACCACAGCATAGATGCTTGTTTAACACACCACAGAATGTGTATGCTCCCCCTCCCTGTAGGTCTGTTGTTCCTCCCTGCAGGCCTGTTCTGAGGGTTATGTTACAGCCTCATAAACTGGGGCATGGGAGCACTGGAGCATGTTCCATGGGAGAGTAATCTGCATTCCACTATCAGTCTACCAAAAGGATTGCTGCTTAAGGAAAGCAGGGAGGCAGGCAGATCGCGCCCCATTAACCTCCAGCAAAACTCGCAGAAGCTTAACTTTCCACCAAAACAAAAGGATTCTTCATCTACTTCTTGGTGGAGCATGATATTTTTTTTTGCTGAGAGCCAATGAGGTAAAAGAAAACAATTGGAAAAGTAGCATAGACACATTGTTAAAACAACACCTTCACTGCAAAACAGGTTACGGGAAGGGATAAAGCAACTGGAAGGCAGGATAAAACAAGGACTCAACAGGAATACAGAAAACCTGTGAACAAGGGGGACATCAGAGAACCACTGGAGGGAGTGAGAGCAATATGTGTGATACAAGAACATCAGGGGGTGGGGTGGGGAAGAGGCTGTGCTTTCTGCTAGGCTTTGACCTAAAAACCAAGAGAGGCCTCAAACGGCTGCATGTTGGCATCTCTGCTTTTAAACTTATACACAGCAGATTTGCCTGATGCTATTAAGGTCCAAGGGTCTAATTTTCCCAAGCTTGCCTCTTTGTCTCGTCAGTCTCAGCAGTATTCAGATGACACAGTGCTGTTAGATCACACGTCTGCAGTTCTCTAGAAAAGCCTCAACACCATAAATATTTATAATTCTTCAAATCAAACATTCACCTCCAGTCACAGATCTGGGTTTAATCCATAATATTTTCTGCTCACCATGTGACCCCAGTTTGGACTCAGCCATATGCAAATCAGTCTTGATCCTGCTCTCCATGGGAAGCAGGGTCAAGACTGAACTGCGAAGCCAGGTCCACCCTGGACCGGAAACAAGCATCCTCATGGGGTGTATCACCCCTCATCAGCCAGGTTACCTTGAATCCAGTGGCACAATGAGCACGGTGCCTAAATCTAGGCATACTCTTCCCACTTAGGGTGACAAAAGCAAAAAAGAATAGATTATGGATGGAATGAGGAACAAATCAAACGTTCACCTCCAGTCGCAGATCTGGGTTCAAACGATCATTTTCTTTTTTCATTTTACCACCCCAGTTTGAACCCAGCCATATGCAAAACAGTGTTGACCCTGCTCCCCATTCCAAACTGCCAAGCCAGGTCCTCCGTAGACCAGAAACAAGCATCCGAGGACCGGTTTCAGTGTATCACCCGTCATCAGCCAGACTAGCTTGAATCCAGTGGCACAGTGAGCACAGGACTCACATCTGGGCATACACTTCCAACTTAGTGCGACAAAAGCAAAAAGAACAGATGGTGCACGGAATGCGGAACAATTCAAACATTCACCTCCAGTCACATATCTGGGTTTAATCCATCATTTTTTCTGCTCACCAGGCCACCCCAGTTTGGACCCTGCTCCCCATGCCAAACTGCCAAGCCAGGTCCTCCCTGGACCGGAACCAAGTATCCTGGGACCGGTTTCGGGGTACCACCCCTCATCAGCCAGGCTAGCTTGAATCCAGTGGCACAGTGAGCACTACGGTTTGGTGGCATTTCCAGGGAAGTTGGCATTGTGGCTTAAGAGATCTTTACTCTAATTTATTTAGACATATTTTTCATCTTCCCTATTGTGTAAGTCAATCACATATCAGACTTGAAATTTACTTACAGCGACAATCAATAAAGCTGAGGTTTCAGTTTTTAGGCAATTGCCACAGGCTGAGGAATGCCAGTGATCTGAACTGCCCTATTAACAAATTCAGCTAATTTTGACCCCTCAATGGATTATTTTAACATCACAAAAACACGTTGCACCTGGAAGCCATTTGTCAGCTAAGCACTTCAAGAAGGTGGCTAAAAAGCAACTGAAAACGTTATCCTTTGCAATGGACTTGGAAAGTTTTAACTCAAAAATGTTCAGCGTATACAGCCTCTACTTTTCCACAAAACGTTGCTCCAGTCTACCTTTCTGCCCCAAAGTCTAAGGCAGTTAGACATCTTTTTATTCGCCTACGTTTTTAATTAGTTCCACGTTTGGAATCTTGCAATGGGTAGTAAGCTTATAAAAAGTCACAACAAGCTGTTGCTTATGTGGTTATACATCAGAGGCGCGTGGTTCTATTAATGGAAAGAAAAAATGGTTAAGACCACTCTTTTTGAAAAGTGGCTGCTGTTATTCAAAAGAGGCTGTGAATTATGCATTGAGTAGCAAAAATGTGCAAATGTCATACTGCTTGATTAAGTAGATAAATGTGTCCATTCACCTGCTGGGTACTAAGGAGGAAGGAGTCACTAAGATGGTCTCACCATAGTGAACTGCTGTTTTATACGCTGCAATAGTTTTTAATCTAATAGCACATTTTTAACTTTGAGAACATTATGAAACCAACATTGTATTATTTCTAATTCAAATCATTCTCAGAAATGATTTTTTATGCACATGAAATTCAGTAGACATATTGTGGTTTTAATTTCTGTATTGATGTTTTATGGATGCCTTGTTCTACTGATATCAGAGGCCTATAAGCTGTGTGCTGGCCTAGTTTTTTTAGGTCAAGCGCGCAAGCGCTTTGACCTGTTGTGAGAATTGTGGGCTTTTAACCACGCCACACCCATCACTTTCACTTGTTCGTGGGTTTGCCTTTCAAAAATCCTTTGGTATCATTGGTAAATGTGTCCATCTGGGGCGGTTTTGTTACCTCCTTGCAGACTGCCCCTGTTACATGGATAATAGCATGATCGCCAATACGTTTGACTGCAAGCGAACTTCTTTTTCTTTTGGTGTCTCTCCTTTGCGATCATGGCGGCCATGGCGACTTGAATCGGCTCGCTTATGTCAACAGTTTTGCTTTTCATTTTCAATTTACGTGGCAACAAAAGTCCAGTTAGGAATTTAAAACGCTAATGCGAGACCCATTGCATTGCAAATGCTTGTTTGGTATTGTTGGCACTTCAGCATATTATTCTATTTTATCTTGATAATAAGGCTTATAATAATTAGTATATTGAATGAGCGAAGGAGACCTATATCGTTACACTCTTTCCAAGGCTTAAGCACAACCACAATTGAAATATCAACGGAGCACTCATTTCTAAATGCTGAGCCATCCATTAGAAACCCATTATGTGAAATAATCTGGGCCTGATGCTCACAGAAAGGTAGGGCAGTGAGGACAGGGATATCTCTCTTCACTTTCATTAATAACTGGAGTCACTTTCTGTTTTCTCTACAGAGTAGCATCCCTCACTTTTTTGTATAGTTCTGTGTGATGCCCTTGGTGGGACAGCAGGCCTTGAAAAATCTACTCGACCACTAGCTAGAAAACTACATATTTTATGATGTCGAGCTATTTTTAGAAACTACTGGACCCTGGCAAGTAGACAAAGAACAAATTAGCAATTAAGCTTTACTAATATACTTATTATAAGTGAGTGTTTAAACATAAACTGAGAAACACTCCTGCCCTGATGACAAAGCTATTAGTAAACTAAGGGGCAAGTCATGCATGGATCATGTGTACCCTATATGTGGGCTAGATTTATTATACATGGAGCAAATATTTAGTGTATTTAATCAAATAAAAGAGGGCTTTTTTTATAGCAGAAATGCTGAACGCGCATATGTGAAGGTGAACTCATGTGAGAATGAAGAAAAAGGTGACTGTTAAATACATTTTTTGCACAGGGTCACACAATTTGAGACCCGTCTCTGGTCAAGTACATTACAGTTAGGTGGAGTAGATTGTTCAGGCTACTCAACCTGCAGGTCTAGTAACATTTTCATGATTTTTCGAGGCCTGGACAGGTATGCCCTGATGTGGGACCTTGTTTTGCTGCACTTCAGACTGAGAGAAGGCAAACTGAAAGGAATGCCAAGAATTCAGCACTCTTAGTCTGAGTAATAGATTTATTAAGGCACTTCTAAAATGTTCGTACAGGGAAATGATAGTGTGAACGTGTATGATAAATGCAGCAACGCAAGTGAACTTCTAAAAATAATCACAGCGGGTAGAATAATAATGATCATAGAAACAAACAAAGAAAATGCACTACTTCAACCATGGATAATATATCTATATAGTGATTATATATTAATGCATAATGCAAAGCCTGCTTTGGGCAGGAGTACACTTCGGCTGCCTCCGTGCCACTGGCCCCGCTGTTTGCTGCAAGAGAAGTCTGAGGCCCTCCACCACCCGCAGGCACCCGCCTGCGCCTCATCCCTGGTGCCTAGTGGTAGGCGTGTCTAGTATACCGTGTATTTCGTTCCATAGCTCGTATTTCGTTTTTTGTATTTAGTTTTTCATTTTTAATACTGTTTTTAGCCTTAACTGTGCCCATTTTGTGCTCCACTCTGTATTTGCGTTTTAATTGTGCCCGTTTTCTTTTCTGTCTCTCGCCGTTTCCTTCAAACCCAGCCACTGCGTCCCCTGCAGCCCCGCCCCTCTCGCACCCCCATTGGACACTTCCTCCTGTCTCCCAGCTGCTCCTCCCTCCCACCTCCCCTTCTTAATGGCACCCGCTCATGCCTGGACTGCGCCCAGCGCCCGTCCACCTGGTCCACGCTTCTCCAACCCCCCCAAGCACCACAACTCCTCCACAGAAATCATTGCTCTCAACCTAGGCCAGCACCCCGCCTGCGCCCAGGCCAACCCTAAACACACAAACGGACCTTTCACATGCCACTCCTTGGACCACCCCCACCACCCATGCACGCAACCTTGGCATCATACTGGACTCGTCTCTCTCCATGACCCAGCAAATCAACGCCATATCATCCTCCTGCTTCAACAACCTTTGCATGCTACGCAAGACTATCAAATGGATCCCTTTAGAAACAAGAAAAACAGTCACCCACGCACTCCTAAGCAGCAGACTGGACTATGGCAACGCCCTCTACGCAGGGACCACAGCCAAGCTTCAAAGAAAACTCCAGCGAATCCAGAACGCAGCCGCACGTCTCATCCTCAAACTCCCTCGCCACAAACACATATCCACCCACCTCAGATCCCTACACTGGCTGCCCATCAACAAAAGGATAATTTTAAAAATCCTCGCCCACGCTCACAAAGCCCTCCACGACACTGGACCGGCCTACCTCAGCAAACGAGTCAACTTCCACATACCAACTCGGCAGCTCCGCTCTGCCGACCTCGCCATCGCTACAGTCCCCCGCATCCAACGCACCACCTCCGGCGGCAGATCCTTCTCCCACCTCGCTGCCAAGACCTGGAACTCCCTCCCCACCAACCTACGCAAGACCCAGGACCTCGAACCTTCAGAAAGCACCTAAAAACATTGCTTTTCGAGCAGTAACCGTCCCCTCCCCCCCCCCCCACTCCCAGCACCTTGAGACCCTACCGGGTGAGTAGTGCACTTAAGAAATTATTTGATTGATTGACTGAAAGCTAAAAATAAGAATAATAAAGACATCACTATGGGGATTGACATAGACATCATCTCTGTGCCAGCTTCAAGTTGTGAATCCAAACGACCACGAAAAGAGAGAGCAAGGCGTCCCTCCCGCAAATGAGTTCTGTCTAACCTGGGTCATCAAGTTTCCCTCTTATATACTTTAAACAAGCTGGAGAGGAGAATTCTAGAAACTCCCCCTCCCATATAGTAAGTTATTGTTCAACTAATGGCTGTATCAGGTCAGTGTAGAAAGAGCACGTTTAAAGATTGGCCACATCACAAGGTGCGCCCCCAAGACCGAACTGTTCCCTGCAGTACCATAAACATCCTGTAGTATATCGTTATCTCTCCCTCACTCCTCCATGTTATGTCCCTGCCATGGTGAGAAAGAGTGAGAGGAGCGAAAAATATGTTGCATAACTTGTGTGCAGAAAAATACCTGCACCACCAATTTGAAGCTAAGCTAAGCACAAAATGGAATCAGTGGTCGAGATGGAGCTGGGGGTAAATACAGATAGCATTACAGACCTGTGCACACTCTGCCACTGAAATCAAGCTATACCCAATTGATGAGCCCTAATGAGGCAAAACCAGTCTTGCGTTGCTTGTTCTCCGGTTCAGGGAGGACCGGAGGAGGAGGCTGGACTTTTCCCATTGGAGCAGGGTTGAGACTGATTTGCATATGGCTTGGTCCAAACTGAGGTTGCTTGGTGTGCAAGATAAGATGTACTGGAATACGGCCTGAGTAATTATTGGTGGTTGAAATTATTGCAAGCATTCCGTCCATCACTTTTTTGTAGACTTCAGTGTGGCGCCCTAGGTGAGACAGTTATGCTCAGATATGGGTCCCATGCACACTCTGCCACTGGAACCAAGCTATACCCAACTGATGAGCCCTAATAGGTGTGAAACCCGTCTTGGGTTGCTTGTGTTTCGTTTTGGGGAGGACCTGGCCAGGCATTTCAAGCTTGACTTTACCCATTGGAGCAGGGGTGAGACTCATTTACATATGGCTGGGTCCAAACTGAGGTGGCATGAGGTGGAAAATAAGATGTACTGGGATGCGGCCCAAGTATTAGCAGGGGCTGAGGTTAGTTTACGCATTCCATCCATCACCTTTTTGTATATTTCAGTTATTTTCTACAGTTGCATGATGAGGACCAAGAGCATAAAAATACCCAAGGAACCATTGTGGAAAAAGTACTTAAAAGATGTCAGCAGTAACTGATATCCCCCGGTGGGAGAGGGCAGATGAACCTGTGACTGAGAGTTGGTAACAGCATTAACATGAGGTGTAATGGAGAGCTGGTTAACTTATTAACTTTATTTACATATTTATCTCAGCAGACCTAAGAATTGTCACCCCCCTATGCATCCAACTTACAAATTGATTAAAATTCCTACTTAGACCAAGAAGCTAAACGCTGATGCAACTGTATACTAAGTCTGGTGAAGAACAAAAACAATGTGAAAATATCAAGGTTAGTGGGTGTAACATTTACTGGATGGTGGAAGAACAGACAGATAAAGCCGCATCACATGAAGTGTGAATTGAAAACTAGTATAAGGTAACTATGATATGAAAACTGAGGGTAGGGTGTGGTATGTTCAAAAGTACTGTGAGAACAGAACTAGTAGCAAAAAGAAGAAACATTTCAGGGAGTTGGGTATTGAATTATAAGTAGTGTTTTTTTCATCCTTATTTTATACTAATTCACATCAGATGTAGTTGCTTCTTCTTCCTAATGCAAAGCAGGCCTGTGTTGCATCCGAAAGGTTCTGGTGAAGCCATCCAGAAGGTAGGTGCAGCACCCAAGAAGGACTGGTTTGTGGCCCAGTGATGTTAGAATTTTATTAAGATTCCGGTTAAAAAGTGTCTTTATTCCTCATATTTTTTGACCCCCATATATTTTAATACTATTCACAAGTATTGAGGTTGGTTTTCATGGTTTACCTCCGAACCACTTACCTTCCCCTGTGAGGTCCCACAGGGCTCCTCGCTGAGTCCAACCTTGTTCAATCTGTATGTGACACCACTTGCTTCATTGAGCAAATTGTTGGGTATCTTACGTAGATGACACTCAAATTATGGTCTCTCTCACTAACAATACCATGCAGTTTACAGGCAAGAGATCCTGAATTTGTATGTCTGTGGTCAGTGACTGGATGGGATGGGATGTCATTGTCTTGAACTGAATTCATAAAAGCCTGAAGTGCTTCTACTTGGAAATAATCCCTCATTTTGGTCCCCAGATTGGTGTCCACTGGATATGGGCCTCCTTCCCCAACCAGATAATAAGGTGAAGAACCTGGGTTTCATCATCGATTACAAGCTTACTTATAAAAGTCAAGTTATTGCCATTCTCTCTTCTTGCAGTACATCCCTTTCGACCTTCTGAAAACCGTAGTTTTAGCATTAGTGTTAGCTAGGTTGGACTATTATAATGGGCTTTATCCGAATCTGCAAACTGGGCTGTTAAACAAGATGGATACTCTGCAGAATGCAGCAGGCAGGCCCCTATTTCGGATTCCTAAGTTCCAGTCTGCATGATTGTCCTTGAAGGCACTGCTCTGGCTTTCAGATGACATCCAATCTCCTTCAAAGCCCTCTGTATTGCATTCAAGGCATTGCATGAATTGGGTCCAGTCTACCTACAACAACGTTTTTCCTGGTATCAACCTCCCAGAACTCTTCGGTCCAGCTTTCTTAACAATGTTTCAGTGCCATCCTTTAAGCGCTCCTCATGGGGCGGTAGAGGATTTGTAAGATGCATGGCTCGGCAATGGAACATTCTTCCTCCCAAGCTCAAATCGGCCACTTCTCTACTCAGTTTTCGTAGGCTGCTGAAAACTTCTCTTTTTTCAACTGGCTGGCATATAGATTCACCTTCTCTGTTAATCACCTTTACTTCTCATCTTAGCGCCAAGACGCCCAGTGGGCATTTGCTCGCTTTACAGAACTCATTGTCATCATCAACACTTTAATGATGACACATGCTGTTGTTGATTTGTATTCTTACTTACAAGAAGCCAGTGTAAGCCCTTTAGTATTGGTGTAAAGTGTCATATGTTTGTGTTTGTTACTAGCCTTGCAGCTGAGTGAAGGACTTCTTTTAGTGGCTCAAGGTTAGTATTAGTAAATCGTGTTAAATTTGAGTTTGCGTAATCTATGCAGGAGACATCCTTGGTTTGCATGGCTAGTCTGAAGTTTTGAGGTTGTAAGAGAGTTTTTTTTAAAGCAATAGCATTGTTGCTCTAGCAGCCAACGCACTGTGCTTTATGTGGGAAGTCATTAGAAGATGATTATCTAGGATTAGGTGCCTGGTGATTTTACCTCTTTTGCTGTGTAGAAAGAGAATCCGATAGACTTGGACAAACACTCGGTTTGTATTTGAGATTCATTAGATTCAGTCAGTAGAGGTGATTGTCAATCATAAATCCCAGGTTTTTGTTTTGTATTTATTTAGTGTTTTTCAATAGTGCTCCTGCTTCATTAGTAGCTTTATATTTTTACAGAACCTATACTTTTTATCCATAACCTAGAATTACAGCAGAAAAGATTAAAACAGAAACATCAATTAGAACAATCTTATCTCCAGAATAGACTGAACAGGTTAATTCTTAAATGTCTGAAGGTAGGAAAGAATGCTTTGCCCTGAGATCATCAGGAAAGGAGTTCTAGAAAACCGTAGCAGTTCTCGTCCAAGGTTGATTTTGTACTTAAGTAGTTTGAAATCTTTGTATTTCCAAGTGCAAATAATTTCTGCTTCTGAGTCCTGTTTGTCTATCTGAGATTTTAGGAAGTGTTTGAACATTGGGTAGGTGTGTTCACATGTAGAGCTTTCTTAGCTAGCAGCCAATTTTAAATTGCATTCTTGTCTTGGTGCCTAGTCAATGTAAGGTGTATAGAAATTGACTGATGTGATCAAACTTTCTTTTTGAGTAAATAAGTCTGAGTGTAGAGGGCAATGTTGTCTTTAGAGGGCTATGTGAAGACTGAGGCACCCTACCAAAATAGTGTTGTCAGAGTCTAGACAAAAGATGGCAAGAGTACAGGCCACAATTGTATAATGATCAGACAAAGGAAATGTTGAATTTTTCTTTAGACTGGAGGTGGAAATTTGCGGGTTTTAATGTCCTGTTAATGTGGGGATTGGTGTAAATGCCTGGTTAGTTAATTGACGGAGAGAGGAAAGAAGAGAAGTCCTTTACTTTAACTTAATCAAGAAGAGTTTTGTCAGATTTGTTCTTTTGGTTGTGTGTAATGAGGAGGAACTCAGATTAGGAAGCTTTGAACTGCGAAGAGTTGTGTGCTTTCCTAATCTAATTTTTGGTGAGACCAATATGTAGAGTGAGAAAATGGTTTATGAATGATTTTTTTTAATGTAGAGTTGGATTTCGCTGGCATACTGTTGCGTGGATACTTCCTATGCCTCCAGCAACTTACTCATCCTCTCTTGGAACAGATTGAACAGAGAGTGTGCAAGAATTGAACCATACAGCTTTACTTGTAGTACGATTTATAATCTTCACTTGAGACTGGTTTGAGAGAAATGAGGTGAACCAGCTTAGAAGTTAACCAAGGAACCAGTATTGAAATTAGTCTGCCATATACAAATACCTCTAAGAGATTGAGGAGAACAAAGAGAGAAGCATTCTTCATCCTGAAAGTAATGCACATCAGCTAAGGTTTTGAGCGTGTCAGTGTCATTACTGCAAGGAGGCTAGAAGTGTGAATACTTTGGTGAGCTACAAGCTGTTTATTATTAATGTGGGTGATGAGCAACTGGATACTCACCTCTTGATGTGTTTCCAAGCCATGACATGTTAGATATGGGTCTGTAGTGGGGAAGGAGGCTGTGGGTTGAAGTTGGGTTTTTCAGGACAGGTGATTTGGTAAGTTTACAGTGAGTCGGGGAAGACACCCTGAATGAAAGAAGCGTAGTTCAGAGTGCACAAGGTTGCTGTAACTTGTCTTTAATGATGAAAGCTGGGAGTAAGTCTAGGCAATAATTGGTTTACTTGAGGTGATTCGTTGTTATGGTAAGTTCCTCTTTGGTGCTAAGATTAAAAGTGCTCTAGGTGTTCTTACTTTTAGAAGCCAGGGCTTATTTGAGACTGAAAGTATCACCGATAGAACTTATTTTGTCTGTGAAGATGGAAAGAAAGGTCATTTGATTAAAAAGTTTGGTTTGAAGACGGGTAGAGTTTGAATGAATGTTATGAAACAATTTATCAGGTGTAGAAGATAGCTCAGTCAGTCAGTGATTTAGCAACACTGATCAATTGTTTGTAACTCTTCTCAGAGGTTTAATTTAGTAAGAAGTGTGGGTAATTTGGTTGCACACCAAGTGTTCTCTGAGATAAAAACCCAATTTAATTTATTATTAATTGTCTCGGTAAACCAAGGCAGTGTCAGTTTTTGTGTGTTGCTTTTTAGTTGTAATGGAGCTATTATGATGAACATCTGCCGAATGGACAAATAAATAAGGTCTTGTTTGGTAGGAGGGTCTAGATAGCAGAAGATGTGACTTTTTTTATAGGGTGATTCCAGACTTACAGTTTGAGAGTATTTGATGCCAGAGATCTGGACATGGACCAAATCTGAAAGTGGGCAGACCAGTTGACATCAATGGGTTGGTGGAGGTATTTAATTACTAACATATCTGCAGCAGTGAGGTCTGGTATGCTCCTTTTTGTGTGGGGAGGTAGTAAAGAATGTTCATGGTTAGTGGTTAGTTGTAAGAAGGTAAGTGTTTTTGTTTTCCCAGTTGAATTCCCTCAGATGTTATTTGAGTATGGCATTTGTTTCATCATAGAATGCTCAGTGACCTGATTGAAGAAGTTGTTTGAAAAATGTGGGCATTGATAAAAGAAATGTAGGTAAGTATTGTTTTATGAAAAGGGGTAACAGTAAAGTTGACCCATTCAAATTAGGAGTAAGTGGAAGTTTGGCATTGCTTGCAAATAATTGAGTCTTTGTGAATATAGACGATATGTCTGACTTTGCCTTTTGTTATTAAATAGACATGAGGGACCTATCAATCCATGATGGACTGTGAGTGAATGTTGAGCCCTGTTTCCGCAATGTATAGAAGGTCAAAATTCTTAGTTGGGGTTAGATTGGCACTATTGAACTAATCCAGATCTGGTGTTATGGAGCACTGTTGGTTTTAGAGTGTGGGTGTATGGAAATGCTATGGATGTAAATGAGGTTGTTGAAGTTTGTATGTATGGGCTGTTGGTAGTATATGAGGAATGATGATCAATAGGAATGAACTTGGGTATGGAATTTATTAAAATATCTACTTGTCCATGGGACAGGTTGCCTTATAAACCTACTTGTCCTGTCAATAAATCTACATGTCTCTTTGGAGTCATGTGTTGCGGCACAAATTAGGGCAGCAATCTCAATATATAAGAGCTCTGATAACAGCATCTTTGATTATGCCATGACTAAAACTACAGTAGGGGTTGAATACTGGCGATGTTCCTTATTTTTCCACTGGTCAGCAGATCTACATAGTGAGAGTGGAGGAATCAGTAAGCTATAGTTCTGTGGCAGGAATGTTCTTTTGAGTCTGTGCAAACCTACTAACTTGCATATTTTAAGGGTTTTCACCAGCATTTCTCTAATCTTTACCCATACTGAGAAAGATTGGAAATGTACTCCTGACAAGGGCAAAAGTAAAACTTTTTCCAGGGTTTGGAAAAAAGTGGTTGGAGGGAAAGTGAATTTGTAAACAACATATTTTCACATGAGCATATCTACACATGCATATTTGCTTGTGCTAAAATACAGTTCACACATTTTCTAGGAAAATGGGGCCAGATGTATGAAACTTTTTTGCACTCGTAAACGGTGCGAATCGCAAAAATCTGCCGTTTGCGAGTGCAAAAAAGTGGTCTGCGATGCATGAAAGGCATTCGCAGACCAAAAATAAGAAATCGCAGAAATTGCTATTTTGTGCGTTGCGACCTGGTTTTGCTATTCGCAAAATCCAAATCGCAAGAAGATGCAGCAAAACAGTCCCATAGCTGCGAATTGGGCCGGTATCGCAATTTGCGATTCGGTAATAGCATTTGCGATTTTTAAGAAATCGCTATTACCGAATCGCAAATGTGATACATGGCCCTTTGCGATTCGGAAATAGCGATTTCTTAAAAATCGCTATTTCCGAATCGCAAAGGGCCGTGGTGATACATCTGGCCCATGATTTCCTGGTCTACTTCTGTCAATTCTTGTGAATTCATGAAATACGTAAATCTGCAGTAATGCAAAGACATATACCCTGGGTTCACTTTTGTGACTTTCTTTAAGAATGATGCCCCTAATTAGGTCTGGCGTTAACTAAGACCTTTTTGTTTTTATTTAAATTCTATATCTTTCTCTATCCATCTATCAGCTGGCTTCACTGAGTTATACCATGCTGCTCTTTCACAAGGAGAATATTGGCACACAAAGTAGTGCCAAGAACTACTGTGACAATGTGCGCTTTTTGAGACCAAAAAATAATTTTGCTTTTTGCCAATGTTTGTTACAATGGTGAGGACCTGGCAGCTCCCAGAACAATAAGGTTTTACAAAAGCCATGTCAAAACAAGACACATTGGCAAAACTATAAGACTGACTGCCAATGTCAGACCTGTTGGCTTTGCCAGTGCTTGTTTGTTTTCATGTTTCCCATAATCTTGTCGAAACTGGTTAGTGATTTTCCATTATAAATATTTTTTATAAACACCAGCATGCATCAACACATTTTACTAAATGATGCTTCTAAGTAATGATACCTAAAATTTCACGGCAGTTTAGCAAAATATTTTTTTCCTAATTGCATTCTATTCTGGAAAAAAAATAGTTATCAATCTTGCTTTCAACCATCTGCAAATATTTGCATCTAATCAGAGAGCGATCTGGGAGCATTATACGTAGCCTCATATTCTTAAATTTTGCAAACGTGTGCACATTTACTGGACGAGTCGAGTAGTGCAGTCAGAGCTTACAACATTTATTTAGAGCGCTCGCTTTAAGAATATAAGCTTTGTATGAATGAACTATAAATAAACTTCGAACGGCATTAACATAAGGGCATACAAATTATCTCAAATACAGACAGTTCCCTTGCCTGTAAACTGACAGCCAAAGGATTTGTGCTGCAGGGGATTGGGGCTACTTGTCCCAAGGACAAAATAAATATGAAAACTTGTTGCCCTTGGTCCCAAACAATATGTTCTGGGCATCGGGCTGTAGGAATTCCACACCCCTGAATGAACTGTCCGGGTTTGATGCAAATCACACTGTTGAATATATTGAATCCAACATCTTTACTAATGTTATTTAAATAGGGCAGATGCCTGAGGAGTTGGACCTAATTTTAGTGTGCAAAGTTTGATTTTCCTACTCTTCATTCTGCCACGTGTAGCAATCTGAATGAAAAAAAACCGTATCATCCAAGCCTAAACAGCACGAGGATTTGATTACCATGCACACAGCACAGTAAGTAAAAATGCCTTCAGGAGAGCCAACAGATTATTGTTAACACTGAAGACCAAGACAGTGAGAAGCCCTGTTGCACTCCAAAGGGAAGCAGACAGGTTCTTGAATGTAATGTTTGTAATTCTGTTTGTTCTCCAATCAACAGGAAGGAAAAGAGCTGCTCCAAAACCTGACTCTTGCAGGCTTATGGCAGATGAGTAAAAACATTGTGGTCTTCTCGAAGATCTAAAAGAACATGCACTGGTGCTTCTGGCTGCCAAGTGAAGATCAACCAAGCGGGAGATGAATAGTAGGGATGGGTTGGAAGTTGGCAGACCTTAGCTTAGCTCTTTGCAGTGCTAAGCTGACGGGTACAACTGAGATACATTCTGATGGTTTTGATAATTCTTCTAGATACTAAAAAGTTCTATCTAGAGTTGTATGTTATCAGTCATTTTTGAGAAGCCTGTTTAGAGGTTTCCACTAACGGTTTATAGATTGTGATTGAAAGAGTATTACAATTTTCTTTCTATTGAGGTGTACTTTTTCGCTTTTAACAATCCATTTATAAACTTTTTTTTATCACAACTTAGTTGGCAGTCAGAGTCAAAGTTTCCAAACAAACACTTGTTGAAAGAATTGGTGTCTCAGGAGTTACAGAGAGTAGAGGTCAGGTCTAGGATGGAGGTTATTGTTAGTGTGTGTGACCTGTATCTAACAATATTGGCCTGTCTTAATGTATTGTCTTCTACGCCCTAATTTGCATCACAAACAAATAGTTAATCTAAATATGATCCTACACAAAAATAATTCATTTCCAGTAGATGTACTCTCTGTTTTGATGAATACATTACTTTCTCTTTTCAGGCAGCAAACTCCTCAGGTGATGAGGATGTACTCAGAGTGACAGTGACAGATTGCCATCTTGCCCTGAAAAAGCTGCTTCAGAAAGTTCAAGGTGAAGATTTGTTTATGCTGATCAGTTCTATTTTCTATCTAGTAGTGATTTTCTTGTCTAAGCAATATTTGGCTTGCGTAAGACGTATATATGATTAATAGCAAAGAATGGTACAATGTTACAATGCGTTTTACGCGGCTGTACACAAAATGTTTATTTAGCCAACATTCAGCAAGTGTGAAGGACAGGAGATTTGAACAAAGCAGAACACAAATGGTGGTATGTGATAGAAAAAGACCATACCAGGGGACGGGGGTTGGTAAAACCAACAATGAAGTTAGGTTACAGAGGAGTAAAAGATGATAGTGAAAGAAATCTACCCTTTGTAGTGCAGGCGCATGAAACAACGTGTGTATAGATCAATGAAATACAAGCATAAGGCAGAAGGGTAGTATTAGAACTTTCTGTGAGTGGGACTATCTAACCCTGTGCTATCTGCTTCTCAAGTAAGGTTTAATTGGTATCACTCAGACACCCTAACCTTGAGTTGGGCAGGGCCATTGCCAGTTAGTGAAGATGTTGGCTGAACTGATTCTTAATGGTCCCATTATCATGGCATGGATCTCCCATTAGCATGGCATGGTAGAAACCATACTCCCCTTTTCACACCTGTGATAAACACCTCAAGAGTAAGTTGCTATATTGTGCCATCAGCGGTGCTTCTTCTGCAAGCCCCCCGAGCCTTGCACCACACAATTGCTGTGCCTTATTGTTTTTCAGCCTCTCAGATTTCGGCTTGACTTCTGGTCTTCTGCTCTTAACTATTCCAACTTTTTAATTACATCCCTCCTCTTGTGCCTATTGAGGGGTCCATTCTTCTCAGGGAACCCTTAAATCAGTACTTCATGATAAGCGTCCTCTAAGGAAATATTTCTGAAAAAAACATCTTGGCTATAGCATGTTAATCCATGAATATAGGCAAAGAGCAAAATAAATGTCATGGCAACTATGGGTGGGATCAATTTTATTGATATAATTCCTGCTCCGTGGTGCCTGGGGTGGATCCACAGTATAAGTAGGTTACACAAGCAGGTTTTCTTAATAATTATTACTGGCATTTTTATGATGGAACATCAGCTTGATGAAAATGAACAGCAGCAGGCTACATCTTGTCTGCAGCAAGTACAGATCAGGGCTTAAGGTTTACCACACATATAATAATAATTGACAGAGCAAAGCTCTTTTACCAGTTAACAGACCACAAGACTCAGTTGTCTGTGGTAGGCGGGTTCAGACGTGCTGCAAGGGCTCTGGGAGCCCATTCCATCATAAGAGTAACCATCCGGTCTCCCGTAACTCCTGGGTCCACAATATTTCTATCTAGACCCCCCTTCCCCCATCTTAGTGAATTCTCAGGGTCACCTTCTTCCTTTATAGATTGTTTCTCAGGTGCCTTACCCTACTTCATTACCCTGCACCATAGTGCAATGGTAGGGTGGGAAGAAGTCCTCCATCCCCTGCTCACAACCTCTTTTGACGATCAAGCTACATCATTTGGAATTTATAGAAGGGCAATCTATGGCGTCAAGAATGACTCAACTCCCAGTAGAAGTTTTAAGTTAACTGCCCACCTCATTCTGAATGATATGGATATCACTGAATGCCTCAGCAGTGCACAAATACCATCCTCCATCCTGTAAATGTGGCACTTGCGATCATGTACCAGTTCCATGTAGAGTTGAGTTCTATAACAGTAGGTTATGTGTAGAATTTATAACTGAATGAAGCAGCGACTGGCCTGCATGGCCCCATCTCTTTGGTGGATCACAGTAGCCTGCAAATCTAGGTTTCGCATGATCCCTAAATGCCAGTCCCATTTGCCTCTCAATCGTTCCAGGTGATCCAGCATTTGTTATACGATTGTCTTGCATCCCAAGTGCAACACCTCATTTATCAGCACTGTAGTTTTAAGTGGGCTTTACTGGGCTAAAATCAGGGATGTCCCCTTCTCATCCTAATCAACTCTGAAAATGGTAATGCTCGACCAGCCCCTTTCATACACCTTATACAAAGTTTAGGAATCATTCTAATAGGAGTGGCCATCATTATGCATGGGATAGACTCATTTATGCCAGAGTTGGCAACAGTTAGATCAATCATGCTCAAAATAGATCACTAACACCCTGTGACGACTATCACTCTGTGTTTGCCCATTGCCTTTAAATCCATGCATACACACCATTTAACAATATAATATTAATTTCCTTCTGATACTATGATGCCAAGCGATGTTACATACGACTTCTTATACCTAGGGAGGACAGGCGAATGAGATGGGACGGGATGAGATGTTTACACGAGGCACACAATAAAGTGCGAGCACAATTGTTGTTGCAGTTTTTCTCTAATTCTTATTGTTGATTAACGAAAATCAATAAATACATTTTCCAAAAAAAAGCATGCTCAAAATATATCAACAATTGCCAAAGTTATAATGACCGGGACCACAATTTGGTTAACAGTGCCCGAAAAATGTCAGTAATTAGCATCATTAGCTCCACAAAAGGATGATGGGGAGCGTGCTGAAACTTTGCAAACCCTCAGTCACAGATCTGGATTAAATCCATTGTTCTTTTTCTCACCATGCCACCTAAGTTTGGACCAATCCATATGCAAATCAGCCTTGACCCTGATCCTCATGGGAACATACCAGCCCGAACTCCAGGCCAGGCCCTTCCTGGACCGGAAAGAAGCATTCTGGGACCGGTTTCGGGGCATTGCCCCTCATCCGCCAGGCTAGCTTGAATCCAGTGGCACAGTGAGCAAGAGACCAATGTCTGTGGATGCCAGGGCCAACTTACAGTGACTATAGCACCCCCCACCATCTGCAGTCCTGGAAGGTCCAATATGGGCATTGAGGGTGCATATGTCTCCGAAGCCCCAGTTCGGCGGAACAGCGCCTGCCAGGCCAGAGCTGTGCACGCCATCGTATCAATGCCCGCCCTGATTCACTTTGTAGGGTGGTGTATCGCGCCAGATAGCTTGCGTGACCACATAGAATCATGTTCAGGGACTAGGTGCGGTAGGTATCTAATGGGGTGGATCGAGAAGTGTGCATAATATGCCTGGGTGCAATTGTAGAATAATTCCAGATTAGAGGCACATTTTCTGAATTTTATTTGGATGGAATATTTTTTAGTACTCTACACTGCTCATTTTAATGAGGTTGACATGATTGTATTTTCAGTGGTTATTAAGATGGTTTGAACTTTGTGCTTTATGTATATGGGTGCAATATTTCAATCCTGGTATAGTTATTAGTACAATTTGTGACACTTGTTCCAAAAAAAGGCAAAAAGCTGAAAGTCTTGCTATTGGTTTCTTGGGATCACAGGTCTGCCAGCTGCTGTTCTTAGCCTTCCTTTGGAGCTGGCGATTCTCTGCAATTCCATTGTTTTCAGCATCAATGTGACAGGCGGCTTCACAGACCAAGATGGGAAGGCAATACACCAAGGACTTCTTAGAGGTAAAGCCAGTTTGCTCGCTAGACATTGATTGATCATTCTTCTCAATAATTTGGTCCCGCCATACATTGTTTTCCAATGTTGATAACAAAAGGAAGGAGCAACCAATAGACTACTCTGCATTTTAGGATTGAAAAGCCTTTAGAATAAGGAATGGTGCTCTACACATATTCTGATTACATTTGAATAAAATCTCAGTAAAATCCTTTGCACTGATATTAGGCTGTGTGGCTAGGTTTATTACTCCGCTTCTATGAATTCAACACGCACCCTGAGAACGCTGTAACTGATTCCAGCCATTGCTTTTCAATGGACTTGTTCAATCTTCCACTATCTATTGTGGTAATGATGCCACATAAGTACTTAATGTATCTTTCTAAATATATGAGCTGGCTGATGTTGCACAAATCTCCCCATATGCTGAAATTTAGATTTTTTACACTTCCATGTTCTCTTGAGAATTGCACATATTTTGTCTCTCCGTTTGTATTCCAACATTAACCACGCACTCTTACTTTTTATTGTTTATTTTTACTGGTACCTCCCCCGCAATGCAAATGACTTACTATCCATCCTCAATCATAGAACACTTGACTCACTCTTGGGCTTTCAGTTTTACCTGTAAGCTGCTCAGTAGCCACACAAAGCACTGGGAAAGGCTACATTTCCCTGGATCACAGGTCACCACAGCATCACTGTCTCAGACAGGTACAGTAGGTTACTCAAAGCAATTAAGATACTGCTACATCCAATGTTGCCCCTTTCTCACTATGTGGCTACCCTGCAACCTAGTGGCATGACCAGCACTTCTCGAATAGCTGTTTAATCCCAGTGTTGCCCCCCTGTACTGAACAAGCAGAGATAAGCCATTTGTAGTCATGCCCCATTTGTCCACCTTTTAGTGGATACTCCTCATAGTTTCCCCCTCCCTCCAATTATTGTTGTGGGTTGGAACCTACATTTCTACTACTTATCGACTGTTACTACGTGGCCTTGCTCTATTTCTTTTAAAGGTTTTTATGTTTTTCGCCTCTCCCTTTCCTTTTTCCCCAGTCCAGTAGCTTAGTTCCAGATTTAAGCCATTCACACAGTGTCATCATTCCTTTGCAGTATCTGCCCAAGCATAAAGCACTTAGGAGCATCCAGGAACCATACTCTGTTGCACCATGGGGTCCACTCCCTTTCTTGGCAGGGTTGTCTGAGCTTCTCTTGCACCATAATACTGGGACAGTCTCTCGTGGGAGCAGTGTTTCTCACTCATTGTGCAGAGAGACTGAGTATGTCTCTGTCCCTGAGTGCTAGTAAGGAGACCAAGCGAGTTGCCAGGGAGTGAATCGTCGTTCCTCCGATGCGCCCCCTAAATCACAGCCTCAGTCCCCGTCTTATGAAATCTGGCTGACTCCAGACAGCGTCAATGTGTTACATTCCTGGCCTTTTGTATGCACATCGCAGTTTGAACGCAGTCGCAACCTGACAAAAGCCATTGCCTTCACCCTAAAATATTCCCTTGGGAGCCATTGGAAGCCCACGCTCTAGCTGAGAGTAACTGTCTGTTTGCCTAGCCGCTGGTGCCTTCAAATCATATTTACCACACGTGGAAAGTTTTTGTGAGTAGCGCCTATTTGCAAAGCAATACCTGTGTAAAGCTGACACACACTCACATAGAACGTGTGCATTCACATAGTAATTCCAGACACCGTCAAAATAATTTCATATTTGTTCTTCGTTCAGTACTCACCAACATACTGCCCTCACTCTGAGGATTTGGGAAATACCTTTGGTTCTTTTGGTGTCATTCACTTTCTGGTCAACAGTACTGTAGGAGGTACCCCCCTCCTTACTCCAGCCGCAGCTTTCATCTCGGTCCTGTTGATCTGTCCTCTTCCGGTCCTACTGTTTGGTAGTAGTCAAGAATCTCTGCCAAATGAACCCAGGTAGAGCATCAGGCACAGAAAAGGCTCTACTAGAGTCATCATCCAGGTCACCATCACACAAGACCCAGGGTCTTTCTTCACCTGGTGCTGGTGAGCATAAAGAACTGCATCCTGCTAAGCCATAATTCTCAAGGGTAGTAGAGTTGCAAGAGGTACCCTGTCCACTGAGCACCGAACACTGACAATGCGGACATCTATGTTTTTTGACGGTGCTTTCAATTTGCCTCGAACATCTGTGCTTATCATGACCTCATAGGGACTCGTTCAATACAATGCTTCTTTTGTAGAACAATTCCTTTCTTTTCTCAATGACGTCTGTAATCTTCAGGACTTGCGTTCCTCTGGATCGTGTGCCATGTTCCAGTGAATCTTCTAAACTGACCTCTTAATCTTGTTCTTTCTCTTGCTTATTGATTACCAGTTCTGGATATTAGGTTGATCTGAATAAGTCTTATCTTTTCCACTGGGTCCTTCTGATATTCCATCTAGGTAGACGTCCTCAAAGAAGTATTTCAGAAGACTTGTTTGATTTTCTGGCATTTATGCGTGACAAAGTAATTGATCCAGAGGTTCCAAATGATTTTAAGTGGATGACATACAAAGCTGCTTCCCTAATAGAAATAATGCCTCAGGCCCTGCTCTGTATGCTCAAGAGCAAAATAACTGGTGTGCGATTTTATAAAATATCTACTTACCCAGAGGACACAGTGATTCATAAATCTACTCGCGTTAAAAAAAAAACTCCACTTGTCTTTTTTGGTGCCATGTCGTATGGTTACAAATTATGGCAGCCCCTCTGATTATGCTCATGTTATATAAACGTTTGGATTCTAGCAAGGCTCTGATTCTCCCACTTTTCCATAAGACTTTATAGAAGGTCTGGAAATAGTGGGAAGCTGTATTTCCAGAGTTAAGAGTGCACTGTGAGGTTGTGTACATCCATTAACTTGCTTGTGGAAGTTTATTTACCAAGTCCTGTTCAGTCTCTTCCAACACTAGAAAAAGTTGGAAGTTTACTTGTGGCAAGGGCAGGAGTAGAACATGTTCTATAGGGGGAAAAACTGGAGTATAGAAAAGTAAATTTGCAATCACTCAGCAGATTTTTACATAAACAAATACAACATAACATAGGTGCATATTTGTAAAGAGCACGTTGACCCTATGGTCTCTTGGTGTTCAAATAACTGATGTTTATTGTTACCCAACTAAATGAACCTCATTTTATTGACCTTGAAAGGATGAAAGGCTGAGGGGATTCAAACCTGTGACTGTATATTTGCTCATCTGAAAATGGCCTTCATGAAAGTTCGCTAGGAGTACGATTTCAGGAATACGTCTGTAAACCTTTGTGAATTTTTTTCTATAAAACCTTTTTTATTAGTTTTCCAACCACGGTGTGGCAGTATCTCTTGCTACAGGTATAACATGTGAGAGTGCGTATAATGGCAATACATATCAACAATTCAATCTTTTGAATCCAACAGACGAAATCCAAAGTCCATACCAAATCGTTCTCATCATTCCCTTCCACCCCCAGCGTTGTGAAGTCCCTCATTCCTAATGGCTCCCGGAACCCCCCGTGGCCCTCTTGGTCTCTCCAATAGCCGTGGTGTAACCAAGCATGGTTCCAGGTTTATTCCCCGTGCCTCCGCCCACCCAACCCAATATTTCTAAGGGCATCCTCGTGCCTTGTAAATGGTACGCTCCTAACCCATACAGTGATCCATACTCTTAGCCCACCCCTCAGCTGGCGGTGCAGCAACATCTTTCCAAGCTTTTGCAACATCTCTTTTGGCTACCACCAGGCCTAACCATAAGAGTGCTCCTTGAAATCTTGTACCCCCCAAGTTGTTTGTGACATTTATCAGCATCAGCTTGGGTTCCCTCGGTGTATGCCATCCTAACACTTCCTCCAATCTCTCCAGAGCCCCCTCCTTGAAAATACTTTCAAAACAAGTGAGGCTTTCTTCTAGATCGCTCATCATTCTTTGCTAATTCTCTTATAATTCAATGTGACTTTCTGACTTTTCTTTCATTAGGCAGAAAGATTTCTAGCAATGTATACTAAGCATCTACATCTGTTGGAGTGTGACTTAATAACAGGAGTGATGCTCAATTCAGGTTTCTTATAATCCCTTCAGATAATGATTCTCCTGCATTAGGATTAAGAGAACATCTACGCCTTTTTAGCAACATGCTCACATAGATCTGAAAAGCAGACTCATGCACTCATTTGTTGTACGACAACTAGTCTGGACAGCCACAGTGAAGCCTTAATTCAGCTTTGTAGATTGATTGAAAATCTTTTTGTCTAGTTTCATTCTAATTGTTTTTGCTGACATCCCTTTAGGAGTGCAAAAGGTGCTGAACTGTAGTCTAATAAGATACTTATCATGGTGTTTTGAATACTCATAGTCCTTCAGCCTTCCTTCTTTCTTAGCAGTCCACCTGGACCTTCTTTGTGTTCCCTGGAATATATGAAAGCATCTCTTGTGGAGTGGAAAGTAATCAAAAGGTTACGCTTGAAGGCAAACTTCAAAAGTCATGCTTATGTTCTTTTGTCCCATCTATTAGGAAGAGGAACTTCACCTGGGTTGCGAATTATGTGAAAATTAGGGACCTGATGAAATATGATGATAGCTATTTTCCTTTCAGCATTTTAAATAGGTGTTATGCAGACCAAAGGCTTTCAGACCACGTGCTATACAGTTTAATCGCCCAGTCCAGAATGGAAATGAGAATTAGGGGTAATCTTTATTAATTGCTTCATTTTGGTGTTTTTGACTGTTTCATTTTAGGAGTAACTGCATACCACTAACCTTGTACTTATTTGTGGGAAATTCCTCATTGTAATTCTGCATAACGGCAAAATAACATCATTTATTTTAGCTCCTTTAGTGGAAAAACAGATTGAGAAGGAAGGTCCATCAACAGACTTCATGCATCGCAAATGCTTTTATTTTGGCTAATGAAACAACGAGATAACTTTAAATTACTTATCAAACATCCTGCCAGCAGCCACGCCCCTGTAAAAGTTTTCCAAAGTTAATTGTTCTCAATCAATAACCACCTTTTATGGCTAAGCTTTCTATTTAGAACATACATGCATAAAGTCAGTAACAATAGCTTATCAAACCCTTTTATAAATCAAATCACTAAAAAACTCCTGTTACTTTAATGAACAGTATGTCATAAAATGCTAAGGAAACAGATTAGATTGACTCTGAAATACCCTCATCTAATTTAGAGAGTCATTTGGTGTTTCTTTAAGGCAGATGCTATGTTTGCTTTATTTTTGATATTTGTAAAATCATTTCCTCCATCTCTAAGTACAATGTATGTTAAAAAAACATAGCACAGTGCTTTCTAAATCCTATTCAATATCTATTGAAATGTCATAGTACTATTCTTCCCTAATTCTTCCCTAATCCCTAAAGTCTGTCCAATAAAAGTATTCATAAAAATACTTCAGGTTCTTCTGTTTCCATCCATCTAGCAATAGAATATCTACTTTTAATATTGGCCTTCTCCTACAAAGCCACCACTTTTATTAGTTCTCATTGCTGAATAACATCTATAATCTAAAGAATATTTTCATCCTCATGTGTTGAGTTAAGATATAGTATTCTGCTGCTGGATTTCACTTCTGACATCTGTGAATCAGGTGTATGGGTTCCAGAATGTATTCTTTGAATTTACACATTGTAGATGATACATATTTGAGACTGTACTCCCATTGCAAAATGTATGCAACCATCTGAATAGTCCACTATTTTAAGATCCATTGTTCTAATGTGTGACCAATTTCATTTCTGTTTTGTCTGCAAATATACTAGACACCAGCATGGCCAACGGGGGGGGAAAATATCTAAGAGGGTCTTGGCTGCCTAAGGAAATGGGTGAAACAAATGTGCTCATCGTGGAGGGAATCCTGATTCCAATATTGTGATAATTGCTTGATTGGGGGTTATTTTGTTGATTTGTGGTATTTTCTTATATTTCAGAGAAATCTTTTTCCACATGAAGC
The DNA here is from genome assembly GCF_031143425.1 of Pleurodeles waltl. Lineage (NCBI taxonomy): Eukaryota > Metazoa > Chordata > Amphibia > Caudata > Salamandridae > Pleurodeles > Pleurodeles waltl. The sequence goes on from NC_090436.1 coordinate 60,175,085, forward strand.
ACCTTGCTATTGTTTATATCTTCTCCTCCCACAAATGTGATTACTAGCAGATCACCCATGTGTAACTGCAGTATCTGGCAGTGTTGAATTGTTTGTGAACCTAATGTAACTTGGTACAATACCAGAATATGCAGTTTTAAATATCATGTTATAAAACTATTGTAGCCAGAATATCAGCTACCAAAATAGTGGGAAGGAAAGTATGCTTACGTAAGTATAGATTTACTATTCTTAACTTGATATGTATGTACCTTGACACTTTATATATCTTCAAGATTCATAGACTTCAGGTGAAGAATAGTAGCTCAATGCTTACTAACATGTACTTCTCATCATAATATTTTGTTTGTCAATATTTAGGCTATGATATTTTGGGATACGTTATTTTTGTGCAGAATACTGACATACAACCATTCGTTTTCCTGCTTATTGTTGAACAAAAATAAGTATCAAACCATTTTGAACAATGTGAGTGTGTCTTAATGTATTTAGAGGTTGTTACCCAACATATAGTTCAATAGGGGACTGCCCAATAATTTTTTTTATCTTCTGTTTTTCAGGCAGTAAACAAATGGGTACCACAATGGTCTTTTTTAAGCCCCACTTTGTTTAATAGCTATGCAGCTGTACTGGTCAATCCCATTAGTTCCTTTCGGATGAAGTTTATAACCTTTGTGGATGATTCTCAACTGGTTATAAGATTGGATGACAAGCTCTGAGAAAGAAAATCTAAATTTAAAACTGGTCTTGTCTGGCCTGGTGTCAAATTATTTTTTTGTGTGTGTGCAGGAGGCAATGGTCTTTGAAGTGTAAGTGGGGCTGGGTACATCCCTTCCTCAGTCATCCTGCCAGGATAGCCAGTCATATCCACACCTATCCCCCTTTGTGTCACTCTCGAAGGAATGCATAAACCCCATCAACAGAGCCATTTACAGTAATGTGACTCAGGACACTGTGAGAAGGCACACATGGTTGGGATTAGAAAGTTCCAACATTCTAAAAGTAGCATTTTTAAAACTGTAACTTAAAATATGACTTCACTATTAAAGAGTATGTTAAATTAGAGTTCATTTGAATGTAAACAGCGTATCTCTATCTGCTCCCATTCTAAAGTTAGCACTTATTAAATGTAAACTGGTAACCCACCATTAGTCAATGGGGCGGATAGGCCTTGAAACAGTGAAAAATGAGTTCAGGAGTTATGTACTGCCAGAGCATGTAAAACCTAAGTACACATGTCCTACGTTTTAAATACAATGCACCCTGCCCTATGAGCCTTTAGGGCCTACCATAGGGGTGTTAAAAAAGAATGTTTAGGCCTGGCAAAAGGTTTATTTTGCCAGATCGAAATGATATTGTAAAACTGCACGCACAGACTCCAGTGGCAGGCCTCAGACTTGTTTAACAAGGCTACTTTAGTGGGTGACACAATGAGTGCTGCTGCCCACTAGTAACATTTAATTTACACGCACGTACCATATGTTAGGGAATTAAAAGTACATTAAATGTACCAATCAGGTGCATACCAGTTGTTTTAGGGAGCACCACATGCATCTTACCACTGTTGAGCAGGGGAAAAGTGCACAAAGTGGTAAAAGCCAGCAAGAATGGGTTCAGTAAAAGAAGACAGTGGAAAGCAAAAATTTGGGGTGACCCTGCAGAAAGGGCCAGGTCCAACAAGCACTGAACTGCATTTTATCTTAATTGTTGGTTGTCATACCATGATCCTGTGCTTTACCTGATATTCTTTACTGTTCTTGTTTTCTCAAACATGTATTATTTGTATTCTTTTAATCAGTGTTTCCAACTCCAAGCCTATTTAATGACCAATATGGGGTCTTTTCTTGCACATGAAGCTACTCTGCTGTTTGTTTAGATACAGACTGAAAATCTGCAGCTTATAAGAAGTTGTTTTTGACTCTTATACTTTCCCCAAATATGATGCTTTCTGAAATAATGCACAGAATGTTAAGCTGTATTAGCTGTTCAGAGTCCCAGTACACCATAAACTTGACTTATTTGGTGTCAAATGGCCTAATACTGGCATCTCCTCATGTTTTCCCAGTTTTGGAAACTAGTTGCCCAAGCAGATCAAAGCTGAGTTGCGCAGAGCTGTGGCCGAGAATACTCAGAGATGTGAAGGCAGAAGAGTTGGATCCATCCCTACATCAATTAGCCGGACTTCAGGCAGCACTGTGGCTGGCTTCTAATCAGATACAGGATTTTAAAGCTCTCTTTCAATTACTGAATACTACTCAGGTAACTATTTGTTTTTAACACATTTTTATTGCTTTCTAAACACAATGATTACAGAAACAAGAATAAAACACTTGGCAAACCAGGGTGTAAGGACAAGGTGACAATGTCAGCAGAATAACAGTTGAAACAACTTATATCTAATAACATGGAGCAGGTTCTGCATTAATTACCTCGGGTGTTGAGCATGGGCACATGTTTAGAGTCACAGATGGATAGTCTGGCACAACCCCATACATCCAGATCAACATTCACAGCTACAGTAAACCAGTCAGTGTTCAACGGTCTGGGAATTCCCGTGCTCATGGTGTCCCTGCATCGCGTGTCCTCCTAGGGCTGAAGTACTGACCATTGGGGAATCCCAGAGTGTTCCCTCCTCCACCACAATTCTCCCCCGGGATTCAATTTAGGGCAGGACAACAATATTGCATCCATCCTCGGTAGGATTTGTATTCTACGTACCCCTCTATCCTCCTCCCTCCGGATCGCCTCTCTTTCTCACAGTCTGCCCACCTAGTCACCTCCTTCCACCATCTGTACACGTCTGTGCCCCCAGTAGATTTCCAACCCATCGTCAATTGTCTACAGGCAAAAATGGATGCCATCTCTACAAACCTATCAGTGGCCTTATGAAACAGTGCTGCATCTGCTATGAAGACTCAACAAACTTAGCTGCGGCGTGCATTCAGAATGTCTATCTGTAACTCCCTGGACAACCCGCAGGACCGTTTCCCAATAGTAGGTGAGCACAGAGCAGTCCCACAACATGTGGTAAAAGTTTGCATTCTCTACGGCACAGCAGAGGCATGCCGATGATGTCCCGGGAAGCATAGCGTGCATACGTTGCGGGGTAAGGTATGCCCTGGACAGGAAGTGAAACTGAACCAGCTTAAACCAAGCATTGTGCAACACTTTAGGGGTGGCGGCCAATGTCTTCTTCCAGGCCGCATCTTCAAAAGAGGGCCTGAGGTTTGTCACCCACCTCTGGTACAGTAGAGTGAAATCCACCAAGCTCCCCGTAGGAGAGCCCTAAAAAGGAGCGTGACTGTCTTTCTCTTCCCTGTGCTGAGGATTAAGTAATGGAGGCATTCATGTTTTGGGGGTTCTGCGGACAACGAACCCCATAATGCCTGGACCTTACCTGTCAATTCCCCATACAGGGGAAGTGCCCAGCTGGGAGGCCGTAAGAATCCTGCAGTCCCGGGAAGGGAGTGAGTTCACCCCCTGTAAACAGGTTACTCATTATAGTGAGTCCCGTCTCGGCCCAGGTGTATAGACCTATCCAGTTCGCCGGTGAAGGCCAGTATGTCGCGGTTAGCAGAGGGAGCTCAGAAGTATAGGGGTTTTCATGTGCGTCCTTTTCAGTACCTTAGCCCGGACATGCTTCGCCGTTCTAATCAGTATATTTTCATTATGCACCATTGATGTGGGTGTGGTTTCAGAAGGATCCGGGTCTAGAGATCTCAGGATGGCAGGCCACGCTCTCATGACCCAGGGAGACCCATAAATGGGACCACTACTTGCCCACCCCCTGCAGTTGCACAGTTCATGGTCTGGGGCCATCATTTCCCATTTGGGAGCCTTAGCTCAGTGTTGTCCAAACTTTTTATCGCCGCGGACCGGTAATGTTTGATAATTTTTCCGTGGCCCGCTTGTCCCATTGTGTGACAAGCGGGCCACGGAAAAATGATCAAACATTTACCGCCCGTCACAGTGGGGCAGCCCGGTGCCGATTGATCCACGGACAGGCACCGGTCCGCGGCCCGTGGGTTGGGGAACACTGCCTTAGCTTCCATGGGGCTACTTGCCATCTGAAGGAGCCCCAGTACAAAAACAAGAGCACCCCATCCAGACCCTGAAAGAACCTTCCAGGGAGTTCAGTCGGTAGCGCTGCAAACAAGTAAAGAAAGCGCTGCAATACAACCATCTCTAAAATCGATATTCCGCTGCTCACTGAAAGGAGGAGTGTAATCCAAAAGACAACCAAGCGTGGCTAGAGCCTTGCCATAATTCCCCTCAAAATGCATTTACATTCTGTAAATCACCACACCCAGGTGTTTAATAGTGGTCTGCTCCCAGCCCAGCGCAGGCGCGATCCGAGCCTCCCATGGTTCCCCGAAGTCTGGGTGTAGCGTGTATGCACTAGATTTATGCCAATTGCCCGAAAGGCCTGACAACTCGCCAAACATGGTTGGAGCTGCTAGGGCCCCCTCCAGATCGGACTCCTCCCCACGCATGTATAGAGTCCTATCGTCCGCATATAGCTAAACATATAGAGTATTTGTCAGAATCTGCAGTCCCCTATAGTGCCTACGCCTTACAGCCAGCGCAAAGGCTCCATGGCCAGAGCAAACAAGAGCGGTGAGAGCGGGCACCCCTACCTGGTGCCCCGTCCAACTGGGTAGGATTCTGATATCACTGATCCCATCCAGACTCGTACCAACCGGCTCGTGTATAATCGCCGTGTCCAGTTGGCAGATTGGAGCCCGAATCCCATCTCAGTCATGGTGGTATAGAGGAACTCCCAGCGAAGGGGATCCAGGGTCTTTTGAATGTCCACTGATAACACTAAGGAGTCCCGCTGGAAGCTTTTATACACGTCTAAAGCTTGCATTGGTTGGGTATATTTGGAATGGTACTTCTAGTAGGTACAAAACCCGTTTGGTCGCGGTGGGTGTATCAGTAAACCTACATGGGGTAGAATCCGATTTGGGCAGGGAAACTATTGCGGCGCTGAACAGGGAGGGCATGAGCAGACCCTGCTCCAGAGCCCTGTTATAGACATCTAACTACTTAGGGGCCAAGGCTGCCGCATAAGTGGCATAAACCTCGATGGGGAGCCTGTCCAACCTAGGGACCTTGCACTGAGCCAGCTCCTTGATCGCACCCTTTACCTCCTGGACAGTAATAGCTGCACCGGTTTGTTTCGCAATCATGGGGCTCAGGACCGTGGGTGATGCATCGCCTATATACTGCAGACGTTCAGCCTCTGCAACCACAAGATACAGTTCGCAGTAGTACTGCGGGAACACCCTAATAATCTCTACCTGCAAGAACGCGTCCTGGGCTGGCGGGCCCCAATCGGCCCCTGTCCTCCTTCCGGAGAAGACATGCCAGCATACTTCTTGACTTATGTCTTTTTTTATCTGTACACCCTGTAATCGTACTGCTTCAGGCGTTCCACCAATGTGAGTATTTTCTTCTTTTCCTCCAGGAACTGGGCCCTACCTTTGGTCATCGCTCCCAGATCCAAATCTTCAATTATCTTCTCCTGTCAATAAATATCAATGTGTAACTGGGTGCGTATGCCCGAGTTATTGGAAACGCAATAGCCTGCACCACCACCTTGAATGCCTCCCGTTCCACCGCGAGCGATGACACCGTGACCGCATTTTCCAGCCAGCCTCACCCAATGATGTTCAGAACGCCGGATCCTCAAAGGGTGGGATCCAGACACCATGTCACAACACTACTATGGCGAGGTTACCATTGGTCAGTGCAGAATAGGGGGTTATGATCTGAGTATATCCACATTGAATACTCTGCATGTGTGGGGTTGTGCGTCCGCCAGAAGTCTACCAGATCCCAGTGCCTGATCCACTCTGAAAAGAACCCTGCTAATTTATGCATGGGGGAGGCTGACAAAGGGGGATATGACCTGTCAACCCTTTTAACTATGACATTGGCACCTTAACAAACATTCTTGTGATAATAGGCGAAAACGCTTTATCTTGTTATACATCAAATTGCAATTGTGTAATATATTGTATTGTATTGTAATCGTATGTTCGATGGCATCTGTCGCTGTAGATACACATGTTGTGCATAGCCCGCCATCTGGTGTTGGGTCGGAGTGTTACAAGTTGTTTTTCTTCGAAGAAGTTTTTCGAGTCACGGGACCGAGTGACTCCTCCTTTTTGTCTCCATTGCGCATGGGCGTCGACTCCATCTTCGATTGTTTTCTTTCCGCCATCGGGTTCGGACGTGTTCCTGTCGCTCCGAGTTTCGGAACGGAAAGTTAGCTAACTATCGGAAGATTTTGTCGGTATTGTTGCGTTCGGGATCGGCTTAGATAGAATCAACACCGCATCGAAGATCGAAGCGCTCCAGTGCCCTTCGGGGTAGTTTTCGATCCCCCGTCGGGGCCTGGTCGGCCCGACCGCGTGTAGAACAACGCTGATGGAACGGACCCCGTTCCGTTTCTGTCCCAAATGCCACAACAAATACCCGTATACAGACCAACATTTGGTCTGTAACCTGTGCCTGTCGCCTGAGCACAGTGAAGAGACTTGCGAGGCCTGTCGTGCGTTCCGGTCCCGAAAGACACTCCGAGACCGTTGAGCCAGAAGACTTCAGATGGCGTCCACGCCGACAGCTCACCGAGAGTTCGAGGAACAAGAGGAAGAAGAAACCTTCTCGATCCACGAATCGGACTCCGAGGAATTCGACGATCAAAGAACTGTGAGTAAGACGTCGAAAACAACACATAAGAAAACTGACAAGGCCCAGGGGACGCCACTGCCACCAGGCCATGGCTCGACCCATAAATTCGGTGACCGACCATCGGCACCAAAAAAGGCCCAAACAGTGCCGAGATCGTCCGACTCCGGTCGAGACACCGGCACGCAGCCTTCTCGGGATCGAGAAAGTTCTGCAGAAAAACATCGACACCGAGATAGCGGTGCCGAAACCGCTCGACGCCGAGACAGCGGCACCGACGAAGATCGACGCCGAGAGGTTTCGACTCCAAAAAAGAAGAAAGTCACCTCGGAGCCGAAAAAAGATACAGACAGGGTTTCGGTGCCGGAACGACCCGCAACCGACCCAGTTTCAGGCTCCTATTCAGAGGAGCAATCACTGTCCTCTCAGATGCGAAAGCATAGATTTGAGGAAGAGCTGCAATCCACCGAAGTGGACCATACGCAAAAACGTATTTTCATACAGGAAGGAACAGGAAAAATAAGCACCCTTCCCCCTATTAGGAGAAAAAGGAGACTGGAGTTTCAAACAGACCAAGCACCACAAACAAAAATGGTGAAAAAGGTAACTCCGCCACCCTCTCCTCCACCTGTAACTAATGTCTCACCAGCACAAACTCCATCACATTCCCCGGCTCACACCACCATGAGCCAAGGTGACCAGGATCAAGACGCTTGGGACTTATACGACGCCCCAGTGTCGGACAACAGTCCAGAGGCGTATCCTACAAAGCCCTCACCACCAGAAGACAGCACAGCATATTCTCAAGTGGTGGCTAGAGCGGCAGAATTCCACAACGTAAACCTCCACTCAGAACAAGTCGAGGATGACTTCTTATTCAACACCCTCTCCTCCACCCACAGCTCCTACCAAAGCCTGCCTATGCTCCCAGGTATGCTTCGGCACGCAAAGGAAATCTTCAAGGAGCCGGTCAAAAGTAGGGCAATAACACCAAGGGTGGAAAAGAAATATAAGGCACCTCCCACAGACCCTGTTTTCATCACCACACAGCTGCCACCAGATTCCGTCGTAGTAGGAGCAGCTCGTAAGAGAGCCAACTCCCACACATCTGGGGATGCACCACCCCCAGATAAAGAGAGCCGCAAGTTCGATGCAGCCGGAAAGAGAGTCGCAGTACAGGCTGCAAACCAGTGGCGCATCGCTAACTCTCAAGCACTACTTGCGCGCTATGACAGAGCCCATTGGGACGAGATGCAACACCTCATTGAGCATCTACCCAAGGAACTACAAAAGAGGGCGAAGCAGGTGGTTGAGGAAGGACAGAACATATCGAATAATCAGATACGCTCCTCTATGGACGCAGCGGACACAGCTGCAAGAACAATTAACACATCTGTGACTATAAGAAGGCACTCATGGCTACGAACGTCTGGGTTTAAACCAGAGATACAGCAGGCAGTGCTCAATATGCCATTCAACGAGAAACAACTGTTCGGACCAGAAGTGGACACGGCAATTGAGAAACTAAAAAAGGACACTGACACTGCTAAAGCCATGGGCGCACTCTACTCCCCGCAGAGCAGAGGCACTTACAGCACCTTCCGCAAGACAACCTTTAGAGGGGGGTTTCGGGGTCAGGCCACACAAGCCAGCACCTCACAGGCAACACCGTCCAGCTACCAGGGACAGTACAGGGGAGGCTTTCGGGGCCAATACAGAGGAGGGCAATTCCCTAGGAATAGGGGAAAATTTCAAAGCCCCAAAACCCCTACAACTAAGCAGTGACTCAGATGTCACTCATCCCCTCCACACAACACCAGTGGGGGGAAGGATAGGTCATTATTACAAAGCATGGGAGGAAATAACTACAGACACTTGGGTCTTAGCAATTATCCAACATGGTTATTGCATAGAATTTCTACAATTCCCTCCAAACATACCACCAAAAGCACAGAATTTATCAAAACAACATTCCGACCTTCTGGAAATAGAAGTTCAAGCACTATTGCAAAAGAATGCAATCGAACTAGTACCAAAGACACAAATAAACACAGGAGTTTATTCACTGTACTTCTTAATACCAAAAAAGGACAAAACACTGAGACCAATCCTAGACCTCAGAATACTAAACACCTACATCAAATCAGACCACTTTCACATGGTCACACTACAAGAAGTGTTACCATTGCTAAAACTACAGGACTACATGACAACCTTAGACCTCAAAGACGCGTATTTCCATATACCAATACATCAATCGCACAGAAAATACCTAAGGTTTGTATTCAAAGGAATACATTACCAATTCAAAGTATTGCCGTTTGGTTTAACAACCGCACCAAGAGTCTTTACAAAATGTCTAGCAGTAGTGGCTGCACACATCAGAAGGCAGCAAATACATGTATTTCCGTATCTAGACGACTGGCTAATCAAAACCAACTCACTGACAAAGTGCTCACACCACACAAATCAGGTCATACAAAACCTCTACAAACTAGGTTTCACCGTCAACTTTGCAAAATCAAACATTCTGCCGTGCAAAGTACAACAATACCTAGGAGCCATAATAGACACAACAAAAGGAGTAGCCACTCCAAGTCCACAAAGAATTCAAAATTTCAACAAAATCATACATCGCATGTATCCAACACAAACAATACAAGCAAAAATGATATTACAACTCCTAGGCATGATGTCCTCATGCATAGCCATTGTCCCGAACGCAAGACTGCACATGAGGCCCTTACAACAGTGCCTAGCATTACAATGGTCACAGGCACAGGGTCACCTTCTAGATCTGGTGTTGATAGACCGCCAAACATACCTCTCGCTTCTATGGTGGAACAGTATAAATTTAAACAAAGGGCGGCCTTTCCAAGACCCAGTGCCACAATACGTAATAACAACAGATGCTTCCATGACAGGGTGGGGAGCACACCTCGATCAACACAGCATACAAGGACAATGGAACGTACATCAAACAAAACTGCATATAAATCACCTAGAACTGCTAGCAGTTTTTCAAGCACTGAAGGCTTTCCAACCAATTATAACTCACAAATACATTCTTGTCAAAACAGACAACATGACAACAATGTATTATCTAAACAAACAAGGGGGGACACATTCAACGCAGTTGAGCCTTCTGGCACAAAAGATATGGCGATGGGCAATTCACAACCACATTCGCCTAATAGCACAGTTTATTCCAGGGATCCAGAATCAACTTGCAGACAATCTCTCTCGAGATCACCAACAGGTCCACGAATGGGAAATTCACCCTCAAATTCTAAACACTTACTTCAGACTCTGGGGAACACCTCAAATAGACTTGTTTGCAACAAGAGAAAACGCAAAATGCCAAAACTTCGCATCCAGATACCCACACAGGCAGTCCCAAGGCAATGCCCTATGGATGAACTGGTCAGGGATATTTGCCTACGCTTTTCCTCCTCTCCCTCTCCTTCCTTATCTGGTAAACAAATTGAGTCAAAACAAACTCAAACTCATATTAATAGCACCAACTTGGGCAAGGCAACCCTGGTACACAACACTGCTAGACCTATCAGTAGTACCCCACATCAAATTGCCCAACAGGCCAGATCTGTTAACACAACACAACCAACAGATCAGACATCCAGATCCAGCATCGCTGAATCTAGCAATCTGGCTCCTGAAATCCTAGAATTCGGACACTTACAACTTAGCCAAGAATGTATGGAAGTCATAAAGCAAGCCAGAAGGCCATCCACTGGGCACTTCTATGCAAGCAAATGGAAGAGGTTTGTTTGCTACTGCCATCATAATCAAATCCAACCATTACACGCAACTCCAAAGGATGTAGTGGGTTACTTGCTTCACTTACAAAAATCTAACCTAGCTTGCTCTTCCATTAAAATACACCTTGAGGGAATATCTGCATACCTGCAGACTACCTATTCAACTTCACTATATAGGATACCAGTCATTAAAGCATTCATGGAAGGCCTTAAAAGAATTATACCACCAAGGACACCACCTGTTCCTTCATGGAACCTAAACGTTGTCTTAACAAGACTCATGGGTCCACCTTTTGAACCCATGCACTCTTGCGAAATACAGTTCCTAACCTGGAAGGTTGCATTTCTCATCGCTATTACATCTCTAAGAAGAGTAAGCAAAATTCAGGCGTTTACAATACAAGAACCTTTTATACAACTACACAAAAATAAGGTCGTCCTAAGGACTAATCCTAAATTTTTACCAAAGGTTATTTCACCGTTCCACCTAAATCAAACGGTAGAACTACCAGTGTTCTTCCCACAGCCAGATTCCGTAGCTGAGAGGGCACTACATACATTAGATGTCAAAAGAGCATTAATGTACTACATTGACAGAACAAAAAACATCAGAAAGACTAAACAACTATTTATTGCATTCCAAAAACCTCATGCAGGAAACCCAATATCAAAACAAGGTATAGCCAGATGGATAGTTAAGTGCATCCAAATCTGCTACCTTAAAGCAAAACGACAGCTGCCCATTACACCAAGGGCACACTCAACCAGAAAAAAAGGTGCTACCATGGCCTTTCTAGGAAATATCCCAATGCATGAAATATGTAAGGCAGCCACATGGTCTACGCCTCACACGTTCACCAAGCACTACTGTGTAGACGTGCTATCCGCACAACAAGCCACAGTAGGTCAAGCCGTGTTAAGAACCTTATTTCAGACTACTTCCACTCCTACAGGCTGATCCACCGCTTTTGGGGAGATAACTGCTTACTAGTCTATGCACAACATGTGTATCTACAGCGACAGATGCCATCGAACTGAAAATGTCACTTACCCAGTGTACATCTGTTCGTGGCATCAGTCGCTGAAGATTCACATGTGCCCACCCGCCTCCCCGGGAGCCTGTAGCAGTTCGGAAGTTAGCTTCAGCTTTGTACATTTGTATATATATTATTTAAACCTTAAATAGGTACATACTTAGTCACTCCATTGCATGGGCACTATTACTACAACACAACTCCTACCTCACCCTCTGCGGGGAAAACAATCGAAGATGGAGTCGACGCCCATGCGCAATGGAGACAAAAAGGAGGAGTCACTCGGTCCCGTGACTCGAAAGACTTCTTCGAAGAAAAACAACTTGTAACACTCCGACCCAACACCAGATGGCGGGCTATGCACAACATGTGAATCTTCAGCGACTGATGCCACGAACAGATGTACACTGGGTAAGTGACATTTTCATTATATAGCGCTTACTACCCCTGACGAGGCGTTGAAGCGCTTTTCGATGAGTAGCACGCTACTCCGGAAACCAACAAAAATTAGTGATGGATTATGTTGGAGTAATTGTGTAAATATATGTTACATTTGGATAATATAGAACATTATGCTGTTTGTGCTTTCCAAATTACACATTCCAACCTTTCTCCCCTTAGCTATCACATGCCGGTTCCTGTAATATAGCTTCAGCTCGACTTCATGTGAGCACTGCTGTCCTTTGTACAGAATCCCACGTTAAAGACACCTCGGCTGCACGCAAGGTGCTCTGATGGCTCTTTGAACTAGGTTTGTGCTATATCAGATACCAAAATAAAATGATGCCAATTAATCATTCATATACTTAGAATAAGCCCCATGGATCGACCAGATCAAGCAAACAACATAATAGTTTGAATTCTAAAAGTGCTTTTTAGGCACAAAGATTTAACCCTTTGTTTGTCAGATGCAGCCCTGAGTTTTGAAGGCTGCAGCCAGTACTCAGCCACAGTGTCATGCTCCTGCCCAGCCCCCCCACCTCCATTTTCTGTTCATCATGAGAGTATCTCAAACCTTCTCTAGGCCTCTTTTAAGTCCAAGCTCATTTAATATGATTTATCTGAATTGCTCTTACCTTTTGTTTTAGAAGTAACCACATTGCTGACCCTACATGGCATTAAAGAAAATGAAGGATAATAACCTACGGAATAAAGTGAGTCTGTTTGCAGAAACTCTACTCATAGTTGCAATACTTCTTGGATGTACTCAGTAAAATATGCTTAGAAATGCTAACCAAGAAAAAGGTAGAGCATCCACAGACTTGGATATCTTCTTAGTAACTTGCTTTACCTGACTCTGATCCATGTGTACGCGGGCAGGCTGTGAGGAAAGCTCCTCCACGCTGTCTTGATTACCCGTGATACCTTCCTAGCACTAAAGAACGATTCACTGGGCACAGATTATCTGTGTTGCACCTTACAGAGCCTGGACATCTCCAACTCTAGGCCTGCCTGAGCGCACGTGGTGCTCGTGGGCCACATACCTATCCACGTCTCTATTTCACTCTTTGTCTTCATGGCGCAGGACACTACATGCTGTCCTGCCTTTTCAGCTCTAGGACCTCCAGACACCAGGCTCTTTAGAGGCATTTCATCAATATACTTTTTACACGCAGCAAATTGTGACTGGAGCCAGGCAGGTGTAAGTGGAGGCATTTATTATGATAGTAGCTGTGTTATCTGCACGTAGTATAGGTAACTCGGGTACAAGGACTTGTGTCCTGCTAGGATATTCATGTCACTTGTGCAGACCTCTTCAACTTTGGCCAGATTCCATGTGACACCCTCAAGAGTATTGAGATGGGACCTTATTACATCACTGTGACTATGGTCATAAGACCCAGGACAAGACCAAGAGAATGGCAGCAGTTACATCTAGACAAGTACAGGTCACAACACAGTTGCTCAAGTTTTTTTGCCAAAAAGGAAAGATGCGGGGATGAAATTGGATGTTAATTTTCCTAGCAGCGGTATGATTATTTTAAATTTAAATCAACCTTCTAGGAGTCAGAGAGGAGGGACAGGTGGAAGAGAGAGGAGAGGCCAGTCATGGAATGAAAGGGCTGTTGGGTTGTTTTACTGTTTCTTTTATTATTTAGGGGTTAGGGAGGTCTGATGAAGTGCATGATAGCTAAGTTGATTAGAGTAATGGGTTAGGTCAGGAAGACTGCGGCAAAGATGTTGAGATGAGTGGAATGTATGACTTAAATGATCAAAGTGAAGTGTTGAAGCTGGAGTGGACCGTGAGAAGTGAGCTTAGAATTTTCCTTCTGATGGAAGCATTAGAAAACCAACAGGATTCAAAGTCGCACACATTAAGGGTAGGCTTGTTTGGGGTGATACATGGATGGAAAAGGAACAAATCTGATAGTGTGACAGTTTTGGTGATTATGTTTAAATGAGGAGATTATGTTTATGTGGTACTTTTCATCTGGTTTTGTCAAGAGCAGTGGTGATCTTGGTGAGAGCAGCTTTATATGTTCTGTATCTTTGGATCATTGACAGTCATAAGTGTTAAATAATTCCCACCTGTTTGTGTGGATCGTGGGATGCTTTTAATTTAACAATCTGAGGGAAATCGAATGGGATGTGCCTTTTAAGTTGTTATGGTCACACTCTGTGGGCATTGGCGGAGCTGGCTGCTATATGCCTTCCGGAACACATGAAGAGTCCATTTTCCGACCTGATCAATGACATCTTCGAAGCAGATCCTGAAGTCGGTTCGGACATCATAGCTGTGTCCCAAAGCATGGTTCATGGGCATGTTGCCATGCCTGCATGCGTTCCACTGGCTTTTCAGGAGCTGTCCAGGCTACTCTCCCATGAGACTAGCCCTTCGATTGTAAGTGGCTATTCTCCCTGGGATGCTTCAAGAACAGCAGAGCTGTGTCTCACTTGCTGAGTCTTGCCTCTATGCTGTAGTAGTAGCACCATCCGTAACAAAAGTTGTGAGGGTGTAACCATATTGGCTGGGGTAACCTTCTCAAAGAGTCCAGACACCAAACAAATATACTGCTTGTTTCAGGGCAGGGAGGTATTTAGGGGTCGCTGTGACCAGCAGCAGCAGCTTATCCTGTCCTCACCATGCTCTGCCAGTTCTGCTGCCTCAAAACCTCTCGGACCACCCCACCCGTCCTTTACTAAACCATCTTGTTTGGGGAGGTTGGGAGAAGGGTTTAGCACCTTTTCACCGATTGGAAGATGATTGCAATTGGATGTATGAGCCATCCAGAGAGTCTGCGAGGGCTCAGTTCAAACCTTTTTCCCTCCCTCCAAACCGCGGTCCTTCCACTAGGGCATTCTCTTTGGCACACACCTCAATTTTGGAGGCAGACTTCTTTGCCCTGCTGATAATAGGGGTCACAGAGGTGGTATCTCAGGAAGAAACAGGTACAGGATTTTACTTCCTTTAGTTCTTTGTTTTTTTATGAAGGACGAAGGTCTGAGAAGACCCAACCTAGATTTTCCTCTTCAGAATACTGTTTCTTAGCCAAGTGTTGCTGTCCATGAATTAATGGGTTTGGGTGACGTCCCCGGATCAGTAAGATGTCTACTTCCATCTTCCCGTTATCCCAGTGCACACACATCACCTGAGGCTCAACAGTTCACAGCCTTAGTGATGAGGCTGACAAGTGTGACTCTGGCACTTATGACGGCTTCACTGAAGATGTCAGGACTTCATGTATTTCCTTAGTCGGGTGACTGGCTGGTGAAAGCAGAAGGCTAGACCCAAAATTCTCACCTCACCGCAGCACAGAGTTTGACCTTCACAGGAACGGTGTGGAAAGATATGCACCTATAACACATCTATCTCCCAGTTTGGCAGATCTTACATCTAGCTTGGAATCATGGCCTCATGCATCCTGTTGGTTCCTCACACCAGATGGCAGATGAAAGCTTTGCAGTGTTGTCTGTGATAGCAGTAACCCCCGCATGAAGGGAGCCTCTCGATTTGTGTGTATGTCTTCTGTGGGTTCACTCATACCTGCAATGATTAATGGAACTTTCCAGTCTCATCGTGGGCTGTCTGCTCAGATCTCCACACCCGCAGGTTGCTGTAGTCATGGATGACTCCGCGCTGGTCTGGGACACAATTCTAGGTGACATAATGGCATGAGGACTTTGGTTTGCGTCGGAGCAGCATCGCTCATAAATCTGTCTCTCTCATCATTCCTTCCATCTCGGGGAAATTTATCAAGATTCTGTCAGACAACACCATCACCACCCATTGTATCAACAGGAAGTGTGGTCTAGGGCCATGGACTCTGTGCTGGGAGACTGTTCTCCTGTGGCAGTGGTGTTACAGTTCTGACAGGTTCCTTTAGCATAGGAGTGAATGCCCTCAGTTTGCCTTCGCTGAAGGACGACAAGTGGGAGCTACTCCCCGAGGTGACTTAGTTTGTGTGCCTTGTTGAATATGTAGTAGGTGCCACATGACACCCACCTTTCTGACGTCCTGCATGTCCTGCTGCCTCCTGCACAGCAGGTATTGACAGTGGCTACAGTCAAGGCTTACTCGTCTTCCCTGACAACATTTTCATTGTTGCTCTGTGGGATTTGAATCTTGTGTTGATTTTCGTAATGGCATTCCCATTTGAGTCGATGTTTAATTGCCCGGTTCCTCTTCTTACTCCGAAAACAGAGTTACTAGCAACAACTTTAGCTTGTAGGGTTGGAGAACTTCAGATGCTCTCAGTACATCCACCTTTGACTGTTTTCTACCTGGAAAATGTGGTCTCTCTATGCCTGCCCATCCTTTTTACCTACTGTGGGTTTTGCCTTTCTTCATTCTTCCCTCCCCCTCATCCCACCAAGGAAAAAAAGGAACAGCATAGACTGGACCACGGTTTGTGTGGTTTCCTTCTACATTGACCACACTGGACTGGGCAAAGTAGATGATCAGCTCTTTATGGGATTCACTGGAGCCAAGAAGGGCAAGACGGTTACAAAATGCACCTTTTTGAGTTGGTTTATCCTCTGTCGCAAGATCTGCTACATGCAAGCCATGAAAACCCCTTTGTAGAGCATTTAAGCCCAGACCATGAGAACCCTGCTTGTTTCTATATGCCTCACTAGAGCCGTTCTGGTGGTTGAGATCTGACATGGGCCATATAGTCATCTTTGCACACTTTTGCAAAACATCACTTTCAGGCGCACACTGATGGATACTGTGCTAGGACTGTGTTACATGACTTCTTCAGTTAATCTGCATTATTGCTTTCGGACTCACTCGTAAGGTGAATAATCTGCAGGAAGAAGCACCCATTAGAAGGCAAAGTTATTTGCCTTTTGTAACAATATTTCTGGTGGATATATAATCTTCCTGTAGATTTCTTCTTGGCCTTACTTCTCCCCTGATAAGTTAGTGCTGTATATACCAATTTGCTATGGAATGCAGACATGGTGTGTGCTTTATTTGTTGCTGATAATGTCTCAGTTCCTCTCTACACACTTCTCTAGCACAGAAAAGTCACTAACTGAAGCCCTTGTGCCGGATGGCACCTCTCATAATCTGGTGTTGTGGGGTCAGGCAAGTAGGGTCGCGTCTATAGTCACATGGTTCTACTTGGCGGTGCTTGAGACCTATTGCTGGGTAGAGATTTTCTCTACCAGTCTGACGCCTTGATGAATATATGCTTAAGGTGAGGATTCTACGGGAAAAGTATATATCCACCAGAAACATTGCAACTGACGGTAAGTAACTTTTTCGTTCAGTGCAAAGCTGTGAAAACATGCAGTCACTTTAAGTAGCCAGAGGCAGCTACATCCCAATATGCTTTATACTAGCAGTTTCCACAGACGTTCAGCTCTTTTGAAGAGACTTAAGAACCCCTATCATGTAAATCCTGAAGTCATGTCAGCAGCAGTATCGATTGAGGTTTGTGTATAACTTCAATGAAAATGTAGGACCAGAATTGCAAGTACTAAATGTTTCCTTCTGCTTCGTATGATTTGCATTGATAGTCCTGAAGCCTAAGTAAGTTAGCAAGCCCATCATAGGCATCCTTTCTTCTCAAGTGGAAAACAAAAAAAAATCTTAGGATTGTGGCTGAGAAGAGGAAACACAAACAGTGTGTGTTGAAAACATGCCAGAATTAATGTATACATATCCATGTAGATGATTTACATATATGTACAATAGGGGCATTTTCAGACAAGCAGTGGTAGCTGCTTTTTATCTTGTAAACTGTCTCTTGGGTTTGCTAGGTAATGGTTTATTTATTAGGGTGGTGTTAACAAAGGGCAGTGCTTCAAACTATTCATCAAGACGGGGAGTCTTCTGCTGTATCTAACCCTGTGAGAATGGGACCCTGTCATTGACAAAGAACTGAATAGATTTCCTAAGCCATGATTTCATTTTAACACCCTCCTGGCATTTTGTGGCATTCCCACACCCAGGCAGGGTGAATTTAGCAGTTATGATATCTGCGGTGCCAGTTTAAAGTTTATTGAACAAAACAATTCATGAAGGCTTACACTTTCAGCTTTTGCAGTTGAGGTTCTGGTAAATAACAAGAGAAGTTCACTATTTGCATGGATCCAGTGATGGGCCGTCTCTAAGGGGTAGGATTGCATATCAACTTTAACAACGGGTTAGGATGAATGGAGTCAGGCACAAATTGATAAAAGTTCATCAAACGACTAGTAATTTCTTTGGCCAACTAGACCTCTGAATCTCAATCTGGAGATGTTTTTTCTGGTTTTGTTGAAGCCAGCAGAAGATGGACTGTTTGAGAAAGTATTCTGCTTTGTCCATCAAGGCATTTTAAGGCCTTGCTAGGGCGCATGCATGTCAGCCTGATTTACAACTGCTGCCTAAAGATGAACATGCTACAGCAGCAGCTCAATGGTCTCTCAGGCCACTGGGATAAAAGGCTTGTAGTAGCAGCCATGATGATGTCATCTAAATATAAGTGTACTGAAGCAGCAGCTACAAGATCGCTCAGCCGAAAACACGTAAGAGGAGGATGATAAATTGTGATAACTGTGAGAAAATAGGGCTGATTGCAGAGGCCCCCTAACTTTTTGCCCCCATTTTCTACTTTTTGCTGGTGTTTTCCTGACTCTGATGGTGCCCTGGGTACTGCTAACCAGTCCCAGGGCCTGTGCTCTGTGTAAAATCAGTATGCAAATTAGGCTAATTATAATTGGCTAAGTCAACCTACCAATAAGTCCCTAGTATATGGTAGGGCATGTAGGTTTAGGGACCACAGCATAGGTAGTGCCCCCATAGGTGCACTGCTGAGGTGCCCAGTGTCATTTTAAAGGCAGGCCTGCCTTGCTGGCTGCTTTTAAATTAAAGTTATATGCAAATTCGACTTTGGAATTAAAAGTAGTTCCATAGTTTTAAACTACCTTATTTTTACATATCAGTCACCCCTAAGGTGTGTCCTATGTGCCCCTAGGGCTGGGTGCCTTGTAATCGTAAGCAGGGACCTTATAAAAATAGTTTTATAAGCCCTCGTGAGGTAAAAACAGCCAAATTCGTTTTTCCCTCATTGTAGTGAATGGCCTCCAGAGGCTAGAATGGGGAGACTTTATTTTAATTTTAAAAGTCCCCTTAAGTAATGGATACCAAGAGTTTGGTATCAAATTAATTGTTATAATAAATCCCACAACTTCCAGTTCAGGTAAAGAGTTTTAAACTTCACCTGAAAAGTTGCCAATTTCAGCTCTGCATTGTTTTTGCTGCTGTGCTCTAATTGACCAGCCTCTGGCAGCCTGGCCAGGCTGCCTTGATGAGGTGTGAAGTGGCCTGGCTTCACACAAAGAGATGTGGCTGTGGGAGAGAATTTCCCCTCAGCAGATGGTGAGGCAGGAAGGGGGAGGGCTGGCAAACTGGTCTTTAAAGGCAGAGAAGGACATTTGGAGCAACCCAGCAACACCCCCACATCCTGCAACCCCAGACAACTAGGTGCCCCTTTGATTAGATTAGGAGAGGGCAGGAGAGGGGTGTGTTTATGATTTAAAGCCACACAAGTGGGTGGGCTCAGCCAGATGTAACCTCCAAAAATCTGATTCAGCCATGATGAATTTTTGAAGAATGTTGCCTCCTGGGATTGATTTTTTCCACACTTCCCAGGAAGTGGTCATCACAGGGGGAAGGACCCTGCACCTGATTGGAGAAACAGGACCCTCCTGTTTTTCACCCAGGAGCAAGGATAAAACTGGCAGACCTGCACCCACACCTCAGTTCCCTACCACATCCAACAAGAAAGAACCAAATGAGAAGAAGGACTGCCCTGCTGGACCCCTGGCCTGCACCTGGAACCTGCACTCAGAAGGACTGAACCAGTGGCACACTTGGGCTTCACCACAAGAAGGACTTTGCCTGGCTTCAACTGGTTCAAGGAGGGACCAGAGTCCCTTGCACCAACTCCTGAAGAAATCAACCAGCTGACCACTACCCATTGGCCAAAAAGGAGTTTGCGCCAGGTGCATTCTGGGAGTTATAGTCCGCAACCCCAAGGATCATCTCAGAGCTTCTGGACCCTTGGGGTGAGCTGTGGACCCCAAAAGAACCCTAAAAGAACCTCTGGGAGAAGCCCCAGAAGTTTGGAGTACTTTTGAAAAAAAGCTCCATAGAGGGACCGACCCGCCGTGGCAACTCTAGCCGGCTTGCATCAACCGCGACCCGGCCTGATTTGCTGGTTTGTCCCGGTGAAGAAAATCTCTAAAAAAGAGACTAAGTCCGAAGGTAAAAAGTTGACCAGGACCTCCCAGTCAGCGTATCCGAGGAGGGCTCCAAGGACGTCGGGTCAAGGTCCAGGTTTACCCTGGTCGAAGGATTTTCACCTCGAAAAAACGACTAAGTCCGAAGGTAAAAATCTCCACCGAGGATTCCCGCGACGCGTATCCGGAGAAGAGTTCCAGGAGGTCAGATTGGACTGGCAGGTTCGTCCCGCTGAAGAAAATCTTCAGAAAAGAGACTAAGGGGGTTATTACAACTTTGGAGGAGGTGTTAATCCGTCCCAAAAGTGACGTTAAAGTGACGGATATAGCACCAGCCGTATTACGAGTCCATTATATCCTATGGAACTCGTAATACGGCTGGTGGTATATCCGTCACTTTTGGGACGGATTAACACCTCCTCCAAAGTTGTAACAATCCCCTAAGTCCGAAGGTAAACTTTTGACGAGGCCTCCCGCGAGCTGTAGCCGAGCAGGGCTCCATCGCGGTTGGCCTTAAACTTTGGCTTTGCCCCGGTCGAGGTGCAACCAGATGACCCGATTGGCGCTTTTTGTTTCTAGGTGCTAAAAAACAATAATTCTTTACACATTCAAATCCCTTAGCCGATTTTATTCGTTTTTGTGTCATTTTAAAGATAAAAATATAATCTATTTTTATAAATTGGTTTTGGATTTTTAAACTGCTTCCTGTGTTTTATTTAATTACTGTTTTGTGATATTTGAATGCTTTACACTCTGTCTCCTAAGTTAAGCCTTGTCGCTCGTTGCCAAGCTACCAAGGGTTGAGCTGGGTCTAATTTATTGAGACCTAACTGGACCTAAGGGGAGATTAGTGGCCTATTGCTAAGTGTAGGTACTTACCTGCCCTTACCAATAACCCATTTTCCAACAATAACACCTGGGATCAGTTCATCCCTCAAATGAAATAAAGTGTATACTGAGCATATCTAACAGAAATTCAACAGAAATCCAGGTGCAGGCTTGTATTGTGACAGATCTAAATGTATTTACAATGTACAACCTGTGATTGAAACAGGAATTGCTCTTCCACATCAGTGTACTGGCCCTTATCTTCTGGTAAATAATTTGCCTAAGCCAGTCATAGGAACGAGGTACAACATGGCAATACATGTTTTACATCAAAGGACCTTGATGGTTCTTTGATGGAACAAAGTCCTTTTATCTCCTAGGAAGCCCAGAAAGTGTGGGGACATTTACAACTGAACACTACACCAGACTGCTGATACACTAAGAATTAAAAACACAACTGCATACGGTCCCGGTCGAGATTTGAGATTGTGTCACAAATTGAAGCTGTAGCATATACAGATAATGAAGTATTTTTGTGTCCAGGTTCCATTAGCCACGCGTGGTGGATGAGAAAATGTTGATGCTTTAGCACAGTTGGCTCTTGGAGTTGTGCAGAGGTGCCAAATATGTTTTGTCCCATGAGGAGCATCTCTCCTTTATCACAAATCTCTAGCATTCCCCAGATGCTGTTGTCAACTCATCCGTGATTATGGAGAGTTTCTTCCCAGCAAAATAAATCCCTTGTACTTTGAATGGCTGTTGAAGAACCAGTGCTTGATTTGTGTTTAGGGCCTCACGGAGAAATGGACATCTGTTATTAAGTCAAGCCAAAGAAGTTTGTGTATAGTACTGGCAGGTTTAGATCTTCCACGATGCATTGCATCTTGACCATAAGGCATCCTCAGCAGCATAGAAAAGGACTGGAAATGTCTGGTTATTTATGCTACCATTACTATAACAATTCTTTGAATTAATGCTTTGAAAATTTACTGTGCGATCTGGACACAATTTGAACGTGAACTCTGCTTACCAGACCATTGAGCAATTGTTTTCAACCCTTATATGATTGTACATGAATTGCATTTCTATAAATGGTACTTTCCTTGTGGCAGTGACATCAACTAAAAGAGTACATAAAATGCATATTTTCTGGATGCAGGACTTGATTCTGTGATTCCAGGTTCACATTGATGAAGTTATAATGAAGAACATAAACGTAATTCAAACCTAAAATTCTCAAACACTTCCACATGCCCAAACTATATTGTTGCAAGTACTGGATGACAGACCTGCACCACACAGGCAGGATGTTACATAACCTTCGTGCACAAAAAAGGCTCAAAAATTTTGTAGACAAACTGAAGAAGTCCATCATTTAAATAAACTCTTTGTGGACTTCCAGAGCTTGCAATAAAGACCAGGAGATTTTAAAGCAAGGCATCATCAGTTGGGTGAGACTTAAGATTCTGTTATGTTTTTATGCGGTTACGAGAAAGGATAACAGATCTTCCATTAAGAGTGACGGTAGTAAGGACATATTTGTCCACAGTTGGATCCATTTAGAAATGTGAAAAAGCATGTTCAGAAACGTTGACAGCTTCACAAAGTGCTGTGGCTTGAATTTTGAGGCTCGTTCAGATGCACAAGTTGACCAGATGGGTTTCATAAATGAAGATGCTGCCACCACTCTCCTTCACAGCTATTTTTGTAAATATTTATTTAGTTGTAAAAATAGAGCATTTTTCAAAGAAATGATGCAACCTTAACAAAAATACTGTACATAGGAAATGTAAGCAATTATGGGTAAACACACAAATGGAGGTTGGATATGTTGAGTGAGGCACAATACAGGACATTGCATACAAGATGAGATGTTCCTTGAGAGCAGTTTTAAATGACACAACCAGAGCGATTGAGTAATTTTTGGCTGGAAGAGAGGTCCAGTTTGGTGGTCTCCGTAACTGAAAGGGGTGTAACCTTGCTAATGCCCATGTGGCCCTGATCAAAGCTAACAGTTTTTTTGTTGATTGAGTGTAGGTTGCAAGATGTAATGTAAAGACTCCAAATCAAAGTGAGGTAGTTGAAGATCGGGATCAGTAGCTTGCAGAGTGCCTGTGTTTTTAGCTGACAACCAGCCAACTTTGTAGTTGGGTGCGATGTGTGTGACTAGGGAGACTGATGAGAGTTTTTGCATCACAATTTAGAACTTTCGCTTGTCAAGTGGAGGCATATGTGGGAGACCACTGTAGTCTAGTTCACTAAATACCAGTGAGGAGATGAGTGCCTTGGTTATGTTGTAAAGGGTCTGACTTCTAGCAGTCACTTGGAGTCACATTCCACCCCACTGTTTTTTGCCCACTATTCCACTCTAGACAGAGGCCCGCCTTATGTAAATTAATATTGACTGTGCTCCACATGGAAACAGCCCATCCTAAACTTCTAGGCGAGACCATACTTGTGTGATGGTGGTTTCTGTGGAGTCCAGTACCCAGATTCCAGATTGAAAGGGACCTAGCGGGTGACACATGATCAAATACTTCTCTATAATCTATTTGGAAAAACATATCAGCAGTAGATCCAATGCTGGAAAGGACTATGTACCTGTAAGTGTGGTATACCAGCATGAACATTGTTCATAGATTAACTTGTGGTCATTGCTCTGCCTACAGTATGATGAGACAGAAAACCTGAAATGGTCTTTGAGAGTGGTGCCATTGCAGGGGCTGAAGGCCCTTGTTTCTTTGCACTAGATCATAGACAACATTCTGTCAGTTTTGGACTAGAGGAAGGTCCAAACCATATCACCATCCACAGACTTTGCCACATCATCAGTTGCAGCAAAATGTTTTTTCACCCATGGGTGACATTGTGCTTTCACTAATGGTTAACACCCTCTCAGAGAGTAGCAGAGATCTGTCCAGAAGTGGGGATGCAGGAGTGGTAGATCATGCCATTCCTGCTTGAATGTATCTGATGCAACTGGATCCAGGCTCCAGCTGAAAGATGCTTGAAACCTGCATATTCAGTCATCATTTAAAGATGTCCATGATGGAAGAACCCTAGTCTATTCAAGATCATTATGACCGCTGCCACGCCCAACCTCTAGTCACTGTGACTATTCTGCTTTGTTAAAAAAAATTCCAAGCCAGCCATAAATCTGATGTCAAACACAAAATGGTTGATGCATATCAAAGCTGAGACTTTTTCCCATCTAGAGAAAGATGCAGCATTACAGTCTCTTTGCCAGTAGGCACTTCACTGTGATCAAGCCTGTCAGATCCACAACTAAAGGAGGTCATCACATTCTCATGCTCTTTGTTAATTGATGTCATGGCCATTGTCAGGGCTTTAGACATAGAGAGCTGAACCGAATGATCTCTGGTGCTGAAGAGGTCCTCCAGGAAGGTTACTTACCTCTCATACTCAAGGTGCTGTAGAGGCCCACTGCCTGACATGGTGCCCAGCTCTGGATACTGCTTCCGAAGCTAGAGAATTACCAAGAGAAATGTTAGTGGTCCACTCATGCAATGGAAATTAATTAAAAAATATCCACTCTGCCCTTCCAAAAGTTCTGATCTCTATACACCCCTTGCCCGATTGGCACAATTCTTGTCTGATACCTTTTTGGCACTTTAGTAGGGCCTGCCTCTTTGACAACAATGGTTATTAGGAGCCAGGGTCGGAGGCCTAAATGTAACACCACTCCCCCCCTTAAGTTTGTCTGTGTTCATAATAGATTAATATTCTCTCTCTCTTGCTCTCTCTCTCTCTCTATATATATATATATATATATATATATATATATATATATATATATCAGACTTGGCTTACATTCCTGTGAATGCCAATAGTGATATGTCCAAGCATGCAGTTGAGCAAGAGGTTATCTTGCTAGCGAGCACTCACTTTTGAGAGTCCTCCACTTTGCCTTACTTGGACAGGCCAGAGGACCCATGAGGCCAGTGTCACTGAAACAATAGACCAAAAGATACCACCGGAACTTGCAGGGGGCATACAGGTTCACGTAGGCACGGCGGTTCAGTGCATTTAGAGACCATCACAACCAGCACTCCTTCTTATCTTGCAGACATGCTCACCATCTTTGGTGGCTCCTGGATCACCTGCAGCCAGGACACCATGATACTGCAGATAGAGTGTAAAAAAAGGAAAACAAGACAGGACTTTACTGTCTATGCACCCAGTATCTAGAACAACACCCTGCACCCATCAGGACCGCCCCAGCGCTGCTCCAATTTAGGAAATAGTCGAAGACTCACTTCTTTAAAGAACACTGTATCACAATGCTTTAATTCTCCACAGCTCCGCTTCCTCTCCTGTTACTCCCTGACTTTTAACTTGCTTTTGAGTATGTACAATATTTTTCTGCCTTTTGGCAAGGTTTCTGCTATAGAATACCATGTAGGCAGTGCTTAATTTGTGCTTGTTGTTTCCGGTGCGGAGCACCAGCACTTATTTTAGAGGGTCAGCGCTTATTCTTCTGCCCCAAGCATTTGCTACGAGGAAAAAACACATATGGGAAAGACGGAGGAAGAGAAAATGAAAAAGCGTCACAATGGGAGAAAGCAGAAAGCTGCAGAAGTGAGCTGAAGGGGCGGGGAGTGGCCTTAAATGGATTGAAGAGGCCTGAGATGGCTTCAGAATTAAGCTGCCTCAGTATTCTGTGTTCCCACATTTAATTGCAGCAGCTGCTTGTTAAAGAGGAGGGCTTTCAGCACCGGCACGTTTTTATTTACAAATTAAGCACTGCATGTAGGACATATATACATTTGGTGAGTGACCTAGGTGATCCACACCTAACTTGAATCCAAGCTGTAACAAAAGAGCATGGATGATGGAAAAAGTCCGCACTTCATGGTCAGTGGTGAGGGCTGATTGGCCCATGGGCAGCGCTAAGGGCTGATTAGCTGAGTTATTCAAATTATTTGTTCAAGTTCATTTCCCCACAACTTTTTTAAACTGATTTTATTGGGCTTACAGTAAAAAAAAAAAAAGGATGTGGGTTTCTTTCTCTGTCTGTCACACTATCTCACCCCCACCTTCTCTGCCACTCTCTTTTTGTATTAGTCTTCATAATGCCAGTCAATATTTTGGTCTTTCTGCTAAATCTTGCTTATCCCCTAAAGTCCAGCCTGTGAGCTTGCGGAGAAGAGAGAACAGTCATGGGTCTTACTGAGCCTCACCTGGTCTGTTTCGCAGGACAGGAAGTATGGAGACTGCACAGATCTGAGAGAGAGCCCAGCAGGGATGTTTTAGGTGGGCATTATTCAGAGGTCAGGGAACAAAACAATATGCCACCTGCACATCTTACTTTGTTCACCGTAGTGAAGCAAAAACTTCAGTCAAAACATCCTATACTGATGCAAAAATAATCAATATTTTCATGTCATAAAGAAGTGTTGCAGTAAAGCCCAGATTATGCTATTCTACCAAAATGCGGAGACCAAAGGTTATAGGTCAAAAACTCTTGGGAAGAAAATCAAATTACAGCTCCCTCTCCCCTTCTCTCTGAAATCAGAAATACCAAAGCAAGTAGACGCAGCCTAAGATTTTTATCATGTGAGAATCACATCTTGTCCTTGATTTGTGTTCTTTTCTGCAGGAATCTGTTTCTGGGAAGGTTTGCCCAGTGGAAAGTGACCTTCTGGAGTTGCTCAGTCTCTGGAATGTGCCTGAAGAAGGGACATCAGGTTATCTGATGGCTGAAACCACCCACAATCTCAAAGACATGCTGTACACTGCAGCTGCTTTTCAACAAGGTATCTTGTGTGAACATTTGAATACAACGTTTTTCAAAATATATTTCTTCACTGTGCGCTGCAGAATATTGCTGGAAACCACCTTGTATCAGGTTGTGTATCTAAAGAGCATCGCCATCAGCCTCACGTAGCAGAACCAGCAGTGAGTGCCAGTGCAGTTAAGTCTTAACTCCTATAGTTTAGCAGTTGACCTCCTTATAAAAAAAATAATTATTTAATTATTAATCAAGAAATCACCAAATGGGATTGGTCACACATGAGATAGGGCCACTAACCTGGCGCTACCAGCTTAGTCTGTACTAGCAGAACACGTAAGAGTTCTCTCTGAACTTTATGCCTGAAACATTTGCCCCATCTTGACTGAAAATTGTGTTCTAGTATTTCTTTTCATTGCACTCATACATATTTTACCTTCTTATGCTAGTTTCAGTATTTCCTTTCCCTAGGGTTCTGGGACCAATCCAACCCCCTAACCAGACTGTCAACAACTGGAGTGGAATGTTATTTCAACAACCACCTTCCATTACATCATCACCTCTACAACTTTTCTAGGCTAACCACTATTAAACAAAGGAACTTCCCTCCCACTGTGTTCTGTTTTGTGTCTCCCTTCAAATACTTCTTGTAAATATACCCATCCAATGCTTCTGCTACACATGCAACCACAAATTCTTCTTAAGCTTCTTCATTACCTACATCCTTCGCTGCAAGCCTCGACAGCAGTTAAGTCATGTCTTTTGCCTTGTTCTCTCAAAGGAAAACAATTTTCCGTACCCAGTACCGTTACTTTGCTGTCCTGGGTGTCGCTTCACTTGCCCACTTGATAGTAAACAAAGGCTGAAGTAGCTTGTGATACTCATGAACAAGGCACTGTGTGGTCCATGGGTACCGCCAGGAGTGGGCCACGCGTCACAAGCAAACCTAGGCAACTAGGCATCCTTCCATCCCATAAAATAACCAGAGAAATAATTAGGAGAGTAATGCGGGAATGTTTGAAATCTCCCTTCTGAACCCTTAAAAACCTTCCACACAGTATGTATTCCACCTGGACCTTTCATTCATCATCATTAGAACGTGCAAATGCCTTGTCTACTGTAAATTGTGATATTTACCTATATGCTGGGGCAGGAATGTCCCCTGCATGGCATCCAGGCTTCTTCTCCAATCCGCAGTGCCCCGCTGCATGTATATCGGGTATCTTGACTTTTTAGCAACAAGCTAAACCACCGCCCATCAGGTTTTTCCCCAGAACTTTTGGAGGCAGCCATTGCAATGCCTGTGCTCTCCATTAGCCCGGTCTTGCTTAACTGAGCCTCCAAGTCCTGTCTTAGCATCTTTGAGAAACTTTCTGTACCTTGGACTATGTCCATTCCTTTAAGACAACCTGATGCAAAAAAGTGATGGATGGAAATGTGTGAATTAATCAAAACAACTGGTAATTACTCTGGTTGTATTCCATGCCATTGTCTGGTGTATTCTTTACCAATGTTTTATTCATCTGTTAGGGCCAACCATATACAAATCAATTTTGGTCTGAACGAAATAAGAGGGTCTGAATGGCAGGAATATTTCCCCTCTGATCTTAAACACAAGATAAACCTGACTGCTTTTGCACTGTTCTAACTTTTGCAGCTAGTTGCACCTTGTATTATGGCACTCATATGGGCATACTCTCCCTAGTTACGGCAACTCATTTAGACCGATAAAAACATGTGGCTAGAAATGTATTAAATAAAGTATGCTAGTGATAACTCTCATGCTATTGTGTTATAGTGATGTTCTGACCGACACAATTATTCATAGTATTAAATTGTACAATTCCGCATGCCTACTCTTACACTTTTAATTGCAATAAAATCAGCTTGATTGAGATCTCATCAGCTGAGGCTAAATGTTGCATTATTTTAATTATCTTCATGTTGTATATTTGCATCTTTTCCTAATTTGAAGTATCGTATGGGTTCCTCACAGGTCTTCAACTGATGGAGGCAGGAGATCTCTCAGCAGCTGTTGGCATCCTTCAAAAGGCAGCTGCAGGGATGTGCTCGACCCGGGTTCTGGCTCAGATTTTTACTGCAATTGGAAGCTGCTATCAGCGAATGGTAATGCGTTTTAGACTTCTTGTTTTGCTTTCTTTAAGGGCATCCCAATCTACAGTCAGGCATCGATATAATGTAATGACCTAACACATTTTAATATTCCAATAAGAGAATATGTACTTCATAATGTCGGGTTTTTGTGGTGCACCCAAGCATAATCATCTTAAATGTTCAAAAATGTATTTGGTGATATACAGATGAATAAAGTAATATGATCCCTGACTGCATTGATGGGACTACGCTTTGGTGCTTTAAAATCAAGACACTTGGGCTTGTATGATGCAGTCGTTTATTTAACTTTAGTGATGATTGCAGAATTACTTCATGCACCACTACCATACATATTCATTGAAATGTTATTGCACTTGCGAAGTCCATACACGTAGACAACAAGTTCATGTGCATAGTTAACAATCCTTCAATAAGCCTTCATAATCCTGAACATTAGGTGGACTTGGCGTTTGCGTCCCCAAAGTTCTCACAAAACAAAAGACCCCTAGAGAGTCTTGCCTAGAGGGAATAAAGAGGAGCATTGGTGTCCAAACCAAGGTCTGCCTCTTGTGTCTCTTTCACCAGGGCTCTTTAGCACATCATTTACTTGTAGAAAGGAAAACTCAACATAAGATTGCCCCCACCCATGTCCCTTTGTTATTGGGTGCTGATGTTTTAATCCTCAATCAAGATTAGTCTCTTTAGATTACCCTCTCTTTTTTATTTGGCAACCTTACTGGGTGGATTTCAAGTAGGTATGGCTGCTGTGAGGGTCTGCCAGAGAATGTCCCCAGAGATCCTGCTGGATTCCTGCCTCATCTCCCTTTTTAACACCCCTCTCCCCTTAACCTGGTTCTGACTTCTCATCATGCGCCAAGCCTTGCTCATTGCTGCCCAGTGACTTGTCACCTGCTGTTGACCAGGCCTGTTCTTGATCACTCCCTGCTACTGTCCTCCATTGGCATCGGGGCAGACAAGGCGCTGTTTCAGTACACTGCTGAAATAATTCCTCTGTTTGAGCAGGACTGTCCAGAACTCCTGCTGCCTGGGATGCTTCTCCACCACCACACTTTCAGCTTTTTTTGCCTAGGTGGGGCTTTTTTTGCTGTCAGAGTGCAAGTAACTGCATGGCAGCAGTGTCGGAAACTCCCAGGCTCAAGTAATATAAAATGTCAATCCCTGATTCCTTGGATATGAGAAGTAGAGGCTTTTCCATAATTAGAAGTAATGGGATAAATGAGGTAGGGATAGATAAAAAAAAATGATTGGGACACTTTGGAAAAGGAAATCACTCTTTAAGCATGTGGATTTCATAATAACAAGATCAGTCATCACAAGGTACTAAATAAATACCTGTTATGTAATATTGGAAGTGTCTGAAGCATTGGAGTTGTTTGTACAAATCAAGAAGTGAGAAGTGCTCTAAAATCGTGAATGAAAGTCTGTGAAAACCTGTAGGCAACATGAGGAAAAGGTAAGATCTAAGGGAGAGCAAAGCATGAATTAAAGCAGGAAGCAGAGAAATCCAACAACTTGCAACCTTGCACAATAAAGCTCTGGTAAAGCCAATCCTTATGTGAAACTTTGCAAGAGGCCCTCAACTCCAAATATTGTGTCCGCCATCTTGCTATATGTCGTTTGTATTCTGCTAGTTGTGGCCGCCATTTTAATTTGTGACAGTACTTCTATTGACCGATTATCATCATGTCAGTAGCAGAGCACCTTAGAACAAAGGCTATGTAAATAGTCTAACAGGTGATTTGTGGTAATGATGGGTGGGAGAGCCTGACAATTATAGATTTTAGTGGAATTAATTTGTGACATTATTTATGTAGACCAGACATCATTACATCAGTAGCAGAGAGTCTTAAAACAAAGACCATAAATACAGTTTTATAAGTGATTAATGGTAACAGTGCGTTGGGGAGTCTGATATTTCTAGATTTTTGTGAAATGTATTTGTTGAGAAGGTAGACCTTGAATAGATAGGTCTTGTGGTTTTCCCAGGAGCCATCAAATTGGGGGATACGATATATTTCTTCTGGTGATGGTTCCAAGATCTTGGTGTATGCATGAGATGGCCTATTCTTCACCAGCAGCTGATCTTGCTTCTTCTGCTGTCTTTTTGCATGATGCATCACTATTCGCTTTCAGACCTTGTACAGCAGAACATGTCTTTCTTGGCAGTCTAGTGTCTCATTCTACATCACTGGTCTTTCACTGCAATGCCAGAGCTCAGAAGTTGAGCAAAAGCCAAGTTCTCTTCCCGATGATGGTCCTTACCGATAGACAAAATAGTTAGTGCTTGCTTAGCTAAAACTCTTCAAGGCCTATATAATCCAAAAGGGAACCTCTGATCATTGGTGACTCGAAGGGATATTAGAAATAATGCTGGGTTCCAAGGGCCATGCTCTCTGTCTAATCCCTCAATATTGACTGATGCTTTAAGAACTGAATGATTCATTTACCATCATATTTCGGTACCCAGTGAGGTAGCAGCACCAGAGTATCACATTAATTTTGGAATAACATGGGGTTTTCCTTATTTATAACAGATTTTTGTCTTTTGGCTTGAAATAGTCCTTATCAATGTGTTTGGAGCTCTCAAAATGCTCTGAATCAGACTTTCTAAGTATAAGATAATATTTTTGTGACTTTGATGATTTTAGGAAGTGAAACTCTACAAATTTATACAGGGTCACATAGTAATTTGTCCCTTAAAAACTATTGGATTGAATGCTACAATATCTTATCTGAGTGAATATTGTTGGTCCTGAAGAACTTGGTCTCCCGTTGTTTGCTAAAATGTGCTTCAGTGTGTTTTAGTGGGAGTTCTGTTTCTGTGAATTGAACATTGTACAAGGAGCTAGGTGAACAATCACTTGTTGTTCGGGATCTTTCTTTGTATAAGAACCTTGGGTTTATTGTGTGAGTATGTAAGATAAGGCCTTTATGTTTACTGTACTGTCTATTTTGAAGAGGGTGTTTTATATTAACTATAAATTAATTTGGATACATCATTAGTGCTTGAGTTAGTTTGAGAAAGAGAAACACATCTGTGACTAATTTCAAAACTAGTGGCTAATATTTCTGCATATATGGGGTCTTTCTTCGTGAACATTATTCAAGCCACTTCCACTATGACTTGTAATATATCTGCCTCCTTTTGTTGGGCTCTTGGACAATGGCTTTGGTGGTGCAGAGTTAGTGACATGGCTTGTGAGTTTTTGTTTAGGTGTGGTGGCTCTGTGCTTGCAATGTAAGTGAAACACTTTCTTCAAGCACATGTATAAAGATAGAACTTGCCTGTTGCCATGTGCAGTCCATCATGTTGGTCAAGAGATACTGGATACAAACATGCATTTGTTAAGGGACCACTACGTTTCTCAATGTGCCACTTTAGTGTTTATTGCCTCATATACCTCCTACTAGGATGCTTTGTAGTTTGTTGTTCCTGTTTTGTGGTCTAGTTCCTATTTTTCGCTTGTCGTTTTCCATATTCTGGCAATCGGTTATACTTCTTTACTAACAGGTTTTGCAGTGCCATAGGATGCAATGTCCACAAGATGCTGTTAGTGTCACATCCCTGTTATGATTAATATTGAGTGAATCCTACTTTTACATTGTTGCATAAAGGATGTATGTAATGATTTTGATATGGTGTGAACCTACTTGCGTTACTGTGCGGCAAGGTAGGGTGCATTAGCATGGCAGAAAGGTTGTCAGAATAGTCTTTTTCAGTATGTGTTCATGTATCATTTCATTAGTTATAAAGGTGCAAGGTCAGAAATGGATATTGGACTACTGTGTTGTTTTTAATATCTTTTTTGAGCCCCCCACATCGGCTAGTATGAATGCTGAGTTTGCTGCCCTGCATGAAGATTTGCTGCCTTGAGCTTTTGAATTGACCTGCTCCCTGCATGGCCTCAAGCCATACCCACCAACAGCACAGAGCTCCATGCATTGAGGGATGATCACATACACACTGCAAGAGCAGGAAAACTTAAACAGAAAACTGGCATCTCTCTGCTGTAGTCATGGCAGCAGTGAGCATCCTGGGCTGTCCCTAGTCATCTGTGAGAAGTATTCTTAAATTGAGTGGCTTTATTTGAGATCCTCAGTGCCCGTCTGTCTAGAGTGCCCAAGGATCTTCTATCTGTGAAGTACCTTCCTTCCGAAGTTTGGCGGTCATGCATTTTTACTAGTAAAGATCTTTTGTCTTCAGCTGCCTCACCAAGGTTCAAATATGCAATTGCTTTTATATGAGTGCATACTTAATTTGAGCTGTGGATTTAAATTGTAAGCTGCTGCTATCTTCGTAGGTTTGATTGTGTTGATGCCCCTTTGAGGAGAATGTGTCACAGAACTAAGATAAATGAAAAGTGTGCATCTACTGTACAGTTACCAGTGAAGAGAGCAGCTGCCTCTGAGATTCGCTGACCATGTCCTGTTATAGGAGAAAATATGAATACTTTTAGGATTTTATGTAAACTTCATAACATAGAGGGATTAGATCCAAATAGATTTAATAAAAACATTATAATAATAGTGTTTAAATGTTCTGAGGTGTCCCCCTACTGGAAAATTTGCATAATTCCTAATTTCATAAATTGTTTATTTCTTTTCAAACAAGAGCAGATGCCACATAACATTTTAAAAAAAATAAGTATAGTGCAATCGCCGTACACCACAAATCATATTGTACATAAACTGCAGAACCTATGGTCTACTTAATGAGTATTTTTGTTGAAGCTGATGTGGGTTAGGAGTAAGAATTGTTGCTATGTCTGACATTCCTTCAGCACTTGAGGGGAAAGTTTGCCCTTTTCTGATATACAGTGTGTGTAATGCAAACATGCATCGATGTTGCATCCAGTAATAGTATGGTGTATTGATGAGAATTTGTCTGAGAGCTTGATTGCTTTTGAGTTTATCTATGTTAGCGTGATGTCTGACTGAGACAAATGTTTCTGAAAGGAAAGGCGATAAAACAGATATTAATCAGCAAAAAAAGAGGTGAGGCTCGGGAAGTGGAGAAAGCAGTGAGACAATACTTGTGGTACTCAGCAGATAGTGCTGTGTTAATGACAATGAGCTGTCCCAGCAGGATTGAAGTTGATGACAAGATGACTGGATCTTTGGTTGAGCTTTACATCTTTTAATGGTCTAAGAAAGCTTCATTCATCTCCTAGTGTTCTTGGCTGTTTGTTTCTCTGTATGTGAGGTTTTTTTTTTTTGCAATTTTCAGTCAGTCGGTTTTTACACCTAGGGCCAGGAACAAATTTATTAGTAGCAGATCCATTTGCTTTAAAGAAGGGATCGGCATTACTGCAAAAATGCCTAAAGCTACCACAGTATAGTTTAATTTCAGATTAATTTCTTTAATTAGAGTCTTAATTTTATTCCAGAATTATTGAGGATGCATG
This sequence comes from Pleurodeles waltl, assembly GCF_031143425.1. Lineage (NCBI taxonomy): Eukaryota > Metazoa > Chordata > Amphibia > Caudata > Salamandridae > Pleurodeles > Pleurodeles waltl. The sequence continues at coordinate 60,209,388 of NC_090436.1, forward strand.
TAGTTATAAAATATGTGGTATAGGTCCTCCTTCTGTTTCCCACAGTTCTAACATTTGTTAGAGTCTGAAAGAGCCAGCTGATGGAGTTTGACGGATGTCCAATAGCTATTGTGGATCACCTAGACTGTAGCTTGGGTAATGGATGAGCAGTTTAGCTATACATAATGAGATATATATGTTAGTCCAGTTAGCAGGAGGTATAGGGTATGGTTGCATTCTAGTTGAAGGGGTTCCCATTTGTGTATTATAGCTCGCTTTATTGGGGTTTTGACTGGTGCTAGGATTTTGTAGGCTTTAGATGCTACATGGTCTGTTTTGATTGCTTAGTGAGTTTGGCAAATCTGGCATGTGTTTTCCCCTAACTGATTTGAGTTTGAGTTTGGCTACTTTTCAGTTTGAGAACATCCTAAAAGCCCAGGATAGATGGTTTGTGTCTTTCATGAAGTTAAGAAAAAGTGGTAGGGTTGCCTTACTTGCTAAGATCTATAATTAATGTGATGCCTTTTTCTGCCCAGTCCATTGCTATTATTTTTGATATTGTGATTGCAAAGAAAGTTCTGAACATTTGTTTGCTCCATCTTCCTGTCTAGCTTTTGTCAACACTTCTATTGTGCTTTTTATTATGTTGCAAGGGTGGTTGATCTTAATATGTTTGATCATTGGGGTGGCACTTAATGTGAAACCAGTTAGTTGATCATTTTTAGGTGGTAGCCATCGGGCACGATTCTAACAATTATAAAAAATTTGTCTTCTCCTCCATCCACTATTACAGAGCAAGCCTCAGGCAGCCCTTCAGTGCTGGAAACAAGCCCTACAGGTGGATTTCCGGTGCCTTTCTGCGCTGTACCAGACCTCACAGCTTTATCATCAGTTAGGAAAGATGGATGCTGAACTGCAAGCTCTGCAGCTCCTCTATGAGGTGAGGCCTTTCTCACCATTTGTTTCAACCTTCACTCATGCTTGTCTTGCCAGAAATACATTGCAATTAATTATTGTGTAGTATTAACAATGCCACCGTAGTACTACGCTAGTCAGCTCGATTCTGACATCTAGTGAGTACCAGTTCAGACATATTTAGTATTGCCTTTCAAGAATGTTGAATTCTGACGGAATGGAGAAAAGCAAATGTTGGATTTCTCTGCGGCTATTGATATTGCTTGATATTTTATGGGCTGTCTCTGCTAGTCCGGTATGATTTGCAATCCAACTATAGATCTATTTTAAATTGAAACAAATGTAAACTGATACCTATACACCTGTCTTGGAATTATAGTGAATGTTGCTAAAGTAGTAACAGGATCAGATATAACTGCTTGTTATTGCCCTTGTATAGTCTACTTGCACAGTCAGAAAATGTTCTCTGTAAAGCGCTTAGATTGCACTATAGCAGTGGAGTAAGGTTTAGTTTACATGCCATGCTCAAGAGGCTTCGCCACATACTAACTATGATATGAACAGTGATGCCACAATTTTTATAATTATGTCACAAGGGCACATGCTGAGGAGGGTAAATCCGGGAGAATGCTAACATGGCTCATTCGCCCTGAATTACGCGGCTCACCTGTTACACACATCTCATTACCTAATGGAGTAGACGTCTACACCCAGGGGGCTATTAATGCAGAGTTCCGTAAATATTACAAAACAATCTATTGCCACCTGGAGACATTATCAGAAACTGAACAAGATAGGTTCCTAGACCGTCTGTCTCTCCCGACATTACTGCATGGGGCTTGAAAAACTATTGGGGGACCAATGACTGTCCAGGTAATACGAGCTGCTATAAAAGACATTGTTACTGGTAGGACTCCATGACGAGATAGATTCCCAGCAGAATTTTACTACACTTTCATGAGTTCCTTAGCCCCAAAGCTAAAGGAACGCTGAGTCTTTGAAAGCAGGCCGGCTACCAGAGTCCATCAGCATTTCGCCCACTATCCTTGTTAAACATGGACTTCAAAGCATTAAGTAAAATATTGGTGAATAGACTGTTTCCCCGCTTGCTGGTTCTGGTCCATAAAGATAAAAATTGATTTATTCCAATCCGTAGCACTCCCTTAACCTCAGGAGATTGTTTCATATTCTTTACTACCTTATACTGCAAGACCTCTGGAGGCCTCATTTATGTTGGTAGAGCTTGAAAAAGCCTTCGACTGCATACATTAGGACTTCCTATTGAGAGTCAAAGTGAGGATGGGCCTAGGTGGTGCCTGGGTTGGGTGGGTCTCCGTACTCTCCGAGAACCCAACGGCCCAAGTAAAAACAGGCTCCACGATCTCTGATGGCTATGACATATTCAGGGGTACTAGGTAGCGCTGCCCGCTATCCCCCCTGCTCTGCGCCCTGGACATTGAGTCTTTGGCGGGAGAGTAGAGGAAATGGTATAACGATAGATGGCGTAGAACATATTATCTCATTTTATGTGGATGATATCCTCTTTTATTTCTGACACAGCTCTATTGGGACACCAAATGCACTCAGTCCCCTTGAGGACTTCCGAAAAGGATCTGGTCTAAGAGTTAACCGAAACACAATATGTATATTACCCTGCACTCTTGGGGCTCCTCACCCGCCAAATCTCCCACTAGACTTACTATGGTCACCCATCACTTTTAAATATTTATGTATTAAGGTATACCACGACCTGGACAATTTACTGGAAGAAAACTTAGGTGGAGCCCTTTGCTCTCTTAGGGCATGTGTCACCTTTTGGTGATCCTTGTGACTATCAATTATGGCCAGGATATCCATATAAAAAATGGTGATGCTCCCCCGATAATTGCATTTTGTTTTTACCAATCTTCCAGAGAAGATCTCCGTGGCATGGGCTAAACAACTCAATACCCTGTTACGTGACGTGATTTGGGGAGCCACAAAGTATCTTTTGCAGTCCTGCAACGTCCACCAGATGATGGAGGCCTAGGGACTCCGGACTTCAAACTGTACTACTTAGCAGGACAACTACAGTGGGTGGCTAGATGGCTTGACGAAATACAAAGGAGTAACTTTGATCTTATGGGCCTAACACCCCAACAGGGACTCCTATTGGCATGCCTGCTCCTCCCCAAGAGACCCATTCCTCAACCTAGTACCTTACTGTGCTGCTGATGCTGATGTCTGGTGAGGATCCAGAGATCGCTGATGTATGCCCCGGCCCTACTGCTGGTGGAATTACCACACGGGAAACCCACTACCTGTTTCATAGCAACCCAACTCAGTGGCTGGACGGAGGCAGGGCTGATGACAGTGAGAGACTGCTTCGCGTTGGGCCCTCTCATTACGCTGGAAGACTTAATGGACCAGCTTTGCCTTAAGCGCAGTTCTTGAACTATGAGGCATTAGTCAGAGCTTTCGAAGATCTGTGGGGTGCGGAACAAGATGAGCCTTCCCCTCACGCGGTGCTTCAGCTGCTACATTCCATGGGCTCAGCAAGATACCTGGTGATGTGGTTCTACTGCACATTGAGTGACATGGGGCGGAAACCTTTGTTGGCCCTTAGGACGAGGTGGGGTGAGACCCTGGACCATGAGATCACAGATAGACAGTGGAATAGGATAGTGGCTTACCCTAAAAAGATCCCTTGTAATGTGAAACTAAAATATATTGAATTCAGTTATCTCCACATGGCATACCTCACCCCACTTCGACTGCAGCTTATATATGGCGGAGAGTCCTGAGAATGCCCTCAAAGTCGACTACTTGATGCAGACTTTGGTCACGATATGGAGTTGCCCCACACCCCAGGTTTTGTGGGTTGCAGTTCTTCAGCGGCTCCAGGCCACACTAGGTCGCACCCTTCCCTGCATATTGGAAACCTGCCTTTTGGAAGAGTTCCCTAAACCCAAGGCACGCAAAGTGGGCTCCCCCACAGTGGACGTTATTGATAAGTTTTGGTCAGCTTGACCTTCTTTCATTTTCCTTCATGGTTTCTCCCAGTTTCCCCCATCCCTTGACCTTGTATAGCCGTTCAAGTCCTCAATATATGCAGAAGCGCAGAGTATGCCCGGGATTGAACTGGGATACATTTGACTCTTGGAGGACCTGGACAGTACACAGAATGGTTCATACCTGTTAGACCGTTTGCCACAACCTTCATGAATGTTAAAAGACTGTATTTTGAAACTATGTATGCTCATATGAACCAGTTAAGCCTTTATGTGTATTATATATGTGCAATCATGTTTGAATGCTGAGGCATACACCACAACTGGACTGCGGCAATAAACTTTTGCTAACTGTAAGTTTATAAAAATGCTGATAAACATATCTTTTTAAAAAACTATGATCAGAATCAAGTTTTAAAATGCTTCACATTGTGCCACAGTCTGCACTGTGGCTAAATATTCACAGTAAAATCTGACAAAGCTGGTTAAGTTGGTACAGTTATCAGTGGCTATCTTTACTTAATGTCACACTAGTGTGTACCCACCATAGAAGCTAAATCTGTGATACCTTTAACCATGCTGACCTAGAAGTCAGAGGCTTACTTAGGTCTGCAAAGCGGGTAGACAATCGTACAAATATAAGCACTGATTCATTTTTATAAGACGTGCCCTTTAATATATTATTTGTTGCCTATTTAAGATTTAAAACCACACACCCTCAACTGCAGAGCTAATAGGCTAAACACATGATATACACATTACAGTACGAGCTACAAATTGAATTTAAACTCTCACTGTTGCCATGCTTAGATCTATTGTCTGATTCCTCTCTAGGCTCATAATTGTTCCTATTTTGGTAACCCAATTATATTGTATCTCTCGAACCTCTGTCAGGGCACAATTGGATGCACGTCCCAACAGTAGGCACAGGTTTATTACCATCACTGACCATCACTGAATAAGAATGGACTCAGTAAATGGGAGGGGCTTTTTTTGGGCTCACTCACTGGCAGTTGCTATGTCCTTTTAAGTAGGCAAAGAATTTGAAAGAATAAGATTTATATTTTGCACATGCATTTATATTAGATGATGTGGACATTTACGCCATGTAACTGAGTGGTTTCTCAGCTCCAGCATAGTTACAAAGAGCAGGGAGCTGTCTCAGTCAAGATTTAGTGAACCTCTCAGAGACAGATGCTAGCCTCCTCATTTAAATCCTACGTGGGCATACTCTGAATACTCTTTCATGTCTTGCTGGTCATTCAGCATATTTAGCTGTAGGTACAGGGTGGGCAGGGCCCACGTCATTAAGTAGGATCATGCCATTTTTGTACACCATTATAAGAAACTGCAGGATTTTAGCAAATTTTAACTACATTGACCTGTACATCTAGTAATTGCAATAATTGTAAGGCTGAAAAGCCAACATTTACAATCATGAAACACAAAATAGTGTAACTAAAAGCAAAGTAATTGCTGTTGCAGGTACCACATGGTTTTGCTTCTCTACAGACCAAGAGGAAATAAACAAACACTGAAAGGAATTTATAAAATACAACACTCTTAGTGTGAGAATTGCATTTATTTATTAAGACACTCTGCCATGTCCTCAGAAGAAGGTTGAAAGTGTTCAACCAAAAGTGCACATTCAAAAATAATCACTGCAATGAAATCATAATAATCTTGAAAACATGCGCTAAGGATATCCTACTTCAATCTATAAACAGCAATTATATATATATATATATATATATATATATATATATATATATATATATATATATATATATATATTCATGCACAATGCAAACCCGAAAGTAAGTTAAAAATGTATCTCTTTGCCAGCAACAACAGGTCGTGAACCCAGTTGACCGTGAAGAGAGAGCTATTCTCAAGGGGAAAACAGCGGACACCAGCGTCCCAGTTCTGCTCGAGTTAAATCCGTTCCCTGTCAATCTGGTGTCAGTCTCTTATATAGCTTAAACAAGCCAGAGATTAGAATTTTAGAAAACCCCTCTCGTCCTGTAAATTGTTATTCAAAATGCTGGCTCAGGTCAGTTTTGAAAGGAACACGTTGGTACTGGCCAAGATCCCAAGGCGCTTCTCCAAAACTAAACCGTTCCCTGCTGTGCCATAAACATCATCTTAGTACATCCTTATCTCTCTGACTCCCCCATATTATGTCCTAGCCTGTGATGAGAAAGAGCACGCGTAGTGAAAACATGAGCGTGTGAAAACATGAGCGAAAAACATATTGCATGATGTGCACGGAAAAATACCTGCATGGTGTCTGAAGATACGTTACGGGCAAAATGGAGTCTGTAATTAAAATGGATCTGGTGGTCACCAATGTGACGGTGTGCAACTAGTCTAAAAGCATAGTGGAGTCAGTGGTCAAGATGGAGCAGTGATTAAATACAGATATCATTACACTCATGTGAACAGACTATTTGTTTAAGAAGCTGCCATGGCAAGTGGGACCAACCCTCACCCTAAATTCAGCGCTCACGGTACCCAACTCTAGAACCCAGATGCAACTGCTGTGGTACATACACAATTAGAACAATTAGACATTGCCGTGATTGGGGACACAGAAAGAAAACTGTATTTGGAATCAAAATTGCGCACAGCGAATGATAACCAAGTGCCCTTGTACGAGTCACTAAAAACGTAAGTATTAGGGTTAACTGCAGTGATTTAAGTAAAACAACTTTAGACCATATCTTCTCACAGATTGCATCTCTCACTCTGCAGAGCTTCAGCTTACCTGTGGCTCTCTCTACAGATATTCACCATCTACAGAAGGATCAACCTACTGATGGGATGTTAGAAACATGACTGAGAGATTACTCGGGCTGGTTATCTCCCTATTGCTGCAAAGTGACTCTCCCATCCTCTGAGGCAACAGAAACAGCTGCATTGGAGAGTCAGTTGCTCTGATTTATCTGAAATCTATTTGAATAAAGAAATGCTTTACAGAAGCAGCATTTGCATGTGTTATCATTGTAGGGGAAACATCCTTTCTTTGTCTGATGATCATCTATTGGCTTAAAAAAGATTATTTGAATCCCCATTTAATTGGGATACTTATTATTACTAATGACTTATCTGTAGCAGCTTTCTCAGTTTTAGAATTTGTTTTAGCTTTTCTGTCTGGATGCAAGGACTTTGAGTTTTTCATGGAACCGCACTCCACCACAGTTTTTGTGCTTTTGGCTCCCAAACTTGATTTTTCTCTGTTATCAACCCATGAGACACTGAATCTTACAACTGCCCAAACTTAACACTGTGTTCTCCTTCCTCTCATCAGATGAGGAATCCAGAGCCAAAATGGGCTCAAGGGCTGTGGACTTTTTAATAGGTTTGGCTCTTTAAAAAATTTTTTTTAACTGAATCAGAAAGCTCAACATGCCCAGACCATGATGATGACTCTGTCATTGAATGTAATCATTTCTGCCATCCATGACTGTGGATGCCAGTTTTTCCTTGATTTGTATAGCAGGAGTGAGATATAAACCTCTCATGAGAAGTCTCTTAATTTCCTGCGTTTGTGACCGTCTAACAATTTAACAGAGTTTTCTGTAGTGGCTCAATCAATCAATCAGGATTTATAAAGTGCAGCTAATCACCCAATAGGGTATCCAGCCTCCGGGCTTGCAGGTCCCAGAGGCGTAATTGAACAGCCAGGTCTTGAAGACCATTCCGAATTCTGAAAGTGAGGAGATGGTCCGGAGGTGGGTGGGGAGGCTGTTTCAGGTTTTTGCTGCGATGTGAGAGAAGGAGTATCCTGCACTCCTGCTTTGGTAGATGCGGGGAGTATTGGCAAGTGAAAGGCGAGGCAGAGCATAGTCTTCTCGAGGGTTGGTGGAAGTTCAGGTGGTGGTTAATGTACCAATGGAGTTGTCGGAGGTGGGGTGTGATGTGGGTTTGTTGGGGAAGGCCAAGGATGAGTCTGGCTGCGGCGTTCTGTATGGTCTGAAGTCTCTGTAAGAGAGGTATGGGGATTCCTATGTAGAGGGTGTTGCTGTCGTCCAATTGGCTGGTGACGGGGGCCTGTGTCACGGTGCGTCTCTTGTGTAGTGGTAGCCACGTGAAGATCCTACGTAGCATGCGCAAAGTGTGGAAGCAGGCAGAGGAGATCGCGCTGATCTGTCATTTCATTGTGAGCTTGTTGTCAATGATGTTCCCGAGGTTTGGAGGGCGTGGGCATGGGACCTAGGTCTGATGTCCATCAGGAGTCGTTCATGTGTTGCTTCTATTGCTTGATATCAGTAATTCTGTCTTGTCTTTGTTCAGCTGCAGGCAATTGTTCTTCATCCAGTCAGCAATGCTTCTCTTGCATCTGTGGAAGTTGGTTCTGGTGGTGGAGGTCGTCGGTGAGTGAGAGGATGAGTTGGGTGTCATCTGCATAGGAATCTATGTTGAGACCCTGGGATCTGACGATGTTGACCAGCGGGGTCATATATGTGTTGAAGGGCGTGGGGCTCTTCAACAGGATAAGCCCTGGGGTCACTGTAAGTAATCTCCTTGGGTTCGGAGGTGATAGGTGGGAGAAGGATACTCTGGGTTCTTCCTGTGAGGAAGGAGGTGATACATCTGAGCACATCCCCTTGGATGCCGATGTCGTGGAGTCTTTTGATCAGCTTATGGTGGGATACGGTGCCAAAGGTTGCCGAGAGGTCGAGGTGAATCAAAGCTGCCATTTCTCCTTGGTTGAGGAGGGTTCGTATGTCATTGGTGGCTGCAAACAGGGCACTTTTGGTGCTGTGATTGCTGCGGGAGCCCGATTGGGAGGCGTTGAGTAGCTGGTTCTGCTCCAGGTATGTCATGAGTTGCCTGTTGACGATCTTTTCCAGTATTCCTTGGATTTGGAGCAGAGAGATTGGGCAGTAGTTTTTAGGTTCGCTGGGGTCGGCTGAGGGGTTTTTGGGTAGTCGTCTGACTTTGGCATGTTTCCAGGCGTTGGGAAATGTTGCATTGGTGATGGAGGAGTTGAGCAGGGTGGTGAGTTCCAGGCCAATGCTTTAGTTTCCAGGGTTGAAAATGTGGTGCAGGCATGGGTCTGTGGGAGCTCCAGAGTGGGTGGATTTCAGGTTGAGGTGATGTCCTGGTCAGAGAGGATACTGTAGGTAGTCATGGCATTGTTCGTGGCAGTTCCGTTGATGGCGTATCATTCGAGGAAGTCTGTTGGTGTGGGCTGGAGTTCGAAGTTTCTGTAGATAGTTGTAATCATGTGGAAGAAGTGGGAGAGGTTGTTGCACAGCCCCTGTGAGGGCTTGATGTTGTTTTCGCTGGCAGCTGGGTTGGAGAATTCTTTAATGATTTTTAAACGTTCCTTGGTGTTGTTGGAGCTGGTTTCGATGCATGCACGAAGGGCTGTTCGCTGTCTCGTTTTGCTGTTCTGAGTTCCTGGGTGTACCAGCTGGCCTTTTTGGTGGATTCCCTCTGGGTGTTGCTCTTGATGGGGAGGATGCTGTAGGTGTAAATGATTATCCAGGTGTTAAAGTTTTTCACTCCCTGTTCGAGGTTGGTCGAGGAAGAGGGGCTGGAGTTGTCGAGGGTGTCCGCCCAGCTGGTCTCTGAGGTTTTGTTCCACCTCAGGTGGAGGGCACTGGCCATCTTAGGGGTGGAGGAGCAGGGGCTGGAGATGCTAAAGTGGATGATGGAGTGATCAGTGCATGCGAGTTCTGTGACATGGCTGTATTTGATATGGTTGCTGGAGATGGAAATGGTACCCAGTGTGTGCCCTGCAGAGTATGTAGGGTTGTGGACGATCTGGGTCAATCTGAGGCTGCTCATACTGTCGAGGAAGTTCTGCAGTGCAATAACATTTCAGTTGAGACTCCTAAGTTGGATTCACAAAGACTTAGGGCAATTTTGGAACCTTAAAGACAACGTGCGAGGTCTAGTGATCCAGGCTACCCGAAGGCACAAAATGCAAGTAGCAGACACCTCTTCCTGACCATGTCCGCAACCTTGCAGTGTCTTTACTTTGTTCAGGCGTGACCTTTTTATTAAGGAAGAACTTGCTGTCACGCTACAAGCTGTGTTCTTTTACTGTGACTCTACTTCATCGGAAGGGCATTGCTTCAGAGATGCTGATCATTGTCACAACAACTGAGGATGCTACGGCATCAAATAAGGTAAGTTGACGGGTAAGCTTTAGTGCGATTAAGGTTACTTAATTAACTTAACTCAATATAGGAATTGTTTTACCTAAAGGTCACTTATTTATTGGATTCTAGTTTTAAGATAAGATTAGCACAATGGTGAGGTTAAGACTACTCTTTAGAAAAATATGTAAAATTAAGGTTAAAATATTCTGTATTCAAATTGATTAGAGTTAGGTTGAGGGTATTTTAGCATCATTAAAACAGTAGCAGGGTTAGCATAAGGATTAAGATTAGGTAATTCATTAATTCTAATTGATTTAATTTTATTTACAGTGAATATTAGGGTTACATTAGGGCTACACATATAATTCCGTACAGTTAAGTGAAATTTCATTAAATCAGTGTTTATTTATGTGACAAGGTTCAAGGCTAAACTCGCTATATGAAACACAGCAAAATCTGCCAGATTGCTGACTGAGTATCTATGAACAGCTTTTAGGGGTGGATGGACTGAGGGATCATCAGCTATCCCCCCAGCCGCCAGCATCTGTGTTTGTTCTATACTAGTGGTCTCCAGTCGGTCGACCCCCTGGTAGTAGCTTGTGCGGGTATCTGATTATTAACGCTTCTTTCTGAGCATTTATTTATTATCCCTTCAATGTCTTTTAGGGCTGTTATCAGCACTTGTCCGCCCTCACCCAAACCAGCTGCTCAGATTGGCTGAACTGAGCTTAGCTGGGGCGGGCTGAAGAACGTGACATTCTTCCTGAGCTCTGGCACAGTCATGCGCCACCTGCCTTTTCCAGGCTGGCACCGCTCTCCATATCTGCCTTTTGATCCTCGTGTGGGTAAGCGAGCCCCTGGACTAGTAACCACATATTCAGTTAAAGCGGCTCAGTGCAGGCAAGGCCCTTTGATTTTAACCTCGGCTGCCACCGCACTTTACACCTGCCTTCAACGATAAAGTGCAGTGGCAGCCGACATTAAAATCCAACGTCCTTGCCTGCACTGGGCCGCTACCGTGCTTTACGGCGCCTTCCATTGTAAAGCGTGGTGGCAGCCAAGGTTAAAATCAATGAGCCTTGCATGCACTGAGCTGCTTTCACTGACTTACACAAAGGCAGATATAAAGCGCAGTGTGTAGTCAGTGAAAGTGGCTCAGTGCAGTCAAGGCCCTTTGATTTTAACCTCGGTTGCCACCCATACAAATGTGCTGGTGCTCAAAACTCTCCTCTATGGAACAAGGGGCTGCTGCATTTAAATGTGCAAGCACAGAATACTGAGGCAGCATAATCCTGAAGCCATCTCTGGCCTCTTAAGTCCATTTACAGCCACTCTCTGCCCCTTCAGCTCACTCTTGCAGCTTTCTGCTTTCTCCCTTTGTGGCGCTTTTCAGTCTTGCTTTCCTCCAGCTTTCCAATATGTGTATTTTGCTTGCAGTAATTGCCTGATGCAGAAAAATACATGCTGGCCCTCAAAAATAAGTGCCGGTCCCCCCCAACGGCTCAAATTAAGCACTGCACTTGACCACTTTCACTACACTACACTGTGACTACACTACGCATTATATCTGCCTTTGTCAAGTCATTGAATGTGGCCATTTGATTTTAACCTCAGTTGCCACCCAGTGATTATTAATTTGTACATACAAACGTGCTGGTGCTCAAAACTCTCCTCTCTGTAACACTGGGCTGCTGCATTTAAATATTACAGCACAGAATTCAGAGGCAGTGTAACGTAATAGCCATCTCGGGCCTCTTAAATCAATTTACACTCAGTCACTCCCTGCTCCTTCAGCTTACTCTTGCAGCTTTCTGCTGGCTCTCAAAAATAAGTGTTGGTGCCCCCCTACCAGCTCAAAATCAGCACCGCACTGGGCCGCTTTCCCTGACTACACCACGCATTATATCTGCTTTTAAGTCAGTGAAAGTGGCCCAGTACAGGCAAGGCCCTTTGATTTTAACCTCGGCTGCCACCGCACTTTACATCTGCCTACACATAAATAATGACTTCTTCAGAATTGCCCTCTCAGGCTTCTAGATTACACAGTATTAGAGGACATTGAAGGTAATAATGATTTTCTTTTATGTTTGGTAATTGAGCAGCAATACATTGATTATTTCAGTGACATCTATTAATTGAAAGGTCTTGAAGCGTGGTGACAACCCAAATCCAAAGGCATTCCTATCAGTGTTTCTAGGGAACTCTTTAGTATTTTGTTCTAACCACAGTATGGGCTCTAAACAAATGTGCTTTAAAGTCAGTGAAGCTGGGCGTGGGGCGCTCTCGGACAAATGCACGAGTGGCTTGGCCTTCAGTAGCTCACGCAGATTTTCACTGATCAGAAGTAGTTCTCACTGCAGAAAAGGTTGGAGACCCTTTTTCTATACATTTCTCAGAGGAATGTGAATAACGAACACACAAATACTCCTGGAGACATCCAGACTCACTTCTGCACTCACTGTACAATGTGTGGCCGGTACGGACACGTCTTCCAGGGATGCTTTTAGTTCCTAGATGACCGCTGCAAAACGTCATAAGTAAACTTAATGTATTTAATTTAATTAATTTAGGATTAAATTCATCATTATGTAAAAGCCACTTAAATATACTTGTATTTTATGTACTAAAACATGATTTAAATTAGGGTTAGCATCTGCCTTTGTGACCTTTGTTAGGCAGGTCCTCCTCTGCCACTACGCAGTGCTACATATTTTAAACCAGGTTTTTGTTAGTGCACCTATTGGGTGCAGCCATTTAATTGCAATACATATCTCTGCCAGTATCTACTACAGCCACAAATCTATGTCACATTTTGCCTTTTTCTGCTGTTCTTTCAGCAGCTATTGTTTGAATTTCTTAACTGGTATTCTCCCCTTATGAAAGGATGTAATATAGCATTTTCCTTCATCCTCAAAAAACATACGTCTTGAGGCAGGACCATATCATGTTTCAGCATATGCCCACTTTTTTCACCATACACTTCTGTTCAGGTGCATGCTCTCACATCATAAACAGTTCCTTAATAAAATCTGCATATGTTCTTTCTAACAAACTCCACTCTAGTTTTCGTCCTCATCCACCATCCTAACCAAATGCTGCAGCTGTGTAGCCATGTAATACAACTCAAGCGAGTCCACTCCGTCCCAGGTGAGTTTCTGCATTTCTGGCATAATCCTCGTCCCTTCCTTGTCCAAATCAACAAGAGTAGAAGTGGATCCAGTTCTTGAATAGCTGTTTTAGCAAATGACACATTGGCACTGTAAGGACATTGTTGCAGAAGAACCCATCTTTGCCAGTGACGTGTGCGTTGACTGAAAGTGGCAATGTGTTTCCATTTTTGCAGTTCTTCCACTGTCCTGCTCATCGTGTGTGTGTGTGTGTGTGTGTATGTGTGTGTGTGTATATAGATAGATAAATAGATGGATAGATAGATTGATAGATATAGATATAGTTCTTGTGCTGACTGCTCCGCCTGTATCCTTAAATGTCTAAAAAAAAAGGTGTTTCCCAGTCAATTCCCATTTCCTGATGCATTTCACTTAGTAAGGCTGCAAACCCCTCCAAGTGCAAAAACAATATAGATTTTTCCCAATTTGTTCATAATCATGACTTTCTACCAAAACTCTCCAGTTGCCTCAAGAGCAGTGGCGTTACCCTCCTCGGGTCTTGTAAGTATGTCAGCATGTCCTCTGCACATGCAGAGATTACATGTATTGTGGAGCCTGCAAGTCTGTCCGTGTCCCTGAGCATCACCCACAGTTATGTCTGGGTCAGTGAGCAGTACCCTGATGGTTCCATTGAGAATGTTAGTAAGGGAGGCGAGAGGCTGCACCTTTGTCTGTTTCCCCTCACTACTGCCAACTCTGACACCATAATTCCAGTTTTTACCAGTGCCATTGTTCCACATAATTTTTGCTCTCTGCATCCCTGGAAACAGTGCCCATATCCTGTGCATTTCAGTACCTGCTGCATGTATGACCATTTGACTGTATTGAGAGTCTTTTTGATATCCACATTTCCAGTGCATAATGTTCTGAAGAGCACTTAGACCAAGCATAATATGTGTCAAGTGTCTCACATTTAGCTTGATGCTCTCCTGGGGCACCCACCCACGTTGATCACACTCTATTAAGGATCCCACCACTTCTAGCCTCTTGTTTTCCACACCTTTACGAAGTATCTTGATATCTGAAATTATCATAGATGGTGACTGATACAGTCTACTGATTGATAAATCCCTGTCAGGGTTCTTATCAGTGTTGGTGGTATTGGTTTATTTTGGTCCCGAGCTTCACAGATTGCTTCTATTGAATTATTAATGAGCATTTCTGCGAATGTTGATGGTCAGTGTTGAATCCCTCTTCACCCAGGGCTTTTACTCTTCTTCATGTCCTTAATGCTGCCATTAGTTAATGTTCGGCTAAAAAGGACCCTTGCGTTTCAAATTGCTCATCAGTGAGTTTGTGTAGTCGGATCTCCCTCAACTGGGTGCTTACTTATTAACCCTTCGGTGATTGTTTATAGAGTTCAGTCAGATGTTCTCAAAAGACTTTATTGATACTGCTTGTATAGTAGGAGGCCAGTTGGGTTGAACTAAAAGCGGGGCTCAGGCCTCATGGTGCTCAGGCACCTTTGGTCCTCTTCTCCACAGCTCAGGAGAGACAGGTGCATAGGTGTCTTCGGGTATTGGGTTTTCCTTACCAGAGCGGTCGCAGTAGAGGGGGGCTGCGTGCAGAGGCTGCAGGTGTCGTCGGGGAGTCCAGGAGGGGTGAAACCACAATGGACTCAGACTCTGGAGGACTGGGGAACATTGTTTACACTGGTGATCCACTTCAATTTTGATCGGAGACAGCGGGTGCAGTGGTGGCTTCAGGTGTCTGATTTTGGTGGTCCCGGAGGCTTCAGAGTCCCTTCTTTTGAAGTTTGCTGGAGAACATGTCCGCTGTCCACTTGAGGTTTTGAGTCTTTATGGAAGGCAGGCAGTCCTCACGGGATTCTAGAGTAACTGCTGCTAGACAAATTGATTTTGGTGCAGATTTTGACGAGCGTTGCAGTCAAGCCGGTGAGGTTGGTACCAGGTCAGCTGCTTCTTTTCTCCTCTTCTGCGGCTCTTCTGTGCCCTTGTTCTTCTTAGGTCATCAGGATCTGCTTTTCTGGTGCCAGGGGCTCCCCTCAATACTGCACTTAGGGCTGCTAGAGGTGTGTAGGGTAGTTGCCTATGGGCTACTGACCCTTTGGGTCGCTACTCCCCCTATATGACCACTTCCTGTGGGAATTGAGCATAATCCTGTCCCATAATTCCTAGGTATGCCATCACAAAGATGGTCTACTCTGACATTTTGTGTCCACCTCGTAGTAGCCCACCTTAGGGGTGGTACTAGCCTGGAGATGGCGCACCTACCTGACTAGCTATTTTTCCCACCTGTTCAGGTGCCAAGTTGGCTCTGTAGAGGGGGAGTGGCTTATTTTCCTGTGAGGGGAACCAGATTTGCATTTCAAAGGTGGCAGCCCTTTGAGGCTTGCTGCCTTAGGAAGGCTAATCAGCAGGTCACCCTATGGGAGGGGGGGTGGTACACCCTCTCCTGAACAGGCTATTGTTCTGGGCCTCCAGAGAGCAGAAGGCTCTTACCATAGGGGGCCTGAACCGTGTCTCGGGTGTCAGGCTGGCAGAAACCAGTCAACAAGCACACCAGAGGCTGGTAGGATTTCAGGGGGCACCTCTAAGGTGTCCTCTGGGTGCATATATTGGTAAATCCAACACTGGTATCAGTGTAGGTTCACCAATAGGGAATGTTTGATACCAAACATCCCTATCTTCAGTAACGCCATCATGAAGCTGACCAATGCCCAGCTCATGCATTTAAAATGGCTTCCATGGAGACATACTATGTCTGGGAATTGACAAAGACATAGCAGGGGCATACCTGCTCTTGCAAATACGCCCTCACATATAGTATAATGCACTCTGCCTTAGGGCTGTAAGGCCTGCTGTAGGGGTGACTTACATATATCGCATGCAGTGTTAGTGGTCATGGCACACAGGTTGTGTGCCATGTCTTGTTTTCACTTTTGTCCGCACCAAGACAAGCAGCCTACAATGGCACCCTGTCGTGTGCTTGGTGAGGGGTCCCTTAGGGTGGCACAATTCATGCTGCATCCCTTACAGACCCTCTTTAGCACCTGAGGCCCCAGTTACCAGGGGTTCCATTTATTAGAGACTTACAGAGGGTGCCAAAGGATTTGCCAATTGGGGAAACAATTGTCCAGTTTAGGGAAAGAGATCTGGCACTGGGGACCTGGGTAACAGGAACCCAGTGCACTTTCAGTCTAAATCACATCAGATACCAGGCAAAAAGTGGGGGCTAACCATGTCATAAAGAGGCACTTTACTACAGTACCACATTAAAAGACCCCTATTCTGTTGCACAGTATGAAGTTGTGCCCCAGTCGTTTTTTAAATATGGTTCTATGATGCACCTAAGGTTGGTTCTAAGTGCCCCATCCTGTGGCACCTCTGGTGCAGGGTGGATGGCCAAGATCTCTATCGGTCCCCACCATATGTGACTTGCAGTGGGGAATGACCAAATCAAACAGGAAAGTGCAGCACATCGTAATCTATTTTTTGGGATAGGTCGTCTTTCATGTTGCTGCTCCAGTCACTTATCTAATAACCCTGTTCTCTCCATCACAGTCCTGAAAGCTTCTGACATTCCCAGTTTTATTTTACCCATTGGAGGAGTGTCTGTCTCTTTGGCTGTCCAAAATACAGTTCCTGTCCTCCGCTAGTGCCATGGAAACAGTGATATGTAGCATCTCAAGCAGCCAATGTCTCATGGAAAAAACTTTCATCATCTACATTTGGAGCGTGCGCATTAACAATCTGTATTGGTTTTTTTTCTCCATTTAATAGCAGATGTATTTGTATGAATCGTCCCCGGGTCATATTAAAGTGTTGGAATTGGAACAGTATCCTAGTTGCCACCTATGTTGTAAATATACCACTTAAAAGGTCTGACCTTGCCATCTCTTGGCCCAGCTTCTCCTTTTCCTCAGCTACAAGATGCTTTTATGCAGAAGCACCATTCTAAGTTTATCCTCTTAAAATAAGAAAGGATAAAGTATTCTAGAGTTCAGTATTGCATGGAGGGTTGCTGCCTAAAAGTGTTCTGCCGATATCTCCTGCCCTGCCCAGTTTTTAACTGCAACCTTTGTCTTTTCACTTCCTACTGCTTTTGAGTACAATCTTGTTACTGTGGTTGTAGAAGCTTTTATTGTGTGATTATTCAAAGTCTTTACAAACAAAGGGAAATCGTCCCCAATAAAAGAAAATATGCAATAGTTTGTAATTTGTATTTAGGTAAAAAACTTGTATCAAAGCAACAATGATCGGTTGAAATTTCACTAAAACGTTAAAAACTATGATGTGTGTTAACATTTTAAAAATATCAGAAAGAATAACACTGCAAATCATCAGTTTTTTTCTGATAATACAATCATTCCCCCGAAAGAGACAGGTGCGGACAGTGCAAATGGGATGTGCAAAATCTCATGCATTAGGATTTCCAGAAGCCGGTGCAGAGAAAAATTCAAGCAGGTAGCAAAGCATGCCATAGCACCTTATGTGCTTACTTTCTAAGTAATACATTATATTGCCAGAGGAATAGCATACTATCAACAAAAATGGCCTGTACATGTCCTCTAGTATGACCACTAATCCACAACAGGCTAAGTGTTCACGGAGAAATAATCCTAGCATCATGCGTAAGCCAGTCTAGCCACACGCAAGAAGATAAAACGACATCAATAGGGCAAAAAGGTGACGAATTGCTAACGTCCATTTTGCAACATGCAGAAATTATGGATTAAATACTGTTTCACCCTTCAGTTTTTGTGGAGTGATAATAAGTCTAGCAGTCTTAATGCTTTCGTCCAACAGCTTTTTTTAGCTGGTAAATGTAAATTCCAAATCTGGCCAGGACAGATGGCTCCTTCAAGGTGAAAACAAGATTCCTAGCCTCATTACAAGTTCATGGCTTAAAAAGGGGTTTTAATAAAGTGCGACATGCATTCATCAGTGCCGGGCAGCAGTATAACGGGTGATTAAATGACTCAATTTTATTTCCACAAAGCCTGCAGTTGACAGTCATGGAAAGGGAGTGCCATTTTGGATTTGTCTCTTTAATTTTTAGGGCCAACAACCTTGTAGCCATGATTTGTGTCAAGCAGGCTTTCCCAATCGGCCACTTTAAATACGGCTGTGCAGAAGGAAGGTACGGGCATTTATCATAGGATGATGTAACTGCTGCTAACACAGGTGTGCTATTCAAGTTTGCCAAATCAGTTGTCATAGAGTGTTTTTTTCTGGTTTTTCATCATGGTTTTAAGGGCGGTATGTGAGAGAACCAAACTATTTAGTGCTATCTGATCTCTTTGAAGGGAGTCAAGTGCTTTGGTTAATTACTGCTACCAAGGGTTCGTTTTTGAGTCAAAGATAGGAATTTCAATGTATTGTGCGGAGCCGTGCAAATCCTATAAAAGTATTTTGAAAAGCTCCCATATTGGTTCACGTCTGTCCTTCCAGGCCACGCTCCAGTCTTATCAAACACCCTCTCGTGTATTGAGGTAGCTTGAACACTCTTTAGGCTTTGACTTGCAGTTTTTCCACTGTTTTGGTGAATTGCCCGGGAAGGCTTCATGGCCATAATTTAGCACCGGTAGAATGGATGCCCTGAGCACTCGTATAGGCACTGAGGAGGGGCTTTCTATTAAATTGTTGAGTTTGCATACTCTTGTAATTATCAGTCCAGCCTTTGCTTTGAGATGCCAGAGATTAATTTTAGAGTTTCTGTTTGCTGTCAGCCACACTCCTAAGTAATTGTACAATTTGGTCCAACTAATCTTAACGGGGCCCATGTTCCTATGATGATTCAGTTTTTTTGGCATCCTCGCAAAAGTTATTACTTTTTGAAGCCCGATTCTGGAAAGATCTAACAAAACAATATCATCTGCATATTGTAGCAGAATGACTTTGAGGTTCCCAATTTTTGGCGGATTCAAGTTAGCGCATTTTAAAGCCAGGGACATATCTGCTGTATTCAAATTGAAGTGGAGCAAGGACACAGCATTGCTTTAGGACATTATGGGCCTCATTCTGACCCTGGCGGTCTATGACCGCCAGGGTGGAGGCCGGGGGTAGCACCGCCAACAGGCTGGCGGTGCTACATGGGCAATTCTGACCGCAGCGGTAAAGCCGCGGTCAGAAAAGGGCAACCGGCGGTTTCCCGCCGGTTTACCCCTGCCCAAAGGAATCCTCCATGGCGGCGCTGCTTGCAGCGCCGCCATGGGGATTCCACCCCCTTCCCGCCAACCTGGTTCTGGCGGTTTTCACCGCCACAACCTGGCTGGCGGGAATGGGTGTCGCATGGGCACTGCAGGGGCCCCCTAGCAGGGCCCCACATAGATTTTCAGTGTCTGCGTGGCAGACACTGAAAATCGTGACGGGTGCAACTGCACCCGTCGCACCCCTTCCACTCCGCCGGCTCCATTCGGAGCCGGCATCCTCATGGAAGGGGGTTTCCCGCTGGGCGGGCGGGCGGCCTTCTGGCGGTCGCCCGCCCGCCCAGCGGGAAACTCAGAATACCCGCGGCGGTCTTTTGACCGTGCAACGGTATTCTGCCGGTTCCAGCCAGGCCGGCGGCTTCCGCCGCCGGCCGGGGTCAGAATGACCCCCTATGTGTGGGGACTTTCCTGCTTACAGCAGTTTGTGACAGCTTGACCCTCACCCAAGTTGATGTGTTGAGTGAGACTATAGCCCTCAGCAAGTTAATGCCCGAGCCTTATAGCTTTCTCCATAAATGTTTTCTACCCACAAGTCAAATGCGGCGAAATAGTCCACGAAGCAGGCATAAAGAGTGGGTGACTTCTTGCTGGAGGCTTGATATATTAGATAGGAGAGGGCAGCTATGTTATCTATAGTTGCAGAATTCACCCTAAAGCCTTTTTGGCAAAACTGAACTATCTTGTTAGCTTTCACACAGTTTTCTAGCTCTTTTAATAGAACAGAGTAAAACACCTTGGCTTTGATGTCCAGGAGGGTGATGAGGCGGTAATTGGCTGGGTCCTGCCTGTCCCCTTTCCTGTATATTCGGTGTAAGATAGAGCCCCTCCTGCTATTGGGTACCTCCTGCATTTCCAGGCATGTGCGATATAGTGTTGAAAGTGTTGTTGACCACAACTCAGTGTAGTTCCTGAAGACTTGTGCAGGGATACCATTAGGGCCTGGAGCACCTGTTGCCCTGATACTGTGCAAAGTAGTTGAGATATCCCTGGCAGTAGGTGCTAGCTCGTGTTCCAATTGCATTGCGTGCTGGATTTGTCCCAAGAGCAGACAGAGGTGGCAGTATTGGCTTCATACAGCTTATTTGCATGATGTATCCAGTTACATTCATTAATCATATTGGTTTGGACGCATTCTTGACTCATCCTATTTTTAATATACCTCCATAGCTCTGCCTAGTTAAGCTTAGCCAGCAGTGAATAAATATGTAGTCACTCCTTATCTACCTGTTTACGTTTTAGAGACCAGAGCAATTACTCATGTTGTTTGGATGGAACCTGCATCTTTAACAGTAGCTCCAATTTGAATGAAGGAATTTTTGTTTGGTGGCACAATTTTTGCAACCCATGGATGCTTTGCTTGCTCTCCATTATGGGGCCCACCGGGGGGCGGCTTACTGAAGGCATCTGAGAGGATAATGTGGGGCTAAGATTCTGGAAGACACAGTTAATAATTTCTGGCCAATTACTCTGCAAGTTTTCGCCCGTCTGAGACATGAGAGAGGAGCCCCTGGTGGCTTTCCAGATTTTCAGTCTTTTTGAAGAGATTGGCCCCCATTTTATTCACTTTATTAGATGTAATTTTTCATAACCTTTTGAAGTCCCCAGTGTCTTCTGGCTATCCAGGCAAATTAAGTTCATGTTCAGCTCTGTGCGGAGACGTAAGTGATCGCTTGTTTCTGTATGAGGAATTTCAAGCGCTTGATGATTTCATCCGAGGCAAAGATGTAATCTCCCCCTGGAAGGTTTTTGGATATTTTTGTGCCTGAAAGTTCTTTTCAAGTGTGTGCTGAATATAGGTGAGGCAATGTTTAGCAAAAAGGCGTTAAACCAGCTTGGTTGCTGGTCATACTGGATGGAAGTCCACTGCCCACAAGTACCTAAGGTTAAAATTGCCACAGATGATGATGTTATAGCCAGCATGATCGCATAACACTGCATCTAGGGTTTCGGCTAATTGAAGCATCCTCTCAACCCTCCCAGGACCAAAGAAATTAAAGTAAAGATTGATTAATAAAGTCTTTATCCAGAGGTCTTTAGTTTTTAAGCCTTCCATCGTATTTGATTTCATCATATCGTCCTGGGCTGCAACTTGTTTTTACTTTTAAGTCCAAGCCGCTGTTAAAATATATCGAAAGGCCGCCAGATGGCCTTCCAAAGATGTTTCTTTTTATTGCTGAATGATGCGCTTTGTGGAGGCTAGGGATTGCCTAAGGATTTGTTAGCCAAGTTTTGTGGAAGCAAAGTATGTCACTACCCATAAAAAACTGATTGATTGATTGAAACAATTTTAAGGAGACTAGTCAGCCCAGTGACGTTCCATGACAACATTTGTAGGTGACGTTTTCTTTGTGGTGCTTGATTGCAGATGCTAAGAACAATTCTGTGAGTTGCAGGATAAGGCAGATGGTAGTCATCCTCAATCTGTTGTGCTATTTGCTTCGCTAGATTCTAAAGGGACTCTCCTGGTTAACTCCATGGAGCTTAAGACCTAGAAATGCACATTTTATTTTTGGACCAGTTTGATTTAGAGCGCCCCCCCCCCCCCCCCCCCCCTTTAAGGAGGCTCTTACGTGCAAGCTTTCAAGTTTAAAGATTAGTTTGTATTTTCAATGGAAGAGGGTAGTTAGGAGGCCTCGTTTTGGAGATCTCTGTACCCCATTAGTCCCAGATTGACTAGTTTGCTGCAATTTTTTCAACCAATGCGAGAGTACATAATGACATTATTGTTGATTCTCAACCTTTATTGTACTCTGGTAGTACTTTAACTGCTACACTCTGAATATCTTCCGATTTTATATTGATCAGCTTTGGTAGTGCCTTAAAAAGCCGTAGCAAGTTGGAACGATTCAGGATGTCGTGGCTGCCTTCTGTTTGAGTACCAGCGTGTTAAGCATTGAATCACAAGCCAGTTCACTGGGCACGTCAACATTGTTTATGTGAGTGTCTTTCAGTTACTCAAGGTGGAACCCATCTGCACCACCATGATTGGCTCCCATGAATGTTGAAACTGATGGTGTTTGTAATTTGGTCTCTTGGGACCTAGCTCAGGAGCTACTTGAGTTGGGCGATACTGGCTGTAGGCAAGGCAGTCGAAATGTTGCTAAATTATGGTGTCCTGATTGTGTAGAGAACCAAGGCGCACTGAGCTTAGAGGATGCAATGACAGTGTTATGTGCACTGATCAAGCCGACTTATGGTCTTTTTTGGTGCTTGATGAAGGCTGTGGTTCTGGCACTTGGGATGCGTTCTGATATTCTGAGTCCCTCTTGCCCATGTTCCTACCCTTGAAGATGGGATATACATTTGTTGCGTTACGGTCCTCTGACCTTTGATCCTTTGAGTACTGATTTGCAGTTGTTCTTTTGCAGCTTTTGGGTGATTAGTTATTGTATCCTACTGGGGGAATGATAGGGGGCCTCAAGGGCGCAATTAATGTTAAAGGTGCCAAGCCACCCGGGCTTGCTGTAGTGGTGACTGTGGACACCGGAATCCGATTTGATGATGCAAATTCAAGCAGTTGCTGCCTGGCAGTAGCTGGAGTATGGAGAGATAGTTTCCATTGCAAAATAATAGAGGTCAATATTTCCGGCAAGGTAGATAGTTTTTTGACAATTGGGAGGCAGACACATGTCAGTGTATCAGTACTGGCTGTGCTGGTGCTGATACTAAGCCCTCTTTGTTCCAGAGCAGTAAGTTTAGCCTCCATCTTAGTAATAGATGTAGATAAGTCTTGTGTCGGATCCGATTGCATCTTTAACTTATCCGATTGCCGGGTAAGCGCATTTATTGTGGCGACCAAAGTCACAATATTCGAAATCAGTTGATTGCTCTGGCCACAATCAGATTGAGAAACTGGTGGATCTGTGCTATGCCGGCCACTCGTTCAGTCCATGTGGCTAAGGTCGTGGGCAGAATGGGGCTGGGCATGTTCTTGAAAAAGATCTACGCTGTTTGCATTGCTAAAGTCCACCTCGCCACAGTTAACAACACTGAATTTAGCCTGAGCAAAAGATTGAGGCCCCATTAAGTCCGCCACAGGGCCAACTGGGTCAACTAGTTCTGCCGGTGCTAGATTTCAACATTAGCACCCTCTGAGGGGGTACTGTGCCCTTTGATTTATGAGGTTGGACCAGTGAGTCTATTGAGGTATTTATGGCATCAGGGGGTGCCCGTTTCTCCTGCAACTTTAGATGAACAAAAGAGGAAAAAAGGCTAAGAGTGCCTGTCATGCTGATGATATCCGTGCACTTTTGTGACCGTTCCTCAAAGTTTGATGAAAAGTCAGGCGAATGCTCTGCTACCATACAGTCTGTGAGACTTTTAGATGATATTTCTATATTTGTGCTGTCCCCCGGCTGTATGGCACCGTTGTTTGTTTGCTCAAAGAGTACTGATGATGGTAAGTTGGTGGCCCTCATAATGCTTCAGATGGTTATAGAACCAACAGGGGGTTGCCACGGTACTAGGTCTGAGAATACATTTGGGTTTTTGCTATAGAAGTCCAAAATTGATATTGATGCTGGTGCTGCATTTATTGTTTTGACACTTTTTGGAATATCATTGGACTTGCTTCCATGCACTGTAACAGGTGGCCGCAACAGACTGAGGTCCGCTGTGCAAAGAGCACCTTTGTGCCGGCCGGTGGGCCTGAGGCCCTTGCGACCCTTGAGCTTCGAGCCATTTGAGGCGTTAAGGACTCTGCTCGTATGCTCCCCTGATCTACTTTCGCCTTTGTGACGCTGGTAGGCTGCATGCTGTTGAGATGCTCTCTCCTCCTTGTCATTATCCTTAGTCACTAGTGAAAATAAAATAAATTGAGTATCCTCCAGTCAGCTGAGTGTGTATTTGATAAAGTTGTTAGCTTCCTTACTTTATTCGCCAGGCCTTTGGACGCCGCTAGTGTTGGACCATGCACCACAAATCCACCAAGGGTGGGCCGAGAAGATGCTGTAGACATCCGTAAGCAAATCTTAATAGGCATCGTCGGTAAGCGTTACTTTTATAACCTTGGTGATGTGCTTAAGGCAGTGCAGGGCACTGGTAGCGAGGAGAGGCCACTGTTAGCCAGACAGAGGAGGTGGGGCAAAAGTAGAAGCTGGAGCGAGGCTCGCCAGACCCCCGCAAGCTGCACCCAGCACTAGCCAGACTGCTTCTGCAGGGCTCTGCGGCACACACTTAGCAGTGGCTGCCTACAGCCACTGAGCTCTGCCCTTTTGGTCACCAAAGACACCCAAAGTTCCAGGGGCTCATGGACACTGGAGAGGGGGGGAGTTGTCTTCAGGGGGTGCTTCCGGGGTGGGGGCACAGTACACCCCATGCGCTGTGCCCCACCTTGTCCAACCTCACACTTCCCCAGGGCTTTCCAGTTGCCTCACCGCCACAGGATTGTTCCCAATCCTGCTCCTGTGCTAGCAAGGTTGGAGCAGCGTCCTCGAGCAAAACAGGTGGCCTCAGCAGGACTGGTGTCAGCAGGGCCAGCGGCATACTGCCAGGAGCTCTCTGAGGGTACTCGGCGGTCCACGGGTTTGCAGAAGGCGTTCAGTTGGTCCCCCAGGTGGGACTCCCTGCGTAGGGTGTCGCGTAGGCTCTCATTATCCTAATGAGACTACAGGATTTTTGGGCGGCAGGATCGTTCGCAGTGTGGGGGACTAAGTCTGACCCACAGTGAAAGACCCTTGTCACCCCAAATCCGGGTTATGCTCCGGCTAACTAGCAGTACCTCATCTCTCCCAAAGGGAAGAGACAATTGGGCAGCCGAGCGCATGACATCTTAGTGCTTCCCAGGGAAGTCGTGGTCACTCAGGTCACAACCAGTTCTCTCGTACAAAGTGCGGTATATAAATGACAAAGGCAGTTTGAGTTTTAAAGATTGGTTTAATAAAATGACTGCATTTTAGATAACAAGGCGTGAGCCGCAATAACCAGAACCATACAACACAGTAAGATTGAAATAGTAACGAGGATAGTGAAACATAAAAATAAGGCTACCATATTGTAACTAAATTATGTTCTCTCTAAGTTATATTTTGAGCACAGCATGTGAAGCTCTGAGCCTGCCTTTCTGGTTTCCCCGGGAGGACATCAACCCTCATACCTGAGCAAAGGCCTGTGATCTGGATCAGCATCTGCAACAGGGCAGTCAGCATCTAGTTGTGGGTTCCTGGTCGGAATCTCCCTCTTACTGTACCGGGACTAGAAAGTGTTTTTATAACTAACACACCGGTGTTCTACCCTACATAAGGATGTGTACTGTCTACGAACCATAAAGACTAAACTTCTATCACATCTATCGGCAATTTACCAGACTGTATCCTTGACTGAAGCACAGAGCAAGCAAAAATGTATTGTTTGAGAACACAGTGCTGAAGTAAGCTAAACAGTGTGATAGAAGGAAATAAAACAAGACCGCGAAACTGGTTATTGTAAAATAACAGTGCGAGACTAAATAAAATGCATGTAGGGCAAAGTGCACGGAGGCCTAATACGTTAAGCTAACGCGCATAAAGCTACATTAAAAATGGCTACACTACACCCTCCTCTTGTCGGTAGAAAGTGGTTGAAGCCAAAGCTAAAAATGCCTTAAGCCAAAATATAATTAAAACCTTATCAAATTTCAACAAGTTAAGTGGACACCAAAGCATATTAATCCTCAATTTAAAAAATGAGCATGCGGCAAAATGCAGAATTTCAAATCACAATGTCAATTTAAAATAAATTCAATTCGAAAAAGTGGTCATGGAAAGCAGCAGAGTCTCCACTTCGGCAGATGGCAAAACCGGAAAATCCACGCCAAAGACTATTAGGGAGCAGGTGTGTTCCAAAGCCCCAGTGTCAACCAAGGCGGCATTCCGTGCAGAGCCTGTAAACGAGTTAATATCTCGTAATTAGCTTCTCGAAGCAAACGCAGCCGCAGGGCGCATGTCTGGTAATGAGCCCTCATCGGGAACATCAACAGATCAGCATCAACCACTGGGGGGCGCTGCTGTGAGAGACAGACGTCTAGTGCATGTTTAAAAGAGCACCAATGGCACCGAAACATGGGCTGCACACAATCCAAAACCTGTCTGAATGACAGAGACCAGTCACACCCCAAATGTTCCAGGAGTGTTGCTCCAAAGTGCTGCATCATGCGTTCACGACACAGCTGCGCTGATGGGAGCGCCCACATTCGTCCTTGTTGCGACGGGACAGCCATTGCGGAAAAACAACAGCAACAGCAAAATGCCAGCTTATAAAGCCAAAGTTATCGGAAATTCCCCAAAAATGCTTCCGAAAATTGAATGAATAGCCGAAGGTATTAAATCGAATATGGAAGAGAAGGTGTGAACGAAACCAAAACCAACGGCTTTGAAAAAATGTGCTAATCCAGCCGTGCTGGACGCATTCAATATACGTCCCACGAGTTCACCAAAGTGGCTCGGAAAGTTAGTATTTAACAAGGACTGTATTTCCGCTGACGACCTTGCCACCTGAAGTGCATAGGTCTCGCGTGCAGATGTAAGGGCCACATGCTTCTGAAACAATAAAGCCTTCAGTCTACTTAAGTTGTCGAAATTCACCTTGGAAGTAGCAATGTGAGGCCAAATATCTGCTACCTCCCTAATTTTAGTGGGGGGAAACAACACACTCCCGCAGCAAGTAATGACCTTAGTGACCAAAACAACGTAAACTATTCCGGCCCGCATGCCACAACAGTCTTCACTATTGAGGAGGACGTAGCTGCCGTTTGAAAGCACCTGGAATGTGCGTTTAATCAAGGGGACCGGAACTCCCTTCAGAAAGCACGCAAAGTTCGCCACCGAGGCATTACACGCCCCATGCAAGGACAGCTGCTTACAAATTATCGAATGGCTGACTGAAGTCTCGCATTCACTACCGCTAAGAAAGACTTCTTTCATACCATTGAGACATTTGTAAAAGAAGGGAAGCTCCCACACCTCATGGATGTAACTATCTCCCAACTTCTCATATCTGCCTACCGGAACATGTTTCAGACAAGAAGTGAATTGTAATGTAGAAATAGGCAGATTAATAATCCTGTGTATTAACCACTCTGCAGAGGGAATCTCGGTCACGGTAAAAGGCAATCTTTCAAACTTTTCACTGTTGAGCATGACATAAGTCGCCTCCTTCTTAGCCATTAGTTGTTGTTGTCGCGTTAAATTAAAGGAAAAGAATATTTCCCTGGCACTGATGTGCTGCCACGGAACGCGACCTGCCTTCAGTGTTTGAAGTGTCCAACCCAACTGCATAATGGACCTGGTCTGATTTTTTCCATGATATAAAGAAGACATATCAGATCGTATAATGTCTATAGCAGAAGAAAAAATGTTGTTAATTGTATATATCCGGTCGGATAAAGTGTGAATTCCATTATCCACAACAGCTAATGCCTCTTTCAGATTTTCCTGATCTGTCTGCCTTAACCGGGCTGCAGCCTCTTGTTTGGAAAGTTTCCATATTTCATTGTATACTTCATACACAAAATGCTTCCTACGTGGTGTCTTCGGGCCTGACAAAAAGTCTTGTAAGTCAGTGTTATTAGACAGGAGAGTGAGATGTGTCTTAACTGCATTTAGCGAGGATGATTTGAACCATTGTTGGCACAATTTTCCCACACTATATGTAGTAATTATTTCAGCATGTTCTGGTGATATATAGCGAGGGTCTGACCTACTTGTCCGGAAAACCCCCGAGGAGGTGACAAAACGTTGATGACACCCATTGGTGTCTATGGGCCACAATAACCACCCGCCTGGACGTATCAATGAAGTGTTAAATGTACCATTCTGGACCCATTCGGTAAGTTCACTAAAAGTGGCATTGACGTATTTCTGCCAATTATTAATTTTTGCAGGGACAGGTATACTAGGCATGTTCAATTCTCTGATTGTGGCTAAGCCTAAACAGTTAGTCTGTTGTACTGTTTCATTTAAAAAAATCATTTGGATGGGAATGAGACATGCTCTAAACAATGTTTCTCTACCCTTAGTTTGCCAATGTTTTGTTCCCCAAACACTTTTCAAATCAATATTTTTTGACCAATATTCATAACCTTCAATTGACAGTCGGGAAACAAAGGAATCTGAATATATGAATTTCGTGTTAGTCAACATCATTTGTTTATCTTTAGACGGAGTTAACCTAAAATATTATGACTTAGCATTCATTTGATGATGCCCAGAAACATACGTAAATTTATCAAAGTAAGTTTTGGAACTCCCTTGTGGGGGAGTTGGGCAATGTTCCCATTGTGTATAGTCAAATATGGTTTTGGACTACTTGCTTTGTGGATGAAAGGGTACCCATAATAATTATAGCAAAACATGTCACCATAATTGTCTTTAAACTGGTAAACATCTTCATTTTCATAAACAGTATAATATTGCAATTCTGTCATCATTGAATCCACTGTCTTCACATCCCAATCATTAGATACAATGCCTGGTATTACTATATCATTCATAGATAACTTTAGGACATACGATATTTGAATTATCTCAGTGGGACCGTATATATCAAACATCACTTTATCCAACACAATCCCATCCAGAATTGGTACTGCAGAAATGTTCACAAAGGACAAGTCTCTTCGGACCTTATGTGATGAAAAATGTGGTTTCAACACCTCCTCCACCTGTTCAACTGCTGATCTCTCAGGAAGAAAATGACCATGTATCAACAGAAAAAAGGTAATTACAAACTTAATCCAAAGAAAAAATTCTAGTATAGTCAATAAGAGCCACAGATAATTCCATCGAAAAACTAAATATGTATTTTGAAGCCAACACATCAGCTTACGTGGACCTGACAGGTCAGTAGTCGATGAGGCAAACGAGTCCGATAGACCATCGTTGTTGGCAAAATAACCAGAGGCAGTTTGTGTAAAAGGTGTCGCCGTATTCAATGGAGGAGTTGGTGTTTCTCGCGGTGGCACACTGTAGATAGCACCATCCGTCACGTCAATAGTCATGTTGACTTCATCAAAGGTTTCTAAGTTATTTGTTGTCAGTGGAACTATCGCAAGATCATCATCCACCCTCCCCAAGCTCGGAGAGCCAACAGTGTTGGTATAGATAACTTGAAGCGGAACATCTTCCCCAGTAGTGAGAGGGATTCGGGAACTATTGGACGTTCCTCTTGGTCTGCTGTGTAGAATCGGCCACATGTTGTAACTTGACATTGTCAATGGAAACAAAGCGATTTTCTTTGGCACCTGGCAATGGTGGTAAAATAACAGTTCTCGTTCTGTGTATCCCCAACACAGGGACTGGTGCTCGATAAGAAGGGCCAAATTATTTTTTCACTGCGACCTTTTCACGCACAAGATCCCCAACTCTGGGAATCCAGCCGGTAGGTGTTACTGACACATCCTTAATTCCTGTGGAGGCGGCACTTTTAGAAGAGTTATCTTCACGGAACTGCTGTAATTCCTGCAAAACAGTGACACGATCAGTTATGTCAAAAGGCGTTTCTGCCGCCTCCACACCAGGACCATCAAGATCCGGAACAAACATTCGTGTTCCGAACAGGTACTCATATGAAGTATGACCCCCCAGGGACCTTCTAGGCAGGGTATTGAGTGCTCTCTGAACTCCATACAGGTGGGTTAGCCAACTACCACCCGTACCTAAGACCCTGGCTGTTAAGGATTGCTTTAAATCACGGTTTAACCGCTCCACAACAGAATTTCCTCGGGATGAAATGGAGATGAGTACTGGATCTGGACCCCCAAAGAAGCCATGGTGTCCCTGAATGCCCTTGAGGCAAAAGCAGGGCCCTGGTCCGAATGGAATGCCACAACTGCATATGTACCGACAAAGACTCGCAAATCTTTAATAACAGTCCGAGCGTCAGCCATGCGCTGTGGCCACACCCATACAAATCTGGAGCAAGAATCAACAGCGACTAGTATATATTTGTATGCACTATCTGGTGTTAGTGGACCACAATGATCCAAGTACACACATTGTAATGGTCTGTTGGATATTAAGAGGGGTGTCTGCGGTGGGCGCATAGCTGTTGAAACTTTAATTTGTTGACAGATGTCACAACAAAGGACATACTGCTTAGTCTCTTTATAGAGACCAGGCCACCAGTAACGGGCCTGTAATAGCGAAATTGTAGCGGCCACGCCAGCATGTGCAGATGGCACTCCCTCATGCGCTGCTTTAATCAATTGTGGTCTTACAGCTTTATTTGGGATGTCGCGTACGCCTGCGCTAGGAATTTTAACTTCAGTGTTCAGCATACTTTCCATGAAGTAGTGGTATTTATTAAGAAATCCTTTAGGATAAGGCGTGCCATCAACCGTAGCTTTTATGGCAGCCATAATCTCTGTGTCTGGTTTGGAACACGAACGAGTCACTGCAGCTACAGTGGCAACTGCCACTGCTGACTTTGCGGCTTCATCAGCCAAAGTATTTCCAGCAACGTGTATTCCAACGCGCTGGTGTCCAAGTGTATGTACAACATGGACTTTGGGTAGAGTCTCTTTCAAGTCTGCTACCCTCCCCTACAGTAGTCTGTGTTTTATGGTGTTGCCTTTTGAATCTCTGAACCCATTCAAGCGCCAGTAATGTAGATATTCATTAAAAGACTGGACGCAATAATACGAATCACAAACAGTCAGTGTGAACTGCGTCGGATCTGTATGTTCTAGTGCCAGCAGTAGAGCTTTTAGCTCAGCTAATTGAGCTGTACAATCCCCTAAGGTCTGTGTATAAGTATGTCGGGGGCAGAACTTCTCCCCCTCCATATAGCCGCTCACTACTGCACATGCAGCCGAATATTGGTGTTTCGTCCCAATCGCCAGTTGCGCAGAGCCATCGGTATACATGACTACTTGATATTGATCAATAGGCAATGTGTCAGCGGGGACTGGATATTCAACTTCTCGTTGCAGAAATTCCTGAGTTTGTAACTTTGGGTCAAAAATGTAGTCTACATCAGTGGCTGTCAAAGACGTAGCCCATTGTCTCCATCTTGGATGAAGTGCTTTTGCGTTCGGTACGCTAGCTTTTGTAACAGCCTCGAGGGCCGGAATAGGAGAAACTACAATAATGCGTTTTCCCTGGGCAAGAGGTCTTTCTTTAATAACAGCCATTTGTACAGCAGTGAGTATCTTCTCCGTGGGTGCAAATAGTTGTTCAACAGCAGAATACAAGTGTGACTTGTATCCAATCAGGACTGTCTCACCTTCATTAAATGCGACATAAGTAAACCCAATGGCCCCAGCTATCACCCTGATGACCAAATGCGTCCTATTGTCCCGTGTATGTAGATGTTTTGCTGCCAGCATATCTGCTTGTAACTCCCGAAGAGTATGTGTATGTTCAATTGTCCAAAATTTGCTTGAAAAATCAGGACGTATTAATTCATATAAAGGTTTTATGCGTGTAGCATAATCAGGAATGTATGTTCTGCCAAAATTGAGAAAGCCCAACAACGATTGGAGTTTCTTAATCGTATTTGGTGGTTGCAACTGTGCCCACTTTTCTAAGAATTGTGGCGCTAGGCTCTTACCTTCATTCGACAGCTCATATCCCAAGAATATGACGCTGAGGAAGGCAATTTTCGATTTTTTAAAGTTAAATTTGTAGCCGACTTCAGCAAACCCTACAACAATGCGGGTTACCCGTCTTAAATGTTGTAGCAACTCGTTATCCGTGAGATATATATCATCCACATATGACAACGCTTCAGGGTCCAACTCGTGTAACATTTCAGTCAAACGAGCTGCAAACAGTCCTGGGCTGTTCTTATACCCCTGAGGCAAACAACAGAATTTTTTCTGGGAGCCTAACGCGCTAAAGCTTGTTAAATCCCTGCTTTCCGGTGCAATATTCTGGCAGAAGAATCCATTCGAGATATCCAAAGTAGTTTTATATTTTTTCCGCAATATGTTGCTCATCAGTGCAGCGCTATGTGAATTCTGTATAGCATATGTACGTGTATGTCCGTACAAATGTCTGTAGTCTAAGACTATTCTATATGAATGGTCTGGCTTAGCTACAGGGAATAAGGGACTATTCATCGGTGAGACACAGGGTTCAACTACTCCCTGGTATTCTAATTGTGTAAGTATTTCTCTCACCGGTGTCCTTACTTCATGTTTTATGGGATACTGCGTTGTGGCTGAGGTTCACCTTTAATCGGAATTATATGATATGGAGAATCCCTGTCCCACCCTGCGTGATTTCTATATAAGGCAGGTGCTTGTGCTAGAGCCCATTTGATGCAGTAGGACTCTGCGAGTTCCCCTGGAACAAGGGGCGAGAAGGAAGGTCTAATAACCTCCTCCCCAGCTGGGCAGGTGGGGACAAAATCAGGCGGCCAATCTTGTTCAGCCAGCAAGATGTCATATATCTTAACTACATGATCCCAAAAGATTGCGTGTAAGGTGCGCTCAATGTCTCCTTCCAATTGTAACATCACCGTATACACCCTATCGGGCTCGGAGACACGCATATCTGCTGTTTCAACTTGTATGAAGTCATCAGTTGCTTTCACCTCCAGATGCTCTAGAAGATTCTGACGAACTACTGTGACCTCTGCCGCGCTGTCTAGCAGTGCTAGTGCCCATGTCTTGTTCTTCAAGAGAACTCTCTTCCTGAGTGGCATGTCTAATTGAGACTGCCACCACCTTTTTCTTTTTAAACTGTTGTTTTTGTTGTATTGATTTCTCTTCCTTCTTGACAGAAACCTCTGAAGAGCGTTGCGATTCCTGTCTCGGTTTCACGTACTCTGTTCTCCACTCTGACCGCCCACCTCTCTCATTTCTCTTTTCCGATGAGTCCTGAAAGGAACAAGATTGGGGTGTATCAGTATATTGATATCTATCAGGAGTTTTTATATTATCTCTATTTCTGAGATTATACCTATTCTGCGGGGTCTCCGTACATGGAGATTCTCCCCTTTCTTTTTTAGGTGTTTGTTGTTTTTTTCTCCCAGCGCTTGTTATTACCCTCAGGTTGCTGTTTAGCATTTTCTTTACTAATTTTCTTAATCGAGGTTTTTGTGTTCTAGCCCCTAGGCTACCACGACCAATACTGGAATACGTTTCCGTTAGTATTTTAGGCAGTTCACGCTCCTGATCTTGTTGAGGGACGTCACGAAGACGCATGCGCACCGCAAGTGCAACTGCTTCCCCTTTAAGATTACTTAGGATTATTGAAGAAACCGTGGCAAAGCTGCCCATCAGTTGCATTCCTAAATCTAAGGCCGGGGCTGCCCCGTATTCATTCTGAATTTGTTAAAGCACTTCCGGTAGGTTGGCCAATGTCAGTGTACTGTGTGCCGTTGTATAGGTGCACAGCAAACACCGTGCCCCATGTATTACAATGTTCCACTGTGGGAACCATCCCAAAGGGTAAACACATAGTTAGTATTCTATGTTTGTCCTGAGGTCCCGTATGGGGAAATACTGCCTCCAGCGTATTAATATTCTGTGCCAGCCAAAATGGAGTCTCCTCCCGTTTTGCTGGGACTTTACCCATAATAGAGTGTACTGTCACCGGGTTTATACCTGGTGCTACTGCATGTGGTTGTGCTGGAGCAGCACGCGCTGGGTTTGTATTTAGTGTCTGCATCAAAAATTGTACTAAGCGTCTATATGTAGCCGTTAAGACTGTATACAAACATCGAACTTCAGCCACCGCCATATTTGCAACTGCAGGATGTGGTGTATATGTGGCCAGTAAAGGCCAGGTAGGACTATCATTGCTAAGTGGACCTAATCTTACTGGTAATATGGTATGGGGTAGGGCGCCATCAAGCCAATTATTATGTTCTTGATAAGATAGAGGTATCTCCAAGTACGTGTACGCCCTGTACTGCCCAGACATGTTCGCAACTGTATATGTGTGGAATGTATTTGTGTTTCCATCAACTGCTGGAAATGTGACCCAAGAGTAAAAATGTTCTGTTCTATAGACTGCGTGGGCGGCCACCACAAACGTGACTGGACCACCCTGGATCTTAAGACCATTTGCTAGCAGATGTGCTGTGAGCGTTTGTCTCATATTAAGAGCTATTTGTATTACCTGGGGATTTGCCATTAGAAAAACAGCGAGAGTTCAGAGAAGGCACACCAAGACGGGGTCTTTCCTTTTAAGGTTCAAGCTTGAACAACCATCCGCAGTGGTGAAAATCCTCAGTGCTACGGACGTCTCCGCTAAAGGAACTGAGGGATCATTATATTATATGAGACCGAGATAAACTGGTGGACCCGAAAATTAGAGCCAGACCAAGTGTTGGCAGCGCCATGTCGCGTAGGCAGGATGGTTCACAGTGTGGGAGACTAAGTCTGACCCACAGTGAAGGACCCTTGTCACCCCAAATCTGGGTTATGCTCCGGCTAACTAGCAGTGCCTCATCTCTCCCAAAGGGAAGAGACAATTGGGCAGCCAAGCGCATGACATCTTAGTACTTCCCAGGGAAGTCGTGGTCACTCAGGTCACAACCAGTTCTCTCGTACAAAGTGCGGTCTCATATATAAATGACAAAGGCAGTTTGAGTTTTAAAGATTGGTTTAATAAAACGACTGCATTTTAGATAACAAGGCGTTAGCCGCAATAACCAGAACCATACAACACAGTAAGATTGAAATAGTAGCGAGGAGAGTGAAACATAAGAATAACGCTATCATATTGTAACTAAATTATGTTCTCTCTAAGTTATATTTTGAGCACAGCATGTGAAGCTCTAAGCCTGCCTTTCTGGTTTCCCCGGGAGGACATCAACCCTCATACCTGAGCAAAGGCCTGTGATCTGGATCAGCATCTGCAACAGGGCAGTCAGCATCTAGTTGTGGGTTCCTGGTCGGAATCTCCCTCTTACTGTACCGGGACTAGAAAGTGTTTTTATAACTAACACACCGGTGTTCTACCCTACGTAAGGATGTGTACTGTCTACGAACCATAAAGACTAAACTTCTCCCACATCTATCGGTAATTTACCAGACTGTATTCTTGACTGAAGCACAGAGCGAGCAAAAATGTATTGTTTGAGAACACAGTGCTGAAGTAAGCTAAACAGTGTGATAGAAGGAAATAAAACAAGACCGCAAAACTGGTTATTGTAAAATAACAGTGCAAGACTAAATAAAATGCATGTAGGGCAAAGTGCACAGAGCCCTAATACGTTAAGCTAACGTGCATAAAGCTACATTAAAAATTGCTACACTACAAGAGCACCAGCTTGCTTGCACCGGCTTGCTCGTGGCACCGCCTCCAACGTCCAACTCTGTCACTCCCGTCATCCAACTCCAACATCTCAGTGTTATGCGCTCATCAGTTGTGTCATGCAAGACATTAGTACTCCTATTCCTTCTCAATTGACAGCTCAGAAAGCTACCAGTGATCTTAGGTTGGGTACCATGAGCAGTCCCTGAGATCCTCATACCATTTTCTGGGCTGATTGTCTGGCTGTTGGCTCTGGTCTTATCAAAACAAGGGAAACAATGCTTTCTATAAAAAATGATTCTAAATTTTATCTAGCAAAATCATGTCTCACCAGCAGCCCCTAAAAGATTTGATAGCCTTGAAAGCATGAAAGTGCCTTTTTTGCTTAATTTAATTATAAAGGACAGCTCATTTATATAATGGTATGCACAACATAACGATTTTATTAACCAATACTTGAAACAAAGGTTTGTTAGTGAGCATGGTGGCTAATTGTGAACAAAATGTTCAGAGATGAGTGACTGAAGGTGAAGCAAAAATAATTGAAAAAGATACAGTAGTTGGGTATTGACTGTTGTAGCAAATACATGATTTTCTGTGATTCGTTTACCAGCAGTGCCAGCCCCCACGGTGTGGAATATGAGTAGAGTGGCCAAGAGTGATACTGGAGTGGGAAGGGGGGGCTCTAAAGCATCTGGTTGTAAAAGGAAAATTCTGGGTACCAGGATAAGCTCAAAAGATCAGTAATCAAGCCAAGATGTTTGAATGATTATTTCTGTGGAAAGTAAATGGGTTTAATGTCTTATTTTATTAATATTACATGTACATAGTGCCTGTAGCTTTAACTTGCTGGGTTAGCAAGTAAGGTGTTTCTGAAGGGGGAGTGTGTGTGGTATCTCCTCTTTCCAGAACTTGGAATGTGGAGTGTTTGGAATAGAAAGTGTATGGTTGAATGTTGCCATTTACGTCCAGCAGCTTTGCCACGTTGCTTGCCCTACCACATAAACATATGTCTCCTCTACCTCTGCTTTTGCTACACCCCCCTTTACAATATATGTATATAAATTTGTTTTTGGATCTCTGAGCCACATTTGAGCTGCTACTACAGGCTGTCCGTAGTGAGTTGCAATAGTGGCAGACCTTTGCGGATGACTTACTTAAAATAGTTAGCCCTGAAGATGACCTCCTCCAGTTGCCAACATATGAGGTCGAAAGGTCTAATGTTATAAGAGAGCAAACTGATTTAACAAATTTCTTCCTAGTGAACTTGGCCTCAATATATGGTCAGCCTTAAAATCCTTTATGGGTTGCTGGAAAGATATGGTTCATCAGTTAAAGCCTGGTACCATTTCCCTTGTGGAACATTGTGTTTTTTGCAACATTTATCCAGTTCCCTGTTTGTTATTGTGTTTCCCTGGTTTTAATGTATGTTTTTGTCCTAGTCTGTCTTTCTTTTTACACCCTCCCTCCTAATAACAGGAGCCTCCAAGCAATGGCCTCTTCATCCTGATACTCAGACCCTCGAGTCCTGGCCCATGCCTACAGCCCTCTGCCTACTGACCATGCTGGCCTACTCCAGCCTCACTTCTTTGCTCGTCCTATCACTTGCAGGGGCCATCCTACTCTCTACCCACCAGGACCAGCAAGACACAGCAGCCTATATCTGCCGCCAGAATCAAGATCTGCCCTAATCCTCCTTTTTCTTTTTTGTGCTCTGCCCCATCCACATTCTTCTTGGGTGCATCGCAGCATCCATTTCATGTCACTGACAAAGGCTGGTCCACCATGGCACTCTCACTGGTGCATCTTTCAAAGGCCACCCTCACCACAGGTGGCTTCTCAGTCTTTCCGTATTTTGCCAACAACATTTTCCCCTTGTTTGCAGGCTCTTGCCAGCTGACTAGGTTCAGTATGTTTATTTACTGCTACCTCTTTGCACCCACCAGCATTTCTTCTGTCATTTCTGCCATAAAACACATTTTCACATTAGTTGTTCACAGAATTATAAGGATTGTGCATGGGATATCAGCAGTTGCCTTCAGTAACATCCAGGGTGACATCTTGTTGGGCTGTGTGTCCATTTATTTTAATTACATTTGATTCTATTTAGTGGAGGGAGTATTTTAGGTTAGGTATATGATCACCGTTGATGTAAATGTAGGACTTCCATAGTGTGGTCGAGATAATGGAAAATTGCATTATACACTTATCTTATCAAAGTAGTGGTTATCATTTTAGTGGTAGGTTGAGGTCGTGAGCCTTAAAGTAGTAACATACTACTCATTGCAATCATCATGTGTTGAAGGTGGCTGCTGTACTAAATATCTGCCTGACCCCATGCAGCTCACCTTTACTAAGGTGGCATCAGACACACTGGAGACTTGGAACTTTCAACAAGATTGACTTGGCAGTGACACTACAGCGACATGCTTGTGTACAGTCTCTCCTACCTATACAGGAGCCGCAATGCTTCTGCACCTGGCAGCTGTTAGTCTGTGTCTCCCTTGGTTGGGGGGCACAACAAGTAGGAAGTCAGACACTGGAGGCTGGTTAAAGCCAAAACACCTTGTGTGAAAAGGATTTTCCAGTCAAAATGCACATAGAAAGGACAAAAGTTTCATTGTTCAGTGGGTGAACTGGCTGTCTGACTCTCACTGACTGAAATGAATGAAAATAGATGTTTTTAGAATCCATCCCTGCACAGAGGTGTTGATGAATGTAATGAAAATACCCCTGATAAAAGCCTAATACTGCAAGTAACTGTTCCTTCCTGTCATAACCAGACAGACTAAAAGTACCATACCCACAGTAACAATTAGTGCTCCTATTTATCATACCAAATTAAAACGCTAATCCCATTTCATTTTCTTTTAAGGCTTTAGATGATTCCAAGCAAGAAGCAAGTTCCGTCAGCCCTGTCTCTCTTGTCCGAACAGAGTATCTAGTCAAGATCCCACACGCAATCACTATTTTCTGCTCTCATGATCATTTGGAGGTGAAGTATCTGATAGCAAGGAGATATCTCCAGGTTGGAAGGTAAATCTCTTCTCCATTGCCCTTGCCTACGCTCTGTCTTTATTAATGAAATGTGTACATTTTTGCCAAATCACCTTTCCGTTGTTGATGTTGGAAGAATATGTGCTGTGGCTCACCTGAAGCAATGTTAGTATTGTAATCATAGTATTCTTAGTAGTTACTATGCAAATGTGATTGTTTTGCTTAGGAGCTGAATACTAACTAATTGGTTGAGGCTTTGCTGTAAGGAATTTACAATTCCCCATAATGAGAGATACTTATCCAGTGTAATGTCTCAGTGTGGCCACAGTATCCCTGATCAGATTTTGAATCTGTAGCACCCTGATAATACAAAATGCTCTTTACAGTAGTATTTTCAACAAAGCCATCTGTAATCAAAATGTTCTTCATACAATACATGTGACACTTAAAACTCCATGGCAAAGCCCTTAGAAAGCAACAAAGTAGGCAATGGTGTGTCTAGAAAAAGCTAGATGATTGGTTCTGTGTGTGTGAGACTACAAAGAGATCCAATGTACCTCCTCAATGGGGCCCATTCCTTCCCCAGATAGTGCTAAATCTTGTGTATGAGCTTAAGATGAACCATGAATATTGTAATTATATATGTTGTGTGTGTGATACCTGCACTGGCATTTCTTGCCTAGTTCAGTAAATGCATAGTGATATGGTAACTAGACAAAAGTCAGTATAGAATAGATATCAAGGTCCTGAAGAAAGCTGCAGACCTTGATTTAAGTATATGGCTGAAACGTATTGACCAGGGGAATTGAGAAACATGTTGACCAGGGAAATTGAGGAGTTGACCAGCCTCTGTAGGACCAAAGTCTTTGTTTTAATATTACTTGAAAAGGGAATTTGGTGCATAGGAACATACATGAGGGCTGAGCATACTCAGTTTCTCTCTCCGATTGAGCTGTCTCGCAGTTGTAGACGGAGCTTGTAGGTCGTTTTAGAAGTTCAGAAGATAAGCACCAGTTGTGGAAATTCTCCCTTGTAAAGTGCGAGGGACGCACCATCTGTCTAGGAACATCACAATGGTCCCAGGGTTGCAGACAAAATAGGCTGGCAAGATGCCTTCCTCAAATATAAAAGAAAGCAGAGCGATGCAGGCTGAGAGAGTCTCAGAGAGTTGTTTGGGGGATTGCTGAATTGCACCCTGTAGCAGTAGTGTTGATGCCCATGACCAAGAAATTGAGAAGACAAGGAAAGACTGCTTATTGAATGATGCACTAAAGCACTGGCTGAAAGAAGATGTGAGCTTGGGTACATCGATCCTACAGAGAAATGGTTGCTCGGTGTCTGTTAGGAAGGAGGAATGCAGGCCCTGCATTTGGCAAGTGGCTGTTTTGGGCTAGGAGTGCATTTAGCATAGATTTTGATTGCTACTGTTGGAGGAGGGAATGCTAGTGGAAAGATTAAACATCCAAAGAGCAGAAAGTCCCCAAAAATATGAAAGCAGCAGAAATTAATGACCTTGGTGGCCTGAACGCTGAAGCGAAATAGAGCTTGGTGCATGAGGGCCTGCTGGGAATGGTCGTAATAGGCAGAAATATGTTGTCAATGCCTTCCCTCTGATTGTAGAAGTTGAAGAGAAGCGAGGGTGTGAGGGCGTTTAGTCATTGGGAGACAAAACTACTCCTGAAGCCAGCACTAGCTCCAGCAAGCTGATCGTGGAGGCCCTAACCCATGACGGCGACCAAGGAGATCTTTAATGTTCTCTGATGAGGTGGGCATGGGCCCCCTTGCCTGACGTCATGGTGTATTGTTTCCCATCCAGGCCTTGCGGCTGTGAGTAACTGGAAATGCATCAGGAGCAACCCACTGTAAAAGACCAGTGTGGGTGAGCTTGGAGGGGGTTATGCATATTTAGGGCCTGAGACTCTTTCTAACCCCTGTCACCGAATAGATCCTATTGGAACCTTGGGCGAGACCATGGATGATCATAGCCCGTATTCTCAATTTTAAAGATCGCAATGCAATCCTGCGATTGGACTGTCAGCATGGCCCACTGCAGTATGAAAATCAAACAATCAAAGTCTTCCTGGAATTTACAGAAGAGGTACAGGAAAAGCGAACATACTTTGACAAAGTCAAGATAGAATTACGGAAAGTACAGTATATGATATTCTTTCTGACAAAACCGAGAAATCTGGTGGGGGAAAAGCCTGTTTTTTTGCACTCCTGGGAGAGGCCTGGAAGTGCCTGTAGGGCTGGCGCCGATGAAGATCAAGAGACACAGAAGTACACAACCATCTCCAGGAGTGGCGGTACAAGAGGAACCATCAGCAACTGTAGAGATACCAACAGAGGAGACTCCAGGGGTGGAGTCGACACACTGGGCCTCTTCGAAACCTGAGGAGGCTGTTGAACTGGAAGCAGTCAACAGGGAAGGCAATCGATGCTGAGACCGGATGCTAGGAAGGCGCCACCGCCATGTGCCTGACGAGACCAAGTAACATTCCTGTGATAAGGGGAAGGCATACAGGACTGGCGCATAAGTGAATACCTTCAGGTTTGATGTTGGTATCGGGAGGACAACAGACACCTCAGGCATTGTGGACTCGGGTTGTCCCACACTCGCAGCATGAGGCAATAGGAAGGGGAAGTTTCGGGGGGAGGGGGTCAACATTACAAAATGCACACAAATGGGAGGACGGAGGAAGATGTCAGGGTGAACAAGGCACTACACTTGAACTGTGACTACTTGGGAACGATCTGACTTGCGAACACTCTGAAAAGGGGAGTGGTAATACAGTTCCTGTCAAGACCTAATTCCAACCCTCATCCTCTTACAAGAAACCCACTTAGTGGCGAATAATTGCAGTTTTCTGGTTAGATGATGTTACAAAGTCCTGATACATTCTGAATCCAAACCGGATTATGGGTAGTTTGCAAACTGGCTCACAGATTGCTTCCGTTGACGATCAGCAAGACGTGGGTGGGCCCTAGCAGGTGCTAGGCAGCAGTGCAAGGAGACATTAATGGGGATCTCCTGCTACTTCCAACCTGGGTGACTGTGGTATTGAGCATACATGAGCTGAAGATGGAGTATGAGAGCTCAGGTAGTAGGAGTAGAAATCTGAAAGTGGAAAGTCTTGGTTCAGTGGTAAAAGCTTCTTGCATTTTTAGTGTGAAAATGAAAATCAGTGGATCTTTATTCAGTCTTAGGCAGTCTATTCAGTGTAATTGTAGTAATTGTACAGAATTGGAAGGAACGGTAGATAAATTATTGAAGCCAGACTAAAAGGTGGCAGGATATGGAGAAAATACTGTAATATCTGATATTGGCAGAAACTACCTGAAATGGAATAGGGTTATCAGGGAAAATTTACATAACAAGGCTTTATGTATAGCACTGAATCTGAATACTTTAGAACAAAATACAACAATTGCGTAAATAATTATACATTAAACAATCTTTGAGTACCTTCTGTTTACTGATATATTGTGATTATTAAAAGGATTCACTGACATGATCAAATTGAAGAAAAATGTAAGAAGAGTGGCGAACAAGATGAGGTCTAGTCCTCATTTAAAGACGGAATAACCACAAGGAAATAGACAAACTGTTGGAAGCGTGCGTTGTAGAGTCAATATAATGATCTAAATGTCTCGCTCCTATGGTTTTAGCCCCAAAT
Organism: Pleurodeles waltl; assembly: GCF_031143425.1. Classification (NCBI taxonomy): domain Eukaryota; kingdom Metazoa; phylum Chordata; class Amphibia; order Caudata; family Salamandridae; genus Pleurodeles; species Pleurodeles waltl. The sequence continues at coordinate 60,251,585 of NC_090436.1, forward strand.
CCTGGGGGGGTGATATGCATGTGTCAGTCTGTCAAATTAAACTAATGTATATGTAGATACCTTCAACAACTGCAAAATATATCAGAGATGATGGGTATTATGGGAGGTGGAAAATATTCTGCTTGGAATATAAGCCCTCAGCACACCAGTGAGTAAATGTACATGTGGGCTGAAGATCTTTGACATCATTTGAACCTCCTTTTGAGGCGCATCGTAACCGCAGAATGCTTTGTCTGCCAGCGTTTCTATCAGCAGTATTTCAGAGAATAGTGCAAAATATTTATAAAGGCTTGGAAAGTGTGTATTGTGTTTGTAAGAAGTCACATTATAAGTAAGCGAGAAAATGAAAGTTGAATATGATGAAATGTTTGGCGACGTAATGCAGAGACTGGAACAATCAGTAATGGAAAATGTATACAAAGATTTTCTGAAGTTACAGACCTAGGATATGCCATCTCTGGAGTATTATTAATTAAGCTGAAATCGGGTGTTGTCAGGGTTATTAAAGAAATTCCTCAGCCCAGTAACAAAGAGAAGTTATGTTTCTTTTTGAGATAGAGTGAGTGGGGCTCACAATTCTGGACAGATTAACAGGTAGAGTTGAACTAAGGAAAGAATTCATGTGGAGAAATGTAGAATTTGTATGAGGTGACAAATGCAACTGGGTATATAATAGAAAGTAAAATTTGCAGTTCTCAGTGGTCCAATGCTTTAATGTTAACAAATAAAAGAAAATACATCAGTAGTAATGCTGGATGTGAGTTTAGGAACATTGTCTATGCAAGTGGAGAATAGTAATGAAAAGAATGTTGGTTTTGCTTCAAGATAATTGATGGGTGCAGAGTAGAAATATTCCACGATGGGCACAGACGTACTTATGTGCTGCTTGGCTGTAACACATGTAACATTTTTTTATACGTGGAGTCACTTTGTAGAAAAGATCAGATCACTCATGAGCCTCTAGTTCATATGTGCAAGCGCATAAATGAATTGAAGGGAATTCAGTGTCTCATTTTGAAGTTCAGTATTTGATACCATTGAGAAATGAAGCACAGGACTGTCTTTCAAGGCTTCCGTTTGTGGAAGAGGAGATCCAAGAAGGGTCTTACTGCATAATGTTAATTTGTGATAAGTTGGTTGTTAGCAAATGAGAGTGTGAAAAGGCAAATAAGGAAGATGAGGCAGAGAAGGCTAAAGAGAAAGTAATGAGTGGCTTGGGACATGTGAAAGAACTATGCAGAAGTGGAAAATTTCTAATAGCAAAGGGCGAATTAAGCATCGGTGGTGATAAACTAGGGAAAGGAGAAATTTGTTCCACATGACAAAATAGGAAACTAATAATAGTAGCGCATAAAGGGCACCACAAAGAGACATAGGGGGTCATTACAACCCTGGCGGACGGTGTTAAAGCGGCGGGAAGACCGCCAACAGGCTGGCGGTCTTTTTTTCAGTATTATGACCATGGCAGTTACCGCCATGGTCATCCGCCGCTTCTCCGTTCCGCCCGCTGGGCTGGAGACCTGGGTCTCCAGCCCGGCGGCCGTCACAATACCGCCGCCGGTATTTTGACCCGGCTTACCGCCGTGGATTTCCATCGGTAGGAACCGCCATGAAATCCATGGCGGTAAGCACTATCAGTGCCAGGGAATTCCTTCCCTGGCACTGATAGGGGTCTCCCCCACCCTGACTCCCTCCCCTACGCCCCCCACCACCCCTGCCACCCCCCAAAGGTGGCAGGGCCCCCCTCCCCATCCCGACCCCCAACATCACATAACTCACACACACATGACACGCACGCAGGCACCACCAACACACACACGCACACACACCGACATACATGCCTACATCCACACACACAGTCAGACACGCACACCCATGTACAGACATACACGCACACATCCATACAGACATACATACAGACATACACGCACTCATTCCCAAAACACGCAACACCCCCGCAAGCATACACGCACTCACACACCCCCTCTACATACACAGACGCACACCCCCATGCACCCACACAACACCCCCCACCCCCCTCCCCTAACGGACGATCAACTTACCTGTTCCGTCGATCCTCCGGGAGGGGACAGGAGCCATGGGGGCTGCTCCGCCGACACCACACCGCCAACAGAACACCGTCGCGCCGAATCACAGGACGTGATTCGCTGGGCGGTGTTCTTTTGGCGTGGCTGTGGAGCTACCTCCACTTCCCCGCCGCCCGCCAGTATGGCTGTTGGCGGCTCTCCGTCTTAAAAAGGACGGAGAGCAGCCAACAGTCATAATACGCCGAGCGGCAAACCGCCACTACTGGCGGTCTTCCCCACGGCGGTCCCTCGGCGGTCTTGTTAAAAGACCGCCGAGGTTGTAATGACCCCCATAGTCCAGATTAGATAGTTGAAAAAAGATGTTATGAAGAATTGTTATGCATGTGCCAACACTAATAGAATAAAAACGTGATTCAGCTAATATTAATATGTCTTCATGTAACCACAAAATAAGATGCAATGCTAGGAATTGTTTTTCAGAACCAGTGGGCAGATTGGGGCGAGCAATAGATACATCATATGGCGGATGCTCTGTCATTCTAATTGGTTCATCTAGAAAATTATGAAATGTGCTACAAACGAAGGTGGTAATATGGTTTTTGCAGCAAGTGTGCCTGAATTAAAGAATCCGTTTAATTATTATGTTCTGCCAAAACTATTATGTTCTGATGGTATATTGTGTTAATTTTCTGGTGAATTCTTCTTGCCTTCTTTTTTAGTTCCTTTAGTGAAAACTCTGGGTGACAGTATGCACTTTATAAATGAGTTGTGGTTATGTGTGACAATGGGTTATATTTTGTGTCAGAGTCTATGTGTGAATTCTAAAGAATAGACTGAAAAATAAAAAGCAAGCATTATTTCTGCAATGGACCAGCAGGTTGGTGGAATGATTAAACATGATTATACTGAAGGATGTTAAGCTGGCAGTAGCAAATGGGATCTTCTGTAAGAAAGCTCCTATAGATATGAAATGAACATACAGAAGGGACCCCACATTCAAGTAGTGTTCTGTTGCGGGGCAGCGCCTTGATACCTGCTGGTTAAGTGCACTTTACTAATCCCCTTTTTCTTTTCATTTCATTTATCATCCTAAACACCTTTGGGGTTCTAAATGAAGAGAACCAGATGCAATAGAAATACTTTTGTGATTAGCGAAACATGTTTTGTGGGTAGACAAGGAGGCTGTAAAGGAACATGTTTTGAAGAAGTATGACGTTTATAAATTACCATGAGAAAGAGCTCATAAATTACAGTTGTCAAGAGCAACAGATATATATAGAACGGAAAATTAAATACTGTATGCTTCAGACAGTAGTAAAAGTGAAAAAAAAATGTGGTTTAATAGGAAAACTGGCACATCCTAGGTTTTGCTGACATATTCAAGTTACCAATAAGGAATACGTATTTACTGTTTGCAACCTATTGGAAATTCATCTGTATGAGACAATGTATTTACACAAATGGACAGGGGAGATTCATCTATATGAGATGTGTTTACTCATGTGTTTTAGTCATAGCAAATGAATAGGGGAGAGTGGCGATGAAGTAAACACATAAGTATTTCAAAAGGTGCAATCACCAGGAGGAATCACGGAAGATATTGAAAACTGTCCTTACATCCTTATCTGAGCCACAAAGAAATTGTTTAGGGAGATGCCTAGAAAAGGAAGCATTCTTTTCTGCTATCAAAGCGGTGAATGCATACAAGATACCAATGGCCAGAACGTTCATATGAGGGTTTTTTTTACAGTCTCTGGCACAGCCATTGCCAGAGTAAGTCAACTTGTTTGCTAACTCAGGGACTGTAAGATAAACTGTAATAGAGGCTGGAATAACAGTGATACCCAAGTCAGGCACAAACCAAGTCAATTGCATGTCATTGTGTCCGACAGTGCTGCTAAAGTGGCATGAATGTAGCTGGAAAGAATCCTCCAAAGGCTAAGTGTTGCGTAAACTATGACTTTGGCATAGTTCTACAAGGTTTGCTTTCCTGTCAACAGGTGACACTGGTAAACTCAATTCAGTGCACCAACGCTGAATGTGAAAGACAGGGTAGTGTATCCCTATTGAACCCCACCCAATACATTGTTGAAGTAGAGTTATTGCTTTCTGGATAGATGACATCTGTGTCAGTGGCAGACATGACAATGATTAAATTGGGAATGGAGTCGGGCCTACTCTAAGTGTAATCAAACCGTAGGACTTTGTCAAAAGTAAGGGCATTCTGGTTGGATTGATGGGTCATTACCAACCTTAAAATGAGGAATATAGGCACTCTTGTCTGGAAAGCAAGTAAGAATACACCATGACAGTGCTCATTTCTTTTGGCAGGATGGGATCGGCTTATTTGGTGAGAGTCCTCTTAAGACTTGTGTTGAGGAAAAGATTGTAAAAGATCTCATGTCAAACTATAAAAATCCACCCCAAAATTTCTTATATATAAATATGGTTAGGGTGGGTTTTTGTACTTATAGGTAGCACCAGTGCTGTTGATCATTCCTGATGGTGCTCATATTGACAGTGGAATGCTATATAAGAGGAGTGAGCACAAGTTGTTCATGTGTGCAGACTGTGTCATGATGAAAATAGGTGACCTCTATAGATCGATTCCCATGGTTAGTTTGAAATCAGAGGACGAGGATTTAAGGTTATTGTGGGCAAATATGAAGTATTATGTAAGAACTTGCCAGAAGAGGAAGAATTGATGGCAGTGTATGAAGGAACATATGTAGGACTTGTAGAAAACGAATGTTGCGAGCCTGATACAGAATATATGTGCAAATGTAAGTAATTGGCAAGTGGGCTTTATTAAGGGTTCTAGATCAATATGTTGCATAGACTGCTTTATGGTTTTGATGCACTTCAGTTAGGATAATAGAAGATCTACTTGAAAAGATACAGGCATCTTTGATCCCATTTATGTGGGAGAAGAATAAGGCCAGAGTCAACAATGAAATTGTGTGATTATCCAAGAATAGACAGGATGTAGCATTTCCTGATATTACAGGTTATACAGGACATCACAACTTCATTTGGGTTGGTTTGAGATGGAGTTCACTGAACACCTTGCTCAAAAAGGTCAAGTATTGAAGTGAATGGCTTTATGAGACATCATCTACCTCGTCCTTCCCCAAGGAGGAATAGATCTACCAGCAGAGATCACACGTGAGAATCTCTCATTTGAACACTGCCACCAGGGCAATGCAGAGATTTTAGGGTAGTTACAAATGTGTTTGTCAAAGCAGATGGGAGATCTTTTGGACCATACGAGAAGGACATTTAACAGAAAAGTGAGGCACACCTAATTCCATTCAGGCACTGGGTTGCAGGTACTCAGGTAAAGGTAGCTGTACTTTGGTGAAGAAGGGCCAAACTGTAGAGGTTTCTTTCAAGATGTTTGTAAACAAGGTTTACTCTGTTACTCTGAAGCTTGTTCAAATGGCTCTTTACACCACAGGATTGGAGTATGAAGAAGTGGGAGAACAACCTCAGAAGTGTAATAGGAAATGTTTTGGAGGGACATTCAAGTAAGCACTCACTGTTTACGGACTAGAGAAGCAATGTATAAGGTGCTCTGTGTCTGACATATGACTCCAATAAGGTCCATTTCATGTTTTCCAAAGAATCAGCTGTTTGTTGGAGGAATTGTGGCATGAGTGGCAAGGCTGTTCATGATTGGCAGACATGCCTCGAGTAATTTCCAGTAGTGAAGATTAATTCAAGCATTAAGCATTTTATCAATCTCGTGTTTTCCTTTCTTAGTGAGAAGCCCTTAGTGCTATGGTTTGCTCAAACGTGACCCCCGTGCACACTGTGCCACAATGCCTGTGCCAAGGATCAAGTAACACCTTACTTACAAGGTCCAGTAGCCTGAAACCGGTCTGAGTGGCTTGTGCTCTTACTTGGAAGAGACCATGTCTAGCAGTTTGGCCAGCATTGTAGAGCATTAGAGCAGGACCAAGGCTGTTTTTGAATAAAGCTGGTTCAAGTGTGAGATGGCATGGTGGGCAAAACATTACCAGTGACCAAGATTAATTCAAGAATTTCCACCTTCTGGTTTTCTATGTGTTATAAAGAGCAAATATTTTAGAAAAAAGCACTTGCACCTATAAATGAGAAAATGAGAACTGGGGATATCCTTATGAAGGTAAACCAGACCATATAGTAATAAAAACAGGAGTAGTTCACAGTATATAGTGACCATGATATAATACACCTTAAGGGTATGATGAGATGTTTGATCCTGTGCCTTTTGAAGAAGATGGCATTCCTGTGACTCGTTTGTGGTGTGTGTGTGTGTGTATATATACATCATATATATATATATATATATATATGTATATATATATATATATATATATATATATATCTGGGATAGAGTGACAATAGAAACGCTGACAGTGTTTGTCAGAAGGAGAACGTTTGAGTGGTATGGAGCTCATCATGATTTATATGGAAAGGGGACACAGACAATTGTAAAACTTACATAGGGCCTTGTGTCTCCTTAATTACATAAAATATGAAGAGCAGGGATTGGTGGGGAGGAGGTAACATTCTATAGATGGGTGGCAGAAAGACAACATTTACAATGCAATGGGTCTCACGTTTGCTTGAGTTAGAACTATTAGAGTTGTAAATTCCTAACTGGACTTTTCTTGCCACACAAACTGAAAACTAGAAGTAAAACAGTTGACATAAGTGAGCAGATTCAAAGCGCCACAGCCACCATGAGCGTGTGAGCGAAGGAGAGACACAAAAGGAAAAAGAAGTTTGCTCGCGGTCAAAGTTATCAGCAAAAGTGCAATTACCATTTAACAAGGTCTATGGCCAAGATCGTAACAAAACCGCCCCAAGGAGGGACAAACGTAATGCATTTACCAATGATAACAAAAGATTTGTGAAAGGCACGCCCATGAACGAGTGATAGTGATGGGCATGCGGTGGGCGTGGTTAAAAGCCCAGATACATATGAGCACATCGGTAAAGCAGCGCTTGCGCGCTGCTGTGTTCAATCTAAAAATAAAGGAAGTACTGGGAGGTGTCATTCAAGTGCTTTGAAAGGGTCATCTTAGATGAGAAAAGCACAGAATGTGGACTGTGAAAAGAAGAGAGATTTTGAGAAGGGCTGTAAATTGTTGCACATGAAAATATGATGTATGTATGTTGAAAATGTATTGTGTGATCTTAAGAACAATAAATATGTGTTATGAAAAATGAGTGAGTGATCTCCAAGGACCAGGCAAGCAGTGTGACTAAATACAAAACAGAATTATCTCCATTGGTACTGCGCATAGTCCTACCAAGTTCATACTTGAACCACCAATCTCCTTAGCACCCCACATGCACCCCACAAAATTCAAGATCTGCTCTACATGGAATTAAGAACAGAAGAAATACTAAAGATAAACACCAAGGAAGTAACTAGAAGATAGAGGCTCCTAAAATAGCATCTCCAGTGACATGGTAGGAGTTATTAGCACAGAATCCTTCTGGACCTTCAGGTTCTAGTGCGCTGAAGTGGCCGAAAGGGGACATTTCAGTGCTACATAAAACTCTAAATAAATAAATGCAAATAATAAAGCATGAATGAACTGTAATACAGGAAATAAATGACTTAGAATGTTTCAAAACACCAAAGGCATGTATTTGGCTACATTTTTCTCAGTAAAGAGGGACTGAAGCAAAAATGACTCATACTACATCTGAATACCATAAATAAATGGATTAAGAAACATTCATATGGTGAGACAGTAGTTTTACCCCCAAAGTACAGCAGGAAGATTGGATGTGTGGTATAGATTGCCAAAATTCCTACATTCATATGCCAGTCGTAAGAAAACCTGAGAAATACCTTTGCTTCACAATCTGTGAATGTCTCTGTTCCAGATGGAGCCTTGCCCTCTAAAATTGTCCCGAGGTAATTTTCCAAGTATGCGTAGCGGTAACAGATTCCCTTTCCCTCTGAATTGCCATATTTAATCATCTGGTTCACCAAAGCCAGTTTGCTAACCAAGGTGTTGTAAGATGTGCAAATGACAATAGAGATCCATACACAAAATTCGGACTACAGGTAACCTTGACATGTGCATAATCAATTCATTGTAAAACATACAGTACTTAAAAGCAATCCTTGAAACAAAGGTCATAAAAGTGTATCCTTCAAAGAATAAACTGTCTTTTATCCTTCTTGAATGTCAGTATCTTTAGATGAAACACCCAAAAGGTGATGAGAGGAATGCTTGCAGTTTGTCTAACCATTGGCACTTGATCAGGGTAGCATCCCAACCCATCGTTTTTTTTTGCTCATCATGCCACCTCAGTTTGCATTCCTCCTGTCACCTTTTGTGTGTTTCATGTACTGCCCTAAGTGGCAAGGGTATACCCAGATGTGGGTTTCGGGCTCACTGTGTCACTGGAACCAAGCAGTACTCGGCTGATGAGCCTATACGTGGGACAAAACCGGTCCTGGATTCCTTGTGTTACAGTTCAGGGAAGACTGTGAGAAAGGGCCTCTTTTGACATGGTAGCCCCCCACTTTGTGCCTGGAAAATGATGTGGTTTCAAACTGTAAGTGCCCTGGCCCCTGCTAAACAGGTTCTGAGGGCCAGATCTTGTTACAACTCTCCTGTTCCTTCTCTAGGGGCACTCTGTAAATGGACTGTAGCCTGGGAATCACAATTAACACTTACCCAGGGTCCCTTTCTGACTCCTGTTTGCTCCCCTTTTCGATATGGCATGCTATAGAAGAACTACATTTGCTGCCATGGAGTTCATGTTCCGTAATGCAGTGCCTGGTATTCAATAAGACCTGTAATCTTCTGTCCATTGCTTCCTATGGGAAAAGTCTGGTTGTTCCTTTATGCTGTATTCTCTCCTCCAGGACTTGTGAGAGTCTGAAACTGCACACACCTGTGACCTCTCTTGTGCAGCCCACCCATGTGACTTCACCCTGGGTTTGCTGCTGCCTGGAACTGCTTATAAGCTGCCATTCCCTGAAGCTCCTTGTCGTGCATTGGAGTTCGATTCCTTTGTGTACCAGACCCCTTGTTGGATTGTGTTCAGTCCTGTTCTGCTTCAGCCTGAACCTGTTCTCTGTTTCTCAGCTCTGCTCCTGCTTGTTTCAGCCAGAGCCTGCTCCCTGTTTTCCAGTCCTGTTACTGCCTTGTTTCAGCCTGAATCTGCTCTCTGTTTCCCAGCCCTGTTCCTGCTTGTTCCAGCTCCCTGTGTTCCAGCCCTGTTGTTGCTTGTTCCAGCCAGAGCCTGCTCCCTGTTTTTCCAGTACTGTTCCTGCTTAGTTTGAGCCTGAGCCCGAGCCTGTTACCTGTTCCTGCCTTTGCCTCCTAGTTTGTTCCTTCTGTTTCTGTTTCCTCTTGGGTTATCGTATCTGGTAAGTGTACTATCAGTTCTCATCTGTGTATAAGTGTTTTCCTTTGTACCGGGATTGGCTCCTAGTTTCCAGGAGGCAATTCCAGCCCCCATCCTTTGTCTAGTGTTATACGTAGTCTTTAGTGCCTAACGGTGACAGTCTGCTATTGCTGTTTTCCCAGAATTACCACTGTGTTCCCAGCTGGACCCACAAAGGCTTGTCTTGAGTCTGTAAGTACAGTCGTTGTTTGTGCCCTAAGGGTCCAGAGACAGAATCACTTCTGCTGCCTCCTTTCTATGGGGCTTGCGGGGTGACTATCTGTAAGAGTATTCTGCACCGAGGAAGTTACGTTCACTGTTGCTGTGGGAAGTTCTGAGCCTTACCCTGTGTACAACCTTAGTGGTAACCCCAGTGTGTTTGTCCATTACTGATGCATTCCCTGTGTGTTCACACTAAGGTTGCTCTGCCTTTAGTTTCCTGTTTTCTGTGCCTTACCATAGCTGTCCTTTCCCTGTGTATGCCTTTAGCTGCTATTCTGCTTCGGTACACTACCTCCTTGGGAGATATTCTGTGACCTCAAGGAGTGCCGCAGCCAGAGTCTTCACAAGACCCGCCTGAAACCGCGAAAGATCTCTTTCCTCAAAACTGTACTATGTTTGGCACTTCATACACTCATGTAAGTCCCCAGTAAATTCCCCTGGTACATAGGGCATCGGTACTGAAGAGGGCCCCAGAGCTGCAGTACCAATTGTGCCAGCCTGAGAGGCCCCACATTGCCTCATGCAGACTGCCTTTGTAAGTGCACGACCAGGGCTCCTCCACTCGACCACTCGCATTGGCGAGTCTTATTTGATCAGGTCGAGCTATTTTTAATACTTACTCCTCCCTTCTGGCAGTTGACACTGAACAGGTGTTCTGTTCAGTTGAAAAGTGGAGGGGCAATAAAAGATGTCTTTAAATCTTGTTCTTATGTCACATTTGCTCTGTGTTCACAGACAGAGGTCAAAAGTCAGTTTTTCTTACAATTAATTTTCCTTTTGACTGCAGAGTTCCAGGACTTTGTCAGAATACTTTACGTGTTGATGTGCAAAGGATATGTTTTCTGAAACCCAATTTTCAAAGATTGTTAATACACTATATAGTTTTATCAGTAAAGCTGCAAGTTAGTGGAGAGGTTTTTAGACATTTCTTGGAAAGTTACTGTGTGTAGATGACAATATGTTACCACATCATGGTTTAGTTATATATTTATTAAAACTGAGTGTTTAAACAAACTGAGAAACACTCCACCCTGATGGCAGTGTTGTTAGTAAACTAAAAGTAGTCCTGGGTTATGTAAGCTAGATGTCATGGGTATGTGGGCTACTTTCTTGTGATGCATGCAGTAAACTTTAGTCTACTTAAACAAAAGAGGGTTTTTTTGTGCTGCAGAAATGCTGAGCTCACATATTTGAAGGTGCAATAATATGTGAGAATTAAGAAAAAGACGACTCTGTAAACTACTTGCCCAGGTTTACTCAATCTGAGACCCGTTTACGGGTCAAGTACATTACAGTTAGGTCCAGTAGATTACTTAATGTTCTCGACCTTCAGGGCTAGTACCATTTTTATGATTTTTCAAGCCCTGATGACAAGGTGTATTTATAAGTTGCAAACATGCCATGTCCACTAACACTGCATGCACCATAGGTAAGTCACCCCTCTAGCACGTCTTACAGCCCTAAGGCAGGGTGCACTATAATGCTTGTGAGGGCATCTGTGTGCATGAGCAAATGTGCTCCTACTGTGTCTTTGTAAAACCTTAAGACATGGTAAGTGTACAGGGAAGCTATAGCAAATACATGTGCTGGACACTGGTTATTATGAGTACCCCAGCTACATGATGGACTCTCTGAGTACTGGGGTGTTTGGTATCAAACAACTCAGAGTAATGCCAGTGTTGGATCTATTATAAATTATACCCAGACAGCACCTTAGAGGTGCCTCAGCAAAGCCTAACAGCCCTGGCATGGTTGTGACTGAGCTTAGCCAGCCTGCCACCACCGGAGAGAAGTCTGGACTCCTGAGGTGAACAGCCTCCGCTCTCAGGAGCCAGAACACAAAGCCTTGCACCGGCGGTCAGCTTCAAAGGCTTTACTGCCTTTGAAATCTGACCTCTGACTCTGCTGCTTGCAGCAGATTACCGCCCAACGGGGTTTCTCCCCACTTTGAGTGGGAAAACCAGCATGAAAACGTAGCCAGAGTAGCAGGAGTGGCCACCCCTAGCCTGCACCACCCCTCAGGTGTGGCAGGCGAGGAGATTACTCCATTTCATTTTCCTCCATCTTGGATGGTAGTAACATAGCCAATCAGGGTTGGGGATTTGACCCCTTCCCACAAGAAGTGGTCACTTAGTCGGTGTAGTCACCGTAAGGTAGGTGGCCCATTGGCCACTATCAGCTACTCCCCCAAACGTCCACTAAATGCAGTATGTAGTGGGCATCCCTAGACCTACAGATGAGATTCGACCGAGACAAGGAGACCAGGATCAAAGAAGACCTGAGGCAGAATAACAGACATTCTGCTGCAAGAAAACAAAAGTGCAAAACCCTGCCTGCTGCTCCTAGGATTCAACAATTGCCACTGATGTGTTGCCTGGAAACCTGAAGGACTCTTAAAAAAAAAAAAAAAGAAAAGAAAACAGAGCACCTCTAGCCTTCTACAAATTGTCAAGAACCTCCCTCAGAGTGAAGGTATCACTCACCTGCAAGCAAGAAACCAGTGAAGACCAGTGCACTGACTGGGTGGTGACCAACAAACCTGACCCAGCCACCCAACCAAAATCCACACGACAGGCCCAAACGACAAAACCTACCAGTGTGCCAAGTTTGGTGGCACTGCGACTTACAGGGCCTGAGAGGTCCCATTTCCCGGGGTACTGTATCCCCAATGTCGAACACCCAGAAGCAAAGTTCACTCTGGACGCCCAAAAGCCTAGGGGTAAGCACCAGTTGAGGGACTTCAGGACACCCAAGAACCATCCCCCAGAGTGGCCCTGCTGACCTGCAATCTACCTTCCAAGTGATCTGCACCTGGCTCCAAGGACTCCCTGATGCACAACGCTTGCCTGACCTATCTGCACTGCACCGGGCCTCCCTGGCCCCTGCTTCAGAAAACCAGCTGTGCTCGAGGGGTCCCTAACCCCTTATGACCTCTACACTCCAAGGGGACCCACAGATTTACCTTTAAGTCCAGCTTTGCAGTGTGTTTCCAAGTGGTCCCCTTCTCTGTTTTGCACCAGCTCCAAGACATTCAGATGCTGCAACTGCTTGAACCGGGAACCACCCTAACTTCTCCGGCTGGCACACATGACTTTTCATTGACTTAAAAATAGTTGACACGTGAGAGCATTGTCTGATTTTATATGCAATTTAAACGTTTTCCCATTCATTCCGATGGTGCGTAATTACGCACAAAAAGCATATATTTTCTAAACTTGAAAAATCATAACATAAGAAGTACTTACCGTATATTGATGATCTTGGTCTTAAAAAGTTTATAAAAATCTGAAGTATTTTTGTAAATTTGTCTTGGGTAATTCTTTCGAGTGTTTGTCCACATTTATTGATACTGTGAGTACAACAAATGCTTAGCACATCTCCAAGATAAGCCTAACTGCTCACCCACACTACCACAAAAATAGAGCATTAGGTGGTCTACTTTTTACCTTTGGATGCCAAAGTAGGGTTGCTTGGATTCTCTGCACAGTGCATGCCATTTGCGTACACTAAATAGAGAGCCAGCCTCCTACAGGCACCTGGCCTGGCAGTTTTGGATGGATTGTTCCCATGAGGAGCAGGGTCTATGCTTATTTACATATGGCTGGGTCCAAACCGAGGTGGCATGGTAGGTGAAAAACGATGGATTGCGATTCCTACCTGAGCGATTGTCAGTGGCTGGGATTAATTCAAGCATTCCATTCATCGCCTCTTCGTTTTTGCACTTGATGCTTTAAGTGTGCCAGGTATGCCCAGACGTAGGTTCCGAGCTCACTGTGCCACTGGAACCAAGCTGTAGCAAGCTGATGAGCCCATAACTGGGACAAAACCGTTCCTTGTGTTCCGGTTCAGACAGGACCTGGCCTGATAGTTTGGGCTGGACTGTTTCCATGAAAAGCAGGGTCAAGACTGAATTGCATACTGCTGGGTCCAAACTGAGGTGGCATGGTGAGCAAAAGAACAATGGATTGGGATGCTACCCTGAGCAATTGCCAGTGCTTAGACAAATTGCAAGCTTTCCTCTCATCACCTTCTATGTGTTTCATACATCTTTAGAAGACCTCTTATTTGACTGCCACACAGGTCTCTTCTCTTCTGGGCCTCTTGGTTTTGCTCCTCTTTATAATAACGAGCACCAGACTCTCATTGAAACCACTTTAGTGATGTCAGGAGAATCAGAGCACTTAGGGTTGAGATGACAAGGAATCACACCTCCAGTAGCTCACACTAGTTTCCTTGATGGTGATATAAGGAGCTAATAGGCATGAACTTCGAGGCACCTCCTTTGCCTCAGTCACTTGTGATGGGTTCATCAGTGGACTTTAGGCAGTCAACATGTTTGAGATCACAGCACAAGGAAGATGGTCAGCTAGAGAACCCTTGGGTAGGACAAGAGATTATCCCAACTAGCTCTGAAGTATATCATGCCCTCCTTATTATCGAGCTTCATTGTGATTCAATTGGACAGAATCATAATGAAGTACTTTATGAACAAAGATGTAGAAATTAGGTCCAAAATCTTTTCAATGAAGGCACAGAGGGTCTGGCACTGGGTCCTGCCTCAGAATTGCGATGGACGTTTGTGACCACACTTTGCCCCCTAGGGCAGTGGTTCCCAACCTGAGGTCCGGGGACCCCTGGGGGTCCGTGAAGCCTCCTCCGGGGGTCCGCGACTAATTAGAAAATTAAATAATATTAACAGATTAGGCCCACAGCTTTTAGTAATGACTCAGTGGGGGGAGGGTCCCCAGATTCCAATAATGATTCATTGTGGAGTCCCTGGGTTCCAGTAATGGAGAAGTGGGGGTCCACAGAAGGTAAAAGATTGGGAACCACTCCCCTAGGGTACATCAGTATTGCAAAGGGGACTATTGGCACTTGTGCAGCCCCTTACGTAAAATGTCTTGTGCCAGGGTCCCAGCATCTGCATCATATAACAAAGCGAGTGCAGAGGCAGGAAAACAGAGTCAAGAATGCCACTGATTGTGCACTATATATGTGATGGTGGACAGCTAATAATCCCTTGATGGCGCCCTTTAGGAGAAGCGGGCACAAGAGTCCCATGGATGCCTCAGGCATCTTCCCACAGGCGGGTGCAGTCAAACACTCCACCCGACTTCGAGGGAATCTCTGCCACACTGACCCCCACATGAAAACTGCCCACCTTTCACTGGGGTGCTGTTCCCTTGGCAGGCACAAGTTTGGGCATACACTGGGTACAATGCATATTTGAAATTATGTGCATTGTACCAGTCTACAGCTGTGCAAATATGTAAGAGTGTGACGTAGCACATATCAGAAATGTTGCCCTGATTTCTAAAATGAGTTCTGGAGATGAGGTAATGCCTTTACCAGGTATTATTGCATAGCTTATGACTCCGGAATCTGTGTGTTGTATCTCATCATTTCCTAGGTTTCCCTATCACCGGTCAAAGGCTACGAGTCTGCTGTTCTCTTAACTGTTTATGAATATCAAAGGTACTTCCATGATGGAGTAATAAATTTAGCTTACTTGTAATCCTAGTTCCCTTCCTCTTTTTAAAACAAAGATCATAGACAAGATTTGCAGTTGATAAATCCTTACCTGACCATGCGGCCAGAATTTAGATGCTTAACCGACCCTTCTGTGCGTATACTGGGGCAGTGTAGCTTCTGAAATCCTGAAAGTGACAAGAACAGCATCAACTCCTGTGAAGAGTGTTGCCTGTGACCACTATTCTATGCTTTAGTTTTCTTTTGTTACGGTCTTGAAAGGATGTTCTTTATTCTTTTTATTTATTTATTTCGTTTTTAAAGGCTCAATATACTGTTTCCAAAGGGCATGCTTTCTTTTTATTTTTAAAACTGAAAGATGTTTTGTATTCGTGTGTGAGTTGCAGAATGCCACATGTGCACAGAAATGTTCTTTTTTTATATATAAAATGGCCATTATGAATGAAGTATTAGGATTACAGTTAAATACATTTTTCACTTCCATTCTGGATCTTCCCCAACTGCGGAGGTTATATTCCAGAAAACTGAAAATCTAAAGTTTTAAATCAAATGTAAAGCCAACAGTGATAGTTATTATTTGGTTTTACTGATATCAAAATCCTTTTGTACCACTCCATGGCTTCCCACCTCTGCTTACCTCCAGTTTTTACGTGCTTTCTTTGCTTTCAGAACATCAAATGTGTTTGAGTCTAGAACTTGCTTAAAATGTGCCTTGAAAATAATGTGATATATCTACTGTGAGCTAAACAAATGCACCAAGAAGTCTGTCCTGCTTTGCTCTAAATTTTCCTTTCTTTTAATTAAAGGGTCGAGGAAGCCGTGGAACATTATCTTGACCTCCTTGCTCTGCTGCACGAGGGATCCTCGGTGAGTACAAGGAGACAGTGAGTGAAGAAAGCACCAAATGGTCCTCCAAACAAAGCATCCTGTCTAGAGTAGAAGATGAGTTACAGAATGATTTGCATCACATTTGCACTTAAGTAAAGGACTTGCTTTGGAGAGAAGGTGGAAGTCTGTTTCAGTTCTTTGAACAGCACTGACCCCAATTTTTTCATCGTGGGTATTTTCAGTATAACTTTAACCTATGTTGGGGAGCAGTCCGAATACTTCTGAAATTTGTGTTAAATGTATGTATTCATTATTCATATGTTTACCTCATACCAGACTAGTATAGTTTCTGGGGTCAAGAAGGTGACAGCAAGAGGGATAGGAAGAGAAAGAGCTTAACAACAGACTGTGAGTAACAATCAAAGGGAAACAGATTGCAGATTATACAGAGCTGAGGTAGCTGTTGACAATACCATACATTTCCAATAAGGAATAGGACGGTGTAAACAGATGTTGGGTCAGCTGGTATCACGTGAAATGTTTTTCAATAAGCGCGTTTTCAGCTTTGAATCCATAATGCATTGCCGGCTGGGGCAAGTTGAATCTTCTGAAAGCGTGGGTCTTCTCACTCTAACTACATCTCTGTACATTTTGTGATCCATTTACCCAAATAGCTTATATCAAGTTTAATCATATAACATCAAAAGACTTTGTTCATGAGTGACAGGATGCTGTATAAAAACCCTAAATAGAAGGCTTCTCCATCACCATCAGAAGGATCGACATGCATTAGTGTCAATGTTTGCATCAGTATTTCTTTGCTTTACAACAGCAGTTAAGATGGTGCGCATCTTACCCCACCCAAGGTTCCTTCGTAGGCCTGATCCAATTCCTAATATAGCTGGTAGTAGTTCCTTTCACCCAGTTGTCCAGTTAATCTTCTTCCCTTCAGAAGAATGATCCTTCAGTCATTACTCAAGCTACTGCACCATAACCAATCCCATCTGGCTTGGAGATGTGGTGTGTCTGTGGTTTGGAAGAAAGTATGGAAATTACGCCCACTCTTACGACCTCCACCTTTCCACTTTGTCTGCCTTTTCTAATGATCCTCTTTCTGGGGTTGATTAAAGGGTGCCTTCTCACTCAACTCTGTGACAGTCTCATGACCTAGCATCAAGCCTTCTAAGCACTGACTCAGTGCCTTTGGTCATTCTCTCTGTTCAAAATCTTGTCTCCTTTTTATTAAATATATTTTATTAATTTAATATAACACCACATTGACATTACATGTTTCGTAGCATGGTACAACATTTCTTTATAACATCTAACACAAATCTTGTAAACCATCTCCTCGTGTATAAAAAGGGGCATCCTCTACCAATCAGAATGAAACACATCTATGCTGTCATGTGTTAGTCTTTAACCAAAGCATTGATGCGATCAAAGGAGACTGTTTGTCACTGTGGATTCATGTAAAAGAGCAACCATCAGTTTCCTTCTGGCATCAGTGCAACAGGGGCTGCTACCTCAGGTAGACTATCGCGTAGGGCTCCTCTGGCAACATTCAGTGTCCGACAGCGTCCTCACTTGGCATTGGGTTCAGTAAATAACGCAAATCTGGTAAAGAGCTCTACCAGCTCTGGCTTTCGTTTTTTAACTTTCATGTGTACACTCGTGCTCTCTATTTCAGCCCATTTTCTCATATCTCATTTCCACTGTCACAGAGTAGTACAGATGATGGATCTCTACATCATTGATGTTAGTTGCTTAACTACTGAGGCAAGGCCAATGAACCTGCTGCTGCCTTGGATTCTTTGGGGTGAGGGAACAGCCTCAACAGCTGATGTCTAGTATCCTTAGGATTCTACCTTTGAACATAGTCCTCTCTTGAGTAAGAGGCTCTCAGTAGTGCGGCAGCACTGGGCAGGGGCACAGCATACGATAGCAACCACCTCTGGGGCTCTACATCCCGGGGACAATTATTCTGACCCTGGATATTGCTTACACAAGTTCCCTAGTAAGTTCTGTGTATAATTTTAAAATGTATAAGTTTGAAGTGTGCGCTCCTAGATATCTTGGGTGTGTAACTTGGCACCAGACTCTGGCCTCTTTCTGTCACTTACAATCCCACATTTTCTATCCATTTATCTTGGGGCCTCATGTAGAGATTTAGAGCCCAAAACTAAGAACGGCCTGATGACTGCAGAGGGTTCAATGCATAGCATTCTGCAAGCATGTTATGGCCAACGCTGACATCATTTAGTTATATGCAACTTGACTAAAAACTAGTTATCTTTATTTTGGTTAGGCAGTTCTTCATAATTCACTTAACTGACCTTCTTTCTTTGGTTATCAGTTAGTGCGAGCTTGGAGTAAAAGTGGTGCAGACAGCATTCACGGTGGCATCCTGCACTCATCCCACAAGTGGCTCGTTCATCTCCATTGTGCATCTAACTGCCCCAGGGATGCTACTCTCTGAACAGTGGCAGTACATTTTCAGGACTTAGGGGTGAGGTGTGCAATGTTATGGTGCTGAACTGAAAACAGCCACAGCTTCCACTGCTCTGTTCTTACATACATGAGGTTGCATTTGTTGCATTCTATAAGTTCCCATACGAACACCCAGTACATACAAGATTGTAGACTATTGCAGACAGAGTTTGACATTGTGAATATTACTCAATAACCGCTTTATCACTCTTCTGAATAAAGTATATACTCTGGCGTTATTTAAATCCTATTAGTACATTGTTAAATCCGGTGGGCACATTTGTGACTGCCACAAATGAAAACATGAACACATAAAATATGCGTCAGTTCAGCTTTCTATGTTAGGCTGTTAAACATGAGACATAAAGTGTCAACTTCTGCTGACTTTTGGGTCACTAAAAGCATTATTAAAATTCACACTCCAACAGAAGTGTAGCATTGTTATTAAGGAGCCCTCAGGGCATATGGGCTGTTGTAGTTGGGCACCCTCCCACCTTACCTATATAATAAAATATTGCTAAATAAAATTAACCAACTCTTCAGCACAAGCCTCCAGAGTTTAGACTTCTCATTGTCCTTCCCCTATGATGTGTTCTACAGACAGTATTTTTCTGTATTTCTGAAAACCTCACATTGCACCACGTGTTCCCATTCCTCCCTCAGGTTTTCTTGAACAGTCTCTTCACTTTCCCTCGAATTCCAGAGGTGTACCTGGAGGCTGCTTCAGCGCTCATGCAACAGAAGAGATTTCAAGATGCTCTGACTATCTGTGAAGAGATCATTGACAAAACCAAAGACCTGATTCCAGAAAGGCTGAATATTGAGCAGCACTCAGAGACACAGAGCCCTGCAGGAGCACACGAGCAGACCTCAGGTAGCTCAAATGATGGTCTTGACTCACCTCACCCGGAAGACCTTCCCGGCCTTTGCCAGGAGAAGCGGGAGAGCCTCCGCTGCATCTTGTGGGCATCGGCTGCACATCTATTCCAGGGACAGGCGCTGGCGCGACTGCATGACTGCAAGGAATCCATAACACAGTTCAGCAGGTGATGATCGATGTTCAGATATTTCCGTGAATCATGGATACAATGTTAAATGGCAAATATTCAACATCCCACATTAATGATGATCTTGTTTATCGCACTAATGCACTATGCATGCCTCAGAATGTTTTTAGGATTGTAATAGTATAATGTTGATACCTTGTTTTTTAAATAGCATTGGCCACAAAGCCTTTTTATAGTGTTGTAATAGTGTGTTATGTGTGTCTGTGTACACCTTGCTTATCCAGGATGTTTTTGTCCTTGTCCAAAGCCTTAAACCACTAAAAAAACTATTCCTACAAGTTAAAAACGTTTCACTTAATTTCAATACCGGGGAACAAATCATTAGAACAATTATATCGGGGAACTTGCATGTGGGTAATTGGGTTGTGAAAAGAAAATCATAGCTAACTTTCAGGTTCCTGCTTGGAGGGAAACGTGAGTATGCTGGATGTATGTCCGTGAACTTGTCTTCCATGTGTAGATATTGTGGTATGAATGAAGAACTGTCTGACTAATCACACAGACAGTACATGAAAATCTGCAGCTTCAGAACAGGAGAAACGTACCAGCTAATTATGTCTACGATCACTATTATTATGTCCCCAGGATGGGGCTTCACCACATTCCCACAGCCTGAAAGATATTTTTTGGGAAAATGCACTTTCAGACTGCCAGGCTTCTCCTGACCGCGCTATGAACAGTTCTTCTCAATCACTGGCCTTAATTTTTTTTACTCTTAAAATCCTTTTGTGTAGGTAAGGTTTGTTTTTATTCACCATTCTCTTCAGCTGACTTCAGATCTTACTGGGCCACTGAGTGCGACAATGAGCAATTCACAGAAACAGCCCTTTAGTATTAGTGCTATCAACGTGCTCATCGCTGAGGCACCTTTCCCCATCAGAGCCTTTCTCAATATTGAGAACTTTGATGTCAAGGCCAATGATAGTCCTGACACTGAGCATCTCCCAGTCAACATCTGTCATCTAGTTGACATTGGGGACTGCAAATAAGTCCCCAAAGAAGACGCTAATGATCCCAACAGACTCAGATGGGGCCATGTAGTATCTGCAACCTACACGTCTCATCTACACGGCTAGCGTCATGGAACACACCATCTCATTTAGACTTAACCTACAGATATCACTACAGGCTTATGCAGAGGAACAGAAACTGAGATAAGAGGGAAAATCTGCACCTCCGGATCAAGAGTAATGATTTACCAACAGCTTAAGTGGAAGTCTTAATGATAGTAGGCTCATGGAGATGATGAAGAGAAAGGTCTGTGTCACTTTTGCCATATCAGTGGGACCAGTGTGCATTGCAGCACTTTTGGACAGGTCTCATAGAACATTGTTAGGTCAGTTGAGCCTCCAGGGATAAAATATAATACCTGATGGAAGCTGATGAAAGAGAATTTGCCAGGATTCTACTGAATTATATGTTCAACAGGATATATGGCAGAGCTTTCAACATATGGCACATATCAAGCTTTCCTATGCAGCAGTTACCCTGTGTTTGACCAATAATCCTAAAGAATTGTGTCAGCTGAAGATGCTCGATCTGACATTCTCAGCTTCTCTCTAGTTAGGAACTTAGTTGCAGAGAAAGAAGTCATACCTATTAACATGATGGATCTGAAGGCTTTTCCATCAAACCCTCAAGTCTTTTTCTTCCATGGGCCATGTCCGAAGTAATCATGGTGCATACAAGCAAATCCACTATCATGTACTACCTCAGCGAACCTGAGAAACAAGACCCGGGATCTTCTCGAACAAAGGCAGAACAATCTATCATTGTTCTTTGGCCCACAGGTTATGGGTTACATCACTCCCTCTTACTGGTCTGGAAAATGTGAATCAGACACTTTAAGCAGATCTCAGAAGACCATAAATTTTATTATCAGTAACTCAAGAAATCTTTGGCAATTTTGTAATTCCATCACCTTTTCATCATGGTAGGACGTACAAATTGGAGTCAATGTGATAGATGTACCTCCATATTGATTGCGAAAAGTGGTTGCAAATTGCGCATTGACTTTTTGGGACCAGTACTTTATTTTGCTAGTTCACCTTTGTACCAGTAGGTTGGTTTGTAAAAAAGGCAATTGCAGTGTGTTGCAGAATGCATTGCATAATTAATATTCATTGCGCGGATCAAGATTTATGACTTCCTATGATTAGCTGCAATGACGGGGATGGTGGCCTGCAAGAAACATCGGACTCCCATCCTTGTCGTTTGATTTACAAATGTTTTTTAAGTTGCCTGATTTGCGTAAAAGAAATGGGCTACTTTAAAAAAAAAAAAAAGAAATATTTTCAATTTTGAAAAAAAAATCAGTTTCATTGTGCGATGGCTGTGGTCCTCTGCACCACTGGCTTTTCCCTTCGAGTTACCACCCTCATTTCCAAATGGGAAAGGGTCCAAAGGGACCACAACTTGGGAGTCTGTAACTGATTGGTGGTTTGCCACTGGAATTACTGTCACAAATAATTGATGCATAGCTTACGAGTCACAATTCGGAAGGGATGCCCGTAACACACCCTTCCCAAATTCCATTAGGTAATCATATCTAAAATTGTGTGATTTGTAAATGGTTTTCAGAATGGTAAATGGGTTTCGTATGTATGTAAAAAAGTGTTTGCGGTTGCAACTCCTGTTTTTCACCGAATTGGAGTGAGGGCTGGGCAGAACGGTGCGGGAGGTGGTTTCGGGGTGCTTTGCGACCACAGAAATCCTTTGTACACCTAGCTTTATGTGTCCAGATTTGTAGAACTTACATCAACCCAGAATGAGGTAGAGCCTAATCGCTCTGGCCTGGCCCCACCATCTGTGGTTTCCAGGCTGCTTTATCTGTGATTTAAGCTACACAAGAGATTGTTGCAAAGGCCGGATCTCATACATCAAATGACCACCAGCATCAGTCATCACAGCCTTCTGTTTCTTGAATGCTTGGCATCTGAATACCTGCAGGGAAGCTACTTAACGTTGCCTCAGAACTGTATGAAAATCTTGAAATCTTTGTATTTCTTTAAATAGAAGACACTCATCATTTGTTCCTAGTTATTAAGTGATGTTTAGAAGAGACATACAGATTTTGTTGGCTATATCTCGTGTAGCAGGTTCTTCAATTGAAGTACATCTAGATGTTATTGCTTAAAGAAAATGTCCTTTGCAGACCTCCTTCACGGTTCCAGTGATTGAGAACTTTTCGGCGTCTAGGGAGTTCTCCTTTTGAGAAAACCCCGTGAATTAAATGTTGTCCTTTGCAAACAGATGTGCCCTCTCTTTGAACCGATGCACACCTTTGACCTTCAGCATATGCCTTAGAAAGGCCTCTTCTTACATAACTTTCTAAGGCAGGATGTCTACTGCATGTTGCAGTGGATATTACAACAGTCAGAAGAATGAACAAAATAGAGTTCCTTTGTTGTCCTGGGCTCCACATGTTCTCATGGCCTTCACAGGGAAGGAATAACAATCGGGTTTCCGTCACAACTCACCTTTTTTCCCCCCAAGGCAATATTGGAGTTTCCTTTAATGAAAATCATTTCTCTTGCATAATTTTTTTTTACCAAGGATTCCTCTACTCCAAATATATTCCTTCACACACTAAATTTTAAAAGAGACACTCAATACTACTGTGATGAAACGAAAGATATCAGAAAAACCAAAACACTCTTTAACTGCTGAGTTGTTTGCACAAGCATTTTTGCTTCTAATAGTCCCAAGCCAGAAGAGAGATCCAGTTGATGACATCTGCAGAGCTGCCGCTTGGAAATTAGTCCATATTTTGCCAGAAACAAGCATGGCAGTGGGACTTTAACTGTTAGTTTATCATTTGTTTCATTCTGTAAGGCCATTGCACCATATGCACGCCATATTTTAAGTTTCCTGTTGCTCTGGTTGGCGTTGCTCACATAAATGCTTCGTCAGCACAGTGGGACGAATTTAGTCAGAAATGCAGTGATGATCAGCAAAGCAAACTTATTGTGTCTCAACACAAAATCCTTGGCTGGGTTCCAATTGAGTTAGAAAATATTATTTTAAATAGGCAACATTTTTGTGAAAAGTTATTCCTGTTGAAAAAAGGTGTTATTGGCTTCGCAGAATGGTGGAAATATATATACACATGTTGATTAATTTATTACACTTAGCCGCAATAGAGAAATGTGTTTGCAAGTAAATAACCTCTCCTTCATTGGGTTACATGCTGCCTGGTGGGGCTCTTTCCTTGATGGCTAATTCACCCTGTGTGCTCCTCACATGTCACATTTGACAGGGGCAGAGCTTGAGAGTTCAGAGAGAACCAAGATGAAGTGGATGGGATAGTTGTGATTGTGTTGATGGTTTTGTAAAGCTACCATGTTATTCATGTATCGATGAGTCGCAGGCTTGCGACTGGTGATGTTCAAAGCATATGAATCATCTGGTAAAGATATCATTGCTTCACATCTGTTGTTAAAGGTTAAGCACCCTTTTCTTGTCTCCTAAGGGCACACCTCCCAGAAATCTCCTGGCATTCAGTGCATTAGCCTGTTAATCTGGGGAGAATTCCAATAGTGAATACATGATTTCACAGACTACTAATTCTTGTATATGGTTTGTGAACCTATGGAAGACTACAACTCTAAGAATCTTTCTGCAGAACAGTGACTAATTCTCTATTTTCCATTAAATCTTTTAACGCTATTAATTTGTACAGTTATTCCATATGCTGTCTATTGTCGAAAATGTTAGTTCAATGACCACGGTAATGCATTTTCTCACTAGGTCTATCAACTTGCTTTTCAAGGTCCAGCTTGTTAAATCAGGTAAGACTTTTTTGTTTCTGCTTTGCTAGACTGCTTTGCATAACAGGCGTGGCATGCTCCAACAGTGATTGTAGTCTGAGGTGATAGCCATCTCTTTTCTGGAACATAATGCTGAAGAAGCATTTTGTTACAAGTAGCTAATGAATTTTGCACTAATCTCAAAGCTAATTTTCATTTCAAAACTTCATGAAGAAACCCTCAATTTGTGACAACATCAGCTGTTCAAAACCAGTCTGTGCGATTCTGTCGGAGAATGTAATTTGTCGCTTGTTTCCACCATGAATGACTTTCACATAGTGATGTTCACAGGTGTCGTGTAGCGCTTTGGAGTTACTTTTGGGTTCACTTTTTGTCAGAACACTGGGTGTGCACACATTCTCCTGAGAATGAGAGGGGATGAAAAGGTGCGGGCTCATGGCTAAATAATGAATTCCAAATATGGTAGTGTGTGGCCTAGTGCAGATCTTCGTGGTCGCTGCTGCTGACCTCCATATCCGTGTCTATGGCGGTGTCTGGTTCCAGTAGGCAAGGCTTCAAGGAGGCGGCCTGTGAATTAGATCAGTGGGAGACTTGACCATCCATGATGAATCAGCTGAAGAGGCCAGGATTGATTTCTTGAACAGTATATAAATTGGGCCAGCAGTCCCCGTTGGCTCAGTGGGATGTCTCAAAGGGTGCCACTCGAGCTTGAGTGGACCAGCACGCCTGTATTTTCCTGAGCTAAATATTGACTGGTGGTGAGGTCCGAGAGAAGCTGGAAGGGATAAGTAATATTTAATCCAGCTGATGTTTGTCCATGGGATCAGGTGAATGTTTTCTCGCTGCTACTGAATACACAGCCCCTGAGAAGGGAACAGCTACTTAGGGTCGGAGTCTTTTGGAGATGTATCACTGGTCCCAGGACAAGTGCCAGAGAACTCTGTAGCTGAACTTGGGAAAGCAGTACCAACTAATGCTCCTCCAGGAAGTGGGGTGAAAGAGAAGGTGATGGGTTCATATTTTCATTGATGCAGTTACTATCCCTGGAATAGTTGTTGAAAATGATTTTTTTGCCCGGGGGGGGCAAATTATTTCAGACAAGTTTGGGTTATCATGGGAGGCAATGTCTAAACTACTGTGAGAAATTGGGTCGTTGGTTAAATGGTGGGTAACCCCTAATCAAGCAACAGCCACACTCCTTGTCAGAGTGAACTACAAAGTCACTAAGTTAACGTGTGCAACCCTCTGGTAGCTTGGCACAAAGACAGTCAGGCTTAACTTAAATGGAGTGTGTAAAGTATGCAGAACACAAACAGTAATAATGTAAAAACACAACACAAGAAAAATCCCACACCAATTTAGAAAAATATACATTTTTTTCAATTATTTGACACCAAAACAACAAAAATCCAATTAGTAGAACCGGAATTAAGTATAAGGTAAAAAATAGTGCCTAAAAGATCAAAGCACCAACTGCAGACAGCAAGGCGTGCGAGGCCGGGTAAAAGTTGGAAAATATGGACGACCGCAATGGGTCGGATATAAAGAGTGAATTGGGCCTGCCAGCACTTACCTTTGGACCTAAAAAAAAATTCAGAGAAAATGATCTGAGAAGGTAAAGTTGAATATTGCAAGGCAGCAGAAGGTGTCTGACAAGGGAGCGTCATCGTCAGGGAGCTGCTGGATGAAGCTGTGGTGAAGGATTCTTTGTTCAAACTTAGTCACTTTTTCTGAAGTATAAAATGTCCAGCGGGACGAGGCTGGAGGCTGTAGCCAATGAGAGTTCTACAAGGCTGAATATCCCTCGGGCGAAGGACCGCTGAATAGGACTTGCTGCTGTGGAGAACGACGTAGCGGGAGGTACCACAAACACAGGTGATGCACCTTTGGTGGATAGACAAGCAGGTTGGTCCCAGTCTCCACTTGGTTTCTCCAGCAGTTTCTACCCAGACATTTTTTAAGTCACAAGTTTTGGATTTTAGCTATCTGAGTACCATTAGCACCACCACCAAGGGTCTATGACTAGAGGAACATAAGTAGGGGGTTAGGACTCTCAGGTTGGGTTTAGGTTCAGGTTCAATATGGCTGTTGCCTTTTCTGGCTCTGAGGCTCTGATCAGGAGACCAGCCAACTGGCCTCTGAGGGTTCATGGTAGACCTCAGGCAGCAAAGCAGTTCTTCCAGGTGCAGCAAGGCAGTTGTTTGGAATACACGTGAACAGCAGCAGGCAGTCCTCTGACAGTCCTTCTGCAGGTCTAGAAATTGAACTTAAGAGTGGTGTGGGAGTCCCATTTTTATACCTGGTGCCCCCTTTGAAGTAGGAGAAGTATTTAGAGAATTCCCTTTGAAATGCTTCAGGTTTCCTGCTTCCTGCCCTGGCCCCAAGCTGGCTGCATGAACAATGCGATGCGATCAGGCTGCAGAAATGCCAACTAGACACCAAGGATTTTTTTTTTTGTATTTGTGTGAAGGGCGCTCCCCGGAGGGAAAAATAATAATTAGGCCTTTTCTGCCCCCAGAGGGTCAGAATCCACTAGACACCAGGGATAGTTTTTTTTTCTTCTATTTTTTTCTTTGTGTCATAAGGGGAGCAACCCTTTAGGCAAGGGTTGCTCTCCTGGGGGCAATAATTTTACTAGGCTTATTCTGCCCTCCATGGGGGCAGATCGGCCTATATTGATTAGTCTGATCTGCCCCCAGGGGGGCAGAAGCCATTAGGCACCAGGTATTTTTTGAAAAATGTATATTGATGAGGGGCGCAAACCCTTAGGCAAGGGTCGCTCCTGGGGGCGGATTGGCCCATTTCTATTAGGCCGATCTGCCCCCGGGGGGGCAGAAGCCACTAGACACCAGGGTTTGATGTGTGTGTTTTGTTTGGGGGGCAGCCCCTTGGGCAAGGGTCGCTCCCCATGGGGGCACTTTATTCTTGGCCATATCGGGGCAGATTTTTGGAAGGCCCATATGCCCCAAGGGGAGCAGATAGCCCACCAGAGACCAGGGAAGATTTTTTTTTCAAAATAAGAGGGTGGGGGTATGGCCATACCCCCACCCCAAATAAATGGGCCCAAAGTTGTTCTGCCCACCAGTGGGCAGATGGGGCAATTACCCCTAATCCACACCTGGGGTTAGGGGGTGGGCAGAAAGTCTACTAGCTGCCAGGGAATTAAAAAAAAGACAGAAAATAGTGGGGTGGTGGCTACCAACCAGTATGGGCCTGGTTTTGGCCCCACCCCAACTGAAGGGGGTAACAGTCTTTCAGCTTTCCCCCGCACACTAAAACATCTTATCCCACAGCAAGCAAGAGAAAATTTGATTATTTTGGGTTTTGGTTTTACATTTGGGCCATGACAGCTTGGCTAACTCTCAAAATCGTCCCACTTGGAATGGTGAGGGCTGCACTTTTTGGACTTTGGGATGCTGCCATGTAGAAAAATCCACAAGACCTAGACACATCTAAAAGTTAAACATCTGGGTGAGTCCAGGGTGGTGTGCTTCACATGCACCCGCACCATTTTCTTACCCACAATGCCCTGCAAACCTCCAACTTTGCTGGAAATCACACATTTTTTCCACTTTTTTGTGATGGAACCTTCCGGAATCTGCAGGAACCAACATAATTCCCACCACCCAGCATTGTCTCATCTATACCGATAAGAATTCTGCTGCACTTGTCAGCCTAAAAATGTTTTTTTTCAAACTGCCCTTTTGGACCCGCTTTTGGTTCCCCTTAATTTCAACATGTTTTTGGCTCTTCCCTGTCACAGGCACTTAGCCCACCTACACAAGTGAGGTATCATTTTTACCGGGAGACTGAGGGGAATGTTGGGTGGTAGGAAATTTGTCCCGGTGCAGTGATCCCACACAGAAATGTGGGAAAACTTTGATTTTTTAACTAAATTTGAGGTTTGCTGAGGATTCTAGGTAAGAAAACACTGGGGATCCACTGAAGTCACACCTCCCTGGACTCCCTCAGGTGTCTAGTTTTCAGAAATGTCTGGGTTTGGTAGGTTTCCCGATATGGCTGCTGAGCCCAGGACCAAAAACGCAGCCCCCCCCCCTCAAAAACAGGTCGTTTTGTATTTGATAATTTTGATGTGTCCAGATAGTGTTTTGGGGCATTTCCTTTTGTGGGCACTAGGCCTACCCACACAAGTGAGGTACCGTTTTTATCAGGAGACATGGGGGATCGCTGGGTGGAAATTTGTGGCTCCTCTCAGATGCCAGAATTTTCTGTCACCGAAATGTGAGGAAAAAGTGTTTTTTTGGCCAGATTTTGAGGTTTGCAAAGGATTCTGGGTAACAGAACCTGATGAGAGCCCCACAAGTCACCCCATCTTGGATTCCCCTAGGTGTTGTGTTTTTTTGTTTTGCATTTGATGGTCATGTATAAAATGTACCATCATTTTGGTTCACAAGCGTGCAGCTTCCCCTTCCATTTCAAACACAGGTATAGGAATCTACTTGTATAACCAGTCTACCTTCTCTGTATTCTACCAGATAAGGATGGAAAGGCCCTAAAATATTTCTGTTGCTAGGATAGTGCGAAAGATTTTCAAAACATTCCCTCCCTCTTGTGTTTGCAAACATAGTCTGCTTCATTGTGTAATTAGTCTGATGTGAATCATACGGGCATCTGGGCATGTTTGTTCCTCTATGAGAAATAGTACCAGGTTCCTTCTTTCTTAAATAGCTTATTACGATATCTTTCATAATTTTCTCAGCATGTTTTGTCAGCCTTTTCAGGAAACTACCAACATATCCAATCCTGCAGCTTTTTTCTCCTATGAGAACTGTGCTGGGGAATTCATTTTATTCATTTCTACAACAAGCTAAACTTTCAGAATGTCAATTACAGTTTATGATTATTCTGTTGTGACAACTTTTTCGTCCGCTATAGCTTTTGGGTTAGTTGCTGATTCAGTTAACTTGGATCTTTGCTCATAGTTTGTGTAGCATGCCCGGGATAACTGATTATATGGCTGTGTCCTCCTTTGCACTGCTTCACTTGACATACAATTCTAATCGCACCATTATCTGACTCTCTCTTCCTTTTCTTTTTTACCAGCCCAGTCAGATTCTTTCTCCAATACCTGCACTAAATTGCCAAGCAAAGGCTATTTGACTCTAGGAGATTCCAGGTAATCCTATATTTTGTGCCTTCAGTTGCTGGACAGCCCCAGTAGAGGCAGAGTAAGTTTCCTATCCTGTATCCTCACTACTCCAGAAGTGCAATGGAATATTCTTAACCTCAGTAGTAGACAGACATCCACTGTGGCTTCTTGTGACCTCCTGGGCCCCAGCTTTCATCTGCATTTATTTAGTGTTGGTCCAGCCTCTTTTTTTCGGTTTGCTAAGTTTCAAAGTACAAATCCTTGTAGATTCCGCAACTGATGAATATCCTTCAGACGCTGGACTGGATCCAAAACATTTTTCCCTGCAGTAGTTCTCCATCGCCACTGGGTGGCAGCACGCTGATTCAGCCAAACTCCTCCAGCCCCAGATGTAAAGACATCTGAGTGCAGAAGGTGTCAACTGGCAGACTGACATCAGTTCTTTGTTTCATCTGCGTAGTTCTGGAGCCCTTCTTGGTTCTTTGGTAATGACATTGCTCACCTTTTCCGCAACCGGGTGAAACATTCCCTTTTTCTTACATGTCGGCTTCAAGATATGTTTCCACAAAATGCGTCATGAGAAGGAGAAATCCCCTTTTTCCTTCAGAAAATGGATCCCACCGTTTGGCATATCATTCCCTGGCTCTTCCATATCATTGGAGCTGGTTACAATATTTAAAAAGATGAAAACTAAGTTCCCAGCTCTGTTGGATGGCCTTGCACAAGTGAAGGTCTTTCGGATAGCTATTGCTTTACCTGTTCTGGATATCTACGTTACCTTTAGGGCCACTCCTCAGCAGTGGACCAGATCCTGCTGTATGGCAATTTCATATGCTCAACTCCAAAGCCACCTGACTGTATGCCTCCACAGGCTCTGGCCGCATTGTCTTCAAAGAAGCTGGTGCCCTCCAAGACATTATGAGCTTGGTGCACCTCCAACGGTGACACCTATGCCACCATGGGAGCCCATTTCACCGCTGTCCTCTAAGTCGGCTGAAATCGGCTGAATTGCAAAAGAGAAAGTTAATGCCTGTTTTGAAGATAAGCCCTTGGAGCAGTATCTTCCGAGGACAGACGGTTGTGATGTGGGAAAAAACTATCCAACAGGAATCCACAACAGAAAAAAGTGTGAGTTTTACCTTAAATGGTCGCCAAGGGCCTGATGCCAGGCAAAAAGGTAAATTAACTTCACTTTGATTCGTTGCCTTACAAATTTGGGGCAAATGTTGAACTATAATGGGCTCTTAGTTGGAGAACTGGCCCTAGGACTGGTTATAAGCAGTACCGTCCAGCATGTGCAGTATTTGTTGATTTACTTCAGGAGCTCTGGTTGCCAACGTAGAGGAAAGTGAGACCTGAGGCAGAATTCTTGCCTGTCTCTCTAGGGCAAAGTATAGAGAATAAAGAACCCTCAGGACAAAAAAATACAGGGAGTGCAGAATTATTAGGCAAGTTGTATTTTTGAGGATTAATTTTATTATTGAACAACAACCATGTTCTCAATGAACCCAAAAAACTCATTAATATCAAAGCTGAATATTTTTGGAAGTAGTTTTTAGTTTGTTTTTAGTTTTAGCTATGTTAGGGGGATATCTGTGTGTGCAGGTGACTATTACTGTGCATAATTATTAGGCAACTTAACAAAAAAAAATATATACCCATTTCAATTATTTATTATTACCAGTGAAACCAATATAACATCTCAACATTCACAAATATACATTTCTGACATTCAAAAATAAAACAAAAACAAATCAGTGACCAATATAGCCACCTTTCTTTGCAAGGACCCTCAAAAGCCTGCCATCCATGGATTCTGTCAGTGTTTTGATCTGTTCACCATCAACATTGCGTGCAGCAGCAACCACAGCCTCCCAGACACTGTTCAGAGAGGTTTACTGTTTTCCCTCCTTGTAAATCTCACATTTGATGATGGACCACAGGTTCTCAATGGGGTTCAGATCAGGTGAACAAGGAGGCCATGTCATTAGATTTCCTTCTTTTATACCCTTTCTTGCCAGCCACGCTGTGGAGTACTTGGACGCGTGTGATGGAGCATTGTCCTGCATGAAAATCATGTTTTTCTTGAAGGATGCAGACTTCTTCCTGTACCACTGCTTGAAGAAGGTGTCTTCCAGGAACTGGCAGTAGGACTGGGAGTTGAGCTTGACTCCATCCTCAACCCGAAAAGGCCCCACAAGCTCATCTTTGATGATACCAGCCCAAACCAGTACTCCACCTCCACCTTGCTGGCGTCTGAGTCGGACTGGAGCTCTCTGCCCTTTACCAATCCAGCCACGGGCCCATCCATCTGGCCCATGAAGACTCACTCTCATTTCATCAGTCCATAAAACCTTAGAAAAATCAGTCTTGAGATATTTCTTGGCCCAGTCCTGACGTTTCAGCTTGTGTGTCTTGTTCAGTGGTGGTCGTCTTTCAGCCTTTCTTACCTTGGCCATGTCTCTGAGTATTGCACACCTTGTGCTTTTGGGCACTCCAGTGATGTTGCAGCTCTGAAATATGGCCAAACTGGTGGCAAGTGGCATTGTGGCAGCTGCACGCTTGACTTTTCTCAGTTCATGGGCAGTTATTTTGCGCCTTGGTTTTTCCACACGCTTCTTGCGACCCTGTTGACTATTTTGAATGAAACGCTTGATTGTTCGATGATCACGCTTCAGAAGCTTTGCAATTTTAAGAGTGCTGCATCCCTCTGCAAGATATCTCACTATTTTTGACTTTTCTGAGCCTGTCAAGTCCTTCTTTTGACCCATTTTGCCAAAGGAAACGAAGTTGCCTAATAATTATGCACACCTGATATAGGGTGTTGATGTCATTAGACCACACCCCTTCTCATTACAGAGATGCACATCACCTAATATGCTTAATTGGTAGTAGGCTTTCGAGCCTATACAGCTTGGAGTAAGACAACATGCATAAAGAGGATGATGTGGTCAAAATACTCATTTGCCTAATAATTCTGCACTCCCTGTAAGTCTCATCGCCATATGAAGTTTGACGTGACATCAGGGAACATTCCAGCGGGGCTAGGGGCTTGTCATTGGTGTTCTCAAGGGAGATACTTGTCTGTCATAAAGCTCTTGCACAGAAATGTCAAGCAGAAAACTGAGACTGATAACAATATTTTTTTTAACAATTGGACTTACAAGAATGCATGTATAGGTAGGAATGTGGACATGCAACATTGGATGCTTAAATCAGACGTGCAAAACTCTGTACTAACAGCGGTAGGCACAAGTTATGGATCTCACCCCTATGTTTCAGAGACACCCAGAAATTGATAATTTGAAAGAGTCTATAGACTAGAAGAGTAACCGTGCCAGCACAAAGGTAACTTTATACTACTTTACTGTACGGGTCCCTTTCCTTGATTATATGCTTAACCAAAATAACCATTGTGTGTCTAAGCGCTGTCTTGTTGCTTCACAAAGGCAGTAAATACCTTTAGACCATGTGGGCTGAATCATTTCATATTGTGCTTAGAAGCAGGGGAGTTGTTACATAAGCATTATGTTGGTACTGTTTAGTGCAAGTGCATGGGTGAGACTGAGAACTGTTGCCAGCATCCCAACCTGGAAAGTAGCAAGTGGGGGGTGTGAACCCCCCACCCCAAATACTCAAGGTGATGAAACATCTTTGAAATCTATATCAATATATCAACACATACAATTCCCCAAGAGTCATCCACAACGCCATGACTGTGGTTGGCTAGTGTCTGTGATAGGATAAATCTGCGTGCTGTGATTTGCGGGTGAATTCAGCTCAGTGTATTTTACGTCCTAGTTTACCACTGTCTCTTAGGCTGGTGGTAAAAGTAGCCACAGAACCGAGGCACTAACAAGTGCAAAAATCCTTTTCACCTGTTGAATTGGATATTAAAATTAGGATAAGTCTTTCACCAACAGGAAGTTGTGTAGCAACCTTTTTTCCTTGGGATTTAGCACATAACACTAAAAGAAGCCCCTGTAGAAAATATAAAGACCACACATATATCATAACATTTTTCTGTAGAAGTTCCTGCAAACCTGCCTCAGTTTTCCCTCAAAACGAAGGGCCTGATTTAGATGTTAGTGGTAATGGTCCCTCCGTCGGAATTTCGACTGAAAACCTGTCTGCCGCCATGGCGGTCCGCCTGCCATATTTAGATGTTGGAGCCGAAAGCCTGCATTCGAACCACCGCCTCCTCCCAGAAACACTGCCCGCGTCAACGGCGGGAGAGGGAAAAGTGGATGCCGGGTGGACCCAGCCACCCTTCCCGCCGCACAGATTTGGATGTGCCTTACCACCAAGCAAAAAGGGGCGGTCCGACCTCCACCTTTGAGTTGGCAGATTGCGGGGGGGGGGGGGAACGCACCTTTTTTTCCCCCATTCCACCTCCGTCTACGACTGGACAACACCTGCCATCACTGCTTCCCCCGTCCCACAGGGAAACCACTACCCCCCCTTTGCCGGACTCACAGGTAGGGATGCCGCTTTGCCATGGTAAATTGGGTGGGCACTGCACAGGAGGTCGGTACCACTCCAGGCATATGCTTGTCACAGTAATTTTTTTAAATCACTGTGGCATGCTTATGTAGGGGAGACAATTGTGTCACACATTACTTGGGACACACTGGCACAACACACACGACACACATACATAACTGTCATTGTGGTTTCACCATTCATTGCCAAATGAATGCTGGCACCACAATGACAGTACACTCACACTTGACAACGGTGTCCATGTGTGTGCATTGCAAGGGGACCTGTACTGGTAGGTTTGTGCTATCTGTTCTGTATGTGAGTTAGTGGATGTGTGTGTGTGTGTGTGTGGATTGCCTGGTTGAGGTGGAGGGAGCTGGAGTCAGTGGTGTGGTTGTGTCAGTATGTGTTTCATTTGAATGTGACATCGATGTTGTGTATGTTGTGTTGCCTGTGACACATTCAGGTGAGGTGAGTGGTGTTGTTGTGTGACAGACGTTGTTATGATGTGTGTAGTTGTGCCTTTGTGTGAGTGTATTTGTGTAGCTGAGTGTGTAGTTGTGTTGGTTGTTTTGGTTGTGTCGTATGTGGGTACAGTGTCAATGGTGTGTGTGTTGTGTCATGGATGTATGTCAATGTTTGTTTTCAGCATGTACGGGTTGTGTTGGAATTGTAATGAATGATGGTGTGTATGTAGTGTGTTGTGTAGTGTGCAGTGCAGGGGAACACATAGGGATAAGGGACAGTGTGTGTGTCAATTACCTCTATTCCATAGCCTGTGCCATTGTACAAAGTCCATTGAGTCCCGCCGCATTCTCCCTCTGTCAGAAATCCATCGCCAGTCCTCTGCCTGCAGAGCTGTAACATCTAAATACTGCGGGCGGAACACCTTCGGCCTGACGGTCTTCTCGGGACCGCTGCCAACGCGGCTTGGCGGTAACACCGCCAAGATCTAAATCAGGCCCTTACTTTTAGTAGACTAAAATATGTATAAATTGGTTGACTGCTTATATATAGTTAAAACCTCTTCTATTTGTTGTCCATTTAGGATAAACATTGGTGGTGGTAATGAGGGGCTTCTTGAAGACGGTAATCTATACTTACTTCGGGAGTGTATTAATGAAGGTTTTGCACAGTAGGAGATCTGCCTTCTAGTCTTTTTAATGTATTTAACGTTTTTATAAAGCGCATTAGCATCGAGGGCATTCAGCCGCTTTACAATTAACAGATACCTGTACAAATAAGTGGAGTGCATTAAAAATCGTAAGTGCGATAAATCACAAGTATAGCTGTATACCTGGCAGTAGGGCCACCATTGAGTAGACCCAGAGGGAAGAGGAACAAGTAGAGGGGAGAGGCAGCATTCAGTTGAAGAAGGACTATTGCAGGGGTCTCCAACCTTTTCTGTAATAAGACCTACTTATGTTGAATTTAAGTCATTGCGAGCTGCTAATATTATTAGAGTTTTAAAAGTGACCCCATGAGAAAGGTTTACAAAGTGTGCATATGCAAGATTGCTAGCCGTAATGTCCTCAGTGCATCAGGCAGGGATGCTGGCAGTAATGTAAAAAAGTGCTTTCTCAAAGTGAAATGCCTCTACATGTGTAATACATAACAGCCATATGGGCAATGTCCCTGGCACCAACCTAATTATATTACTAATAAATTTCCCCAACTCTGCATGATGGATCAATCAAATATCAGCTTTAAAAATATTTTGAATTTCAACAGTTTTTCTCCAAAAATCAGCTTATGAGTTCTGAAAAGGTACATATTTTCATCTCTAATGCACACTTTTCAATTAAAGTATGCATACATTAATGTAACCATTCAAAAAGTCTAATTTAGTAGTATAGGCTGGTCACATGAGAGGTACGTTCAGGGAGCAGGAGAGCTACCCGTAGCTCATGAGCTACTCGTTGGAGAAGCCTGGGCTACTGGAAGGTAATATTAGCTGAAGCAGAGATGGAAGAGGAGTGTCTTTGGCCACCTCCTGAAGTGGGCAATAATGCTACGTATTAAGTGCTAGCATGCTTTGACCCCAACTGTTAGGAACACTATTAATGGAGGTCTTCTTCAGGGCCAAGGTCATGTTTCCTTCTCAGGACACAATACCCATCAAATGTGGTAGATCACTGGGAAGGGGCAGCTCACAATACAAGAACTCGCTCATGCAGTTTGATGTCTGCCTTGGGATTTGAACGTTACCGCCCAGATCCGCAGTGCGGGGATCCAGCAATTTGCAACACCCTAGTCACTGCTCCAGGAGTTACTGTGCGTGCTGTGGCTGTGGTGTGCACTGTGGGAAGTAAACCTTCATCAGTGCTTCCCTTTAATTAACTTATTTATTATATTTTAATATGTACTCTTAATGTACATAACTGTGTTTAGTTGCTGAAAAACAACTGTTTTGGGGTATATTGAACAACCGAGGGCCAAAACCAAAACAGCAGTGATATACACTATAAAAATGGACCCATTTTGGTTTTGTTAGTAAGGCCTGTATTTCATGCATAGTACCGTAACTGTTTGTTTCTCCATGTTGTGAAGAGGGAATATGGGGTCCCAAGAATAATCCCTCGTCATATTCCCAGAAACACAAGCTGGGCAATTGTACATCCTATTTGCTCCACTCCGATTGGCCTCTCCCTACCATCTGAGGATAATGCGCCTTGAGACCCTAACGCGGTGAGTAGTGCGCTTTATAAATCCTTTGATTGATTGATTGATTCCCATCTATTTGAATATCCCTGGTCCAAGATGGGCACTTGTGAGCAATAATCTTATCTGAATACCATCAGCCAAACAAGTTTTATGCCACCTTTAAAGTCAGAGGGCAGCGTCATGAATAGATCTTTGCTTTATCTAATATTGGCTCTATTCCTCTTATTCCTGTCTGTGGGGGCACCAAGTTGATTGCTGCCAAGGGTCCTTGTGAGGAACCTCCCAAACATTGGCTGTCTGGCTTCAAGATTCTGGACTCAGCACTCATCCTGCAGTATAGCATGACTTGCTCAGATATAACAATCAAACCAGAAGGTGTTGCCTATGCAGAGCCCCAAACATGTTGCCAACTTGCAGATCTTCTTGAGTGCCATGATCGTGTCTCCAACAATGGCAGTGGGGCCTATGTTTTCTCATCCTTCCAATGCTGATAAAATGAGTAAAAGTAACACCTGTAGCTGAGAGTCCCGGGGAATAGTAAAACTGTGGTATTAGGCACTATAAGCATTGTTTGGCTAAACACCTCAGGAGTGGTGCTGTGCAGTTTTTCACAGCTTTGACTTCTCATATGTCTCTTGCTCTCCCACACAAACCTTAGGCAGTCCTATTCAGTGATCTACCCAATCACATATTTCCATACACACCAATGACAACTAGGCGTCTCTAGGCTGTTCTACCTGCTCTATTCTATTGCTGTATTGACCCTATCATTTAACCCACCTTCTCTAGGCAGTGCCACAGGTCTTCCACATGTAGGGCCACAAAGAATCAGACACTGGGCACACTCATGCCCTTCCTACCTTGGCTGAACACTGCTGAGGAATTTAGCTCATAAGGGTGTGACACTTACACAAAAATGGAATTTCATCACAGCAAATGTGCAAAAAGAAATAGGACAAGTCAAAGGCTAAGGAATAATAAAAAAGCAAATTAAAAAAACTATAAATGTACTTTTTTAACTTTAATTTTATTATTATTTCTTAAATACGGCTAATGCCTGCAAATCTACTGACATAACCTAAATCAGTGTTAGTCGTCCTACGAGCTGAAAATATAACTTTTCTTCTTTTTCACAGACTCTGATACAGCTGTATATGATCCTCCAGGACCTGTGAACATTTTGGAGACATTGAAGGCGTTGGCCCTTTTAGGAAGAGGCGTCCAGTTCCTGGAGATGGGAAAAGAGAAGGAAGCACTGATGAACCTGCAGCTCTGCTTGCAGGTGTCTCCAGGTATTTGCACAGGCAGTAGAACTGGGTGCAGATAAATGGGCTGACTGAGAAGATATATGTGAAAGCAGATTGCCTGGTGTGAGAGAGCGCCTTTCATGTGGTCACTCCCATTTTTTTGGGACTGATAATGCTGGTTTTTTAACTCTCCACACTAGGGTACTGTTATCCAATCCCCAGTGTTTGTACTTTGACCCCTAAAACATGGTAAAGTTAGCTGCCTCCTAATTGGCATATTTAACTTCCCAAGAAGGCCATGTTATATGGTGCAGGGAATACACCAATGGCATGGACTTGTTAAATGTCACCTGTAGTCTCCAAGCCACCTTGTGCCACCCACTAGGCTGACAAAGGAAACATGGCTTCAGGCCTACCTGTGTGCCTTGACATCTGCAGCTTTTAAAACTGCAGATGAACTGGTCAAAATAATCCAAACTTGTCAAAATAACCCTTTTTGACAGGAAAGAATCCTTAGTTTAAATATTAAATACGTCACCTGTAAGTAGGCTTTGTATTAAAGGTGTATTTAAAGGTGATACATGCAAAAAAATGACCTTGGCATGTACCTAGAGTGTTTACCACCCAAAAACTATTTTCACTGTAAGGGGCTGTAGCTGTCATGTGACATAAACTAAAGTTCAGAATAAAATAACTCATCTATCTCCAGTTTGGGACAATTTACTGGAACACTGTTTTTAATGTTGAAGTCAGATTTGTAATAAATATTTAGGGAAAGTGGCTTTTAAAGAAAGTTTTACTTTGTCTGTCTGAACCTCCATCTGTCAGCACGCTAATTAGGATTATCCTGCTGATAGATGATCGTGCCAGCCAAACATCCTGTGCCATGCATTCTTTTCCACGCATGACTTTACCACCTTTACTACGCAAATGCCTTTACCGTGGTAATTTTAGAGCTCAAGGATGGGTAGTGGTAAAGAGAAGTAAAGATAATTTTAGGGTTTGGGTTTTTTTTTCTACTCAGCTCCTTTTTGGATAGTTTCAGAGTGATCCGTCAAGCAGGCGGGGTGCAGAATGCTAATCCCCCATGCAATTTCCAAGGGGAGTTTTCAAATTTAGCAGAATTCTAAATCTTGGTCCAGAAAGAGTGCTTTTGGTGTAAATCCATTCAGTAGTTTTTGAGAAATTAAGGATTAAAAATGTTGGGCCCAATTCACAAAGGTTAAGTTAGACGAAAAGTCTAACTTAGATCAAAAGTCTTTTTGGTATTCACAGAGGTAAGTTACTACTACTAACAAATACTAGTAGTAAAGTTACTAGTAGTAACTTTATCTTTGTGAATACTAAAAAGTAGTAAAGGTAGACTTTTAGTCTAACTTTACCTTTGTGTATCAGGCCCTTTGTGTATCTAGACCGCTGGGCTGAAGTTAAAAATGTAAGCATTCTGATTGACTGAGAGGGCTTCCTCAGAGCGAGCACTCATTTTGGCTGGCTGCAACATGAAAATACATATTGCAGCCGCTATTACAGGATTCTGGGACTCGGTCCCCTGTCCTGAAAATGTTTTTCAGAAAGAGTATAAGGAGACAGGGTAGGGATACCCTGCCTCCCACCCAGCCCTTTTGGGAAGGGACTTCCTGAGGCAGAAAAGCAAAAAGAAATGTTTTTTTTTTTTTTTGCAAGGATCCCGCATGACTCCCACAGGATTGCGGTAAAACTAAAAATAGCGGCAGTCGCCATTTAAAAAAAAATAACCACTTCCAAGTGGGCCAGAGGTTAAACCAGCGTTGTGTTTTAAAAAATATATATATTATGGGGAAGGGGCATGCTAGGCTCCGTCCCAAGCTGATATCTGCCTCAGGGACTCCTTCCCCCCAGAGCCTTGTGCACTTATAGAAGGAGGCGGATGCGTGGCTGATCTCAGCCCCAGGGACCCCAGCCCTCAGGCCAGCTACATTTTTAGAAGGGGGGGGCATTTTTTTCTTTTTAAACAGTAAGTCTCATGGGTCATTAAATTCATGACCCAACTATATTTTTTTTAAGCACTACAAGATGGAGGTCTATGATCTTCAGCTGGACTGCAGAGCCTCCTTGTGGTGGGTTCTATGGCTGCAGTTGTGGCCTGAGAAATGTTAACAAAAAGACTCAGGCATGTTGATTTTGTTCCTAAATAAAGTTTTATTAAAAAAATTATAAAACAATTACTTTGAAATATTTTTTTAATCTGTCAGTTTATAACGTATACTCTTGAATATAGTTATTAGTGACTTTCTAATTAAAAACAATAGGTCTGCTTTAAATATGTTGATGTGCTAACTCCATGATTAAGCCACTAGACCTGCTGATAATTTGACAAAGCTAGTAGGTCTGCCTTACCTTAAAATAACACCCACACTGAAGTCCAGCAGGTTATCTGGTCTCCAGATAGTATACTTGCTTCAGCGCTTGCACTGCTGCTGCCCGATGAAGATCAGCCAATGATGTGAGTACTTACGAGGGCACCGCTCTCCAGATGACACCGGTAGAAGGTGTAGATCCCTCATTGGAGGTCTGTAATGTCCCTGAGACCTCCACAAAAGAACAGGGGGCACGCCGTCGTACCCTTGCAGAGCACACTTCCGAGTGCTACACTGCAGCGACCAGTTTGCCCAGGCCAACCACAATTTCAGAATGGTGCGCAGTCCCTTCCTGGGGGCAGTAAATACTCCTTGTGCACAACAGAGCCCTCTGGCAGTGTGCACCATGCGGTCCAGCATCTCCATCCCACGTTCCTG
Organism: Pleurodeles waltl; assembly: GCF_031143425.1. NCBI lineage: Eukaryota > Metazoa > Chordata > Amphibia > Caudata > Salamandridae > Pleurodeles > Pleurodeles waltl. The sequence goes on from NC_090436.1 coordinate 60,292,180, forward strand.
CAAGCGGAGCTCTAAGTTGCTGAAGTGTGGTACCAGTAGATATACTAAAGTGTGCCTTTGAAGTTAGGGGTGGTTCAAAGGGTTGCCCTTTGAACCACAGATGTCTCCCTAAATTTCAGTCCTGTCTGTCATAGGGCCATGGAATGCCTGGAATGGAAAGATCGTTATCTTTTGTGGGGCCATGATCTGGCTCCGAGAGGCAGAGTGTCAAAACCTCTCTCTCCAGTCTATCAAGCCAGGCCCTCAACTGGTAGAGACCTGTCATTCCGGTTGCCCACATTTATTGCTGGTGCTGGGGAATGCACAGATGTGCTTTCACCAGCCTCCAGTGAAATGAAGTTGGAATTAAAAGGCACCAAAGGAGAGTTTTTAAAACATAGAAATGCCCACTTCTTAGAAGTGGCATTTCTAGAGCATTACTGACAAAACCACCTTTACCATGGGAAGGAGTTTGTCTTTATGAATCCAGTGATAGTAAACATCATGAGGCTGTTCCACTGCAATCCACTGTTGCAGTTCAGGATCACTTGTAACCTATCCCCATGTTAACCTATGGGCAGGGCATCTCTCATGTTTAGTGAAAACAGAAAGAGTATAAGAGGACATGGGCACATGTTCTCTGGCGCACTCACAGTCCTTCATGGGCAGGCTGGACGCAAGTAATAGGACACCACACAGGTGCAAGTGCGACCATTCAGGTCTTGTTTGGCATAGCTAGGAAAGTGTGCAAGCTTTCATACTGTATTCACAGTGGGAAAGCACGTAGGGCCCCAGAGGCACTTAAAGAGAATCAGCAAAACCGTGTAGAAAAAGCAAAAGGTTTGGGGAAACACTACCTCAGCGCGTCAGGTCTAAAGCACTTTGCCCACTAGTGTCATTAAATTTGATTTAAGCATTACATTGGATTTAATGCACTGATTTCTTGAAGTACCTGGACTTAGGATGGGTGCAGGCTGGGGAGATGGTGGGGCTGAGGGGGCCTTAAGGCTCCCCCTGCAGCGTTAAAAATTCTATGCGGTACCCTGGATGGGGAACTGGGCACCCCACTATTTGAAGAAGAAAAAAAGGCCCACTTTGCTGGCTTCTGCGCTGCCCATGGGGACACTTGCACAGACCCGGTGGCACCCGATAAAAATAAAGATCTGGGTGTCCCAAGTGGGCACCGGGACGCCCAAAAAATAATTGTAAAACACTACTGAATGAATACAAAATGAGCTGCAGTATTCGCTCATTTATTATTCACTGCTTCTTGCAAGAAGTACCCCATAATGCCCTGCAAAGGCTTTTTAAATATATTTCTGGAGCAGGTTGGTGTCTCTAAAAGGTGCAGGGGAACCCCAAGCATTTATTTTAATGTTGTGGGTATCTGCAGGGAGTGCAGCAGCCCCCAGCAACATTAAAAAAAGCACGTCTCCTAGGCCATCAACTCCTTGAACCAAGCAGAGCTTACCATAGTCTTTTATAAAGCACTCGTAGCTGAAGCTCTATTCTCTTCAGCTGAAGTGCAGAGTCCCTTTGTAGGTGATTCTATGGCTGTACTTTGTAGTTTGATAGATGTTTAAAAGAGACCCAAAGACACGTTGATGATTTTTTTTTTTTATCTTTATTAATTTTTTGTATGACAATCACTTTTATTAAACATTGCTCTGTGTAAATTAATGAAATATATATTATTGGTGTTTTTTTGACAAAGACAATACATGTGCTTTATATTTGTTGATATCCTGCTCCTTTATCAAGCCAATAGGCCCACTTTTAATATCTTGGTATTCTGACCCTTTGACAAAGTCAGTAGCTTAGCCTTAATTAAAATTCCACCCTTTATATGCAGCCGTGCGCACCAGTGAAGGTTTGGATGCCACACCTTGTCCACCAACACCCTCCCCTCTGCGCACAGCTTTTGCGCAGCATGCTGTTGGCTGCCTGCCGACACAGCATGCTGTTGGCTGCCTGCGAGGGCTTGAATGAACAGCTGAAGGCAGCATGGTGTTGGTGTCACTTTACAATGAAAACAAAATCCAAAAAATTCACTGAAAAAAAACAAAGTATGAAGTGACAATCTAGTTATGTGCTAATGTCAGTGGAAACATACTAATTTAAACAAACAGAACCGCTGCAATTGACCTTTTATAGTTCTCGCAAGTAACTATTACTGGTGACCTATAGGTTTTACTTACCTTACATATGTATACGTGGTAAAGGCATGCATGGTAAGGCCATCTGCGTGGTAAAGGCTGTGTGCAAAATGCATGTGTGGTAAAGGCAGGCATTATAATGACATACATTTCCCATTAATGAGGTGTGAAAACTGCTCCCAGAGCAGAAACAATGGACTGGGCATTTTCACAGGAAGGGCTGGGTTTGAGGTATATGCCACATATCAGCTCAGGAAGAGCAGCTGGGGAGGATTCAGGAAGTTCATTAATGTGAAAGGATTTAGGGTGAGGCCTCTCCTTTTAAAGTTAGGTTTAAGGGGAGACCTGAAGAAGGAAAGCCTTTGTTCTTTAGGCCTTCTGCTGTCAGTTGGGAGCAAGCCCAGTGGAAGTGGGAACTAGTTGCAGCAAAAGTTTGGTATAGCTAAGGAAGAGGAGGGGACTGCTCATGTTCCTAATCACGCCCCTGGGTGGCACACAAGCCACCTCCAAAAGCAGAAAGGCTGTGCTCTCTTGAATTTTACTTAGAATAGTGTACTGTGTGATAGTTGCAGGATATGCTGCACAGAGTGGGAAGGTTTGACCCTGTGAACTTTTTCCTCATTGATTAGGGAATCTCCAGGAGTCACCCCCTCACATCCCACCCACTGGATAGTGAATCCTACAAATGTGATGCCTCATACCCAGCTCATGAGAACACTTTCTGGACCTGCAGAAGGTCAGAAGAGGACTGGTCCTGTGATCAGTGACCTATGTTGACACCTGAAGGGCTGAACCTCCTCCTGCAACTACTTGAGACTAAGAAGTGGACTCCAAGAGTCAGTTGGCTGGCCTCCTCGGTAGCTACAGGGACATAACAAGCTGCAAGTGCCAAGCTGGCCAGTAGCAACTGGACTTGGAATGGACCCTGCTCATGGCTTTTGCTGGAGTTAATCCTGGCCCCTAAGTGTTATCCCTGAGGTCATGAGAGACTTAGAAGTAACCAAGAGAAGCTGTTTCAGAAACTCTGAAAAGTTTGTACATTTTTGGACTTCCAAGACCTCTGGAGCGTCAGCTGGACCTCACAGCAAAGGTGTCCGATTTCTGAGGGACTTCATCAGCAATAGCTTCAGGCTTTTCCTGCTGGAGGATTTGGAGCTGCATAAAAAAGACTAAGGGCATAACGTGCAGAAATGGTTCTGCTGTCTGGAGGTGGTTGTCCCATATACAGAACTATCAGAACCATCATTCTAGCCCTTTTGGTACTGGAGATTGTGTTGGTCAAAGCTGATGTCAATAATGACTTTGTACTTACCAACGGCCAGTAACTACTGGCATCACCTTGTCTTGCTCCGAGTGCCCCACCACTGAAAAATCTCTACAGTGACCGTGAAATTTCAAGGCAGAGGCAACTGAAGTTAAAGCTACCCTTGAGACCCTACATTGGGATCTGACCCGGTGTATTTTTTAGTCCTCAATGATAGCCAAAGGTGGATCCGTAACTGACCCCTGAAAACCAGTGACTAGACATTGTCCCCCAAGTGGACACTGATGACCATACACTGAGGACAATAATGGGAACACCAAGCACTTTTCTTTCTTTTGTTGTTTGGGTGGTGAGATTGTGGAATAGCAAAAGCCTTAAAAGTGGACAGAGACCATTCTTTGGGCACTGCTCTGCTCTTTTCTCAGGCTCATGTGTTGGTCATTGCGTTCTGCATTCTGTATTCCATGTTGGAATCTATTATGATTGGAAGACTGGAAGCTATAGATGGAGGTTAGAGTCCTTACTGATGGAATAAACTTCACTTTAATTTACCTCTGTGCTGACGTCTTGGATTACTCTCCTCTTGGATTACACCACAATTTGGCGATGAGTGGAGAATTACATCCTCCCTTTGGACTTTAACTCCATCTCTCCTTATCTTGAGGATAACATTAAGGTACTGTGAGCCCCACCAGTCAGCCAGACCACTTTAAAACCAAAAACACATAAATGCTACCAAAATTAACCAAGTCAAACAAAAGCATCCCCATAAAATCAGTTGGCCATGGGGCCCAATTTTAAAAAGTAGCTTAGCACCTGACTGATTGATTAAAACTAAGGATACTGAAATATGAGCTTTTCTTTGATGTATGTGGCTTGGGCAGATGGTGTAGAATGAGACTGAAAAAGGGACTGTCACTGAGAGAATGCATGAGCACACAGTTAAACAGTCACAAAAACATGACAGGGAGAAGGGGTAAAATCAATCCTGGTCAGGAAGAAATGCCAATAATATGGCAAAGATGAAGGATAGAGAGTGAGTAAGAAGCAATCTGATGGTATGAGAGTCATATCAGGTCATAACTTATCCATCAAAGGTGCTAGCACCTTCTGGGTTCTGTTGTTTGTAACATTTTTAAATGTACTCATTACATATCTGTTACTAGAATTAATTTTCAGAGTATTGACTGTACTCTGAAGTTATTGAGTAGTATTGAACAAGTTACTTACCTTCAGTAACGCCTTATCTGGTAGCGACACAGACTAGTCACACATTCCTTATCTTAGAATTCTCCTCCAGGCGTCAGACTGGATCTGGCAATTTTTCCTCAGCAGTACCTCTGCACGTCGGTAGAGGGCATTGAGCGACTCCGCAGCGACGTTTTCCCCAGACATGATGTCAGCAGAGTCCATATAGTCCCTCCTCCGACGCGCTGACGTCAGTTTCTTCGGTGACTTGAAGCCGCAGAACAATGCGAAGCCACAGGGAAACTGGCAGTGAAATAGTAAAACAGAGGAATAGTGTAAATGCCAACCAGAAAAGAAAAGACACGTCATGAGATGTACAATAACTGGAAAACACCCCAAATCACCCTAAGCGAGACTGAAGAGCACACAGTTCGCAAGCGGGGGATGGGTGGGTCGATAAGGAATCTGCGGCTAGTCTGTGTCTCTTCCAGATAAGGCGTTACCGAAGGTAAGTAACTTGTTTATCTGATAGAGACAACTAGCCGTAGATTCCTTATCTCAGAATTAGATACCTAAGCAATCCCCCACCCCTCCCCCAAGCCCCCTGTCCCCCCTGAGGAGGGGTGCGAACAGATCACACAGATTCTTGCAAAGAAAAACCTGGTAACACAGAGGAATAACCAGCCTCGAGATGGAGAGGACTAGAGAATAACATAAGTTACTCATATGAAAAAGTGACCACCATATCCACAGGGGAAATGCTAAGGCAGGACTGGTAAGGGAAAGTGACAACAGGAAACTAGGGAGCAACCACACCCATAGAGGAGTGAAAACTGCGAGAAAAAAACATTCAGAGACCGAACCAGAAAATGTGTAAAAGAGGCTAAGTAGAAGAACAAGCGTAAGCGTGCTATACAAACAAACTCACAGTCAGAACGTGAGAGTACCCCAGCAGAGGTGATATGTGACAAGCACACACAAGCCAAGACAGAACACAGGGTCAGGAAGAGTACAGGCAGACCAGCAATGGTTGCCTTAGAAGGAGCAGGCAAAGCAGCTCTAGGCCCCAGTGGAATATAAAGAGGAAAAAGACCAGCAAGGTTCTGCACACAAGTGCAAAGTGTACCGACATACACAAGCTAGGGTATGAGAGAAAGTCAAAGGGATAACACAGAAGCGAAACTGGAACAACAAGGTAGAAGAAATTGAAGGTCTTGTGTGAACCCAGAGCAAACAAATTAATTGAAGGGGAAGAAAATAACCCAGACAATGAAAACTGGCTTGAAAACAAGGAAGCAGCCTGACATGGGAACTGGAGCCAGAATAAGCATCCACACACAAAGGAGCCCATAGAACTGTGCAGCAGAAAAGCATAGACTATATTGAAAGGAGAGTGACCGAAAAGCAAACCAATCATGGCATCCCAAAGGAAGACGAGGTGAGGAAAGGAACATGAAAATGGTCATGTTCGGAGAATAACCCACTCCATGAAAGAGTGAGGGTCTGTGACCGTGCAGGAGGACGTGGAAGCATGGAAAGACAACCGTTGGCCGTGGCCAAGGAAGAAAGATAAGGAATTAAGCAAGGTGTCAAAAACGCCAGCGGTATAGGGAAAAGACAGAACCCACCCTGAGTCAGAAGGATGGAACGTACGGTAAGGAACTGACAGAATCAGTGCTCAGAAACAATGAACAGGTAGACAGGAGACACCTGTGATGGAAATATCCCTGCAGGCATGCACAGAAGGGGACCAAACAACCTGTTGGCAGCAGATCCACCAAAAATAATGGAAGGAAGACCGACAACAGGAATCAGAAGGTCACAAGCTTCCCAAGCCATCACAATGAACAAGTAAGACAAGGAAAAAGGCATCAAGTAAGCCGTAAAAAAGCCTGCACAATCCGGGGCAAGAATAGTACCATACCCCTCCAGTTGAAGTGCGGGGAAACGGTTAAATGTGGCGCCAGGATAAAAAATCAAAGAACAAGGGAGATCCCTGTATAGACCAGAAGGAGGAATGGCACTGCCTCAAGAAGACGGAGTACGACAAAAGAATCCACAACTTCCTGTGGGAAAGAAAGAACCTGTGAACAACAGCACAGGGAGAGCACAAACTCAGGAAGGAAAGAGAGGAAAATACCCTCCAGTGGAGAGTATAATATCAGGGCTGTCCGTTTATGTTCTTTTTTTTTTTTTACATAAACATTGTTGCATTGGCGAGCAGGAAACCCATGGTATGGGGGAGCCGGTGCCACGAAAGTTAAGAGACGCCCTAACACTGAGCGAGTGCATAATGGTCCTGGAAAAAATGTGAATAAAGAAGGTTACAGTAGAAGCAATCAAGAACACCCTGCAAGACAGGGAGGGGAATCTACAACAAGCACCAATATGAGCCTGTAGCAGAGGAAAACAAGGACAATGTAGAATCCACTGGAAAAAATGGGAAAAGAAGCCTTCCCAGAACATATAAGAAGAGAAAGCGACACCAGAGGTGGAGACCCTACAAAAAGGAGGGAAGAAATGGCTCCCGGAGGAGTAAAAACAACATATTCCCACATGGGAAGATAAACAAGGTAAATGCATAAAGTAGCTTACTACCAAAAGCTCAAAAGAGTGAATGTCCAACCCAATCTCCATATGAACAGAGACGAAAGGCAAGATGCCTAGGGTATACTAAAGGAGAGGCAATGTTGTCAGAATGTACAACAAAAAGAGAACTACTAACTGTGGAATGAAAAGGCCAAGACTAGGCGGAGGGATCAGCCAGTAGATATGGCCAAAAGATAAGAGGGCACCCGGCCCGCCTAAGAAGTAGAGCTACTACTTAACATGGCGAGAATCTGCCGAATGTAAATGAAACTGAGAGTCGGAACTCACACAGAAAGCATTCTGAAATGTATTGTTATGGGCCCAGGAATCAAATCCCCGTCCAAAGGAGCCTACGGCAGCAGAAGCACCAGGCTATGGCCACGGAACTACAGCACTGCTGAAATGAGCAGCAGCATTAAAAGCGCGCAGAGCACCACCAAAGGAGGTGCAACTATATCCAACATGGATACAAAATAGACTGGAAAGGAGAAGACTCTGAATGGACTCAGAAGCCACAGAGCCGCACGAAATGCAATAGCATGGAACAGAAACAGGGGAGTACGTAACAGGACCCACATCTGAGAGGAACCTGGCAGTGCAAATGTAGTTGCAACGGAGCAGCGTAAGTGCATTAGAAGAGGACGGACATTAGTCTCCAACATGGGAATCACGAAAACGGCGCAAGGCTGAATCAGCATGCGCCCCAAAAAGAGACTTGCCATCAAATGGCATATCATGAAGATCATCCCCCACCAGAGATGAAAAATTCAAAGCGGGATAACCAAGCCCTGCGACAAATGGCAACAGAGGCAGCCATGACCCGACCAATGGAATCAGTAGAATCCACACCTGAGCGGACTGTAAGTTGAGCAGCCTGTTGGCCGTCTCTGACATCGGCGTCAGGGCAGTGCGAACATCCTCAGAGAGGGATGGCAACAAACATTCCACGGAGTCCCAGAGAGTAGGAGAAAACCGGGCCAATACACAAGAAGTGTTGGTGGAACGAAGAGCAGCACTAGAAGAGGCGAAAATACGCCTGCCGGCAGCATCCAGCTAACTAGAATCCCTGTGCGGCAGAGTCAGAGGAATCTGCTCCAAAGCTGGGATGTCCAAAGCAGTTTGGACAAAAAAAAGACAGGCTGATTCCAGACACCAAGAAGAATGTCGTACAGAGCCTTGCAAAAAGGCAGAACGGGTTCAGTGTTGGAATGGCCAGGATTAAAAGTTAACAGCAGATCAGTAGATAATTGCACCAAAGGAAGGTGCAAGTTCAAAACTTCAGCCACCCGCCTCAAGACATCTGCGAAGGCAAAACTGGCTTTTGTCGCCAATCCAGGGGACGAGAGTAGGCTAGACGCCAGAGAGGAGTCTAGGCCACTAGCCTTGGCTAAAGCAAGCACCCAATCAGAAGATGAACCCAGAAGGGGCCCCTTAAAGGGTGCAGGAGGTGGAGTAGGAGACACAGACAGTGTGCCCAGCACAGGAACCACATCCAAATCGCACAGTGCCGCTCCCGGCGTCGACGTCGGTCGATGTCGGCCAACATCGGGAGGGGGAAGCTTCCTTGGAAGCTGCATCGTCCAGCTCCGGGGAAATCAGTATAGGGGTGTCAGGCAGAGTCGTCTGACCCAACGTCGCTGTGAGGGGCGTCAGGACAACAGGATCAGGCGGAGGAGACGGAGGTTGTAGGAGGCCGTGCACTAGCACCGATCCAATGTCGGAATTGAGAGGGTGAAAGGGCACTCAGGTGGAAACCACTGGTGAAGACCCATTCACAGCACTCACCACCTCCACCCACCCGAAGGTGCTTCAGAGGGAGGGGAAGAATCAAAGATGGAATGCAGAGATGCATAGTAACGTCGCATTTGGGCCATAGTCGCCCTGGGATATGGTGGAAGGTAAGGGGTCAACTCAGTAGTGGACTTCACAGGAGGAAAACGTGGGTGCGGTGACGCTGAAGGGCCACCCGAGGTTGAGGGAATCATGCGAGAACGACTCCTGGAGCATTCCCGGGACCAGGAAGAAGACGGACTCTGACGTCGATGAGAAGAGGACTTGTTCACTCGCGTCGCGAGGAGGTTCATGACGCTCCGTCAAAGACTTTGGCTTCAAATGATGGCAGGCGTCGTAGGCGTCGGTGTCGTAATGAGATCCCAGACACCATAAACAGACGGAACGTGGATCCGTGACCGACATCTGCCAGGAACAGGATCGACAGGGCTTAAATACAGAAGGCATATACACTAATTTTTGGAATAGTTTACAAAAATACCTGAAGATCGGGTAGAAAAAAGGCCAAAAAACCCAAGGTACTCGAAACACCGGATCCACGTTGCTGTGCGGAAAAGAAGAAACTGACGTCAGCGCGTCAGAGGAGGGGAATATATGGACTCCGCTGACATCATGTTTGGGGACGACATTGCTGTGGAGTCGCTCCACGCCCTCTACTGACGCGCAGAGGTACTGCTGAGAAAACATTTCTGGATCCAGTCTGATGCCTGGGGGAGAATTCTAGGATAAGGAATCTGCGGCTAGTTGTCTCTATCAGATAATTACATTACCATGAATCTGAGACTTTAAGTCTCTCCACCTCCTGGAGGAAACCTTGACTTCTCTTTCTTTCTACCCTGATAAAAAGAAGGGCATAAGGGCTGTCAATGTGGAGTGCACCAGTAGTGTGGCCCAGGGACATCATAGGTCAACAACAGTACCCACACATGATCCCACCCAGTAACCTTCGATTACCTTCTGATTCCAAAGAAAAAGACTTACACTTCAGTTTATTTTTCCATAACTTTTAACCCCTGCCCCCTTTTGAATAACATATGCAATACAATATTTTCTTGCAAATTTCCAGTGTTTTGAATCCTTCATAGGATCTGTTCATATAAAAATAAATTTCATCTTTTTTTTAACTCTAAATCAAAAGTAAACCTCAAAGCGGAAAAGATGTGACTGCGCCTACTATAAGTATAGAAAGTGATGAAAGCTAAAAAAAAAACAGGACTGCTCAGGCATGAAGCCACGTGTGAGATATGAGATCCTGTTCCCATTTTGTGGGAGGCCACCCTTAATTCTCATCATACAAAACACAATGACCATCGTTTTTGGCTTTTGTGAAAAGATGTTTACCATATCCTCAGTGAAACACAGCTTAGATCATGGGCAGCAGCATCAGGGTTCACTAACCCACTGAATAGGTACCGCCCAGGAAGCTGCCATGGATGCTTTCTTTCCTCGCAGGCCAGGGACAGAATGGAAATGGCAGTCCAAGTGTCCATTCCTCACAGTGCATTTATAGCTCATGCGTCAGAAGCATGGGGGTTTACACGTGCTTTGTGTAAACAATATGTATAACGGCTGTGAGTGAATGAGTGTGGAAGTGCTGCAGCTGCCATTACTTGCTGGTCCTGCTCCCGTCACTGCATGCAGTGCTGCTGTTGCCATTAATGCTGGTCCTGCTGCATTTGCTTGATGCAGTGCTGCTGCCATTATCTTCTGGTCCTGCTCCTGTCACTACATGCAGTGCTGCTGTTGCCATTAAATGCTGGTCCTGCTCCTGTCACTGCATGTAGTGCTGCTGTTGCCATTAAATGCTGGTCCTGCTCCATTCGCTTGATGCAGTGCTGCAGATGCCATTACTTTCTGGTCCTGCCCCCTTCACTACATGCAGTGCTGCTGTTGCCATTAAATGCTGGTCCTGCTCCATTCGCTTGATGCAGTGCTGCAGATGCCATTACATTCTGGTCCTGCCCCCTTCACTACATGCAGTGCTGTTGTTGCCATTAAATGCTGGTCCTGCTCCATTCGCTTGATGCAGTGCTGCAGATGCCATTACTTTCTGGTCCTGCCCCCTTCACTGCAGGCAGTGCTGCTGTTGCCATTAAATGCTGGTCCTGCTCCATTCGCTTGATGCAGTGCTGCTGCCATTATCTGCTGGCCCAGCTCCTGTCACTGCATGTGCAGCTGTGCTTATTCTGCTGGCCCTGCTTCTCTCACGGCATGCAGTGCTGCAGTTGCCCTTATTTGCAGATCCTGCTCCCGTCACTGCATGCAGTGCTGCTGTTGACATTAAATGCTGGTCCTGCTCCATTCACTTGATGCAGTGGTGCTGCCATTATTTGCTGGTCCTACTCCTGTTACTGCTTGCAGTGCTGCAGCTACACTTATATGCTGGCCCTGCATCTGTCACTGCAGGCTGCTGCTGTTGCCATTAAATGCTGGTCCTGCTCCAGTCACTCGATGAAGTGGTGCTGCTGCCATTATCTGCTGGCCCTGCTCTTATCACTGCATGCAGTACTGCATCTGCCTTTACATGCTGGTCCTGCTCCTGTCACTGGATGCTACCCCCGCTACTATCATACTCTACCAATGTTGCTGATGATGCTGCCACTATCCGATGGTCCTGCTCCTGTCACTGCATGCAGCTCCTGCAGCTATCATATCCTACCAGTGCTGCTGCTGCCATTATTTGCAGGTCTTGCTCTTGTCAGTCCGGGCAGTGCTGCCGTTATCTGCTGGCCCTGATCCTATCAGTGCATGGTATGCCACTGCTGCCTTATGTGCTGGTCTAACTTCTGTCACTGCATGCTGTGCTGCCATTATATGATGGTCCTTCTCCTGTCACTGCCTGCAGTGCTGCTGCTAGTGTATCTGCTGGTCTAAATTCTGTCACTGCATACAGTACTGCCATTATTTGCTGGTACTGCTTCTGTCACTGCATGCAGGGCTGCTGCTTTTATTTGCTGGCCCTGCTCCAGTAACAGAATGCAGTACTGCAGCTGTTTTCTGCTAGTCCTGCTCCCGTCACTGCATGCAGAGCTGCTGTTGCCATTATATGATGGTCCTGTCACTGCCTGCAGTGCTGTTATGGTCCATTATCTGCTGGTCCTACTCCTGTAACTGCATGCAGTACTGCTGTTGCCATCATCTGCTGGGCCTGCCCCAGACACTCAATACAGTGCTGCTACCTTTATCTGCTGGTCCTTCTCCTGTAACTGCATGCAGTACTGCTGTTGTCATTATCTGCTGGTCCTGCTGCTGTCACCGCATGCAGTACTGCTGTTTCCATTATCTGCTGGTCCTGCTCCTGTAACTGCATGCAGTACTGCTGTTGCCTGTAATCTGCTGGTCCTGCTCTAGTCACTTGATGCAGTGCTGCTGCCTTTATCTGTTGGCCTACTCCTGTACCTGCATGCAGTACTGCTGTTGCCCGTTATCTGCTGGTATTCCTCCTGTAACTGCATGTAGTACTGCTGTTGCCATTATCTGCTGGTCCTGCTCAAGTCACTCAATGCAGTGCTGCTGCCTTTATCTGCTGATCCTGTTCCTGTCACTGGATGCTACCCCTGCTACTATCACACTCTACCAGTGTTGCTGATGCTGCCACTATCCAGTGGCCCTGCTTCTGTCACTGCATGCAGCTCCTGCAGCTATCATATCCTACCAGTGCTGCTCCTGTCGTTATTTATAGGTCCTGTTACTGCATGCAGTGCTGCTGGTCCTGCTCCTGTCATTCTATGCAGTGCGGCTGCCATATTTTGCTGATTCTGCTCTTGTCACTGCATGCAGTTTTGTTGTTGCCGTTATCTGCTGGTCTGGCTCCTTTCATTGCCTATAGATCCTGCAGTAATGGTATCCTACCGGTGCTGTTGCTGTCATTATTTGCTGGTCATGTTCCTTTCACTGAATGTAACTTCCACTGCTATCGTATCCTACCAGTGCTACTGTTGCAATTATCTCCTGGTCCTGTGTGTCACTCCTTGCAGTGTTGCTGCTGCCATTATCTGCTGGTCCTGTGTGTCACTCCTTGCAGTGTTGCTGCTGCCATTATATGCTGGTCCTGTGTTTCACTCCTTGCAGTGTTGCTGCTGCCATTATCTGCTGGTCCTGTGTGTCACTCCGTGCAATGTTGCTGCTGCCATTATCTACTGGTTCTGTGTGTCACTCCGTGCAGTGTTGCTGCTGCCATTATCTGCTGGTTCTGTGTGTCACTCCATGCATTGTTGCTGCTGCCATTATCTGCTGGTCCTGTGTGTCACTCCGTGCAGTGTTGCTGCTGCCATTATATGCTGGTCCTGTGTGTCACTCCTTGCAGTGTTGCTGCTGCCATTATCTGCTGGTCCTGGGTGTCACTCCGTGCAGTGTTGCTGCTGCCATTATATGCTGGTCCTGTGTGTCACTCCATGCAGTGTTGCTGCTGCCATTATATGCTGGTCCTGTGTGTCACTCCTTGCAGTGTTGCTGCTGCCATTATCTGCTGGTCCTGTTTGTCACTCCGTGCAGTGTTGCTGCTGCCATTATATGCTGGTCCTGTGTGTCACTCCATGCAGTGTTGCTGCTGCCATTATCTCCTGGTCCTGTGTGTCACTCCTTGCAGTGTTGCTGCTGCCATTATCTGCTGGTCCTGTGTGTCACTCCTTGCTGTGTTGCTGCTGCCATTATATGCTGGTCCTGTGTGTCACTCCTTGCAGTGTTGCTGCTGCCATTATCTGCTGGTTCTGTGTGTCACTCCATGCAGTGTTGCTGCTGCCATTATCTGCTGGCCCTGCACCTTTCACTGCATGCAGCTCATTCTGCTATCAAATCCTGTCAGTGCTTTTGCTTTTGCTCTGAATACTCCCTCAGCACCTACTGTTGTCACATCTTGCAGGCAGTTTTGTTTGTCACTGCCTGTAGGTACTTATGCTGCCATTCCCTGCCAGCACTGCTGTTGTGCTTGCATCATATCGTATGAGTACTGCTGTCTCCTCCCATCATCTACAGTGCTTCCATTCTCTGATGATCTGGCAGCCCTTCAAGCTTGACGACAGTGGGCACACCCCAGAGAGGTTATTGAAGGTGAGCTGCACAAAGCCTGTAAGGTACAGTGAGAGAGAGTTTGCACCTCAATCTCAGTTAATTCATATGTTGCTATTCCTGTAGGGCTCTGGCTGTTGTGTGCACCCCTGTACAGGATACAAGACGCTGCTCACGAAGTGGCATCCTTTCCGAGCACACTGTGTTGTGAAGGCTCTGTTCCGTCACTGGAGGAGAGCATAAACTACATGCCTCTAGAACCTCTTGTAAATTTACATCCATCATTGAATAAGGACAGCTAGATTGTTAGCGGTGCCTAAAAGTGATTAACCAACACACACAATATCCCCCAAAAAGTGTTGAGGAGTTAGATAAGCAGTACATTCATGAAAGGCGGTTCTTCTATCCCACATAAAACTAACCATTTCGATTTAGAAGCAGCTACTTGGTGGTTTTGTGAGAATATATAGTGGGGCGAGGTTGCTTAACTCAGCAAGAAATCCTGTTCAAGAGATTTGAGTTACTCCAAATACAAGATTCTTCAAAGTCTTGAATAATAGCTAAAATGCTCTTTCTCTAAGATTAGATCATTCATATATTCTCACTCTTGAATCATTCCCTGGCACCCGGCTGGGAACCTCGTACATTTAAATAGTAGTAGACAGTGTTGAAATGGCCATAAGCCTGAACAACAGTGTATGTGAGCACAACTACCGTATTTGATGCAATCCAAACTTCAGCTAATGAGGTAGAGATGCCATTTCTCCTACTCCTCCTAGAGGCCACCATAGCTCAGATATCTACTGCATGTCGTGTGTGAGAGAATCCCCAGGCAGAGCTCTTTTCTAACTTTTCAGAGAACTCAAGATTGTTACTTTCTTGGTCTGTCTTAGAACTGATCCAGTCTTCTTTTCAGCTTCTACAGTAGTGTGAGTTGTTATTAGAGATAGTTGCTCTTTCCTGAGCTAGGAAGGCCCTCTGACTGTGGACCAGCTATCACTGTGGCTAATAGAAAAGACATCTCTTTAAATTGTGTTCATCGTTGGGCAGAAAACAGTTACACTGATGATTCTTTATCCTGGTTATAAGGCTTCATGCTGTGAGATATGTAAAACATTTACTTCCTAGAATCTAAAAGACAGAGAAAAGAGGTAGTCACTGTATTTACTGAATAAAGGGAATTTCCCGTGCAGAGGTTGGTGTCTCCTCTTCAGGGAAAGATTCCATTAAAAATGCCCCTCCAAGCACTTCCACGAAGGCAGAGCAGAAAAGGAGACTTGCACAGTTACCAGAATTAGATTTGTTTGGTCAGGGCTTGCAGCTACCTTATCACATACTAAAGCTGGGGCTGGGAAACACACCAGAAAAGAAGATTCTCTGTTTGTGCAAAATGCTGTGCAAAAATGGCATTATAATGATGACCAGCCATCTACAAAAAGGGAAGAGATCCTCAGAAGATGCTCTGTCGATGACAGCCACAAAAAAGACCTTGTCGACGATGGCACCATACATCTCCCTTACTTCCACCATATATGCTGGTGGCATCGAACACGACGCTGACTGAAAAACCTCCAGCACTGACCCATAGATACCAACATCATCATCACCCACAGTGTCAACATCAATGTGGTTGACAACAAATTCCCTCGACTGTGACTCCGTCAACTATGACACCTTCGACAACAGTATGTTCTGACCCTGTTTTCTCTCCATTAAGGGTGACATCTCTGCCTTCCCAAATTTTTGAGTCGGAACAGGAAGAAGAAGCTAGTGGCCTTACTTCACAGACTGCATACAGCCCAACACAATTGGATGTACGCTGCGTTCTGGGTTTTGAGGATGAAATGATTAAGGAGGAACCTTGCATCAAACATGGATATCCGTAAGATTTGTTCCTTCTAACTCCCAGTCTTCTGGACCACCATGAAACATTAAGGAACCAGAGCTAATAAAGGTACCTGTGGCTTTCTTAGCTACTTCACAGCACATGATGGGCACTTTCCAAAGACTGCTGTGGTCAGCCTCCTCAACCACCAGTACCTACCATACCTGTTCTTCACCTCCTCCCACCCCTCTCCAACTGCACTCCTGCAACTATAAAAACGTACAACTCTAAGTGGAAGCCTTTCTGAGTCTGGTGTAAGAAAAAGGCTTTCGTCCACCTCAAATACGGTCTCATCAAATTGTACCATATTTGTTGGGTCTGGAAAAGAGTAGACTCAAATATCCTTCTGTTAGAGTCCATCTCGCTACAATATCAAGATTTAGAAGAACAAATCTGTTGTCATCTATTGTTCTTCCAACAGGTCATACAACAGATCAGTAAGCAATTTATAAAAGGGCTTTTCAGGACATATCCACCTGTACATCGTCCTCCGGTTTCTTGGGAGCTCAGTACCATCCTCAGCCAGTTAATTCAACCTCCCTTTGAACCATTACACAAGGCACTCCGAAACGTTCATCTCCTGGAAGGCGGCGCATCTCCTAGCTCCAATGTCGTCAAGGAGAGTAGGGAAAAGTAAGCTTTCTCCATCCAGGAACCTTTCCTCTGGTTCGCAAAAGACAAGTTCATTTTGAGAACCAATTCCAAATTCATACCCAAGTTTCCTACCGACTTTCACTTACATAAACTATTCATTCTGCAGTCTTTCTTCCCAACCCCATCTACATCAGCATAAAGGTTATTGCATTCATTGGATTAAGTAGATTTCTCGGCTTCTACGTTGATAGAACAAAAGGCATGCTTATCAGATCGGATGTTTGCCTTATCTGGAAAGCCAGGAAGAGGTCGCCGCCGGTCCAAGCAGAGGATAGAGCGCCGGCTGTCAGCCTATCTTGCCTTCCGACACACCAAGGCCAGTCACCTACTTCAAGGAAGATTGGGGGCACATTCCAGCAGCTGAATGGCATCAACTCTAGTGGCACTCTGGGCGTGACTTTGAGAGATATCTGCAGCCACCTGGAAGAGCAGGCGCACATTCACCAAGCACTACTGCCTTGACGTGACACAGAACCTGACTCAGCAGTGGGACAGGCAGTCTTCAGAAACCTGTTTTGATAAAGGTGAGCCTGCCTCCCACTTTTGTTTTTTACAATGCACACTGCTTAGTATTCTAATCCAAGCATGTGAATATATGAAAGATTGAGTGTCAGAGAAGGAATTAGTTACTTTTCTGTAACTCCACTTCTCCAACATTGAAATCATACATATACTTACATGTGATCCTCCCTCCTTTCTGGTCAGAGGTTAATTTATCATATACTCTTATAACACTGTGTGAAATGGGAGCTATGGTGGACCCCAGGGAAAGTAGGAGAACTTGCACTTCCACCACATTGGCTGAAGTCTGAGTTGTTTCAAATAAGATGGATGCGCTCCTAAGCAAGCACTGTTGTTCCGGCCTGTGACCATTTCAACACTGTTTACTGCTATTTAAATGTACCAGGTATTCCCAGCCTGGCGAGGGGGGTGATTCAAGCTTGTGATTAATGAAAGATTTGAATGTTGGAGAACTGGCGTTACAGGCAATTAACTAATTTCTTTTAAATTACTGCATCAGTAGCTGAATGCGCACCTCATTGACACAGCTTGTTGTTGCGCAGGAGTCGCGAAAGTCATTCAGTTGGCCCTGATGAGGTGATTCCTCTGCTCCATTTCATTTATCCAGTTCTGTGACATTAAGAGTTTTTTAATGTAATCCGGCTTTTTGGGGTTTAGATTTATTCAGTGTTATAGTTGAAGATGACCCCCAGAAAAAATGCTTCTCATGGGTGACAAACAGGATCGTGCTTGAAGGGAACCCTCGGCCAGCAGGCCCTGGACCTGCCAGGTGGCAAACTGGGAGAGCTACATAGTCTTTCAGTTATCATAGGATTCTTTGTTTTATTGGACATCAGTCCCACCAGTCAGTGATGTGCAAGTCGATTCCTAGCTCTTGTTCCACTAAGCCACCAAGGCCCTTTGCAGCGGCACCCAAAGCCCAGAGAGATGGTGGTACTTCCCCCTCTGAATTCCTCCCCCATCACCCTTGTCAAAGCGAAACTTTGCCTGGAAGAGAAATGACAGTCAATACACAGTCATGGTATGAAAATCATCGTTTATTTGCTAGCACCTATAGGCGGAAGACTCTGCTCACAGTAACACATTGTGGAGTTCTTAAAAAAAACATCAAGTCATCAGAGACTTTTTATAAGGTTCAACGCTTATTAGTTTGCATTACAAGCACTATTTCACAAGCTACAAAAAAACTGCAAAACATACAATTGACAGCAAAAGTAATTATTCTTTAAGGGAAACCAAGCTTATCAGTAAAGTAATTTAGGATATGGCACCTCCAAGAGGGCCTCCTTGTCTCAATTTCAAAGCCCCTGTCTAGGGCACATTGTATTTCATGTGTAGCATCCTAACCTCTCTAAAAGTCACATTACAGCTTCGAGTGTAAGAAGCTATAATTCTGTAACACATGTCACTTTTATTTTCTCAAACATCCCAAAGAAGTTCCATTTACAAAATAACCAATTCTTTCTCTAAGCTTCAAAGGTTTAGTGATTTGCGACTGCACAAAGCTTAGATAACATTATCTCTGCATCATGTCTGTTTTTACAATTAGAAGACAGAAAGAGAGAAAACCTCACGTTTTAGCTCAAGAGGTCATACAGAGGAATCGTATGCATGTTTAAAGAAAGCAACCTTTAAACAGTATCCTAAATGCAATTGCTGAATGCTTGGACAATGGTTCAAGCTCTCGTGTTAATTTTATTTTGCTTTCACACCCTCGCCCCCCATGGTGCAGTAACATCAGGCGCTAGACCACAAGAAGCTTGTGATTAGGCACCCATTCCACAGTCCCATTGGTGCCTTTGTTTACTTTATTAATCAGGGCAAGCCTGTCCGGCCAATCCACAGCACACTGCTATTCAGTGCCTAGTACAGGTTAATTTCCCAGCCACGCCAGGTCAAAGGAGCACCTCTCGCAGCTGGCCATAGCTTTGCCATGTTGAGTGGTGGTGAACAGGATCCTCTGAGCTATCTGGTATGGTGGAGGCAGCCACTTCTCTACTGTGTCTTCTGGACAAGAGAGATGACACATGCAATGTTCTCAGCTGTTGGTTCAGCACATGTGTGGTGGTGATCCCCTGGGCACGGAGCTCTGCCTCTGACACCCAATTCGCAAGGTTCTCAGCCGTTGGTCCAGCACATGTGTGGTTGTGATCCTCTGGGCACGGAGCTCTGCCGCTGACACCCAGATTGCGCACAAGAGGTTCTCAGCTGTTAGTCCAGTACATGTGTGGTTGTGATCCTCTGGGCACGGAGCTCTGCCGCTGACACCCAGATCACGCACACGAGGTTCTCAGCCGTTGGTCCAGCACATGTGTGGTTGTGATCCTCTGGGCACGGAGCTCTGTCGCTGACACCCAGATTGCGCACGAGAGGTTCTCAGCTGTTAGTCCAGTACATGTGTGGTTGTGATCCTCTGGGCCCGGAGCTTCGCCGCTGACACCCAGATCGCGTACTCGCGGTTCTCAACTGTTGGGTCACCACATGTGTGGTGGTGATCCCCTGGGCACGGAGCTCTGCCTCTGACACCCAGATTGCGCACAATAGGTTCTCAGCTGTTGGTCCAGAACATGTGTGATTGTGATCCCCTGGGCAGGGAGCTCTGCTTCTGACACCCAGATCGCGCAAGCAAGGTTCTCAAAAGGGAGTAACTAGCCTTGGCAATGACACCAATAGACTGCAAAACTGACACCTCATATTTAAGAATTTTTGAAGCTGCACTTTTACATAAAGCCCTGATGAGTCAACCATGCAGATTCTTTTTGAATGGAAAAGCGATCTATGGATCCAATGGTAACAGACCCTTTGCCATCTCTGACATTTTTTGTGGTTTCTGGCATCAAGTAAAGAAAAATGTTAATCTAGTTTTTAAATTTCTTCGGAAATCCACTTGCTAAGCGATATACAGTGTTTATGAATCAATGAAAATACTAATGATAGAGAAGTGGTATTATAGGTACGAAAATGTGTTTCTTCCTTGTTAGTGGTGGTATGCTAATATCTGTTGGAACATACCTAGAGTGATGGAATTACTGAAGTGCATGGCACAGGGAAGGTGAGTTCCTGCTGGAAGCTTCCGGGCAGTAATGCCTGCTGAGAAGATAGCAATTGGTATTGAGGCCCTTGCCTTCTGTGAACTAAGACTTGCTCACAAGATTCTGAGAGGTGTCCTCAATGCAAAGCCTCCAGTCGAGGTGTATTGTAATGTTTTGTTAAATCTATAGAAACCTGTTATAGAAAACAATTTGTATGTCTGACTGATAGACGTCTTGCTGTCCTGTCTCTGTAGTATACGCGAGCTCCGTTTAGAATACAGTTCTTAGATACAGGCTGATAGTAATTCCACTGCTCTCAGGCCTAAATGTGAAATTCAAGAATTTCCTGAATTTCACCAGCATAATTACAATTTCACCCAGTTTCAGTGGTACTTTTGGTCGACAACTGCCGAGCAATGGGTGATAGTGCCTTAGGTGTTTCTATGCACTATATGGTACTGACGCTTTGGCGAGGTGCAGATATGACCTCACTGTGCCTTGGTGCAGGTTCCAACATCACTGACTTGATGGAGCTGGTTCCACATAACAGCGGCGGAGTTAATTTAGAGTACGCATAGCAAACAATACAACACCCGCTTAAACAAATCAAACCTCAATTGTCCGAGATGATGGAACACTAAAGAGAACATCCATGCTGGAAAAAGTTTGGTAAAGATATTTCTTTTTGTTATGAGACTGCTCAACTACTCTGCTATGTTTATTGCACATATTTCAGGCATTGATTGTAACAGGTTTTGTTGCTTTGTAGGGCACCGGGAAGCTATGTTTTGTCTGCTGAATGTTTTATGGAAACTGAATAGGAAACCGGAAGCGGCATCTTACTGGCAGAAGTTTCAAAGCACTCAAGAGACGGCTGAGCGGACGGAGGCTGCAGCGAGGTAGGCTGTCTCATATGTAGACTACTCTGCACACCAAAACAACGTTTACAATACAGTAGAATTGTTGCTAGGCTGGGTAATGGGCAGTAATGTACAAATCTTTTTGTTACCATGGATGATAGTTCATCAAGCCATGTGTATTTGGCCAAAGAAAATCTATTATGAGATGAATGTTCACCCCTGGAACAAAGCAGTGATTAGAAGGTTATAAGTTCGAATCCCAGCGAGGCCGACTCAGCCTTCCTTTCTTCCGAAGGTAGGTAAATTAAGTAATAGTAACTTCTGTTACTTACAGACAAAAGTCTTTCCAAATCTGTAAGGGGATTTAGGAATGGATTACAATTGTGATGGGCTGTATTGTGGTCATTCCTTCCAAATTGTCGCTTGTACCCTTATGTATGCAACTTTTTGAAGTAGCCCCATTCCCTTTAAGGAAATTAGCCTTCTTCAAAAAAGAAAAGATTTCTTATTTGAAAAGCAGTCAGGTGAATGATGTACGATTCCTTATTTTACAAAAAATGCTACTAGTACGTAAGTCATTGACAAACTAAGTTGCAGTTTGCAAACATTTGGTGCACAATTTGCAACAGCTTTTGGGACCAAGGGCCCGGTTTATATCTTGGCAGTATGGATACTCCTTCGGAATTGTGATGTAGTATCTATACCGCCAAGACTGTGGCACACCCACCAAATTTAGATGCGGATGGACCTTAGGTTTAATCACAGCAAAGACTACTCCATTTCCCCGTGATTAAACCCCTCCAATGGCCCTGCGGAGTAAGGGCCATCAGAGGCAGACCTCTAATTCCGCCTACCTAATTTAGATGGGAGGAATAATAGGTCAGTTTCCACTGCCTGTCGCCGCCAGGAAAACCCTGGCAGTAAGGGACAGTGAAAACTGCTAAATGCTCCCCTCGCCATGTGAGAGACTCACATGCCAAAAGAAGCAATTTATTTTTTATTTTCAAAAAGAAAATCCAGCATTGAGATTTTCTGTTTGAAAATAAAAAAGAAAATTGCTGTACCTCTCCATCATGTTGGAGGAGCCGTATTACACACTTTCGGGATGTTGACAGGAACTCCAGGGACAGCATTTCCTGGCAATGTAAGAGCTGTCTGCTGGGGAAAAGGGCATTACTATATTAAAGTAACGTGGTAAAGTAAATAAATAAAACCCTAAAATACTCTGTCGCTCTGATGGAGTATCCGTATTCTAAAACAGGCCCCAAGTGTACAGTGCAACATTGATCTGTTATTGTTATTGTTGGTTTAGCTGCTGAAGCTGGAGCCAGCAAAAGAGAAATGAATGAGTGTGAGTCTTGTAATTGCACATGCAAAGCATAAGATAGCAGTGCATTGGATAAGAGATCCCTCTCCCATCAGACACGATTGATTCAGGACCTGGCTATGTTTTGTGATACATAAAAAAATAAATTATAAGACTGGTACAGCTAAATAAAGCACATTGGAGAAAGTGCTATATAAATAGGTTATATGATATCTGATCGAGAAATCACAGACACAGAATGTACAACTACAACTCCCACCTATAGGGCATAATATGACAAGGCTGTCTGAATGTATGTTGTATTGTGTATGTCATGGTCCAGGTGTTTGGTGAAAATTGTGGTGAAGTATTTTCTGCTGATCATAATCCAGAGGCATGTTTTTTAGAAAGTTCCCAGCATCTGTTGTTCTATATTTGTAGATGGCTCAGCAGGCATGTGTGTGCCTGCGCAATAAAATATTAATGAAACAGCTAGGCTCTTATTCCTTTCCATTAAAGATGGCTTTCCTTATTTGACATATTTTTTGTCTTTTACAGATATCTGCCACTATATTTAGTTCCACATCTGAAGGGGAACATCCCCCAGGAGGAAATAGTGAAAACAAACATACAGGAATATCTCCAGACAAACACCAAGGACTCTTCGTTTTGATTGCTCTTTCATCACTTCCAAAAGCATTCCACAAACCTTCCTCACTCCTAGAATGACCTTCTTCCTGTCACATTCTCCTAACCAAATGTAAACTGTAGTCACTCCATTAGTGACCCTCACCCAACAGTGTAGCCTTCCTGCTGCAAAGAAAACGATTACTTCCCCATCAGAACTACAGATCCCTAACCCTTCTCCAATCCAGAGACACTAAGAGATACACCTGTGTCTCTTTAAATCCAGACATCTTACTTCAAAATATCAGAATGCCTTTTCTTTTTGATATGTCTCTTGTTCATCTGTATGTTATTTGAAGTAAATGTCAAAGCCTATGATTGATACAAAATGTTTATATATTTATGAAGTATAAGAGAAAAGCATTGTATTGTATATTTTCTGTTGTATATAAACATATATTTTCTTACTGTATTAAAGTTCAGTATATCTTTAACTGCAGACTATGCCATGGCCAAGCTCTGAGGTCCTGTTAAGCAAACAGAATAGTGAGAGCTGGTAGCTTCAGTTTTTAATCTGTAGTCTGCCCCGCAGTATCAGTGACCTTTTTTCTTTCACTTAATTTCACTTCCATTTGTAGAGGGTGATCAATTCCCCTGAGAAGCTACTTCCCATTTTTTTCAGACAGATTGCTTTACAGGTTTTTATTACAATTACATTGATCTGTTTGCATCACACATTTGAGTTGCATCTTATTCCCTAATGCCTTTTTGAAACTCTTTGACCACAATACTGATTTCAGGTATGAACTAAGAAAATTAAACCCCTCTACCATCTCATGCGGATACTGTGGATACTTGAAGCATTTGGGGAATTTTAAATAATACGTTAAATATCTTTTAGACACTTTCCACTCATAAATCACAAGTCCATATCCACAAAGCACCTTGGTTGGTGTAGGAAATCCACCTTTTCTGCATGGTCACCCCAGATTTTTTGCTTTTTGCTGGACCGTATATTTTTGCTGGCTGTAGAACTCTGTGCACTTTACCCCTGCTTACCAGTGATAAAGTACATGTACTCGTCCTTTCAACATGGTAAAATTGGGATACTCCTAATGGGCATATTTAACTTATCTACAAGTCCCTACTCTATGGTAGTACGTTTACCCAGGGCCCGAAAGTTAAAGGTCACTAGGGGACTGCAACAGCCATAATGCCATCCACTACAGCAAACATGAATGCAGGCCTTCCATTGGTAGCCTGTCTGCGCAGTTTTAAACTGCAAATTTGACTTGTCACAATAACCCCTTTTGACCGTCTAAAACCTTCCCTTTAAATATTTTATGTCACACTGTTTTTACTGCAGCAGGGCTGGCTGTTCCATAAGAAAACACTGAGTTACAATAATAAATACTAATACTGTATCTCAGGAATGGGACTATCTAGAAAACGAATTACATGATAGTCAGTAAAAATCTGATTCAACTGTGAAGTCGGGTTTTTACCAAAAATTAAGGAAAAGTAAGTTTTACAAAGTTACCTTTTTACTGCTGGAACTGTCCGGCCGTTAATCTACATCCTGCTAGCCAGTAATTAGCATTTGAATAAGTGCGAATGGATGTGAAAATCTTCCCAGGCGCAAACAGTAGGCTCTCTTCGCAGTTCCTTCTATGAACTTCACCGACTGCATGATAACAAGATACTATCTCATTCATTCAGTGGGACCTTACCTTCTTTTCACTAGTGCGTTTCTCTTGGGGGACTAGGGTTCATGTCCCCTGGTTAAGCTCCCACGGTTACGAAAAAGGCATTCTACACAGGAAGTTTGTGGCTTTGACCCTCTCCGTTTTGGAGTACCTTTTGCTCAATTACAACCAATCTACTTCCTGTTCTAAGCTTTGGATGCTCAATAATCTAGAGATGTCCTCTCACATGAACAGACGTGAACTACGCAATTCCAAATTAGACCAAATCTTCAATCCATCTGGTGCCGGTATTTCTTACCCAACAACCACCAATCTACTTTCCGCTAAAAGTACCTTTTTAGCCTTGGAGAAATCCCTTAAGAAGGAAACCTCCAAATGGTGGGAAGTAGTCTCCCTCAAAAAATATCTGGAAAATGATCGTATTCCCCGCGGACTCAGGATCTTAATCTTCCCACCAATGGATACTACATCACAAGAGCATCTTCAAAAATGGGAAGCCAATTTAAAACTAGCATCTACAAACATGATTAAACAACTGATTGAAATATCCCAAGAAGAATACGAGAAACATAGACAGGAGGTTGACAGCCTCACCCAACGCATCGAAGAAGCCAACTGGGGTGAAATTACAACTAAAAACTATGCTACTCTTAGCAGCATCATTGACCGCTATGAGGAAGACATTATTCAAAGAAAAAATTGTAAGTTTAGAAGGGATCTTTATGATTACCAACATGGGAGAGTTTATACCTTTAGTAAAAAGTACGATAACATTAAAGACTCAAGTCTCTCCTTGGATACACAGAGTTGTCCAGAAACTGTACCATCTTCAGAAATTGAATCCTCTGATGATTCCGAGGTATTTATTTGCTTTGTCACAATTTCAATCTATGCCTCTTTTCTTCCTTATTTATCTGCCAACACACTTACGAGCACCAATCTAAGATCGTCTCACCTTTTCTCTTGTCTAGGCACCAGTATCTTCCCTATGGTTGTCAGATCACCTGTACGTTGTATTTTCTTTCTCTTTCAACCCACACTTTCAACAACTCTTTCTTAGGCGTTTGCCCAACTTTTTGACCTCTTTTCATTTACTCCTAATATACCCTCCTGTAGCATGTAATGGCTACATTTTTCTCTTTCTTTTTCTCCTTTCTCTATTGCTTTTCAACTTATTAATTTCCTTTTCTTTTGGATCACTTATCATTTGAATCAGGCTTTCTGGAATGAAACTTCATGTCCTGCATGGGCATGACTATCTTCACGGACTGTGTGTTCTCACACTTCGGTGTGGTTTTTCCTTTCTTAACAATTTTTTAATTTTTACTTTCTAAACATTAAATACCTCTCTAGTCGCATGTCATTTTTCTTTTTCAGCCTTGAGAAAGACCGGACATACGTGCCTGTGGGGCGAAACACGTGTTGTCTGAGTTTCTGCTTTCTTGTGGGTCCCATTTGGTTGTATTTCAACTAGGAGCTCACCTGTTTTTCAAAAATAAAAGACTTGATTTAGAGCAATCAAGGCTGTCTTCGCAGTTCCTTCTATGAACTTCACTGACTGCATGATAACCAGATACTATCTCATTCATTCAGTGGGACCTTACCTTCTTTTCACTAGTGCAAACAGTAGGCTGACCTGAATGGGCAGAGATGTCCCCTCTAACCTGACTGAATATGCAGGGTGGGCTGTGAACATCTTTTTTTATATTAAAGTGTGAAATCCTACTTGAATGTTAAATCCTCCTTGACAGGTCTGCTGTGGTTTTTCATATAACGCTTGGGGCACACTTCAAAGATGCCTCCCCTGTCGCAGGCAAATGTTAGCTGACACCTGGGCAGGGTTCTCCCTTTGTTCCCCATCCAGGCAAGCTCCAATCACTGTGGGTTTCTTTTTGACAATACAATGTCAGTGACTGCTTCACAGGTTTGTTGGGTTTACGTACAACAGTTGGGGTGCAGTTCAAAGGCGGGAAACAGGATGCCAAAACCGTTCTTCTAAATGTGCTTAAAACTGACTTTTATTGTTAGATGTGGGAGGGTACTAGGATTACCATAGTACACTCTCCAGACACCGCCAGCCCTCAGAGCTCAGGTTTAGTGCGGCCACAGACTTTCACCATCTTGAAAATGTCCGAACTCTGTACAGTTTGGACTGACAATATTTTATTGGTTAGAGTGTATGCAGAGGTCATTCCTACCCACTAGCTCATGCCAAGCATATATGTGGCACCTCAAAGCACCCATTTCAGAACACTCCTGAACCTGTGGAAGATCAGAAGAGGCTAACTAGAGGGGAGAAGGAGGGTTTAATGGTGCTGGGTCTACCCTCCTTAGAGTTTTGGTAATTGTACAAAAAGGCCCAGCCCGAAAGAACTTCCACAGGGAGACAAAAAGGCTTTTTTGTGTGAAAAACCCTCACCCACCAGGGTCACCCCTTGGTGGCATGCTTCCTCTTCGGGTTTCCTCCCGTTCTGCTAGAGAACGAGGCGTGCTGTGTGTAGGAAAGTACCATCTTGCCTGGCATGTTACCCCCATTTTTCACTGTATATATGTTGTTTTAGTTGTATGTGTCACTGGGACCCTGGTAACCCAGGGCCCCAGTGCTCATAAGTGTGCCTGAATGTGTTACCTGTGTAGTGACTAACTGTCTCACTGAGGCTCTGCTAATCAGAACCTCAGTGGTTATGCTCTCTCATTTCTTTCCAAATTGTCACTAACAGGCTAGTGACCATTTTTACCAATTTACATTGGCTTACTGGAACACCCTTATAATTCCCTAGTATATGGTACTGAGGTACCCAGGGTATTGGGGTTCCAGGAG
This sequence comes from Pleurodeles waltl, assembly GCF_031143425.1. Taxonomy (NCBI): domain Eukaryota; kingdom Metazoa; phylum Chordata; class Amphibia; order Caudata; family Salamandridae; genus Pleurodeles; species Pleurodeles waltl. The sequence continues at coordinate 60,319,567 of NC_090436.1, forward strand.
ATCCCTATGGGCTGCAGCATTTCTTTTGCCACCCATAGGGAGCTCTGACAATTCTTACACAGGCCTGCCACTGCAGCCTGAGTGAAATAACGTCCACGTTATTTCACAGCCATTTTACACTGCACTTAAGTAACTTATAAGTCACCTATATGTCTGACCTTTACCTGGTAAAGGTTAGGTGCAAAGTTACTTAGTGTGAGGGCACCCTGGCACTAGCCAAGGTGCCCCCACATTGTTCAGAGCCAATTCCCTGAACTTTGTGAGTGCGGGGACACCATTACACGCGTGCACTACATATAGGTCACTACCTATATGTAGCTTCACAATGGTAACTCCGAATATGGCCATGTAACATGTCTATGATCATGGAATTGCCCCCTCTATGCCATCCTGGCATAGTTGGCACAATCCCATGATCCCAGTGGTCTGTAGCACAGACCCTGGTACTGCCAAACTGCCCTTCCTGGGGTTTCACTGCAGCTGCTGCTGCTGCCAACCCCTCAGACAGGCAGCTGCCCTCCTGGGGTCCAGCCAGGCCTGGCCCAGGATGGCAGAACAAAGAACTTCCTCTGAGAGAGGGTGTGACACCCTCTCCCTTTGGAAAATGGTGTGAAGGCAGGGGAGGAGTAGCCTCCCCCAGCCTCTGGAAATGCTTTCTTGGGCACAGATGTGCCCAATTCTGCATAAGCCAGTCTACACCGGTTCAGGGACCCCTTAGCCCCTGCTCTGGCACGAAACTGGACAAAGGAAAGGGGAGTGACCACTCCCCTGACCTGCACCTCCCCTGGGAGGTGTCCAGAGCTCCTCCAGTGTGCTCCAGACCTCTGCCATCTTGGAAACAGAGGTTCTGCTGGCACACTGGACTGCTCTGAGTGGCCAGTGCCACCAGGTGACGTCAGAGACTCCTGCTGATAGGCTCCTTCAGGTGTTAGTAGCCTATCCTCTCTCCTAGGTAGCCAAACCCTCTTTTCTGGCTATTTAGGGTCTCTGTCTCTGGGGAAACTTCAGATAACGAATGCAAGAGCTCATCCGAGTTCCTCTGCATCTCTCTCTTCACCTTCTGATAAGGAAACGACTGCTGACCGCGCTGGAAGCCTGCAAACCTGCAACATAGTAGCAAAGACGACTACTGCAACTCTGTAACGCTGATCCTGCCGCCTTCTCGACTGTTTTCCTGCTTGTGCATGCTGTGGGGGTAGCCTGCCTCCTCTCTGCACCAGAAGCTCCGAAGAAATCTCCCGTGGGTCGACGGAATCTTCCCCCTGCAACCGCAGGCACCAAAAAGCTGCATTACCGGTCCCTTGGGTCTCCTCTCAGCACGACGAGCGAGGTCCCTCGAATCCAGCGACGCTGTCCAAGTGACCCCCACAGTCCAGTGACTCTTCAGCCCAAGTTTGGTGGAGGTAAGTCCTTGCCTCACCTCGCTGGGCTGCATTGCTGGGAACCGCGACTTTGCAGCTACTCCGGCCCCTGTGCACTTCCGGCGGAAATCCTTCGTGCACAGCCAAGCCTGGGTCCACGGCACTCTAACCTGCATTGCACGACTTTCTAAGTTGGTCTCCGGCGACGTGGGACTCCTTTGTGCAACTTCGGCGAGCACCGTTTCACGCATCCTCGTAGTGCCTGTTTCTGGCACTTCTCCGGGTTCTACCTGCTTCAGTGAGGGCTCTTTGTCTTGCTCGACGTCCCCTCTCTCTTCAGGTCCAATTTGCGACCTCCTGGTCCCTCCTGGGCCCCAGCAGCGTCCAAAAACGCCAAACGCACGATTTGCAGCTAGCAAGGCTTGTTGGCGTTCTTTCGGCGGGAAAACACTTCTGCACGACTCTCCAAGGCGAGAGGGATCCGTCCACCAAAGGGAAGTCTCTAGCCCTTTTCGTTCCTGCAGAAACCTCAGCTTCTTCTGTCCAGTCGAAGCTTCTTTGCACCCGCAGCTGGCATTTCCTGGGCATCTGCCCATCTCCGACTTGCTTGTGACTTTTGGACTTGGTCCCCTTGTTCCACAGGTACCCTAGATTGGAAATCCACAGTTGTTGCATTGCTGGTTTGTGTCTTTCCTGCATTATTCCTCTAACACGACTCTTTTGTCCTTAGGGGAACTTTAGTGCACTTTGCACTCACTTTTCAGGGTCTTGGGGAGGGTTATTTTTCTAACTCTCACTATTTTCTAATAGTCCCAGCGACCCTCTACAAGGTCACATAGGTTTGGGGTCCATTCGTGGTTCGCATTCCACTTTTGGAGTATATGGTTTGTGTTGCCCCTATCCCTATGTTTCCCCATTGCATCCTATTGTAACTATACATTGTTTGCACTGTTTTCTAAGACTATACTGCATATTTTTGCTATTGTGTATATATATCTTGTGTATATTTCCTATCCTCTCACTGAGGGTACACTCTAAGATACTTTGGCATATTGTCATAAAAATAAAGTACCTTTATTTTTAGTATAACTGTGTATTGTGTTTTCTTATGATATTGTGCATATGACACTAAGTGGTACTGTAGTAGCTTCACACGTCTCCTAGTTCAGCCTAAGCTGCTCTGCTAAGCTACCATTATCTATCAGCCTAAGCTGCTAGACACCCTATACACTAATAAGGGATAACTGGGCCTGGTGCAAGGTGCAAGTACCCCTTGGTACTCACTACAAGCCAGTCCAGCCTCCTACATTGGTTGTGCAGTGGTGGGATAAGTGCTTGAGACTACTTACCACTCTTGTCATTGTACTTTTCATAAGAGAAAAATATACAAAACAAGGTCAGTGTATATACACATAGCCAAAAAGTTTTGCATTTCCTCTTTTCACTCTTTTCTAAGTGCTGAAAAGTACTTCTAAACTTTCAAAAAGTTCTTAAAAGTTTTAAAAGTTTTTTCTGTCTTTCCAAAAAGTTCTGAAAACTTTTTTTTCTTTTTCTATCACTTTAACTCTCTCTAAAAAATGTCTGGCACAGGCCAAACTGTTGATCTGTCCAAACTTGCATATGACAACCTTAGCTGGAAAAGAGCAAGGAGTATCTGTATAGAGAGAGGTTTGAGTGTAGGGAAAAATCCTTCCTTGGAACTGTTACTTAACATGCTTAGAGAACAGGATAAGGCCATAGGTGCCCCATCTGTTGAAAAAGTACCTAATAGTTCCCAATCTGATTCAGGGACTCCCCCAGGAAAAGATTCAGGAAAGAAACTTCCTAGCCTGCCCATTACTAGACAGTCTAGCATAGTTGGTAATGATGATGAGCCACACCATATAAATAGTGTTGTCTCACATCATAGCAAAAGCATTTATTCTCATCATACTGGTAGTAATGTTTCTGTAAACCAAGCTGTTAGGGTGGCTTCTGTAAGGGACAGGTCTCCTTCTGTTCATTCCCATCATAGCTCTGTTTCTAGAAATGTCCCTCCCACCAACCCTGATGACAGAATGTTAGAGAGGGAACTCAATAAGTTGAGGGTGGAACAAACCAGACTGAAGCTTAAAGAGCAACAGCTGGATTTGGATAGACAGTCTTTTGAATTAGAGAAGGAAAGACAGAAGTTGGGTTTAGATACCCATGGTGGCAGCAGCAGTATTCCCCATAGTCATCCTGCAAAAGAGCATGATTCCAGGAATCTGCACAAGATAGTTCCCCCTTATAAGGAGGGGGATGACATTAACAAGTGGTTTGCTGCACTTGAGAGGGCCTGTGTTGTACAGGATGTCCCTCAAAGGCTGTGGGCTGCTATCCTATGGCTATCATTTAGTGGAAAAGGTAGGGATAGGCTCCTTACTGTAAAAGAAAATGATGCTAATAATTTCCAAGTTCTTAAGAATGCACTCCTGGATGGTTATGGCTTAACCACTGAACAGTACAGGATAAAGTTCAGAGAGACCAAAAAGGAGTCTTCACAAGACTGGGTTGATTTCATTGACCAGGCAGTGAAGGCCTTGGAGGGGTGGTTACATGGCAGTAAAGTTACTGATTATGACAGCCTGTATAACTTGATCCTGAGAGAGCATATTCTTAATAATTGTGTGTCTGATTTGTTGCACCAGTACTTGGTGGACTCTGATCTGACCTCTCCCCAAGAATTGGGAAAGAAGGCAGACAAATGGGTCAGAACAAGAGTGAACAGAAAAGTTCATACAGGGGGTGACAAAGATGGCAACAAAAAGAAGGATGGTAAGTCTTCTGACAAGGGTGGGGACAAATCTAAAAATGAGTCTTCATCAGGCCCACAAAAACACTCTGGTGGGGGTGGTGGGTCCAAATCCTCCTTTAATCAGAACAAGGAAAAGAAACCATGGTGCTATTTATGTAAAATAAAAGGCCATTGGACAACAGATCCTCGTTGTCCAACGAAAGGCACCACAGCTCCTACCACTACAACCCCTACTGCTACACCTAGTGTCCCTACTAATAGCAGTGGTGGTGGGAGCAAACCTACTAATAGCCAATCCAAGGGAGTAGCTGGGCTCACTTTTGGTAACTTAGTTGGGGTTGGTCTGATTAGGGAGACCACAGAGGCTACTTTAGTCTCTGAAGGGGCTATTGATTTAGCCACTTTGGTTGCTTGCCCCCATAACTTGGAGAAGTACAAGCAACTAACCCTAATAAATGGTGTTGAGGTCCAGGCCTACAGGGACACAGGTGCCAGTGTCACAATGGTGATTGAGAAACTGGTGCACCCTGAACAACACATACTTGGACACCAGTACCAAGTAACCGATGCTCACAACATAACACAAAGCCACCCCATGGCTGTTGTAAATCTCAACTGGGGGGGGGGTAACTGGTCCAAAGAAAGTTGTGGTAGCTTCAGATTTACCTGTAGACTGTCTATTAGGGAATGATTTGGAGACATCAGCTTGGTCAGATGTGGAGTTGGAGGCCCTTGCAGCAATGCTGGGCATTCCAGGGCATATTTTTTCTTTGACAAAGGCTCAGGCCAAAAAGCAAAAAGGACAGGGAAGCTTGGATCCTGGAACAATGGACCAAGTGCTCCCTAAAGCTAGGGCTAGTAGAAGCAAACCACTTCCTACTATCCCTCCCTCTACAGTGGATTCTACTTCTGAGGAAGAAGAATTCCCTCCCTGTGCAGAACCTACACCAGAGGAGCTGGAAGCAGACACTGCTGAGCTTTTGGGTGAAGGGGGGCCTGCCAGAGAGGAGCTGAGTGTGGCACAGCAAACCTGTCCCACATTAGAGGGTCTCAGACAGCAAGCTGTCAAACAGGCTAATGGGGATGTCAGTGACTCTCACAGAGTTTACTGGGAGGACAACCTCTTGTACACTGAGCATAGGGATCCTAAACCTGGAGCTGCCAGGAGATTAGTGATTCCTCAGGAGTACAGAAAGTTCCTCCTAACACTGGCACATGACATTCCCTTAGCTGGGCATCTAGGACAAATGAAAACTTGGGACAGGCTTGTTCCCCTGTTTCATTGGCCTAGGATGTCAGAGGACACAAAGGAATTTTGTAAGTCCTGTGAAACCTGTCAAGCCAGTGGCAAGACAGGTGGCACCCCAAAGGCACCCCTTATCCCACTGCCTGTGGTTGGGGTTCCCTTTGAAAGGGTAGGGGTTGACATAGTTGGCCCCCTTGACCCTCCTACTGCTTCAGGCAATAGGTTTATCTTGGTGGTAGTGGACCATGCCACAAGATATCCTGAAGCAATTCCTTTAAGGACCACTACAGCTCCTGCAGTGGCAAAGGCCCTCCTGGGAATATTTTCCAGGGTGGGCTTCCCAAAGGAAGTAGTATCAGACAGAGGAAGCAATTTCATGTCTTCATACTTAAAGGCCATGTGGAAGGAGTGTGGTGTAACGTACAAGTTCGAACACCCTATCATCCACAAACAAATGGACTGGTGGAGAGATTTAATAAAACTCTCAAAGGCATGATTATGGGTCTCCCTGAAAAACTCCGCAGGAGATGGGATATCCTTCTACCATGCCTCCTTTTTGCCTACAGGGAGGTACCCCAGAAAGGAGTGGGCTTCAGCCCCTTTGAACTTCTTTTTGGACACCCTGTTAGGGGTCCACTCACACTTGTAAAGGAGGGTTGGGAACAACCTTTAAAAGCTCCTAAGCAGGATATTGTGGACTATGTACTTGGCCTCAGATCAAGGATGGCTGAGTACATGAAAAAGGCCAGTAAAAACCTTCAGGCCAGCCAAGAGCTCCAGAAGCAATGGCATGACCAGAAGGCTGTTTTGGTTCAGTACCAACCAGGGCAGAAAGTGTGGGTCTTGGAGCCTGTGGCCCCAAGAGCACTCCAAGATAAATGGAGTGGTCCCCACACAATTGTTGAAAAGAAGGGCGAAGTCACCTATTTAGTTGACTTAGGCACTGCCAGGAGTCCCCTTAGGGTGCTCCATGTCAACCGCCTGAAACCCTACTATGACAGGGCTGATCTCACCCTGCTCATGGCAACTGATGAGGGACAGGAAGAAGACAGTGATCCTCTACCTGATCTCTTCTCTTCCACAGAACAAGATGCTCTTGTGGAAGGTGTAGTTTTGGCTGATTGTCTTACTGCTGAGCAGAAAGATAATTGCATAAATCTCCTAGATCAATTCTCTGAACTCTTCTCTACTGTGCCAGGTACCACTTCTTGGTGTGAGCACACTATAGATACTGGAGACAGTTTACCTGTCAAAAGTAAGATCTATAGGCAGCCTGACCATGTCAGGGACTGCATAAAGCAAGAAGTTCAGAAAATGTTGGAACTAGGAGTGGTTGAGCACTCTGACAGTCCATGGGCTTCTCCTGTGGTACTGGTACCAAAACCCAATTCTAAAGATGGAAAGAAGGAAATGCGGTTTTGTGTAGACTATAGAGGTCTCAACTTGGTAACCAAAACTGATGCTCACCCTATACCCAGGGCAGATGAGCTCATAGATACACTGGCATCTGCCAAGTATCTAAGCACTTTTGATTTGACTGCAGGGTATTGGCAGATCAAATTATCAGAAGATGCTAAACCTAAGACTGCATTTTCTACCATTGGAGGACATTACCAGTTTACTGTAATGCCTTTTGGTTTGAAAAATGCACCTGCCACTTTTCAGAGGTTGGTGAACACAGTCCTGCAAGGGCTGGAAGCTTTCAGTGCAGCATATTTGGACGATATAGCTGTCTTTAGCTCCAGCTGGGATGATCACCTGGTCCACCTATGGAAAGTTTTGGAGGCCCTGCAAAAGGCAGGCCTCACTATCAAGGCTTCAAAGTGCCAGATAGGGCAGGGTAAGGTGGTTTATCTGGGACACCTTGTTGGTGGGGAACAGATTGCACCACTTCAGGGGAAAATCCAAACAATTATTGATTGGGTTCCCCCTACCACTCAGACTCAGGTGAGAGCCTTCCTAGGCCTCACTGGGTATTACAGGAGGTTCATTAAGAACTATGGCTCCATTGCAGCCCCTCTTAATGACCTCACATCCAAGAAAATGCCTAAAAAGGTATTATGGACAGCAAACTGTCAGAAAGCTTTTGAGGAGCTGAAGCAGGCCATGTGCTCTGCACCTGTCCTGAAAAGCCCTTGTTACTCTAAAAAATTCTATGTCCAAACTGATGCATCTGAATTAGGAGTAGGGGCAGTCCTATCACAACTTAATTCTGAGGGCCAGGATCAACCTGTTGCTTTTATTAGTAGGAGGTTGACCCCTAGAGAAAAGCGTTGGTCTGCCATTGAGAGGGAGGCCTTTGCTGTGGTCTGGGCTCTGAAGAAGTTGAGGCCATACCTGTTTGGCACTCACTTCATTGTTCAGACAGACCACAAACCTCTACTTTGGCTAAAACAAATGAAAGGTGAAAATCCTAAATTGTTGAGGTGGTCCATATCCCTACAGGGAATGGACTATACAGTGGAACATAGACCTGGGAGTAGCCACTCCAATGCAGATGGACTCTCCAGATATTTCCACTTAGACAATGAAGACTCATCAGGTCATGGCTAGTCTTATTGTCCTTCGTTTGGGGGGGGGGTTGTGTAGGAAAGTACCATCTTGCCTGGCATGTTACCCCCATTTTTCACTGTATATATGTTGTTTTAGTTGTATGTGTCACTGGGACCCTGGTAACCCAGGGCCCCAGTGCTCATAAGTGTGCCTGAATGTGTTACCTGTGTAGTGACTAACTGTCTCACTGAGGCTCTGCTAATCAGAACCTCAGTGGTTATGCTCTCTCATTTCTTTCCAAATTGTCACTAACAGGCTAGTGACCATTTTTACCAATTTACATTGGCTTACTGGAACACCCTTATAATTCCCTAGTATATGGTACTGAGGTACCCAGGGTATTGGGGTTCCAGGAGATCCCTATGGGCTGCAGCATTTCTTTTGCCACCCATAGGGAGCTCTGACAATTCTTACACAGGCCTGCCACTGCAGCCTGAGTGAAATAACGTCCACGTTATTTCACAGCCATTTTACACTGCACTTAAGTAACTTATAAGTCACCTATATGTCTAACCTTTACCTGGTAAAGGTTAGGTGCAAAGTTACTTAGTGTGAGGGCACCCTGGCACTAGCCAAGGTGCCCCCACATTGTTCAGAGCCAATTCCCTGAACTTTGTGAGTGCGGGGACACCATTACACGCGTGCACTACATATAGGTCACTACCTATATGTAGCTTCACAATGGTAACTCCGAATATGGCCATGTAACATGTCTATGATCATGGAATTGCCCCCTCTATGCCATCCTGGCATAGTTGGCACAATCCCATGATCCCAGTGGTCTGTAGCACAGACCCTGGTACTTCCAAACTGCCCTTCCTGGGGTTTCACTGCAGCTGCTGCTGCTGCCAACCCCTCAGACAGGCAGCTGCCCTCCTGGGGTCCAGCCAGGCCTGGCCCAGGATGGCAGAACAAAGAACTTCCTCTGAGAGAGGGTGTGACACCCTCTCCCTTTGGAAAATGGTGTGAAGGCAGGGGAGGAGTAGCCTCCCCCAGCCTCTGGAAATGCTTTCTTGGGCACAGATGTGCCCAATTCTGCATAAGCCAGTCTACACCGGTTCAGGGACCCCTTAGCCCCTGCTCTGGCGCGAAACTGGACAAAGGAAAGGGGAGTGACCACTCCCCTGACCTGCACCTCCCCTGGGAGGTGTCCAGAGCTCCTCCAGTGTGCTCCAGACCTCTGCCATCTTGGAAACAGAGGTTCTGCTGGCACACTGGACTGCTCTGAGTGGCCAGTGCCACCAGGTGACGTCAGAGACTCCTGCTGATAGGCTCCTTCAGGTGTTAGTAGCCTATCCTCTCTCCTAGGTAGCCAAACCCTCTTTTCTGGCTATTTAGGGTCTCTGTCTCTGGGGAAACTTCAGATAACGAATGCAAGAGCTCATCCGAGTTCCTCTGCATCTCTCTCTTCACCTTCTGATAAGGAAACGACTGCTGACCGCGCTGGAAGCCTGCAAACCTGCAACATAGTAGCAAAGACGACTACTGCAACTCTGTAACGCTGATCCTGCCGCCTTCTCGACTGTTTTCCTGCTTGTGCATGCTGTGGGGGTAGCCTGCCTCCTCTCTGCACCAGAAGCTCCGAAGAAATCTTCCCCCTGCAACCGCAGGCACCAAAAAGCTGCATTACCGGTCCCTTGGGTCTCCTCTCAGCACAACGAGCGAGGTCCCTCGAATCCAGCGACGCTGTCCAAGTGACCCCCACAGTCCAGTGACTCTTCAGCCCAAGTTTGGTGGAGGTAAGTCCTTGCCTCACCTCGCTGGGCTGCATTGCTGGGAACCGCGACTTTGCAACTACTCCGGCCCCTGTGCACTTCCGGCGGAAATCCTTCGTGCACAGCCAAGCCTGGGTCCACGGCACTCTAACCTGCATTGCACGACTTTCTAAGTTGGTCTCCGGCGACGTGGGACTCCTTTGTGCAACTTCGGCGAGCACAGTTTCACGCATCCTCGTAGTGCCTGTTTCTGGCACTTCTCCGGGTGCTACCTGCTTCAGTGAGGGCTCTTTGTCTTGCTCGACGTCCCCTCTCTCTTCAGGTCCAATTTGCGACCTCCTGGTCCCTCCTGGGCCCCAGCAGCGTCCAAAAACGCCAAACGCACGATTTGCAGCTAGCAAGGCTTGTTGGCGTTCTTTCGGCGGGAAAACACTTCTGCACGACTCTCCAAGGCGAGAGGGATCCGTCCACCAAAGGGGAAGTCTCTAGCCCTTTTCGTTCCTGCAGAAACCTCAGCTTCTTCTGTCCAGTCGAAGCTTCTTTGCACCCGCAGCTGGCATTTCCTGGGCATCTGCCCATCTCCGACTTGCTTGTGACTTTTGGACTTGGTCCCCTTGTTCCACAGGTACCCTAGATTGGAAATCCACAGTTGTTGCATTGCTGGTTTGTGTCTTTCCTGCATTATTCCTCTAACACGACTCTTTTGTCCTTAGGGGAACTTTAGTGCACTTTGCACTCACTTTTCAGGGTCTTGGGGAGGGTTATTTTTCTAACTCTCACTATTTTCTAATAGTCCCAGCGACCCTCTACAAGGTCACATAGGTTTGGGGTCCATTCGTGGTTCGCATTCCACTTTTGGAGTATATGGTTTGTGTTGCCCCTATCCCTATGTTTCCCCATTGCATCCTATTGTAACTATACATTGTTTGCACTGTTTTCTAAGACTATACTGCATATTTTTGCTATTGTGTATATATAACTTGTGTATATTTCCTATCCTCTCACTGAGGGTACACTCTAAGATACTTTGGCATATTGTCATAAAAATAAAGTACCTTTATTTTTAGTATAACTGTGTATTGTGTTTTCTTATGATATTGTGCATATGACACTAAGTGGTACTGTAGTAGCTTCACACGTCTCCTAGTTCAGCCTAAGCTGCTCTGCTAAGCTACCATGATCTATCAGCCTAAGCTGCTAGACACCCTATACACTAATAAGGGATAACTGGGCCTGGTGCAAAATGCAAGTACCCCTTGGTACTCACTACAAGCCAGTCCAGCCTCCTACACTGTGACCGACAGAATACGTGGGAGCACTGTTGGTTTCAACAATGTGAATGCTAAAAGTGATAGGAGTGGTGGGGTCTTGGTGAGTTAAAAATACCGCCCTCTGGATGATATTACTAATTTAATACGTCTCACAGGGGTGGTATGGTTAAAAAGGGGTTTTGGGAGGGGGGTATATTATGTACCTTACCTCCTAAATGGTCAATCACCCATTGACATTGTTGAAACCAACAGAGCTCCCACTTATTCCGTCAGTCGCAGCATGCCTCGTTCTGTTTTTTTCACACAAAATAACCTTTTTGTCTCCCTGTGGAAGTTCTTTCGGGCTGGGCCTTTTTGTGCAATTACCAGAGATCAGAAGTGGACAGAACCTGCTGTCTGAGTACTGTGAAGAGCCCGAAAGGATTGGACCTGCTCTCCCTCTTGTACCCAGGACAAATAGATGGGCTTCAAGCGTCATAAGGCTGACCTGGTGTTCAAGCTACTGGGATACAACAAGCTAAAAAATACCTTTCCTGCAAATTCCCCGCTGCCTATTGGTACCTGGATTGGACCCTAGTGTTGGCTTCAGCCTGACACCCAGTGAGTCCCTAAACGCCTCCCCTGTGGTCCTGGGGGCTTTAGAAGTGTGCACTTGTGATTGATTTGGACTCAAAGGACTTAGGACCTGATTTAGACTTTGGTACAGAGGATTCTCCGTTGTGATGGAGTATCCTCTCCGCCTCATTTAGAGTTGGGAGGAAGTTGAGTATGTAGGCGGCAGACACTACTCTGCCTCTGTCACCCACGTTCACCTCAGACGGAGTAAGGGACGTCATAGGTTTGGCCATTTGTTCACCTGCCCTTTTGAAGTGGGCAAACACATGGCCAGGTTTTACTGTGCATCAGAGCCAGGTAAAACCTGGTAGTAATAGGCTGTGTAAACTGCAAAATAAACCCCACACCACAGCAGAACTCTCTGGTTGCGGGGGGGATGATAAAAAAAAAAAAAAAAAAGAAAATTAGACTTTAGGATTTTCTTTTTGAAAATAAAAAAAGTTGAAAGTTTGGTGTACAGCTCAGTCATGTTGAATGAGCCATCATCCATCAATCTTTTAAAGAATTTATAGGAACTGCTGTGACGGCTTTTCCTTTAAATGCAAGAGATGTCTGCTGTGGTGACAGACATCTCACAATTTGGCAGGTAGGTACTCCTTCCGAGTTACCTAGTACTTTACTCTGTGGTGCACTGACGGAGTAAGTATACGACCGCTAAACTCTAAATGAGTTCTTAGGTCAGAAGGCATAATCTTTTGCTCAGAACGAACCGGGGGGTGGGTGGGTTCTTTTTTGGGCCATTTCTACTTTTAAAAAAATTAAATCATATTTCCGGTTCCCCTTATTGTATTTTTGGTGTCATTTTGTTTATTAAGGTTTACTCTATTTTTCCAATTCATTTTGGGATTTTTATTGCTTTCCATTTCGACTTTTTATGGTTTTAGTACTGCATATACACTTTACATAATCTTGTCTTCTGTGAGGCATAGCTACCAGGGGGTTGAGCTCACGTTTATTTCGTTAATTTAATGGTTCACCCTTACAAGGATTGTGATTATTACTAGAGGTGGGTACTTACTCCAGTCAACTAATACCCCTGTTTCTTACTGTTGGGTGTTGATCAGACCTTGAAGCCATCCTCCCATTTGACCAAGTTAAGCTCAGTTCTTCTATCTGGTGTCTTAATGTTGATGCTGATGCGTCAAATGCCACTAAAGTTATTAGCAATTCAAAGCTTTTTTTGATTGCTCTTTTTAACTTTGTCCCACTTGGTGGATCTGTTTAGAAAGCTTAGGCTCCATGTAATTGGCTTAATTTAGTAACTGCTTCTGTATTTCATGCAAATGCATCACAAAGCACTAACGTTACTAGCATTAGTTATGAAAAAGCTTATTCCCCAATGCCTTTTAATGTTACCTGCCTCTAAGGACCTGCACAAACCTGACATACCAACAGAGATCTAAAGATGCTAAGTGTCTGGCAAATCTCATGCAGATTTGTCAGCAGCATAAGTTGTAAGCAAATGCCTTCCAACTGTCTAGAAACCTATAAACAAATAACAAAACCAAGCACGTCTGATACAGTCTTGCAACTGTAGGATCTAAAAAATTACTGAATATTCATACCAAGCCACAAAAGGCACCCAGTTAGAGTAAAGTTCGACTTTATTCCAAGTGTAATATAATTTCAGTCAGTAGTTTTTGCCGTAGTGGAGAGAAAAACATTCCTATGGGAGCTAGAATGGAAAATAAATTCATTTTTTGCCTTCTTTGAATTATCCTCCCAGACATACTGTACAACACTTGACAAAACTTAATTGCAGAACCAATCGAGTGTCAGATTTCAAATGCATTCATGAAATACTTTTAGCATGCTCAATACCCCGCCCTTGATGTAACAGGTGACTTTCCAAATCACATAACTATCTCACTAGTGATATAACATATTACCTTACCATTAACATGAATGAAACGACTATGGACACAGTACGATGTGTTAATGCATGTGGTCAATTTTAGTGCTTTAAGTGCACTTGAGGAGCATTAACCTCCATAGTGCAGTTGATGTTAACAGTTGGTCAAGTGGACTTAAGAATAAAATCACTCTGCCACTAACACCAGAAGGATTTTTTTTTTAAAGAAGTAATGTTGGAATGCGAGATAAGGCTTTCCCGTATTTCAACATTATTATTTTTTTCTTCAATTACTGCGATGCAAACTGCAGTGATGTCACAGTGATTGAAAGTGAAACCAGTCAGCGCCATTAGAGGGGGTCAGAAAGTCCACTAGACACTAGGAAAAAATAGTTTTTTTAAAAAGGGTGTAGCAGCCCACCTAGGCATTGGGCCATGCCCCACCCATAGCGGGTCCACCAGGCTCTTTGCCCCTGGGGAAAAGATTAGGATGGTTTACCCCCAAACTGTCCCCATGGTGGGGCCAAAAGCCAACTAGATACCATGGAAAATATCAGAAAACATAAGGGGTTGGAGTGGCCCACCTGGCTCAGCAGTTTTTTGGGGAGTCTTTCTGAACTGGGGGGTGCAGAAAGCCCACTAGACAGCTAGGGTAATTATATATATATATATATATATATATATATATATATATATATATATATCCTTATTAAGATGGATAGCCCTCTGTATTAAGATTTGCTACAGACTGTCTAAAAAGCAGCCTTCAGAAAGCTTGAGGGCTCATTCCACCAGAGCTAAGGCGTTTCCAGGCACAGTGACCATTCTGGATATCTTTGACGCCGCAACTTGGACATCAGGGCACACATTCTCAAAGCACTACTGTCTTGACGGCCTGGGAAAGTGCATTTCGACAGTTGAGTCCTGTAGGGTTTCGCAATCTAAGCCATTCCACAGGCCCACCGCCTTGGAAGGTATTGCTTTGGTATCCATTCACAAGGTAAGGAATCTGCAGTTAGAAATATTCAACAGAAGAACAAATTACTTAATTTGTTAACGCTGTTTCTGGTGGATACTCACTTGCAGATTCCTCACTGCTCTCCCTTCTCTCAATTCAATCAATCAATCAATCAAAAAAAATTGTAGAGCGCGCTACTCAGCCATGAGGGTCTGAAGGCGCTGGGGGAGGGGAAACCGGGGGGGAGGGTCACTGATCGAACAACCATGTCTTGAGCTTCTTTCTGAAGACCAGTAGGTCCTTGGTTTTGCGGAGGTCAGTGGGGAGGGAGTTCCAGGTTTTGGGGGCGAGGTAGGAGAAAGACCTGCCTCCTGTGGTGGTGCGTTGGATGGGGGCGAGGTCAGCTGATCGGAGGTTGCGTGTGGGAGTGTGGAAGTTAACTCTTTCATTGAGGTAGGTTGGGCCAGTGTTGTGGAGGGATTTGTGTGCATGGATGAGGATCTTGAATGTGATTCTCTTGTCTATGGGGAGCCAGTGAAGGGATTTGAGGTGTGGTGAGATTCATTCATGGCGGGGGAGGCCAAGGAAGAGGCGAGCGGCTGGGTTCTGGATTCTCTGGAGTTTGCGTTTGAGTTTGAGTGTGGTGCCGGTGTAGAGGGCGTTACCGTAGCCCAGTCTGCTGCTGACGAGTGCGTGGGTGACTGTCTTTCTGGTTTCTGGGGGAATCCATTTGAAGGATTTTTTTTAGAGTGCGGAGTGTGTGGAAGCAGGAGGAGGTTAGAGCATTGATTTGCTGTGTCATGGAGATGGAGGGGTCGAGGATGATGCTGATGTTGCGTGCGTGGTTTGCGGGGGTGGGTGCGGGGCCTAGGGCGGTGGGCCACCAGGAGTCGTCCCATGTGGTTTTGTTGGGGCCGAAGATGATGAGTAGGTTGGTTTTGGCTGTGGTGGGGTTGCGGGTGAGGGAGAGGATGAGTTGGGTGTCATCTGCATAGGAGAGGATAGTGATTCCGTGTGCTCGGAGGATGTTAGCTAGGGGGATCATGTAGATGTTGAAGAGTGTGGGGCTGAGAGAGGACCCTTGGGGGACTCCGCAGGTGATCTTGGTAGAGTTGGAGTGGAAGGGAGGAAGGCGGACTCTCTGGGTCCGGTCGGTGAGGAAGGAGGTGAGCCAGTCTAAGGCTTTGTGGCGAATTCCTATGTTGTGGAGGCGTGTGCGGAGTGTGTGGTGGCAGACGGTGTCAAAGGCTGCGGAGAGGTCTAGGAAGATGAGTGCGACGGTCTCGCCTTTGTCGACTTTGGTCCTGATATCGTCAGTGCATGCGATGAGGGCGGTTTCTGTGCTGTGGTTCTTGCGGAACCCAGATTGTGAAGGGGTCAAGAGTGTTGTTTGCTTCGAGGAAGTGGGATAGGCGGGTGTTGACTAATTTCTCTGCAACCTTGGCGGGGAAAGTGAGGAGGGAGATAGGGCAGTAGTTGGAGAGGATCCCTGGGTCGGCTTGTTTTTTTAGGAGGGCGGTGATTTCCGCGTGTTTCCAGGAGTCTGGGTAGGTGGCGGAGTCGAAGGAGGAGTTGATTATGTTGCAGAGTATGGGGGCGATGGTAGGGCTGGCTTTGTTGTCGATGCGGTGTGGGCAGGGGTTGGAGGGGGAACCGGAGTGGATGGAGATCATGGTTTTTTCGGTTTCTTCGTGTGTGGTGGGGGTCCATGTGGAGAGTGTGGTGGGGGGGTCCTGAGTGGGGGTAGGGTTGGGTGAGTGAGGGGTATGTGTGGTATGAAGCTGTTGTGGATGTCCAGGATTTTGTGGAGGAAGTGGTTGGAAAGGGCGTCACATAGGGGCTGTGTGTGTGGGGGGTCTATGTTGCTGGCTTTGGGTTTGGCAAGTTCATTGATGATGGTGAAGAGTTCTTTGCTGTTTTGAGAGTTGTTGTCAAGGCGTGTCTTGTGGTGATCTCTTATGGCGGTGCGTATGAGTTGGTGATGGGTGCGAATGGTGGTTTTGAGGGTGGAGAAGTTGGTTGTGGAAGGTTCTAGTCTCCATATTTTCTCAGCTTGGCGGCATTTGCGCTTGGAGTCTTGGAGTTCAGGGGTGAACCATGGGGCGTTCTTGATGTTCCGGGTGGCAATGTGTTTTCTGAGGGGGGCTAGTTTGTCTGTGCAGGTAGTGATCCATTTGGAGAGGTTGTGCTCCTGTGTTGGGGTCGTTGGTGTGGGGGGGGGGGTTATGGGCCAGTTGGGAGTTTAGTCTTTCTGAGGGGATCTTGTCCTACATGCAGTAGGGTGTGGTGTGTTGTTGGTAGTGTGTGGGGGGTTTAGTGAAGGAGAAGTGGACGCAGTGGTGGTCAGTCCAGAGGAGGTCGGTTGTGTGGGTGTAGGCTATGTGTTGGCTTGAGGTGAAAATTGTGTCAAGCGTGTGTCCTGCTGAGTAGGTGGGTGCGGTGACCAGTTGTTTGAGTCCGAGGTTGGTGAGGTTGTCTATGAGGGAGGTAGTGTTGTGGTCTTGTGGGTTTTCTAGGTGAAAGTTGAAATCACCGAGGATGATGTAGTCTGTTGAGGTGAGGGCGTGCGAGCTGATGCTGTCGGCGATGGTGTCGCTGAAGGCGGGTCGTGGTCCGGGTGGTCTGTAGATTAGTGTACCTCTGAGGGTGGAGTTGTTGATGTGGATTAGGAAGTGCATGTGTTCAGTGTTGTCGATAGTGTCTTGGGAGCTGGTGGTGACTTTGATGGTGTCTCTGTGTAGGATGGCGATGCCACCGCCTGGCCTGTTGAGGCGGTCTTTGTGTTGGAGTTTGTATCCCTTGGGGGTGGCTATGGCTATGTCGGGTTCTGAGGAGGGGTTGGTCCAGGTTTCCGTGAGGAAAGCGATGTCGGGTGAGTGTGATGTGATGAGGTCCCAGAGTTCTATGGCATGTTTGTGAAGGGAGCGGATGTTGAGGAGCAGGCAGTTAAGGTGGTTGTGGTGGGTGGCGTTGGTGTGGTGCGTGAGGGTGCTGTTGCGGGGTGTGTTCTGGTTGTGGGCTGGTGTGCTGCGGGGTTGGTTGGTGGGGGCAGGGTGGGTGAGTCTTGTGTTGGGGGTGTTGTGTTTGTTGAAGGTGGGGTCGCTATGGTTGGTGTGTGGTGTGATGGATGATGAGCAGGAGAAGTGGCAGGTGTAGCAGGTGAAGGGGCCATGAGTGTGTGTGGGGCTAGATGTGGTGCATGTGGGGCGGGGGCCTGGGTTGAGAGCGTGGAGGGTGAGGGGGGAGTAGGTGTGTCTTGAGAGGGCCAGAGGTTCTGGCGCTGGGCGCGGTCCAGGCGCGGACGGGCGCAGACGGGCTTGCCTTTGGCGCGCCAGCGGCGCGGCCGCGCCGCGGCTGCCATAAGAGGAAGGGAGGGTGGGAGTGGCAGCTGGGAGGTGGGAGGGCCTGTCCAATGAGAGGGCTGGGGCCGCAGGGGACGCAGCGGCCGGGAAATGGAAAAGGAGCGGTGAAAAAAGGAGGGGGAGGCGGGAGGGGCCGCAGGGTATGCAGCGGCGGGAAAATGGAACAGGAGCGGTAAGAAAAGGAGGGGGGAGGCGGGAGGGGCCATAGGGGACGCAGCGGCGGGGAAATGGAAAAGGAGCAGTGAGAAAAGGAGGGGGGGCGGGAGGGGACGCAGCTGCGGGGAAAGGCAAAGAGGGAAAGGGAGAGGAGGTGGCACGGAAGGCGGAGCGGGGAGCGACCTACCTGCAAGCAGGGTCAAAGGTTGCTCCCTGCTAGCACGCCGCGGCTGCCATAAGAGGAGGGGAGGGTGGGAGTGGCAGCTGGGAGGCGGGAGGGCCTCTCCAATGAGAGGGCTGGGGGGTGAGGCCGCAGGGGACGCAGCGGTGGGAAAATGGAAAAGGAGCGGTGAGAAAAGGAGGGGGGAGGCAGGAGGGGCCGCAGGGGACGCAGCGGCGGAAAAATGGAAAAGGAGCGGTGAGAAAAGGAGGGGGGAGGCAGGAGGGGCCGCAGGGGACGCAGCGGCGGGGAAAGGCAAAGAGGGAAAGGGAGAGGAGTTGGCGCGGAAGGGGGAGCGGGGAGCGACCTACTTGCAAGCAGGGTCAAAGGTTGCTCCCTGCTAGCGCGCCGCGGCTGCCATAAGAGGAGGGAAGGGTGGGAGTGGCAGCTGGTAGGTGGGAGGGCCTGTCCAATGAGAGGGCTGGGGGGTGGGGCCCAATTCTGTGGAATGGTAATTTTCCTCCATCTCAAAAGCTCCCAAATTAGAGACCTGATGCACACTGGTACATCCGATTGATTGTGGGGCTCTGCGTCAGAGGTCACGGACAGTGTCTAGGAAGTAACTGACATCTGCATCCACAGTTGGTGCTTATGCGAGGCTTTGACAGTGGGGGGGCTATGCTTTAAAAATCTGATGTATCTAGTCTGACTTCGTGGGATAGTCAAAATGTGAGGAATCTGTAGTTAGACAGAGTAGCCAAAGGAAAGAGTTACAGAAGTAACTTGTTCTTCTTGCACAACACATTTTTCCCTCTTTTACAAAAAACGAAACAAAATGTTGCTAATTTTTGGCTATTTTCTATGTTCCTGACAGGGGAATCCACAGACCTGGGTGTCTTTAGAATACCAAACGTGTGGGAAAATGGATGCAAATTAGACCTGGATACCTTAGTTAAAAAAATCTTAACGGCCCCAAATATAAAAAAAAAGGTTCAGCACTGGGGCGGTAAAAGCCACCGATGCTAAGGAGTTAAAGCCGCTGTGTCAATTCCGCTTATTTATTTTTAGAAATATTGTGCGGTCATAGGCTTTGCATCTGGTGTGTGAGTTTGCTTGGCAGGTATGCAAGCTCTGGTTTGCGAAGTGAACAGCTGGGATGTTTAAGGTTTTTTCCATTTTAATTCATAGCCATAACTGCACTTCACCTCTGTTTTTTAATTACGTTATATACTTTTATGATCAGAGCTAACTGTCAGGTCACACTAACTGGGTTTGTTTACATGCACTGATAAGGTTCTGTTGGTAGTGTCTGTGTGGTTGGTGAGTGGCAGGTGTGGTGGCCAGGCTCTGGGTAAACCCATCTTTGGGCTAACCACCCTTGCATGTAGCTTTTGGTTGTGTGCAACAGGGCTTTCCCAAAGCCAACCAGCCTTTTGTGTAGCTAACTGCCAGTTGCAAAAGCAGTTTGCAAGTTAAAGCGAATTCTGCTATCTCATTTTTGTGCAGATCAGTCCAAGTGTGTCAGTGTTATTAACACGTTAAAGCTTTTTTGATATCCCCCTTTTAATTTTCCCTCTCTTCTTGTGGTATCTGACCTGAGCTTAACCAACAGAAAACTAAACCTGTAAACTGCTTCTGAATTTTTGCTGATTTTTCAAAGGATGCCAGGGTTGTTTTCTTTAATAAAAAAAAATCTCTTTATTGGATTTTAACAAAATAAACACACGTTGTGCATCCAAACATGTCGGTAGGATACAAAAGCATCAGGCATTCTAATTATAGTGTCACAGGCTCTCACATGTCCATAACACGTGCTGCACTCTTGTATATAAGCTGTGCTGTGCATTATTCAGTGACCCCACGCCTATCTGTGGCCTTGCTGTGTGTGTGATCAGAAGGGTGTTCCTCAATCTATTAATCATCCCTCCCCAGTTCTCAAGGTCTTCCTCCACCTTTTCATCATGTCTCATCTGTTGCATGTGCTGAGTGTCTGCAATTGCCCATTCCAATAAATCTTTCCTCCACACCTTCACTTGAGGGGCTTGTGCTGCTCACTGTATCGCTATTCTGCGTTTAGCCAACACTAGGCCAAGCGCCACCATGCGTTTTCCGCCCCTTAAGGATACCCAGTAGGCACATCTGTACTATTCTCATCACCCTAATCAACATAATAGATGCTGGTTCCTCCGTAATAGTTGCCCAAAAGCTTGCCACAGTTAGGCATACCTAAGTCATATGAAAGAAAATCTCCACCCGCACCTCCCACATGACACTGGCTTATCGGGTTCAATCCGGGTCAATTTCCTGGGCATGAGGTAGCTTTGATGTAGGTAGTTAAAGTGAGTCACCTTAAATCTAGCCTTGGGAAATATCGTCTTTACTGCCTTACAGGCCTTTTTCCAGTCCTGCTCTGCCAGTGCATCCAAACAAGCCGCCTCCCATCTGCCCCTCACCCTCTTTGTCACGCCTCCCTTGTCTTCAAGTAGTGCCCTATGGATGTGCGTGATCAGGCGTCAGCATCACGCTAGGTCGGTCAGCCAGAGCACCACGCCGTGTGTCCGTGGTTTCTCCAGCTATGTACAGGCCACAAGGGCCAGTCGTGCATATTGTAGGAGTTGCCCTGGTCCCACCCCAAACTGCTCCTGGGTTTGTTCAAAGGTAATATAGTTGTTATTGTAATAAAAGTCCCCTACAGAGTCACGGCGTACCTTCCGCCACCAGGCATAGGAGATATGCACATACACACTGGAACACAGAAATGGGCCACAAATTCCACAGTGGCCGGTAGTCAGCTAAGTGCGCTCTTTGTAAGGTTTTACAGACCACTCTGTGCCATGTCGCCGCTAGATGCCTTATCGAAGGAGACCCTCACCCATCAGGAAGAGCTCCTGTAATGAGTACAAGCTGCTTCCAGCAGCCAGTGGATTCAGTACACAGTTAGATCCCTCCTCAAACCAACTAACTAAGTTGCAGCATACTATAGGAACAAATCTGCCCCCGCCTCCTTAGCTAAGGCAATCTTGAAAGATTCCCGCTTCATTCGGCTCCTCTTCCCACCACAGACCAGCCGACCAAGCAGATGTTGAGCCAATGAAATGCAGCCTACAGAATTGGACACATCATGTTTTGCATGATGTAACAGCATGTCGGCAGAAACACCATCTTTGCGACTGACATAGTGGCAGCCTGACCCAAAAGTCCACTGAGTTCTTGAGCCCCCTTATGCCTCCTACATTTAGGTCATAGTGAGCCTTCATAGTTCGTGCAATCCATATACCAAGGTAGCGACACTGCTTGTGTTTCCACCTGAGTCTCGGATCCTTCAGGGCAGTCTCTTCCCTACAGGAGCAACAGATACCTTTTGTCCTTGTTTGTATGCAGACCGGACACTGCTGCAAAATCATCCAGCTCCTTCAGCAGTGAAGATGTCGCCCTTGCTGGGTCCCCCAGTAGACTAAGACATCGTCCGTGTAGAGAGATACCACATGTCCGCTGATGTCTAGGCTCCAGAATTCCAGTTTTGCACATGACTGGCTTGCAAGCAGCTCCATTGCCAACGCAAATAGATGCATGGGATTCTGGGTAGGGGGACCAGGCAGGGGTGCCCGCTGTCCCCGGTACTGAGGCTAAGCCACCCGTGCAAACCCAAGTCAGTCTATACCAGTTGTACTCATTTAATATAGTTGGGACCTAACCCCATGTTTCTGAGGATCGCCCAGAGATATTGCTATCCAACCATGTCAAACACCTTTTCAAGGTCCAACACAACTGCCACAGTGCAGCTAGGGGCTCCTGCCTGGGAGTGCATCTCATGGCTGAGTTGCTGAGTACTGTACATTGTGTGCTCTCTAGGTATAAACTCAGTCTGATCTGAGTGTATGAGAGCATGCACTACCATGTGCAGTCTGTTTCCTAGTACTTTCCAAACAGTTTAATGTCTGCATTGAGTATGGACAGTGGTCTATAGAAAGACAGATTTGCGGGGTCCCATCCCACTTTTGGGATCAACACCATTACTGCCTCCTGCATGCTTTGGGGCAGTATCCCCGTCTCCTGCACCTCGAAGGAAACCTACAATAAGCGTTCAAAGAGCTGAGATGGCATTAAGTAATGCACTTACCACGGGAACCCATCCAACCCTGGAGTTTTCCCCTGCAGCAGGGCCTCAAACGCTTCCTATAATTCTGCCAGTTCCAGCGGTGCATCTATGTGTTGCCGCTGATCGTCCGTTAGGACCCACATGTTCTAGCCTCAGTAAGATATTCTTCAGGTGTCTCCTCCACCACTGCAGAGGCCCCTTCAAATCCAGTTGCAAGTACTGTGTGCAGGCACTGTTTATTCTGTGTCGGTCTACAATGTCTTTTCACTTGTCCCCTTTCAGGCTAAGGATGCACTCCAGCTGTAGCAGGCACGCAAGCATTCTCCACCCTTTATCTCCTTACAAAGTAACCACTAGGTCGTGTGTGTGTATTTGTCTAATGTACTCCAAACTTCCCCCGCCCTTTGCTTGAGGGCAGTTAACTGGAGTCTCTCATCTGGCTCCAGGTCAGTTTTATGTCCAAGTCCACATGCTCCCTCTTCTAGCTGTCACCGCACCCCAAACACATTTATGATGCACTCTCATGGCAGCGTCACTTTGTAGGCCTCTCACTCTGCATCTCTACTTACAGCAGTCCCCGGTTATCCTGGAAAAACCCGAGAGGCACATTCCCAGATGTCAGTTCCAAATCCACCATCCGTCAATGCCTCAGTTTGCAGCCTCCACAGCGGAATCTTGGGCCTAAACTCCCTGGGAAGCAACGTGAACAACAGGGAATGAACTGAGAGGTCTTGATTCAGGTATGCTGAATGTTGAACATCCCCCTTACACTCCAGCACATAATCTAGTCTGCTGTGTCCCACTTGGCCCAGTGAGTATTAGGAGTCAAACAGATCCCCCAGGTGGTGGAGTCTCCAGATACTAATGAGTTGCAAATCTTGTATCCCTTTCTGAAGGGTCGTCACCATGTGGGCACTGGGGCCTAGTCTGGTAGGGATGCCTGTCCAGTCTCCAGTCCAGGGCACAGTTAAAGTCTCCCACCCAGATAAGTCTCCTCGGCAAGTATGGGCCATACGTTTTGTCAGTTCCGTTTAAATGGTCTTCTCGTCTATGTTTGGAGCCTACATGTTAACCAGACAGGACTCTACTCAGTCCAACACCCCTGACACCAGCAGGTAGCACCCACTCGGGTCCCTTACCACTTCTATCCACAAAGGGGACCCCAGCAGCAATCCACGTCAGGACACCCCAGGCCTAATTTGAATATTTAGCAGCACACAGTGAACCCCTTCATTTTTTCTGTACCTTATTCACTTCCGCACCTAGAAGTTGCATTTCTTACAACACAGTGATAGGAACATTATAACGATTGAGATATGAATGTACTCTGTAGCACTTGGGACAACAGTTCATGTCCCCAACATTGCAGGTCATAACTGTACATTTAATGGCAGGTATCTTTAATTTATAGAGGTCATCCCCTGCACACTCTGAAAATGCCCTCTCCCCACCCACCGTTTCTGGTTGCAAAACACTGTGTCTTTTCAACACCACTCCACAACCCCCAGGGCAGGACAACCGGTCCTTTCCTGGTCCATCCTCCCATTAAGCAAACACATCTCCTCCCCAGTTGGCAACTTTACCAGGTGTATCGTAAGACCCCCCTAGTACTGTCCAACCCCCCACCTGGAACTCTAACTGCAAACTTTGTATAGCTTGAGTCACGTTTTGTATCAGAAGGATATCACAGAAACCAAAAAAACAAAAATATGTCTGGCAGTACCTGTGCCTCTCGTTTCTCTCGTGAAACTCTCCAGCAGGTCAGGTCTGCCAGGTTTGTCCAAAGGGGCAGGTTGTTGTCTGCAGTCCAGCCTTGTCAACGGGGTGTCCAGGGCGCCCAATTGACACTTGTAACAAAACTGTCCCCAGTTGTCTATAGTGGGTGCCCCCCACCCTTAACAATACATACTACGTCATCCAATCCTTAGAGCATCAGGATATAATGCACCACGCTTTCCTGAGCATGGCCCTCACAGGTCAGTCCATAGCTCCTCATGCTGTCTCTACAGGTTTGCTGGGACATCCCCCTTCCCTGTTGGGGCAACATCATTACTCCGAGATGGGGCTGATCCCATGGAGTCATCCGATGAGGACTCCCCTGCGCTCATCATGGTCGAGTCCTCCCTATTCGTGATCCAGCAGGAATGACAGGAAAGCTCGGGGAACCTCAGCCAACTCTCCTCCTCCCCTTGCGCACCATGCTCCAGCTAGTGTCTTTATGGTGTGACCCAGGTATTCCCAGCATGCCAATACCCACCTTGTCCCACATTCCCAGCCAGGTCCACACTTTCTCTGGACTGTCGAAAAATTACTCTTCCACTGCAGCAAGACCTTAAGTCAGGCAGGGAACAGCACCATGTATTGCAACCTCAGCACACAGAGTTTCTGTTTGACTTTTCTATAGGATTTTCTTTGAGCTTGACCATTTCGAGTGTAGTAAGGGTAGACTTCGATGGTATGATTCTCAAACCCTTTCTGTGTAGCAAGGCACGCTGCCCTGAAGATACTGTCTCTGTCCTTGTAGTTCAGGATGCGGGCAATTAGGGCTCTTATTGGGGCCCCAGGAGGGGGCCCGGCTGTCAATGCCCGGTGTAGGAAGGTAGCCTCTTTCTAGCCTTGTTACCCCCACTTTTGGCCTGTTTGTGAGTATATGTCAGGGTGTTTTTACTGTCTCACTGGGATCCTGCTAGCCAGGGCCCAGTGCTCATAGTGAAAACCCCATGTTGTCAGTGTGTTTGATATGTGTCACTGGGATCCTGCTAGCCAGGACCCCAGTGCTCATATGTTTGTGGCCTATATGTGTTCCCTGTGTGGTGCCTAACTGTATCACTGAGGCTCTGCTAACCAGAACCTCAGTGTTTATGCTCTCTCTGCTTTCTAAATTTCTCACTGCAGGCTAGTGACTAAATTTACCAATTCTCATTGGCACACTGGTACACCCATATAATCCCCTTGTGTATGGTACTTAGGTACCCAGGGTATTGGGGTTCCAGGAGATCCCTATGGGCTGCAGCATTTCTTTTGCCACCCATAGGGAGCTCAGGCAATTCTTACACAGGCCTGCCACTGCAGCCTGAGTGAAATAACATCCATGTTATTTCACAGCCATTTTTCACTGCACATAAGTAACTTATAAGTCACCTATATGTCTAACCCTCACTTGGTGAAGGTTGGGTGCCAAGTTACTTAGTGTGTGGGCACCCTGGCACTAGCCAAGGTGCCCCCACATCGTTCAGGACAAATTCCCCGAACTTTGTGAGTGCGGGGACACCATTACACGGTCACTACCTATGTATAGCGTCACAATGGTAACTCCGAACATGGCCATGTAACATGTCTAAGATCATGGAATTGTCACCCCAATACCATTCTGGTATTGGGGTGACAATTCCATGATCGCCCGGGTCTCTAGCACAGAACCCGGGTGCTGCCAAACTGCCTTTCTGGGGTTTCCACTGCAGCTGCTGCTGCTGCCAACCCCTCAGACAGGATTCTGCCCTCCTGGGGTCTGAGCAGCCCCAGCCCAGGAAGGCAGAACAAAGGATTTCCTCTGAGGGAGGGTGTTACACCCTCTCCCTTTGGAAATAGGTGTGAAGGGCTGGGGAGGAGTAGCCTCCCCCAGCCTCTGGAAATGCGTTGATGGGCTCAGATGGTGCCCATCTCTGCATAAGCCAGTCTACACCAGTTCAGGGATCCCCCAGCCCTGCTTTGGCGCGAAACTGGACAAAGGAAAGGGCAGTGACCACTCCCCTGACCAGTACCTCCCAGGGGAGGTGCCCAGAGCTCCTCCAGTGTGTCCCAGACCTCTGCCATCTTGGAAACAGAGATGTTGGGGGCACACTGGACTGCTCTGAGTGGCCAGTGCCAGCAGGTGACGTCAGAGACCCCCTCTGATTGGCTCTTACCTCTCTTGGTATCCAATCCTCCTTTCTTGGTAGCCAAACCTCCTTTCTTGGTAGCCAAACCTCCTTTTCTGGCTATTTAGGGTCTCTCCTCTGGGGAATTCTTCAGATAACGAATGCAAGAGCTCACCAGAGTTCTTCTGCACTTCCCTCTTTGACTTCTGCCAAGGATCGACCGCTGACTGCTCCAGGACGCCTGCAAAACCGCAACAAAGTAGCAAGACGACTACCAGCAACATTGTAGCGCCTCATCCTGACGGCTTTCTCAACTGTTTCCTGGTGGTGCATGCTCTGGGGGCTGTCTGCCTTCACCCTTCACTGGAAGCCAAGAAGAAATCTCCTGTGGGTCGACGGAATCTTCCCCCTGCTAACGCAGGTACCAAAAGACTGCACCACCGGTCCTCTGGGTCCCCTCTCATCCTGACGAGCGTGGTCCCTGGAACACAGGAGTGATCCTTCAGTCCAAGTTTGGTGGAGGTAAGTCCTTGCCTCCCCACGCTAGACTGCAAACCTGTGTACTGCGTGATTTGCAGCTGCTCCGGCTTCTGTGCACTTCTCCAAGGATTCCTTTGTGCATAGCCTAGACTGGGTCCCCAGCACTTCGTCCTGCAGTGCTCAACCCTCTGAGTTGGACTCCGACGTCGTGGGACCCATCTTTGTGACTCTGAGTTGACTCTGGTTCACAAATCTTCTTAGTGCCTGCTCCAGTACTTCTGCAGGTTCTGCCTGCTTCTGTGGGGGCTTTCTGAGTTGCTGAGCGCCCCCTCTGTCTCCTCCTCCAAGGGGCGACATCCTGATCTTTCCTGGTCCCCAGCAGCACCCAAAAATCTCTACTGCGACCCTTGCACCTAGCAAGGCTTGTTTGCAGTATTTCTGCGTGGAAACACTTCTGCAACATCCAGCACGCCGTCGGACATCTTCCATCCAAAGGAGAAGTTCCTAGCCCTTTTCGTTGTTGCAGAATCTTCGGCTTCTTCCACCCAGAGCAGCCTTCTTGCACCTTCATCCGGGGTTTCCTGGGCTGCTGCCCCCCCCTGGACACTATCGCTACTCTTGGACTTGGTCCCCTTGCCTTGCAGGTCCTCATGTCCAGGAATCCGTCTTCAGTGCTTTGCTGGTGTTTGTGGTTCTTGCAGAATCCCCCTATCACGACTATTGTGTCCTATTGGGTTAGTAGGGGTACTTTACTCCTACTTTTTAGGGCCTTGGGGTGGGGTATCTTGGACACCCTTACTGTTTTCTTACAGTCCCAGCGACCCTCTACAAGCTCCCATAGGCCTGGGGTTCATTCGTGATTCGCATTCCACTTTTGGAGTATATGGTTTGTGTAGTCCCTAGACCTATGTTCACCTATTGCATCCTATTGTAATTCTTTACTGTTTCCATTACTTTTCTTACTGTTACTTACCTGTTTTGGGTTTGTGTACATATAACTTGTGTATATTACTTACCTTCTAACTGAGGGTACTCACTGAGATACTTGTGGCATATTGTCATAAAAATAAAGTACCTTTATTTTTAGTAACTCTGAGTATTGTGTTTTCTTATAATATTGTGCTATATGATATATAGGTGGTATAGTAGGAGCTTTGCATGTCTCCTAGTTCAGCCTAAGCTGCTTTGCCATAGCTACCTTCTATCAGCCTAAGCTGCTAGAAACACCTCTACTCTACTAATAAGGGATAACTGGACCTGGCACAGGGTGTAAGTACCACAAGGTACCCACTATAAGCCAGGCCAGCCTCCTACATCCGGTGTTCTCTCTCTACTGCAAACATGGGTGACAGAATAGCCCTTTGGACTGAGCTCCTTTCTTATCCATTCTTCAAGGAACGTCTCTATGTTAGATCCATCCGCCTGCTCAAGAGAGCCCCAGGAAGCAGAGGTTGTTCCGCCAGGAGCTGTCATCTGAGTCCTCTAAGATGAGAGTGACCTTCATGAGACATACCACTTGCCCTTTCAAGGTTAAAGGATGCCATAGTTATTAGCAAACAAACACTTTTTTTACTCTCCCTCCCCTTAACTATGCCACCCTTGACTGAACTGTGTCAAGCTCAACATATTATCAGTAGGTTAAGCATGCAAAATGGCTTCCAAATATCATGCAGATCTGTGAAAAGACATCAAAGTTAAAAGGTTTTTTGATTCTCCCCTTAACAGTGAACCTGGCCTTATGGGATCCCTTTAAACATAAGATTTCTGAATGTGCTGAATTTGCAAACAACCTGCAAACTTTCATAGGGATTCATTACGCAGAGCCAACGTTATCAGCAAATTAACAATTTTTAACCCTTTTTCAAACTCTTGAGAGCTTTGCCTGAAACTCAACATATCAAGAGTAAACTAAACGTGGTATGTGTCTGCCAAAGCTATCAAATTAATGAACTATGACACCCTTATTTTAACTTTGTTTTCCCCTAGTTGCATATTCGTGAAACCCCAGATTCCTGCTTTGAGCTAATCTGGTTAGCAGATAAAAATGTTTTTGCCCCACCCTCTTAACTTTTACCCTCTTGATGCAAATGCACAAAGTTTGCTGTACCCACAGAAAAGTAAACCTGCAAAGTGTCTGAAAAGTTTCATATATAATTGTTAAAGGATGCTAAAGTTATTAGCATGTTACCACTCTTTAACCCTCTTTTAACTGTATCTCCCCCTGAAAAATATACTCAAAATTAAAAATAGTAAGAGTAATCTAAACTTGCTAATCGCCTACTACGCCTTCTGCATATTTGTCAAATGGTGCGAAATTGATAGGAAAATCAAAAAGCCCACCAACACCTTTTTCAAATGCTAATATCTCAACAACTACTGAATGTATGTACTCTGTTATATATGGAAAAAAATAAAGGTTAAAGTGAAGTTATGGATAGCAGTGATTTTCCAACACACGTTTAATATAACCTCAGAAATTCACCTATAAAGCACACTTAAAGTACAGTTAGGGTGATGGTTTTAAATTAAAACAAAAAGAAAATCTCAAAATGTTTGAGGAATCGCACAATTCCTAACACGCGCAACAGCTTTCATATAAAGTAACTCCCATGCCAAATGCAATGCTCGAGCCTCACCCTTAATGAAAAAGATGCAATTACAAATGTAAATTATCTTACAGGTAAAATTACATATAACCTTGCCCCTTTAACAAAGACAGCTATGGATGTAGTATCAATAATTGGTTTTATTATGTGTTGTTGTGTAGGTGTTGTTTATTGGCATAAATGTTATCGGCCTTAAGCATTGCATTTGGAGTCTGAATTATAGTTTGCATGCATAACTACCAGATTTTGGAGGTTTTTATATTAGTTTGTAACTAACTGCATTTTAAGTTTTTAAGTGTGCTTTTGAGGATTTTTTTTTTCAATATACAAAACCTGTAGCGCACATCCTTTGGTCATGCGCATTGGGGACTGGCCACAGGCCTGACAGCCAGACTCTTTACCCAACACTGTGCAGTAAGGTCAGGGTCTGGTTTCCACGCTCTGTGCCCAACCCTCCGTGAGCAGCCCACCCAACACCTTTGGCTTTATGCATCTGGGCTGACCAACCCTAACAGTGCCCAACCTTTGGCCGTGAACAGTGGGGTGGCTGTAGGGTCTGTCCTTCAGCCAGGGCATGCACCCAACCCCTGTGGACAACCAACCTTGGCAACGCAATGCCTCCGGAAGTGCATGGCAGGGAAACGCCAACCCTCTGCTGGAGGCCAACTGTTGTTAATGGAAAACTCGAAACATAATAGTGATTAATTAATTGATTAATCAAGTGAATAAAACCTGAGCGCAGTCTTCCAACCGGCAGTCAGAAAGTAACTGACTTTGAAAAGAATTCCCGCAGGTCATGTAAAAACACACTGGAATTAGAATCAGTATCAAGTAAACATTCCATGGCATCAATTCATAAGCTAGATGACAACATATCTCCCTGCCTTAATACCACATGCTTTAAAATCATTACTATATGTTATAATGTAAAAGATTAAAGGTTTTCCCCCGCATATTACAAATTACTGTATATACCTTGAGCAATCACTTTTCTTTGAACTCTTCCCTGTTGGCAACCATATTTTCATGTGACATTGGGTGATCATGAACACTGTTTGTCAGCAGGACTTTTATTGTCTGATCGTGGAGTAACCATTGTTTTTTTACCCCTCTCAGACCACTTACCACTTCATCTGTCGTTCATCACAATAAAACCACTACATCCTCCATTACTGTCCACTATCTTATCTATGCATTCTTTCCAAACATTCTTGCCAACCCTTTTTATGATTCCATTGTTTTTCATTGACTAATACCACATACTAGTGATGTAGTTCTCTCACTTCAAAAGGCTCACAGAACATACTCAAGCCTTTCTTCATCCATCCAGACCTTACTTTGACCCAAACACCAGTAAAAACAAATCCTCCTTTCATACCTATTGACCCTATTTTAAAAATCTTTCCCTACCATTCCACAAGTTGTTTATCCACGCCTTGATAAGTTTAGTACTATGCTTCCTTCCTCTTCAACTAAATGGTGACAAAGATGTGGTAGAATAATTATCTGTTCTATAAGCCCATTCTCTGGTCCTGAGTTAGAGTACGGCAGAAAAGGTACTCCGTTGCAAAGGCAAAAGAGTTTCTTTTCCCCTGAATTGAAGATTTTCCTTCCCCATTTTGAGACGGGGAATTCTGCAGTTTATCAGCAGCGGAGACTACTCAGTCTCCTTCACTGATAGTATTCCCCCCAGCGGAGTAATGACTGTCTGAGGTTTTGCCATTTTTCCGCCTACTCTGTTGAGAGTGGGTACACAAATGGCAGGTTTTTTCTTCCATCAATATGTGATGGCAAGTAAAAGTAAAAACATTCCAATGACTGCCATGTCATGAGAGGAAGCTTCCACAGTAAGGTGAGGGGGTTGGAGGGGCTTAGGTTTTTTTAATATTCAAAAAAAATACCCAGCTTTGGAATTTTCTTTGTGAAAATCAAAAAATACATTGAAAGTGTTTCGTAGGGCTCTGTTGTGTCGATGGAGCCGTACGGCATACTTTCAGTGCATTGACAATAACCTCTGTGACAGCAGTTCCTGCCAATGTAAGAGAAGTCCACAGAGGCAGCAACATCCCTACATTTGGAGTGTGGTTACCCCGTCAGGGTGGCAGAGTAAAATACTCTGTCGTACTGATGGAGTAACTGCACCTTATAATCAGCCCTAATTCAGATAGAACTTTTTCTATATCTAATCTGTTGCCATATGTCAGTTGAATTGCCCCTTTGACCATATGATTTGCCCATTTCTTCGGTCCGTTGGCCTGCAAATTATACAGAGATGTGCACGATGTGATATTAGTTTTGTCCCATTATCTGTGATAAGGAAAACAAGAAAGCCTTTATCCCTAAAAATTCCTTGCAAAATGTCTATTGTAGATTGGTGGTATTTCTGACAAAAATTTCGACCAACCATTTTTTTTTTATTCCCAGCCCAGATTTTGATGTTGGGAAACATTCATTTTTTTTATTTCAAGAGTGTTTTGTTGGGATTTTATACAATAAGAAAATTAAATAACATAAATTAAAATAAACAATACATTGTATAGTACCATCAAATCAAGTGGGAACAGTAGTTTAGGTTACAGCATGAGGAGTCGGTCCACATTTACAAAAGTAGAGGTTAAAGATAAGTGTATTTGTTTGCCATGGTGAGGTGAGGTTAATTAGTGTATGTATTTTGACGGAGTGGTTTTTGATGTTGTGGTGAATGATTAAGGTACCTCAGTTGTAGATGAATGAGACAGAGTAAAAGAGTGGAGATGAGAGAGAAGAAGAAGGTGATGGGGTGAAATGTAGGGAGTATATGGGGAAGGTGGGTGGGTAGGGAGAGGATGGGGCGGGAGAGTGGGGAGAGGAGAATTGGAGAATGAGTGAGTGGATCCATGATTGATCGAGTGATCAGATGATCATGATTACATAGACGAGTGAGACATAAAGTTTTTTAGTTTGCACCAGAGTTTACCATTCTTCATTGGTGCTGTCATCAAGTATAAGTTTAGTGAGTTACAGACAGTTCTGGTGAATTGGACCCATTCACACCATTTGTGTGGGGATAGTTTGGATGAGTATTTCCATTCATTGCGGATAAATTTAAGGCCAGTTGTAACTAGAATTCCCATAGGAGACGGTTCTCTTTGTTTAATGCCTGTTTAATGTCAGTGGGGAGGATACCCAGTGTAATAGAGTCTATATTAGGAGTATATTTTGTATGAAGAATTTGAGATATTGTATTACTGATGTCTTGCCAGAACTTTTTGGTGGAGGTGCACTCCATTAGCATGTGTTTTAAGTCTCCTGCTTCCTTCTCACAGCTCCAGCATGTGTCGGAGGATCGGAGGTCTAGTTTATAAAGTTTGGCCGGAGACCAGTGGCAATCCAGTATCTGTTTTGTACTAGTGAGGGAGTTATTATGTTGGAAGTGAGGTTAGTCCAGGTAGATGGCCAGTCCGGTGAGACCTTTGGAGTGTTGTTGGAGTCTCATAGTAGAGTTTCCCACTTGTCTTGTGAGGGATATGAGGGAGTACAGTTTGGAAGCTAGGTGACCGCCTTTTGCAGATTTTTCTAATGTGTTGGGTCGGTCGGGGTTTGGAGGTTTATGTTTGGCTATAAGGGATTTTATTTTGAGGAAATGGTAAAAGTCTAGGTCGTTTAAGTCAAATTTGTCTTTAATTTGAGAGAATGGTATGGGTTCTGAGGGAATGCTGATATCTCTCACCAGGAGAATATCTTTTTCTGCCCATTTCGCTATATACATTGTTCTCCCTTCTATTTTTAAGTTTTCATTGCGCTATAGCGAGGTTAGACGTGTTTAATTTTGTTGGGTAGTTTTTTGTCACTTTTTCAGAGTGCTGTGCTGTGCTGGATAGAATGTTAATAGAGTGGTGTGTTTTAATTTTTTTGACAGTTAGAAATGAAGTGACGGATAACTGTTTAGCGAGGGCGATTTCAATAGCGAGCCATGGCAGCGAGGGGTAGGTGGTGTTTAGAAGCCAGTGGCTGCCCTGTTTTGCTAGGAAGGCATGTTGGTGTCTCCCGTAGTCGGGTAAGTTTAGGCTGCCAAGATTTTTTGGAAGTCTCAGTTTCTTTAGGGTAATTCTGCCCTGTTTAGACTTCTTGAGAAATTTGGTAAGTAACATGTCTATTTTAGTAAAAAAAGATGTCTGAGAGGTATATGAGGAACATGCTGCTGAAAAAGTCAATGAGGGGGTAACCTTCATTTTGATAGATTCTATTCTACTCCACCAAGTAATGAACCTGATTGACCATTTGATGTTATCTATCATTTATTTCTCGTTGAGATCGATGCAGTCTGTAAGGTTATGGGTGAAACATATACCCAGGTATTTTATCTTATCTGGGGCCCATCTGAGTCCATAGGGGCTGATGTGTGAACTGTTGGCAGTACATATTGAGAGGAAGAACCTCAGTTTTTTCCTTGTTGAGGTAGTAGCCTGACATCTTAGAGTAGTCGTTGATGGTGGATATGATGTGCAGCAAGACTGAGTCTGCCTAGGTGATAAAAAGGAGAATGTCATCCGCGTAGGCGGCTAGTTTTTGTGGACCTGATGAGAAAGGGATACCGGGGATGAATGGATTTTCTCTGATCAATGTTAGTAGGGGGGAAGAGAGCATCCTTGTCTGGTTCCTTGTTGGAGGTAAAAGAGATTAGACAACTTTCCATTGATGTTTATTCAAGCTTTCGGTTCTTTGTATAGAGCAAGGATAATTTTTGACAGAGCAGGGCCAAAGTTGAAGGAGGTGAGTGAGGCTTGGAGGGTTGGAAGAAGGTCCACAATACCTTATCAAAGGGCTTC
This sequence comes from Pleurodeles waltl, assembly GCF_031143425.1. NCBI lineage: Eukaryota > Metazoa > Chordata > Amphibia > Caudata > Salamandridae > Pleurodeles > Pleurodeles waltl. The sequence continues at coordinate 60,353,442 of NC_090436.1, forward strand.
TCTCCATCTAATGGTATTGCGCAGGTTGGTTGATGCAAGAGTTTGCCTATTTCAGTCGCATGGCTAAAAAGTCTGATATTATCCGCGCTAAATCTCCCTTTGATAAATCCTGATTGAGAAGGATGAATTATGTTTATGAGAATGGGCTCTATTGGACCCATGGGATCGACACATGCACGTACAAGCTCATTCTTCCATAATAACTATAATAGGATGAAATATTTGTTTGAGTTGCTTAAACTTCTTCAGACCGAGACAGAATAAAGTGGTTCCACCAACCGTTTTGAATACACATCAATCATTACCAAAGCACACCTCCACTCTTGTTTTACTCCAAACAAGGGGCCTATAAAATCGACACAAACACTGTGCCCGACTTGCCCAGGATCATATACTGTACCTAAATCTCCCAGGCACGCAACTTAAGCCTCTTTTTTCTCTCTCTGCACTCCACACACGGCTCTACCCGAGATACAATTTAATTATCCATAAAACTCCACTCTTAGTTTTTTCTTAGTGCCTTTCTGACCTAAATGCCCGTATGTCCTATGTCAAATCATTTTTTGCAACCAAGTAGGTGGTATGAATTTCTCACCATGCATCACTATTGAACTTGGCCCTTTTTACAGGGTCATCCCCAAACTTTTTGCCTTCCTCCTATTTTATCTGACCCTTTTGTTTACGTTAGGACTCTGAGCACTTTACCACTGCTGATCAGTGCTAAAGTGCACGTGCTCTCCCTTTTAAACTTGGTATGATTGGCTTACACCTGATTGGCACATTTAATTTACCTGTAAATCCCTTGTACAGTGGTATCCCTAAATTAACTTCTACTAGTGGGCCTGCAGCGCAGCTTGCACCACCCACAGAAGTAGCCTTTCAAACCTGTTTCAGGCCTGCCACTGCAGGGACTACGTGCGCAGTTTACTGCCACGAGGACCTAAGTTTACTTGCTAGGCCTGTAACTCCTCATTTACTACATATAAGTCACCCCTTAGGTAGGCCCTATCTAGCTCTATAGGCAGGGTGCTGTGTATGTAAAAGGCAGGACATATGTCTTTATGTACTACATGTCCTAGTAGTGACAAATGGCCTATCCAGTTTCTCACTACTGTGAGTGCTGCCTCTCATAGGATTACATTGGGAATGCCCTAACATTGTCTAAGTGGTATTGTCTAATCTATGGGGTGGCATAATCATGTTTGGTATGTTTGTATGGTAGTGAGAAATGCTGCTTACTGGTGTAGGTGGATTTTTTATTACCATTATAGAAATGCCACTTTTACAAAGTGAGCATTTCTCTGTGCTTATGACTCCAATCCACGTCTGGGGCAGAGTGACAGGTGTACACAGGGAGGGTGGATTTGTCACCAGAGTGCATCTGCATACTGAATTGTCTTCTTGGGCTGGGTGAGGTGGAGACGGGGCACACCTGCATCTGTAAAGGCTGTGCCCTAGCTTCACCCAAAGGGCTTTTTTACCCCCGATGATGTCTGGAGCCAGTGCTGGAGGCGAAAGGGGACATTCCTGGAACCAGTTAGTGCTGGTAGGAACCTTTGTGGAGACTGTGCAAAATGAGAATAAATAAAGGGGGTTGTCCCCCACATTGAGAGAGAGCTGGGAACTGGGACAGACCTCTATCAGAAGGACTACTGGACTGCGCAAAGGACTCATCTGGACTGCTCTTCTTTTGTGCCCTGCTGCCTGGTATGTGCTGGGTGGCACAAAGGACTCATCTGGATTGCTCTTCTGTATGTTGCCCTGCTGCCAGCCTGCACCCTGACTCTGTCCCAGTGGAGACACCGAGTAGGCCCTGTAGCCAGATGCAGCTGGCTCTATGTGCTGCACGAAAGGACTGCTGTGCTGCAAAGAAGATCATCACTTGGATTATTTTCACAGAGTTCTAGTAACCTGAGTGATGTTCTGACAACTGCTTGTGTAGCAGGGTATTACTGATACATATTGTGTTTGGTCTAATGATGTTTTAAACAATACAGTTTATTTTTATATAACTTGTGGTTGTCTTTCTTTTGTGGTGTATTTATTGTGTCACGTGTGTTTTGCAAACTCTTTACACATTGCATCTGGGATAAGCCTGACTGATCGCGCCAAGCTACCAAGGGGGTGAGCATGGGTTATCTTGGGCATGTAACCCCCCGCCCTGACTAGAGTGGGGGTTCTGCCTGGCTGAGGTGCATACCCTAGCCAACCAGAAACCCCTTTTCTAACAATCACCAGTGTGCCCACCATCAAAAACTCACCCACAGTTTTACCATATGGTCTTAAAAATGTTGCTAATGTACGTTCCCTTCTTCCATCCTTCACAATCATTTGGACTACCTCTTTCTAGGCCACCATCTACTGCAAATGACAACTCCTCATCACTCACAGCACATGTCTCCAATGGACAACATCACCTACATTCCCCATCGCCATTTCTTTTCACTTAAAATCACTGATCCTTTATCCACAATCTCCTGATCCCTAGAAAGATGTGACATTTAGCTTGGACATTCCACCAGCCAGGAGTATATTCTATGGTATACCTATACTATTGCAAATGAGGGAGTCTCCCTGAAACTGTTCCAGCCCCACCCCCTGGTGAAAATATATTTTTCTGTGCGAGTTACAATTGGGTAGCCCCACGCATAAATCCTGAAGTACTCAACACCCCGGGCAGCAACAAGTGCCTCCCTCTCTATTACTGACTAATGCCTCCCTGTTGAAGGTAGAGTCTGATAGGCAAAAGCAGCTGTCTTTTCTGTACCAGAATGAACCTGAGATAACACCACACCAATCCCAGCGGCACTGGCATCAACAGTCACAATGGTCTTGTGCTTTGTGTCAAAAGAAACCAGCATCACCTATCTCCTCTTTGTTATTAAAATATGTTTTTTTTTTAAATATATTTGTATTGGTGGTTTGAAGTTTGACAGCAGCCACAATAGTATACATCATTGTTAGAATTGCATCATTTTATGCATACATAGTATATCATATTCATAATTGCTCTGATACAGTTAGCAAAATACGTTATTTCCGGATAAGTCTAGTTTACCCAGGCTCTGGTCCTCATGTTCTGTGGCAGCGTATGGAACCTTCACCAGGTTTCTCTATTGCCCGATCTCATGCCCCGGGGAAGGCCCTTTTTGTTATCCAGAGCAGGCCCATGTCTGTTAAAACCACACCAATTGAGAATATATGCATTATAATATTAAGGTATAACTCTACCAACTAATTAAACATGTCCTCGTACCTTGTGACCTCCAACGATTCTACAACAATATTTGGGTAATAGCAGTTCATCTGTCGCTGCTGGAGTGGTAGCCCCAGGTTTTTATCTGGAAGGCCCCAGCGACCTCCAGTGTACCATTGTGGCATAACTGATAGGGCCTTATCCCGGACCCTCCCCAGCGCCGGACTCTGTATGAGTGTCATCAGGAAGGTCAATTGCTTCCCACTCTTCCATGATCTCCCCCCAGAGATGCGCTATAGGCTGGCGTCGGACCCCATGTGATTCCTCTCTCCTTAAAGTCCTCTCCTCCACCCCGGCCCAGCGTGTGACTTTGTGTACCCATGTGGTAAGCCGGGATCCCTCGGGCATTCTCCAAGTTAACGGTATCCTACGCCGCGCTAGCACTAGGGCCAGATCTATGATCCTGTTCCCCACTTTTTTAGGAGGTTTTCTTACCAGGAGACCCAACAGGCAGACCTCCAGGGTCACAGGCAGGGACCTATCTAGGGTGATATTAAGGGGCGCCACCACCCCAGCCCAATAGCTTCCCAGGGTAGGGCACCCCCACACCATATGCCTGAGGGCTGCGTCACGAGCCCGGCACCTAGGGCAGGCCTGAGGTTCCCCGCCATATATGGACTGGAGCCTATTTGGGGTAAGATATGTCCTGTGTATGAGATTGAACTGAATTAGCTTAAGGTGAGTGTTCCGTGAGACATGAGATGCGGGCGCACCTACTCGCCCCCACTCAGTCTCAGTCAGTTCCCTGCCTGCATCTGCCTCCCATTGTCTGCCATTTCAGTTAGTGCCCTATACAGCCAGGTCACCAAGTGGGGTCCTCCGCCCATCTGGAACATTGTTAGAGCACTGCATGCGTGGGCGGTTCCTCTAAAGCCTCACCCCATAAGTCTTGGACCGCTCAGGACACTGCATCATATCTCAAGAACTGACCCCTCGGGAGTTCCATCCAGACCAGTAGATCTGCAAAAGATGGCTACATACCCTGGGTATAACAGTCGCCCACAATGGTCATCTGGGGACATCTGTCTCTCAGTAAAACAACGTGGGGGTTCACCAAGTGGAAGACCCACCAATGGAATTCCAGGGGCGTAGGGCATCTGGACCCCAGTGCGCTTAAGTGCTCTACGCCAGGCCCTATAGGCCACAGTCACGAGAACCCCATCCCACCGGGACAGGAGTCTCAGCTGGAATAGTCCAGCCATTAGTTTTTCTGCATGCTGTCCAGCCCCATCCCAATACACCTCGGACAATCTATGGGCAGTTAGCCACCGGTCCAGCCACTGCAGCTGTGTCACCACATAGTAAAGTTGAAAGTCTGGGACCACCAGTCCCCCTACCTCCGGGTGCAGGCAGAGAGTGGTCAATACAACCCTTTGGCACCTCCATTCCATATTAGGTCTCTCAGGAGGGTGTCTAATGCCTTAAACCAGTGTACCGGAACAGTAGCCGGCAGGTTAACAAAGAAATAAAGAAGCCGGGGGTAGCATAATCATCTTGGACAATGTAACGTGCGCCATTTGAGGCGCAAGTTGAGGGAACGCCAGAAACCAACCCCAGATCTAAGGGACCGTATTGCTTTGCCCAGATTGCCCTCCCGAAAATCATCTAGGTCGTGGTAGATTTGAATCCCAAGATATTTGAATGTGTTAGTAGCCCACTTGACATCCGCCGGGCAAGTGTCAGGCAGAGCACTACCAGCGACTATCGGAAACACACACATCTTCCCTCTGTTAAGGAGTAAACCCCGAGTAGGTCCCAAATCTCTCCAGTGTCTCAAGTGCCCAAGGGCAAATCCTTCTTCCCGTCTTTGAGGTAAATCAACAAGTCATAAGCGTACAGCGATATGATATGTTCCGTTCCTTCCCGTCATATCCCTCTACCGCGCTCCTCCTGTCTGAACCACTCCGCCAGGGGCTCCAGAGCCAATGCGAAAATCAACGGGGGGAGCGGACACCCCTGCCTGGTACCTCTATGGATGGCATATTCATCAGAGAGTAGCCACTCGGTTCTAACTCTTGCAGTTGGGGAACCAAATAACAGCTGGAACCATTTAAGCCATGCTTCTCCCAGTCCCAACCGTTGCATCGTAACTCCCAAGTAGTCCCATCTCACCGCGTCAAAAGCGTTTTCCAGGTCTACTGACACTACCACCGCACCTGAGTCCGTCGGGTGTGGGGGACTATATAATACTGTGTAGAATCTACGGAGATTTTGTGAGGTGTTTCTGGTAGGTATAAACCTGCATTGGTCATCGTGGATCAGGTTATGCATATACGGCAGAAGTCTGGTGGCTAGCACCTTACTCAGAATTTTAAAATCAGTATTGAGCATAGAGAGGGGCCGGAAGTCTTTTACCCCCGCATGCCGATCTGTACTCTTAGGGAGGGTTACTACCAGTGCCTCCCTCAACGTCATAGGGAGAAGGGCCTGCTCATAGGCTTCCACATATACTGCTACCAGCCTGGGGGCCAGAATACTTGCTGTCAATTTGTAAAACTCTGGGGGAAGGCCATCCGCCCCAGGAGCCTTACCAGTCGCCAAGTTCAAAATAGGCAATTTTACTTCATCTTCCGCCACCCCCGCACCCAGCAGTGCAGCGTTCTCCCCACTGAGGGTCTTCAGCTCCAGTCTGGCCAACAGATCATCTAGTGTGTCCGTAGCGGAATCTCCGGGTTGGCGTACAGTGCTAAGTAATAATCACAGAACACTGCATATATACTGAGGGGATCGTGTACCAAAGATCCGTCCAACAGTGTAATCCCAGTAATCGGGGTCCCTGCTCTATGGGGGCAAACCAACCAGGCCAGCAGCCGCCCAGCCTTCCTCTTCATGTACCCTGCGCATATACCCCACATGGTCATGACATCTAAGCTTCTCAAGAGACACTGCGTATTCCTCCTGGACTTCCAGCAGCCGGCATGCAATCAGTCCTCAAGAAGCCTGAGGTCTCCCCCCAATACTCGCCTAATGCCCGTCGTCTGGCCCATACAGTAGCCCAGCACCACCACTTTGAGGGCTTCCCATTCCATCCCCCTCTGCGTTGCTGAGCCCTCATTACAGGAACAAAAGTCTGCCACCATTGAAGACAGCACCTCCATGAAACTGGCATCCTCCAGTGCAGACGGCTGTAGGCACCACGTCGGGATAGGGGGTAGTGGCTCCACCACTTGCATATGTAGCAGTAGTGGGCTGTGGTCAGGAAATGTGCGGCCTAAGTACTCTGAGTGACTTATGTATCCACTAATGGGTCCACTGCACACAAACCTAGCAATTCTAATATGTACCTGGTGGATATGGGAATGGTAAGAATAGACTGGGTGCACTGGGTGTTGTGCTCGCCACACATCCTCCAAGGCCCAACTAGACAGCCAGGCACTCAGCCCCGCAGCAATCCTAACAGACATAGCCCCCTGCACCGGCGGGGAAGAGCGGTTGAGATCTGTGTCCAGGACCCCATTGAAGTCCCCCCCAATGAGGTACGCCCCCCCTGGGAAATCAGCCATGTGTGCAGACAGGGTATGGAGATGGGCCACCTGGTCAGAATTAGGGGGCGTGTATCGACCCCAGCAAGACAGATCTACCATACAGGTGCCCTCCCACCAAGACAAACCACCCTTCATTGTCTACCACCACCCTTGTTGCTTCTAAGGGTACCCCCACCCGATCCAGATCAGTGTGCCCCAGGCATATGGCGAATAGGTGGTCACACACAGCTGCCCCCTCCAACGCCGGAAGAGGCGCTCGGCCTCCGTCTGTGTGAGGTGCGTTTCCTGCAGCATGGTGATGTGCACCCTGCAGCTTTTCAGATATTACAAGATTTTATGCCGTTTAGCCATTGATCCCAATCCCCGCACATTCCAGGCAATCACATTAAGTACATTCAACAATACTGGCATTGTGTAGTAATACACGGTTATCTTCAGGGGGTCACAACCCCCAGCAGCCCCATTACCACTGCAACGTTCTGCATATCAATAAACATAGTCTCATCGGCGGTCACTGGGGACATAACCATTGAACAAGACCCCAACTCCCCTCCCAAGGCCAGTTCAGCAACGTCTGGTCGCCTAAACAGAACACAATAACCATGAGTGTCATACGATACCGCCTCTACAAGAACAAAGAGGCAGGAAGAGGGTGGGGATGAGGCATCTGTTGGGCCATCATTGCTCAGTCCGGCCTATCCTCCTATAGCCCCAAGTAGTCTGCGGGATCAGCGGCAGCCCCGGGCAGTTCCATGGAGTGCATTTAAATGATATAGGGCCAGATGTAGCAAACAAAAAAATTGCAACTCGCATTTTGCGAGTTCGTGCGACTCGCAAAATGCGAGTCGCAAAACGAGATGCAGGCAAAACAACAGTGCCGAAATTGCGACTCGCAACGCAGTGTGCGAGTCCGCCGATTGCGAGGTCGCTTTTTGCGACTGTGCAAAAAACAAACTTGCAGTTAGCGAGTGGCAGTCGCAAATTGTGACTAGCTTGTTAATTGATTACAGGTGCTGCAGAACACTCCAGAAACCACTCCAGAACACTCTGGAAACACTTCCTGGCACATGATGATGACATCACAGCCAGGAAGTTTACTAATACACCTGGGAGGAGGGAGGACCACACCCTTTTATAACTGCTGAACTGCACACAGGAAAAACAGCAGCTGCCATGGAAGGAACTCCAAGGAAGAGAAAGCTGAAGTTCTCTGAGAAGGAGCTGGAGGTGCTGACAGACGAATGCTGTCAGCACTATGACGATTTGTTTGGTAAATCAGCCCTAAATGTGCCTGAAGCCACCAAGAAACAGCTGTGGCAGGACATCCAGGACAAAATAAATTCCCTGGGGGTGAGCCACAGGAGCATTGATGACATCAAAAAGAGGTGGTATGACCTCCGCTCCCGGACCAAGGAGAGGGTGGCTGAAAGGCTCCGGGAGATGAGAGGCACAGGAGGGGGACCATCGTCTGTGCCACCACCCACACCCCTGGAAAAAAAGGGTGGAGGAAACCCTGGAGCAGGAGGCAGTCTCCGGATTTGGGGACCTGGACACCTCACAGCCCAGCACATCAACCGGTGAGTACCATGTGACATGCCTGTACCCCTATCAATGCCATACCCCCACCCACCTTGTACACAGGGGCATGCTCAACCAAGATAGCTCCATTTCAAGGTAGCAAACGCCAGAATGATGCATTATGGGAAATGTAGTCAAGTAGGCAGTTCATAGGCAAATGTTTATTAGGAAGTGTGCAACAGATAGTAGACACTGACAGTCTGTTCCCCATGTCCCACAGGTCTCCAAAAAGACACCACCACTACTCAGATCAGCCAGCCCCATGAGGACACCTCAGGACCCGCCAGCACTCCCACCTGCACGGCCAACAGCATCCCTGCAGTATCCACACCTGCTGCAACTGTATCCCAAGAGGCTGCGCCAGCAACAGGCAGGAGTGAGACAGCGGAACTCACAGGGCAGCCACCGATGCGCAGGCGACGTAGGTCCAGGACATCAGGGCTGCAGTCCGGCCAACAACCTCCCAGCACCAGTGAGGCACAGCTGCCGCATGGTCAGCGCCTACAAAATAGAATTTTAGGGAGGATTAGTGGTGTGCTGCACCGCTTCGTGCGCAATAACCAGGCCAGCATGCAGCAACTGAACTCCAGGATGGACATGATATGCACGAACACTGGGGACCTTGCCCTAGCCATGAGGGAACTGGCGGAAGGACTACTGGCCCAGGCCGAGGGTGGGCGGCGCAGGGACCGTCAGCTCCTGCACAGACTAGACAGGATGGCCACATCCATCGGCAGGCTCGCCATGAACACCACAGGCCTGTCGAGGAGGAAAGTTGGGCTGCAGGTGGAAATGGGCCATTTCGCTGGGGATGTGGCTAGGGGCCTGGGACGTCTCACCCACATCATTGACTTGATGGAGGCACGGCATCTGTCTAGGGGCAGAGGGGAAACACCCCAGGACAGTGAGGAGGGCTCGACAGTGAGCAGTGTCTCTGCCACTGACAGTAGGGTGCTCAGGAGTACCAGGCAGAGCACAGCAGAAGCACCAGGGACCAGCCAGGCTGGCAGGAGGGGCAGAAGGTCATAGAGATTACCCTGGTCCTGTAGAAGTGGCACATGACGTCAATGTGCCACATGCCTGGTTTGAATTTTCATGCCCATGGACATTCATTACTTGTATATAGTTCAATTTCTGCACTAATAAAAGTTATTTTTGTTCCACTTAACGAATGGTGTTTTTGGTCAATAGGTGAGTATGGTTGGAGTTGACACGTACCTTCCAAAGTATTGGTTTGCGATGTGTTCCCGTCTCAGTCTGCCTTGATTAGCTATACTCCGATCCCCATGATGGCGATGTGGTTGTTCTTGCTCTTCATCATCAGGATCTGGGTCTGCAGGGGTGAGAGGCAGCCCACGTCGGGTGGCTATGTTGTGGAGGATGGCGCATGCGACCACAATTTTGAATGCTGTAATGGGGGTATACTGTAGGGCACCTCCACTGCGGTGGAGGCATCTGAATCTTGCTTTCAGGAGTCCGAAGGTGCGCTCTATCATGTTCCTGGTCCTCTTATGTGCATTGTTGTATCGCCTCTCACATTCATTGCTGGGTGTTAAAAACGGAGTCAGAATCCATGGCCTTAGAGCATATGCACTGTCACCTGTTGGGCACAAAATGTACACTGTTAGGAAGTCCTGATTGTTGTGCACAGTGACCTGTGTGTATGTCTGCAAGGTGTATGTAGCTCTACCTAAAGGTATCCGTCTCCAAATTCCCCACGTTCCAGGCGTTGATGTATCCCACTATGCCTAAAAATGTATGAGTCATGGGTACTGCCTGGAAACTTAGCTACAATGTCAGTGATGACATAATGGGCGTCACAAACAACCTGAATATTGAGTGAGTGGGTACACTTTCTGTTGCGGAAAATATGTTCCAGGTTTGCAGGGGGGCATATTTGAATGTGTGTCCCATCTACACATCCTATGACATGGGGAAAGTTGGCAATGCGATAAAAGTCCAGCTTGGTGCTGTTAATTTCTGCCTCATTCCTTGGTAGGTATATGAAGTGAGACGTGTGTGACTAAGGCATCTAGGAAGGCCCTGAGGAACCTTGACACTGCACTTTGGGATACCCCACCTGCCACAGCAATGACCCCCTGATAGCTCCCTGAGGCCAAGAGGTGCAGTGAGCATAGCACTTGCACATGCGTAGGGATGGCGCAGCCACGCAGAGTCTGGTGTTCTAGCTGTGGTTTCAGTAAATCAATTAATTCTAGTATGGCTGCGCTGCTAAGGCGGTATTTATCGTATATCTCCTCCTCAGTTTGCTGGAAAAGAGTCTGCCTTGTTCTATATATCTTCTCCTGTCTGTGACCCCTCCTCCTCCTCTGCTGTGCGGCGTGGACTCTCCTCCTCACTGCTATCAGGTATATCTCCGCCATCTTGAGTAACCCAGATGCTTTCTGGGTCTCCTTTTATGCTTTGGTTATGGTTACCACCTGCTCTGAGTTAGTGGTAAATGGGACATGCAAACTGGGCTTTTTGCGACTAGTCGCTATTTGCGAGTTGCAATTGCATACGCTTTGCGACTCGCAAATTGCGACTTGCTATTTGCGGGTCGCAAAATGGGGTCGCAACTGTTGCGACTCGCAAACGGCTCCCATCGCTTTTTGCAAGTCGGAAATGGGGTTTTTGAATCCCATTTCCGATTTTGCATTGTCGCAAATAGCGAATCGGCCCATTTGCGACTCGCAATTGTTTGCTACATCTGGTCCATAGTCGGATGATTGAGGCGTTACGTGGGGAAGATCCTCTGGTGCGCTTGCTCTTGAATCCAAGTCCGACAGGCGGGGGTCCGAGTCATGGTCTTGGTCTGTTCCAGGCTCCCATACTACCCGAAAGGTCAGGTTCTGTTAAGGAGGCAGCAGTTTGAAGCACTAGTTTCTTCCCCTCCTCGGATTGGGTGGGTGAGGGTTTGATGTGCCGGGGCCAGAGGGCCCGGCTCCGGGATCTCTTCCATCTCTTTCGGCGCTGGGCAGTCGTAGCTATGTTCTTTTTTTTCTTTTTGGGGACCCAGTTGTGCCTGATCTATAGCATTCCAGCCAAGCCCACGCTTCCTCAGGATCCTGACAAAAGTGCGCAGTCCCGTCCACTATGAGTTTCAGCCGGGAGGGAAAGAGTAGTGCATATGGTATCCCTTCTTCTCTGAGCACTCTCTTTACCACCGTGTAGGTGGCTCTTCTGGCCTGTACAGCCGCTGTAAAGTCTGGGAACAGACTTGCTTGTCCCCCTTCCACTTTGAAAGGACCAGCCATGCGGGCCCTCTGCAACAGCGATCATGAAGAAGTTTGGCCACAACTGGTCAAGGTTGCCTACCGGGTTGTGGTCTTTGCGCTGGTACACGGTGCGCCCTCTCTAGTCCAAAGAAGGGGATAAGGTTATGGCCGTCCATAAGAGCACGCAACCATGGTTCTAGGAATTCCATCATGTTACCCCCTTCTACTCCGTCAGGCAGTCCGACATTGCGGATATTCTTGCGGCGGTTGCAACCTTCCGCATCCTCTGCCTATCATTCCAATCAATCCACTCTGTCAGCTAAATGTGATACTTGAAGCTCCAGTGCTTGGTGGGATGGTTGGAGGTTCGTGACCGTGGATTCTACTTCCCGGACTTTATCGGACCCCAACTCAGCCGTCACCTTGCCAATGTCACGCTGCAGGGTGAGCTTGGAGTCTTCAGTGGCCCTCAGTATTTTGCTTAAGGTGTCGCTCATCTCCTCCGGCCCAGCGGGGATAATCACCTCGGGCATCTGATCAGGTAAGGCCAGGGGTGTTTGACCCACAGGGCCCTGTGATTTGGGCTTCGTTTTCCCCATGGCGAGCACCTATGGAGCCTGTCTAGAACGTGCAACATGTCTCTGCCGCTGGTTCTGAATCAGGGCAACTCTGGGGTCTATACACAAGTTCCTCAGGTCACTACTAGTCGGTTCTGTGGCCAGGGTGTCTCCATGGTTCTGCGTCCACCCAGTCCCGGGGGTCCGATTAGTCACTGCCTTCTTGTTTTGGGTTAGTCCCACCGTGGTTTACCTGTCACAGTGGGCAAGAAAGGAGCTGGGCCACTCCATCTCACCGCCCTTCGTAATCCAACTGCCCTGCCGGGCCAGACGTGGTACCCCAGTGTCCCGGAGGGAGTCGCGTAATCCCCACAGCAGTCCTCTGCAGGGCGGGACCTCCTGGGTTCCTCAACAGTGCCGCTACTCTCTGCGTCTCCGGTGCCCCGTCAGGCCACCGAGCCCAGCACTGCCTGCTGGCCTGCCAGCAACCCATCACCAGGGGTGCCCGTGTCTCTTTCCTTTGGTCCCCTCCTATGCCAATGCCAGTGTGCGGTGCTCTAGGTCTGCGGCCCCGCTGCGAGCGCTCTACGCCTCCATTGCTTGGGTACCAGCTGTCTCGGGCCCAGGCCCTCTGCCTCACCTCCTGCAGCGTCCCGCTCAGTCGGTCCGCAGATGGCAGCGGAATGGGGGCTCCACGACCCCACCCACTGGTGTCGCCACACTTCTCCTGTCCCCGCTGCGTCAGCACCGGCACCCCACACCCCCGGCCTCGAGTCTCCTCTCCAGAGGATGGTAGGTCCCTCGCCGCGTGCCTATTTGAGGCCTAGAGAGGCCGGACAACGCAGAGGTGGAGAGCAGCCCTGCAGGCCCAGACCTCCAGCCACTCCTCCTGCAGTGCCGCGCCTCCCCTGCTCACGGGCAACGGCGCCGCAATGAGCACTGGGTCGACGGGCACCCCACTCCGGTCCCCCGATGCCAGGATGATTGTGGCGGGCCGGTGCGGAACTATTGAATTACGCATCCGCCATGTTGGATCACGTAGCCACGCCCCCATTAAAACATGTTTGTGATGCATCACCTCAAGTAAAACTACACCCTTTTCTCATCAAGATCTTCAAACACCTCTTTTGCTTACAAACTTCTTTCCAAATTTTAAGTAGTACTTGATTAGACCAACAAAAGACCGCAATCTATCTGTGTCTTGAGTTGCTGGTGTCAATTTTATTCCACCAACCACATCTTTCTTCTGACTAACACCCTTTGCAGACATAACACCCTCTGCAGAAAGCATGTGATCTAAATATTCAGTTTCTCTCACAAAAACACAACTTTCCTTTCTAACAGTTAGACCAAGTTTGCAATTCTGTCTAAAGTCTGTTTCAGAGCTAAACTGTGACTTTCCACATTGTCCTCGAAAACCAAGATTTCAACACTGTCAAAACCTTTGAACACCTCACTCATCCTCTGGAAAACACATACCACAGACGATAAACCAAACGGCCTTCTAGTAAATTGAAAGGTGCCTTCCATTGTTATGAATGCTGCCAAGGGGTTAGACTCTTCATAAAGTCTGATCAGATGATAAGTATGCTTCAGATGTAATTTGAAGAATAATTTTCCCCCTTTAAGCAACAAAGTTAGCTTGTTGATGTTTGCAAGTGTAAAGTTGTCTTTCACAATACTTTGATTCAAACTTGTTAAGTCTGTGCAGATTTTCACTTTTTTATCAGCTTTCTCTGTGGTTACTATTGGAGAATTCCAGTTAGATGTCTTAATGGGTTAAATCAACCCATCATTCATCATGCCACTTGATAATTTCCTGCACTTGGGGCCATATGTATGAACACATTTTCCCATAGACACAGAATGGGTAAAACCCTTTGCTTCATCTGGCCCTTGGTCTCTTACCAAGATTGGCACGAACTTTATGCTGCACAGGTATAGCCCCTTGTTTCATCCCTATTTTATGTACATATCCTTCCAGCTCTCCCATTTGTTCTCTAAACGCAAGCTTGGCTCCTTTAACAATATCATTAAATGTTGCGTCTTCAACGGCCATCACCTGATTGGGAGCTTGTGGATATATTATTATATGTAAATCATACTTGTGGAGCCAACCCAAGATAGGTGGCTTCGACTCTGCAAAATACACTTTCTCTCTTATACAACTGTCTTTAAACTTTACACCCGTATACATGTATCCTATAAAGTCAACTTGTTCACCTTGCCTTTGGGTAGGATCCATAGTTGGGGCCATTCGGAAGAAGAACATACTTTATAGCAATGTAGTACACATTGAGCTAGAGTAGACCAATAATTCTACCTTCTTGTGCTTATTCTTCTTACCTAAATTGCCATCCTTCTCCCCTGTGCATAGAATCCTATCTGAACTCATACAGACTGATTCCCGGTGAATCTTCTCTGATATTACCGCTATTTTTACTTTTCCTGAGTTTGTGCCCACACCTACAATCTTTCCCTACAACATAACAATTTTTTGCATAAGAATCATGTTTACTGCTTCCGCACCTACTTCTTACCTTGCTAGTCAGCTTGCGACCTGAAACCCCTCTCCAGATCTTATTACTGCTCTTGGAAGTCTCACTCATCCCACTTACAAACTTGTCCACACATTGTATTTCATTGAGCCCTTTTAAATCCCTCCTTACCATCTCCTGCATACGGAACTCGAATTGGACTGCCAATTGATCCCTTATTTCATTGGCCGTTGACCCTAACTGGCACTTGAGAGTCAATTTGCAGAACCAGGTTATAAAGTTTTCAACCGACTCTCCTGATATTTTTTTGTGGCTACCTTAACTCAAGTCGTTTACTTGTCACAGTGTACACATCCTGTAAAAGTTTGATCCATGTTGCAAGTAATGCAGTGATTTAATTGCTGTGCTGCTGCACACTCCTTGATGAATATTGGTGGTTTGCACTCCTTCACCAAAGGATATTTCATGTCAAGAACTTGAAGAAAGGTGAGGAGATGATGCAAGAGCGGCGTGTGCCGCTACTGCAGGAAGCTCAAGCCGACAGCAATGGCCGGTACAGTTAATTATGCTAGCGCGATCATCAAAGCCCTTGTAAGGATGTTGATCGGAGAATGAAAGCGAAGCCATGCTTACCTTGCGCTGAGGAAGGTGAGACACAGGGAGGAAATAGATCAAACTTGTAGTTTCCTGGCTCTAAACCACAGGAGCTCGATGAGTTCCTCAAACCCACGCTTGGGTTGATGTGGAGAGCTGGTCGCTCAAGGGGCAGGTTGTTGCCAAAAAATATGTTGTAATGAAAGAAACTGAAGCACGATAAAGAGTGAATAAACTTTAATTTCAAAACAAAACCTGAGCATGGTCTTCCCTCCACCAGTCAGCGGGTAACTGACTCTGAACAGAATTCCACAGCTCACGTAAAAACACATTGGAATCAGAATCAAGTAAACATTCAATGACATCAACTCATGAGTTAGATTACAAACCCAAAACTGCTCTGCGCATGACTTTTGTCTTTGCTCATCTGAGTTGGCCGCTGGGCCTGGGTGGCCAAGCCCACTGCTCACACGGCATGCATTGGCCATCGGGTGCTGCGTCCAACTCTCCGCATGCTGAAAATCCCCGCATGTGGCCTTAGGTCAAGTTCAACAGTAATTCAGTGAAACCTTTATTTCAAGTTTATAACAGGGTTCGCAAATCCTATGTGGATAAGCAAATAATTGTTTTTTTTTGCCATGGAGGTCCCTTCCTTCTCCCCACATGGGCCTGGGGGTCAAGGTACATTCACCAGGGCCCCTCATGCCTTTCTTCTTTTTCCCAACACCCTTCACCTGCGGACCTCATTCTCTCGACTGGAATTCAGGAAAGGACTCAAGACCTGGCTGTGTTTAACTGAACCCCTAGCAGCTCTGCTCTCCGCTCCTGGGTACCCTAGCGAGTGATTAGCTGCACTCTGTAAATCCTGATTGATTGAACACGGTGATCAGTGCACCATCCTAGGTAATGGCAGCTACAATACAAATTTTACTTTAATGTTCAGACAATCAAAGCAAGGTGGATATGGGAATCCACAGTGGACGACAGGGAAAAAAAGCTCCCAAGTTCAGTGGTGTGCCTCTACTTGTTCAATCGGATTTGTATATCCTCTGTGGACTCTCAAATCTGGGGGAAATCTGTGTATTACAGTCCATATTTCTCTAAAATGTACCCTCTTCATGCCCAGGCCAGAGCACTTTTCAAATGCTTATTTCTCAAAAATAGATTTACACCAAACCAAATAAACGCACTTCCTTGATTAAAAGTCTGTTTACATGCCAGGTTTAGTGTGATTCCATTCAGCTGTTTTTTCTGTATCAAACAGCACTTCTACCTATTGTTTTCCCCTGCTTAACAGATCTGCATGAAACTTGCCATGAAGAACCCAAAGTGGAAAAATCTTTTTTGGAACAATTCATGCAGCTTTGTCGAACGGTTCCAAAGTTATGAAGAAAACAAAAAATATATTTTCAATGGAAAGTCTGACTTAACCCTAAATACAGAGGTGTTATCGCCAACTGTGCTCCATATCTATATAGTATATTTATATAAAATGTAGCTGGCGATAGCGACTCTAGTTATGGTTCAGGTGCACCATATAGAATGCCTTTTTTTATAGTTTTAGTGCCACGTTTTGGTGCCAATCGATGAATCTGCATGAAATTTGGCACTCATTTAGAGCATTCAACTAAGTTTCTCCATTTGGCATGCCAAGTGTTGTGCAAATACAGCATGTGTGAAAAGGTTATGGTTCAAGTAAAAAAGAACCATTTACCATTTTATCTTTCAAAAGAAATTTTACTCTGTGCTGCATTAAAAAATACCCCAAACAAGGCATGAAAGGGGAATTGCTCTCGGAAAGTGTACTTTAGAAGTTTTTTATGTAGCTTTTAGGATACTTTCACTTGAAAAAAGGTGTTTGACAGGATTTGAAGTTACACTTGGCCAAATAAGAACCTTATACATACTGCCAATCAGATTCATATTTTTCAAGAAATATAATTGGTTGAAGATGTTTTTGTTTTTTTAATTTCCAGGTAAGACAAATTTGTGAGGTTTGTCAGCTTGTACCATGGGGCAAAAATTACAGAGAGAATGGGGTGCATAGGTACCCAGTTGTGTAGAAAAATGACTCATATAAAGGCACTACTGTAAGTAAGTGTGAAAGACAGGTACCATGAGGGAGCATGGTGAAAGTTACAAGAATATCATTGATGTACATTTTTTAAAAATGTCAACAAGCTTGTGACTGACTGAAAAGTTGCGAGCTTGTAATTCAGAGTTTAAGAAAATTCCTGTATTTGTAAAAGGTTTGTGGGAGGCTAAGTCATCAGGCCTGTGGATGGATGTAGGGTCTGGTAGGATGCATGGGAGTTTGGACACACTGTCTGCCAAGAGGTCGGGGCCTGTGTCCCACTGGGACACATGGGTGGTTGGTCGCACGGTTGGCTGCTGGTCAGGCCAGCGCCAAGCAGCTAGATTGGAAGGGTCAGTTCAGGATGTGGCCACAGGCAAAAGCCTGCATTCAGACTCCTGCTCCACAATGCCAAATGGTGCATTGAGCAGGGGCTGTACACACAGGCATTTTGGTGACTGGGCGGGTGAGCACTAGGCCAGCAGCCAATCCCTTATATGCACAGCCAACAATAGTTGGACAGACAGAGGGTGCTCCTGCATCTAACAACTAATCATCCTTTTAAAACAAACTTCAAAATCACTCAAAAAATACAGTCTAAAGACAGTTTTTTTTTTTTTGAATATATTTTTATTAACATTTTGTTGTTACACAGTTACATGCTTGTTCATTTTGCATTTCCTCATTTGTTGCACATTTTGTTTTTATACTTTACTTTACTTTTTACTCATTATTTGTTACTTTTATTGTTGTTAGTCTTTTTGGTCCTTATTTATTAAATTGTGCTCATTTACTTGTTAAAGCGTATTTCCTTTCTTCGTTTCACTGTTCTGTGTAATCAGCAATCATTCAACAAACTTGAACTCCTTCTTTCTTGTAACCTGGAAGGGTGGTGTGGGGGTTAGAGGTGGGATAACAAGGATAGTGAGGGGGAGGGAGGGGAGGGAGGGAGGGAAGGGAGAATACGAAGTAGGGGGCATACAACTCCAAGTGACAGTAATGTTGGTCTAATTGGAGGTAGGGAAAGGAGGAAGGGGAAAAAAGACCCAGAGAGGTCAACTTTACGGCTTTGTGTGAATGGCTTTTGTAGTTGTTAGCGTCTAATGTACGATAGCGTATCAATTTTTGGGCGGAAGAAAAGGTCAACCCAGGGTGCACCGGCGCACAGTGGGGGCGGCAAGTCACTCACGCTTCTTGCTACTTCTGTCGGTGGAGTGGGGGTCAGAGGGCTAATTGTCTTCGCAACCTTACCCTTGATGTGATCTATTTGTGGTTTGGGCCTGTTTTGGGTGCCTGCTTATGTATTTTCACCATTTGGTTCTATCCTCGGTGTGGACTGGATTTCACTTGTTTCTCCGGCTGGGTTTGCCAGCCTCTTATTTATACTCTCCCAGTTCGTCATTAAATTCTCCCACCCCGGTGCTATAGGAACCTGGTGGATATTCTTGGCTTCTTCTGCTTTTAGGACCTGTAGTTCAGCTCTAGACCATGTTGATATATCCCTTTTCCAGTCAGACAGCAGAGGGTGATCTGGGGCCTTCCAGCCCCTTGAGATTAGTCTCTTGTAGAGGGCCAGGGATAGGTCCAGGAAGCGCCCCCTCACTTTTCCGCAAAGCGCAGCTGGTCTGAGGCCCAGCAGGCACAATTCAGGGGTGGGTCTCAACTCACACTCAAACAGTTCAGTTAGGATGGGCAATATTTCCCTCCAGCCAGACTGGATCACTGGGCAAGTCCAAACCATGTGGTCAAAATCCCCTCCTCCTCCTCCGCATCTCGGGCAAGTCCCCGGGGCCCCTCCGTATATACGGAACAGTCTGTGAGGCGTGAGATACGTCCTGTGCAAATAATTGTATTGGATGTATCTTAACCGCGTGTTACGTGATATCATCTGGGGGTAGGCCAGTGCTCTATTCCACTCTGAGTCAGATAGTTCCCGCCCAATCGTGTTCTCCCACCGCCCTCTCAGTGACCGTAAGGGGTCTAAGGCTGCCTCAACTTGGGCCCGATATATTTTGGTGATCAGATGTGATTCCTCCCCTAATGTCAACAGTAAGTGCAGGACCTCGTGGGTGGCGGGTTCCGCATTCACTGTGTCACAGTGAACTTTAAGAGTGTGTACTAGCCTCTCATAGAGTAGGAACTGCCCCCGGGAACACCCTCCTCCGCTAATTCAGCAAATCCCCTCATCACTCCCTCTTTGAAGAGCCCTCCCACTGCTTCTATTCCAGCTGTCAACCAAGGGCCAAGTCCCATGTTTCCCGGTAGCCTCCCCTTAGGTTCTAGGGCGAGCACCGCCAGTGGTAAAGCTGGGGAATATGGAGGACCCACTCCCACCCTTTTCGTACATCTTTTCCAGCATGCTATTGCAACTTTTATAATTATATTGTTCCCGGGGGGGTTATCTTTCTGTTTGCCATACATGCCACGATCCATGCCGTGTCCGTTACTCCTTGGGCGGTATATAAATCCATTTGGCCCCGGCCTGCAAGCCAACCGGGTATCCACTGTAGTTGGGATGCCAGGTAATATGCCTCAAAGTCAGGGGCTCCCAGTCTTCCCGCTTGGGGCGGTCTGCAGATAGTCGTAAGTGTTGTTCATCTAGGTCCATTGTCCCATATTAGTTCTCTAAGCAACGCGTTCAGATCGCGGAACCATGCCTGGGGAATCAATAGTGGTAAGTTGGTGAAATAGTAGAGAAGTCGGGGGAGCATGATCATCTTGGAGAGCGCCACTCTGGCCATCACTGGCAGCTTCAGAGAGCGCCTAAATTCTACTGAGGATCTCAGGGATCGGAGCGTTCTACCAAGGTTGCCCTCTCTTAAGTCTCCCAGGTCATGGTAGATCTGAATCCCCAGGTATCTAAATGTCCGTGGGGCCCATTTCAGGTCCGTTGGGCACGTTGCGGGACATCTATAACCAGGCGTCGGGGGAACACATATGTTTTGTTACGGTTAAGTCGTAATCCTGACACCTCTCTGAACTCCTCCAGGGCCTTCAGGGCCCAGGGGAGACCGCTCGCCCCGTCTCTGAGATAGATCAAAATATAATCTGCATATAGCGAGACAATGTGATCAGTTGGTCCCCACTGAATCCCTCTGCCCGCACCATCACCGCGTATCCAGGCCGCCAAGGGCTCCATCGCGAGGGCGAACAACAATGGAGATAGGGGGCATCCCTGTCTAGTTCCCCGGTGTATTGGATAAGCACCAGAGATTGTCCTACCCGTCTTGACCCTCGCTAGCGGGAAGGAGTATAATAGGTCCACCCATCTGACCCAGCCTTCGCCCAGGCCCATTTTTAACATTGTCGCCCTCAAGTAGTCCCATCTGATCGAGTCGAAGGCCTTTTCAAAGTCCACCGCTAGCATGGTCCCGGTTGGTGGTTTCGATTCGTTGGGCATATGTAAGATAGAGAAAATACGTCTAAGATTCAGAGAGGTGCTGCGACCAGGTATGAAACCGTTCTAGTCAGGATGTATCAGGGTGGGCATATGGGGTAATAGCCGGTTGGCCAAGATCTTACTGAGGATCTTAAAGTCGCTATTTAGCATTGATAGTGGGCGGTAGTCACTTACTGATGCCTCCCTATTATTTGTTTTAGGGAGTGGCACTACCAATGCCTCACGCAGTGTGCATGGGAGTTCTCCACTCTTTGCCGATTCCATATACATTTCTATCAGTCTAGGGACTAGTAAGGATTTATACTTTTTATAAAAGTCCATAGGAAGACCGTCTGTGCCAGGGGTCTTCCCAGGGGCCAGCTGTGCAATTGCTTCAGTTGTCTCGTCCGTGGTCACTGGGCCCCCTAGGCTGACACTGTCTTCTAGGTTCAATACCGGCAGGGGTATCCGAGTCAGGAAGTTGTCAAGAGTCCCCGTCCCCAAGTCTGTGGGCTTCCTGTATAGATGGGTATAGTAATCTTTGAATGCGTCATTAATGGATTCTGGGCTGAGTCTACTTGTTCCCCCCCTGTCCAATACACTTGCAATGGGGTCACTGTCTCCATTCGGGCGCACCAGCCATGCCAGGAGTCTACCGGATCTCCCCTCCTCTGATTGTATGGATGTCAGATATCTTTGCCTGCTGTGGCATCTAAGTCGCTCTTCAACTTGGGAGTGCTCTCTGCGTGCACGTTCGTACTCTTCATCTACTTGCACTGCAGGGCCCTGTCTCAGCTCCCCCTCGTGAATGACCCTCTCCAATGTGTTTAATTCTCTCTCTAGCGTGCGTCTTATCCCCACAGACTGTCCAAGACAGTAACCTCTCGTCACCACTTTGAGTGTCTCCCATTCTATGGCTCTGGCGGAAGTGGATCCCTTGTTAGCATCTATGTGTTCTGTTAGGTAACATCGTAATTCCTCCCTGTATGCCTGGTCCTCTAGCGCTGTCGGGAGCATTTTCCATGACGGTATGGGGGGTCTGTCCTGTGATACCCTCAGTTTCAGTAATAGAGGGTTGTGATCTGATATTGTGCGAGCAAGGTAGTCAGAGTGGGTCATACTTTGAGCCAATCCCGCAGTACAAACTATCCTATCAATTCTAGTGTGTACCTGGTGGAGGCCCGAGTAAAACGAATAATCCCTGGTCGTTGAGTGTTGTAGCCGCCAAGCATCTACCAGCCCCCAGGTGTCTAGCCACTCAACTAGTTTTTTTGCTGTTTTGGTTGATGTTGCTCCCTGTAGTGGGGGGGTGGATCTGTCCAAGTCAATGTCGAGCACTGCGTTAAAGTCTCCTCCTATTAGTACTTCCCCCATGTGTTGACGAGTGAGGTGTCTAGACAGGCCCATCATGAATGAGGTTTGGTCCTGATTGGGGGCGTATATACAACTCAGGATCAGCGGGAGCCCCTGTAATTTCCCCTCCAGTATGACAAACCTTCCCTCTCTGTCTATATTGGACAAATCAATCGTAAGGGGGACCCCTGCCCTAACCCAAATCAGAACGCCTCTTGCGTAAGCTGAGTATTCTGTGGCAAACACCTGTCCCCTCCATCTCCATCTTAGCTTCTCTCCCTCTCCAGGTGCCAGGTGGGTCTCTTGCAACATAGCTATCTGCACCCCTCTTCTTTTTAGGAAGGAAAGAATTCTATGTCTCTTAGCTGGAGTACCCATCCCCCTGACATTCCAGGTTATGATATTGTAGTCCGCCATCCTATTCTCAAGGCCTGTTGTGTGTAGGCTCGGCACGCCCAGGGCCCTGACCGACTTCCCCACAAGCTTGTACCTTCATTGTGTTCAGTCCATTTCACACATGTAGCCGATATAACTAGTAACAGCAAACCCCAACTCCCCATCCCCAGGGCACCTCCGGAACTGTAGGCTGCCCAATAAGTTATGCAACACTGCAAATTATTCAAACACATCAATGCAATACTCGCCAGCCAAGACTGACAGGCGAGAGTCAAGTCCGGGGGGGCGGCCAGGTCCAGAGGGGCCATTTTTCTACTCAGCTTGTCACGCCTTTCAGCGCCGGTGCAGGTTCGGACTATGCAAGTTCGTCAGCGGTCTGCGGGGTCACCCTTGGTGTATAAGTCGAGTCCCCGGAGCCACCAGGCGAGGACACCACCGTATTGTCCGATTCTTCTTCAGAGCCTTCCCGGGGCGGTGTCTCTCCACCCACCTTGGCCGCCGCCTCCAGGGCTTCTCTCTTGCCAGTTTCCCTCTGTGTCCGCGTTGGCGTCAGTCGTGGGCGGTCTCTGGGTCTTTTCCCCTTCGGGGCTCGGCGGGTCCCGTCCGCCACGCGATTCTCAGGTGCAGGCCGCGCCGGCCGTGTCCCATGCCTTTCGAGCCATTCCCATGCCTCCGATGGGGTTTGGAAGAATGTGGTCTTCCCCTCCGCTATCACTCGTAGTCTTGCTGGGTAGAGCAGCGAGTACTGTATCCCCCTCTTCTCGCAAGGTTCTTTTAACGGCTAGGAAGGAGGCGCGCTTGTTTTGGACCTCCAAGGTGAAGTCAGGGAACAGTGTTGCTTCGCCATTGGCTACTTTAAACGGACCCGTTTCCCTGGCTTTCTGTAAGAGGATGTCTCTGTCTCTGTAGTGCAGGAGTTTAGCAATTACAGTCCACGGTGGCCTGCCAGGAGCAAGTGGTCTAGCTGGCACACGATGTGCTCGCTCCAGTGAGTAGAAGGGGGTTAGGCATCCTGGTGCGACGACCGTGCTTAGCCATTTCTCCAGGAATTCCACCATGTTCGTCCCCTCGGCCCCCTCGGGGAGGCCCACCACGCGGATATTGTTCCTCCTGTTTCTACCCTCTGCGTCCTCAGCTCGCTGCTCGAGCTTTGCCACTCTGCCAGCCAAGGAGGTCACCTCCGCTGATACACCTTCTTGTTTTGGGACAACTTCCGCTAGCGTTGCTTCCGTTTCTTTTACTCTGTAGGCCAATTTGTGATGATCGGCTCTCAGGAGGCCTACCTCTATCACCACCTGATTAATGTTGCGCTGTAATGTGGATTTGGTGTCTTCGATGGCACCCAGTATCTTGTCTAGGGTGTCTTGTACTTTGATTTGTGACTGGTTCTGTATGGTCGGCTCATTGTCCCCCGGCGGTGTCGGGGGGTCCATGGCTTTGTTCTTATGTCTGCCCTTGGGGGGCATTGGCCGGGCAGGGAGAGGCGTCCCAGTGGGCCTGGCACAGAGTTCAGGCAGTCTTTGGGCTCGGGTGCTCCAGGGCGAGCCCCAGGCGCTCCACCAGCTGCTCCCAGTGCGATAAGTGGCAGGGTCGTAGGTCTCTGTCAGCGTTATGCAGTCCGGCTCTGCCGGTGCTACGGTTGAGTCCCAGTGGCCCCGCTCGTTCGCGCGGGTCACCGCGTCCGTCCCACGATAGAGGGTCACCTGGTCTAGCGCGCTCGGGCCTGGGTCTGCTGGTGGCCCCTCCCAAACCAACCGATCATGCGTGAGCTGTGCTCAGGCCCCCGGTCACGTCCAATCTACACTTTGCATGAAAGAACAGTTTGGGCTGATCCGGAGTTGGTGGGTTTCATGAATTTGAGCTGTTATGTATTTAAGGGGCGGGTACAGTGGACCCTCAACTCGGTGATGGTCCAGTCAGCCAAGGGGGGTCCCGTACCTGGTAAAAGGGGCACCCGGCCTTCGACCTCGGTAGACAATGTTGGTTGGCGCGGGGCGGTTCCGCGTTGCTCTGCCCCCAAAGGATAATCAATGTTCAATCTAAACTGCCCAGGATGGAGAGAGTCTCGTCATCGGCGTCCGGGGGTTCCCGGGCAACAGTCCCAGTCACGCCGGGTATGCGTTCCCCAGGGGGTGTGCCCACAGCGGCCTCTCCACCGGGCAGCCCCGGGGGACCCCCCGTCCTCGCGCCGCCGCAGCGCAGGCAGTCCCGCAGCCAGCAGGCATCAGGCCCCGCCCCCAGAAAGAGAGGCCGGCCCGTCTCCGGTAGGTGCTTTCCCCGGCTGCTCCGGTTTATACCTCTTTGTCAGGGTGGTTTTGCGTCCGCGTCCAGCCCCGGGCGCAGCGCGTGGCCTTACCCAGGACCGGAGCCTCAATCCGGCAGCAGGTTCGTGGGTCCCAGTCAACGCCGGGCCGCCCGAGTCCGCCGGGGGCTGACACCGGGGCCGCGCCCAAGTGGTCCCATCTGCTCCTGCCACTCGCCGCCTCAGCCTCAAGATGGGGAACCGCCCAGTCTGGTGTGTTCGGGCCCCGATCACCAACAGGGCCGCGGGCTCTCGCCAGCCCCGGGCCGCACTGAGTCCCCCGGGAGTTAACACCGGGGTCGAGACCGCACCCCCGCAGCCTCGTCCGCACGCGCTGGCCGTCGCACACTTCTTTAGATGTAGGACCGCCCGCTCCAGCGCGTCCAGGCTCCGATTAATGTCGCCCCTCCGGAGCTGAGCAGTTAAGCGTGCGCCATGCTCAGCTCCGTGGCCACGCCCCCAGTCTAAAGACAGTTATGGTTCAATTGATGTAAACACAAAGAACAAAATGAGAAAGTCACTGAGAAAACACAGATAAAGTGAAATTATGGTTCTGGATTGAACGCAAAGTATACAAACCCAGACTTTCTCCAGTTAAGGTTCTTTACAGGTGTCCCCACCATGCACTGTTCATTACCTTGAGAACAAAGTGTTGCTTAATGTTATTCCTACAGGGTCTTTAGAGTCTTCAAAACAATGCAAGATCTTCTGAAAGGTCAGCTAATAGTGCAGTTAGGATTGTGAGTCTGGTGGCTATGACTACTTCTACCCACAGATTCTTCACCTTACAATACTCCCCAGTCACCAAATTGGATATGGAAATCTTTCAGCAGCAATGCTCCTGTGTGCTGTTAAGTGGCGCTCTGTGACTCCTTGATTCCATACGTGACAGACCGGAGCTATATAGAAGCACTACTCGTGCGCACTGAAATCAGGTCCTTTCCTTCCTTGCCGTCCAAGGTGGCTCCAGAGTTTGGTTTGTCAACCTTCTGATACTCCTAACATCAAGCTATTTTCAGTGTACTATGTACAATGTCCCCTCCTAAGACTACAGGTTTCAAACCATGTCAGGACTGTACAAAACAGATGTCAGTCCTGGACCCGCACAAGATGTGTCTGGTGTTTGGGTTCAGGACATGACTCAAAGTTGTGCTTAAGTGTACCCTCTGAAGGGATCAGGAACTCTTGTACATCCCTCTCCTGTTTCAACGTGAGATGCAGACCAGCTACCACTCCCTAGGTTGCTCCTAATAGTGGTTGACTTCACGGTCAAAGTAAACCAAAATCAAAGTCCAAACGTAGGCACAAAAAAAGCAGAGGCATGCAACCCCGTCCCGCCACTCTATGCAGAAAGAAGGCGCATGGGCGTCATGATGTTAGTCGTTCTCCTCTCTCGGGTTGCGGGGCTGATTCCCCAGCTGGCCGAGTGTGCCCTGAATTCTCTGGGCTAGCAGCGATGCTGCAACAAATTGTAACATTTGAAAGACCATCCTGCAGATATTTGCCATTCTTCTTGCTCCCTCTGGTGCTTCCGGCCCCAGGTATGTGCAGGGGCCCTCGGTCGGTTTACAACCGGATCTGTCCTTGTTGCCATCTGACCCGCTTGAACTCGTTATGGGTTTTGTATCGATTTCAGTACAGACTTCCACCCTAGCTGCATGACCCGCTCAGGTCCCTTGCTCGTCCACATCAGTACCAACGGCGCTGGTTCCAATGTCTGACGCATAAAACGTCTTCAGCATATTTTTTATTGAAGTTGTGCTATGAAATTACTGGAGTGCAGCCAGTTGCCATATAGCCTGACTCTGATACTGTGTGCCTATGGCACGCACAGCCCCCCCCCCCATTTTATTTAAAAAATAAAAATTGTTGTCAGTCCAGAAGGCACCAGAAGAAGCAGGAAGAATGGCAAATTTGTGTCAGGTATGGGGTTCCTGGGGCCAATAAGTGGCTTGAGGAAAAGGGCACGCATGTCAGTCGACCTATATTTAAAGGAAAGAATATGGCAACTCCCTGGGTCCTAGCCCACTTTGGGTGATTCTAATTGAATAGGGCGAGGGACCACTTAGTACGTTCGTTAGCTTTATTTCGGGAAAAATAAATACCAGAAAAGCACACCACAATTCACAAATTCATAATTTTACAAAAGGACAAGCTATATATAAAAATCCTCAAAGATAAAACATTGAGCTACATAAAAAACTTTAAACATAAACATTATCCCTATGGAAATTCATGCCATAATATAGAATCGTGTAAAAATGCAAAAAAATATATATATTTTTTTTTATAAGTATCAAGAGTCAGATGCATACCTAACTAAAAGCAATCGATAAGGTAAGAATAAAACATTTCTATTTAAAAGATGTAAGAATATAAAAACATAAGAAAATCGTTAAACAGTGAGAAGTTAATAAATGCATGCATTAAAATTCACAAATAAATTTATCAGTGACCACTCCCAACGTCAATTGTTAGATTTTCCCCTGTTGTTTTTAGCTTATTCAATCTACGATGCCAGATAGATTTTAGATATTTTGCCAAAGAGCAAGCCACTAAAACAGATGAATCAAATTTAACAACTCTCAAAGCCAAAAGGCAATTCCTAAAACCCATTTTTCTGCATAATGGAATGATCCAAAAAGCCCTCTGTTTATGGTACGCAGAAAATTGAAAAAGGACATGGGATATAGATTCTTCCCTGGGACAACCCATCGGGCACATCTTAGGGGTACAGCTAGTATTAGTCCATTTGTACGTTAGGGTGCGCAAAGGAAGAGAGCCTATCCTAAATCTAGTATACAATGCACGTGCACGTGGAGAAAGTAGTGTCCATGTATTGCTCAGATTCGTATTGGCATTTGATTTTTTTAAAACTGCCAGTCATGGATGATGATGAGACTGCAGACAATTGTGTAAGTTGGGCATTAAGCCAAAATGCATCTTTCAGAATCTGCGTTGCATTTTTTGGGATGGATAACGGATCCTTCCAGTATGTCCCCAAGCCAAGTAGTGCGAAGGTCCGATCTACATACGCACACCACTTGATTTTTGAACTAATGTTATTGTCCATCAGGTTGGCTAGCCCACCTCTATAAGGAATAAGAGAATCTAGTGACCATAGGCGAATCCAAAACAACAAAGGCCTGAGAGCAGCGATCTGGCTAATTGGAGGCAAATTTAGATCCATTCGAATAGGAAGCGTTGGGTTAGACCACCTAGTATTTTTTTGTTTTACTGAAGTACTGCCACTGTACTGGTAAAAAAAAATTAAAAAAAATTCTCCAGGAGGTTCCCTCTGGACCCCTCCCCTTCAAGGCCTAGGGTGTCAGACGAATCTCTACCACATATACATACATTTTGGGGCTCCCACTTTTTCTTACCCCCTGCTTGCTGGATCACCCCAAAACTTTCCAGTAAGGAGCTGAGGTGGATGAACTTTAAGGAAAGTTTCATGACAATTCGTCAAACAGCTCCAAAGGTATTAGCAAACCAAAACCCACTCTCTATGGAAACCTGGTCCTAACTATGACACAGTGGGGACTGCAACATGCCACTATATATATATATATATATATATATATATATATATACACATACACATGCATACATACAGTCACACACACACACACCCCAGCGGAGAAAGGGGGAGGGGTAGGTCCCAAAATGCAGTTAACCCATACAATTTCCCGTAGGAATTTTAAGAAGCATTTTAGAAAAATGTCTGATCTTTATTAGTGATTTGGTGTAAATCTGTTCAGCCGTTTTTGTGATATCAAGGTTCTAAGGTTAGTGATATCTGGATTCACGAGACCCTTCCAAGCGGTGCTGAAGGAGCACTGCAGAAATTTATAAACAAGCATTTGCAGTGTAATGGGTCTTGCGTTTGCTCGAGTTAGAGCTATTGGCGTTGTAAATTCCTAACTGGACTTTTCTTGCCACATAAATTGAAAATGAAAAGTGAAACAGTTGACAGAAGCAAGCCGAATCAAAGCACCACCACCACCATGAGTGTGAGCGCGATAGTTTTTGGCTGCCTACGTGAATTTCTAGAAAGGATCGCGGCTGGGATGAAAGGCAAACTGAAACCGGAGAAGGGGCCAACACACGCTGTAACAGGAGGAAGCGTGACATAGTGTGATGACTAACAGAAATGTTCACTTAGTTAAATTGCCTGGGGAGGGAAATCAGCGCACAAAAGAGAGACATTTCACAAAATGCACCAATAAAAATGAAGCATTTAAGACAAACACAACAACAACGAATAGCAAGAGTGGGCGTGGTTAAAAGCCCACAGAGAGATTACAACAGGCCAGAGCGCTTGCACGCTCTACCCTAAAAATAAATAAAATGAGGTGTAGGTGTCCGTTAGGGTGGCGCGAATATGGCGGGTTGGCCAGCAACGGGGCATTGGCCATTTGCTGGGGGCTGGACACAGGCCCTGCAGCCAAACCCACGCTGTGCGCAGCAGGGAGTTAGATGCCCAGGGAATGGATGCAGGGCCTGGGCTCAGGCACGGCCCTCCGGCCAACCCCGCGTCACAAACAGCTAAAGTCTGTGCATCTGGGTTGTGCACACCAGGGGGGGTTTGGCTTGGGTCCTGACCAAAAGCCAGGCCCTACATCCAACCCTCTACTGCGCAGGGTATGCTCAGTGAGAGAATGGGGTGAATATGATAAAAACAAGAAATTTACTGGAAAAAACAAAGGTTAAAGTAACGTTATATTTATGTATGGTAATCTTACCATATCTAACTATAACATCACTTTTACCTTTGTTTTTTCAGTGAGTAAATGTATCTTTTATATACATATATATGTATTCACACACACACATATATAAGTACACACGTACATATCAAGAAGTAGCTTTAGGAAATAAAAAAATATATGGGAATGAAGTAAACCACAGTAAACTGGCAAACAATGATTTTAGAGAGACAAAGATAAGGTAGGTATCCCTAATCAAAAAAGATTAAAAAAAAACAAAAAAAAACATAAGGCCGTTTCAGATTTTGTTGGGGAGGCCTCACACACGAAGCTCCAATTATAATTCGACTTTCTCAAACAGAATATGCTGGACAGATCCCCTGCGCCCTCGTGTGCCCTGCAAGGCACCACGACCTTAAAGTCTAAGGCACTCCTCACCATACCAACGGACATCTCACAGCCATGGAGATAAAGTCTGCTTAAGGAACCACAACTTCGTCCGCTGAACATTGCATCACAGCTCCTCATGCGGGCAGTGATGTTGTCTTTCAAACACCTTGCATAGGGCGGGAGTGGGTACCTGCCCACTTAGAACAGTCAAATTGGCACAAAGTTCACCAAACACCCCATGACGTATTCCAAGAGGTTTTAGTGGAACTGAAGTCATACGGTCACATTAATCAACACAAACCATTACTAATGCGGGAATTTAACCAACCTCTACCAACCAAACAACAAACCGTGGACATCATATGAGGGGTGTCCGGATCCAGATTAAGAAAAAATGATAGCATTAGATGTAGGAAATAGTGCAGAAGAGACTCGTTCCCTTTAAAGTGTGGGTAAAGGATTCATATATGTCATCTTTGCACCCGCCTCAATCAAGTTGAAAACCCTGCAGGGCGGAACCCAGCCTTCCTCTTTCCGATAAATTGAAACATCGAATTTAACAGTAAAGGCACCTGTTAAACACTGATTCTAAAATGTTTAAAAAAATAGGTTGTCTGCATCATAATGAAGATATTATTTTTCCAAAATAGAGTTTCTAAGTAGATGACACTGCTGGACTGACATTGCCCTCTTCCTGCCCTCTGACCTTTGAACTGCATGCATCGAGAAACTGGATTAATAAACAAAGGTCCCTGGAACCCAGGGTGCAGAGAAATGGTATTTAAAACAAATGAACTCGCCCTGCACCATTCAAACTGCGGGCTTTGTCTCGCGGAGGCTTTTTGTAGGCCTGAGAAGTACTTCCGGCTTTAAAATAGCAAATGAACAGATCCAGAGTGAGAGCGCTTGGAGAGACATTGAGTGCTACGCCCTCCAGCACAAGCAGTGAAGAAAAGCTGGACTAGTAAACCAGAAGGGCGGGAGAGCGCGCGTGGGCTTTCTGTTGTTATTACACAAACACCCACCACAAGATTGTGTTCAGTAGAACTGGCGCGCGAAGCTTTCAATGGTAAGGGCTATTGGCGTGGCACGTGACTGCAGAAACACACCGGAAAAAACATTTGTGAGGCAACAGCTTGGAGTTGTATAAGTATTGTAACTCAGACCATTAATATAGCCAGGGCCACTGGAATTATGCGGTTCTGCGACCGTGGCTCCCCCATCCAAATTATGGATTTGCCACATAACACACTCTTTAAACCTGTTTGACTAAGTATATTTTACCCATGGTTCTAATTATGTATTGTTTGTACATATGTGTGTATTCATGTATGTGTGTGTGTGTGTGTGTATATATATATATATATATATATATATATATATGTATGTATATGTTGTTTCTGTGCTTGGCATGTTCGTGGGTCATTACATGGCTCCTGGGTGGGTTGTTATACTCGATATCTATGAATTCCTGCTCTCATCTTATCACACTTATCTACCCATCATCATATGTCATGTCTCTATCAAACTATCCTCCATTCCCACTCTGACGTATCCCAAATCCTTTCTACTACTTTCATCTCCTAAATAACTCTGCCTAAGCTCTTCCCTCCTCTTCCACATCTAACTCACCAAACCTCACTCTACTACCATGACCTACCACACAACCCTACTGAATTCTCCAGCATTTATCTCACCCTGCTACTATGCTCTCCCTAACCCTTCCACATACTCTTCCCTCCTCCTTCCCCCTTTACTCATCCCAAGCCTTTGGGTTGAGTAAATTAAGGATATACTCCCAATTAACACTTCTGGATTTCTTTCCTCCTCCACCCCTCCATTACTCCAGGCAATCTAACTAACAAACTCTCATATCCGCGGCTCAAATTAACTCATAATAACACTAAAACTGTACTCATTATTTCCCGATACTAATCCATCACTAATTCTTGTTGGGTTCCAGAGTAGTGTGCTACTCACCAAAAAGCGCTTCAACGCCTCCTCAGGGGTAGTAAGCGCTATATAAATACAATTACAACACAATACAATAATACATCATCTGTTCTATAATCTGCAAGTCTTAACTAAAAAAAAATGTTTCTAGCTCAAACGGATCAAAAGTTGCTAAAATAAAAAATAAAAAAGTAGCAACGTGTAGCGCTCAGTTGAAGTCTTTGTCCAGACAGTATTACCATGTGTAGAAATGACAAAATAATGAAGTAACATTCAAGAAATGTGGTGCATTATGACGCGTAATTTGTGGGGCATTTTGCCACATAATTTGGTGGTTCCCTTCAGCATAATTTCAGTGGCCCTGAATATAGCTTCGTAGACTAATGTGTCCTTTTCATGGATCTTTGTTTCACTTCATACCCACAAGTTCAAATCCCGAAGGGTTCACTCAGGTCTGAGGTTGATAACATGCATAATATGCAACAATAAAAGTAGACCTGTTCTACTTTGTAGAATTAACCAGTTTAAACCAGAAAAATGAAGTAGAACCGGTGCGAGTTGTAATCTCTTGGCGAACAGGCCAAAGCATCTTATTGACAGATAGATAGACAGGGAAGGGTGATGTCAGGTCCCCCATAATGCAGGCAACGCCAGTGGTCTCAGGCCCTATTTATAAGTAGTGCTGAAATCAGTACAAAGATACTGTTGTAGGGACTGTCGTATCTCTCCAAGAATGCTGGATTAGGGGTGACATCACCTCTGCTTGTAGGTGACTGAGTAACTCCTACACCAGTTGCCAGCTGTCGGCCCAATCCTTCCGACTTTTCTAGCAGCACCTCACCAAAACCTAAATAGTAAAGGTGATTTCTGGCAGCCTAGCACATGGACTATGAACAATCTTTCAGGAGAAATTGTGGTGGAACACGTCTTTACCCTTTTTTATTGTTAGCAATAAGTCTCATACACGCACACAGGCAAGAAAGAAGATGCTGGATAGTTTTCAATACATTTATTGAAAAGACTGCAATCTGCAATAAAATGCATGAGCGCAATGATTAGAATATTGACTATTAGTAAAATCAGGATTGTGGAATTAAGCGATGTGAATATGAACAACCGCAACATATTGCAATAAACATGAATATGCGAATTCCTCCGTAAAGTGTATTTTCTACCCTAAAGAGAGCAAGACATGATAAACCTAATCTGCCTATGCTGTGACCATGAGAAGTGCCCCAACCCCCATTGTCTTAGGCAAGGTCGGCCTCCGGTCTCCGAATCAGGTTTCGTCGAATGCAAACCGTACTAAATGAGTAAAAATGAACAACAAAAACGTAGCATTTTAGTTAGGTAAAAGGGCACAGGCCTCCAAGCTGAAGCTAAGCTAAAGTCCTGCACCCAGGCAAACTAAAATGGGCCCACGACAATAGCAGGGGGTACAATCTACTATTGCAGCCAGTATCGCCTCACAAAATTCTGGCAAGTATGAGTTATTTCTCATAACGGCCTGTGACCCGGTAACACTAGATCCTTTCAAAGGCGGCTATCTGTGATTCCATGGAAAAATATGCTTAGATTTTAAGTGTCAGGAGGAGTTCAGTGGGTGGGTTTAAGGAGGGGTGGGGTGCAGCACACTTGTGCCTGTCCAGGGAAAGCATTGTCTGCTGCTGTAGGGGTTGGGCTGGGGTCAGGCTGCCGACAGCCCCTTCCATGCAGCAGACAGATCCAGTCTGGAGTTTTCAGACTCGATAATCCTGGCCCGCAGAGATTTAGAATTGCGAGATGAGGAATTCCGCCTAGAGTTACTGCTCTGGGTAGAACATCACAACCCATAGCTAGGGCTCCAGGATTTATGGTATGTATTTTTTTAACATTTCCGTCTGTATTCATATTTTTTCTTCCATCTTATCAGTATTTATCCATATTTATTTTGTGTACCATGAATAAATGAAGTTGCAAAATGGTATATTTCCACATTTATTTAACTAATAAAAATGCACTTGTACTTTCACATCTGTTGTGTTTTAGCAAATTAAGCAGCCAAATATAGTATAGCAATACACCCACTGGTAAATATTGCCATTATACTATAAAAGGATGTTGACATATGTTGTTATTTAAGGAAATCTCACCCTGTTTTCCATTCACCATCCCTCTGCTCAGCTGTTAGCCTCGAATTGATGAAAAACAGTACGAAAAGTGTCTCAGTCAGACAATAATTTAATCGCCTCCTTAAAGCCTAAAAGCACCATAAAACAGCACCATTTGACAACAATAAATACATTTAAATACACTGTTATAAATTTAACATAAGGTTAAATCCATAAACATGTATTCACCCAGTTAATAAAAACTCAATAAAACATCCAAATAAAACATATAGCACATACATTTGGCCCATATTTGGATAACAGTATCATATCAGCCCTGGAGCTTTTTCCTAATTCTAAGAGCACCTGTCAAGAAACTTGTGACTCCAAAAAACACCCGGGGGTTTGGCAGCATTTGTAAATATATTAGGGCAGGTTTATCTTGGACAAATTGTTTCCCTTTTAACAGTGGAACTATAAACTGATGTCTTGGGGTACAATAATGACAACAGAACAGAATGAAGTGCAAATTATCCTGTTTAGAAAGATTGTCACATGAACACAGGCCCATCTATCTCCTCTGTTCTGTAATGCTCATTACATGTGGCCAGAAGCCGATGTGTGAGGTCAAATTTAAACCTTGTTAATAGGAACCAATGCTGTGAGTTGTGGACCATCACTAGATATGGTTCTACAGAGGTGCTGGTTTGTAACAACATGTATGACCGCACTGACTTTATGAAAAGTAACTCAAACAAAGCCCTATTTTCTGTATTTTTCCATTTTTAAAAATAAATGCAGAGAGGGAACACATTGTTTTCTGTCTGTATTTATCTGTAAAAATCAGTAAAATGGAAAACTGGGAGCCTTACCCAAGGCCTATGTAGAAAGAATTAGCGGTGAGTCCTGCCATGGAGCCACATCTCCTCAAATAACACTGCCATTACTTCACCTGGATCATTCACATAACAGGTCATCTTCGTACAACAGGGGCCATGCCAGATTTTCAAACTTTCCATATAAGATACATTTCCTTACAGGGAGTTTTAGTGAAAAATATTTACATAGTGCTTATCCTGCAAATCTGGCCTTGACCAAAGCCTCTTGGATTAGGCTGGACATCCCATGCGTACACCGGTTCCTAGACATTTTTTCTTTGGGTCATTCACTAATCCTTTGTGCAGGTGTCTCGCCCATGGTGAATTCCCTGTGTGCATGCTTCCTCTACTTCCGCCCTCTCACATTTTTCTGACTCTGTTCTCCAGAAATACAATCAGTCTTTCCTCTCTGTGTGATTGTGGAGAACAGCTGCAAGAGAAGTACAGGGTCTGGCTAAAGAAAGGACAGGGTACAGCCCAGAACTTTTTTCCTGTCTCTGCATTCACCTTTCCTTTTGCAGTATACTATTTTTTAAACAGTGGGGTGCTGCCTCATACCATGCTTTTTTTAACTTCTTTTTATGGGGCATGCCTCCAACTCTGGTATCCTGCTTCTCATATTCTTTTTTTTCTTTTTAGAAAAGGAGAAGATCTGCAGGGATTTCGTCATAGGCAGGGCCACTGGAATTATGCTATTGTGCGGACGCAGCGATTTTTGCATAATTATAGCTCTGCCACATAAAACATCACCTGCTGCATAATCTGCAGATTTAAAAAAAAAAAAAAAATCTAGCTCGAACAATTAAAAAGTTCTAAAGTGCAGCAATGTGTTGCTGTGCAGAGAAAGGCCCTTTGCAAACCTGGACTTGTCACCTTTTTGTTGCTTATTTTTGTTGTTGCTACTAATAAGGTGCATTCAGTGCCTCTTGGTGCAGTGGCGTGCAGTACATTGTGAAAAAAGTGATCTAAAATGTTCTGCACTATTCCGCATAATTTGCCTTTTCTTGACGCATAATTTACTCAAACCTGCCACATAATTGGTCTCTCTCCTGCCACATAGTTCCAGTGGCTCTGGTTATAGAGGCAGGCCACAACTTGGAGTTTTTCTCTGTTTTGCTGCATCTGTGGACCACCTCACTTTTGTGGTGTGCTGCACCCCTCCCTCTTCGTTCCCATGTTTTTTTTGTTTTTTGGTGTTTTTTTTTTGTTTCACCACCTGCATCTGCAACGATGTGGAGTCAGGTGATACTGTGCGGGCAGTAAAGTGACTGGGAGGATGGAGTATGCAACATGAGGGCTACATGCAGTGCACACTGAGTGGTCTATTTCAGACATCCTCACCCTAGGTCCCTCCGCCTTTTGCTCACTATGCATTCCTTTGGCTCCATGGCAAGAGCAAACAGGATGGGATAGTGAGCAATCGTGACGTGCTTTTTTCCAACTCCCATGCCTCCAAAACATTTAAAATGTTGGCCCTCATTACAACATTGGCGGTATATACCGCCTACCGCTGCGGCGACGGCCGCCAAAAACACCATTGCCGCGGCTACCAGCCGTCCGCCATATTATGACCGCAGCCGGATCCCCGCCAGAAGGATAGCGGAAATCCGGCTGCAGCTATGCTGGCGGATGGCGCCACACCAGTAGACTGCCGGAGACCATATCATGACAGATGATACGGCCTGGCGGTATTCTGCTGGCGGACGCTGCTGCTGGCAGCAGCGCCCCGTCCCATCTCCTGCCGGGGGACCCCCTGACATCAGGTAAGTCGGGTGCTCCGACAGGGGAGGGGGGTGGGAGGTGTTGTGTGTGGGTGTGTGTCTGTGCGTGCGTGTATGCGGGTGTGTGATGCGTGTTGTCTGTGTGTGCATGTATGTATGTGTGAGTGCGTGTATGTTGTGTTGTCTGCATGCATGTGTGCATGTATGCATGTCAGTGTGTGTGGATGTGTGTGTGAATGGATGTATGCATGCGTGAATGAATGTGGGTATAAGTGTGTGTATGTGTGTGTTCGAGGGTGCATGAAGGTGCGGGTATGTTGTGGGGGGGTCTTGAGAGTGGGGGTGGGGCACCGGGGGAGCTGCGGGGGGGCGGGGAAGACCCCTATTAGTGACAGGGAAGGGATTCCCTGTCACTGATAGTGCCTACCGCCATGGTTTTCGTTGCGGTAAGGAAGCCACGAAAACCATGGTGGTAGGCAGGGTCATAATCCCGTAGGTGGGCTAGTGACGGCCGCCTGAAGTCTCCAGCCCGGCGGTTGTTACTGCTGTGGCGGACGGTGTGGTACATTGGCGGTTTGGCTTGAGCCAAACCGCCAATGCCATACTATGGAGAAAAGTATCGCCAGCCTGTTGGCAGTACTCGTCTCCATTTTACCTCCGTACGCCAGTGTTGTAATTAGGGCCTTTGTCCTTTTTAATTCTCGAGCGTGGTCTATGATATGGTAGCTACTCACTAATTCTGACTCAAGACTTGTAAATTCAACTCCTTAATGAATCAAATGAGGTATTATTATAATTTATAAGGTATTTTCACCACCTCAATTATATAACAACAAAGCCACTAAGCCTAGCTTCTTGTTACAGGAACATTTTGGTAACAGTTGCCTAACTGAATGTGTTGCTCACAGTTGCTCTAAAAAAGAAAATCCCATAAAGTAGTACATCTTGGCGGACAACAATATGTAGGCTGAGAGCTGGTCCTCTTTGCTGAACAGACTGCATTAGTAGAGTGAAACTGCAGCCTCAAAGAACGGTGTTATGGAAGGGAGACGGAAGAGGTTTGTGTTGTAGGTGCTGAACTGAAAAAGCATACACTAGCAAAATATTTCAAGTAGATACTAATGACGAATGTCCAGTATTTTCTTTTCCTGTTTTTCATCATGACAGCACAGTAAAACAAATCGGTGCACAAGGCTGATTAATATATACCACTGAGGTTCTATGACGAGCTA
Organism: Pleurodeles waltl; assembly: GCF_031143425.1. Classification (NCBI taxonomy): domain Eukaryota; kingdom Metazoa; phylum Chordata; class Amphibia; order Caudata; family Salamandridae; genus Pleurodeles; species Pleurodeles waltl. The sequence goes on from NC_090436.1 coordinate 60,391,105, forward strand.
GGGCATCAAAACTTCAATCACTTCCAAAACCAAAAAGCCATATATGAGCAATAAAATGTTATTGTGCCAGTAAAGTAAATACATCAAAGAATACCCAATGGCTCTAAATTAGAAACTACATGTCATGCTGCATATGCAGACTACCCAATCCTCCTAATTCCATGAGCTTGATGGACACCCTATTCAAGCAACAACCACACATGAAAAACATATGAATTCCAATGGGTTGAGGGGACAGATCTAAAGACCGCCTCTCTTTGCACTTCTCATTATCCCTCCTATTGTCCCTTTGTAGAGGCTTGCTAACAAGATGTTCGAACAGCTAAAGCTCTTTGTAGCCAGTCTTAAAAAAGGCATTTTATATTATCTGCAGTACTACACCCTGTCTTAAATTAAATTTGTTTTGGTGTACTACATACCACAGATCAATTTGTGTCTGTCTGCTGTTACATTTTCTATATATATTTATCCACTCCAACAAACACCAACGTGTTTCAACTTCGAAGAGCCGTTAACAAGACTCTTCGGAGCTGAAACGCGTTAGGGTTTGTTGGCGTGGATTAAACACTGTGAAATCTTCAGGAAAATCTGAGGGCAGTGGTTTCTTTCTTTGGAATCATAATTTGAGGAGGATTGGTCTACCTCCTACCACTAGCACCGGCAGTTCGTGCGCACTGTGTCTGAGTTATGACCGATTGTTTAAAATATACATATATGTATATATATATATATATATATGTATATATATATATATATATATAGATAGATATATATATATAGGTCTTAGCTAAGCTTAAGTAGAGATCTTCAATGTCTGTTGTCTTTGCTGGGTTTGTGGACTACCACTATAATGAATTTGTGCGGGTACGGCAGGAGGTTGCCCTAATCATTTGATTGTGTGACTAGTTGCAGTAATTGGGAAGGTTGTGCACAAAGGCCCTATATTTTACCTCAGATCTGTACATTGATGACTGTAGTTACTTTGTCTAACTTCATCAGGCTTTGCAAGATTTTCTTTGTATTAAATCTTCATATTGTCCGCTTACTTACATTTGAGAACCAAAACTATATGTTGAATACAGTAAAATAAATAGGCTTCCTTTTGCCACCGCTTAATCCGTTTATCATGTTTTTCTCTGTTCTGGTTTCTTTTCTGCAGTTTAACAATATAATTATTCTGTGCTCCCCCATGCACCGTGGGTTCCCCTCATAGACTGTGTGTGTTCCTATGCACCCTGCATTCTCTCTTGTGGCCTGTGCACTCTTCCAGACTATGCTTCTACTTTCCCTCTGTGCTCCCCTCATGGACAATGGGTCCCCCGGGGTTCCTGCGTTTACCCTGTGCTCCTTCTGTGGACCCTGCACTTCACACTACACCCTGCACTCTTCCTCTTCCACCCAAAGTAGAACAGTGTCCATTATTAGTGAAAATGTGTCAACCAAGCTTCACTAACATACTAGACAGGCACAGCACAGCTTCCCTAACACAAAGGACATGGATAGCCCAGGTGGCAGCACTGCATTATTCCTCACTTTTACAAAACTCATGAAGTGCACCACAGCATTGCCAGACTCCCCGAGTGAGGAAAATATGTGTCTGTTTCTGCTATTTCTATTCTACCTCCTCTATGGAGTACTCAAGCTTGCAAGCACCTGTTCAGAATACAAAAGCTAAAAGTACTGTGTCACCAATTTAACGTGAGAGGGGTAACCCTAATGCCTTCCCCTTTTCTTACCCTTATCTGTAATGTCTTATCACGCGCAGCACACCTTGCACCAGACTCCAGTTACCAGATTACACTGTTCACGCACTGCCCTACACTTGCTTTCTTCGGGTGTGTGCAAGGCCTGCCACAGCTCCTGTAATGTACTCATATATGTTCCAGCCCATCTCCCTAATTCAGAATTCCATGTGTCACAGATTGTGATTGTGGCCTCCATATTGTAATGCCTTGGTGTCGCCAGTCTATAATAATTCTGCCATTGTAACAGTACCATTTTATTACTCTTCTCACAGATTTCCAAATTAGTTCATTACTGTGCTGGAGTATTTGCATCCTTCACAGGAATCAAACGCTCAACTTCAGGTCGACACATCTTTGGACCCTGCAACAGTGTGTTGTAGAACCATACATCTCAATTTCAGTACAAACCAATTAATTGTACAGTATGACCTATTGACCATACAAGAAACAATCTAGTCAGTAATAAAGTTAAGGGGTTTATTGCAAATTCAAGCTCAAAGTCATGTAAACAACTTTCAGGGCAAAATTATTAGGATACAGAATCACCAAGGGCTGCCCAAGGCAATGAAAAAAATTCAGGCAAACTAGCATTAATAAAATTATCCATTCAATAAGAAGAGTGCAAAACATTAATAAGATTATTTGTGATATAGAAATCAAACGTTGCTCAGGCTCGACAAGCATCAGTCAATTTCAAAGCAGCAGAGTTATAATTTAGTTGAGCACAGGGAATACCCTACCATTGCCAAATTAAGGATCAACTCATGCAGGGCGGAACACATACAGGCAAAAGACAAAAAGAACAAAAAAGGGAAAAATTATTTTGTATAAGGTAATCTCAGGCAACAAGGTACTAACTAAGGAGGGAAAAAATAGGTAAAAAGGGAAAGCATCAGCATGTCAGTAACTCGATCAAGAGTCTTCTGCAGGGATTAGGAAGAAATGTTTTAAGTCGCACTGGGGCATATCAAAGTGGCAAAGCAGAGAGGAAGATACATCTCCCAGGGGCTCAGCATTCAGGGTTCTTCGTCAGCAAGGGTTCTGGTTGAAGGGCGTCTGGAAATCTTGTGGCCGGATGACCAAGAGAGAATCTGAGCAAAGTCCAACAGGTCAAAGACATTAAAGCTCATACTGCAATCTCATTCACTCTGAGACACATCCACATTACATTGAAAGGGGCATCATCCTATAGCAATCGATCACACAACACCAAGTTGAAAAATCAGTGCATATTCCTAGGTCTGTCATGAGAACCTCATCTATCCATGTAGCTCCACACAGGATTGAAACAATTGTATATTTTACCAGTACATGGTTCGGTATGTTCCACATTCAAGGACACTGTTTCACTTCTCTCAATGTCTAAAACAGTTGGGGTCTATTACCAAAGTTAGTCTTCTCATGGGAACAAAGTCTGAAAGAAAGTTCATGTTATGAAAATGAATCAGCATTTCCCGCATAGTCACGAAATTCAAATCAAGCAGGCCTCACTTAGGCTAATGTAAATAAACTGAAGCAATACATTCAGTTAATCTGTTTTAATAAACATATTTTAATATACAAACTTATGAAATCAGCATTAATATTGCTTCATGAATATTCATGTTACTTCACTCTTAGCAAAAAGTCTGTAAATGCATTTGTCAGTATAATGCAGAACTGCGTTTCTCCAATTTTTGCACATGTATTTAAATCATTAATCATTAGAAATTCAATATTGTTTCAATACATTCTATTAGTCTAAGGTCTGAATTATATCTGGACAGATTATGACATTTAGATACAAGATTATCCGATTTCCACAAATGATCCCATGAGATTTATATATAGACATACAATGACTGTATATTCTTCCTTATACTCCAGACGTGCTGATTATTACATTGGCTGTATCACAAATGCTCTCCGCTATTCCCTTTGGGGCCCATCCTTTAATTTGAGGAGAGTAAGAATTTCAGCTCTTTTTTTATTAGAAGTGTTCATCCACATGCCACCACTGTTTTGAATGCACCAATAGGGATTCTCACTGGTGTTTTTATTGACACTGGCATGTATTTCTTTGCACCTTATGTTACTAGACTACTGTGTTCTTAATGAATGTTTTCTTCTTCTAGGTTCCTGTGTCGCACACTAAACTTAGTTTACTACAACAGTGAGGATTAGGTATGGTTATTTTGAGATACTGACGAATCGCACCTAGATCTTTCGGACTTATTTTAGCGAGAAACATGTTGACCTTTTTCAATTTAGACAGTGTAGGGATATCCAACTCTGCCATACACATACTAGATCCCTAGACCACAGGGTTTGTTGAGATTAGACAAGATATTTTAAATAGAGTAAGACAGACATTATTCTCACTTCCCCTTATGTAATTTGTTTTTAATCGTGACAGAGGCCCACATTTTGAATAAATATTTCACTACATGGTCCTACTAGTCAATTTTAACAGTTCATCCCACCAATGCCACATTACTGCATTCACCACCGGCAATTTTCTTTAAAAAGATCGCCGGTAAAGGGCTCCCATGAGGGGCCCGTCAGACATTGCAGTGCCGGTCTGACAAAGAGCAAAGCCCAACGATGAAGCATGTCACCAAATGGTGAGTGAGCGCTCCTGTTCCTGATTTAGGGTACCCACAGGGACGGTTGTTGATCTCTCCTTGACTAGGGGTAGATCCACCATATATTTTTTTGTGGAACTGTGAATTTGTTTTCTAGGACTTGTATGGGAGTAATATGCACAGGACTGTTTCCTTTATGAAGATTCCTACCATATTAGCCCTTCTTTCCTGTTTGGACTGAATTATCAACTACATCAGTGTCATAGTTATATTTTTTCTTCCATAAAATACATTTTGCCGCAGTGACAGCCGTCTGTCTGTTCACTCCTTGTAGGAAGTTGGCTCTGTATGTGCTATTTCAAAGTAAGGAATAGCATGCACAGAGTCCAAGGGTTCCCCTTAGAGGTAAAATAGTGGTAAAAATAGATAATACTAATGCTCTATTTTGTGGTAGTGTGGTCGAGCAGTAGGCTTATCCAAGGAGTAGTGTTAAGCATTTGTTGTACATACACATAGACAATAAATGAGGTACACACACTCAGAGACAAATCCAGCCAATAGGTTTTTATATAGAAAAATATCTTTTCTTAGTTTATTTTAAGAACCACAGGTTCAAATTCTACATGTAATATCTCATTCGAAAGGTATTGCAGGTAAGTACTTTAGGAACTTCAAATCATCAAAATTGCATGTATACTTTTCAAGTTATTCACAAATAGCTGTTTTAAAAGTGGACACTTAGTGCAATTTTCACAGTTCCTAGGGGAGGTAAGTATTTGTTAGGTTAACCAGGTAAGTAAGACACTTACAGGGCTTAGTTCTTGGTCCAAGGTAGCCCACCGTTGGGGGTTCAGAGCAACCCCAAAGTCACCACACCAGCAGCTCAGGGCCGGTCAGGTGCAGAGTTCAAAGTGGTGCCCAAAACACGTAGGCTAGAATGGAGAGAAGGGGGTGCCCCGGTTCCGGTCTGCTTGCAGGTAAGTACCCGCGTCTTCGGAGGGCAGACCAGGGGGGTTTTGTAGGGCACCGGGGGGGACACAAGTCCACACAGAAATTTCACCCTCAGCGGCGCGGGGGCGGCCGGGTGCAGTGTAGAAACAAGCGTCGGGTTCGCAATGTTAGTCTATGAGAGATCTCGGGATCTCTTCAGCGCTGCAGGCAGGCAAGGGGGGGATTCCTCGGGGAAACCTCCACTTGGGCAAGGGAGAGGGACTCCTGGGGGTCACTTCTCCAGTGAAAGTCCGGTCCTTCAGGTCCTGGGGGCTGCGGGTGCAGGGTCTCTCCCAGGCGTCGGGACTTTAGGTTCAAAGAGTCGCGGTCAGGGGAAGCCTCGGGATTCCCTCTGCAGGCGGCGCTGTGGGGGCTCAGGGGGGACAGGTTTTGGTACTCACAGTATCAGAGTAGTCCTGGGGTCCCTCCTGAGGTGTTGGATCGCCACCAGCCGAGTCGGGGTCGCCGGGTGCAGTGTTGCAAGTCTCACGCTTCTTGCGGGGAGCTTGCAGGGTTCTTTAAAGCTGCTGGAAACAAAGTTGCAGCTTTTCTTGGAGCAGGTCCGCTGTCCTCGGGAGTTTCTTGTCTTTTCGAAGCAGGGGCAGTCCTCAGAGGATGTCGAGGTCGCTGGTCCCTTTGGAAGGCGTCGCTGGAGCAGGATCTTTGGAAGGCAGGAGACAGGCCGGTGAGTTTCTGGAGCCAAGGCAGTTGTCGTCTTCTGGTCTTCCGCTGCAGGGGTTTTCAGCTGGGCAGTCCTTCTTCTTGTAGTTGCAGGAATCTAATTTTCTAGGGTTCAGGGTAGCCCTTAAATACTAAATTTAAGGGCGTGTTTAGGTCTGGGGGGTTAGTAGCCAATGGCTACTAGCCCTGAGGGTGGGTACACCCTCTTTGTGCCTCCTCCCAAGGGGAGGGGGTCACGATCCTAACCCTATTGGGGGAATCCTCCATCTGCAAGATGGAGGATTTCTAAAAGTTAGAGTCACTTCAGCTCAGGACACCTTAGGGGCTGTCCTGACTGGCCAGTGACTCCTCCTTGTTTTTCTCATTATTTTCTCCGGCCTTGCCGCCAAAAGTGGGGCCTGGCCGGAGGGGGCGGGCAACTCCACTAGCTGGAGTGTCCTGCTGGGTTGGCACAAAGGAGGTGAGCCTTTGAGGCTCACCGCCAGGTGTGACAATTCCTGCCTGGGGGAGGTGTTAGCATCTCCACCCAGTGCAGGCTTTGTTACTGGCCTCAGAGTGACAAAGGCACTCTCCCCATGGGGCCAGCAACATGTCTCGGTTTGTGGCAGGCTGCTAAAACTAGTCAGCCTACACAGATAGTCGGTTAAGTTTCAGGGGGCACCTCTAAGGTGCCCTCTGGGGTGTATTTGACAATAAAATGTACACTGGCATCAGTGTGCATTTATTGTGCTGAGAAGTTTGATACCAAACTTCCCAGTTTTCAGTGTAGCCATTATGGTGCTGTGGAGTTCGTGTTTGACAAACTCCCAGACCATATACTCTTATGGCTACCCTGCACTTACAATGTCTAAGGTTTTGTTTAGACACTGTAGGGGTACCATGCTCATGCACTGGTACCCTCACCTATGGTATAGTGCACCCTGCCTTAGGGCTGTAAGGCCTGCTAGAGGGGTGTCTTACCTATACTGCATAGGCAGTGAGAGGCTGGCATGGCACCCTGAGGGGAGTGCCATGTCGACTTACTCGTTTTGTCCTCACTAGCACACACAAGCTGGCAAGCAGGGTGTCTGTGCTGAGTGAGAGGTCTCCAGGGTGGCATAAGACATGCTGCAGCCCTTAGAGACCTTCCTTGGTATCAGGGCCCTTGGTACTAGAAGTACCAGTTACAAGGGACTTATCTGGATGCCAGGGTCTGCCAATTGTGGATACAAAAGTACAGGTTAGGGAAAGAACACTGGTGCTGGGGCCTGGTTAGCAGGCCTCAGCACACTTTCAATTGTAAACATAGCATCAGCAAAGGCAAAAAGTCAGGGGGCAACCATGCCAAGGAGGCATTTCCTTACACAACCCCCCCCCAAACGAAAGAGGATGAGACTAACCTTTCCCAAGAGAGTCTTCATTTTCTAAGTGGAAGAACCTGGAAAGGCCATCTGCATTGGCATGGGCAGTCCCAGGTCTGTGTTCCACTATAAAGTCCATTCCCTGTAGGGAGATGGACCACCTCAACAGTTTAGGATTTTCACCTTTCATTTGCATCAGCCATTTGAGAGGTCTGTGGTCAGTTTGAACTAGGAAGTGAGTCCCAAAGAGGTATGGTCTCAGCTTCTTCAGGGACCAAACCACAGCAAAGGCCTCCCTCTCAATGGCACTCCAACGCTGCTCCCTGGGGAGTAACCTCCTGCTAATGAAAGCAACAGGCTGGTCAAGGCCATCATCATTTGTTTGGGACAAAACTGCCCCTATCCCATGTTCAGAGGCATCAGTCTGCACAATGAACTGCTTAGAATAATCTGGAGCTTTTAGAACTGGTGCTGAGCACATTGCCTGTTTCAGGGTGTCAAAGGCCTGTTGGCATTCCACAGTCCAGTTTACTTTCTTGGGCATTTTCTTGGAGGTGAGTTCAGTGAGGGCTGTCACAATGGATCCATATCCCTTCACAAACCTCCTGTAATACCCAGTCAAGCCAAGGAATGCCCTGACTTGAGTCTGGGTTTTTGGAGCTACCCAGTCCAGAATAGTCTGGATCTTGGGTTGGAGTGGCTGAACTTGGCCTCCACCTACAAGGTGTCCCAAGTAAACCACAGTTCCCTGCCCTATCTGGCATTTGGATGCCTTGATAGAGAGGCCTGCAGATTGCAGAGCCTTCAAAACCTTCCTCAGGTGGACCGGGTGATCCTGCCAGGTGGAGCTAAAGACAGCAATATCATCAAGATAAGCTGTGCTAAAGGACTCCAAGCCAGCAAGGACTTGATTCACCAACCTTTGGAAGGTGGCAGGGGCATTCTTTAAACCAAAGGGCATAACAGTAAACTGATAATGCCCATCAGGTGTGGAGAATGCTGTCTTTTCTTTTGCTCCAGGTGCCATTTTTATTTGCCAGTACCCTGCTGTCAAGTCAAAGGTACTTAGAAATTTGGCAGCACCTAATTTATCAATGAGCTCATCAGCTCTTGGAATTGGATGGGCATCTGTCTTGGTGACAGAATTGAGCCCTCTGTAGTCCACACAAAACCTCATCTCTTTCTTTCCATCTTTGGTGTGAGGTTTGGGGACTAAGACCACTGGGCTAGCCCAGGGGCTGTCAGAGCGCTCAATTACTCCCAATTCCAGCATCTTGTGGACTTCCACCTTGATGCTTTCCTTAACATGGTCAGACTGTCTAAAGATTTTGTTCTTGACAGGCATGCTGTCTCCTGTGTCCACATCATGGGTACACAGGTGTGTCTGACCAGGGGTTAAGGAGAAGAGTTCAGGAAACTGTTGTAGGACTCTCCTACAATCAGCTTGCTGTTGGCCAGAGAGGGTGTCTGAGTAGATCACTCCATCTACTGTACCATCTTTTGGGTCTGATGACAGAAGATCAGGGAGAGGTTCACTCTCTGCCTCCTGATCCTCATCTGTTACCATCAACAGATTGACATCAGCCCTGTCGTGGAAGAGCTTAAGGCGGTTTACATGGATCACCCTCTTGGGGCTCCTGCTTGTGCCCAGGTCCACCAAGTAGGTGACCTGACTCTTCCTCTCTAGTACTGGGTAAGGGCCACTCCATTTGTCCTGGAGTGCCCTGGGAGCCACAGGCTCCAGAACCCAGACTTTCTGCCCTGGTTGGAACTCAACCAGTGCAGCCTTTTGGTCATACCAAAACTTCTGGAGCTGTTGGCTGGCCTCAAGGTTTTTGGTTGCCTTTTCCATGTACTCTGCCATTCTAGAGCGAAGGCCAAGTACATAGTCCACTATGTCCTGTTTAGGCTCATGGAGAGGTCTCTCCCAGCCTTCTTTAACAAGGGCAAGTGGTCCCCTTACAGGATGACCAAACAGAAGTTCAAAGGGTGAGAATCCTACTCCCTTCTGTGGCACCTCTCTGTAAGCGAAAAGCAGACATGGCAAGAGGACATCCCATCTCCTTTTGAGCTTTTCTGGGAGCCCCATGATCATGCCTTTTAATGTCTTGTTGAATCTCTCAACCAAGCCATTAGTTTGTGGATGGTATGGTGTAGTGAATTTATAAGTCACTCCACACTCATTCCACATGTGCTTTAGGTATGCTGACATGAAGTTGGTACCTCTGTCAGACACCACCTCCTTAGGGAAACCCACTCTGGTAAAGATACCAATGAGGGCCTTGGCTACTGCAGGGGCAGTAGTCGACCTAAGGGGAATAGCTTCAGGATACCTGGTAGCATGATCCACTACTACCAGGATATACATATTTCCTGAGGCTGTGGGAGGTTCCAGTGGACCAACTATGTCCACACCCACTCTTTCAAAGGGAACCCCCACCACTGGAAGTGGAATGAGGGGGGCCTTTGGAGGCCCACCTTTCTTACCACTGGCTTGACAGGTGGGGCAGGAGAGGCAAAACTCCTTAACCATGTTGGACATATTGGGCCAGTAGAAGTGGTTGACTAACCTCTCCCACGTCTTGGTTTGTCCCAAATGTCCAGCAAGGGGAATGTCATGGGCCAATGTTAGGATGAACTCTCTGAACAGCTGAGGCACTACCACTCTCCTAGTGGCACCAGGTTTGGGGTCTCTGGCCTCAGTGTACAGGAGTCCATCTTCCCAATAGACCCTATGCGTTCCATTTTTCTTGCCTTTGGACTCTTCAGCAGCTTGCTGCCTAAGGCCTTCAAGAGAGGGACAGGTTTCTTGTCTCTTACACAGCTCCTCCCTGGAGGGTCCCCCTGGGCCTAAGAGCTCAACCTGGTAAGGTTCAAGCTCCAAAGGCTCAGTTCCCTCAGAGGGCAGAACTTCTTCCTGAGAAGAGAGGTTCCCTTTCTTTTGCTGTGTTGCAGTTGGTTTCCCAACTGACTTTCCTGTTCTCTTGGTAGGCTGGGCCATTTTTCCAGACTCCAGCTCTACTTTTTCACCCTGTGCCTTGCATTGTGCTCTTGTTTTCACACACACCAGTTCAGGGATACCCAGCATTGCTGCATGGGTTTTTAGTTCTACCTCAGCCCATGCTGAGGACTCCAGGTCATTTCCAAGCAGACAGTCCACTGGGATATTTGAGGAGACCACCACCTGTTTCAGGCCATTGACCCCTCCCCATTCTAAAGTAACCATTGCCATGGGATGTACTTTTCTCTGATTGTCAGCGTTGGTGACTGTGTAAGTTTTTCCAGTCAGGTATTGGCCAGGGGAAACCAGTTTCTCTGTCACCATGGTGACACTGGCACCTGTATCCCTCAGGCCCTCTATTCTAGTCCCATTAATTAAGAGTTGCTGTCTGTATTTTTGCATGTTAGGCGGCCAGACAGCTAGTGTGGCTAAATCCACCCCACCCTCAGAAACTAGAGTAGCTTCAGTGTGGACCCTGATTTGCTCTGGGCACACTGTTGATCCCACTTGGAGACTAGCCATACCAGTGTTACCTGGATGGGAGTTTGGAGTGGAACCTTTCTTGGGACAGGCCTTGTCTCCAGTTTGGTGTCCATGCTGTTTACAGCTATGACACCAGGCCTTTTTGGGATCAAAATTTTTACCCTTGTACCCATTGTTTTGTGAAGAGGCTCTGGGCCCACCCTCCTGTGCAGGTTTTTGGGGGCCTGTAGAAGACTCTTTACTATTTTTAGTTTTGGTTGTCTCATCACCCTTCCCCTGGGGAGTCTTTGTGACCCCTTTCTTTTGGTCACCCCCTGTTGAAGTCTTGGACACCCTTGTCTTGACCCAATGGTCCGCCTTCTTTCCCAATTCTTGGGGAGAAATTGGTCCTAGGTCTACCAGATGCTGATGCAGTTTATCATTGAAACAATTACTTAACAGGTGTTCTTTCACAAATAAATTGTACAGCCCATCATAATTACTTACACCACTGCCTTGAATCCAACCATCTAGTGTTTTCACTGAGTAGTCAACAAAGTCAACCCAGGTCTGGCTCGAGGATTTTTGAGCCCCCCTGAACCTAATCCTGTACTCCTCAGTGGAGAATCCAAAGCCCTCAATCAGGGTACCCTTCATGAGGTCATAAGATTCTGCATCTTGTCCAGAGAGTGTGAGGAGTCTATCCCTACACTTTCCTGTGAACATTTCCCAAAGGAGAGCACCCCAGTGAGATCTGTTCACTTTTCTGGTTACACAAGCCCTCTCAAAAGCTGTGAACCATTTGGTGATGTCATCACCATCTTCATATTTAGTTACAATCCCTTTAGGGATTTTCAACATGTCAGGAGAATCTCTGACCCTATTTATATTGCTGCCACCATTGATGGCTCCTAGGCCCATCTCTTGTCTTTCCCTCTCTATGGCTAGGATCTGTCTTTCCAAAGCCAATCTTTTGGCCATCCTGGCTAACTGGATGTCCTCTTCACTGGGGCTATCCTCAGTGATTTCAGAGGTGTTGGTCTCTCCTGTGAGGGAACCAGCATCTCTGACTATTATTTTTGGAGTCAGGGTTTGAGGGACCCTGTTCTCCCTAGATAGGACTGGTAGGGGGGAATTGTCCTCCAAGTCACTATCCTCTTCCTCTGAGTTGCCACCCTCAGAGGGGTTGGCCTTTTCAAACTCTGCCAAAAGCTCCTGGAGCTGTATTTTGGTAGGTTTGGGGCCCATTGTTATTTTCTTTATTTTACAGAGTGACCTTAGCTCCCTCATCTTAAGATGGAGGTAAGGTGTGGTGTCGAGTTCCACCACAGTCACATCTGTGCTAGACATTTTGCTTCTAAAAGTTGGAATACTTTTTAAGAATCTACAACTGGTTCTAGAATCTAATTCAAACTTTTACAAACTTTTAAACTCTAAAAGAAATGCTAAACAGGATCTAACACAAGGCCCTAGCAGGTCTTTTAAGAATTTAGAAAACTTTTCAAATTGCAAAAATCAATTTCTAATGACAATTTTGGAATTTGTCGTGTGATCAGGTATTGGCTGAGTAGTCCAGCAAATGCAAAGTCTTGTACCCCACCGCTGATCCACCAATGTAGGAAGTTGGCTCTGTATGTGCTATTTCAAAGTAAGGAATAGCATGCACAGAGTCCAAGGGTTCCCCTTAGAGGTAAAATAGTGGTAAAAATAGATAATACTAATGCTCTATTTTGTGGTAGTGTGGTCGAGCAGTAGGCTTATCCAAGGAGTAGTGTTAAGCATTTGTTGTACATACACATAGACAATAAATGAGGTACACACACTCAGAGACAAATCCAGCCAATAGGTTTTTATATAGAAAAATATCTTTTCTTAGTTTATTTTAAGAACCACAGGTTCAAATTCTACATGTAATATCTCATTCGAAAGGTATTGCAGGTAAGTACTTTAGGAACTTCAAATCATCAAAATTGCATGTATACTTTTCAAGTTATTCACAAATAGCTGTTTTAAAAGTGGACACTTAGTGCAATTTTCACAGTTCCTAGGGGAGGTAAGTATTTGTTAGGTTAACCAGGTAAGTAAGACACTTACAGGGCTTAGTTCTTGGTCCAAGGTAGCCCACCGTTGGGGGTTCAGAGCAACCCCAAAGTCACCACACCAGCAGCTCAGGGCCGGTCAGGTGCAGAGTTCAAAGTGGTGCCCAAAACACGTAGGCTAGAATGGAGAGAAGGGGGTGCCCCGGTTCCGGTCTGCTTGCAGGTAAGTACCCGCGTCTTCGGAGGGCAGACCAGGGGGGTTTTGTAGGGCACCGGGGGGGACACAAGTCCACACAGAAATTTCACCCTCAGCGGCGCGGGGGCGGCCGGGTGCAGTGTAGAAACAAGCGTCGGGTTCGCAATGTTAGTCTATGAGAGATCTCGGGATCTCTTCAGCGCTGCAGGCAGGCAAGGGGGGGATTCCTCGGGGAAACCTCCACTTGGGCAAGGGAGAGGGACTCCTGGGGGTCACTTCTCCAGTGAAAGTCCGGTCCTTCAGGTCCTGGGGGCTGCGGGTGCAGGGTCTCTCCCAGGCGTCGGGACTTTAGGTTCAAAGAGTCGCGGTCAGGGGAAGCCTCGGGATTCCCTCTGCAGGCGGCGCTGTGGGGGCTCAGGGGGGACAGGTTTTGGTACTCACAGTATCAGAGTAGTCCTGGGGTCCCTCCTGAGGTGTTGGATCGCCACCAGCCGAGTCGGGGTCGCCGGGTGCAGTGTTGCAAGTCTCACGCTTCTTGCGGGGAGCTTGCAGGGTTCTTTAAAGCTGCTGGAAACAAAGTTGCAGCTTTTCTTGGAGCAGGTCCGCTGTCCTCGGGAGTTTCTTGTCTTTTCGAAGCAGGGGCAGTCCTCAGAGGATGTCGAGGTCGCTGGTCCCTTTGGAAGGCGTCGCTGGAGCAGGATCTTTGGAAGGCAGGAGACAGGCCGGTGAGTTTCTGGAGCCAAGGCAGTTGTCGTCTTCTGGTCTTCCGCTGCAGGGGTTTTCAGCTGGGCAGTCCTTCTTCTTGTAGTTGCAGGAATCTAATTTTCTAGGGTTCAGGGTAGCCCTTAAATACTAAATTTAAGGGCGTGTTTAGGTCTGGGGGGTTAGTAGCCAATGGCTACTAGCCCTGAGGGTGGGTACACCCTCTTTGTGCCTCCTCCCAAGGGGAGGGGGTCACGATCCTAACCCTATTGGGGGAATCCTCCATCTGCAAGATGGAGGATTTCTAAAAGTTAGAGTCACTTCAGCTCAGGACACCTTAGGGGCTGTCCTGACTGGCCAGTGACTCCTCCTTGTTTTTCTCATTATTTTCTCCGGCCTTGCCGCCAAAAGTGGGGCCTGGCCGGAGGGGGCGGGCAACTCCACTAGCTGGAGTGTCCTGCTGGGTTGGCACAAAGGAGGTGAGCCTTTGAGGCTCACCGCCAGGTGTGACAATTCCTGCCTGGGGGAGGTGTTAGCATCTCCACCCAGTGCAGGCTTTGTTACTGGCCTCAGAGTGACAAAGGCACTCTCCCCATGGGGCCAGCAACATGTCTCGGTTTGTGGCAGGCTGCTAAAACTAGTCAGCCTACACAGATAGTCGGTTAAGTTTCAGGGGGCACCTCTAAGGTGCCCTCTGGGGTGTATTTGACAATAAAATGTACACTGGCATCAGTGTGCATTTATTGTGCTGAGAAGTTTGATACCAAACTTCCCAGTTTTCAGTGTAGCCATTATGGTGCTGTGGAGTTCGTGTTTGACAAACTCCCAGACCATATACTCTTATGGCTACCCTGCACTTACAATGTCTAAGGTTTTGTTTAGACACTGTAGGGGTACCATGCTCATGCACTGGTACCCTCACCTATGGTATAGTGCACCCTGCCTTAGGGCTGTAAGGCCTGCTAGAGGGGTGTCTTACCTATACTGCATAGGCAGTGAGAGGCTGGCATGGCACCCTGAGGGGAGTGCCATGTCGACTTACTCGTTTTGTCCTCACTAGCACACACAAGCTGGCAAGCAGGGTGTCTGTGCTGAGTGAGAGGTCTCCAGGGTGGCATAAGACATGCTGCAGCCCTTAGAGACCTTCCTTGGTATCAGGGCCCTTGGTACTAGAAGTACCAGTTACAAGGGACTTATCTGGATGCCAGGGTCTGCCAATTGTGGATACAAAAGTACAGGTTAGGGAAAGAACACTGGTGCTGGGGCCTGGTTAGCAGGCCTCAGCACACTTTCAATTGTAAACATAGCATCAGCAAAGGCAAAAAGTCAGGGGGCAACCATGCCAAGGAGGCATTTCCTTACACTCCTTGAGTGTACTTATACTTTTAACACTGTACAGTGTCGGGCTGACTTTTGGCTGTGTTCGCGCTATACAGATAACACACGCATACAAGCATTTCTCCACGAATGAAACAAAAAATAAAAATATGAACAAAGAAAAGCTCTTGACTGGAGTTCCAAAGATCCATGTCTAATAGTGGAACCAAGGCTGTGGGGACTGGACTTAGATAGAGTTGAGACCCACCATGACTGGTGGAATTAGAAAGTGAAGGAGTCTTGATGGATTGCGTATAGCTTTTAATAATGCATGTTGTTATTAGACTTAACAGTCCACGAAATCTGTCTCAAAATTACAAATGCAAATATAGTGTTTCCTAGGTTTTAAAGCAATGTGGCCATGCTTGCATTTTAACTTCAGAAAGTCTCTGGTTGCCATAGTGAGTCTGTTTTTTTTTTTCTAAAGAGCAGAAATGACCACAAGTACAATCAGTGAACATTATTAACTCAGAAAGTAAGTCACATAAAGCATCTCCAAGCAGCCAAGTGTTTAGGGCACACGCAGAGCACATGTATGTATCTTCAGTGCTATGAATGCAATTACATTGTCCATTGTTTACACCAACATTCCCCCATTTAATCTGAATTTGTCTTAGAGTGAGTTTCAATTTTGCTGTTTTTTCCTTTTACAAAAGATTCCTGATCGAACGATCTTCACAAATGTCAGACAAGCTCCGACAAAGACAATAGGTCTCTGTCATGAAAACTACTGGCTTAGGCAATGTTTTTTTTATACTTTTCTTCAAAAATTAGAACATTCAAAGGTGGAAGCAGGAGATGAGCGTGTATCTGTGGCAGGTGTTTGTGAATGTATTTTCGAATATTTAAAAAAAAAACTAATCAAAGATCGCTGTCCGTCTTTTAACGTATTCTTTTTTTATTTTTATCTACTGTCACGTGTTTAACAACTGAGCTATCTCTATGTACACCAACATAACTCTAGTGCAATTGCATATATTACCAAATATTATTTACAAAACTTTGCTCCCACCAATCACAATTATTTACTTTCAGTTTCTTCCATATGCTATCCTCAGTCACCCTGGGGTTCGAATGTCCCATGGCTCTCTCTGCAGCTTCTTTTAGTTCGTAGTCAAGTTTGCGAAATAACTTCGCACTGGTTCCCAAACGTCTTTGGGGCGAGACATTCTGGGCTTAAACTCATTTTATAAAAAAGTCAAGCGGTAGGAAGAGAGGGTGGGTCTTGCAGGTGTCTTGATGCCCTTGAATGAAGTGATTAAAAGGGGGAACTATCAGCTCTGCACTTAGATCAGGAGAACACATAGGCGGTCATTCTGACCGCGGCGGTCGGCAGTCGCCGCCCGCCAAGCGGTTCCCACCGAAAGACTGCGGCGGCCATTCTGGCTTTCCCGCGGGGCCAGTGGGCGACCGCCAGAACACCGCCGGCCCAGCGAGAAAGCCCCTTCAACAATGAAGCCGGCTCGGAATGGAGCCGGCGGAGTTGCAGGGGTGCGACGGGTGCAGTGGCACCCGTCGCGATTTTCACTGTCTGCACAGCAGACAGTGAAATTCTTTGTGGGGCCCAGTTAGGGGGCCCCTGCACTGCCCATGCCAGTGGCATGGGCAGTGCAGGGGCCCCCAGGGGCCCCACGGCACCCGTTCCCGCCATCCTGGTTCTGGCGGTGGACA
Organism: Pleurodeles waltl; assembly: GCF_031143425.1. Classification (NCBI taxonomy): domain Eukaryota; kingdom Metazoa; phylum Chordata; class Amphibia; order Caudata; family Salamandridae; genus Pleurodeles; species Pleurodeles waltl. Next base: position 60,407,873 of record NC_090436.1, read on the forward strand.
CCGCCAGAAACAGGCTGGCGGGAAGGCGGTCGGAATCCCCATGGCGGTGCTGCAAGCAGCGCCGCCATGGCGGATACCCTGGGCCAGCGGGAAACCGGCGGGAAACCGCCGGTTCCCCTTTTCTGACCGCGGCTTTACCGCCGCAGTCAGAATCGCCCAGGAAGCACCGCCAGCCTGTTGGCGGTGCTTCCGCCGCCCTCCGCCATGGCGGTCATGGACCGCCAGGGTCAGAATGACCCCCATAGTAGCTTGTCTTTGCCCCAGCACCCTGAAACGAAGTGACTGAGACTGGGTCAACAGAATGCCTTTAATCCAGTCAAGGATTTCAGACAGTTTGGGAATTAACAGAAGTTCCGCTTCAACCAGGCTATCTGAAAAGTTCATATTTGAAAGTGTTTCCTTTTCTAAATGATGTTTTCTACCGCACTGTTTTCTATGGCACTTATTTTGCACTGAGCACTGTGTTATCTACTCTTCAAACATTTGTTTTGTAATTTCACATTCTATTTTTCCCAAATGTAACCAATGATTATGCTGTATTAAGAGCTGGATGCCAATGCCGTTCTTGTATATTCGAAGGTACGTGGAATGTTGCCTTATGGTTGACATTTTTATGTGTAAACTATAGTTACTTTAAGGGAACCACTGCTGGTTTACTTTCATCCTTACCCAGGTATGCTACTTACTTGGGTTGCCCTAATCTTTCTTCGTGTATGATGTATGTGATGTCAGGGTATTGAGAGCAGGGGTGCTTCAGTGTATGGACTGAGTGGTGCACAGGTTGGTGGTCTATCTGGAGGCTGACATTAGTCCTTGCCAGACATGGCAGCCTACATAATGTCCAACCCTCCGAATTTAGCAACTAGGGTACAGCTTTTTGGCAAAACAGCTGCCTTATTGGCGTCATCCTACCGATTTTAGAGTAAATATGGTTTCAACCTCTTAAGGGCCAAGGACAGCTCCCTGAGCAGGTCAACTCCCATCAATATTCTGACAGCTGAGTATTTCCTTGAGATGCAGCTTTGCATCACTGGTCTTCATTGGTTTGCACGTGAGGAGATGTGTTGCTTTTGTTAAGGCACACTACACTGGTCAAAGGACCCTCATTTCTATCTTTGTCACTGGGCCGAAAGCTATATAGTATTATCTCTATGAATCTCGTACTCATCCCAGTCATTAGAAGACGAACCCCACCTCCAGAGACAGGAAAACTCCAGGAAGTGTGAGACCCATCTACCTGACGTGGCGCAATATACAAGAGCTTGCATTCTGTCCATCCTTCTGTTTGCGTCCTCTGTTGGACTGAGAGAGAGGGCATCCAGGAGTAGAAGTCCTTGCTGGGCTTTGACCACTGTCTAAGATGCTGAATACTACTTCATTATGGGCTTGAGAGGAGACAGTGAGGCTTCCCTGGAGCACTGGCACAGAACCATGCTTCTTTAACTGACGCCCTGACATTGAGGGATGCATTAGGAATAACTATTGCACAAGTGTTAGACCTGGGGCGCGTGTAGTAATGACTTATTATCCTCACCTGGAGATCTCGGAATGGCAGAGGGAGTGATGAGCAAAGAATAAAGAGTCTAATATTAGAAACGTTTGTGTCTTTCACAAAAGCAATTTCGATATGTTAACCACCAAGCAAGTTCTGGGAGACACTGGTTTTGTTGTATGTTCTAATTTATCTGGCTCAAGTGACAGTGACGATGCCAAAGCATCCTGGAGAACAGAACGGGAAATATATGACCAAGGATCTATTAGCAGATATCTTATCTCATGTGTGGTACAATATGGGATTTTCAGTGCCTGGGGTTCCAGGGACGTCTGAAGAGAGTCTGTTTTCTCAATTTCAGAGAGATCCAATGGTGGGAGGCTCTATCCATTTTCATGTACTTCGTGTCACCTTCAGGGACTGGAAAGATCCTGACAGGATAAATATGCAGAGATTTACCTCATGGCTTCATACTTGGGGACTAATAGTATTTAAGTCGTATGATTGTATCCCAGTTGATTCTTTGGTGGCACTTTGGTGGGAAGAATGTCAGTGTCTGAATAAAATCTACTTAAAGATTTGACAGAAATCATTTGACTCTGCCTTGAAAACTGTGTATTCAGGCTTACATTGTGCATTAAGTGTAGGAATTTAGTGAGCATATATTTCACAGTCAATGATTTTAGATTTTAGAAAGTTGCTTAGGATGGCTGGAGAGGGTACTGAATTGGCTAGTGGCATTTATGTGGCAACTTGGCCCAACCTGCTATGAAAAGTGTAGGAAGTTGGCTCTGTATATACTATTTCAAAGTGAGAGATAATGTGCACAGAGTCCAATGGTTCCCCTTAGAGGTAGATAGTGGCAAAATGAGATAATACTAATGCTCTATTTTGTGGTAGTGTGGTCAAGCAGTAGGCTTATCAGAGGGTAGTGTTAAGCATTTGTTGTACACACACAGGTAATACATGAGGAACACACACTCAAAGACTTAACTCCAGGCCAATAGTTTTAATATAGAAAAATATATTTTCATAATTTATTTTAGAACCACAAGATTCAAGATTTGAGGTAAGTACATAAGATGCAAGGTACTTCACACAGGTAAGTATAGAACTTTGATTCAAAGCAGTAGTACACACAGCTTTAGTTAAAATGGCAATAAGCTATTTTAAAAGTGGATACTGCAATAATCAACAGTTCCTGGGGGAGGTAAGTTTGGTTAGGTTTCTCAGGTAAGTAAAGCACTTACACAGTCAGTCTCCTGGGCATAGGCAGCCCACCGATGGGGGTTCAAGGCAACCCCAATGTCACCGCACCAGCAACACTGGGCGGTCAGGTGCAGAGGTCAAAGGAGGGCCCAAAACACATAGGCGCCTATGGAGAACAGTGGTGCTCCTGTTCCAGTCTGCTGACAGGTATGTACCTGCAACCTCGGGGAGCAGATGAGGGGGGGTTTGTAGAGCACTGGGGTGGACACAAACAGGCACACAAAACACACCCTCAGCGGCACGAGTGGGCCATAGAAAGCAATGGAGGGACACGGGGGTCACTTAGGAGATTCAGGCAGGGTACAGGGGGGCTTCTCGGGCCAGCCACCGACTGGGCTAGGAAGAGTGCCTCCTGCTGGTCACTCTTGTACTGGTAGGTGGTTCCTCTCGGTCCTGGGGGCTGCGGGTGCAGTGCTTGATCCAGACGTTGGGTTCCTTGTTACCAGGCAGTCGCGGTTAGGGGGAGCCTGTGGATCCTCTTTGCAGGTGTCGCTGTGGGGGTGCAGAGGGGTCGACTCAGGGTGCTCGCATCATCGTAGTCGCCTGGGAGTCCTCTCTGCGGTTTTGGTTCTCCTGAACTCGAGACGGGGTCGCCGGGTGCAGAGTGAGAAGTCTCGCGCTTCCGGCGAGAAGAGAGAGTTCTTTAAAAGTTGCTTCAAAGTTGCAAAGATGTTGCAGTTTTTGAACAGTGCCGCTGTTCTCTGGAGTTTCTTGGTCCTTCAGGTTCAGGGCAGTCCTCTGAGTCCTCAGAGGTCGCTGGGCGGATGCGGTGCTTTCAGGTCAGCAGTCCTTCTTGTTGTAGGTTGCAGGAATCTGATTTCCTGGGTTCAGGGTCACCCCTAAATACTAAATTTAGGGGTGTGTTTAGATCTGGGGTGAAGAAGAAGCAAATGGCTTCTGCCCTTGAGGGTGGCTACACCCTCTTTTTGCCTCCTCCCTGAGGGGAGAGGGGCACATCCCTATTCCTATTGGGGGAATCCTCCAATCTCAAGATCGAGGATTTCTAAAGGCAGGGGTCACCTCAGCTCAGGACACCTTAAGGGCTATCCTGACTGGTGGGTGACTCCTCCTTGTTTTCCTCATTATCTCCTCCAGCCTTGCCGCCAAAAGTAGGGGCAGTGGCTGGAGGGGCGGGCATCTCCACTAGGTGGAGTGCCCTTGGGTGCTCTAACAAAACGCATGAGCCTTTGAGGCTCGCCGCCAGGTGTTACACTTCCTACAGGGGGAGGTGAGAAGCACCTCCATCCAGTACAGGCTTTGTTCCTGGCCACAGAGTGACAAAGGCACTCTCCCCATGTGGCCAGAAACTCGCCTGGTTGTGGCAGGCTGGCAGAAACCGGTCAGCCTAGCACTAGGAGTCGGACTGGTATTCAGGGGGCATCTCTAAGATGCCCTCTTGGTGTATTTTACAATAAATCCCACACTGGCATCAGTGTGCATTTATTGCGCTGAGAAGTTTGATACCAAACTTCCCAGATTTCAGTGTAGCCATTATGGAGCTGTGGAGTTCGTATTTGACAAACTCCCAGACCATATACTCTTTATGGCTACCCTGCACTTACAATGTCTAAGGTTTTGCTTAGACATTGTAGGGGCATAGTGCTCATGCATATATGCCCTCACCTGTGATATAGTGCACCCTGCCTTAGGGCTGTAAGGTCTGCTAGAGGGGTGACTTACCTATGCCACAGGCAGTGAGAGGTGGGCGTGGCACTCTGAGGGGAGTGCCATGTCGACTTAGTCATTTTCTCCCCACCAACACACACAAGCTGTGAGGCAGTGTGCATGTGCTGAGTGAGGGGTCCCCAGGGTGGCATAGACATGCTGCAGCCCTTTGAGACCTTCTCTGGCAACAGGGCCCTTGGTACCAGGGGTACCATTTACAAGGGACTTATCTGTGGGCCAGGGCTGTGTCAATTGTGGGAACAAAGGTACAGTTTAGGGAAAGAACACTGGCGCTGGGGCCTGGTTAGCAGGGTCCCAGCACACTTTCAATCATAACTGGCATCAACAAAAGGCAAAAAGTCAGGGGGAAACCAGACCAAGGAAGGCATTTCCCTACAAAAAGAATGGGATACGAAAGCAGCCCAGAGATCTACAGTCTTAAACATGCAGTTTGATGGTACTTTATGATAGGATGCACTCCATGTCCAAAGAAAGAAAACATTCTGATTCCTTTAAATGTCGTCATTAAAAGTCATACGGTTTCTCTAAATTCAGATCTTCAGCCATCCAGAAGGCTGCAGTTATTAGAACAGTCTAATGAGGATCAGGGAAAGATTTCTTCTGGTGTATTCCCAAATGGAGAAACAGAGTTCTCCTATGAGGAATCCTGGATCCTAACTATGCTGAGCAGCAAACAAATGTTAGCCCCAGGTTTCCAGTTGGAGGATCATTCCCTTGGTTCCAACTGGTAAGTTTTGTTTAACAATAGATCTGACCAATACCTATTTCCACATTCCTAGTGCATAGTACCACCAGAAACTCCCCATTTTCCATGTCCAAGATCAACACTTTAAGTTCAGAGTCCTTCTTTTTAGTTGCTGCTCCAACAGCTTCACCAAGATGGTGGCTTCTATAGTGGGTCTTTTACATGCTCAAGTAATTCCAATTTTTCCACATATCAGTAATTGGCTGATCAGCACTCCATCTGTGACTAAAATACTGCAGCTCCTAGAAGAGTGTGAGCCAACACAGGTTTATTATTAACATTCCCAGGTGCCAGCTGTCTCCAACTGAGGACCTTATTTTTATAGGGATCAGAGCCAGGCTAGATTCAAAGATGATATTCCTACCAGAACCATGGTCAATTTGGCTTTGTTTCCTGCTGTCATCCCTCTTGATTCTTTAGGATGCTTCAGCAAGGAAGCGGATCCAAGGTCAAGTTCAAATGGCAGCAGCTTCTGTGTTTATAGTTTTTTAGGCCAGACTTCATATTGAACCACTGTGGTGACATCTCCATTGGCAGCCTGCCTCTCAATCAGGGGGAACAAGGTTTCCTATAACATGAGTGATATTAGTGTGATAACGTACGCCCTTTACCAGTGGCTGAAACCCACCAGGTCTTTCTAATCCAGGAGTACCTTCGCAACAGATGTCAGATCCCTGGGGTGGTCAGCAACATTGACAGTTTGTCATGCTGAGCTTGATGGTACTTGATAAAGTCAATCTTCAGTTTGGTGGAGACAGGAGTGCGTCATGCTCTTCAGCATTTTTATTCTCATCTTCAACATTCCAATGTCTTAGTGAGATCAGACAATTCAATGAGAGTGGTCTATATAAGCCTCTAAGGCAGAACTTGTTCCAGATAACTTGAACGGAGTGGTAATTCAACTGGATGCTTAAGCCCAAGCACACCTCTCTTCCCTGTCAGCTGTTCAATGGAAGGGACATCATTTAGGCAGATCAGTTGAGCAGACTGTTTCCACCATTTCAAAACATGTCTGTATCTCCTTCAGCACTCCAGATGGTGTGCATGAAGTTCCACACCTCATTTGTGTATCGTTTTGCATCCAAGGACAATACTCAGAGAAAGAGACCTAAGGGTGGATGCTCCATCAGTGAAGTGGCCAAAGAACATGTATGCCTTCAATCCTTTCCCCTTGATCACCAGATTGCCATCCAGAATTTATGAGGTGGTGTGGAAATCATTTTGGTGGCTGTTTTTGGCCTTTGTGGCCTTAGTTTACTCTTCTTCATCATCTCATTATTCCTATGTCTTGGTTCAGGTGTTTTGTAAGAAAATTGTAAGACAAACTCCGAATGAATTTTTGTCCTTGCAAGGTCATTATAGTATTTAGAATTTATAATCTTGCAATTGGAGACCTCCTCTCTCTGCATTAGTGTATTTTGTGAAAATGTTTTGAAATGCTAACACTTTCAGGACCATTTTAAAGTGGAAACGTTAGCGTTAATGGGGCAACTTAGTCAGGGTCAGGATGCATGCTGTTATCTGAGAATACGTGGAGATAACCTTGAGAGACTTTTCATGACTGAGTATGTTCTGAGCGTCTTGGAGAGCATGACAAACTTTAAGTTGTGTGTCATCATGTTCCTCTTTGGATTGTCATAAAACCAAAATGTTGTTACTATAATTTAGGCAATTAGGTATGTCATGGATGACTAGTCTTATTTCTTCTTGAAATACTTCAGCAGTGGAAGATACACAAGAGCAGAAGCGTTTGTAGCAATACAAATCGCAGTGGGTGGTAAACATTTTTATGTATCTTGATCCCTCATTAAGTTCCAGCTGGTGATAGCCGTTATTTAGATCTAGGCTAGAAAAATGCATGTGCCATTTAGTTAATGGATCATGTCCTGAATCCTTGGTACTAGGTGTTTCTCATGTTGAATGACTTAATTATGTTGATGTGTTTCTATGCAGCTGTTCCCTCCTGCTCATCATTTTGGTACAAAAAACAATTGATAGAAACCCAGGACATTGTCTCTCTTACTCGTTTGATGCTATCTTGTTGTAATACATCTTGGAGTTCCTTTTCAACCTAATTTTAGATACTTAAAGGAATGCCACAGAAGTATTGGGCTACTGGTTAGATATTCTCATCTAAGTAAAGGGAAAGTTGATGATCCTTTAGTAGGCCAATGCCTTCAAATAGATTTAGGAGTTCTTCAACATGTTCATTAAATGGGACTTTGTCTATGTTCAACATAGAACTGTTAGAAACCCAAGTTTGATTGAAACTAGAAGCTTAGGATACTACCAGTGTTGCCAGTGACTAGCACAACATCGATATGTCAGTACTGAGGGAGTATGCTCAAAGGGCTTCTTCACTCTTGTAGTTGTGCATGTTCTTTTAATCTTAGAACAAAAGAGTTGATTGTCTCACCCTGTTTGTACAATGCTGAGTGAAATAGATAGTGTTAATGTTAAATTTTTCTTTTAGGTAGGAATTAGCTCAACAAGGTGTTTTCCAAGCCATCATATGAGGTTCTTGCTGTCATGAGTCGTCAGGCCTTAACCAATCAATCAGAAGAGAGATGAGGTGCCTTTCATTCTCAATGCCAAGAGCGCCTGTGTAGATGTCAAAGCCTTTGCATCAAAGAGGACCCAGGAAGGAGCAAATGTCTTCTTTCAGCACTGACCATGCTGAAGCAAACTCACCCTCCCATTCCCAGCATGGGGCCTGAATTACGTCAAGACAGTTAAGTCGAAGGACACTATCCCTGAAGCCATGTGACTCCGTAATGCAAAGAAAGGCTTAAGGTTATTGAACAACATTTAAGATGAAGTGATGCAGGGTAGTATATGTAATTGTGTAATGCTACTCATTGCTACCTTTGAGAATGCAGCGATTACTTACTGTTAACTGCCATTGCTCTAAGTCTCACTCGTTCTTGACACAGTCTTTAACCTTGAGGAACATCACCCTTTTGTAGGGCAGGAAACAAAACAGAAAATGCTAACTTATCCCACACCCACCCTTATCTGGGTGCTATAAGAGAGTACCATTACCCCAGCACTTCTTGCAATCAAAAGCTCTTCCCCATTTGCCAAGATGTAATGACTGTATAAAACAAAATCTTCGCACTTGTATAGTACACTACTCACCCATTAGGGTCTCAAGGCACTGTACGCATACCACTGTGGAACCCCTCCTGGGTTTTCCCTGTGAGGCACCCACTCCTGGGCAACCCTCAGGGTGAAGCCAGGCATCCAAGCACTGTCAGGGCCGTTGTGGAGATTAAGCAAGATATTGCCCAGAGTTACAGAGTAGGACCCATTAATTAGATTAGGCACTGAGGTGAGAATTATCTGGTCCAAGGGAATTGAGCCCAAGACCCGCCAAGGCAGGAATTGAACCCTGGTCCCAGACAAGAGCTCTGCATCAGGGTCTGCCACTCTAACTATTGTGCCACACTTCTCCACTGGAAAATGAAAGGAAGGAGTAAGTAATGAAGGTTAACGGTAAGTAATCAGAGCATTACCTCTACGTCCCTCATACTCGACTCAGTCATTAGTTGTGAGCTACACCAAAGCTGTTGAAAAAGGCCTTTGACAAAAGACTTGATAATAATAAACATATACACATCACCAAGATATAATCGACCCCCTTTGTGATTTATTTGTCAATATCATGATGAGAATTGTTTGAAGAAGAGAACATGGACAAACAGTAAAACACAGATTGCAATGTACCTTCCCCAACATTTGTCTGGGTGTTTTGAACTTCCAGCAGCCTATAATGTCTTATAAAAGTGTGCTCTGAAATCCAAAGCCCAGCTCTGCAAATTTCCTCTTTGAGCAACACCCTGGATCACAGCCTACGAAGCCGTAACACTCCTTGTGAAGCAGGCCTGCAGGTTCTGTGGTAACTGCTGATCTGAATTAGAATAGGGAAGCCCAATGGTCTTGTTGATCTTTTGAACGCATTCACAGGCTGTATGATATGTCGAAGGATGACCTGGAAAAGTTCAGCAGTCTATAACACACCAAAATTAAGGCCCTCATTATGAGGTACGAGGTAGGCTGGCAGTACTTTCCACCATATTACGACATTGATGTTTTGGCTGAAGCCAAACCGCCAATGTACCACACCGACTGCCTCTGCGGTAACGGCCGCCGGGCTGGTGATAACAATCTCCAGCCCGGCGGCCTTCACTGTACCACCTGCAGGATTATGACTCCGCCTACTGCCATGGTTTTCGTGGCTCCCTTACTGCCACAAAAACCATGGCGGTAGGCACTATCAGTGACAGGTAATCCCTTCCCTGTCACTGATAGAGGTCTTCCCCACCTTCCACCCCCGTCCCCGGCATCCCCTCCCAATCCCCATTCCTCTCCAAACCCCCCCTACATACACGCCTACCTTCACACACACATACACTCACCTAATCCCACATTCATCCACGCATGCATACATCCATTTATACACACACATCTGCACACACTTTCATACATACAAGCAGGTACCCATGCACAGAACACAACATGCACGCACTCACACCTCCGTACATGCACACACATCCAATGCGCAACACACACCCGCATACATGCACGCACAAACATTCACATACACACAACACCCCCCTCCCCTGTCAGAGCAACCACTTACCTGTGCTTAGGGGTCCTCCGGCAGGAGACGGGACAGGGCGCTGCTACCAGCAGCAGCATCTGCCAGAAAAACACCGCCAGGCCGTATTATTGGTCATAATATGGCTGGCGGCGGTCTACTGGCCTTGAGCTCTCTGCTGGCAGCAGCTCCACCTTACTGCCATCCGCCGGCATGGCCACAGCTGGAATACCACCATCCTTCTGGTGGAAATCCGGCTGTGGTCATAATACGGCAGACGGCTGGTAGCCGCGGCGATGGTCTTTTGGCGGCCGTTGCCGTGGCGGTAGGTGGTTTTTACCGCCAATGTCATAATGAGGGCCTAAGTCTTTTGTATTGAAACAGACCAACATGTGTAGAAAAGGTTATAATGTACCTGCAGTTTCCTTGAAGTTCCAACTGATCACTAGCTTTATTTAAATCGAGGAAAGAGAAGACCTTTGCACCATTTAATTGCATTATCATGTCAACAATGTGTGGACATGGATGCATATCAACGCATATGCATACAGCTCCATAACTGTCCTTTTCGGGCACTACCACTGGGAACAACCAATAATGCCATGCATAAGTAACGATTCAAGTTCTTCTTCAACAGTTTCTTGTAAATGAAAAACAATCATCTATGTTTCTGAGCAACAGTATGGATATCCTAATTAACATGCTGCTTCACTTAGTATTAAGCTTTTCTAAGTGATAAAACAGCAAAGGGAATTTACTTACTATTTTGTGATGAGCATTCATGTTGTAATCACAGAAATGAGTCCCATATCAGCGGCTGTGCTGAAACTGAGTAGACAGACAGTTTGCGTTGTACCTTGAAGCACATAGATGGGTACTTGCACCTTTGTTTTCTTGTGGTTCATAGTTGCTACAAATGAACTTTGACTTTTATGAGCGTCGATGCGTCTCATATATATATACACTTTGGATTTAGATGGCATCAGCTATGGCAATGGAGATAGTCCATTGTATTTCTCTTCAGCCATTATGTTTATCAATGCACCAGTATTGAAAATGAAAGGTATTGAACAACCATTTATTTTTAATGTAATGTTTAGACCAGTGGTTCCCAACCTTTTGACTTCTGTGGACCCCCATTTTATCAATACTAGAGCCCGGGGACCCCCACTGAATCATTATTGGAACACGGGGACCCCCACTGAGTCATTACTGATAGCTGGGACCTAATATTATTACATTTTTTAAGCAGTCGCGGACCCCCTGATGAGGATTCGCGGACCCCCAGGGGTCCCCGGCCCACAGGTTGGGAACCACTGGTTTAGACAACGCGTGTATGATTTCAGTGCTGTGGCATATCGACTTTTCTTTGGCTGACCTTTTTCTTCCTGTGGGGCCAGCCCAACATGCACGTTTTTCTAAGATAAACATCGACATGGCACAACCAACTTCCTCACTTTCACTTGATATTGAGGTGGAATAACTGTTTGACGATGATTTAGATGACAATCAACTTCATTCAGGGTCGATTTGGCTCAACTGATGTTGCCACTTGGCCTTGTGAGAGTGCGTTGAACGTTGCTTCTGGAACGTTCTGGTGGCCATTTTGTCTTTGCGCTGTGATGTACTTACTTTTCCCTAAACTTTACAAACCATCACAAAATGGTTTTCCTTGCCACCGCCTTTACATATCTGTCCACTGGTGGGACATTTACCTTCATGTGGAAACAAAACTCCACATATAAAACAGAACTTCTTTTTACATGTAGTCATCACTTTATGTACTTCCGTCTTTTGTTTTGGCTTATTTTTCACATTCATGACTGATTCACTCTGGGCACCTCCAGCCTCCTTGTTAGCAGATTGCCTTTCAGCATGCTCTTCAGCTCTGACAGCCATTAACACTTGTTCCAGACTAGGAGTTTCTCTCAGCATTTGTCATCTGAACAAATAACCATCCATCAATAAATCTAAGATGCATAGTTTCTTCATCATTAAATTTATTGAACGTACAGTGTTTGATGAGGGTATTGAGTCTCTCCACAAATTAACCAATGGTTTCACAAACCTTTTGGCATTCATGACTGAAAATGTATCTTTCATAATCAACGCTTGGTACTGGATTGAATTTGAGATTCAACACTGCTTTAATCTGATGGTATGTGATGTCTCCATCAGTTCTCTGCATTTTCTTTATGACTTCTTTCACACCATCACCAGCAGAATATTTTTTTTTAGATATTTGATAATATTTCTGTTATCAGTCTCTTCAAATGCTCAATAAAATCATCAAGTGTCTCTACCTAAGCAGTCCATCTCGTGCCAATATTTTGCTTTTTGGCAGTATCAAAAGGTGGTGGTGGTGGTGGTGGTTTAAGGAAGACGGCAGCATTGTAGACCAATGTCTAACTTACTGATGTTGAGGATAGCATGCTCTCCGATGCTGTTTGATAATCATGTTTATTTAAACCTTCTCTAAGATCCTTTGACATGTTGAATTCATGGTTGTCTTTGACATTACCTGGAACTGTGACTTCTTTCTTGGTGACCATCTGAAAAATGTCACTATTCCGAAGGTCACTTTAAGCTCTTTATTCTTTGAAGACCTTTGAAGTTATTCTGAGCCCCACTCTGCAATTTTGTGGGCAAACTGCTTCGGGCATAGACAGCTCAGTAAGCACAACCATGGGCACTTCTTCTTGAGCCACTTCACCGAGTGCTGTAGTGCGATGACTTTAGTGGATTTGGTAAGTCATTTATTTCTTCTTTTCTAAGTGTCAGTTTGCAACTTCTGACACCTGGTTGATCTCCGCCTTGAAGCGCTTCTGTTTGCAGCGTTATTTGGCAAGTTATGATTATCTTTGACTGCTCTTTGTAAACCTGATTGTATCCGCCTTCAGCATTAATGCTTCTTACAATGTACAATTTTATCTTGTATGACAGTGTGGTAATTATGTATTGCCTGACCAGCTGGTTCTCGGGCTATGCCGTGTAAATTCTTTATAATGCATTTGTTCTTTTCAACTGCTTCACAGTGGGTGGAACTGCGCTTTGACTCCACATGCATGAAGCGTTGCTTCCCTGCTTCAACAGTGACACACGATGCACGCAGGAGCAGTTTGCTTGGACCACAGGAACCTCTCTGGGAGAGCATGATCTTACTTCAGGTTACTTATCCCCCATCTCATCACCAGTTGTAGGGTCCTCCGCAGCCTGGGTTGTCACCAATGACTATGCCACACACTGAGCTGAATATTACAGATCTTTATACTTCTGCGTGTAACTCCGAACTCAACATTCTAAATCAATCTTTCATTGCATTCTGCTCTAACACCTATGTCACACATCTATGGGGTCCGTTCAGAGCCAAAAGGGTTCCATCATAAAACTTGCAAGACTCTACAGGGAGTGTTAATGGTCCCTGAGAGGATCCAGGGAGAGGAGTACTCTGTTTTGTAGCCGCTCTGAATTATGTTCAGAAGCCACTTGTTGGATGTGGATTTCTCCCATTTGTCCAGGAAAAAAAGGGTCCTGCCACCAAGCTTGAACGCTGATCCACGTATTCCCCAACTTCAAGCATAGACAAGCACGCTGGTTAGAGTTGGTGGATTCCTGATTTTCTTTGAAACTTGGAAAGACGCCCCTTCCCTTGGAACCCTGATTCTCCTTCCACATTATGTTGCCTTCTTGATGGTTGTCAAAAAGATGTATATATGTCTTGAAAAGAAGACTTGGGTAGGTATTGTCTTTGAAAGGAAGAAAAATGTTTTCTGTACTCAAGTATCTTATGTGACTTATCTTCAACATCTTTCCCATACAGCCTGACACTTAAGAGGGCATTCTTGAAGTAGTTGCTCTCTGCACTGAATTGGTATTCCAGTCCTTTAAGAACAGATTCTTATGGGTTGCTATGGAGGCACCACATGCTAAGGCAAAGGCCCTTACAGCATCAAAAGAGATATCTAAGAGAAAGTCCACTTGTTTATCCAATCTCCTTAAAAGCTCTGAACATTGTGAACCTTCTTTCATTGTTTTCTTCAACAGTTCTTTGAACTCTGTTAGAGTGACTGAGCTGTGTAAACATCATAAACAGTGGTGCGAAAAGCAAGGTGAGAACTTGAGTAGACCTTCTTCAATGCAGCATCCATCTTCCTATCTGCAGGCTCCTTTAAGATATTCTGCTCCACCACTAAGGGCCTTCCAGCTAAGCTAGCAACAACAATTCCAGATGGACAGAATACAGACGTTTCTCCTCCTTCTTTTCCATGGATAAAATCTTGCTTTAAATCTGGGAATATTGATTTTATCAGGTTCTTTCCATCCACTGAGGACAACATCCATGCCAAATTGATGGATATGAACACCTGCACTAGTAGGTCTTTTGGACTGCCTCAAAACTGTATCTTTGGAGGACCAGCAAACTCCTGCACAGGAAATCCCATGTTTTCTCTATTATGGTTTAGTAAATCAGGAAAAATGTCTTCAGTAGTGTATATCCCCTTATGATCTAGAGGAGAGGAGGACTAAGAATCTAATTAATCTGAGGTAGAGCATTCCAAGTAAAAGGTCTCCTGGCGAACCTTCTCAGAAGCATCCTTCTATTTTAGCAAAGCCAGGGTTTCCAGCGTTTGCTTTTTAATTCTGTCATCCTCCTCAGAGACCTGCTCCTCTTTGGAGGAAGTGTAGGGAGACCGATCTGCTGGTAGAACACAAGAAAGGGGATAGGTACCTTCTCTTCTGAGCATATTTCCCCATATTTACCCAAACTGAGAACAAGTAGCAAATAATCCAATCACTATTATCAGAAGTGAACACCTTACTGCCAAATAAAAAGGGAAGGAATGAAGATTCTCAGAGACTCAAATGAGTTCCAACCCGGAAGCAGAAACAACCAAAGCGTGCATGCACTGAGACACATTAGCCCAGAGCTGGCATTTAGTCAGGTAGTGCCATGGGTGAAGCCAAACTTTGCTCCCCTCCCACTTATCCTCTTTAGTTATCTATGTTTCTCAGGTTGAAGCAAAGCCTCTGCAGGCAGCTTCTGCACCCCTCTGGACGTCATCGCCCTGGGCGTGTGCCAAGCTCGCACATGCTAAAGCCTGGCAACGCATTATCCTGCTACCTCACACATACGCAAAGGCCATTCTGCCCAATCCCAGTGCCCGAGAGAGTGAGTGCACAGGCACAACATAAAAGTGCCCCCTGCAGTCTCCGTAGCCGCTAATTACAATTGACGCACGAGGTCAGATACTCCAGGTCACAAACAAATGAGAACCGATAAAACCAGGTAAGCAGCAATATTGTTTAAGTGCAAACAAGCCCAGGACTATGCACTCATAATGCTTATTGAATACAGGAGGGGATCCATTCCAGTACTCCCCATATTATGCTGCTTCCGCATGGGTAAGAGAGAGCTCTCCTTCAGCCCAGGAGAGAGGCTCTAATATGTTGGAAGTCAGAGCCCAGCAGCAACCTCAGCATTTCTAGTCCTAATCCATCGGGCAGGAAATGCTCAGGGAATAATACTCTCTTATAGTATCCAGATAAGGGTGGGCAGGGATTGGTTAGCAGTTTCTATTTTGTTTCCTGTCCTGCTTTTGAGTACCATTGCTCATGGCTAATGACTGGGTTAAGGACCAGGGATGAGAAGTAAAGTGTGGCTATTGGTAGGGTGATTAAATCGCACCATGTCACTGGAACACTTCTTTCCCATTTTTGTACTTTGCTTTTATATGTTATTGTCAATGCCATAAATGGGCAGGTACTGCCCGATACTAAGTACCTGCACTTCCTTAGTTTGAAAGGAAGAGTACCTGCACTTCTCAGTACTGCTGCAACACATTTAATGGGGGAGTACCAGCACCTCCCAGGACCAAAAAGGTACCATAGATAGTGAGTTCATGTACTTCCATATTTCCATTACAGCACAGATTATTGTTATCAGGTATATAGGTCTAATTGACTCAAACTGAACCAACAAAACAACTCTGAATACACTCATATCTTATCTCAAATACCAGAGCTGTTAGAGTTGTGTCCCCGTGATATGGAGTCAGCCAGACCAGCTGTATTAACATGAGGAATACTGATTTCCTAATTGCGATTCTCTCAAATCATAATTAGGAAATCCGTATTCCTAATGTATGAAACTCTTTTGAATTTCCTTAACGATTCCTAGTGGGTCACAAATAGACCTACCTCATGTATATTAATTAATTAGGTCGCAGTTTGTGATCGATTAGGAATTGCAGCCATCACAGGATGGTGTCCTGCTGAGGTCATCAGACCATTAGGTCTGTGATTGCTTTTAATAAAGCACTTTTTTTTAAATGCAGCCAGCTTTCCTTAAAGGAACACGGGATGCATTTAAAAAAAAAAAAAAAACTGTGCCAACCAAGGGACTCTTTCCTGCAAATGGGTTACCACCAATTTTAAACTGTTTTGTGACCAGGATTCAGTTGTAAAACAGTAATACATACCATACCGATTTGATATTTGGAAGGGCCACTGTTGGAAATGGCCCTTTCTGCAGGGTTATCCCCAAACTTTTTGCCTTTCTCTACCTATTTTTCTGACCATCTTTTTGTTGGCTTTAGGACTCTGGGCACTTTATCACTGCTAATCAGTGCTAAAGTGCATGTGCTCACTTCCCTAAAACATGGGATGATTGGCTTACACCTGTTTGGCATATTTAATTTACATGTAAGTCCTTTGTAAAGTGGTAGCCCATATACCCAGGACCTGTAAATTAAATGCTACTAGTGGGCCTGCAGCGCTGATTGAGCCACCGACAGAAGTAGCCTTTCAAACTTGTCTCAGGTCTGCCACTGCAGTGCCTGCATGTGCAGTTTACTGCCACATTGACTTGGCAAGTCAAACTACTTGCCAAGGCCTAAACACCGCTTTTTGTACACCTACGTCACCCCTAAGGTAGGCCCTAGGTAGTCCTATGGACAGGGTGGTGTGCATGTAAAAGGTAGGGCAGGCATTGTTATGTTTTGTATGTCCTAGTAGTGACAAACAGCCTATTTCGGTTTTTCACTATGGCAAGGGCTGCTTCTCTCATAAGTTAACATTTGTAATCCCCATATATATTTTTAAGTGGTAATTTATAATCTGAAAGGAGTAGTGTGGGCATGTTTGGAATGATAGTGAGAAATCCTACTTACTGGGCTGGTGTAGTTGGGTTTTACATTGCCATTTTAGAAATGCCACTTTTAGAAAGTGGGCATTTCTTTGTGCTTATAGCTCTATGTGTTTGGCAGCCTGACTCCAATCCACGTCTTGGGCAGAGTGACAGTTACACTTTGTGCATACTTTTCAGACAGCCACAACACAGGAGGGGGCTGGGTGTGACAAGAGAGACATTTGCATCCATCTGCATACAGATAGTCTTCCATGGGCTGGGAGAGAGGGAGGCGGGTGCACGTACATGTCAATACGTAGTTTCCCTGCCTCAATCAATGGGCTAATTTACCCTGTACTGATGTCTGGAGCCGGGGCTGGGTTGAAAGGGGTTGTGTTAAACTTGAAAGGGTTCCTTTGAAGTCACCCCTTGAACAAAGACATTTTTGAGTATACGTACAGGGGCTCTGAACCCATAATTTTCCGAGCACTTTTGGAACTGGGACCGAACCTCTGTCAGAAGGACTGCTGCACTCCCCTAAAGGACTCAATTGGACTGCACTTCTGTTTTTGCCCTGCTACTTGCTGCTGCTGTGTGGCATAAATGACTCACTGGATTGCTTTTCTGCTTGTTGCCCTGGTGCCAGCTGCTCCCTGACTGTTCTGCCAAGGCACTGCTGGGCTGCCAGGAGGAACCGCCATCTAGCCTACCTGCTTCTTTGTGCTGGCCTATGTGACCCTCAAGTCCCCCTCCAGGAGTCCAGTGGGTGGGGAGCACTGTTTCCTGATCCTTGGCTTCTGCAAAATACAGCGCATGATAAGGGCTTTATTTCCCACTTTGTAGCCTCTTGCGCATGGAGAGCATTTTTCAGTTCACCTCATGCTCAACACTAGTAATGGTGAACAGGTTATCTTCTCCTCAGTCGGTGATGAGCGCCTAATCTGCTTCTTTTAAAAGCATGTGGTGGGCGCTGCCTCTGGTCCAACTTTACCTGTGCCCCAGGGCTGTGTGCTTCTTTTCCCCTGCCACTGAAAGGAAACGCTTCAGCGCAGAGAGAAGTCCCACTCCAGAACTACATTGTCTGGCAATCTCTTGTGAGCCCCTCTGCTGTGAGAGACGTGGAGAGCAGGGCTCGCACGCTGCAGAACACAGCTTCAAAGCAAGAGATGCAATGCTGCGCTTGTTCTGAGTGAAATCCCAGGGAACCCGTGCCACTAAGGGGGCACCCACCACCTGTCTGTGATTCAACAGCATGGCTGCACCCTTTGAGGAGAGAAGTCGCGCTCTGGAACTATATTGCCTGGCAAACTCTTGCGGTCCCCTCTCCTGTGAGAGACTTGGAGAACTGGGCTTGCACGCTGCAGAACACAGCCTCAAAGGGAGAGGGGCAATGTCGCGCTCGTTCTGAGCGAAAGCCCGTAGAACCCGTTCCACTACGGAGGCACCACCTGCTTGTGATTCGTCAGTGCAGTCGCACCCGCCAAGAAGAGGAGATCACCTCTGAAGGCACGTGGGCCCTGTTAGTGGCAATAAAGCCATCCAGAACTACCTTGTGGCTGGCCTAGTGTTACTGGGAGACTGCAGGAGATCTCTCTCTCACGCCTGCATGTTAGGGATCCCAGCGGCTGAGCAGCTACTTTGCTTGCTCACGCTGCAGGTGGGGGGACCTAGCAAGGCCTTCCCGGCAATCTCTACACAGAAACCCCTCCCTGTGAGAAAGTAGCCTCTTTCTAGCCTTGTTACCCCCACTTTTGGCCTGTCTGTGAGTATATGTCAGGGTGTTTTCACTGTATCACTGGGATCCTGCTAGCCAGGGCCCAGTGCTCATAGTGAAAACCCTATGTTGTAAGTGTGGTTGTTATGTGTCACTGGGATCCTGCTAGCCAGGACCCCAGTGCTCATAAGTTTGTGGCCTATATATATATGTGTTCCCTGTGTGATGCCTAACTGTCTCACTGAGACTCTGCTAACCAGAACCTCAGTGGTTATGCTCTCTCTGCTTTTCAAATTGTCACTAACAGGCTAGTGACCAATTTCACCAATTCACATTGGCATACTGGTACACCCATATAATTCCCTAGTATATGGTACTGAGGTACCCAGGGTATTGGGGTACCAGGAGATCCCTATGGGCTGCAGCATTTCTTTTGCCACCCATAGGGAGATCTGACAATTCTTACACAGGCCTGCCAGTGCAGCCTGAGTGAAATAACGTCCACGTTATTTCACAGCCATTTACCACTGCACTTAAGTAACTTATAAGTCACCTATATGTCTAACCTTCATCTGGTGAAGGTTGGGTGCAAAGTTACTTAGTGTGAGGGCACCCTGGCACTAGCCAAGGTGCCCCCACATCGTTCAGGGCAAATTCCCCGGACTTTGTGAGTGCGGGGAAACCATTACACGCGTGCACTGTACATAGGTCTCTACCTATGTACAGCGTCACAATGGTAACTCCAAACATGGCCATGTAATATGTCTAGGATCATGGAATTATCACCCCAATGCCATTCTGACATTGGGGGGACAATTCCATGATCCCCCTGGTCTCTAGCACAGAACCTGGGTACTGCCAAACTGCCTTTCCGGGGTCTCCACTGCAGCTGCTGCTGCTGCTGCTGCCAACCCCTCAGACAGGTTTCTGCCCTCCTGGGGTCCAGGCAGCCCTGGCCCAGGAAGGCAGAACAAAGGATTTCCTCTGAGAGAGGGTGTGACACCCTCTCCCTTTGGAAATAGGTTTGATGGCTGGGGAGGAGAAGCCTCCCCCAGCCTCTGGAAATGCTTTGATGGGCACAGCTGCTGCCCATCTCTGCATAAGCCAGTCTACACCTGTTTAGGGATGCCCCAGCCCTGCTCTGGCGTGAAACTGGACAAAGGCAAGGGGAGTGACCACTCCCCTGACCTGCACCTCCCAGGGGAGGTGAACAGAGCTCCTCCAGTGTGCCCCAGACCTCTGCCATCTTGGAAACAGAGGTGTTGCTGGCACACTGGACTGCTCTGAGTGGCCAGTGCCATCAGGTGACATCAGAGACTCCTTCTGATAGGCTCTTACCTTTCTTACTAGCCTATCCTCCTTCCTAGGTAGCCAAACCTCCTTTTCTGGCTATTTAGTGTCTCTGCTTTGGGGAATTCTTCAGATGCCGAATGCAAGAGCTCACCAGAGTTCCTCTGCATCTCCCTCTTCACCTTCTGCCAAAGGATCGACCGCTGACTGCTCAGGACGCCTGCAAAACCGCAACAAAGTAGCAAAGACGACTACTGCAACCTTGTATCGCTTCATCCTGCCGGATTTCTCGCCTGTTTCCTGGTGGTGCATGCTCTGGGGGTAGCCTGCCTCCTTCTTGCACCAGGAGCTCTGAAGAAATCTCCCGTGGGTCGAAGGAATCTTCCCCCTGCCACTGCAGGCAACAAAAGACTGCATCACCGGTCCTCTGGGTCCCCTCTCAGCACGACGAGCATGGTCCCTGGAACTCAGCAACTCTGTCCAAGTGACTCCCACAGTCCAGTGACTCTTCAGTCCAAGTTTGGTGGAGGTAAGTCCTTGCCTCCCCATGCTAGACTGCATTGCTGGGTACTGCATGATTTGCAGCTGCTCCAGCTCCTGTGCACTCTTCCAGGATTTCCTTTGTGCACAGCCAAGCCTGGGTCCCCGACACTCTAACCTGCTGGGCACAACCTTCTGAGTTGTCCTCCGGCGTCGTGGGACTCCCTTTTGTGACTTCGGGTGGACTCTGGTTCACTCCTCTTCTAAGTGCCTGTTCTGGTACTTCGGCAGGTGCTGCCTGCTTCTGTGAGGACTCCCTGACTTGCTGGGCGCCCCCTCTGTCTCCTCATCCAAGTGGCGACATCCTGGTCCCTCCTGGGCCACATCAGCATCCAAAAACCCTAACTGCGACCCTTGCAGCTAGCAAGGCTTGTTTGCGGTCTTTCTGCGTGGGAACACCTCTGCAAGCTTCTTCACGACGTGGGACATCCATCCTCCAAAGGGGAAGCTCCTCTTCGTTCTTGCAGAACACCAAGCTTCTTCCACCCGGTGGCAGCTTCCTTGCATCCTCAGCTGGCATTTCCTGGGCATCTGCCCACTTTCGACACTGTCGCGACTCTTGGACTTGGTCCCCTTGTCTTACAGGTACTCAGGTCCGGAAATCCACTGTTGTTGCATTGCTGGTGTTGGTTTTCCTTGCAGAATCCCCCTATCACGACTTCTGTGTTCTCTGGGGGTTGTAGGTGCACTTTACACCTACCTTACAGGGTCTTGGGTGGGCTATTTTTCTAACCCTCACTGTTTTCTTACAGTCCCAGTGACCCCCTACAAGCTCACATAGGTTTGGGGTCCATTCGTGGTTCGCATTCCACGTTTGGAGTATATGGTTTGTGTTGCCCCTATACCTATGTGCTCCTATTACAATCTATTGTAACTTTACACTGCTTGCATTAATTCCTTTTGCTATTACTGCGTATTTTTTGTATTGTGTACATATATCTTGTGTATATTTGGCGTCCTCATACTGAGGGTACTCACTGAGATACTTTTGGCATATTGTCATAAAAATAAAGTACCTTTATTTTTAGTATATCTGTGAATTGTGTTTTCTTATGATATTGTGCATATGACACCAGTGGTATAGTAGGAGCTTTGCATGTCTCCTAGTTCAGCCTAAGCTGCTCTGCTATAGCTACCTTCTATCAGCCTAAGCTGCTAGAAACACCTCTTCTACACTAATGAGGGATAACTGGACCTGGCACAAGGTTTAAGTACCTCTGGTACCCACTACAAGCCAGGCCAGCCTCCCACACTCCCCCACCTATGTTGGCTCATACCTTGAGAGGCTCGAGTCTCTCTGGGTTGGTGGCAGCACAAGAGATCCTTGATAGAGGCCCCCGGTTGTAACTAAGGAACTTGCCACCTTCCCCAACACATGTAAATTACTGTAATATAAGTAGGAGGAGCGCTGGTGCTCTAGTACCCTACACGGAATCCCCAACTACCGTATGATATGTAATAGAAAGGCATGTATCCCATCCTCTATGCCCTTAGGAGGATTTCTTGTGATTTGTGTACTTCGAGTGATATTTGGTGATCTATGTCTCTTCTCCCAATCTTTTGTGGCATTTCATGCTCCGATGCCCTAATGTATGTCGTTCTGAGTCTTGCCCTAGTAAGGATAACGGATTCTACTTCAGTACTTGTATGATATGCACAATACCCTCCCGCCACCCGCCTCCCAGCTGACCCCTCCTCCCAGCTAGCCTTAAATGGCGGCCGCTACGCGACCGCGCCGCTGGCGCGCCGAAGGCGCACCTAAGGCAAGCCCGTCTGCGCCCGTCCGCGCCTGGGCCGCGCCCAGCGCCCGAACCCCTGGCCCCCCCCCGACCCCCGCCTGACCTACGACTCCACCACCCTCAACCCCGGCCGCACGCCGGGCTGCTACCGCGCCACCCCGAAACAAACCCACGGACCCTTCACCTGCAGCAGCTGCCGCTTCACCTGCCTACGGACTCACACCGCTCCCGTCAACAACGACTCCCCCGGAAGCAATCTCCACTGCATCCTGGTCAACACCCGTTCCGTCCACAGACACGCCATCGAACTGTGGAACCTCATCAACTCAACGAACCCGGACATCGCCTTTCTCACCGAGACCTGGATGAACCCCTCCTCGGCACCCGACATCGCCATAGCCATCCCCGACGGCTACAAAATCATCCGGAAAGACCGCACCAACCGCATCGGAGGAGGCGTCGCCATCGCACACAAAAGCTCCATCCGTATCTCGACCCACATCGACAACTCACTCCCCAACGCCGAACACCTCCACTTCGCGATCCACAGCGACCCCAAGACCACCCTCAGAGGCACCCTCATGTACAGACCACCAGGACCACGCACCAAGTTCAGCGAAGACATCGCAGACTTCATCAACCCTCACGCACTCTCGTCCACCGACTACATCCTCCTAGGGGACCTCAACTTTCACCTGGAGAACCACACCGACAACAACACCACAGCCTTACTGGACAACCTCACCAACCTAGGACTGAAACAGCTAGTCAACACCCCCACCCACTACGCGGGACACACGCTCGACCCCATCTTCTCCTCCAGCAAACACATCTCCTTCAGCCACACCACCGAACTCACCTGGTCGGACCACAGCTGTGTCCACTTCAGCTTCAAGAAGACCACCATGCACCACCACACCCAGCAACCACCAAGAAGACACTGGAATCGAATCACCACAGAACAGCTCACATCGACCCTCTCCCAGAACCAACCCACCAGCACCACTAACCCCAACGAAGCCGCCAACAACCTCACGAGCTGGATCTCAGACTGCGCCAACCTCCTGGCCCCCCTGAAGACCCAAGCTAACACCAACAACCACAAGAAAAACTTCTGGTTCACCCCCGACCTCAAGGACTCCAAAAAAGAATGCCGCACCCTCGAGAAGTCTTGGCGCCTCAACCAGACCGAGGAGAACATGTCAGCCCTCAAGAACGCCACCCGCCAACACCACCAATGCCTCCGCGCCGCACGAAAATCAGCCTACCAGAACAGACTAGACAACAACGCCCACAACAGCAAGGAACTTTTTGGCATCGTCAAAGAGCTCTCCAACCCCGACGCAGAAAACAACTCCATCCCTCCCTCACAGGACCTCTGCGACTCCCTCGCAGCCTTCTTCCACCACAAAATCGCCGACATATACAACAGCTTCACCACTACCAACACGAACCCACCCCCAGAACCCGCCACCGACATCACCACCATCCTCACCTGGAACCCAACCACCACCGAGGAAACCACCGCGTCATGAACTCGATCCACTCGGGATCTCCATCCGACCCCTGCCCGCACCACATCTACAACAAAGCCGACAACATCATCGCACCCCATCTCCGAGATGTCATCAACGCATCTCTCACCTCCGCCACCTTCCCAGAGAGCTGGAAACACGCAGAGCTCAACGCCCTCTTAAAGAAACCAACAGCAGACCCCACCGAACTCAAAAACTTCCGGCCCATCTCCCTCCTACCGTTCCCCGCCAAAGTGATTGAGAAAATCGTCAACGCTCAACTCACCACGGCCTTGGAAACCAACGACTCACTCGACCCCACACAGTTCGACTTCAGAGCTAACCACAGCACCGAAACCGCCCTCATCGCAGCCACGGACGACATCAGATCCCTGACCGACAAGGGAGAAACCGTGGCCCTCATACTCCTGGACCTCTCTGCAGCCTTCGACACGGTCTGCCACCGTACCCTGATACACCGCCTCAGCAACGCCGGCATCAGAGGCAAGGCCCTGGAATGGATCATCTCCTTGCTCTCCGGAAGAACTCAGAGAGTCCGCCTCCCCCCCTTCAGATCTACAGCCACGGAGATCATCTGCGGCGTCCTCCAAGGATCCTCCCTCAGCCCCACCCTCTTCAACATTTACATGACCCCCCTGGCGAACATCGCACGAAAACACGGACTCGACCTCATATCCTACGCTGACGACACCCAGCTCATCTTATCCCTCACCAACAACCCCACCTCAGCAAGGACCAGACTACACGAAGGCATGAAGGGAGTAGCGAACTGGATGACAGACAGCAGGCTGAAACTGAACACAGAGAAGACGGAGGTTCTCATCCTCGGCCCCACACCCACCGCCTGGGACGACTCCTGGTGGCCTCCCGCCCTAGGCAGCACTCCCCAACCCACCGACCACGCACGCAACCTCGGCTTTATCCTGGACTCATCCCTCTCCATGTCCAGACAGGTCAACTCAGTGACCTCGGCATGCTTCAACACCCTCCGCATGCTCCGCAAGATCTTCCGCTGGATCCCCACCGATACCAGAAAGACCGTCACCCACGCCCTCGTCACCAGTCGCTTGGACTATGGGAACACTCTGTACGCCGGCATCACCATCAAGCTGCAGAGGAAACTTCAACGGATCCAGAACGCTGCCGCACGACTCATCCTGAACATACCCCGCCACCACCACATCTCCGGACACTTGAAGAAACTTCACTGGCTCCCAGTCAACAAGAGGGTCACCTTCAGACTCCTCACCCACGCACACAAAGCCCTTCACAACCTCGGACCAAAACTCATCAACCACCGCATCTCCTTCTACACTCCTCCGCGCACCCTACGCTCGACCGGACAAGCCCTGGCAGCCATACCCCGCATCCGCAAAGCCACCGCCGGAGGAAGATCCTTCTCTTTCCTGGCAGCGAAGACCTGGAACTCTCTGCCCAGCCACCTTCGCACCATACCTGACCACCTCTCCTTCAGGAGGCAGCTCAAGACCTGGCTCTTTGAGCACTGACCCCCCCCCCAGCCCCCCAGCACCTTGAGACCCTTACGGGTGAGTAGCGCGCTTTAAAAATGCGAATGAATGAATGAATGAATGAATATTTATGATTTATGTCATGTATGATCTCTGGTATACCTATTTACAATATAAAAAGTCTATTTTTATAAACTACTGTGTGGAGTCCCTTTTGTGGTGTATTTATTGTATCACTAGTGTGAGTGTGTTGGGCAAATACTTGACACATGACCTCTGGGTATAAGCTAACTGCTCTGTGCCAAGTTGTCAGGAGGTGAGCACTGGTTATCTTTGGTGTGTAACTTACTTGCCCTGACTAGAGTGGTGGGATCTGCCTGGAGGGATGAAGTGCCAACCAGAAACCCCATTTCTAACACTAGTCATTGCAAGTGATTCCCCAGTGTTTCTATTAAAGAGTCTGTATAGAACCTGAGAGCTCCTGTTTCCCGCGGGCATGCTTTGAATAAGGTGTCAGGCCAAAGTTAAAACAACCTGAAATATATATATTTTACAAAAATAATTGACAAATATATACCAATACAAGCAAAACATTGAAAAGTGAAAGTGGCCAGCTTCACTTAAATATTTCCAAGTGCTTTGTATATTTAGTAAACCAAAGTAGTCTACATAGCAGATTGCCTTTGTGTTACACAAGACGATTCAGTGAATTCAATATTTAAATATCTATTTTAAGTAGCAGTATTGTAATCCAGAGATATCAGCCTCTCTCTTGTCAGATGTATCTTTTGTTTTACAACCTGGTTCTTATTTTTCTTTTCCCATTAGAGACAGGACTTCAAGTACCAGGATGCAATGCATCATCTATTCACACCTAAAATGGAAAAATGTGAGGTCACTGTGTAGGGTCTAATGTATGATTTCTTGTACACATATACAGCATAAAAGCCTTTTCTTCATTGTTTCCACAAAGTACGTATGTTTCTTCATAATGGAATATAAGGAATGGTCAGCAGCATTGCAATTTTAATTCTATGTCGGACCTGAGGAAAGGATTATGCATTACTTTCTTCACTCTTTATTAACAGCAGGTTCAAAGTTCAAAAGAAAAAACACCAAGACTACATATCCCGTGACCCAAGAGACAGTGTCCATAGTAACTATCAACCACTCCCCAAACAGTCCACAAGTCCATATACAATGTAGGCTCCTCAAGTCTTTTCTCTTTCTTCACTGCTGCATCAGTTAAATCCCTCACTTTCCTTAACGCTTTAAAGTGTGTCAATTTTTTTTTTTTTTCATTTAGTACTGTTTTTTTTACATGGCTACATTATTTGACTGTTTTGATCTGCTTATAGATCGTGGAGTAGGCTACAGACCGAGCGCGTTTATTTGTACCGTGCCGGCTTGCCAGGAGGTGCTCTTTCACGCTGATAGTGGTGCCTGTGAGGCGTGTTATGATCCGCAGTAAAGCACACTTGCATACAGCACTCCACAAACCGGCAACGCGCTAGGGAGATTTCAGTGGGGTTTTTCCCAGGTTTTACCAAGAAACCCATGCTACCTCCCTACCAACCCTTGCATACATGGCACTAGGGGTAAGTTGATTGAGGCCTTCAGGCCTTTCCCATTGCCTCAGTGACACCACCTGGTGCCCTTTCAATACTTATTCAGAGCAATTAAAGATTTCAGGGGCTCCTACCCTCTGCCTCATGGAGTCCTTTAGGGACCATGAGTACTCACCCAACCTGGCTTTGGAATAAGAATGGCCACCCCCCCCAGTGCCACCTTCCTGCAGAGGTCGACAAACTCTTCTCTTAGGCTATTGCCAAGGGACTTGCACCCCTGCAGGAACGTGTGGCCCCAGGTTTCTGATGCTGCTGGGATATGGGGGTACATGAGGGTGGGCCCTAATGGCCTTAACGTTTCAGCTCCCAAAAAGACACACAAAAGTGACACGGGGCACCTGGCAGCAGTGCTTAATTTGTGCTTGTTGTTTCCGGTGCTGAGCACCGGCACTTATTTTTGAGGGCCAGGGCTTATTCTTCTGCCTCAAGCATTTGCTGCGAGCAAAAGACACATTTGAGAAAGACGGAGGAAGGAAAAAACGAAAAAGCGTCACAAAAGGAAAAAGTAGAAAGCTACAAGATTGAGCTGAAGGGGCAGGGAGTGGCTTTAAATGGATTGAAGAGGCCAGAGAAAGCTTCAGGATTACGCCACCTCAGTATTCTGTGTTCACACACTTAATTGCAGCAGCCGCGTGTTTAAGAGGAGGGCTTTGGGCACAGCACCTTTTTATTTACAAATTAAGCACTGCCTGGAAGGCTTTGACCGTTTGAGAGAAGCCTTCCAGAAGAGTGCGCGCATGTTGAAAAACACCCCCCACCCGGAGGAGGTTTTGCCCAGAGAGATTGGTGACGAGGTCATCCCAGAACTTGACCCTGACATAGGGTTGCCCAAAACAGGGGAGGGTAAGATGGATGACGATGCCTCCTCTGATGAGAAATGTGACTCTGGCAGGCCTTGCGCCCGGCTTGGGTCGCTTCAGACCCCTTTGAGGGGGATTCTAACGAGTCTGAGATGTTTGAACCGGAGGAGCTCTACCACCCTAGGTCCTCGAAATGGTGACCGGACCAAAATGTTGCGTATTACATAGCAGGCAAAATCTGCCAGCCCCTTGACAAAGAGGTCTGGGCCTGCTTGCCCAGAGAGATTGGTGACGAGGTCATCCCAGAACTTGACCCTGACATAGGGTTGCCCAAAACAGGGGAGGGTAAGATGGATGACGATGCCTCCTCTGATGAGAAATGTGACTCTGGCAGGCCTTGCGCCCGGCTTGGGTCGCTTCAGACCCCTTTGAGGGGGATTCTATCGAGTCTGAGATGTTTGAACCGGAGGAGCTCTACCACCCTAGGTCCTCGAAATGGTGACCAGACCAAAATGTTGCGGATTACATAGCAGGCAAAATCTGCCAGCCCCTTGACAAAGAGGTCTGGGCCTGCTTGCAGGCCGAATGCCCCAGACCCACACTAGATGGCAAGGTTACAGTGACCCCTGATATCAACCCGAAATTGTGCACCTTTTTTTCCAAATACACAAGGGATCCCAGAAGGGTATTGACCGCTCCTGGAGGGTGTGTCAAATAAAACTTCTGGACATTCTGGGGCCCTTTACCCAGCTTATTCAATTGGCTGAATGAGCTAAACAGATGGGGAAATCTCTCCCCACTGATATTGTAGCGGGATGGGCTCAGAGGGGGGTATGCCTTTTGGGCAACACCAACTGTGCCCTCTCGGCAAAGAGGCGTGGCTCCCTGCTAAAAAAAATTTACCACAAGCTAGGCAAATTGTCTTACTCTGAACGGGGGCAGTCGCACAAGGCAACCTATTTGGGGAACCCTTTGTCTAGGAGTTAGGGAAGTTTGAGGCCACCTTTTTGGGACTTGGTAAGGCACATACCTCCATCAGAAAAATCTTCCCAGGAAAGGTTTTTGCTGGGGCCGGAATTTCCAAAGCCCCAATAGAGGTCAAGAAAGATGCAAAAATGGATGGCACAATAGATGACAGGAAGCGTTCTTCCCCAACAGGGGAAGTGGAAGAGGCAAGAACACCTGCAACGCCCATGGAGGTGCAAACGCACCCGGAGGTTTTAATGGTAAACAATACCCTTTCTTTCCCTCAAGATTTGGGGGGAGGGTCTGCGACTACTTGCACACAAGTGGGTGGAGATCACATCAGACCCTTGGGTTCCGCAGACAGTAAATGGATTCCACATAGAATTTTTGGGATCCCCTGTTCAGGTGGTAAAACCAAAACCGCTCTTCTTTTGAGAAGCAGACATGGCCTTGATTGATGCAGAAGTACAAGAGCTACTCAGGAAAGGGGCCATTCGCAGGTCTGTATTACACCCTCAGGGGTTTTTGAGCAATCGGTTCCTTGTGGAGAAGAAAGACAAAGGGTTTTGCCCTGTGATAAACTTGCGAGCGCTCAACGAATGGGTGATTTAGCGCCATTTCAAAAAGGAAGGCATTCACATCCACAGGAGCCTATTGTTGCAGGGGGATTGGATGGTACGGCTAGACCTCAAGGATCCATACTTCACAGTCCCTATCTTTCCATCACTTTGCCGCTTCCTACAATTCATGTGGAAGACACCAAGGGCCTGATTCTAACTTTGGAGGACGGTGTTAAACCGTCCCAAAAGTGGCGGATATACCACCTACCGTATTACGAGTCCATTATATCCTATGGAACTCGTAATACGGTAGGTGGTATATCCGCCACTTTTGGGACGGTTTAACACCGTCCTCCAAAGTTAGAATCAGGCCCCAAGTCTACAGATTCCACTCTCTCCCATTTGGACTTTCGTCAGCACCTTTGTGCTTCACGAAACTCCTGATGCCAGTAGTGGAAATCTTCAGAACGAAGGGGATCAGATTGATAATTTACTTAGACGACATCCTCTTGATGGATTAGTCTTTCCCACAACTTCTTTCTCACTTGACCACGACTAATGCCTTATTGCAGGACCTAGCTTTTGTCATAAACCAACAGAAATCAGCACTAATACCAACCCAGAACATTAACTTCCTGGGGTTTCCCATAGACTCCAAGCCTTCTGGAACCGAAGATAATCAAGATCAAGAAGGAGTTGAAGAAGGTACTGAGATGGGACAGGATTTCACTCAGACAACTGGCCAGGATATTGGGCTATTATCCTCTTCTATACAGGCCATCTTTCCGGGTCCACTCCATTACAGGGCTTTAAAGCGGCTGAAGGCGTCTCACCACTGAGAGGCCTCACGTACTCGGAACTGATCTCTTGGACCTTGGAGGCCCGGACGGAGCTACAGTTGTGGATAGACCACATGGATGCTTTGAACAGCAGGGCGCTCTTTGGATACTCTCCTGACCTGATCATAGGATGACAGCCGACACAGATAGGTCGCCAGGTGCAGTGAGATCTCCATGGGGGACAGGTGGGCACAGGAGGACCTGAACCTACATATCATCTGCTTGGAACTCCTGGCGGGTCGTTTGCGATCAGATCTCTGGCTCGGGACAGGGTTTCCTGCTGCATACTACTCAGAATGGACAATGTGTTGGCGGTCTAGTACATAAACCGACTGGGCGGGACACGTTCGAGGGCACTAGTGTAACTGGCAAAGGACTTCTGGCACTATTGCCTCCAACACCAGATTTCAGTGACAGCAGAATATTTGCCAGGGTCCCAGAGCACAATAGCAGATTGGAACTTGTGAGAGTAGAGATTTTACTGATGAAATTCATAATTAATAATGTACTGATACTTGATGAATTAATGTGTGATTTTTCCTAATGAACGCCAACAAAACGGGTGACTTTTGTAAATGGCCACCATAATTCATTTTGTATTCTATTTAGGCTAACTTTAGCTTCAAAAGACTGTGTTTTCATTATTAAATGCTTACTCAAAAAGAGTATGTTTAGTAGTTTATAGACATGTAAACAGCCACCCCTGGTGGAATTTTTGTGTTATGCTTTACAAGGTCAGATTCATTAGGTAATTGCTAGAGTTTGACTGTCCTATTGTTTAGAAAATGTCACTAACGTGAGGTTTTCCTTCGAGGGTGGAAGTAGATGCAACATTGTTAGACGTTTCTTCCTGTAACAGAGATTTTGACGAGATGGAACAATGGAGCCACAGGTGAGACAGAAGAGAAGAAGAAATTGTTATAATTATGTTTAGCTAATGATTTCGTCAATGGTGAATTAAACTTACTGTATTGACATGTGTAACTTTTAGTTATCTAACAGTAGTTTTATTGGCTGAATGTACAACACCCCATGCTCTGGCCAATCATGAGTTTTGTGAAGCTTAATACAATGTTTTGTCACTTATTCCTTGGAGAGAGACGGGGGCAGAGACAGAGAGAGAGCAGAGGGTCAGACCTTAAGTGATTTTCCAGAGACTTTCCAGTGATATTTCCAGAGTTAGATTAATGGGGAGTTTTGCACTCATGTAGATTTAGGGGGATCTACAGATCCTTACAACTGATGGTGTCCCCTTACTCAAGTGAATCCGGTTGTTATTCATTGATCCTATGGGTAATGTATGAAAATGTAAATTGTTATGTGTCTTTTGTTTTACAGGTACCAGCTGCAACTCATTAATTAATTGCTGCATAATAATATTATTTTTTATATAACCCGGGTTAGTATGTTTTTCTAAATTTGTGTTTCTAAAACTTTTACATGAAATGTTAATGCTAATCAGCGGTTAGTGAGGGAGTCTAACTTTACATGCTCTTGATTTATGTTGACGCTCTTTGATCTATTATTTCAATGTATATTATTTCACTGGCGCAAATCTTGATGCTATTATGTTGTGTTATATTTCTTGAGTTAATTTGTTTACTTGCTTTGATACAACTCAGATAAATAAGGCGTTCTAACCAACCATTGATGATTCTTTATATGTATCATTTGTGTTTGAGATTTATTTACGTGACTTTAGCATTGTTAATATAGGGAAATAAATTTACAAATCTTCTTAATAAACTGGTGTGGACATTGTAGTGTAATCAGATTGACAATTACTTGATTTGTTGTTTAATGTGATTGATTATGACATGCACCATTGACATCCCCTTTAATAAATGTTGTGTCGGTCCATCGGCCTAAGGCGCGAGATCCACTAATTTGGTCTCAGGTAATAGCTAGGATTTCTCGGCCCTGCAGCAGTATTTGGTAGCAGAGTTACAGTTACGTCATTGTTGAATGATGTCATGATGATATCATAATTTGTGAAAGAATTTCTTGAAATATGATTAATAATTTTTTCCGAAATGTCCTACCGATCTGAGAAAATGGGTTGCCTTAAATGACTTTCCCCAGTACTTAGAGATGCTCTGGGTTGAAGGGTATGTTCTTAGCGGTGTTTGATTGAATCGAGTGAGGTGAGATTATTTTGCTCTTGCACAGCTTGAGCTAATTTGCATATGATTGAGGTGTTCATGAGTTTAGAAGGAGTGGGCGTACTCCAATAGAGTTTATAGGGAGTGGGCGAACTCCAATAGATATGAGCGTAGGGAAGCGGCGTTCTTCATTTGAGTGTGGCACTTAATGCAGAGTAAAATTGTCCATGTAGTTGTTGATAAGACGGACCTAATGAGAGAGGTCTAAGACTCCAGAGTATATTGATAAGTGTAGTGAGACACTTGGTATATGTTGTAATTTGTCTATTTAGTAGACCGATCCGGTGTGGTTGGTAAGTAGAGTCTGTGAGATAATTTGTGTGGTTGAAATTATAATTGGGATTTGGTGAGTACTAAGTGCACTAGAACAAAAATCCAATTGACCAGCTGAGAAGTGAAATTTGCAGGTCGAATTTTGCTTACGAACGTGGGGAACTGTGAAAAAGAGTAACTGTAGATGCGAAAGCTGAAGAAGAAATTTGGAAGGCTCCTGAAGCGTGTTACCCTACCTGTAGTAAATAGACAAATTTGTTTTCTTTATTTTTGGTTTAAGGTTTGCTCTCAAACTAATATTGCATTGGTTTGGTGTGATAGTTGTATGAAAATGAAGCCAAATTACTTTGTCAGCGTCTCAGTGGTTGCGCTGAGGGTGTGTGTGTATTAATATGATGTAAGTTGTACCCTACCTGTAGTAAATAGACAAATTTGTTTTCTTTATTTTTGGTTTAAGGTTTGCTCTCAAACTAATATTGCATTGGTTTGGTGTGATAGTTGTATGAAAATGAAGCCAAATGACTTTGTCAGCTTCTCAGTGGTTGCGCTGAGGGTGTGTGTGTATTAATATGATGTAAGTTGTACCGCGCTGGGATAGCTTGGTTAGTAAGAAGGGTTGCACACAGATTTGTCCATCAGTCTGATATTTGTGTAGTGCGATTGGAAGGCGAGAGCGTCGAAGTGGATTGTGGGATTGTAGTCACTCTTTCTGATTGGTTATTCTTTAGCAGATTTCGTTGTTTTTTTTTGTTTTGACAGATTTCTTGAATTTATT
Organism: Pleurodeles waltl; assembly: GCF_031143425.1. NCBI lineage: Eukaryota > Metazoa > Chordata > Amphibia > Caudata > Salamandridae > Pleurodeles > Pleurodeles waltl. The sequence continues at coordinate 60,441,081 of NC_090436.1, forward strand.
TCTTGGCTAATTGTTTTTGAATGGATTTTGTTGTTGAAAATGACGTTTTTCAAAGCTTTAAGAAGTGCCTTTTGAGGTGATGAGTATATTCTGGCAAGAAAGGGAGAAATTTGTCCGCCAGAAGATACTCCGGTTTATATCGTGATTGAGGAGAAGGGTACAGGACCGTGCCTTTGGTTGAAACATTGGATTAAGATCACGAAGAAAGAAGGTTGTTTGGCTTTTCTGGAAAATGGTACTTGTAATTGAGGATTTTGGAGAATTCGAGACAGAAAATGTAGTTTTAAACCTCCTCCGAGACCAGCTCAATATGAAGCTTTAGCGATTTGGGAGCTAGTAGCTAAATAGCTACAAGCTTTAAAATTCGAGAGGAGAAAGAGAAGAGTAGAAAAGTCACTAGCAGAAGCTAGATGGGATGAGGAGCAGAAAGAGTGGAGACTAGCTACCCTAAAGGGAATTAGGTTATTTCCTGCAAGAACAAAAGATGACGAGGACGAATCAAAAGCTTAGAAGAAAAAGAAAAAGAGTTATTTAGTAAATAAGGAACGAAAATTAAAAGATTTGAAAAGAGTTATGTTTAATGATGATGATGAAGTGGATGAGGATGAATTAGTTTCTGAGATTTTGCAAACTTATCCACCACCGTATGCAGCTCAAGAAGGTCATAGAGTAAGTGAGAGCAGAACTAGTGAGAATGGAACAGGTGGAAGTGGGATTGGTAATATGAGTCCTGCTGCACCATCCACCTCAGGGTTATCAAAAAATATCCTGAACAGAGAGCAGTTCACAAGCAGAGTAGTTTTAATGATTCATTGAACAATGGACAGCAGTTGGGAATAAACATTCCTGAAACGTTTCCAGAGGTTCCGATTGTAAGGACGACTACTAATTTAGTGTTGTCTCCAGGTCAACCAGGGCTGATTTCACTGGGTCCTTTCCTCGGGATCTGCACGTTGCTGAACATAATGCCCACCTCCCGGCGTCACCAACTCAGAGAGCTATTATAGCACAGAGTTATGGTGAAGACAGTCGGGGGGAAGGGAATTAGGGAAGGGAACAGCAGGGAGAGAGATCTGAAAAGGAAAGGTTAGAACAATATGCATTTACTCATTCATAGAAAACGTAAATCATTTATAGACTCTTGACTAAATGTGTCTCTGAGATATCAGGTGGAGACCTCTTCTGAAATGCGGGCGAAGCCCCTTGTAAAACACGACCTCAGATTGAAGAGATGGCAAGAACGTTGAATTATGATTTTACACAGAATAGCAATCCTGTAACATTTATGTATTCACAACATAAACCTTTGATCATGACTTAGAAAACCTCAAAGACTTAAATATGTTTTTTCATATCTTAAGTCATTCAAAAAACAGTGAAAACTTTGATTGATCATCTCCAAAATACTTTCACATTCATAATAATAAATGTCAAAAAGATTTTACTCATTAAAACCTAAAAGCGCCTTACTTAATAACACCAGGAAGCGCTTTTACTCAAGTTGTCCAAATCACTTAGATCATTGTGCCAAGAAGCTTTTCCTTCTGTGAATTGAAGCGCTTTATATCTGGGAACTGAAGCGCCTGAATTATCATGCCCTGAGCGCTTTATGTCTGAGAACTGAAGCGCTTGGAAATACTGAGCCAAAAGAGCGCTTTACATCTGTGAACGGAAACACCTTGAATTACGTGTGCACAAAGCGCGTTATCTCTGTGAACTGAAACGCTTTGAATCACTGGGTCAAAAGAGCGCTTTACATCTGTGAACAGAAACACCTTGAATTACATGTGCACAAAGCGCGTTATCTCTGTGAACTGAAACGCTTTGAATCACTGAGCCCAAAGAGTGCTTTACATCTGTGAACGGAAACACCATGAATTACATGTGCACAAAGCGCGTTATCTCTGTGAACTGAAACGCTTTGAATCATTGAGCCAAAAGAGCACTTTACCTCTGTGAACGGAAACACCATGAATTACATGTGCACAAAGCGCGTTATCTCTATGAACTGAAATGCTTTGAATCACTGAGCCAAAGAGCGCTTTACATCTGTGAACGGAAACACCATGAATTACATGTGCACAAAGCGCGTTATCTCTGTGAACTGAAACGCTTTGAATCACTGAGCCCAAAGAGTGCTTTACATCTGTGAACGGAAACACCATGAATTACATGTGCACAAAGCGCGTTATCTCTGTGAACTGAAACGCTTTGAATCATTGAGCCAAAAGAGCACTTTACCTCTGTGAACGGAAACACCATGAATTACATGTGCACAAAGCGCGTTATCTCTATGAACTGAAACGCTTTGAATCACTGAGCCAAAAGAGCGCTTTACATCCGTGAAGGGAAACACCATGAATTACATGTGCACAAAGCATGAAGTAATAACTTCCTCCAAACTTGGATTCAGCAAGGCCTTATCGCTACGAGTACGACCTACTTGTTTTTGGATGCACCATGGACTTTGGTTAGACGATATTCTGCCATTCAGAAACTCTGGACTTTTCCAGAGAAACCTCCACGAGGCCTGGCTGCATCGAAGTCTTCAAAATAGTGAGCAACATGCTTGGGTGTGGCTGGGCTTTATAGGCCTGCCACACCCCAAGATGGCCGCTGCCTCTAAAAACATGGGAAATGTAGTCCCTTCATAGGAAAGCACTGATAAGTGCATCTTGTCCACCAATGCCCTGATCCTGCAGCTATGTGAGCTTTACCACATGGCAGACGACACTGATGGGCATTCTTGGAACAAGCGGGGATGACCAGTGGTGCGCATAAAGCACCGCAGAGTTGCGCAGCGGAATTTCGGGCGAGACCTGGACCGCGCCTGGCCTTATTCCTGACAGCTGAGTTTAATTCAGAAAGAGCCTGTTCAGATACAGAATCTGTCGCGCAGCGTGCTGCTCCGCGAGCCAAATGTTCTGCTCGGGATGCGCAGCGCAGCAGCAGGACACACCACGCCCGAGCCTTTCATATGTTTGTCAAGGCCCCAAATTGGACATGGGGCCTCGTTTTTCCTTTGGTGCGGAGCTCCCCCATTAGATCCTGCTCCCCCCAACTCACCTCTCTTTTTCTTTTCTTCTTTTCTGTCGTTCTCATTTCTTCTACTTTTATACTTACTTTTTTACCCATGTTTCTTTCTCTTTTCCCAGCATGCTTTCCTTTTTCCCTGCATGCACTGGTTCCCTATTCACTATGGTGTTTTTTCTATAGCATTCTAAGACTTGATCCCAATTCAAGATGACACCTTTTACTTCCTGTCGGTCACTTCCTGTTCCTGGGGTATATAAGGTGTGTATTTCTTTTTCTGTTTGCGCTGCAACACTTTCTGTTTGGTGGTGGTCTTCGCTCCTGTTCCTCTGCATCAGATATTGATACTCTGTTTTTGTTCCAGCTTTTTCCTGGTCATTTTTTCCTTTTTGTTTTGATTTTCTTTTATTTTGTTTTTGTTTCAGGAGTTCCCTTTTGTTGAGGTTTTTTCCCCTTTGTTTTTTTTTCCCTCTGGGACTCCTTCTGGAGGGCACGGACTGCCTTTGGCGTTCCCTCCGTCAGCAGCACCGTGGCTACCAGAAAGGGTCACCTCTATTTGGGCCAAGGCAGAACTTACAAGAACAAGAATCTCGCCACACATTCTGTGGGTCACAGACACAGACTTCGGGTAGGTCGTGACAGATTCCTCAAATACAGAGCATGAGAACAATGCAGAGACAGAATGCTGGGTCTCTTGTTAGTCCTGATGCGATTTCAGTACCAATTACAATAGGTCCGCTTTAGCCACTATATGTCCAGAGTAATAAAAGTGGAGAGAGTTCCATAGTCCAGTTTCAGAATGGTGTTTTGGAAAAATCAACTCTAAGGCAAGAACAAAACCTGAATGAGAGTAGGTCTTTAATAGATTTGTCTCCTGTTGGGAATTCTGGGATCAGATCCTGCAGTAAGCAGGAAGAGAGGCTATTGTCTCCACAGCAATGTGCGAGTACAGTACAACAGCAAAGCTCGAGTGCACAGTCAAATGAGATTTCTTTGAAAGGTCTATCTACAGAGGAAATAATGAAATGGTTAGAAGACCTAAGTAGTTCAAAGACTCTAGAGAGACAAAATAGGGAGGAAGATACATTAGACAGAGTAAGATTATCAATGGAAGGAAATGAGCTTCTGGAAGGGACAATGGGTGTGAACCCACTCGAGTCATATACTGAAGTACAATGGAGCTACTTGTGTAAGATCATTACGAAGGGAGCAGGAAAGGTACATCAGTAGTTACAAGAGATAGCAGATGAGTACGATATCGATCTCACAAAATTGAAAACCTTGAAGAGAAGTTATAGATTAAATCTTGAAGAAGACTTTACACACATGAGGTCTGCAGGGATGAAAACGCATCTTAGAGAATTACTTGAAAGAGTACAAGTTTGGGGAGCCTTAGACAAATGGGAAGACAGATGGGTCAAGAAAACAGAAAGGCCAAAGAAAGGGGATGTGACGCAGACAGGAGAATCAGTGAAAATGTTACAGATGAGAGAAATACCAGGAGGAAATTTTGTACGTGCACCCTGGAGTAGGAGTGATATATTAAGTTTTACAAATGATTACCCAAGGTTGGGAGAAAAGCCAGTAGAATGGTATCAGCAGACAGATAGGTTTGTGAAGTTGGCGAAATGTCTTTGGAAAGAACTGAATACTCTTTTTGATATTGTTGTTCCAGCAGATTTGTGGATTGAATGCAAAAGCAGTGTGGATTGGCCGACAAGTGAGCTGCAGAGAGATTTGAAAACAGGAGCACCATCTCCAGAAGTAATGAAATATTACTATAAAGTTATTGAGTTCCTAAAAACAAAGGTTTCGCTGAAATATATTGATTGGCAACGCATAGATAGAACAGCACAGGAAGCAAAAGAGTCAATTCATGCATATTATGAGAGATTGTTGAAAGCATTCAAACATTTCAGTGGTACAGAGACAATCGAGAAACAGGATATGTATCATTTCGTGTTCAGGTTTGTTGAAGGGTTGGGACCAGATATTAGCCAGATGATTAAGAATCATTTGATCTGTTGGCAGGCCAAACTGATTGATGAGGTGTTGCAGTATGCGAAATACTGTAGTGACGAGATTGAAATGAAGCAGAAAAAGTTGAAGGAAAAAGCAATGGTGATGCAGATTAAGGCAGCACAGACAGGAATGCAGGGACATTTTCAACAGCAGTTGCAAGGGAATGGCATGATTCGGAATCAAGGCAGAGGTAGAGGTCGAGGTGGAAGGATGCTTCCGCTTGTCAATAAAAATGTGGATTTGCATTCAGTGGTGATGCAGGATGAGCAGCAAAGAAGAAGAGCGTTACCTTGTCATAATTGCAGGGCAATCGGACATTGGATAAGACAGTGTCCGTTGTCAGATCAAGGTGGTGTTGTGCAACAGACAAATGGCGTCAATCCTTATCAGAGCATGAAAGGACCTAGAATGAGAGGTAAAAATTAGAATTTCCAGAATAATGTAAATACTATGCAGGGGTTTCAACCTTTGCAGCCGATGCAGCAGATGCAAAATGTACAACCACAGGTACAAAATGTACAAATGCCACAGGTACAACAATTGCAGCCACAAGTGCAGATGCAGATGGTGCCTACACAACAAATTTACATGTAGAGACAAATTTGCATGAGACAGGGTCCTATGGATCAACAACGGGTGATGCTTTTGCAGGTGGTCACGAATCAGAAGTCAAATAAAAGTGAAAAAAACAGTTGATCAATTTCCTTTACATAGTGAAAATGAAATAAACAATGTATGGCCATTGGATAGTTCAGATTAGGAGGAGTATGTGATGGCAGCATCATTAGAAGTGGGTCAGAAGGGTCCTAATGTGAAGGGCGAAGTACATGGCCATGAAGTTTCTTTTCTGGTTGATACAGGAGCTACATGCTCAACAGTAAGATCTGTAGAGGTTCCAGATATACCATTATCAGAGAAGACAGTTCAGGTCGTAGGAGTTGCGAACAAGCATTTGACTAATGCGCTTACAGAACCAGTAATTGTTAAAGTGGGTAATTTTGAAGGTTTGCACAGATTTGTTGTTTGCAATTCTTGTCCAGTATCACTACTGGGAAGAGATCTGTTGTGTAAAATAAATTATTCAATTTACTGTTCAATTCAGGGAATTGAGATTGAGACATGAAGGTAGGGTGGAGATTCATTGTTTACTGCTGACAATGAACACGTGTCCAGAGAGTTTCCTCTGATTAATTTGGATGAAGAAGAAAATGAGGATAATAATTCGGTTGATTTGATTAATTTCTTTCCAGTTATTGATATTAAGGATCTTACAGTTGTGTAGCCGGCTATCGGATATCCCGGCTCCCAGCGTCACAGAATCGGGAGCAGTATCCTGATTCTGCTGCGTGGACGACGCCACACCGGATGCCATGATAACATAGATGCCGGAAAACTCCAAGGGAACCCGGATATCCGGGTTCCCGAAAGGATAGAAAAAGAGAATGGACTTCGCGCGCGGCGCGCGGAGCGAGGAGAAAACACCGAAGGAGGAGAAAGAAAGGGGAACAAACAAACGAAGGACATAAGAAGAAACTGGAACAGCGAGGAGATCCTGGAGGCAAGCATCCAAGCTCGGACCGAGAGGAGACCCGAAGGACGCGAACTCCGCTACGTCCCAGGAGGGACGTGGCTAAACAAGGTACGGTCCTTTATAAAGGACAATTTCTACCAAAAAGGGGAGAGTGACGGCAGGAGAGAGGAGGGGAGGGATTGTACAGGGAGATGGGAGGGGAAATCTGGAGGGAGAGGAGGAGAAAAGGGACAGTAATAATGTGAAAGAAGAGTCTGAAGAAATAGGACAACCATAAGAGAAAGAGACAAAATACAGAACCAAAGAGCACTACCCAGAAAGAATTAAAGAGAATCCAGGGGAAGAAATCTAGTTCTAAGAAGACACTAAGAGGTGATTGTTTTCTGCACACACTGATTTCAAACTCGACACACTTTCCAAAGGGGCGTCTCTCTCTCTCTCTCTCTCCTGTACTATTAATAATACCCCTACCTCTATACCATCCCGACTTACCCATATCTCCGTTCCTCTTATTTCCGGTGCGTCTGGGAGCCCGAGAAGAACATCTTCGCCAGTCAAGAGGGGACCTGGAAAAGAGAGAAGAGACATTCTATTATGAAGAGCACACCACCCATATAATATTGGGAAAAAAATTCACATATCATTAAAGAACTTTAAATAAAATCACTAATTCTCACCCACTCAAGCATCCTAGTCCTTATTATCGCCACACCCACTGCCACAAATGGTGTCAGAAGTGGGATATTAAAAGGTGCGATAAAAGGACAAATTAAAAAAGGGGGCAATGGGGGACAAACCCACTTTGGAGGACATGATACAGCAGCTAGCTAAAGGACAACGACACCTTCAGCTGCTATGGGAGGCCCATCAGAGGGAGGCTAAGGAGGACCGAGAGGCACTGCAGAGTGCATTAAAAAGCCAAGCCACCATCATGGCCAATAATCAATTAGTGCATGAGACGGCCCTCCAAAAGCTCACTGATACCATCGCAGCTAGCAAGGTCCACCCCAATGTACCTAGCTCAGTTCTTCAGAAGTACCAGGACGGAGAGGATCCCGACGCTTTCTTTACTAACTTTGAAAGGGTGGCCTCCTCTGCCCAATGGCCAGAAGACCGCTGGGGCCAATATATAGCGCCCTTATTGACAGGTATCTTACAAACAGCCTATCAGGCCGCTAATCCGGATGGTACCACACCCTACAAAGACATTAAAAGGAGCATATTAGAGAGAGTAGGTCACGATTCCGAGTACTACCGCCTGCGATTCCAGAAGATCAAATGGGGGCCGGCGGAGGACCCCCGGAAATTTTATTATAAAGTCAAGGACCTGGGATTGAAATGGCTGGGGCCTATAGGGACAGAGAGGGAGGACATTATAAAGGCAGTGATCTTAGAGCAATATTTAGAATCCCTCCCTCCCTCCACTCGGAGTTAGATACGACAACACCCGAATGTCAATACCGCTATGGCCGTGGGCTTAGCTTGCGCTTACCACCGATCAATCGATTTCAAGAACTTAAGCTCTAAGACACCACCTAAACCCACAGCCGTACCTTTAAGACGTTTTTCCCGGAAACCCCTAGAAGAAGCAGGACATCCCAAACTCGGGAAAACCCACCTATGCAGCAGCCACAGTGTTATAGCTGTGGCGAGTGGGGGCACATAGCTCGACTATGTCCCAGGAAAGGGGAAAAACCTGAACCCATTGAGATCGGGGTTACTAGGGGAAGAGTCTTGTGTACAGGTGGGGGTGATCCCAGATACAAACAAAAAGTAAAAGTAAACGGAAAGGTGCTCCTGGCCCTGATAGACTCGGGATGTAGCCAATCTGTGGTAAGAGCTGATGTGCTGAGCCTCTCAGAACAAAACTCCAACCAATGGGTATCGATCTGCTGTATACACGGGGACAAAGACAATTACCCCCTTTCCCTCGTAAGCATAGAGTTGGAAGATAATCATGACTTACTACCAGTAGGGGTTATGGACCGCTTGGTAGAGGACTGTATATTGGGAACGGACTATATACGGTTCCCCGAGCTGTTAAAAAGGGTAAGATCACAAACTACTTCAGAGGCCTGGTGGGCAGAAGCCCCGTTTTACGATAGTTATATTGAAGACAAACCATGTCATCCTAAACCCACTAGACGAGAGAAGAGACAAATAAAACAACAATATTGGACTTCTGATAAGGGAAAGAACATAGAGAAGGTAGTGGCCAACATTACAGTTCCTCCTCCTTCCTTTAGAGTCAGCCAACGAGAAGATCCATCGCTATATAATGCTTGGAGAACAGCAAAATCTGAGTCTACTAATGAGGTGGGTCCCTACTTCATTGTCCAGAAAAATCTCCTTTATCGTGTCGTAAAACATAACAACATCGAGAAACGACAATTAGTAGTACCTGAGCCCTATCGCTTACAGATACTCTTTTTGGCCCACAACCAACCGGGAGGGGGACACTATGGTAGGGAAAAGACCGAAGAATATTTACTAAGGAGATTTTATTGGCCCGGAGTTTATGCACAACTTTGACAGTACTGTGCCCAGTGTCCCCGGTGCCAACTAATAGATCCGGGACCCCAAAGAAAAGCACCCCTCCAACCCCTTCTTATCATTGAAGCCCCTTTCTCTCGGATCGGTATGGATTTGGTAGGTCCTCTTTTGCCCTCCACTAAAGGACACACATATATTCTAGTGTTAGTGGATTTTGCGACAAGGTATCCTGAGGCTATACCCCTTTCCAGTATGACCTCTAAAAATGTAGCACAAGCTATGATCACTTTCTTTTCTAGAGTCGGGTTTGCTCAGGAAATCCTGACTGATCAGGGGACACCCTTTATGTCTTCACTAATGAATAATATCTGTAAGATCCTTGGGATCAAGCAAATCAAGACCTCAGTTTATCACCCCCAGATGGATGGCTTAGTTGAGCGGTACAACCGCACTATAAAAACGCTGTTATGAAAAACGGTCTCTGAATCTGGACGTGATTGGGACCAAAAGCCTCCTTTAGTCCTATATGCCATAAGAACACATGAACAGGCTTCAACAGGACACAGCCCCTTCGAGCTGGTATTCGGGCGACAACCCCGTAGTCTGTTAGACATGGCAGCGGAATTATGGGAAGAAGAGGGAGAAGAGGAAAAACCTCTATTAGAATACATATATAAACTTAAAAACCACCTACAATCCGTATGGGAAGACGTGCGTAAACATCTAGAAAAGTCTCAAAGTATCCAAAAGAAGTATTATGATGAAGGAACAAAACCCCAATATTTTCAACCGAATGATAAGGTTCTTATATTAAGGCCTTGCTCCGATAATAAACTCCTAGCTAGGTGGCAGGGCCATTACCCCTGTTACTTCCCTGATAGAGTTATCCAAACACCCCAAAAGAAATCAGATTTACCATGTTAACCTGTTAAAAAAATGGGAAGAACCCACAACAGCACCAAACCAGTCAGCTACAGGTTTCCTAATAACACCTGAGGAACCACTAGACATAGAGTTGTGTCCTACAAACACCAAGGATAATATAGAGACTCCCCATATCAATACGACCTCACAGGAGAACAGATGAACCAACTAAAGAACTTGTTAAAACATCATAGCCAGTTTTTCTCGGGGATTTGGGGGAAACCCCATCTAATCCAACATCATATCAGAACCCCTGAGGGAAAAGTAATAAGGTTACGACCCTACCATATTCCTGAAGCTCGTCGACATTTAATTGAAGAAGAGGTACAGGCTATGTTAAAATTGAAAGTAATAGAACCATCGACAAGCCCTTGGTGTTCCCCCGTTGTCATTGTCCCAAAGCCTGACGGTTCAATACGATTCTGTATTGACTTCCGCCGACTAAATGAAATTTCCCTATTCGATACATATCCAATACCCAGAGTGGATGACTTACTGGAAAGGCTGGGAAAAGCCCGATATATGTCAACACTCGATTTGACAAAGGGGTACTGGTAAATACCCCTTGCACCGGCTGATAAGGAGAAAACTGCTTTCTCCACTCAGTCAGGGCTCTACCATTTTACAGTGCTTCCATTTGGGCTCCACGGGGCCCCAGCCACATTCCAAAGACTAATTGACCACCTTTTGAGACCTTTTCAAAAATATGCTGCCGCATATTTAGATGATATTGTGGTTTTCAGCAACACCTGGGAAGACCACCTTAACCATCTCCATGAAATATTCCGAGCACTACACATGGCCGGTCTCACAGCCAATCCAAAGAAATGCCATCTGGGATATGGCCACATTGCATACCTGGGGTATTTTATAGGAAAGGGCCAGCTCCGACCTCAGAAAAGCAAGGTCGTGGCCATCCAGCAAGTTCCTACACCCACTACTAAGCGGGAACTTCGCTCCTTCCTGTGGTTAATTGGGTATAATCGTCGTTTTATACCTCAGTATTCTACCTTAGCCGCCCCCCTCACTGATCTCCTCAAGAAAAGGCTCCCTTCAAAAATATCATCCCTGTCTGACAAACAATTGACTAGTTTTCACCAATTGAAAGCATGCCTCACTACAGAACCAGTCTTACGATGTCCCGACTTTTCTAAGGTTTTCCATCTCCATACGGATGCCTCGGATGTGGGGTTAGGGGCAGTACTCTCACAACCCGACGACGGTGGGCAGGACCACCCCATTGTTTACATTAGTAGGAAATTACTACCCAGAGAATGTAATTATCCGATTATTGAACGTGAGTGTTTGGCTATCAAGTGGGCTGTGGAAAATCTGAGATATTATCTACTGGGCCGCCCTTTCGTGCTGTTTACAGACCATGCTCCCCTGACTTGGTTAGCTTCCAATAAGGATTCCAACTCCCGAATCCTTTGCTGGTTTATGGAACTTCAGCCCTTCTCTTTTCAGGTCCGTCATATTCCGGGTACTCGCCAGGGGCCTGCTGACTACTTGTCTCGCTTTCCGGGTTCTACGGAACTGTATCAGTCCCGATCTTGGGATGGGGTGTGTAGCCGGCTCTCGGATATCCCGGTGTCACAGAATCGGGAGCGGTATCCCAATTCTGCTCCGTGGACGACGCCACACCCGGATGCCATGACAACGTTGACGCCGGAAAACTCCCAGGGAACCCGGATATCCGGGTTCCCGAAAGGATAGAAAAAGAGAACGGACTTCGCGCGCGGCGCGCGGAGCGAGGAGAAAACGCCGATGGAGGAGAAAGAAAGGGGAACAAACGAACGAAGAACATAAGAAGAAACCGGAACAGCAAGGAGATCCTGGAGGCAAGCAACTAAGCTCGGACCGAGAGGAGACCCGAAGGACGCGAACTCCGCCACGTCCCAGGAGGGACGTGGCTAAACAAGGTACAGTCCTTTATAAAGGACAATTTCTACCAAAAAGGGGAGAGTGACGGCAGGAGAGAGGAGGGGAGGGATTGTACAGGGAGACGGGAGGGGGAATCTGGAGGGAGAGGAGGAGAAAAGGGACATTAATAAGGTGAAAGAAGAGTCTGAAGAAATAGGACAACCATAAGAGAAAGAGACAAAATACAGAACCAAAGAGCACTACCCACAAAGAATTAAAAATTAAAGAGCACCCAGGGGCAGAAATCTAGTTCTAAGAAGACACTAAAAGGTGATTGTTTTCTGCACACGCTGATTTCAAACTCGACACACTTTCCAAAGGGGCGTCTCTCTCTCTCTCCTGTACTATTAATAATACCCCTACCTCTATACCATCCCGCCTTACCCATATCTCCGTTCCTCTTATTTCCGGTGCATCTGGGAGCCAGAGAAGAACATCTTTGCCAGTCAAGAGGGGACCTGGAAAAGAGAGAAGAGACATTCTATTATGAAGAGCACACCACCCATATATTATTGGAAAAAAAATTCACATATCGTTAAAGAACTTTAAATAAAATCACTAATTCTCACCCACTCAAGCATCCTAGTCCTTATTATCGCCACACCCACTACCACAAGTTGATTTGCAGGAAAGAGTTAAGTCGAAAGTGTGGGAAAGACATTGGCTTGGTCAAAGGAGTTGAAGGAGTCAAAGTGGCAGTGAAAGAGAATGTGGTATTTCCACAGACTGCACAATACCCGATGACAAATGAGGCAATCGAAGGTAGAAGACCTTTGATAGAACAGTTTTTAGAACAAGGAGTTCTGAAAGAAGTAATGAGTAGTCATGTAATTCTCCAACAATGGGTCTGAAAAAGCCTAGTGGGAAAATTCATCTTGTCCAGGATTTGAGAAAAATAAATGACATTGTGGTTAAATGTTGTCCAGTTGTGCCAAATCCAACTGTGATCATGTTCCAGATTCCATGTGATGCTGAATGGGTAACTGTGATAGACTTATGCCAAGCATTTTTCTCTGTGCCTCTTCATGAGGACAGTAGATATCTCTTTTGTTTTAAATTTGGAACTTAGAGTAATTGATAATGCCTTACCAATTGACATTGGTGCAGTACGTAGATAATCTATTGATTGCATCAAAGACAAAAGAAGGATACAAGGAGGATACTATTGCATTGTTGAATTTCCTGGGAGAAAATGGTCACAAAGTGTCCCCTACAAAATTGAAGTATTGTCAAAAAGAGGTGAAATATTTGGGTCATTTGATTGAGAAAGGGTCCAGGAGAATCTCAAAAGAAAGAGTAGCGACAATTGTGCAAATCAAAATACCAAGTACTCAGAAAGAAATGAGGATGTTTTTGGGAATGGTAGGATATTGTCGTCAATGAATTCCGATTTTTTCAGCTATTTCGAGACATTTGCAAAAGCTGACACATAAGAATGTTTCAAATCCTATAATGATGGATGAAGACTGTATGAAAGCATTTATTAGAGCTTGTGCCAAGCTCCAGCTTTAGGTATGCCTGATTACACAAAAGGTTTTCTGTTGTTTTGTCATGAATGAGATGGATGTTCTTTGTCAGTTTTGACACAGACACATGATGGTGTCAATCGGCCAGTAGCATATTTTTCAGCTACTTTGTATCCAGTCGCAGCAGCCTTACCGGGATGTTTACGAGCAGTTGCAGCAGTAGAGCACAGTATAACTCAGAGTGAAAATATTGTAATGGGTTATCCTCTGACAGTAATGGTATCTCACTCAATAGAGATTTTGTTAACATGATCAACGACACAATACTTGACTAATGCAAGACTGACACGTTATGAAACAGTGATTTTGGGAGCTCCTAATGTAACAGTTAAGAGATGTACAGTGCTTAATCCAGCAACTTTATTGCCAGTTGAAAGAGTTGATTCAGATAAAATGGATGATATTGAACATGATTGTTTGGAAGTTACAGATTTGTGCACAAAGCCAAGGGCAGATATTAGAGACACCTGCCTAGAAGACAATGATTGAATTATCTTTGTTGATGCATGAGAGATAACGTGGGTACACTGAGCAGGATACGCGGTATGCACAATTACTGGCATACTGGAAGCTTTGTGGCTTGAAGGAGTGTTTTCTGCTCAGATTACAGAATTGGTGGCTATTACTAGAGCATGCCAAATTTCAGACCAGATGAAAGTAACGATCTATACAGATAGCCAGTATGGATTCGGCATTGTGCATCATTTTAGACAGATTTGGTCACATAGAGGTTTCCTAACTTCGTCTGGCTCACCTATAAGAAATGGTGAAAGAATACATGAATTGCTACAAGCTGTTCAAGATCCTGAGAAAATTGCTGTGGTTAAATGCAGTGCACATCAAAGAGGACAGGATTATGTGACTGTGGGAAATGCGCATGCAGATCAGGTTGTAAAATTCTGTGTTTTAAATGGTATTTCTTTCAAGAGAAAGTGGGAACCAATGCCTGAGAATGATGAAGTATATACAAATTTTACTATGCAAATTGTTGAGAATTTGGAAGAGCTGAAGGCTTTACAAGACAATTTTCCAGAAGAAGAGCACAGAGATTGGGTGAGACAAAATTGTATACAAAGGGAAAATGGCATTTGGGTGACAGTGGAAGGAAAGGTAGTTCTGCCAAACAGTTTGCTGACTCAGATGGCCAGATACTATCATGGTCAAGCACACATAGGGAGAGATACTATGATTAGGAGTTTTAAACAATATTGATTCAATCCAAAATGTAGACAAGCTGCTGAACTAGTTTGCCATAGATGCATTGTCTGCCAGCAGATAAATGCTGGAAAAGGAGCAGTTGTCAACATGGGGTACATAGGCATGGAAGGAGATCCATTCAGCAGAATGCAAATGGAATTTATTGAGATGCCTGCATGTGCTGGTTTGAAATATGTGTTGGTGATTGTGTGTATTTTTTGTCACTGGATTGAGGCTTATCCTACAAAGAGAAAGGATAGCCTTACAGTAGCTAAGTTACTTCTTAGACAGCTGATTCCACGTTTCGGTTTCCCGGTCTCTTTAGAATCCTATAGAGGAAGCCACTTCAACAATGAGGTGATAAAGTTACTTTTTCCACTTTAAACATTCAGCAGGAGCTACATTGTAGTTACCGCCCAGAGGCTTCAGGACTTGTAGAGCAGATGAATGTAGCTCTAAAGTCCTGATTGGCAAAGGTGTGTGCATCAACAAATTTGAAATGAACGGATGCTTTGCCTTTGGTTCTAATGTCAATGAGAAGTACACCTGACAAGAAGACTGGTTTGTCTTCTCATGAGATCCTGATGGGGAGAGCAATGAGATTGCCAGCAATTCCTTCTAATGCTTTTGTAAATATAACAGATGACATGGTGTTAGACTATTGCAAAGGCTTTGCTGATGTGGTTCGATCTTTTTCTCATCAGGTGGAAGCAACAACAGTTCAACAGTCTCAAGGACAAGGTCACAATCTGAGAGCTGGTGATTTGGTCATCATACGAAAGGACGTGAGGAAGTCGTGTTTGGTGCCACAGTGGAAGGGTCCCTATCAGGTTATCCTCGTAATGACAGCAGCTGTAAAGTGTGCAGGCTTGCCAAACTGGGTGCATGCCAGCCATGCAAGGAAGGTGAATAATCCAACAGGACAAGAAGAGAAGCTGTTGAGATTACCAACAGCCAACAGCATTCACGGTCAAGAACAAGAACTAGAAGAAGTGGAGAGAATAGCTGAGAATGTTCAAAAAAGATCTACCTACTCCTATGATGGATGAAAAAGAGAGAATAACTGAGGAAAGTGAATCCTCTACAAGTGGAGTAGTAGAAAAATAGGTACGAGAAGAAAGAGAAATATCGGTTGCGAAACGTCCTGATCAGAGAAGGGTGTCTCCAGAAGAGAGTGATCAGAGACAACCGAATGAGAGAAAATCTGCTCAGAGGAGGGTGTCCTCAGTAGCAGGTGGTTTTACAAGTGACTGACCCCAATGGAAAAGTAATTGAGACAGATCCCGTCCAAGTGGATTTGACTCTTCCTGAACCAGTTGCGGGAACGTCGAAAGAAAGAAGTTCGAGTTCTAAATCAATTTTGTAAAAGGTGCTGACAAGAAAGCCACTGAAAGGTGATAAGTGGCCAGAGAAAAGATTAAAAGGAGAGAAGATGATTGTGGTTCTGCCAATTCAGGATGAGAAAGAATTGAACAAAGGAGAAAATGCTAGTGGAGAAGAAGGGGAAAATAGTAAAAGACCAAAAAGGAAGAGAGTTGCAAGCCAAAGATATTCTGTTCCAGAATGGGCATATGTAACTACAAATGAATGGCAAGAAGAATTTTTGAGTTATTGATTTGATAGAGACATTGCAATTTTTCATTTTGGCACGTGAAGAACAAAAGTGCATGGCTGGTAAAGAGCTGAAATAGAAAAAGAAGACTTGAAAAGTTGTGCCTAAAAGAGACATTGATAACTGATTTTGACAAGCTGCTATATCAAATTTGATAAGAAGACTGTCCTGTGTGAATGAATATTTGAAGAAAAAAAAATTAGGAGGGATTGACTAAAAATGTTTGAATTTTTTGTTTTTGTTTTTTTGTTTCTGTCTTATTTTTCCTGATTCTTCAAAGACCATGAGAAACTTCAGTAATCAAAACAGCAATAGAATGAGTCATTGTAAATGTGTAGGTATTGGTTTGGCAGGAGCAGGTGTGTTAATATGCTTATTGATATTTGTAGGTGTGATTGTTTATGAGATGAGTGGAGCCTACCATATTGCAGGGACACTCACTATTGACAATTCCTTCGAGACTACTACTACATCACTAACAAAAGATAGGTTTAGAATAGATGCCAAATACTTACATGAAGAGAAAGAGCTTTCTTCTAATGTTTTCTATTGCTTATTGCATGAGTATGTTGAGGTAATGGACACTAAAGATTGTTATGTCTGTATGCAGATTCGGACTTCGGTGGAAGAAGGAACTACTTATCATAGTCTTCCTGTTACTCATGCTATAAGCTGCAGTCTTTTACTAACGCGTTTCTATAACCAAGAGTATATCCAATATTTCTTTTCAAATTTATGTAGCGAAATGTGTGTTTTGCCCACTGACTTCGTGTTGCACCACTTTGCACCTGGATTAGCTGTCCAGTGTTTACTAGTTACAGACTACATTTTGTATTCAGTTTAGCCTTAGATTCATTCTGCCTATTGGCTTTATCATAGCATTAGACACTGCCATGTTAAAGGCTGCCTGTAATTTTCCACATTGTAAACTGTGCATTCTGTCTTGTTTTCGTGCTTTTTCTCACCAAGGGCTTTGGTTGATAAGGATGTACTCAGATGCCAGGGAATGCCCTTGTTCTGATTTGACATCTTGGGATTGTGGCCAAACCCCAAAGTGTTATTTTCAAAGCAAAACAGGCGCGAGATCCACTATTTTGGTCTGAGGTAATAGAAAGGATTTCTCGGCGCTGCAGCAAACGCCAGGTATATCATGGATCCCAGCGATTGGCAACTGGACCAATCGGTCTTCTGGGCCATCATGGATGGGTGGGGCCCGTGCACGGTGGATCTGTTTATGCCAGATTGAATACTCAACTTCTGAGATACCTCAGTTGGTATCCAGACCCGGGAGATGTGACGGTGGGCTCCTTCCTTCAGGAATGGGTGACAAAACAGGCATATGCTTTCCCAACCTTTCTCCTGGTCCCATGAGTGACGGCTCATGTCTGTCGTCAGGGGGCCTCAATCATTCTGATAACACCCCTCTGAAAAGCACAACCTTGGTTCCCTACAGGTCAGTGACATATCCAGCCTTTGAGGCGGCTCCCAAATTATGTGTAATCAGATGTCTTGAGGCCTATGAGGAGATGACGTCAGATGCCAGACAGCCAGGGTAATGGCAATTTTTGATTGCCACCAAGAAACCTTTTAAGGTGGGTTTGTCTCCCTCTATTGCCAGGTAGGTAAAATGGATTATGAAAGAAGCAGGAGTTAACATCCATGTGTTTGGAGCTCAGTCAATGAGAGAGGCGATTGCTTTGAAGGCCATTCAGATAGGTGGCAGATTAGAGAACATTATGAACGTGACAGACTGGTTTTCAGAATCTCCCTTCAAAAGATTTTACTTCAAACCTATCTATAAAGTGTCTGCACTTGTGGTGAGTAAGCTTTAAACATGAATAATCCTCGCCTCTGGTCCTGACATAGAATGAGAAATTTAGTAGCTAATGAGAAAGAAAGTTGAATTCTATTAAGGACACGGAGGCGAGGATTTTCAATCCTGACACATTGAGGATATGTCATCTACTCCTTCTGGAGATGACAGCAAGTAACTGATAGACATTACAAGGTGGGTATCTTATCTTTATTTCCATACGATGAAGAATAATCTGTTTTCTTGTCCTCTCAAAAGTACATTGTGGCAAGTAAAATAATGCTTGTATCACTGAGTTTAATGGTGTATGTTTCTAAATTACTCAGTTTGGTTAGGTATGCTTTGTTGTTAGACAATAGCCACATGTAAATTACTGATATGGGAATGGACTTAACGAGGTATGTTTTATATGTAGTATCTGATAACAAGACTGATTGAAGCTGCTTGAACTTAACCTCCTACAGTGAAGACAAGGAAGAACTTGGGGAGTCTGGATTATATATTGACTTGTGGACTGCTTGGGGATTGGTTGATAGTTACTAAAAACACTGTCCCTTGGGTCATGGGATATGTAGTCTGTATGTTTTCTTTTGAACTTGCTGTTAATAAAGAGTGAAGAAAGTAATGCATAATCCTCACATCCGTGTCCGTAATAGAATTTTCCTTCTCATTAGCTAGGAAATTTCTCATTTCCAAACTAAAATCCTTCTTTCATGTATAATAAGGGTGTCTGAGATGCCATAGTATTATCTATGGGCCTGCGAGGAAAATTACCAAGCACGATTTAATTGGGCAGATGACGATAATGTCAGGTAGCTGTAAGGGAATTATTGCAGAAAGGGGAGTCTGAAAGGCGTTACTGAATTGCACACAAGGTTTAGTGCATATTAAGAAGCTATTATGGGGGTTATTACAACTTTGGAGGAGGTGGTAATCCATCCCAAATGTGACGGATATACCACCAGCCGTATTACGAGTTCCATAGGATATAATGGACTTGTAATACGGCTGGTGGTATATCCGTCACTTTACCGTCACTTTTGGGACGGATTAACACCTCCTCCAAAGTTGTAATAACCCCCTTTGTGTCTGCAAACCCTATGCCTTTGTGAATCGCAGGGACCGAGAATCCAACATTTTTTGTTTTTTAGGTTCCATGTTAGGTAAAGAATTAAGTTATATTCAATTGGTATGTTGCAGTTAAAGATGTAATGTGTTTTATATTGGACTTTTGTTATTGTTTGTCAGTAAAATATTTACTTTACCTGACAAAAGTCCAGAAATTTCTGGTTTCACTATGGGCAAGCTCCTATCTAGACTATACATCCCACAAATAAATATATTTACTGAATTCAATGGAATGGGGAGACGTGATGGGAGCACAATCAGCATATTGTGCAGGGGGTCCCCTCAAGTTTCTTAGACACGGAGTAACAAGTGTGAAAATTCTACAGCGTTCAACTCCCAAAAACGAGGCTTCAACCTTCGAACCGAGCCGGTAAAATAATGTCCGCAAGTGACGAAGCACCATCCAGCATGACTGGCAAAATACGATCAGCCAATCACACACAGACATGTAAGGTTGCGTTGCACCCTCACGTGGCTTATGTGAGAAAAATTTGCATTAGGTCGTCTCATATTGCACGGCCCCAACCAATGGCCTATTTGTCGGTATGACGACTATTGTTGGAGTCAGCCAATAATGAAGAGCCGCTTGTAGGAACTCGGAAACTTACTTTGACATTTTTTGATTGGATAGAACTGGGACCCGGTCCTTTCCTTGTTCGCCGGTCTCTGACCAATCGGCGCCGCTTTAGCTGGTGAAGCAGGAAGTCCCTTCGCCCCGGCGAACAGTATTTTGTTTCACTGCTGGGGATTGCTGGGCTTTGCGCAGGCGCAGATCCCTTCTCGTGCCGCCGGATGACTCGGTTGTGAAAGCTTCGGCCGGGATCTTCAGTCAGAGCGGAGCGAGCGCGAGGCAGAGCCGGCCAGAGACCCGCAGAAAGCACCAGCACCGCAGCCATGGCCTCGGGATCCGAGTGAGTGTCCGGTGGGGAGCTCCGGTTCGCCGGGGTCCGTGGAGCGCTGGGGCGGGGGTCGCCGTGCCTTCTCGGTGGTCTTCCGCCTGGGGATGGGGGTCCGGGTCCTCAGTCGGTGCTTGCTGTACGCTGGTGCCCCCCCCCCCAGGCCCTTGTGACAGCGCTGGGAGCGGCCATGGGTGGAGGAGAGGGGGAGGCCGGTGCTCGGGCCTGCGTCCTGCTGTGTCATGTAGGCCCCGGTGCTGCCCACGAGCAGGGCCTGTGGGTGCCGCCGCTGCCTGAGGGTCTTCTGCGCTCTTTGTGTCACTAGCCTGACGGCTGTAGCCGGGGAGAGGGTCGGGGGCCGCAGTTTAAATGCTTGAAGTCATCGCCTTTGTCACGAGGCTCGCTAGTCTATGCTGTATTGCTACCAGCTTACTGAGACCTTTATCCATCCTTTTTATCCCAAACCATTGCCTCTCTGGGCACACGCATTTGGCCTACCTCTACTCCACGAAGTTTAAGAAATATTTCCTGGTTAGCAAACCTGTTTTAAGTGCAATATCCTTGCCTGGCAAAATGTATGGTAACATGCATTTTTATATACCTAAATGGAATATTAGAACAACCATCAACATTGTTACACAGCTTGTCAACTGACATCTTTAAAGTACTTTTGTGCTATCCTGAGTTAACTCCGTAACCTCGATTATAAAAGCCATCCGCCTCTTTGCGTGAATGTAATTAGTCTTTTCACATAACTCAATGTCCAGGCTCCTTAGTAGGTGAGGCTGGTTTATAGCTCTCTGGTATATGCCATAAACTAATAGATAGTAAAAGCATATTCCCCACGTAGCGCCCCCTTCCCTAATGAGCAGTGCATCGCTTTTCATATTGTCAGAGCATTAGTTCATACCGTTTACACCTGATTATCCAGAAGCAGAGTTATCTTTTGTTGAGACCTAGGAGCACATTTGTTCCCCGAAACTTGTCTTCTGATTAGGGAGACCACAAGGAAGAGAAAATATCACCTTGTGAATGTGTTCCTGACTTCTCAATCACACAGACTGATGCCTGGTCTTGATTTACCTAAATCATCGATTTCTAGTCCCGGGCTTACTTCACTTTTATTTTTTTTTGTTTGCTAATTTTCCTTACTTGTATAGCGCGTCATGGGCAATAGTGTCGCGAGGAAATCGCGAATAATGGCTTCCTTCTGCATCAGTTTAATTTTGTTGCCCCCCGAAATATCGGAGTTCCTGCCGTGGAACCTATCGCCAGAGTTTGGCCCCACAGTTACTTGCTGCCCATTACAAGGATACGCAATAGCCCTTTAGTCTGTCGGCAACTAGAAAGCTATAGAAGTAGTCTGAACTAAATGTGTTAGTGTTTAAGTAGCTTGTGTGTGTGTGTGTATATATATATATATATATATATATATAGTTAGTTAACTTCCGTCGTCTTTAGGTAGCCAGTGGCAATGCATTTAAACTATTGGGACGACAGCCTTTCGTGACCTGGCAGAAGCGCAGTGACAGTGCGTCTTTCAAAGGTCTCCCACATTTTGCCATCTGCATTTCGAGTGAAGGATGTTCAGTTGCAAAACACGTGACATCTTACGGTGTAGCTGAAGGCGAGTCCTCGGGCTCACCACGGCCAGCCTCCTTGCTTTGTCTGTTTATTCCCAGCGCGGAAGAGACGACTCGGTTTCGTTTTCCTGGCTATGGTTACATCATAGCAGGTACGTCCGCCCCTAGCACTAGTACTGCTTGAATGTGCGCAGATGTTACCCCGTTTGTTTTTCGAATTACACTTAATTTTCTGATGGGCTGGTACTTAAAACATAATCCTCCGTTGAGCCCGTGAATTAGTGATTCCATGCCCTATCAACTTCGAGCTGTCTGATGCTGGTCTCCCGGGAGCTGGAGCAAGATGAACGCAGCGCTTTTCACCTGTAATTTAATATGCTGGTGACGGGCGTTGCTGTGCATTGTTTATCCTGCATCGTCATCTGCAGTTATGGAAGCAGGCTGTGGCATCTCTGTTGCTGAAGGGCCTCGATTTCCATAAGTTTGACAGCCCAGCATGTTTTAGAGACTATTTATTCACTATGATGCATCGTGTGTTTTTTTTCACGCTCTTATGAAATGGGTCGTACCTTATTAGTAGTGAAGGGTAAATACCCACCTAAATGTGCACTATCGCGAATAACAGTACGTACCTTGTAATGCTCGATTCATTTGTATAAACTTATTTTTTAAACGTTTTCACCCAACACATAATTTGTAAATTAAGTTTTTTTTAAACATAAGATTCATAAGCATGTATGCCTGTGCTCTTTCATGTTTTAGCTTAGATTCTGGTACATTTATACTGTCAAATCTACATAAAGAATAGTTTGTTGAAGCCCTCCCTATAGCCATATTTCTTGTACATAAATGCATGCGTTTATTATAGTATGCACATTAATAAGAGCACATGCTACAATGTTGGCTACATATAATTTGTTACCGAGGCAAGTCTGGTGTCTGAAACAGTTTTTTTAATGGTGCTTTTATATTCAGATATCTGATCTTAAGCTAGTTAAAATGCGCCACAACCTCTGTTCCAATACTGTGAGCGGTGCATTTCTGTAACGCTGATTGTCACAGTGACTGATTCTCGGAGCCCTATTTCAGTGACCATCCAGCTTTTTATCAGGGCAAGGACATCACATACTTTATACTGGATTTTAAAAACACCAATCTATAAACCAAGCCCTTCTTAGCCAGGGGCACTGGAATTAAACGATTGTGCGGCACTAGCGTTTTTCACATAATTCTAGATCTGCTGCATTTGCCATATAAATCCATCATCTGCTGCACAATCTGCAGTTTTTAACAAAAAATAGTTTCTAGCTTAACCAGTTCAAAAGTTACTGACATAGCAGCCACATCTTTCCGAGCAGTGTAAAGCCCTTTGCACAGGTTGACTGGTCACTTCTAGTGTTAAGTGTAAAAATGACAAAGTAATGCTATCAGAACATGTGCAGTATACAGTCGAAAGTCAGCAGTGCCGCATAATTTGGCTCTCTCCTGTCGCATAACTCTGTTAGCACTGTTCTTAGCCCATGGTGGGCATTGAAAGTTTGGGCCTTCATTGATAACCTCCAGATTGTACTTAATGCTAGGATTTAAGATTCATGCTTTCCAGTCACCTCTAGAACAAAAAGCTATCTTCCTGGAAGGTATTTGAGCTGTCCAGGGGAACTGTTATTCAGACTGTTAAAACTGAACCCTGACTGCTTAAGTTGCTATGAGCGCTGGGCACAGTAGTCTTATCTCAATTAGAATTAACTAGATAGATTGCTCCACCATTTTATAATGGTCTTACTCTCCCACTTACGGAATTGAGAGCTGTATGTCCGTCAATGATTTCCTCTTCCCTGCAAGGTTTCCGCTACCTGTTTCTTTGTACAGTAGTTGGTTAGTCAACACTTCAGAGTGGGACTCGTGGTTCATAATAAGTGTGAGAACACCCAAGTACATTGATTCTCCTCCGTATCGAACAAGCAGAACACTGGCTGGTTGTAATATAACCACATGTCTGTTAGAAGCACGAGTTGAGGGCTAGTTTAACGGAAGCATCACTTTTGCTCTGATTTTAAAATAAGGGAAGTGGTCTGAATAAATGAAGCTTTGAGCCCTTCAGAAGTTGGCAGTACCTAACGTTGGTTCATGAAGTTTACAGGTATCCTTTTTATGAAGAACCTAATAGTTTTCTTTTCTAGCTTACTTCTAACTGGTTTTAATTAGGACAGTTAAAGAAACTGAGGTACAATTAAATCACGTCCTTTGACTCATACATTTTATTGGGAAGGTGCAGATAGGGCCACAGGAATTATACAGCAATGTGAGTGAAGGATTATGCGGCAGTATTAATTAAATTACGCAGAAAGAAAGGGCAAATTATGCATTATAATGCAGCTCACTATGTGACAATGTTGTTTAATAAGTTTGTTATTTTAACACATAAGGGTCACCTCAGTAGTACCAGTTTAACATTTGAACACAACTATCATTAATTTAAGATGACCAGTTAACCTTCACAAATAGCCTGCCACTGCACAGCAGCACACATGGCATGTTTTATTGGTAACGTTTTGACATGTTTCTACTAGAAATAAACATTTGATTAAACTTTGCATGTTGTGTGGATGATGGAATATGTGGCTAATGTGGTAAATACATGTAGGAAGTTGGCTCTGTATATACTACCTCAAAGTGAGAGAGGCTCCCCTTAGAGGTTAATAGTGACAATAATAGATAATACTAATGCTATAATTTGTGGTAGTGTTGCCGAGCAGTAGGCGTATCAGAGGGTAATGTTAAGCATTTGTTGTACACACACAGGCAATAAATGAGAACACACACTCAGACTTAATTCCAGGCCAATAGGTTTTTTTAATAGAAAAATATGATTTTCTTAATTTATTTTAGAACCGCAAGACTCAGAATTCAAGTAAGTACATACATTGTTGGGCACTTGGCATAGGTAAATATGGAACTTTGAATTAAAACAGTAATGTACAAAGTTTTGGCAAAAATGGCAATAAGCTAATTTAAAAGTGGACACTGCAAAAATCAACAGTTCTTGGGGGAGGAGGGGTAAGTATTGGTTACTTTTTCAGGTAAGTAAAGCACTTACAAGTTCAGTCTCTGGGGCATAGTCAGCCCACCATTGGGGGCTCAAGTCAACCCCAAACAACCAGCAACACAGGGCCACAGGTGCAGAGGTCAAAGTAGGGCCCAAATAACATAGGCGCCTATGGAGACTAGGGGTGCTCTGGTTCCAGTCTGCTAGCAGGTAAGTACCTGTGTTCTCGGGGGGGGGGGGGAGCAGACCATGGGGGTTTTGTAGATCACGGGGGGGGGGTCACAAACGGGCACACAAAATACACCCTCAGCGACACAGGGGCGGCCGGGTGCAGTGTGTGAAGTAGGTGTCAGGTTTTAGGTAGAAATCAATGGAGAGACCCGGGGGTCACTTTGGCGATGCAGGCCGGGCACAGGGGGGCTTCTCGGGCCAGCCACCAACTGGACAAGGATGAGGGCCGCCTGCGGGTCACTCCTGCACCGGTAGTTGGTTTCTCCCGGGCCTGGGTGCTGTGGGTGCAGTGCTTCTTCCAGGTGTCTGGTTCTTTGTTACCGATCTGTCGCGGTCAGGGGGGAGCCTCTGGATTCTCTCTGCGGGCATCGCTGTGGGGGTGCAGGGAGATTGTTTCAGTGTGTCCACATCGTGGGAGTCGCCTGGGGGTCCTCTCTGCAGTGTTGGTTCTTCTGGACATGAGTCGGGTGCAGAGTGTTGGGGACTCACGCTTCCGGAGTGAGGCTGGAGTCCCTTTTTAAAGATGGTTTCTTTGTTACTGTTTGGACAGAGCCGCTGTCCACAGGAGTTTCTTGGTCCTTTGGTTGCAGGGCAGTCCTCTGAGTCCTCAGAGGTCTCTGGTCCTGGTGGATGCGTCGCTGTGCAGTTTCTTTGAGTCTGGAGACAGGCGGTAGGGCTGGGGCCAAGTCAGTTGTCGTCTCCATCGTCTCTGCAGGGCTTTCAGGTCAGCAGTCCTTGTTGTAGGTCGTCAGGAATCTGTTTTCCTGGGTTCAGGGTCACCCCTAAATACTGATTTTAGGGGTGTGTTTAGGTCTGGGGGGCAGTAGCCAATGGCTACTGTCCTCGAGGGTGGCTACACCCTCTTTGTGCCTCCTCCCTGTGGGGAGGGGGCACATCCCTAATCCTATTGGGGGGAATCCTCCAAAGCAAGAGGGAGTATTTCCTAAGGCAGGGGTCACCTCAGCTCAGGACACCTTAGGGGCTGTCCTGGCTGGAGGGTGACTTCTCATTGTTTTTCTCATTATCTTCTCCAGACTTGCCGCCAAAAGTGGGGACTGTGTCTAGGGGGGGGGGGGGGCAGGGGGCATCTCCACTAGCTGGGATGCCCTGGGGTGCTGTAACAAAACGCATGAGCCTTTGAGGCTCACCGCCAGGTGTTACAGTTCCTGCAGGGGGAGGTGTGAAGCACCTCCACCCAGTACAGGCTTTGTTCCTGGCCACAGAGTGAGAAAGGCACACACCCCATGTGGCCAGAAACCCGTCTGGATGTGGCAGGCTGGCTGAAACTGGTCAGCCTAGCACTAGTAGTTGGACTGGTATACAGGGGGCATCTCTAAGATGCTCTCTGTGTGCCTTTCTCAATAGATCCCACACTGGTATCAGTGTGGATTTATTGTGCTGAGAAGTTTGATACCAAACTTCCCAGTATTCAGTGTAGCCATTATGGAACTGTGGAGTTTGTGTTTGACAAACTCCCAGACCACATACTCTTTATGGCTTCCCTGCACTTACAATGTCTAAGAATTGGCTTAGACACTGTAGGGGCATAGTGCTCATGCAACTATGCTCTCACCTGTGGTATAGTGCACCCTGCCTTAGGGCTGTAAGGCCTGCTAGAGGGGTGACTTACCTATGCCACAGGCAGTGGGTTGTGGGCATGGCACTCTTAAGGGGAGTGCTGTGTCAACTTACTCTTTTTCTCCCCACCAGCACACACAAGCTGTGAGGCAGTGTGTGTGTGCGCTGAGTGAGGGGTCCCCAGGGAGGCATAATATATGCTGCAGCCCTTAGAGACCTTCCCTGGCCACAGGGCCCTTGGTACCAGGGGTACCATTTACAAGGGACCTATCTGTGGGCCAGGGCTGTGTCAATTGTGGGAACAAAGGTACAGTTTAGGGAAAGAACACTGGTGCTGTGGCCTGGTTAGCAGAGTCTCCGCACACTTTCAATCATAACTAGCATCAATAAAAGGCAAAAAGGTAGAGGGTAACCATGCCAACAAAGGTATTTTCCTACAACACATAATTATGTGGAAAACACCATAGGCACACTATTGTGAAATTAAAGTGCCCGAACCATAGATTATAACTTTTGTGCCAGGTTGAAGTTGATAACTTGCCCACATCTCATTAATGTCAAAACAAACGATCCTCTTCAAGGGCCTGTTTGGAATAAAATGCCTTGTACTATATACCCCAGCCGTTAATTGTCGCAGAGGTTTCTGCTTCCCAAAACAAATCCACTGTAGCACCCTGCATTGAGTATACGATATCTTGTTAGAAGAACTATTGTTAAAACAGTTTATTGAAAGCATAATTGAGCTTCTCTGAAAACAGTCTCTTTACTTTCTGTAAAGTGACAGTAATGCCCCAGATTATCTGTATCTGATCCCAACACTGTACATTGTTGCATCATTTCGTTATTCTGCCACTGGTACTTGTTGCAAGGTTTTGTTTAAGCCCTCTTGCGTGTAATACATGGTTGCCTCCTCTAACTAGACACCAACCAATATTTTCTTCTAATTATCTAAAGTATTAAATATGGCATTTAACTTAAAACTTAATGGCACTTGGTTGGAAGTGTGAGGGGAAAATGTATAAAACAAAACCTATTCAGATAGTGAGTGCAATGATACGTAAGTGCTGCGTGAAACAATGCCAGTGAACCAGTCGTTTTAATAATTGGTGGCTGTATCTTGAAAATACAATTTTGTATGCCTAACCCCAAGTTGCTCACTATAAATTCCTTTGGTTGGCATTTCTTATTGCTACCTAGGCAGGAGTGGTTATAATATCTGCTTTGAATGTTAAGAATTCTACCAGTACAAACTGTACTGTTTATATGTCAAAAGCCCCTAATGAAGTTTGTGGGTGCTGAAAACCCCTCTTGTGCAACTCCCATTGAGAGGAGCTCGTAAGATGGCTGTGACTTGCAGTTCATTTAAAATCCATGGTTGCAGCAGGACATAGAATTGTGAATAGTAAGCAATGGTTCATAACATTTTATGGAAGCAGACGTGTAAATATTAACCTCTAAAGGCAATTGTTGGACCGCCTAAATATCGGCCTCCTCCCCAATCATATTTTAGCGCGCCCCCTCCACCCCCTTTCCAATGTTCAATAACTCGACCATGAGCCTTGAAACATTGTTGGTGACTTGATGCTTGTCTGTCTGTTATTGGCCACTAAGGAGCTCTAAGTACAACAACTTCTGTCGCCTGTGCCCTATGAAAAGGGACTCCATGGCACAGATGGGAATCATAGGGAATCTGGTCACCATTGATTGGGCAAATATTAGTGCTTGGCTGTCCATCTTTTGGTTCCCCATAGAGTTCTGGGTTACATGTTAGATAAGGAGCCCTTGATTAACCGAGTTATCTGGTCTTTGCATGAAATATCAGTCACTGCCACCCACATCTGGGACCCTGGGGACAAGGGCACAGCAGAGCTACTCTGGACAGCACCATGACATTTTGCTAATTGAGATCACCTGTATCCTGACTCTAAATTCTTGAATGTTCTTGTCTAACTCGTTAATGAATGTCTGGTTAGCCAATCTGGCAAGTGCACCACTCCCAGGCACACAGGAAGCCATTTATTTTTCTTCTCTCGCATAAGTCCTCCTTCCTGGAGGAGACGGTGTGTTAGCTTTCTTCTATGTCTGGAAACCACGTGGCTTGTACGATGATGACCAAATAAGGCCCTAGCTGCAGTTCTCAAACTCTTAAAAACTCTAAAATCCCACTCATGCGTACCTCATGTAAAGGTGGGCCTGCATATGTGAAAAATGTATTCGGTATGTGAAATTGTAGAAACTGCCATGGCTATGTAGAGGGGAAAAGCTTTGGGTGGTTGAATGTACAAAGTAAAGCTAATTGCAACAAGGTTTAGTTTTCCCTCTTAAAGGCACATTTTGCCTCTATTACTGGTAGAGCAGCTTTCGCATCATAGATTAGTATGAAGTTGGTGATAATAACCCCAGTTTCACTTCCCAGAGGCTTGTTCCTCTCAAAATATTACTCTATGCCTCCTGTTAAGACAGTGGCTGTCCAAGGAGTGAGGTGGTGCGAAACTTGAGTGTTAGTAGGCAAAAAACGTGTTGAAACGCTCGAATGAATGGTAGGTTTAGCTTACACATCCATTTCCAGACTGTGCATGGGTAGGAAAATTGAAAGAAGAGATGCTAACTGAACTTAAGAGGTGAATTGTGAGTATTGAATTTGTATGAGAAGATGGCAGCTGGCTGGATTAAATGGATAGTAACATATGGTAGGTTTTGAGCCAGGAATCAAAGTAGAATTGAAAAGCAATAATCTCTGTGGGAATAGACAAAAGCAAGGGTGTTTTGTCTTTTGTAGCTTGGAGAGATGGCCTGGGCCGAGTCACGTGGCTACTGAAAAGTAGTTGTATGCAAAAACTGGTAGGAATATTTGTAAGCAGCAGTTGAGCTAAAAAAAATATCATTTAGGATCCTGTTACCTCCTTAAACTTCATGTGCATTGAATAGTTCCTTATTCCCATCCATCTTTAAGACCAAGGAAATAAACTATTCTGAAAATTATCCTCTAACGGCAGACTCTAGACCACTTAAATATCACTCCTTTTCATTATCGTTTGAAAATGCAAAGGTGACTTTTTTTTTTTTCCCCCCTTAAACATAATTTCTTTATGTAGGTTAATAGTAAGAGCTAGGCACTGGATTTCTAACGAGGTGGTGGTGCAACTACTAATCTGAAAACCATAAGAATTAGGTGCATGTTTTTGTAAGGCAACTCACACAATACTTTTTCATGCAAATTCAATTTACCTCTTTTTTTCGACAGTTCAAAATCTGCAGATGATCTGTCCACTGCAATTCTGAAGCAAAAGAACCGGCCTAATAGACTAATTGTTGATGAAGCGATCAATGAGGACAACAGTGTGGTGTCGCTGTCCCAGGTAACTGTAGCTGTATTCTCTAGTAATTGTGTTGTGTGAGACACTCGTCTAGATTTTAGATTTTGCTTTGTTAGTCTCAGGTGACCTTCGACCATGTGTATAACTGATTATAATTTCGTGGAATTAAAGGTATAATCCGTTTCGAGAATCGCTTCAGATGGCTATGGTTGGATACAATTCAGAAAGGTGAAGTAAGTGGTACAGACTAATAAGAAAAGGCAAGCCTCTAGCTCTGATTTCAGTGAATGTGTTTTCTGCTGGTACTGCTTTTACTGTTCTGTGCACCTGCATATGTCCCTTTTTTCGAATATGAGATAGGCAAATCTCACTAATATTTTTTTCTTTCCTTCTAAATGCTTCGAAGTCCTGAAACTTCCAAGCATACATAGCCGGGCTTTTTATTGTAAATGTTCTTTAAATAGGAACGGTTCGGTTCTGTATATCAAAATTTGTGCAGCAGAAATAGCTTTTGATACCATAACCAACTCTCTGTATGAGCCCCCCTCTCTTGCAGTTTTGGAACAGTGCGTTGTTTAATAAGATCTTATAGCAACCTTTCCAGGCGCCTAGTTACTTCTGCGTGTGAAGTTGAATGCTGCTTCTCAATACTAGCAACTCGTTGTTAAGCTGCCAGCATGTTTCCTGAAAATGTGAAGCTTAACACAGATGATCAGGACAGTAAGGACGCACATAATCACATTTTTAAGCTGCATGGGGTAACTTTACACAGCAGTGACCCTTGATATCTCCAGCTTATTCAGTTGGCTTTCAACAAAAATACCTTTAATAAGATAATCATGCTTTCTAAATGTCCACTGGTCTAGAATCTATTATTCGTTTTTAGCAGGTACTTTTGTTTTTGATTTTTTTTAAAAACATCTGTAAAATTAGAGGACTCATGCTGTTCAGCTTCTCTGTGCGTGCCGCTTTCCCACTGAAAGTTGTATCGGCTCAGCAGCCAGTCTAATCTCTTACTCTTTTCAGATAAGTTTCGAAGTCTTTCATTACATTTTGGTGAATTTCCTTCATGGCTGTAAATCTAATTGGAGCATTTTTAAACTTTCTGTAATTCCCGTCCCAGTGATAGCAATGGCGCTTTGTCTAGTGATATTTATGTAACTGATTTTTTTTTTCCACTGGATTTGAAAAGGGGGAATTTGGAGGTTTGCCCCTGTTATGCTATATATTTGAAAGAACGTTTGGTTTTTGTGTTTCTCGTGTGCTACAGCTGCTTCTCTTTCCGGTGCTGTTTAAGCTGTGGCATTTCTGCAGGTGGATATGTTGAAGAGCCCTCCTTTATTCTTTCTTCCTGAGGTTTGCTTATGTCCCAGTGTGATCTTTCCCTGCTACGCAGCCATCTTTCCAATCCCAGAACTCCTTTGTGGCTGTGAAAAAAGAGGCTTTATCATATACTCTTTCAGTTTTGTAGGGTATAGCTGCATATATTTAACATTTAGTTCCCATATTCATCTTTTGCTTCAGAGAATTACGCTCTGTTGCACTGACGTTGTGGACTTATATGTTGTTTTTTCTCCTTAAGTTGTAATGCTGTGCGTGCCATTTGCAGAATAGTGTCTCTGTCTTTGTCGTACAACAGCTTCACGACCACAGTTTTTGTGGAGTCTCCATAGATGGGAGACTTGTCGGGAAAACCCCTGTAGAGTTACTTCTATTTTCAACCAGATTTCTAGGTAGGATAATAAATCATTGCCTTATAAACTCTCGGGTGCTACTGCGTCTGGATCGTTCTTTTGCTTATCAGCCCTATACTCTAGAAAGTGCACACTTTCAGCTGGGCCTGTCACTTGTTTTTATAGATCGAATGTTGCTTTATGCAGTTTGTTCAAAGCCGTTTCTGCATACTCCGCTGAGTCCAATATTCAGTTTTTATGGATGAGTAGACAAATACAGCTCCTGTTTTGGGCTCTTGGATTTTAATTGATCATTTTGTGTTGAGTGGTCTCGGGCTGCTGTGCTGTTGGTCCCTGTGGGGTATCTTACACTGGCAGTTCTGGTTGGGGGTTGTAGCTTGGGCCACATTTTGTTCCAAAATAGAAGTATTGCATGATTTTCTCATCCTCACTGCAGTTTAGTCTTTCTTCACCATTTGTCCCTTTTAATTGGTTAACTTGAATTTATTTTTTTGGGAGCTGGCGTTCACGTTCACATACTTCGATGTTGTGACTGTGGTTTATACAGTTGTAAAATCCCTTTGAGTGCTTGTCCTGCTCCACTATTCTTTCATCTGGTTTATCCTGATATTTTCCAGTGCTTTATATGGCTGCATTTTGTCTTTTGCTAACTTTATTCATATATTTGATAATTCCTGCTCCCTTTGACTCATGGTCTCCCCGCCCTCCGCCACCACACCCATCAAGGTGATGGGTGGGAGTCTGCTTTTCTACTAACAGTTTCCTTGTTTAATTTAATTACAACACTTGCACCATCTCCTATGGCTTTACCAAGGGTGGAAGAGCAGTGTCTCCAATATGTTGCCTGGTCTGTGTGCCCTTTGACCCTGGCTTCCTATATCATCATAGGTAGACCATCTTGGGGTTATGGGCCCTCAGACTGCCGCAACCTGTTTGGGGCCTTTCCTTGTGGTGTCTCCTTTGGTGGCCGGCAGTGAGACAGTTGCTGCTGCATTGGTGGCACATCATTAATCCTGGGCTGTTTCTCTAACACTTCACCGTTCTGGGATCACACCTGGGTCGTTGATCAGGTAACGATCCTAAATGTCTTTTGCACCCCAAACTCAGCACTCTGACGACTTGTTTTGATGCACTCTCCTCCCCCGCCCCCTCACATCGCCCTAGTGTAAGACCTTCGTTCCTACTGCAAGCCTGACCACTGACTGCGACCTGTATCTGTGCCTCCAAGACAAGCCGTGTTTCATTACTTCAGTGTTCTAAGAATATTTTGCAGAACATTGCAGGGTTTATTTATCTGTTTACTGATAGTGTATCTCTTCCCTTTAGTTTGTGTGGCCTGCCATCTTGTCAGTCAGCTGCAGGGGTGTGGAATTTATTAAAAGATCTACTTGTCCATACAGGTTGCCTCATAAACTTACTTGTACTGAATATAAATCTTCATGTCCCTTTGGACTCCTGTATTGCGGCGACAAATTAGGACAGCAGTCTCATTATATAAGAGCTCTGATAATAGCCTTTTTGATTATGCCAGGGCTAATACCATAGTAGGGCTTGAATACTGGTGATTTCCTTCTTTTTCCACCGGTCCGCAGATCTACATAGTGAGGGTGGAGGAATCAGTAAGCAATATTTCCAGTCTGTGCAAACCTACTAAAGTTTTTTTTTTTTTTTTTTTTTTTTTTTTTTTTTTTTTTTAAGGGTTTTCACCAGCATTCCTCTAATCTTTTCCTATACTGAGAAAGATTGGAAATTTACTCCTGACAAGGGCAGAAGTAAAACTTCTTCTAGGGTTGGTGAAAAAAGTGGTTGGAGGGAAAGCAAATTGGTAAATGCTCAACAGATTTTCACATGAGCACATCTACACATGCATGTTTGCTTCTGCTAAAATACAGTTCACAAATTTTCTAGGAGTATGATTTCCTGATCTACTTCTGTCAATTCTTGTGAATTCATGAAATACGTAAATCTGCTGTAATGCAAAGACATATACCATGGATTCACTTTTGTGACTTTCTTTAAGAATTATGCCCCTAATTAGGTCTGGTGTTAACCAAGACCTTTTTGTTTTTATTGAAATTCTATACCTTTCTCGATCGGTTGGCTTTACTTTGAGTTATACCATGCTGCTTTTTCACAAGGAGCATAATGGCACACAAAGTAGTGCCACGAACTGCTGTTTCAAGGTGTGCTTTATTTATTTTTTAGTCCAAAAAATAATTTTGCTTTTTGACAGTGTTTGTTACAATGGTGAGGGCATGGCACCACCCACAACAATGTTTTACAAAATCCATGTCAAAACAAGACACATTGTCAAAACCAGTAGACTGACAACCAATGTCAGACCTAATGGCTTTCCTAATGTGAATATTTTCATGTTTCCCATAATCTTGTCAAAACAGGTTAGTGATTTTCCATTAAAAAATATTTTTGGGAAACACTAATATGCATCAACACATTATGCTTAATGATGCTTCTAAGAAATGGAACCTAAATTTCACAGCAGTTTAGCAAAACACTTTTATTTCACAGTTGCATTTTATTCTGAAAGGAAATAATTATCAATCTTGCTTTCAAGCATCTACAAATATTTGCATCTAATCAGAGCATTCTGGGAGCATTAAACATAGTTTCATATTCTTACATTTAGCAAAAATATGCACATTTATTGGAACCACTGGCAGGTAGTGCAGTCAAAGCTTACAACATTTATTTAGGGCGCTCACCTTAATAATAAAGGCTTTGCATTAATGAACCATAAATACAAGTTTGAACAGCATTAACATATGGGCATAAATATCATCTTAACTGCAGACCGTCCCCTTGCCTGTAAACTGGCAGCCAAAGGGTTTGTGCTGCAGGGGACTGGGACTACTTGTCCCAAGGACAAAATAAATATGAAAACTTGTCTGACTCCAAATGTTATGCCCTGAGCATCGGGCGTTAGGAATTCCACACCCCTGCAGCTGCATTTGTGGTTCCCACATCCAGGGATAATTTGGTTGTAGTATGGTGAATTTTGATGGAGCGCCACTGCAGGAAGGTGCCTAAATTAGTTTCTGCTATGTGATGTGTGTTGGGTGTTAAATGGACTGGGTTGTTAGAAATTTGTCTACTTGGTGGGAATTCCAAGGGGTATGTGTAATTCCTTTCAGTTCTCAGCCTCTTGGCCACGGCACCCCTTATTAGCTTAGTAACTACAATTCACATAAGCTGTGTAATTATTTTTGGGAGCGATATCAAGTGCATAGAAATTGTTCTTAGAGTAGGAAAGAGCTGTTTGGCTGTTTGGGGTAGTTTGCGCTTAGGCTTGCATAACTTTTTTGTCCATGTAAGGTATCCATGCCAAATTTGAATCCTGTGTTTTTTTTTTTTTTTTGTCCCCCCCCCCCCCCCCCTCGCCTCCCTGTCAACATCTGGGGGATTCCAGTAGTACCCAAGGCTTGTGGATTTCCCTGTAGGGGACTGAGAAATTAGCCAAAATACAGCAAATGTTTTTGGGGGAAAAGTGCTGCAGAAGAAAACATTTGTCCATTTCTGAATTTGTGGCCCATAACAGCATATGAATTAGAGGGCTTTTCTCAAAATGACTTAATCATTACACACTGTCTTACATTTGGAAGGCGCAAATGCAGAGAGAGAGAATTGGCAATAACACTTGTTCTACTATTCTGTGTTCCTTTAAGACTCCCGATTAAAAGTGGTACCTCACTTGTGCAGGTAGGCCTAGTGCCCGCGACAGGAAATGGCCCAAAGCGCAACATGGACGCAGCAAAGTTTTTTTTTTTTATTTTTTTTTTTTTTTTCTCCACCGAATCATGGCCCTTTCCCCCCCCCCCCCCCCCCCCCCCCCCCCCCCCCCCCCCACCACCACCACTGTTGGTAGCTTGAGAGTTTGGACACTAGCTCAGTCGGCACTTAAGGAAACCTAGCCAACCTGTACATTTTTGAAAACTAGACACCTACATGTATGAAGGGTGAGTTGAATTGTATGGCTCACACCACATCTTTTTACCCAGAATCTCTTGCAAACTTCACACATTCACTAAAAAACACATTTTCCTCACATATTTTTTGATGGAAAGTTCTATAATCTGCAGGGAAACTTTGGGGGATCCATGCAAACCACACCTCCCTGGACTCGCCCCCACACCCCCCCGGTGTATAGTTTTCAGAAATGTCCGGGGTTGGTAGGTTTCCCTAGATGGTCGCAGAGTCAGCGACCAAAATCGGAGGTACCTTGCCACCCCCCTTGCAAAAATCATTTTGTGATCGGTAGGGGGCCACCTGCTTTTTTGGTCCCAGGCTGAGAGCCATCCGCACACAAGCACTCCAGTGTCGAACAGCTCATGGCCGTCCGACGCACGCAAATGGTTAAGGCTATTTGCCAGTTGTTAAAAATCTCTGTCCATTGTAGACATTATCTGCATCACGCCACGTCTTGTGTAAACAAGTCAGGCTTTAATTTGAGCGTTTAATTTGGTACAGTGATAGGGTCTTCAATCAAAGCTAATAAACCTTGAGTAATGGTGATGGCAGCAAACATGACAGCAAGTAACCAATAACAAGACCTCGGAATACAAGAGAAGCTGTATTTACATATGAACCAACAATGGTTAAATTTTTTATATTTTTTGCTCTTTTCTACAGGCTAAAATGGATGAATTACAGTTGTTTAGGGGGGATACAGTTCTTCTGAAAGGAAAGAAAAGACGGGAAGCAGTCTGCATTGTCCTTTCTGACGATACCTGTTCAGATGAGAAGATCCGCATGAATAGGGTTGTCCGTAACAATCTACGGGTTCGTCTGGGAGATGTGATCAGGTACTGTATTTGTCCACTGTCAGTTGATTTTCAGTTCGGAATGTCATAGCGGTCTATTGGTAATTTTTAGTGTTGAGTATTTGCACTTGCGTTCTTATGACCTATTAGGCTACATGGTTAATATGATATTTTGGAGGCGTCAGACATTTCTGTGATTTAATTTTAGGTATAACCTATGTTGCAACTGGTCAATATGGTAATGCAGTAGAAAACCATTGAAGAAGTAGGTGTTAAACTAGAAAGGGGTATTGAGTCTTGTTTAACAAAGACTACAAGGCTTATAAATTAGTAATTTTTATCTGTAAAGATCCAGTCCTGGTTCTTTAAAAAGGGGGAGAAAATACAGTTTTCAGCAGTGACCTTATTTGGAATTACTGCAGATTGGACTGGGATTACTGGTGAGTTAGGATTTCAATTAAAGTTTTAATGGAAATTTGAAAATTTAGTGACAATCCCTTGAGTGACAGTTTTGGCAGTATTTGCCCCGATGTGGGCCTAAGTTGGTGGTCCATTATCATTGTTTCAATGTCTAGCCAGATTTATAAATGGTATTTTTGCTCTTGTTAGGGAGACTCTACTTTGTCCCCCACACTTTGTGGTAGTATTTCATTGAAATGGTAGCAGATCACCGCTGTAGATTCTCAGTAGCCTTGACACTATTTCAGATTGAGTTACCCATATCCTGTAGTAGAGCTGGAGGAGTTTGTGCTGGTATAATTGGTAGTTATCAGTCCACTTCAATTTATTTATTTTTGAGTAGATTTATTTGCATTGACTGTAAACTCCCTCCTCTAAATGAGGCCATTCATTTTGGAGATAAATGCTTGTCAAGCTCCTGTAGTCGGGTAACCCCTGTGTTGTCCCCTTCCCGTGGGCTCCATTAAGAGTTTCCGGCTGGGTCAGTGGGCAGAAACAGTTTCTGCCTGGTGGCCCAGCGGGGAAAGGCCTACAAAATTGATAAAGGTGCTGTTGAGAAGTAGAAGATCAGGGTACACAAGAGACGTGCTACACTCATTGTGAGATAGGCCTAAAGATCCTCCATTGCAACGAAACTGCTCACATCTGACCGCAACGGGGAGTTCTAGAGGTGAGTTACACCCAGATGTTTTGGCTAAGGTCTACTTTTATGAAAACAAAGAACAAGTCTTGGTCCACCCTAAAGGCTAAGATATACCATTCCATTAGCATAGTGTCCACCTCACTTAAGACCTCAGTCTGTTGATTTGATGGATGTATAGTTTACTTGTGTTTTTTTTTATTATTTTTTTTTTATTATTGGGTTACTGGAGTTATGGGGGAAGTTACCGGAAAGAGAAACACTCAGCTCACTGAAAATATCTGACACAAGTGCTAATTAACGCTTTTCTGTACTGCATTCACAATGCCATTGAATATTGTGTCCTTTAATGTCACTGGTCTCCATTGCATGACAAAGCGTGGGGCAGTGTTAAACATGCTCTAAAATGCAGGTGCAACATATGTTTATTAGACACAACTTTGCTCTTCAGAAAGGACTTGTTTGAGAGGTTGTTTCTTTTTAAATTTATCATATCTATGTATTTCTTTCATTTTAGCATCCAGCCATGCCCAGATGTGAAGTATGGAAAGCGCATTCATGTACTGCCTATTGATGATACAGTTGAAGGGATCACTGGAAACCTTTTTGAGGTGTATCTTAAACCATACTTCCTTGAAGCCTATAGACCAATTAGAAAAGGTAATGTAAGTACTGAAGAGAGGCTGTTGATAATCCAGATTTTCGTTGGCGCTTTAATTTTTCTCTCCCATGCTTAAAAATGTAATTGTAATTTGTAATGTTGCTGAAACTCTGTAAATGTCAGTTCCTAGTGCTTTGGTAGTCCTAAGAGAATACTCCCCACCCTACCAATAGTTACAAGTATTCTTACTGCACGGAGAATAATCCAAATCTAAAAGCTTCCCAAAAATGTGGACTCTCTAACAGTCTGTTAAAGGTGCTGCTGCAAAGATGAACCTAAGCGCCTTTTGTGCTTGTGCATTTCTCACACAGTTTCCGAAAAATGTACGTTTAAGATATTTCATGACATGTTGCTGATAGGGACAGAGAAACTATGTTTGACCTAGTAAACATAAGATGGCAGCATTGACAGTTACACTTGCCCAAATGAGATCTGTACCATTTACCCCACTTTGCTCATACTTTCCCCAACGAGTCAAAAATATTTTTCATGTTTTATTGGTTTAACAAATTGTGTCAATGGAACTGCATTTGATTTTGGATGTCCAAATCTACATTGGTGCACATGCCTGTTCTTGAGATGCACTACTTGTTATCCATTCAGGAACTGAATTCTGCTGTCTCTACTTTAAGAAAAGCCTTAGACTGCAGGGCTTTAGACCTCACAAAAAAAAAAAAAAAGCGAACGACCATATATTCTTTTAAAGAGCAGATTCAAGATTTCACCCAAAAATATACCTAGCCAATGAGGACACTGATCCAGTTTTACACACTAATAGCTTCTTGCTTTAGTCAGTAGCCCAGATGAATCATAGCCCCTATGATTTGAATGTAGTTGCATACCTGGCCAGTTTCCAGTCTCAGAGCTTGACCTGTGGAGCTACTTTAGCAGATACTGTTTCTGGCTCTTATACCTCATGTCTGCTGAGAATCGTGTCAGTTGTGTGACATTCCATTCTGTAGAAGAGTATTGCTGGAATTTATGTTTTGAGGGTGGCTATAAAACGTTTCTCAAGGTGGTGTAGTATAGTGTTCAGGCCAGCTGCAAAGGAAGTTAATTTGACAGCTTGAATGCAATTGGCAGTACCAATTCTAGAAGAGAAGCACCACAGACAGATGAAACTATTGACTTTCCCTAATTTCCATTTAAATATCAACTTTCTTGATTCCAAGAAAAGACAGTTATCTTATTCATGGTGGCATTTATTTGCAGGGGTTCTTAGTAGTCTAATAGAGCCAGTGCGCTTTTCTGAAGGCCTATCATGGTTGGTCAAAGATAATGACCGTGTCAAAATAGGCGTGATTATCTAACAGCAGTCTGCCTGTCACTGGGGGACATTTCTAACAGAATATTGCAGGTAGATTATAGCTATAGGGGTTTTGGTCGTGGGGAGGTGTAAATGGATTTTTCCTTTAATCTGTCAGGAACCTCATATCTGCCTTTTTGGGCCTGACTTCAATTATCAGGGTGTAGCGCAGCTAATATCCTCAATACCCTGACTGTTTAGTGCAATCAGTTTGTCCCGCGACCTCTGCCTATCCTATTTTATCAGAGGTGGTTAAAAAATAAAAAAACTGGGACTGCAATGGTGGTTTTCTACATAATTATCCGAGATTGCTCTAGTCTAGCCTAGTTACATTATATAAACAAGAAAACTACGCTCGCGTGCAGTGGAGCTTAAAGTTGTTGAAACTCATCCAAGCCCGTACTGTATAGTAGCCCCAGATACAGTGATCCATTGTGAAGGGGAGCCTATCAAATGAGAGGTAAGCCAACATCTAGCATAGATGCTGTGATCTCACAGATCTAAAACCACTTCCTAAAACCAGCTTGAATACCAAAAATGCTCCAAGCATAGAATTTGACGTAGGTCTACTCCGATGTTACAATTCTAGAACCACGTTAGTGGAAACCTTTTCAGTACCGACTAGGAATGTAATTTGGCAAGAATTTTTAGAGCCATTTTTGGCACCTTTTTGTGTCCCAGCATCAAGATGCTACTCCTTCAGACGTTTATCTGTGTGGAGCATAACGACTCTATAAAAAGATGCCAGATTTGTGTATCGGGTAAACTGTCTTTTTGTGCATGTGTGTTTTTTTTTTTTTTTTTTTTAGTTATGCTAGCTGTTAAAATATCCAGGCCACCAGCTGATGCTGACCCAGGGCAGGTGTGGGATGGGGAGGCCTGGGGGGGGTGTCACACATTTACTATAAGGCGCACTGACTATATCTGCACCATGGGACATCCATTTAAAGGTGACAGACGAGGGCAGGGCACCCTATATAAAGTATGGTGCTTAAGCCCCCTAGGTGTACTTTGTCAGATGGCACCACACAGTTCACCCCAAGAGACCTGACATTGTCCGTAAGATCGCTGCTGAATTCGTACACTCACTCACTATTACCTCTCTGCTCCAGATGGAACTTGTGGGTCCCACACAGTGAGATTCTTTGTAGTCATGTGAATTACTGACGTGCTAGAATGGGGGTAGGGAGGTCACAGAAGAGCAACATATACGCCTCTCCCGCTCTGTCAAAAAAGGTGCTGAGGTTGGGACAGCCTAGAGGCTGCAACTGGACGATTTTAATGAACATGTCGACTCGGACACTGATTCAGACCAGGGAGTATGTGAGACATGAATGTATACAGATTTTTTGCTGAATAAAGGCGCTATGGTTACCAAGAGTAGACTTGCGGAATGTGCTGTCTGTGTTAACTTGTATCTTCAGGAATACTGGATGTGTAGAGTGGCAACTGCACTTGGCGATATGCAGTGAATGTTACATTTATTTGTCGCAATAAAGGCACAACTAAAGGTTTAAAAACAACAACAAAAAAGTTCTTTGTAATGTATGCCGTCGCTGGGCCCTATGGTGTTGCTGCTGAGCTGTGCTATATAAACAGTTATTGGGTCCTCTGTTAAAGACAATAATACAGTTCTGCCAAATTCTGTATAGTCACTAATTAAAATCAGTTGTCACCTTCCAGTACTATACAGACTTATTATTCTGGGAGGTTTGTCTACCATGGTTTTACTGTTTGGTGATTCAAGAATGTTCTGTCCTTACAGTGCCTCTGAACCCTAGAAGCATCCACCTCTCACTCCTGTTGAAGGCTTGTATATATCAGGTTACTTTTAGCTCATCCGCGACGTGTCTGTTTTGGCTAGGGACGCATTCAATTTTTCTTGGTCAAATTGAGAATTTTATTATACTTTGTTCATATTGCACACTTTTCAACTCTGTTCCATTGGGGGGGGGGGGCCCTTGTTGGAACCTACCTTACTTGTTTGATACATTTGCTGTTTCTCCCTGATATGAGGTATTAACCCAACGATTCATATGTTCGATAAATTGGTTTCAATTTGGAAATAAATTGAGCATCTTTTTGTCTTTTCATATATTGTAGCTGCTTCTTAAGTGAACTAAAGGCTTACCACAATACATTAAAAATCCATAAGAATCATCTCTTGGTGGGTTAAATGAGTCACCTTGAATGTTTCTTCCTCAATGCACAGGTGATATTTTCTTGGTCCGTGGAGGAATGCGTGCAGTGGAGTTTAAAGTTGTTGAAACCGATCCAAGCCCGTACTGTATAGTGGCCCCAGATACAGTGATCCATTGTGAAGGGGAGCCTATCAAACGAGAGGTAAGCCCGCATCTAGCATAGATGCTGTGAAATCAAAGATGTAAGACCGCTTCTTAAACCAGCTTTGACTTAATAGGAATACCATAGTCCTTGTGCTTCTCAGGGGTTCTTAATTTCTGTGTCATAACTGACCTGCTCTAAACACAAGATTTAGCTATTGTAAGTTTCCTTGTGTATTAGGCTCTTCTCTACTAAAGTTAGGAGTTGCGCGCTCTACCATTTAACTTGGTAACAAAAACAATCATGAGTTTGCTGTTCTCTGCTTGATGGCCCAGAGCTAAATTTACTTTGCTCCCCTTTTCTTGGTCGATGCGAGTTTCTTGGTAGTATGCCTTCATTTTTTTTAGTTTGAGCGAGTAAAGTAAGACCGGAGGCCTCACATG
Organism: Pleurodeles waltl; assembly: GCF_031143425.1. Classification (NCBI taxonomy): domain Eukaryota; kingdom Metazoa; phylum Chordata; class Amphibia; order Caudata; family Salamandridae; genus Pleurodeles; species Pleurodeles waltl. The sequence continues at coordinate 60,483,198 of NC_090436.1, forward strand.
TGATATGGGCCTCTTTGGCAATTGATACATCATGCAAAGACTCTTCAGGTGAGTCAAAGACAAAAAATTAAAACTTGAGATGTTATAAGTATAGATGTTATATACATAGCAGACCTCTATCACCATGCACTTTCTGGAGATAACAAAATAAAGATGGATAGTAGTTTTTTTGCATTGTGAATCTTTTCTGCATTGTCTTGCCATCAAGTGGCTGGGTCTAGAATTGTCTTTCCTCCTTGTCCCCTTGTGACATCAGACGTATGTCCCAGAAGTTCCCATGTGTGGTTCCCATTTTCATATTCTTTATTCTGCTTTTGGGTTTTGAAGCGCTATATAAAGCAACAGGTCACACACAGTTCAGTGAAGTGAAAGACATGGCTGAAGGAAAAATCTGGATGAGTGAAGACACCAAGATCAACTGTGGTCATTGAGGGCAAGCAAAACTACCAAAAGCCTGAAAGGGCTGTTTTTTTAATGTGGCACTTCAATCACATGTTTTGGATTATGAACGATAGGAAGGGGATTGGTGTCTATGGGAGATAAGGGCAAACACCACCTTTTAGGTTTTGCCTGAAATTCCACCGCAAACTTTCACTGAAGGACAGTCACAAAGTCTGTAATCTCCGCCTGTCCATCAATCGTAATGGCGAAGGTTGTGAGGTATGTGGAGAATTTCTACCCACGGCTCTTCAGGTGAGCCTTCTCTCCAGGACATGGAGCGGTCAATTGACTATGAACAACTTGGGGGAAAGAGTCAAACATTGAGGAGAGTGTTGCTTACCTTGAAAGGATTTGCTGAGGAAGGAGTTGAAGGACTCTGAGCGATAAAGGGCATTTTTTTTGCAACGCCACAAGATTGCTTCGGGGCTTAAGTGAAATCCTCAGACTGTCCTCCAAGACATCCTTGACAATAAAGCAACTATTAGTTCGAGGGAAGTCGAAACGCAAAAAGCCCCACCGATCCAATCACAAGGACACGGTCTGTGATAAACCCTCAGACCCTGGCTTGACTCAGAAAGGGTATTGGTACTGTGGGGAAGTGTTTTGCTTTCACTAATTACCGAGCTGACAAGAATTTCTGGAATGCTCTTCTCAGTTCAAAGAAGACATTTGTTGTTGTTTCACCACGAGTTTCCTAAAAAAGGAGTTTAGTAGATTGAAAGCATGTTTAAAAAAAAAAAAAAGTCACAGCAATGAAGGGAAAATATACCAAAATGATTCTCAACTGCAATGTACTCAGCAAATATATGTAGTTATGATTATGAAAGGCAAAGAATAAAAATTAATCACTGTAGGGCCTGCCAAGCTCTTCATCTTTCTCATGCCAGCAAGAAGATGACCCCGTTCAACTGCGAGAAAGATATCCACCCTCACGGGGCAGATATGTCAGGCATTCGACGTCTAATCCTGACCGAGGTCTTGGAAATTTCACCTCTACTGACCAGGGCACCTTTTTATAGCTTAACCCGAGAAGGGCTTTCTGGAAAAAACCCTCCCATAAAAAATAAATATTCAAACATGCTTGCTAATGTAGGTCAGAGCTGAAAGAAACGGGTTATGGGTTGAAACTGGCAAGTCTCCCCAATTGTCTCTCAAGGCCAAAACCGTTCCCTGCTTGCACAAAAAAAAAAAACAAATCAGTCTGGTACATTCTTATTGTGCTGACTGACTAACTGTTCGGTGATAATATGTACTAGTTCTTCGGTGAGAAAGAATACGAAAATAAGCACAGTTTATAATGTGGAAAAACACGGACGGTTTTAACATAGCAGTGTCTAATGCTACGATAAAGTCAATAGGCAGCTAAACTGAATACAAAATGTAATCTGCAACTGGTGAACTCTAGACAGCTAATCCAGGTGCAAAGTGTTGCAACACAGTCAGTGGTCAAGAACACATTTAACAACAGGAAGGAAAAGGAAAACACCGAAGAGAAGGACTCTGTGCTAGGTGCTTGACATCTAGCAACAAAAAGTTCACTAATAGCAAAGATCGCAGTACTGCTCCACAGGGACGAGGAGTTCCACAACTCTTGCAAGGCCTTAAAAATTCTATCAAGGCCAGAGTAGACTAAATGACTAGAGAGGGAGCACAGAAATGACAGCCTCCTGCAGAATGTAAATTGCAAAGATAGGAACAACAACTCTTGTACCAGAAGGAAGGGGAGCAGCAATATAAGCCTGACCTTTTACAAAACTCAACAGAACTGGTCTGGCACCAAATTGACACCAACCCATTAGAAGTCACTCGTCCTACTCCGAGTCTTTACCCCCCCATATGACGCTGACCTGTACAATGCTATCATTAGAGAACAGCCGACATCTACTTACGGTACACCTACAGGAGGAACAAACCAATTCATGTTTTCGGCTTGAAACCCTCTTCCCTCTACGAAAGAACCCATACTTGCCTATGCCAGCAAGGTTCTTAGATCAGGGGATGAAAGCTTTTAAGGAGATGGTCTCTTCAAAAGCTCTTACACCTAGAGTGGTGACAAAATATTAACAGTCCTCACAGGATCCTGCATACATAAAGAACTCCTCAGCAGACTCTAATGTCCACAGCAAAAAAGCAGTCCAGTCCTCTGGTCTGGTGAGGAAAGTAAAACTGAAAAGTTGGTTGGAAGTAGGCCGGGGTGGAGTTCGCGTAGTGACTAAAAAACTCTGCCATGATACGCAGCGTTCATCAAGCAGCGGAGTGAGTTGGGTTGCGCAGTTTGTGCTGATTTTTAGCACCGGGTGTTTGTCCAGCACTGTAAAATCAGCGCGAACTGCGCCATGCACAGTGCAAGAGGGTGCTGCTTCTGCCGCTCAAGTAGAGGGTGGTGTGATTGAGTGAGGGAGGGTGAATGTGTGACTAAGGAGGAGAGGGGGAAAGCAAGAGAGGGGGTACAGAAAATGTATCAAGTGAGAGTGGTGTGTGAGAAAGATGGTGAGAGAAGAGAGCAGAAAAATAGAAAGGAAGAGTGACACAGGTGTGTGGGTAAAAGAACCCAAACCAGACTAGTAGGGTGAGGGTCAGGGACACGAGGGAGCAGCAGCATCTGTTAATGTCACAAAACCTCAGAGTTCAACGTTGTCCTCTGGTTTGCCGACAAAGCTTCACCCTGACATATTTCCCCTTCTTGTTCGTCCTAGTTGGAGCTGATTGAACTGTCAAAGGGGGTGGGAGGTTGGAGCTACCAGAGAGACAAATGTGAAACCAACTCAAAGTGCACAGCCCTTCCCTCTCCACACAGACCCCTGGCATACTCCTTACTCCATGCCCTGAGAGCACACCTCATCCTCCACATCCGCCCTGACCCATCCCCACAAACAGGCACCAAAATGCTAAGGCGGTGACTCTCGCAAGTGGAAGCTGAAGCAAGAAACAGTGAAAGGTCTTTTAGGAGTGGGGCAGACCAGAAATTGTCTTCTTAGCAACTGTAAGAAGTTGGCTCTGTGCACACTATTTCTTACTTTGAAATAGTATATATAGAGTCCAAGGGTTCCCCTTAGAGGTAAGATAGTGGCAAAAATAGATGATTCTAATGCTGTATTTTGTGGTAGTGTGGTCCAGCAGTAGGCTTATCAGAGGGTAGTGATAAGCATTTGTTGTACACACACAGGCAATAAATGAGGAACACACACTCAGACTTACTCCAGGCCAATAGGTTTTTATATTGAAAAATATATTTTCTTAGTGTATTTTAAGGACCACAGTTTCAAGATTTACAGTTAATACTTTAAATGTATGGTACTTCACTTAAATACTTGAGGAACTTTGAATAAAAGCAATATCACATAGTCTTTGTAAAAATGGCAATAAGCTATTTTCAAAGTGGAGACTTAGTGCAAAAATCAACAGTTCCTGGGGGAGGTAAGTAAAGGTTAGGTTTGTAGGTAAGTAAAACACTTACAAGTCTCAAAGTTGGGGCAAAGATAGCCCACCGTTGAGGGTTCAAGTCAACCCCAAAGTTACCACACCAGCAGCTCGGGCCGGTCAAGTGCAGAGGTCAAAGAGGTGCCCAAAACACATAGGCTTCAATGGAGAACAGGGGTGCCCCAGTTCCAGTCTGCCAGCAGGTAAGTACCTGCGTCCTCGGGGGCAGACCAGGGGGTTTTTGTAGGGCATCGGGGGGAGACACAAGAAAGCACAGAAAGTACACCCTCAGCGGCACAGGGGCGGCCGGGTGCAGTGTGCAAACAGGCATTGGGTTTTAGATAGGAAGTAATGGCGGGACCCAGGGGTCACTTCAATGATGCAGGCAGGCATGGGGGACTCCTTGGGGCAGCCACCACCTGGGCTAGGCAGAGGGTCGCCTGGGGGTCGCTCCTGCACTGGAGTTCGGTTCCTTCAGGTCCTGGGGGCTGCGGGTGCAGTGTTGGTTCCAGGCGTCAGGTCCCTTGTTACAGGCAGTTGCAGTCAGGGGGAGCCTCTGGATTCTCTCTGCAGGCGTCGCTGTGGGGGCTCAGGGCGGTCGTCTCTGGTTACTCACAGGCTCGCAGTCGCCGGGGAGTCCTCCCTGAGGTGTTGGTTTTCTGCAGGTCGAGCCGGGGGTGTCTGGTGCAGAGTGGAAAGTCTCACGCTTCCGGCGGAAAACTTGAAGTCTTTAAAGTTGCTTCTTTGTTGCAAAGAAGTTGCAGGTTTTTTAACACAGCCGCTGTTCTCTGGATTTTCTTGGTCCTTGGGTGCAGGGCAGTCCTCTGAGGCTTCAGAGATCGCTGGTTCCTGTTAAATGCGTAGCTGTTGCAGTTTTCTTCAAAGTTGGGAGACGGGCCGGTAGGGCTGGGGCCAAAGCAGTTGCCGTCTCCGTCTTTTCTGCAGGGCTTCAGGTCAGCAGTCCTCCTTCTTGTTAAGGTTTCAGGAATCTAGTTTCCTAGGTTCTGGGGTGTCCCTAAATACTGAATTTAGAGGTGTTTTTAGGTCTGGGAGGGCAGTAGCCAATGGCTACTGTCCTTGAGGGTGGCTACACCCTCTTTGTGCCTCCTCCCTGTGGGGAGCGGGGCACATCCCTAATCCTATTGGGGGAATCCTCCAAACTCAAGATGGAGGATTTCTCAAGGCGGGGTCACCTCCGCTCAGGACACCTTGGGGGCTGTCCTGACTGGTGGGTGGTGACTCCTTGTTTTTCTCATTATCTCCTCCAGCCTTGCTCCCAAAAGTGGGGGCCGTGGCCAGAGGGGCAGGCATCTCCACTAGCTGGGATGCTCTGGGGCGCTGTAACAAAAGGGGTGAGCCTCTGAGACTCACCGCCAGGTGTTACAGTTCCTGCAGGGGGAGGTGAGAAGCACCTCCACCCAGTACAGGCTTTGACAAAGGCACTCTCCCCATGTGGCCAGCAACATGTCTGGTGTGTGGCAGGCTGGCAGAAACTGGTCAGCCTACACTGAAAGTCTGGTATGTTTTCAGGGGGCATCTCTAAGATGCCCTCTGGGTGTATTTTACAATAAATTGTATACTGGCATCAGTGTGCATTTATTGTGCTGAGAAGTTTGATACCAAACTTCCCAGTTTTCAGTGTAGCCATTATGGTACTGTGGAGTTCGTGTTTGACAAACTCCCAGACCATATACTCTTATGGCTACCCTGCACTCACAATGTCTAAGGTTTTGCTTAGACACTGTAGGGGCATAGTGCTCATGCACATATGCCCTCACCTGTGGTATAGTGCACCCTGCCTGAGGGCTGTAAGGCCTGCTAGAGGGGTGACTTACCTATGCCACAGGCAGTGTGAGGTTGGCATGGCACCCTGAGGGGAGTGCCATGTCGACCTAGTCATTTTCTCCCCACCAGCACACACAAGCTGAGAGGCAGTGTGCATTTGCTGAGTGAGGGGTCCCTAGGGTGGCATAACACATGCTGCAGCCCTTAGAGACCTTCCCTGGCATCAGGGTCATTGGTACCTGTTACAAGAGACTTACCTAGGTGCCAGGGTTTTGCCAATTGTGGAGACAAAAGTACAATTTAGGGAAAGAACACTGGTGCTGGGGCCTGGTTAGCAGGGTCCCAGCACACTTTCAAAACATAACTTAGCATCAGCAAAGGCAAAAAGTCAGAGGGTAACCATGCCGAGGAGGCATTTCCTTACAGCAACATACAAAAATGTGAAAATGCCAAAACTTTGTATCCAGTTGTCTGCACCCCCTATATGTCGATAAGACTTGGCAGGGAAACCTGCTTACACCTTTCCCCTAATCCGACTAATGTTTAAGCAGGTGCAAATTAACTGCCTTTTCACTGATCATGATAGCTCCACAGTAGGCCAGAGAGAGGTGGTTTTCTGACCTGTTGGAGATGACACAAGGCACGATAATAAAAGTATCCCCTTAAATGACCTGTTAACAGTACAGCGGTACAACTGTCGTCCAGATTCAGCCAGCTTTAACTTAGCAGAAGTGTTTCTGAGGACTTAGAATTTGGACACGTGTGTCTTGCACAGAAATGCATGGAAGTTCTGAGCGAGGCTATGAGACCTACAAACACGTGCATGCATTTTTGGTGCCTGCGTATGGTAACGGAGGACACCACGAGTGCTCAGTAGTGCTTTGTCAGAAACTAGCCTATTATGATAGTTATACTTTAGCATTTCTTTTTAACACTGTGGCTGTGTTATTGATTTTAAGACTGTGTTTTACAGTGCATATGTACACAAGTATTTGAGGTCTGTATACTCCTGGTGCAGGGTGGGCTGGCAGTTAACATTTTGAATGTTCTGTTTTAGTTGTTGCATCATTTAGGCTGGGAAAAGGGGCTCTTGTCACATTCTGATAAAATGTCCCACTTTGTGGTTGTGGGAGAGATGACTAAATGGAGGCTCAACTTCGAATTATCCTTGAACCAGATGGCAGTATATTCTACTGCTAGTATAGTGGCTTGGGTGCGTTCTTTCAATAATCCTTGTAGTGGTTGCGTGACGCCTTGTGTGATATTACACTGTTTCTTCTATCTCTTGCTTTCTTTGTTGCCTTGTATGTTTCCTAAGAGAGCGGATGGTTAAAAGGCATAACTGTGTGCATTGAGCTGTTAGCATGTATATGGGTGTCCGTTTCCAAATGAGAGAAAGTAAAGCGAAGGTGCGTTTGCACTTGTTTTGTCTTTCCTCCAGAGGAACACCTTGCTGTTCCCGCCCAGCCCTCCTCCAACCCTTAGGAAGAATAAATCCTCAGACTTTTTCACAGTGGTGAATTATCTGTAATGGCTTTATGGATACTTAGAAACTTGCAGATATGTGGTATTCACTGACATTTACAGGTGCCTCCGTTGTGCAGTTTCCACAAACGTGGCCTCTGGTTCTATTTACTTGTGAATAATTTTATGTGCGGTAACAGTTATGAGTTCATAGTCAGGTTTTGCGAATAATCAGTTACCTTTCTGCTCTTAAATCCTGCACAATATCAGCTAGGTGTCTTGTCGTCTTTCGGCTAGGATGTCCTGCTGGCGCACGAGGCTGTGCTGGCCATGGGAGTCTATGTAAAGGCTGAACAAGGGTTCTGTGTATGGCTGGCATTGGTTACATTGATCTCTAATGTGCTAATGGAGGGTTTGTGTATTCAAGCGCCCTGCCAAATTCTTCAGTGCAACCCCAAGCACTTACTTTACTGCGAGTGTCTTATTAAATGTGTTCGTTTTTGCCCGGGGATCTGCTGCATTAGATCTGGAGTGCGCGCCAAGGCCCAGCCTGACCTTAGGGCCTCAGGGCGGGTGTTTCTGCGCTCTGTGCTTTGCAGCGTTATCGCGACGCTCTTGCGGTATCCGGTGCCACTGAGGTTTGTCTGCTTCCTTCTTACAGGATGAAGAGGAGTCCCTGAACGAAGTGGGTTACGATGATATTGGTGGCTGTCGGAAGCAGTTGGCGCAGATTAAGGAGATGGTGGAGCTCCCGCTCAGGCACCCGGCGCTCTTCAAGGCTATAGGCGTGAAGGTAACATACACGGATGCTTTAACAGGCCCTCTGATGTTAGAATCCACTCAGTTTATCCATTTGTGTTCTGCCTTCTAGAAATCTGAACAACCTTGGCATAACTAGTTAAGTTTGATGTCCTAAAAAATGCCACTCCTGCAGTCGAAAAAAAAAAAGATTAGAAAGGGAGTTAAAGTCTAAATTCTGTACGTAACGCCAGCTTACCAAGTCTTTTCCTCGGAGTATCTTGTCTGAGTATACTCTATGTAGTGTGTTTTGACAGACCATCATTTATCACTAAAAGTAAAAAAAAAAAAAAAAAAAAAATATACTCTTGTCAGTATAACTCTCTTGGAACTTTGCTGCATTTAAGTGTCTCTTTCGCCCTCAGCCTCCACGTGGTATCCTACTGTATGGACCCCCTGGTACTGGAAAGACCCTTATAGCCCGGGCAGTTGCAAATGAAACTGGAGCTTTCTTCTTCCTGATCAATGGTAAAATCTGCTTTTTATTCTTCTCCCGTTGTGTTCATGGCTCATAAAGGTCATTTTGTTAGTGTACTAGTCCTCGTGATTTTTTTTTTTTTTAACAGTAACTACAAATGATGAAATGACTTCAAATCACATGAAGCAGCCTACCTGATTAACATTTTTCAATTTTCTTGTACTTTCCATGTTCTGCTGAGAGCGTCTCATACTATATTTCAGTCCAAAGTTTGGAAGAGAATCCCGGTCTAATAAGGCTGTAATTATTTCCTAGGACTCTTCACATCTTATTCTTCTCAAAAGATGGAATTCTTCATGCCTGGGCTGCAGTACAAACTACTCTACTTCTTGGGTGTTCTTCTACTATGAACTTTTTTGTCCTGTAAATCTGCATCAAATTTGAGACCTACATCCAGTACATATCTCAGATTTGCTGATGATCTGATCTTTCAGCGCTAACTTGGCCCTATGTACACTGTTGGTGCTCTGGCATCTTGTGCACACCATCTCAGTGTTGTGCTTCCACATTACCGCATACCCCCATCAGTGAGTTCCAGGAAGGAGAGGTTTGTAATTGGACAGAGCCTTTCTCCATGGTAGCCTTACAAAATCCCATGCTTAGTTGAAGGCAGCCCCTATTTAAGAACTTTATAAAGATGCTCATACAACTTGGGGAAAGAAGCGCATGTTAAGTCCAAATGAGGACTTTCATCTGGAGCTGCATTCCAAATGTCTGAATCCACCCTCTCGAGGCACTACAAATAAAATTACTTAGTGAAGTGCTGCAAATTAAAAAAAAAATTTAAACTGGTTTTGCTGTTGCAAAGCCTGCACTATGACATGCTAACAGGCTTTGAGTGTCAAATCAAAAGTCCCTTTGCACTAACTACTTTGCGACCCATTCCAAATGACAAAGGTGAAGAGCACGTAAGGGGCGCTCCCTCCTATTATCACATTAGCAAGGCGCAGATAGCAGACTCCTTCCATGTCGTGAGTACAAATGACAGCCAGTGCCACATTAGGTAGTGTTGTAGAGCGTGTAGACTAGAGGAAGAGACCGTCATACCAAGCACCCAGAATATTCTTTGTTATTTAGATTCACTTGCCTATTAGTTTTTGACTCCATCATTTTGCGTCCTTGGAGGCGGCTTTTATGATGGTGCTTAATAGAATAGCAAGGTTTTCGCAGCCTTTTGTTGCTATGCAGCAGTTTTTATTTGTAAGGTTTCTTCATTCTTCTGTGGTGTGTTTTTTTTTTTTATTTTTTTTTTTTATTTTTTAAATGTGGTTAAATCAAGACTAACTGCTCACCCTCTTCTGGCTGCCATTATGCATTTCTGTTAAACTGCAGAATTACTTTAAATTTACTGTAGTTCTTTGATAGTCTTATTTCTGAACACCACCACTCATACATATTGGTTGTCCAGCCATCTTCTGTTATTTCAGCTTATATAAGCCTCGTCCTAGAAGATGTTGGTGACATTTCATGCAAACACAAGATTGAAAGGAAAGATGTTTAATGTTTCTCATCAGATACACCTGAGGAAGTTGAGGCTACATTAGTGCTTAATGTGTTAAGTGGTACTTGTGTTCTGTTGGTACCCAGACTAGGGAAGCTCCGAATGAAAATCGGGAGGATTGAATACCACCTTGTGTTCAGAAATACCTTGAAAACCTCCAAGTTCTGCTAGGTGAAAGTCTACACCGTTAGCTCCTTGAAGTTTTGTTTTTATCTCTTACTGCCAAATAGCCACTTGTGGTACAGCCTGTGCATTAGAAGTATGTTTAAGTCATTTTTTTGTTTCACTATAAAATGTTTAACATTAATTGTGTTTTTGTAAATATTTCTGCTATATAGAGGGTAAAAAATTATAATTAAATGAATGCAATAACTTTGTTTCGCAGGTCCTGAAATCATGAGCAAACTGGCTGGGGAATCTGAGAGTAATCTGCGTAAGGCCTTTGAAGAGGCAGAAAAAAATGCTCCTGCCATCATATTCATTGATGAGCTTGATGCCATTGCTCCGAAGAGAGAGAAGGTTAGTGACTAACCCAGACATTCTCTGGAAAACTCTAAATGGATGAACATTATTTCACCTGAGCCCTTGATGCACCTTATACTTTTTGTTTGCATGTCTCTCCTGCATTTCGCCCATTCTTTGTGTTTTTTGTTTGCTATGTTGCATAATTCTCTATGGTACGTATCCAAGCACTGCTAATGGTGAAAGTAGTGATAATTTGTTCTCTTGAACAAAAAAGTGATAGCCCCTTCCCCAGTTGTGAAAAATAGAATTTATTTGGTTTGGTGAAAACATTTTGCTTTGCCCTCTTATGTGCAGCAACTTGTTCTTCTGTTTTGTGGGCTACTATTTTAACAGTGAATAAGATATACCTTTACATACTCTATCAATACCGGGCTAGCGAGAGAACAAAAAAGTGTTATTGGTTTATCTCTTTCGGTTTTCAAAATAAATCTTCGTTTTTGTTCTTTATATTAAACACTTTGCACAGCCAAGGTATAAAGAGATTGTCTTAATAGACAAAAAATGGCTTGCAGGAAAAAAATTATTAATTTTATTAAGTAGATCATGTGGTCCTTAGAAGCATTATCTAACATTTTAGCATAGATCACTAGACATATTTTCTGGTTATCCAGGTCTGTTAAAAAGAATAGGATGTCATAGCTTCACCAAAGTCGTGAAGAGGACAATTGCTGCAGCACCACGCGTCTTCTAGAGTAAGAGCTACTCTTGCCTTTTTAGTGTAACCTGATCTGGCAATCTTGAAACATCTGTTTGCATTCCTACGTGACATCCACACCTTGTGCTCCACAGTGAAGTTCTAAACCTTAAGGAGATTGAATGTGCTGAGCTACTTGGTGTTTCATCCATCATATGCAGCATCCGTTTTTGGGGTTTATGATTCATCTGGACCAGAAACGTTGTCCTTAGGATGACCACCTGGCATGGGTGTAATTTCAGGACAGTGAGTGTAAAAATTCAGGACAAAGGGTCAAAATTCGGGACAAAAGGTATGTTTTACAGACTTATCGGAGTCGGGCACACAATAGTATACCAAGTGAGCAAATAGACAACCAACACCTCAAATAGACTTATTTGCAACAAAGGAGAACGCAAAATGCCAAAACTTCGCATCCAGATACCCACACAGGCAGTCTCAAGGCAATGCCCTATGGATGAACTGGTCAGGGATATTTGCGTACGCTTTTCCCCCTCTCCCTCTCCTTCCATATCTAGTAAACAAATTGAGTCAAAACAAACTCAAACTCATACTGATAGCACCAACATGGGCAAGGCAACCATGGTACACAACACTGCTAGACCTATCAGTAGTACCCCACGTCAAGTTGCCCAACAGGCCAGATCTGTTAACACAACACAAACAACAGATCAGGCATCCAAACCCAGCATCGCTGAATCTAGCAATCTGGCTCCTGAAATCCTAGAATTCGGACACTTAAACCTCACACAAGAATGTATGGATGTCATAAAGCAAGCTAGAAGACCATCCACTAGACACTGCTATGCAAGCAAATGGAAAAGGTTTGTTTGCTACTGCCATCATAATCAAATTCAACCATTACACGCATCTCCAAAAGATGTAGTGGGTTACTTACTACACTTACAAAAATCGAACCGGGCCTTCTCTTCCATTAAAATACACCTAGCAGCAATATCTGCATACCTGCAGATTACCCATTCAACTTCACTATTTAGGTTACCTGTCATTAAAGCGTTTATGGAAGGCCTCAAAAGAATTATACCACCAAGGACACCACCCGTTCCTTCATGGAACCTCAACATCGCCTTAACAAGACTCATGGGTCCACCCTTTGAACATATGCACTCTTGCGAAATACAATTCCTAACCTGGAAAGTTGCATTTCTCATCGCCATCACATCTCTAAGAAGAGTAAGTGAAATTCAGGCGTTTACAATACAAGAACCTTTTATCCAACTACACAAAAATAAAGTAGTCCTAAGGACCAATCCTACATTTTTGCCAAAGGTTATTTCACCGTTCCACCTAAATCAAACGGTAGAGCTACCAGTGTTCTTCCCACAGCCAGATTCCATAGCTGAAAGGGCACTACATACATTAGACGTCAAAAGAGCACTTATGTACTACATCGACAGAACTAAACACATCAGAAAAACTAAACAACTGTTTATTGCATTTCAAAAACCTCACGCAGGAAACCCAATATCGAAACAGGGTATAGCCAGATGGATAGTTAAGTGCATCCAAATCTGCTACCTTAAAGCAAAAAGACAACTGCCCATTACACCAAGGGCACACTCAACCAGAAAGAAAGGCGCTACCATGGCCTTCCTAGGGAATATTCCAATGCACGAAATATGTAAGGCAGCCACATGGTCTATGCCTCACACATTTACCAAGCACTACTGTGTAGACGTGCTATCAGCACAACCAGCCACAGTAGGCCAAGCCGTACTAAGAACCTTATTTCAGACTACTTCCGCTCCTACAGGCTGAGCCACCGCTTTTGGGGAGATAACTGCTTACTAGTCTATGCACAACATGTGTATCTACAGCGACAGATGCCATCGAACTGAAAATGTCACTTACCCAGTGTACATCTGTTCGTGGCATCAGTCGCTGAAGATTCACATGTGCCCACCCACCTCCCCGGGAGCCTGTAGCCGTTTGGAAGTTAGCCTTAACTTTGTACATTTGTAAATATATTAAATCTTAAATAGGTACATACTTATTCACTCCATTGCATGGGCACTATTACTAACAAACAACTCCTACCTCACCCTCTGCGGGGAAAACAATCGAAGATGGAGTTGACGCCCACGCGCAATGGAGACAGAGGAGGAGTCCCTCGGTCCCGTGACTCGAAAGACTTCTTCGAAGAAAAACAACTTGTAACACTCCGACCCAACACCAGATGGCGGGCTATGCACAACATGTGAATCTTCAGCGACTGATGCCACGAACAGATGTACACTGGGTAAGTGACATTTTCATAATGCATTAAGACATCTAGATAATAGTCCATCTTCAGGTTCATTAAGGGAACAAGCATAAAAGTCCACAGAATCAAAAACATAATGCTGACTTAGTTGCTACATAAAAAACACTTGTTACAGCAACTTGAGACAACTAGCTTAAAAGACCATCTTCAGGCTTAATAAGCACACTGACTTGCAATGTCTGCAAAAACTTTCAGCTTGTTATCGCAATAAAATAAGTAAAACAGTGGCAACTATCTGAGAAAGTGACGTAAAGTGCAGGGTCCAGTAAGATGAGACAAAGCTATGAAATGGTCTTGCCTGTGAACAGATACTGCTCAGTGAGTACCGCTGCTTACTAACAGCAGTGCGGTTGCGAATAAGCCATGCAGCATGACAACATTTCATCGTGATAACAATCCATTCTCTCGTATCAGTGTCTAATATACATAAAACAGGGATGAATTGAGTGAATCCAAGGAGCTTCCATGTAGGTACAAACCACTTTGTTGTGAGGACGTGCATAGGTTGGTCAAAAGAAGGCAAAGTGGTCTAAAGTTTCCTCGACTGTGGTGCAGGAAGGACACTTACTGATGCTACAGTATTCCTCACCCTGTTTGGCACAGAAACGGTTCACGGGGAAACAGATATGTAATCCGTGCCTCTCTCGATCTCTAAAGATGGCTGTTGGGTGTGTTAGCACTTCAGGGTTAAACAGGCTATGCATCATGGTCGTGGTTGGGTTTACAGCACAGTCATGGAGTCAAGCAGGAGAGAGGTTTTAAGGGCATTTGAAAATGTCACTCTGGACTGTGCTCACCCGAGATGCCTCAAACCCTGCCTTGAAACACAATGCTGTTTGACCCTATAAAGTACCTTTGACACAGAAGCACTGATCAGTCTTGCAAGGTGATATCTAAAGGGACATCCTCTTGCTTTGCAACCAGCTGACTCTTGACACCAACCATTTGAGGCGGTCCAAAGCATCCCATGGCAGATCTCACGATTCTTTGACATACATTCATAACAACGTGACAGGACGTGAAAAGAACACATTATATCTGCCTTAAGATAGTCCATGAGGAGCACAATTTGAGGAAAATGCACCAGTTAATGTCTTTAAGGGAGTGTTTGTTTCTCACATCGAGACCTTTCCTCACACCCAAAGGGTAAAAATATACACAGAGAACATGTGGTAGCCATATATAATACATTTAGAAACTGAAATGAACTTACTCTCTCCTTCAGTCTCAAACTGCCCCACAGATGTCCCACTGGACTCTAAAATGCCACTTTTGCCTCTTGGCATAACCTCTTCCTGTGACACACTCTCTTTGCAGACCTGCTCATCAGGTACAATCAAAACAAGCACTGGTAGGCACTGAATCCTGAGATTCTCAACCTATACTTCAGGGGTAGGGCACACCAACTCAGGTTTGATTTCCACAGCTGAAAACAAAACGGGCCACAGCTTTCCAGGTTTCATTTGTTAGGCAGTGCACTGAGGATCAACTGGTCAGGGATATGTTCGTACGTTATTCACGTCTTCAACTGATTCTTGTATTGTTGAGTAAAAATGTGCCAAGTGGCTAACTTACCATCCCAATCCAGTCACTAAATCTAGCGAGGTGACTCCTGAATTCTTAGCAGTTATAAAGCCTAATTGACCATTGATATGTATAGCTATCCTTAGGACAGCATAGTCCCACAACATGCATGTGCTATGTATGTAGCAGTGGAAATGTTTCATTAGTGTAAATGAGCCTCTGTACATCCTCTCACTTATTCTCTGATGCACACAGTAAATACCTGTTCGATGGCATCTGTCGCTGTAGATACGCATGTTCTGCAATAGCTCGCCATCTGGTGTTGGGCCGGAGTGTTACAAGTTGTTTTTCTTCGAAGAAGTCTTTCGAGTCACGGGACCGAGTGACTCCTCCTTTTGTCTCCATTGCGCATGGGCGTCGACTCCATCTTCGATTGTTTTTTTTCCGCCATCGGGTTCGGACGTGTTCCTGTCGCTCCGAGTTTCGGAACGGAAAATTAGCTAATTTCGGAAGATTTTCGTCGGTATTGTTGCGTTCGGGATCGGCGTACTTAGATTCCACACCGCATCGAAGATCGAAGAGCTCCGGTGCCCTTCGGGGTAGTTTTTCGATCCCCCGTCGGGGCCTGGTCGGCCCGACCGCGTGCTGAAGAACGCCGATGGAACGGACCCCGTTCCGTTTCTGCCCCAAATGCCACAATAAATACCCCTACACAGACCAACACTTGGTCTGCAACCTGTGCCTGTCACCTGAGCACAGCGAAGACATCTGCGAGGCCTGTCGTGCGTTCCGGTCCCGAAAAACACTCCGAGACCGTCGAGCCAGAAGACTTCAGATGGCGTCCGCACCGACAGCCCAACGGGAGTTCGAGGAACAAGAAGAGGAAGGTACCTTCTCGATCCAAGACTCAGACTCCGAAGGATTCGACGATACACAAACCGTGAGTAAGACGTCGAAAACCACACAGAGAAACATTTACAAGGCCCAGGGGACGCCACTGCCATCCGGCCATGGCTCCACCCATAAATTCGGTGACCGACCGTCGGCACCGAAAAAGGCCCAAACAGTGCCGAGGTCGTCCGACTCCGGTCGAGACACCGGCACGCAGCCTTCTCGGGACCGAGAAAGTGCTGGAGACAAGCCTCGCCACCGAGATGCCGGTGTGGACACGGCTCGACGCCGAGACAGCGGCGCCGAAGCAGATCGACGCCGAGAGGTTTCGGCCCCAAAAAAGAAAAAAGTCACCTCGGAGCCGAAAAAACACGCAGACAGGGTTTCGATGCCGACACAAACTGCAAGCGACCCAGCTTCAGGCTCTTATACAGAAGAGCACTCGCTAACCTCCCAAATGCAAAAGCATAGGTTTGAGGAAGAGCTACAAGCAACTGATGTGGACCATACGCAAAAGCGTATCTTCATACAGCAGGGGACAGGAAAAATAAGCACCCTTCCCCCCATTAGGAGAAAGAGGAGGTTGGAGTTCCAGACTGAACAGACACCACAACCAAAAGTGGTGAAAAGAGTTACCCCACCACCCTCTCCTCCGCCCGTGATTAACGTCTCACCAGCACAAACTCCATCACACTCCCCAGCTCACACCACCATGAGCCAGGGTGACCAAGATCAGGACGCATGGGACCTATACGACGCCCCAGTGTCAGATAACAGTCCGGAGGCATACCCTACGAAGCCATCTCCACCAGAAGACAGCACCGCGTATTCTCAAGTGGTAGCTAGAGCAGCACAATTTCACAACGTAAGCCTCCACTCAGAACAGGTCGAGGATGATTTTTTATTCAACACACTCTCCTCCACCCACAGCTCATACCAAAGCCTGCCTATGCTCCCTGGTATGCTCCGGCACGCAAAAGGCATCTTTAAGGAGCCGGTCAAAAGTAGGGCAATCACACCAAGGGTGGAAAAAAGTATAAGGCGCCTCCTACAGACCCGGTTTTCATCACTACACAGCTGCCACCAGACTCTGTCGTTGTAGGAGCAGCTAGGAAAAGGGCCAACTCTCACACATCTGGAGATGCACCACCCCCAGATAAAGAAAGCCGCAAGTTCGATGCAGCTGGTAAGAGTCGCAGCACAAGCTGCAAACCAGTGGCGCATCGCGAACTCCCAGGCACTACTTGCGCGCTATGACAGAGCCCACTGGGACGAGATGCAACATCTCATTGAACATCTGCCCAAGGACTTACAAAATAGGGCAAAACAAGTGGTTGAGGAGGGACAGACCATTTCCAACAACCAGATCCGCTCCTCCATGGACTCTGCAGATACAGCTGCACGGACAATTAATACATCTGTAACTATCAGAAGGCATGCATGGCTCCGAACGTCTGGATTTAAACCAGAGATTCAACAAGCAGTTCTCAATATGCCTTTTAATGAAAAAGAACTGTTCGGTCCAGAAGTGGACACAGCGATTGAGAAACTCAAAAAAGATACGGACACTGCCAAAGCCATGGGCGCACTCTACTCCCCGCAGAGCAGAGGGAATTACAGCACATTCCGTAAAACGCCCTTTCGAGGGGGGTTTCGGGGTCAGAGCACACAAGCCAGCACCTCACAAGCAACACCGTCCAGTTACCAGGGACAGTATAGAGGAGGTTTTCGGGGACAATATAGAGGAGGGCAATTCCCTAGAAATAGAGGAAGATTTCAGAGCCCCAAAACCCCTACTACTAAACAGTGACTCACATGTCACTCACCCCCTCCACACAACACCAGTGGGGGGAAAGAATAGGTCATTATTACAAAGCATGGGAGGAAATCACTACAGACACTTGGGTTCTAGCAATTATCCAACATGGTTATTGCATAGAATTTCTACAATTCCCTCCAAACATACCACCAAAAGCACAAAATTTAACAACACACCATTCCAATCTCCTGGAGATAGAAGTGCAGGCACTATTGCAAAAGAATGCAATCGAATTAGTGCCAAACACACAAATAAACACAGGAGTTTACTCACTGTACTTTCTGATACCAAAGAAGGACAAAACGCTGAGACCAATCCTAGACCTCAGAGTAGTGAACACTTTCATCAAATCAGACCACTTCCACATGGTCACACTACAAGAAGTATTGCCATTGCTAAAACTACACGACTACATGGCAACTTTAGACCTCAAGGATGCTTATTTCCATATACCAATACACCCATCGCACAGGAAATACCTAAGGTTTGTATTCAAAGGAATACATTACCAATTCAAGGTACTGCCTTTCGGATTAACAACCGCACCAAGAGTCTTTACCAAATGTCTAGCGGTAGTCGCTGCACACATAAGAAGGCAGCAAATACATGTGTTCCCATATTTGGACGACTGGCTAATCAAGGCCCATTCGTTCATAGAGTGCTCAAATCACACAAATCAGATCATACAAACCCTCTTCAAACTCGGGTTCACCGTCAACTTTACAAAATCCAACATTCTGCCGCGCAAGGTACAACAATACCTAGGAGCCATAATAGACACATCAAAGGGAGTAGCCACTCCAAGTCCACAAAGAATTCTAAATTTCAACACCATCATACAACGCATGTATCCAACACAAAAGATACAAGCAAAGATGGTATTACAACTCCTAGGCATGATGTCTTCATGCATAGCCATTGTCCCAAACGCAAGACTGCACAT
The DNA here is from genome assembly GCF_031143425.1 of Pleurodeles waltl. Lineage (NCBI taxonomy): Eukaryota > Metazoa > Chordata > Amphibia > Caudata > Salamandridae > Pleurodeles > Pleurodeles waltl. The sequence goes on from NC_090436.1 coordinate 60,501,765, forward strand.
GAGGCCCTTACAACAATGCCTAGCATCACAGTGGTCTCAAGCACAGGGTCACCTTCTAGATCTGGTGTTAATAGACCGCCAAACTTACCTCTCGCTTCTGTGGTGGAACAACATAAATTTAAACAAGGGGCGGCCTTTCCAAGACCCAGTGCCACAATACGTAATAACAGATGCTTCCATGACAGGGTGGGGAGCACACCTCGATCAACACAGCATACAAGGACAATGGAACGTACATCAAACAAAACTGCATATCAATCACCTAGAACTTCTAGCAGTTTTTCAAGCACTAAAAGCTTTCCAACCAATAATAGTTCACAAATACATTCTCGTCAAAACAGACAACATGACAACAATGTATTATCTAAACAAGCAGGGGGGGACGCACTCCACGCAGTTAAGCCTGCTAGCACAAAAGATTTGGCGTTGGGCAATTCACAACCAAATTCGCATAATAGCACAATTTATACCAGGGATCCAAAATCAACTCGCAGACAATCTCTCTCTCGATCACCAACAGGTCCACGAATGGGAAATTCACCCCCAAATTCTGAACACTTATTTCAAACTCTGGGGAACACCTCAGATAGACTTGTTTGCGACAAGGGAGAACGCAAAATGCCAAAACTTCGCATCCAGATACCCACACGAACAATCCCAAGGCAATGCCCTATGGATGAACTGGTCAGGGATATTTGCTTACGCTTTTCCTCCTCTCCCTCTCCTTCCTTACCTGGTAAACAAACTCAGTCAAAGCAAACTCAAACTCCTATTGATAGCACCAACTTGGGCAAGGCAACCCTGGTACACAACGCTGCTAGACCTATCAGTGGTACCCTGCATCAAATTGCCCAACAGGCCAGATCTGTTGACACAGCACAACCAAAAGATCAGACACCCAGATCCAGCATCGCTGAATCTAGCAATCTGGCTCCTGAAATCCTAGAATTCGGGCACTTACAACTTACCCAAGAATGTATGGAAGTCATAAAACCAGCCAGAAGGCCATCCACCAGGCACTGCTATGCAAGTAAATGGAAGAGGTTTGTTTGCTACTGCCATATTAATCAAATACAACCATTACACACAACTCCAGAACATGTAGTGGGTTACTTGCTTCACTTACAAAAATCTAACCTGGCTTTCTCTTCCATTAAAATACACCTTGCAGCAATATCTGCATACCTGCAGACTACCTATTCAACTTCCCTATATAAGATAGCAGTCATTAAAGCATTCATTGAGGGCCTTAGGAGAATTATACCACCAAGAACACCACCTGTTCCTTCATGGAACCTAAATGTTGTCCTAACTAGACTTATGGGTCCACCTTTTGAACCCATGCACTCCTGCGACATACAGTTCCTAACCTGGAAGGTGGCATTTCTCATCGCCATTACTTCCCTAAGAAGAGTAAGCGAGATTCAGGCGTTTACAATACAGGAACCTTTTATACAACTACACAAAAATAAAGTCGTCCTAAGGACCAATCCTAAATTTTTGCCAAAGGTTATTTCACCGTTCCATCTAAATCAAACAGTGGAACTTCCAGTGTTTTTTCCACAGCCAGATACCGTAGCTGAAAGGGCACTACATACATTAGATGTCAAAAGAGCATTGATGTATTACATTGACAGAACAAAAAACATCAGAAAGACTAAACAACTATTTATTGCATTTCAAAAACCTCATGCAGGAAACCCAATATCAAAACAAGGTATAGCCACATGGATAGTTAAATGCATCCAAATCTGCTACCTTAAAGCTAAACGACAGCTGCCCATTACACCAAGGGCACACTCAACCAGAAAGAAAGGTGCTACCATGGCCTTTCTAGGAAACATCCCAATGCAAGAAATATGTAAGGCAGCCACATGGTCTACGCCTCACACATTCACCAAGCACTACTGTGTAGACGTGTTATCCGCACAACAAGCCACAGTAGGTCAAGCCGTATTAAGAACATTATTTCAGACTACTTCCACTCCTACAGGCTGATCCACCGCTTTTGGGGAAATAACTGCTTACTAGTCTATGCAGAACATGCGTATCTACAGCGACAGATGCCATCGAACTGAAAATGTCACTTACCCAGTGTACATCTGTTCGTGGCATCAGTCGCAGTAGATTCGCATGTGCCCACCCGCCTCCCCGGGAGCCTGTAGCAGTTTGGAAGTTACCTTCAATTATTTATATATGTATCATCTCAACCTTAAATAGGTGCATACTTAGTCACTCCATTGCATGGGCACTATTACTACAATTCAACTCCTACCTCACCCTCTGCGGGGAAAAACAATCGAAGATGGAGTCGACGCCCATGCGCAATGGAGACAAAAGGAGGAGTCACTCGGTCCCGTGACTCGAAAGACTTCTTCGAAGAAAAACAACTTGTAACACTCCGGCCCAACACCAGATGGCGAGCTATTGCAGAACATGCGAATCTACTGCGACTGATGCCACGAACAGATGTACACTGGGTAAGTGACATTTTCATTTTCTTCCCTTAAGAAAGCACCCTAACCTTCACTTCATTTATTTGAAGTGAAGACGCCACTTTAAGTACCAGTACATCACAAGGCATCAACTATCCAGACCCCAGCTTCTCCGAACACTGATTTTATGCTCATCACGGACTTTGTGCAGAGCTCTGCTGCCTTTTAGCTAGGTTTGCTCGCTAGAAATGCCATATGCATTCATACATTTTGTAAGCACTTGCAGACAATAAAATTCCACTTGGGAAATCACTGTCCATTAAAAGTTCATAGAACAGTTAATTCTAAAGCAAACCGGGTCCGCACTTGGATCACGAACAGGCTCATAGTTCCACTTTTCTGCCAATGCACTGATGTTCACGTAACATGGAAATGTGCATTTCTGGTATAAAGCTCTTGCTTGTCCTTTGCTCTCTTACCATGAGTAGCCTATTTCTAAAAAAGAGCATAGCCAGATGGACTGTGGGATGCAATCATGTGTGTTACACTTCCACATACACGTGACTCCAAGACACTGCAGGCCATGATGGCCTTTCTTGGCAGTAGCCAGCATGTGGATATTGATCTGGCAGCAAAGTGTTCATATGTTCCTGTGTTAGTAAAAAATTACTATGTGAACATTCATAGATAATTGGAAGCCCAAGTTGGTGAAAAAGTTACAAAAACATTATTTGCTACAACTTCCTCTGTCCACCTCAGTCTTAATGGTATGGGGTGGTACTTCTAAGTATGAGCAGAACATGATTGAACCACACACACACTAAAATGATGTGTTAACCTGCACAGCCACTGTAGATCTAGAATTCTACAGATGCAGCTTTTGCCCCTTAATTATGGATTTCCCACACAGTAAGTAATGTGCTGCATACTACGCTGATTACATCAAAAACAATCCGTCTCTAGCAGAGACGTATCAAAAGTTGCTAAAAATGTGATGTTACCGTGCGGTGGAAGACCCTTCACAAAGGTTGACTGGTCATCTTTCAGTTACTTATTGTTGACAAACCGGTATGAATGAGGTAAAATCTATCCTTAGACACTGTTACCAGGTGTAAAAATGTCAAAATAATGAAAATGTGTTGTATTACAGTGTTTAACTTTCCTTTCTTGTTGCATAATTCCAGTGGCCCTGCTTACACGTAACTGTTAGCATTGTGTCATGTTGATTTGCACATGCCACCCACCTCCCCCCGCAAGTGAAACACGGTGAGGTTGACTTTACTAACCGTGTCATACTGTATTTAACAGGCTCAAGCGGATGACAATTGTTTCTAAAGGGGAAAAATAATAACAATCTTAGGTTAGAACCTGCTAATTACGATGCAGTTTTCACTATGAATGTGCCACCCACCTCCCCGGCTCCTTTGCTGTTAAGTCCTTCTTGAAACAAAAAGTATAATTTCGAAGTGAACACGTTGTAATATTCAAAACCCAACACAAAATGGTAGTTTAGTGCACCACATATTGCGTATAACAAAAAGGTGCAAACAGTTGGTTGCAGCTAAATCCAGGTGCTGGAGGGGTTAGCCACTTTGAGAGAAGTATAAACACAATAGATTATGTTCTGCTTTACTGTCCTGTCTATTAAAGAAAAGGACTTTGTTTCAGGCTTTTTAAGGACCCAGAACAGTCCTAGCAGATGAATTGGTAACCATGGTATTTTATCAAGTTTGAGCAATGCACTGTCAAATTAACAAAGATTAGTCCGCCTTCAGCATCTCCAGGCACCCAGCTGATGCCACCATGCACCTTGCCACACTTCAACTCTTAACCTCCAGTCGGGCCTTCTAGAATGCCAATGTCTTTGAGCCGAGATCTGGCAAGATAAGGAGTATGTATGTATGTATGTCTGTCTTTCTTTCTCAGCTTCGATAACCATTACAGTGCTCCCGAGAGCGCATTGTTTTCCCGGGGTTCTGGGGCACCCTGGCGGTGTCTCTCAGTGATGAGCTTACTACTTCCAGCTCCACCTAAAGCAGCCCACTAAGCACCAGGCTGTTTTTCATTCAAATCCTCACGTAGGATACACACTCCCCAAGCCAGGTCTCCCTCTGTAAGATAACCAGTCTCAATCCTAGAGTCGAGCAAAGTTACTCCCTCTCACTCAATTTTAAGATCCTCCAGCCTTGTCCTCATTGTGCATGTCTCCCCAATTCGGTTTGCAGCTTCCTTGATGTTGAGTCTTGGTCTCCATTCTATGCCAGTTGGGCTGATGCCTAGACCTTCAATTTTATCCTGAACTGATCTTACTGCCTTCTATTTGTTGTCTTCTGCACCATTTCAGGGTGCATGTCATTTATCAATCGCAGCAGTGTTTTCGTACCAAGTGAGTCTTACTTCTTCATCCTACAAACCCAGTGGGGTGCTCCTTCATCCTTGTACCCCAGTGTGGTGCTCCTCTGTGCCTTTTCATTTCCTCTGTTAGGGACAACCTTTTTGCATTTGTCTGTTATTGCCACCAGGAGACAAGATGCTAGTTTCCCAAGCTGTTCAAAATGCAGAGGATGGCGCCACTTCACTGCATCTTCTGGCCTGGGGTCGGCAGTTATAGCAGGCATGAGTTTCAATTCACAGCTTGTTAGACTTTTCATCCTTGGCGTGGTCTCCCTTAACTTTTTGCCTCAGTTTCTCAGGTTGTTGATGTGTGCTGGAATCTGATTTTGCTGTTTTTGTTACTCTGGGCACTTTACGACTGCTAACCAGTGCTAAAGTGCAAGTGCTCCTTTTACAAAATGTGTATGTAATTGGCTTATCCATTGTAGGAAGTTGGCTCTGTATGCACTATTTCAAAGTAAGGAGTAGTATGCACAGAGTCCAAGGGTTCCCCTTAGAGGTAAGATAGTGACAAAAATAGATAATTCTAATGCTCTATTTTGTGGTAGTGTGGTCGAGCAGTAGGCTTATCAGAGGATAGTGTTAAGCATTTGTTGTACACACACAGGCAATAAATGAGGAAAACACACTCCGACAATTCCAGGCCAATAGGTTTTTGTATAGAAAAATATATTTTCTTTATTTTAAGAACCACAGGTTCAAGATTTACAAGTAATACTTCAAATGAAAGGTATTTCAGGTAGGTACTTTAGGAACTTTGAATTAGCAAAATAGCATATACAGTTTTCACATAAATGACATATAGCTATTTTAAAACTAGACAGTGCAATTTTCAGCAGTTCCTGGGGGAGGTAAGTGTTTGTTAGTTTTTGCAGGTAAGTAAACCACCTACGGGGTTCAAGTTTGGGTCCAAGGTAGCCTACCGTTGGGGGTTCAGAGCAACCCCAAAGTTACCACACCAGCAGCTCAGGGCCGGTCAGGTGCAGAGGTCAAAGTGGTGCCCAAAATGCATAGGCTTCAATGGAGAAGGGGGTGCCCTGGTTCCAGTCTGCCAGCAGGTAAGTACCCGTGTCTTCAGAGGGCAGACCAGGGGGGTTTTGTAGGGCACCGGGGGGGGGGGGGAGGCAAGTTAGCACAAAAAGTACACCCTCAGCAGCACGGGGCGGCCGGGTGCAGTGTGTAAACAGGCGTCGGGTTCGTAATAGAAATAAATGGGAGACCAAGGGGTCTCTTCAGCGATGCAGGCAAGGGGGGGGGGGGGGCTCCTCGGGGTAGCCACCACCTGGGCAAGGGAGAGGGCCATCTGGGGTTCACTCCTGCCCTGGAGGTCGGATCCTTCAGGTCCTGGGGGCAGCGGGTGCAGTGCCTTTACCAGGCGTCGGGTCTTTGAAGCAGGCAGTCGCGGTCAGGGGGAGCCTCGGGATTCCCTCTGCAGGTGTCGCTGTGGGGGCTCAGGGGGGGGTCAACTCTGGCTACTCACGGTCTCGTAGTCGCTGGGGAGTCCTCCCTGTGGTGTTTGTTCTCCACAAGTCGAGCCGGGGGCGTCGGGTGCAGAGTGCAAAGTCTCACGCTTCCGGCGGGAAACGTGTGTTTCAAAGTTGCTTCTTTGTTGCAAAGTTGCAGTCTTTGGGGAACAGAGCCGCTGTCCTCGGGAGTTCTTGGTCCTTCAAGATGCAGGGTAGTCCTCTGAGGCTTCAGAGGTTGCTGGACCCTGGGAACGCGTCGCTGGGGCAGTGTCTTTAGAAAGGGGGAGACAGGCCGGTAGAGCTGGGGCCAAAGCAGTTGGTGTCTCCGTCTTCTCTGCAGGTTTTTCAGTTCAGCAGTCCTCTTCTTCTTAGGTTGCAGGAATCTATCTTGCTGTGTTCTGGGAGCCCCTAAATACTCGATTTAGGGGTGTGTTTAGGTCTGGGGGGTTAGTAGCCAATGGCTACTAGCCCTGAGGGTGGCTACACCCTCTTTGTGCCTCCTCCCTGAGGGGAGGGGGGGCACATCCCTATCCCTATTGGGGGAGTCCTCCATCTGCAAGATGGAGGATTTCTAAAAGTCAGTCACCTCAGCTCAGGACACCTTAGGGGCTGTCCTGACTGGCCAGTGACTCCTCCTTGTTGTTCTTATGATCTCCTCCGGCCTTGCCACCAAAAGTGGGGCCGTGGCTGGAGGGGGCGGGCAACTCCACTAGCTGGAGTGTCCTGGGGTGCTGTAACAAAGGGGGTGAGCCTTTGAGGCTCACCGCCAGGTGTTACAGTTCCTGCAGGGGGAGGTGTGAAGCACCTCCACCCAGTACAGGCTTTGTTGCTAGCCACAGAGTGACAAAGGCACTCTCCCCATGTGGTCAGCAACATGTCTGGAGGGTGGCAGGCTGCTAAAACCAGTCAGCCTACACGGGTAGTCTGTTAAGGTTTCAGGGGGCACCTCTAAGGTGCCCTCTGGGGTGTATGTTACAATAAAATGTACACTGGCATCAGTGTGCATTTATTGTGCTGAGAAGTTTGATACCAAACTTCACAGTTTTCAGTGTAGCCATTATGGTGCTGTGGAGTTTGTGCATGACAGTCTCCCAGACCATATACTCTTATGGCTACCCTGCACTTCCAATGTCTAAGGTTTTGCTTAGACACTGTAGGGGCATAGTGCTCATGCACTTATGCCCTCACCTATGGTATAGTGCACCCTGCCTTAGGGCTGAAAGGCCTCCTAGAGGGGCGACTTACCTATACCTATAGGCAGTGTGAGGCTGGCATGGCACCCTGAGGGGAGTGCCATGTCGACTTACTCGTTTTGTGCTCACCAGCACACACAAGCTGGCAAGCAGTGGGTCTGTGCTGAGTGAGGGGTCCCCAGGGTGGCATAAGACATGCTGCAGCCCTTAGAGACCTTCCCTGGCATCAGGGCCCTTGGTACCAGGAGTACCAGTTACAAGGGACTTACCTGGATGCCAGGGTGTGCCAATTGTGGAAACAAAGGTACAGGTTAGGGAAAGAACACTGGTGCTGGGGCCTGGTTAGCAGGCCTCAGTACACTTTCAAATCAAAACTTAGCATCAGCAAAGGCAAAAAGTCAGGGGGTAACCATGCCAAAGAGGCATTTCCTTACATCCATGATTGGCATATTTGATTTTTTTTAGTAAGTCTAGTGCACTGGAGGTGCCCAGGGCCTGTAAATGAAATGCTACTAATGGGCCTGCAGCACTGGTTGTGCCACCCACATAAGTAGCTCTGTTATGTCTCAGACCTGCCATTGCAGTGTCTGTGTGTGCAGATTTACCTGTAAGTTCGACTTGGCAAGTGGACCCACTTGCCAGGCTTAAACCTTCCCTTTTCTTACATGTAAGACACCCTAATGTAGGCCCTAGGTAGCCCCAAGGGCAGGGTGCAGTGTATGGTTAAGGTAGGACATATATTAATGTGTTTTATATGTCCTGACAGTGAAATATTACTAAATTCGTTTTTCGCTGTTGCAAGGCCTGTCCCTCTCATAGGTTAATATGGGTGCTACCTTTAAATTTGAGTAAAGTGTAGATTCCCTTTGGGAGTGGATGAGCATGTGGCGTTTGGGGTCTCTGAGCTCACAATTTAAAAATACATCTTTTAGTAAAGTTGATTTTGATATTGTGTGTTTGAAAATGCCACTTTAGAAAGGGAACATTTTCTTACCTATGCCATTTCTGTGACTCTGCCTGTTTGTGGATTCCCTGTCTGGGTCAGTTTGGCAGTTGGGCTGGTTGCATCTCACACTAGACAGTGACACAAAGGGAGCTGGGGTGTAGCCTGCATATCCCGATGAGCCATCTGTGCTAGGAGGGAGGGGAGGAGTGGTCACTCACACCTGAAAGGGCTGTGCCTGCCCTCTCTCAATACAGTCTCCAACCCCCTGGTGAGTGTCTGAGGCCTGGCCTGGCCAAGGCAGGATTTCACATTCAAGAGAGACTTTGCTTTGCAGTAGGCCTACTTCAAAGGAGAAATTGGGTATAAGAAGGGCACCCAAAACCACAGACTTTAGAACACTTCTGGAAACCAAGAGGAACCTCTGCTTGGAGAAGAGCTGAAGAGCTTCCCTGCCTGTGACTGTACTTTGTGGAGCTATCCTGCAGTTGCTGCTTCTGCCAGAGTAAGGGGGCAAAGACTGGACTTTGTGTGCCTTCCATCTTGTGAAGATCTCCAAGGGCTTGATTTAGAGCTTGCCTCCTGTTTGAAGTCTCAGGGACAACAAAGACTTCTCTCTGCCAGCACCTGGAGTCTCTGGAGAGACTCCTACTTTGCCAAGTGGTGCCCATCCAGTTCCTGGGACCCTGAAAGGAGAAGCTGGCAGCCTAAGAGGAAGAAATCCACGCACAGAACGCCGTGCTGGGAAAAGATCGACGCGACTCTGATCTGCGGCTGAAAAATCGACGCTCACCTGCAACGCGACCGAAGAATTGACACACAGAGCTGGAGAAACAATGCACAGCATCGCTGACGGAGGCTGGTGAGATCGCAATCTGCGCTGCGTGGTTTTTGGAACATCGTGCGGCTGGGTTTCCGACGCAAACACCGCTGGGTGTGTAAAAAAAAAAAAAAAAATAAATAAATAAAAAACGCAAGGCCTGCCTGGACCTGAGTGCTGACCGGATCGACGCCTTGCTGTCCTACGGAAAGAAGAAACAACACTCCCCGACCCGACGAAAGGAGAAACGACGCAACGTCTCGCTCGTAAGTGAAATCGACGCATCACAAGCCCTTTTTGACATTCACTCGCCCGTGCGGGGTTATTTTTGACACACCCAAGGTCCATTTTCACAATAACCGTGTTAGTGTGTGTTTAAAACTACATGAAGACTCTCTGCTTTTTAATTGATAACTTGACTTGTGTATTGTGGATTTTTGTAGTTTTGGTCTTGTTTTGTTAAATATTTTCTATTTTTGTAAACCTGTGTTGTCATTTTGTAGTGTTTTCATTAAGTTAGTGTGTGTTGGTACACATACTTTACATCTAGCACTCTGAAGTAAAGCCTACTGCTCGTGCCAAGCTACCAAGGGGTAAGCAGGGGTTAGCGGAGGGTGATTCTCTTTTACCCTGACTAGATTGAGGGTCCTTGCTTGGACAGGGGGTAACGTGACTGCCAACCAAAAACCCCAAGGACAAACCAGCTGTTGCAAGGTTTGTCCTTCCCCGGAGACTCCTGAGCCCTAGTTAATCATTGACCCTCTGGGGATCTACAATCCTCCCCAGTGAGATCCTGCACTATCTACCCCAGCCCCAATAACCAGCATACCATGCTGCAGTCCTGGCTAAAGTCGGCCTTTCTGGGAATGTTCGCTCCGTCTTTACATGACCTGGCAGCGCTCCTGAGTGGTGCTCCTCGGCTGCACTGGGTTCCCTCTCCACATAGCAGTCTCATTAGGGTTGTCATTGCTGGGTGTCACTCCGCTACAGTGTTGTGCTGCAGCACACGTCTGCTCCCAGTTGTGATGCTGCACGTGCTCTGTTGTCTAGAGATCTTCCGGGGTGCCAGTGTCATCGCATGCGCTGACTCCACAAAAGCTTCTACAGTGGCTTTGACGGGTGCAGGACTGACGCTCTGATGGATTGCTGCCATATTGATTACTGGCTGCTTCCTCTCCCCTCAAAGGAAAGAACTTTAAAAAGCCATTAACACTGCACCTTTTAAGAAAAATCATTAAACAAGTTTAAAAAAACTAAAACGTCCTTATATCTTCTGGGCTGAAGTAGTGACCCTGCGCAAAAACAATATTTCTTCTTCGTGCTAGATACTAGATTTTCTTTTAACTTTGAGCCCAGTAATGTTAACCAATGTAAAATGCCTCCAGTCAACTCTAATGTTAAGGACTGCTCGATGGTTAAATTAAAATAGCTATTGAGTGACTGGATACTGGCATGGAGACCAGAACCCGTATCTTAGTTTGATCGAGCTGCCCTTGGTACTTAAAAGTGCTATTTGAATAGAAGGAGTGTAGGAAGTTGGCTCTGTATGTACTATTTCAAAGTAAGAAATAGCATGCACAGAGTCCAAGGGTTCCCCTTAGAGGTAAGATAGTGGCAAAAAGAGATAATTCTAATGCTCTAATTTGTGGTATTGTGGTCGAGCAGTAGGCTTATCAGAGGATAGTGTTAAGCATTTGTTGTATACACACAGGCAATAAATGAGGAACACACACTCGGAGACAATTCGAGGCCAATAGGTTTTTGTATAGAAAAATATATTTTCTTAGTTTATTTTAAGAACCACAGGTTCAAGATTTACAAGTAATACTTCAAATGAAAGGTATTTCAGGTAGGTACTTTAGAAACTTTGAATTAGCAAAATAGCATATACAGTTTTCACATAAATGACATATAGCTATTTTAAAACTAGACAGTGCAATTTTCAACAGTTCCTGGGGGAGGTAAGTGTTTGTTAGTTTTTGCAGGTAAGTAAACCACCTATGGGGTTCAAGTTTGGGTCCAAGGTAGCCCACCGTTGGGGGTTCAGAGCAACCCCAAAGTTACCACACCAGCAGCTCAGGGCCGGTCAGGTGCAGAGGTCAAAGTGGTGCCCAAAACGCATAGGCTTCAATGGAGAAGGGGTTGCCCCGGTTCCAGTCTGCCAGCAGGTAAGTACCCGCATCTTCGGAGGGCAGACCAGGGGGGTTTTGTAGGGCACCGGGGGGGACACAAGTCCACACAGAAAGTACACCCTCCGCTGCACGGGGGCGGCCGGGTGCAGTGTGTAAACAAGCGTCCGGTTTTCAATAGAAAGCAATGGGAGACCAAGGGGTCTCTTCAGCGATGGGTGGGGGGGGGGGGGGCTCCTCGGGGTAGCCACCACCTGCGCAAGGGAGAGGGCCACCTGGGGGTTGCTCCTGCACTGGAGGTCGGATCCTTCAGGTCCTGGGGGCTGTGGGTGCAGAGTCTTTACCAGGCGTCGGGTCTTTGAAGCAGGCAGTCGCGGTCAGGGGGAGCCTCTGGATTCCCTCTGCAGGCGTTGCTGTGGTGGCTCAGGGGGGGTCAACTCTGGCTACTCACGGTCTCGTAGTCGCCGGGGGAGTCCTCCCGGTGGTGTTTGTTCTCCACAAGTTGAGCCGGGGCGTTGGGTGCAGAGTGCAAAGTCTCACGCTTCCGGCGGGAAACGTGTGTTGGTTCAAAGCTGCTTCTTTGTTGCAAAGTTGCAGTCTTTGTGGAACAGAGCCGCTGTCCTCGGGAGTTCTTGGTCCTTCTAGATGCAGGGTAGTCCTCTGAGGCTTCAGAGGTCGCTGGTCCCTGGGGAACGCGTCGCTGGTGCAATGTCTTTAGAAGTGGGGAGACAGGCCGGTAGAGCTGGGGCCAAAGCAGTTGGTGTCTCCGTCTTCTTTGCAGGGTTTTTCAGTTCAGCAGCCCTCTTCTTCTTAAGTTGCAGGAATCTAGTTTCCAAGGTTCTGGGGAGCCCCTAAATACTGAATTTAGGGGTGTTTAGGTCTGGGAGGGCAGTAGCCAATGGCTACTGTCCTTGAGGGTGGCTAAACCCTCTTTGTGCCTCCTCCCTGAGGGGAGGGGGGCACATCCCTATTCCTATTGGGGGAATCCTCCAAAATCAAGATGGAGGATTTCTATAGGCAGGGGTCACCTCAGCTCAGGACACCTTAGGGGCTGTCCTGACTGGTGGGTGACTCCTCCTTGTTTTTCTCATTATCTCCCCTGGGTTTGCTGCCAAAAGTGGGGGCTGTGTCCAGGGGGCGGGCATCTCCACTAGCTGGGGTGCCCTGGTGCATTGTAACACGAAGCCTGAGCCTTTGAGGCTCATTGCTAGGTGTTACAGTTCCTGCAGGGGGGAGGTGTGAAGCACCTCCACCCAGAGCAGGCGTTTGTTTCTGTCCTCCAAGAGCACAAAGGCCCTCACCACCGGGGGTCAGAAACTCGTCTCTCAGCAGCAGGCTGGCACAGACCAGTCAGTCCTGCACTAAACAATTGGGTAAAATACAGGGGGCATCTCTAAGATGCTCTCTGTGTGCATTTTTGAATAAATCCAATACTGGCATCAGTGTGGGTTTATTATTCTGAGACGTTTGATACCAAACTTCCCAGTATTCAGTGTAGCCATTATGGTGCTGTGGAGTTCGGTTTTGACAGACTCCCAGACCATATACTCTTATGGCTACCCTGCACTTACAATGTCTGAGGTTTTGCTTAGACACTGTAGGGGCATAGTGCTCATGCACCTATGCCCTCACCTGTAGTATAGTGCACCCTGCCGTAGGGCTGTAAGGCCTGCTAGAGGGGTGACTTACCTATGCCACAGGCAGTGTGAGGTTGGCATGGCACCCTGAGGGGAGTGCCATGTCGACTTAGTCATTTTCTCCCGACCAGCACACACAAGCTGGCAAGCAGTGTGTCTGTGCTGAGTGAGGGGTCCCTAGGGTGGCATAAGACATGCAGCAGCCCTTAGAGACCTTCCCTGGCATCAGGGCCCTTGGTACCAGGGGTACCAGTTACAAGGGACTTACCTGGGTGCCAGGGTTGTGCCAATTGTGGAGACAATGGTACATTTTAGGTGAAAGAACACTGGTGCTGGGGCCTGGTTAGCAGGGTCCCAGCACACTTCTCAGTCAAGTCAGCATCAGTATCGGGCAAAAAGTGGGGGGTAATTGCAACAGGGAGCCATTTCCTTACAAGGAGGCTGCCTTAAGAAATGGTCCATGCATGTGTCCTTTAGCAATGCCTACTCCAAAACTCACCCCCAATTCAGCACGACTGCCATCTACAGGATTACTTGAAGGCATTCACAGATGGACTGGTGGCTGTGTGGGTTAAGAGTCATGTTGTTGGTGTTGAGGTTTTCAACAAGTTGCTGTTATATTTATTGTTTTGTTTAAGTACTTAAATGTTACCATGTGTAATCCCTGAACTTTCTAATCGAAGAATAGGATGGCTGTTTATGATGTGAACGTGTTAGTCCTTCGGAGGGTGGTTGGCATCGATTTTAAACAGATGTGGATATAAGGGAGATGTTGCAGCAGTGTATTGGCACTGTGTACCCGGCTGCCGAATGCAGACATTTCCATTATTCCACTTGAGATCTGGTAGGAACTTGAGCACTTTTGGTCCCTCTGCTGTTAGGTTAATCCCGAGATGCTGTGAGGGCGCTGCGTTATGATGCTCCCCAAGTTACATTACAAGTGAGGAATGGAATTTAAAATGACTGAAGCTGCTAACCTGCTTGGTTTCTTGCAGACACACGGGGAGGTGGAGCGCCGTATCGTGTCGCAGCTGCTGACGCTCATGGATGGCCTGAAGCAGAGAGCACATGTGATTGTCATGGCTGCTACTAACAGACCCAACAGCATCGACCCTGCGCTCAGACGATTTGGTAATGAAACGTCTTCCACACTTGCAGCTCTGGCATAATGTGCCCTTGGTGTGTAACCTCCTACTCCCATAATCGCAGCAGCTTGATTTGATACTTAGGATGGCTTTCCCAGTACACTGAAATGGTTCATATTATGGTATATGATGCTGAAATGAAATGGAAGGGAAGGCTTTAGTAACAAAGGTGCTACCCTGACATTCTGGGGGAGCAGTTATGAGCAAGTCCTTCTGTATGTGATGCTTGCTCCAAGTTTACCTGGAAAAGCAAGTGTTCGTGGAAGGCTGTCCTAGGGAAGTATTGTGGCTGTGAGTACAACTGGGAACCTTCAAGAAGCCATCTCATTAACGCGCAGTTGTGATCCATCTGTTTGCTAATGGAGGATTGGCAGTGTTCACCGAGGCTTCCACTTTTGGTCACTTTGAGCTAAGAGCTTAACCTGGAGGTGTTACAATATTCACCAAGCATGAGACGGTGCAATGTAAACAATTTAATTTTCAGCAGAAGTGGTTTCACATGTATTAATTACAATTAAGAGGCTTTTGAGTTGGGTTTCAGGTCCATAACTCCCTCTTCAACTGTGTTGTAAAACAGTCGCTTCCAGATGGTATTAGCAAGTCAGGGTGTTCATGGGTGGGCAATGCTTGAACCAGAGAGGGAATAGATGCGTGGACTGCTAAAGACACCTATAGGTCTGGCTTTTAGTCTAAAGAAGAAGAAAAAGAAACCACATCTTCCTTCATTGATAAGTGTATGTGTGGGTATACAGATTGGTAAGTTGGCAAATGCAAAATTGAGTGGAAGGGTAGATGGCTGGGCAAGTACACGACTAAAGTTGAATTAATAGAGCAATTAGGCACGCGTCTGTGGCAGAGGACTGGTTGCTGGTACTGATGTATTCGCGTTGGTGGCAGGAAATGGATCTTACCTCCTGTCTAATCTATGATTTTCTCAGCTATTCACTCATTATTCCATTCATCCACACACACACACCAAACTTTTCAGTGAAGAGGCACTTTCGGATATTTAAATACTGTTGTGGATTTGTCTTTATTGATATAAATTCTAATAAGGCATCACTGGAGTTTACCCTTCCTGTTAGTAACATTAATGTTTTTTTTCTTATAATGCTACTGCTTCCAAGTGCTGTAAATTTCTAGTATTGCCTTTACTTAGTTTATTTGGGGCTACTTTCATTTGCTAGCTTTCGTAAGTCAGGCTAGTTAGGAGAAGCCATATTAGTTTGACACCTTTTCAAAACTGTGACAATTATAACTTTGCATTAAAATGTGACCAAGCCACAGATTACAATATTCTGGACATAATATATTGTTTGAGGACACTCCTGTTACAAATGCTCTAATGTTTTATAGAAAAAACAAGGAAGGGTCAAAGCAGCTTTTGAACATCTGTTATATTAATGGCTTTGCATATCGTTCACCGCGCCACCATTGTTCTGGTATACTAGTGCATTACTGTCTGCGCATCCTTGAGTGCACACCTAGGTGTTCATGGGAAACAAATGATCTGTTCTTGATTTATTGTCTTTAGTTCAGAGCTTGTGTATTGATTACTACAGGAGTGCATTGTGTATTAGTCCAATCTCCAAAGATAGTTGCGTTGTTTGAAGATTTATGCATTTAAACCCCCCCCCCCCCCGGCCTCAACCACCACCAACCATGCATTACATGTACAATCCTTGTAAGAATGTGGATCTTGTAGGATCACAAAAATGTTAGCTTCTTGGTGCTAGAAGTGTGTGGTTTCTGTGGGTAGAAGTGAGAATGTGGTGATGCAGATTCTATACTTGGTTCTTGAGGACTGGTGCTGCAGGACCAGAGAATATTGCCCTCTAGAGATGCACTTATAGTGTTCAGATACCAGAGATTTCAGGGTTACAGTGCTGTAAAACTAGGATCTTCTTATCCATTTTCAGAGGAAAACAGAAGTAGGAATTTTTGGCTAGAGCTGGAAAGCACCACATGAATGGACATGCAGTGTGGCCTGATGGCCTTTACTGCACCACCCTCAGCTGATGTGATGAGCGCACGAGCGTGGCTGCGGACGGGGATACAAGTAACCCGAGTCCCCATCCGAGCCATCGAGTACTCGAAGAAGCTCAGCGTCCCCTCTTGGACGGCATCGTCTCATTCTACTAGTTCTTCTATCCGGGTCTGCAGCTAACACACAAGTTGCACTAACTGCAGAGGGCCTCTTGTCCTTGAGACCATCTCATAAATGTCAGTAGCAGGTCTGCTTGACTGTGGGGAGCACTGTTCCGTTCCCTCTTCTGGAAAACAACAAACAGTTACTGTCAGGTCTGTGTTTACCCAACGCGGGCTTACAGGGCGAGTTGAACAATGACTTTATTGTAAAAGGAATAGTTCATCTTTTGGACGCTTAATATTCCAGTTGTCACTTGAACATTACGGGCCGCAGAGCCGTCGGCTACCCAACCCCCCCCAACTAACATGGCGGAGAACTAGGATGTCACTACGACCATATCTGAGATGTGCTGCCTGTGAGGATGCCTCTTCCTCCGCCTGTGCTTGGGGAGTAAACTCTACACCCCTGGCTGTGGCTTAGCACAGCGGCCTGCGCACGAGGAACCAGCAGGGCTTCTGGGATCAGCTCCCTCCACCGGCCCCCGCTTTTTCTCAGATCGGATTCCTTTTTTGCGAGGAAAGCTCAGAGTGCAGACTCTTCCAGAAGTACAGTACCACTACTAGATGTCCATGTCAAGTAAGGCGCGAGGAATGGTCCCAAGGATGTGGGGGAAACGGGCGTAGGAGGAAGAGCGGGAACGGGGGTGGCAGAGTCCAGGGAAGGGAGGGTCGGAGCCCCGCAGCAGGACACCAGGGGAAAGGAAAGGAGTGCCTGGACACACCGGGTCCAAGTGCTGTAACAACTGAAGTCACAAAAACCAAAGCTCTAATGCAGTGTCAGTAGTGCGATGCAAGCATCCTTGGATGCCTAAAGCAGGAAAGCTGTGGGGGCACAAACCTTGCTCTGTGTACTTATTGTGCGTATTTTTTAGATCTTTCCTAGGACAGTGCATACCATCCGTGCTGCCGGCAGCTACAGTACAATGCCATAGCCAAAATCTTTGATTGCCTCTTGGCTTTGCAAATGTGTTTTGTAAAAGTTACATGAGCTCTTGCAGCAGACAACTAAAGCACTCATTGTGGTTAGCCCCAAGATATACCCCTGAGAATATACGGCGCTGGGTGATTTCTGTGTCTCTGAAGTTTAGTCCGGGTGATTCCGGGCCTGAAGACACCGAATGCGTACCGCGGTACAGTTAACTGCTGCGCCCAGACCGTCCACCTAGCTCCTGCACAACAGGGAGAGCTTCAAAAGCTCTGACCTTAAACCACATTATTTCACGCAACTGAGAGGTACTTATTACAAGTGATCATTATTGAATATGCGCTTTCAACCATTCCCGCTCCACTCCTGACGACCATGTCCTTGACCTAGGAAGCAAATTAGTTCTCGTGCACCCTGCATGTGCCCCATGTTCTTATAAATAGGGCAACATTGTAGTCTATTGAATCAAACGCAGTGCTTTTTGTGCAATTCAATATTCTTAACTTGGTATTTGAATAATGATAATGAAGTAAAAGGAGTATCAGTAAAATATTTGACTTGGATCATACTGTTTGGTTAAGCAGGGTAGGTGGGCTTAAAACCACGTTTTCGGTTATTAATATTATTTCTGTTATTGTTATTGATATTTTTTTGTACAAATCAGTCACTAAACAGGTCTCTGTTGAGCTCTCTGTTTTATTTCAACTGTTAATGCTTGTTACTGCTTTGAATTTAACTCTTTACTCTTAAAGATAGAGCTTGGGTAGCAGGCAGAAGTCACATGAAAGCTCAGCACGTGTTTGTTTGAAATTCCAGGAGGACCTTGAGCTGACTTCTGGCTTGAGCTTTCAGTGGCTTGTCCACCTCTAAGAAGCAGATTTGGTCTGCTGTATCTGGATTCACGTGTTGTTCCCTTATCCCTGGGGAATAACTCTTAAACCCCACATTTAGGTGCTGGGGCACTGCTTAAAGTCAATACTGGGCTCCAGTATCCCAGCACTTGCATCTGGGAAACTGATGATGGCCTGAATCTCTCATCTCTGAATGTTTCAAACAAAAGTTCTCCTGTAAACTTAGATGCCTCTCTAGACTTACTTTTTTCTTTTTGCAAGCCATGTGAGCCTGGTGCGTCGGTAGTGCTCCATGGCCAGTGCAGCATCAGCATGCATCACTCCTCCCACTGCAGTTTACTGCTTGCGCCTGCTGCCCTCCCGGGTACCACAGAAACATCTTATATAGTCTCCGTGAAGCAGAGGGTTACCTCCATGTCTCCCAATCAGTAAATAACCTTTTCGATTAATTGATCTTTTTAGTGACCGGCCCCTCATTTCTATGTTTTCCCCAAAGTTTAATTAAGGCCTCTCCAACTTCTTTATTAAACCTGCCTTGCGAGCTCTACCTTTTCTAATGACATTTTTCTTGCCACTTTGTTCAAATGGTGCCCCTCTCCCCCCACCAAATAGTTCTGGAAAATTTTAGAGCATCAATCTGCTAAAAGTCCACTGTGGAATTTACACTTTATGATGGGCAGTCTGAAGTGACTTATTTATTTTTAATGGGTGTCTGCCTTCCACTCTACAGGGCGTTTTGACAGGGAAGTAGATATTGGCATTCCAGATGCAACTGGTCGGCTGGAAATTCTGCAGATCCACACCAAGAACATGAAGCTCGCTGATGATGTTGATCTGGAGCAGGTAGGTGATGTAGGAGTAGTTAAAGTCCTCTCATAAGCTGCACAGCGTTGGCTTAAATCCTGCATTTGCTTCTCTCTAGTTTGTATGCTGCTGATTATAATGAGGGTGTTCTTTTGGCCTTGATCTTCGGCAGCAGTCTGAGAGGTCTGCTGGGACCGTTAAGCTTTTTCATCATGTCTTGTTCCCAATTAATCCAGGTGGCAAATGAGACCCATGGACACGTTGGTGCTGACTTGGCTGCTCTGTGCTCAGAGGCCGCTCTACAGGCTATCCGAAAGAAGATGGATCTCATCGACCTGGAGGATGAAACCATTGATGCCGAAGTAATGAACTCGTTGGCTGTGACCATGGATGACTTCAGGGTGAGGAGTCGAGGGGCTGTTCTCAACGTATGACACATTCTAGGGCTTCTAGTTTAACAGTGTTTAAGCTCTAACCATGCTCTGTATTTCTGCAGTGGGCTTTAAGCCAGAGCAACCCATCTGCGCTGCGTGAGACAGTTGTAGAGGTACCACAGGTCACTTGGGAAGATATTGGTGGTCTCGAAGATGTGAAGAGGGAGCTTCAAGAACTTGTGCAGGTAAGGCAGTGGTATGAGGTATTCACCTCTAGAGTACAGTACAAACAAATACGGTCAAATCTTTCACCATGTGAAACCTGCCTTGCTAAAATACTCCATACTGAACTTTTCTTCATGGATGAAGCAAGATGTTCTGTAAGTGGCTGTTCTGTACTGGGCAGGCACAAGCCAGGAGTTGAAGGCATCTGGTTTGCTTGATATAAAGATTAACTCAACAGTAATTGGTCGGGTGGGGGGGTGCGGGGGGTTTGGCGGGAGAGAATTGGGGGTGTCTGTTCCCTGTGGGGACCAGTTCGATCCTCGTAGCATGGGTAAACACTGTCAGTTCTAGGCAGGCAAACACTATCATTTTGATGACCGGTCACTGTAGTGTGTTTAGGTTGGTTTTTGTGAGTGCTTCAAAAAACTGAGTGCAGTTATATTTGCCTTGGTCTGCTTTATAACCTTCCCTACTAACAAAGCGCATGTGGAGTTAAAATAGTAAATACTCTTCATTATGGTCCTCATTATTAGAGGTATGTGATATTTGGGGTGGGGGGTGGGGGAGAGGGGGGGTGGTTGAGTGTTTTACTCACCATTGGGTGAGATTGAATGATTATAACTTATGGTGTGGAGACTCACAGTAGTAGATAATCTCTGAGGATCTCTATATATGTAGAATTTAAGAATGTATTGTGGTGCTTGAAACCAAGGCTTATTTCTATGCATGATTTAGAGAAGAGTGAGCTAGACTTTGATATCTGTATGCCTAGTAGTGAGTTAACCCTTTCTCCCAAGTTGTGGTGTGAAACCATATTGGACGGATTTGCTTAGTGTCTTAAAGAAACCTGCAGCAAACCTAAAACACTGATATAATTAGTACTCTGTAGCAGGACTCGAGTTTCATGATTGTGTTACATGTTTATATACTTCCTTTAACATTAATAATTGACATTAACAAACACTGTTTTCAAAATAGAATGGAACCTTGCACCATGTCCCTCCCCCTGATGTTGGCCTTGGTAAAAGCAAATGGCGCCCAGTAACAAGTAGAGCATTCACAGTCTGGACCAGTGTTAGACTATGTATTTTACACATCGTGAACTCAGGGGAGCTGAAGCTGTCCGTTTGCTCATGTAAATTGAGTGTTTCTTCAGTGAGGCGCTATGGTTCAGAGAGGAGAGTTATTCTCTTTGATACTTGTGCCGGCTAGCGAAAGGGGTGTGACAAGCCTGGGTCTCTGTGGAGGACCAGCCAGTGAATGAGAACTGCTGCCTGGGTGAATGAAAAGACTGAAACGTGTAAGCATGTGGCAGTCACTTTCACATTGTCCAGCTGACCTGATTTTCTCCTCACTCTATGCTAACAGCGTAGGAAAGTAGCTTCTTTTTGGCATGGCTACCCCCACTTTTTGCCTGACGTCAGTATGTTTTGACTGTTCACTAGGATCCTGCCAACCAGGACTCCAGTTACTGCTCTTTCCCCTCTAAATTTGGTTGCTGGGACTTCACACATGCCACATTTGGCATACTGGTGCTCCCATATAAGTCCCTAGTATATGGTACCAGGGCATTGGGGCCCCAGGGGTTCCCCTTGGGCTGCAGCATGTATTATGCCACCCATGGGAGCCCTTGTAAAATGTGCCTGTAGGCCTGCCATTGCAGCCTGTGTGAAAAGGTGCATGCACCCTTTCTCTACAGGTCACTGCAATTCACACCCTGTGGTAGGCCCTCTTAGCCAAGAGGGCAGGGTGCAGATACCTGTGTATGAGGGCATCCCTGCATGAACAGAGGTGCCCCTATGAACTCCCCCTCTATTTTCCTGGACTTCGTAAGTGCGGGGAAGCCCTTTTAACCATGCACTGGACATAGCTCACTACCTATGTCCAGCTACATAACGGTAATTCCAAACCTGGACATAATCAAACAAGTCGGAATCATACCCCAATAATGTTGCCAGTATTGGTTTATGATTCTATGCACTCTGGGGGGCTCCTTAGAGGACGGTCAGCATTGCTCCTACCAGCCTTCTGGGGTTTTCCAGGCAGCCCACGCTGCTGCCCACCCCTCAGACGGGTTTCTGCCCTCCTGCTGCTTGACCAGCCTCAAGCCCAGGAAGGCAGAACAAAGGATTCCCTTTGGGAAAGGAAGGTAACACCCTCTCTCTCTCTGGAAATAGGTTTTACATGGCTTGGGAGGGGTAGTCTTCCCAAGCCACTGGTATGCTTTAAAGGGCACATTTGGTGCCCTCCTTGCATAAACCAGTCTACACTGGTTCAGGGACCTCCAGTCCCTGCTCTGGTGGGAAACTGGACAATGGAAAGGGGAGTAACCATTCCCTTGCCCTTCACCACCCCAGGGGTGGTGCCAAAGCTCCTCCAGGTGGCCACTTTATTCTGCCACTTTAAATCCAAGATGAGCAGAGGCCTCTGGGAGCATCTGAGTGGCCAGGTCAGGCAGGTGATGTCACAGCCCCCTCCTGGTAGATGTTCACCTTGCTAGGTGACCAGTCCTCCTTCCAGGGCTATTTAGGGTATTCCTCTTAGGTGGGTCCTCAGATTTGATGTGCAAGACTCCAGCAGGACTCCTCTACAACCTTTACTTCGACTTCTGGCCACTGAAACCGCAACTGGACTTCACAGGAATCTACAATCTGCAGAGACGAGACTGCTCTGTAACATTGTTTCTCCAGCTCCTTCCAACTGCAACATTTCCCCATCTGTGCATCCTCTGAGGGCAGCAAGCCTTCAGTCTCCACCGAGAAGCATGAAGGAATCTCTCTTGGAGTGAAGGAGTCACTCCCCTGCATCTGCAGGCACCTACAGCAACAACCGGCTACATGAATCTCCTCTCCTCCAGAACTGCATGGATCCTGCATCGTGGGTGGTGGTCTGGAGTTGTCTCCTTGCTCCTTTCTACCAGCTATCCAACTTGGGAGATGGCAAGCCCTTTCCTCCCCACGCAAGACAGTACCCCCTGTGCACTGCATCTCTTGCAGCTACCAAGGCTTGTTGGCATCGCCTCCAAGGGATCTTCAGGCTCCGTGTAGCCCAAGCCCCCAGCACTCTCCGCTGCGACACAGTCCTCTGCGTGCTTCTCCTGTGGCAAGGGACTCCTTTCTATGTGTGCTGCATGGGCCTCACCTCGACAACTGTTTGCTGCCTGTGGGGGCTGCTTCCTCTTCCTGCGACTCACCTCACTACTGAGGGTCACCCGGGACGCCCCTCTGTGGGTTGAATTCCCCTGGGCCTTGGGGGTCCCCGGCAGCTCCACAACATGTCTTTGCCAAGGATTGTTGGTGGTTTTTCCACACCACAGACTGACTGCCATCCTTCTTCCAGCGTGGGACGTCGACTGCATCACCCTAGAAACTCTTCAGCTGCGCTACAGACTATCGTCGACCTGGGCATGCATCCACAGACGAGTGGGTTAGTGGCTCCTACCACCACTGGCCATTCCAACATGAACTGGACTTGGTCTTTGTCTTTTCCAGGTCTTCCTCTTCCAGGATCCACCTTCGGTTTCTTGCAGTCTTGTCTGGGTCTTGAATATCTTTCTCTGTAGCCCTTCTGGTGGGTTTGGGAGAACCAGTTACTTAGCTATTGTCTCCTGGTTGCTGGGGGGGGGGGGGGGGGGGGGGGGGGGGGGGGGGGGGGGGGGGGGGGGGGGTGGTGTGTGTCTGGTCCTTACCTTGTGGGTTTTCTAGTTCCTCCAGCTTCCCCCACTTCCTTGGGTGATGGCATGACGTTCGCATTCCACTTTGTTAGTATGTGGTTTGGTTTCACCCCCCCCCCCCACCCCCCCCCCCCCCCCCACACACACACAACACACACACACACACCTTCAGTATTTAATATGGCTTTAACTGTTTTCTATTTCATTTTATGCTAATTCCTGACTGCTACTATACTTATAATAGTGGGTTTTACTTACCTCCAGTTGGGGAATCGCCTATATAGTATTTTAGTATTTGTGTCTCTAAAATAAAGTACCTTTATTTTTGTAACGCTGAGTGTATTCTTTCATGTGTTTAAGTACTGTGTGACTAAAGTGGTATTGCATGAGCTTTTCATGTCTCCTAGATAAGTCTTGGCTGCTCATCCACAGCTATCTCTAGAGAGCCCTGGCTTCCTAAACTCTGCCTACACCTTAATTATAGGGGATGCCTGGTATAAGGTGATAATACCATAGGTACTCACAAGA
Organism: Pleurodeles waltl; assembly: GCF_031143425.1. Taxonomy (NCBI): domain Eukaryota; kingdom Metazoa; phylum Chordata; class Amphibia; order Caudata; family Salamandridae; genus Pleurodeles; species Pleurodeles waltl. The sequence goes on from NC_090436.1 coordinate 60,525,455, forward strand.
ACAGCTTCCTACAGTCAGAGGTAACATTAAATGTAGATGCTCTGAAAGTAATTTCAAAGGATTAAACAAAAAAAATATCTGAAAAACACAGTTAAAACAGCCATTAAATCAAAGCACAGTTTTAAGACTGACAAAATAAGAAAAACATGTAAGGTATTTTCCAGAAAAGTTCCCATAGACTGTTAAAAAATAAATAAAATAAAGGGCAGACTTTTTAGCCGCTTTGTTCTGCTGACAATTGTATTGTAGTTGGGTTCTGTTCAGCATTTCTTTCTCTCTTGTTCGGATGTTGATTTGTTTATTGAACTCTTGATGCAAATTATTTTTGTCGCAACTTCTCATTACAGTACCCTGTGGAGCATCCAGACAAATTCCTCAAGTTTGGAATGACGCCTTCCAAAGGAGTGTTGTTTTACGGACCCCCGGGATGTGGTAAGACTCTACTGGCTAAGGCGATCGCCAATGAATGTCAGGCCAACTTCATCTCCATCAAGGGCCCAGAGCTGCTCACCATGTGGTTTGGTGAATCTGAAGCTAACGTCCGGGAGATCTTTGATAAGGTGAGCTTGGGGGTGGCGCTGGTGATGGGCAATGACTCGGAGGCCTACTGTATTATGCATGAAGCTTTTGTGAAGGGGGAAATTGCCTAATGTTTACCTAGTTTCTGTGCACCGCAGCATTAACTGAGGAAATGTCTTGTGTAAAGACTTTATCACTCAATATAAACGGGGAGAAATCTCAGCAGTGGTAGTCCCGTCCCAGACTTGGGTTTCTTAAGAAGAGAATGATGTTTAATAACTTAATTGATGAGCTAAGACCGATTTGGCAATTGCAGATGTTGGCATGTAGTTCTCCTAATGAAATGTATCTGCTCCGCAGGCGCGTCAAGCAGCGCCTTGTGTGCTGTTCTTCGATGAGCTGGACTCCATAGCCAAGGCTCGAGGGGGCAACATCGGTGATGGCGGCGGCGCCGCGGACCGAGTCATCAATCAGATTCTGACCGAGATGGACGGCATGTCCACCAAGAAGAACGTGTTCATCATCGGTGCTACCAACCGCCCCGACATCATCGACCCCGCCATCCTGCGCCCCGGCCGCCTGGACCAGCTGATCTACATCCCGCTGCCGGATGAGAAGTCACGCATGGCCATTCTGAAGGCCAACCTGAGGAAGTCACCCGTCGCTAAGGTGAGTTTAAGCTCTTGTGTGGTTTTCTGAATATCACTGTAACACTTGTTTGTTTTTCCTCGACGTCTACGTTCCTGCGCTGGCCCAGGCCCTTCTGTACTGTCCGAGTGCAGGAGTGCAGCTGCATACACGGCGAGCACTCCTTCATTGCCTAGTATGCCTCTAACCATCGCAAAGACGAGCTTAATTTGAAGGCGTCCTAAATGTACATAACAATAGCGAGGACTCGAGAATCCACACGTTGTTCTTACAGTTATCACATGCACTCTTGTAACTTGTCAGCTACGCATTGTTTACTGCTTTTGTTCACACTTATCCTGCTAAACATACATCCTTCAAACTACTTCTTGGCCGCAGTGCCGAAGCTCAGCTCTGGGTGGATGCTGGCACCCCACCTGCTTCTATTGTTTCTGAATTTATGGGGTATGGTTTCTATCCAGAAACGCTGTGATGAACACCCGCTTTATATAAATGTACATATTGCACATCACTCTTGATTAAGCCCGTTAAGAACTGCTGTACTTCACACAACCATTACTCAGTGGATGCCCTTGCTTGGCCGTGCTGAATAAAAGTCAGGGGTAACTTTGACAATCTCAGTACTCCCTGAATTTGCACACAGCTGATTTATATCCGGTCAGGACTGTGTGAAGGACGCAGTTCAATTTTCTGCCGCAAGGTGGCAGAGGTAGTCTAAGTTTTGTGCATTGTATGTCTTAGCCAGCCATAGGGTACCGAGCGCTTCACATTTTGCTTTTGACGCGTAGCATAGAATAAAAAGCAAGTGGACAGTTCTTTCTTATTGTGTAGAAAAGATGTAACGTTTCGGAGAGTTAGGCAGTGACAAATCTAAACAGAAGTGATAAATGCAAATTAAGTGGAATGTTAAATAATATTGGAATCGTGTGTCAGCGGGTGATATGTAGGGGCATGGAGGGGCGTGTGTTAAGGAGAGCTGCGTGTTCTAGATGTGTAGAGGCGGGGCCTAATTTGGAAAATTAGTTTTAATTTTTTTATATGTTGGCACTGAGGTATTTTATTGCCCTTTTATAGTCTACTGTTTAGATCGAATAAAGTTTGAGTTGACCTCAGTGGCGGTGCCCAAAGCTGTATTCAGAAGCCGGTGGCTGTCAGCGCCCCTTATCCCAAGGCTGCATAGCTTTGGTTCCACCCAGGCCTTTTTAGGGCATATGGCTGGATTCAAACTGGGGTGGTATGGTGAGCAAAATAATGGATGGATTAAACCCAGATCTGTGACTTGGGGGTGAATGTTTGATTGGTTCTGCATTCCGTCCATCCAGTTACACTATCCCAGAGCCCTTGTGTTTTGCTTTGCTTTTGCCACCCTAAGTGCGCCGGGTATGCCCAGACGTGGGTCCCGGGCTCACTGTGCCACTGGATTCAAGCTAGCCTGGCTGATGAGGGGTGAAACCCTGAAACCGGTCCCAGGATGCTTGTTTCCGGTCCAGGGAGAACCTGTCCTGGCAGTTCGGGCTGGACTGTTCCCATGGGGAACAGGGTCAAGACTGATTTGCATATGGCTGGGTTCAAACTGGGGTGGCATGGTGAGCAAAATAATGGATGGATTAAACCCAGATCTGTGACTGGGGGTGAATGTTTGATTGGTTCTACATTCCGTCCATCCAGTTACGCTATCCCACAGCGTTTGTGTTTTGCTTTGCTCTTCTCTTTAGTTCACTGCCAGACACTCCCTGCCCCTTAACTTACACCCGTGGTCTCCTGCTTTCTCCCTTTGTGACGGGTTTTCTGTCTGTCTTCCTCTCACTTCGTCTTTCCACTTTGCATGTTTTCCCCTCTCTTGCTCTCGGGAAATGTTCAAAGAGCAAAGATAAGCGGCGGTCCCCAAAAACAAGGGCCGGTGGTCGCAACCGCCGGCTCAAATTAAGCACTGTCTAGAGGTCATGGTGTGCCTTACTTTCTAGTGTATAGTATTCATATTTTCATACCAGTTGTAATTTAGGATGAAGGAGGAGCTTTTCCCAAGCAGAGGTGAGTTTCAAATTTTGGGACCATTACCAGAGAACATTTCATGATCTTGGGTAAATTATGCAGCAGCGAAATATTGCCCCTTAATTTTTTCCTTCCTTTTCAAGAGTAAGTTTACAAGCAAGTTTAGTTAGGGTGTTTAGATGTATGGCCGTGTCTGGGGTGCATGGTACCCCAAGATGTAGCCTGTTCAGAGAATTTAGACTGGCTTCATCGAACTTGCATTTTCTTTTTCTAGTTGGGCAGTACACATTTCAGCAGTGCAGGACCGGGATTTGGGTCTGTCTGGGAGGTCTATGGATTGTAATGCATTATTTTAAGTATATGCTTCTGTATATCACATGCTTTTTATACGCTTGCGATCTAGTGTTGGGTGTCTACATTGTCAAGTTGTTTCTTTGAAGATATCTTCGGTCTAAGTATCTTATGACCCCCCTCCCTGAAGCCAACCATGTACCAGGACAAAGACTCCACTGCAGATAGATTGCTGTTTGTTTTTCCTGCCATCTGTATCGGCCATTCAGCTCCGCGACCGTGAAGCCAGCTTGCAGACACAGATTGTCCTGGTAAAGTATCGGAGGACTTGTCACGCTACAGACACCGCACCAGATCGGTTTTCGCTCTTATTGTCCGTGTGAGAGAGACTGAGAAATGACAGCCGCTCCCTGCTCCAAAGAGTCTGAAAAAGCCTTTGACACATCAGACATCCTAGCTAGTCAGGAAGGAGTGGATCCCTGAAACCAGTCTCCTACAGTGGCTCCGAGTTTTGAAGAACAGCCTATTGAGTCACAAGAAACACCTCAACCTAGGAACAAGACCACGACCAGAGCCCATTGCTCCTTGATCAACTGAGGATTAACCTTGCAAGACTTGACCTCAAACCAGCTAGAGGCCGGGTATTGCTGCTGAGTGAGTCCGGGGTTCAAACCCTGAGACTGGACACAATAGACACCATCCTTTGGGGCTCGACTTCTGGCTCCCAGCCTGCCTCTGCTGCGGACAAGTCTTCAGCCAAGTGCTCAGACCCCTAGCGCCAACCCATACCGGCTCTACCCAGAGGGCCAGGCTATTCCCCCTCCCCAGAAACAAAACCTTCTGAGTCAGACTCTGAGGAAGCTTGACATTGAGTGAGCCACACTAACTGTGGTACTCCCAGAGGTGTCCAGTGTTGGGCAGCAAAAGATTATGTTCAATGGCATATATGGCTGTAGATACACATGCTCTGCACACTCCTGCCTTCCAGTGTTGAGTTAGAGTGTTGCAAGTTGTTTTTCTTCAAAGAAGCATTTTCGAGTCACTGGATAGAGTGGTGACTCCTTTTCAGTGATACTGCATATGGACTTCGATTTCTTTGTTAGATTGTTTTCTCTCTGCCATTGGGTTCGGACGTGCCTTCACTCTAGTTTCAAATCTTCTTCCATCTTTCTTTAAATCAACAGTATTATCTTTAATCGTGCTTCTCTATTATTGCCCCTGCCTCACTGCGGGGCACGAAACAGCATGCCATGCTGATGGAACGAATGCCGGTGGAGCGAATGTGTTTCGATTCTGCCCTTGATGCCACTCCAAATTCCCACATACCGACCAACATCTGGTGTGTAATCTGTGCCTATCCCCGTACCATCAAGAAGTCACTTGCGATACCTGCAGATCCATGCCACCTCAAACCTCCGCTCCGACCACTTCGGCACCGAACTGATCCACTACCACCTTGGCTTCGGTACCAACGAAAGGGTACTGATCGAAAACTTAAATGCCAAAAACAAGGGATTCAACTTTTTCGGAACCTAAAAACTCTAGTCAGTCTTCGGCCACTTCATCTCCAGTTGAACCCATTTTGGAGATTGTCCTCGCGTCAGCGCCGCCTCTACATCCAAGAGGCTACAGGGCGTATCATTGCTTAACCACCCCCACCCCCTTCCCGATTACTTTCAAGAGAAAATTATCATTTCGGGAGGTTCTGGACACATCACCACCTCCAGAGAAGATCAAGGAAACTGCTATCTCCATTCACAAGCCTTATCCTTTTCTTCCTCCTTTTCCTCCACTACCTCCACCACCTACCTGTCCTTAACCCTCATCCCCTCCTCATTCACCCACCTCCCCTACTGCAGCAGATGTAACACCACATGATTCCCAGTTATTCACGGGGGGAGACTTAGGTGTCACCCCCAAGGACCCAGATCCCTGGGATACATATGATCCTGATCCCATGATCTCTCTGGATCCAGATCTATAGCCCACATGAGACCTTCATCACCAGAGGATACTATATCTTAGCAACAGGTGATTGCTAGTGCAGCCGCCTAAAAAAAATAATCCGGTCCCACCAGATTCTATTGTGGCTACTACCACACTTAAACGGGCCAATAGTCTGGGCCTGTCCTACTCCAGATGAGAGTAAAAAGATTGATGCCACAGGTAAAAGAATAGCTGCGCAAGCAGCCAATCACTGACTTATCACCAACTCACAAGCTTTACTTGCGAAATATGATAGGACTCACTGGGATGAAATGGAAGAGCTCCTCCAATATCTCCCAGATGAGCACTATAAAAGGGGACAACAGATTGTCACTGAAAGGCAGGCAATTAGTAATAATGCCATCAGATGTGCCCTAGATGCCGTGGACACTGCTGCACGCGGTATCAACACTGCTGTTTTAGTTAGAACATGCCTGGCTTAGGTCCTCAAGTGGACTTCACCCTTGAAGCTGAAGAAAGACACAGATATGCTAAGGCCATTTGCGTTTTACTATCTCCCTCTCAAAGAGGTACTTTTCGTTGCCCCACATTTCGAGGTGGTTACAAACCATCGACTTCCTGAGACCTCCACATCTCAGGCCAGACAGTCTTCCAGCTCCTACTCACAAGGGTTCTATAGAGGCACCTATAGAGGTATCAACACGAGGTAGCAGTAAGAACACCATCGGCTTCTCTACCTCAACAGCTAAACAGTGACTATCTACACCTACCCACCCCTGACACCACACCTGTCTGGGTAAGTGTAAGGAAATGCCTCCTTGGCATGGTTGCCCCCTGACTTTTTGCCTTTGCTGATGCTATGTTTACAATTGAAAGTGTGCTGAGGCCTGCTAACCAGGCCCCAGCACCAGTGTTCTTTCCCTAACCTGTACTTTTGTATCCACAATTGGCAGACCCTGGCATCCAGATAAGTCCCTTGTAACTGGTACTTCTAGTACCAAGGGCCCTGATGCCAAGGAAGGTCTCTAAGGGCTGCAGCATGTCTTATGCCACCCTGGAGACCTCTCACTCAGCACAGACACACTGCTTGCCAGCTTGTGTGTGCTAGTGAGGACAAAACGAGTAAGTCGACATGGCACTCCCCTCAGGGTGCCATGCCAGCCTCTCACTGCCTATGCAGTATAATTTCTGTGTGGACTTGTGTCCCCCCCGGTGCCCTACAAAACCCCCCTGGTCTGCCCTCCGAAGACGCGGGTACTTACCTGCAAGCAGACCGGAACCGGGGCACCCCCTTCTCTCCATTCTAGCCTATGCGTTTTGGGCACCACTTTGAACTCTGCACCTGACCGGCCCTGAGCTGCTGGTGTGGTAACTTTGGGGTTGCTCTGAACCCCCAACGGTGGGCTACCTTGGACCAAGAACTGAACCCTGTAAGTGTCTTACTTACCTGGTAAAACTAACAAAAACTTACCTCCCCCAGGAACTGTGAAAATTGCACTAAGTGTCCACTTTTGAAATAGCTATTTGTCAATAACTTGAAAGGTATACATGCAATTGAAATGATTCAAAGTTCCTAATGTACTTACCTGCAATACCTTTCAAACAAGATATTACATGTTAAATTTGAACCTGTGGTTCTTAAAATAAACTAAGAAAAGATATTTTTCTATAACAAAACCTATTGGCTGGATTTGTCTCTGAGTGTGTGTACCTCATTTATTGTCTATGTGTATGTACAACAAATGCTTAACACTACTCCTTGGATAAGCCTACTGCTCGACCACACTACCACAAAATAGAGCATTAGTATTATCTCTTTTTACCACTATTTTACCTCTAAGGGGAACCCTTGGACTCTGTGCATGCTATTCCTTACTTTGAAATAGCACATACAGAGCCAACTTCCTACATTGGTGGATCAGCGGTGGGGTACAAGACTTTGCATTTGCTGGACTACTCAGCCAATACCTGATCACACGACAAATTCCAAAATTGTCATTAGAAATTGATTTTTGCAATTTGAAAAGTTTTCTAAATTCTTTAAAGTCCTGCTAGGGCCTTGTGTTAGTCCCTGTTAGCATTTCTTTTAGAGTTTAAAAATTTGTTAAAAGTTTGAATTAGATTCTAGAACCAGTTTTAGTTTCTTAAAAAGTATTCCAACTTTTAGAAGCATAATGTCTAGCACAGATGTGAATGTGGTGGAACTCGACACCACACCTTACCTCCATCTACAGATGAGAGAGCTAAGGTCACTCTGTAAACTAAAGAAAATAGCAATGGGCCCCAAACCTACCAAAGTACAGCTCCAGGAGCTTTTGGCAGAGTTTGAAAAGGCCAACCCCTCTGAGGATGGCAACTCAGAGGATGAAGATAGTGACTTGGAGGGAAATTCCCCCCCTCCAGTCCTACTTAGGGAGAGCAGGGCTTCTCAAGCCCTGACTCCACAAATAATAGTCAGAGATGCTGGTTCCCTCACAGGAGGGACCAACAACTCTGAAATCACTGAGGATAACTCCAGTGAAGAGGACATCCAGTTAGCCAGGATGGCCAAAAGATTGGCTTTGGAAAGACAGATCCTAGCCATAGAGAGGGAAAGACAAGAGATGGGCCTAGGACCCATCAATGGTGGCAGCAACATAAATAGGGTCAGAGATTCTCCTGACATGTTGAAAATCCCTAAAGGGATTGTAACTAAATATGAAGATGGTGATGACATCACCAAATGGTTCACAGCTTTTGAGAGGGCTTGTGTAACCAGAAAAGTGAACAGATCTCACTGGGGTGCTCTCCTTTGGGAAATGTTCACAGGAAAGTGTAGGGATAGACTCCTCACACTCTCTGGACAAGATGCAGAATCTTATGACCTCATGAAGGGTACCCTGATTGAGGGCTTTGGATTCTCCACTGAGGAGTACAGGATTAGGTTCAGGGGGGCTCAAAAATCCTCGAGCCAGACCTGGGTTGACTTTGTTGACTACTCAGTGAAAACACTAGATGGTTGGATTCAAGGCAGTGGTGTAAGTAATTATGATGGGCTGTACAATTTATTTGTGAAAGAACACCTGTTAAGTAATTGTTTCAATGATAAACTGCATCAGCATCTGGTAGACCTGGGACCAATTTCTCCCCAAGAATTGGGAAAGAAGGCGGACCATTGGGTCAAGACAAGGGTGTCCAAGACTTCAACAGGGGGTGACCAAAAGAAAGGGGTCACAAAGACTCCCCAGGGGAAGGGTGATGAGACAACCAAAACTAAAAATAGTAAAGAGTCTTCTACAGGCCCCCAAAAACCTGCACAGGAGGGTGGGCCCAGAGCCTCTTCACAAAACAATGGGTACAAGGGTAAAAACTTTGATCCCAAAAAGGCCTGGTGTCATAGCTGTAAACAGCATGGACACCAAACTGGAGACAAGGCCTGTCCCAAGAAAGGTTCCACTCCAAACTCCCATCCAGGTAACACTGGTATGGCTAGTCTCCAAGTGGGATCAACAGTGTGCCCAGAGCAAATCAGGGTCCACACTGAAGCTACTCTAGTTTCTGAGGGTGGGGTGGATTTAGCCACACTAGCTGTCTGGCCGCCTAACATGCAAAAATACAGACAGCAACTCTTAATTAATGGGACTAGAATAGAGGGCCTGAGGGATACAGGTGCCAGTGTCACCATGGTGACAGAGAAACTGGTTTCCCCTGGCCAATACCTGACTGGAAAAACTTACACAGTCACCAACGCTGACAATCAGAGAAAAGTACATCCCATGGCAATGGTTACTTTAGAATGGGGAGGGGTCAATGGCCTGAAACAGGTGGTGGTCTCCTCAAATATCCCAGTGGACTGTCTGCTTGGAAATGACCTGGAGTCCTCAGCATGGGCTGAGGTAGAGCTAAAAACCCATGCAGCAATGCTGGGTATCCCTGAACTGGTGTGTGTGAAAACAAGAGCACAATGCAAGGCACAGGGTGAAAAAGTAGAGCTGGAGTCTGGAAAAATGGCCCCGCCTACCAAGAGAACAGGAAAGTCAGTTGGGAAACCAACTGCAACACAGCAAAAGAAAGGGAACCTCTCTTCTCAGGAAGAAGTTCTGCCCTCTGAGGGAACTGAGCCTTTGGAGCTTGAACCTTATCAGGTTGAGCTCTTAGGCCCAGGGGGACCCTCAAGGGAAGAGCTGTGTAAGGGACAAGAAACCTGTCCCTCTCTTGAAGGCCTTAGGCAGCAAGCTGCTGAAGAGTCCAAAGGCAAGAAAAATGGAACACATAGGGTCTATTGGGAAGATGGGCTCCTGTACACTGAGGCCAGAGACCCCAAACCTGGTGCCACTAGGAGAGTGGTAGTGCCTCAGCTGTTCAGAGAGTTCATCCTAACATTGGCCCATGACATTCCCCTTGCTGGACATTTGGGACAAACCAAGACGTGGGAGAGGTTAGTCAACCACTTCTACTGGCCCAATATGTCCAACATGGTTAAGGAGTTTTGCCTCTCCTGCCCCACCTGTCAAGCCAGTGGTAAGACAGGTGGGCATCCAAAGGCCCCCCTCATTCCACTTCCAGTGGTGGGGGTGCCCTTTGAAAGAGTGGGTGTGGACATAGTTGGTCCACTGGAACCTCCCACAGCCTCAGGAAATATGTATATCTTGGTAGTAGTGGATCATGCTACCAGGTATCCTGAAGCTATTCCCCTTAGGTCGACTACTGCCCCTGCAGTAGCCAAGGCCCTCATTGGTATCTTTACCAGAGTGGGTTTCCCTAAGGAGGTGGTGTCTGACAGAGGTACCAACTTCATGTCAGCATACCTAAAGCACATGTGGAATGAGTGTGGAGTGACTTATAAATTCACTACACCTTACCATCCACAAACTAATGGCTTAGTTGAGAGATTCAACAAGACATTAAAGGGCATGATCATGGGGCTCCCAGAAAAACTCAAAAGGAGATGGGATGTCCTCCTGCCATGTCTGCTTTTCGCTTACAGGGAGGTACCACAGAAGGGAGTAGGGTTCTCACCCTTTGAACTTCTGTTTGGTCATCCTGTAAGGGGACCACTTGCCCTTGTTAAAGAAGGCTGGGAGAGACCTCTCCATGAGCCTAAACAGGACGTAGTGGACTATGTACTTGGCCTTCGCTCTAGAATGGCAGAGTACATGGAAAAGGCAACCAAAAACCTTGAGGCCAGCCAACAACTCCAGAAGTTTTGGTATGACCAAAAGGCTGCACTGGTTGAGTTCCAACCAGGGCAGAAAGTCTGGGTTCTGGAGCCTGTGGCTCCCAGGGCACTCCAGGACAAATGGAGTGGCCCTTACCCAGTACTAGAAAGGAAGAGTCAGGTCACCTACCTGGTGGACCTGGGCACAAGCAGGAGCCCCAAGAGGGTGATCCATGTGAACCGCCTTAAGCTCTTCCATGACAGAGCTGATGTGAATCTGTTGATGGTAACAGATGAGGATCAGGAGGCAGAGAGTGAACCTCTCCCTGATCTTCTGTCATCAGACCCAAAAGATGGCACAGTAGATGGAGTGATCTACTCAGACACCCTCTCTGGCCAACAGCAGGCTGATTGTAGGAGAGTCCTACAACAGTTTCCTGAGCTTTTCTCCCTAACCCCTGGTCAGACACACCTGTGTACCCATGATGTGGGCACAGGAGACAGCATGCCTGTCAAGAACAAAATCTTCAGACAGTCTGACCATGTTAAGGAAAGCATCAAGATGGAAGTCCACAAGATGCTGGAATTGGGAGTGATTGAGCGCTCTGACAGCCCCTGGGCTAGCCCAGTGGTCTTAGTCCCCAAACCTCACACCAAAGATGGAAAGAAAGAGATGAGGTTTTGTGTGGACTACAGAGGGCTCAACTCTGTCACCAAGACAGATGCCCATCCAATTCCAAGAGCTGATGAGCTCATTGATAAGTTAGGTGCTGCCAAATTTCTAAGTACCTTTGACTTGACAGCAGGGTACTGGCAAATAAAAATGGCACCTGGAGCAAAAGAAAAGACAGCATTCTCCACACCTGATGGGCATTATCAGTTTACTGTTATGCCCTTTGGTTTAAAGAATGCCCCTGCCACCTTCCAAAGGTTGGTGAATCAAGTCCTTGCTGGCTTGGAGTCCTTTAGCACAGCTTATCTTGATGATATTGCTGTCTTTAGCTCCACCTGGCAGGATCACCTGGTCCACCTGAAGAAGGTTTTGAAGGCTCTGCAATCTGCAGGCCTCTCTATCAAGGCATCCAAATGCCAGATAGGGCAGGGAACTGTGGTTTACTTGGGACACCTTGTAGGTGGAGGCCAAGTTCAGCCACTCCAACCCAAGATCCAGACTATTCTGGACTGGGTAGCTCCAAAAACCCAGACTCAAGTCAGGGCATTCCTTGGCTTGACTGGGTATTACAGGAGGTTTGTGAAGGGATATGGATCCATTGTGACAGCCCTCACTGAACTCACCTCCAAGAAAATGCCCAAGAAAGTAAACTGGACTGTGGAATGCCAACAGGCCTTTGACACCCTGAAACAGGCAATGTGCTCAGCACCAGTTCTCAAAGCTCCAGATTATTCTAAGCAGTTCATTGTGCAGACTGATGCCTCTGAACATGGGATAGGGGCAGTTTTGTCCCAAACAAATGATGATGGCCTTGACCAGCCTGTTGCTTTCATTAGCAGGAGGTTACTCCCCAGGGAGCAGCGTTGGAGTGCCATTGAGAGGGAGGCCTTTGCTGTGGTTTGGTCCCTGAAGAAGCTGAGACCATACCTCTTTGGGACTCACTTCCTAGTTCAAACTGACCACAGACCTCTCAAATGGCTGATGCAAATGAAAGGTGAAAATCCTAAACTGTTGAGGTGGTCCATCTCCCTACAGGGAATGGACTTTATAGTGGAACACAGACCTGGGACTGCCCATGCCAATGCAGATGGCCTTTCCAGGTTCTTCCACTTAGAAAATGAAGACTCTCTTGGGAAAGGTTAGTCTCATCCTCTTTCGTTTGGGGGGGGGGTTGTGTAAGGAAATGCCTCCTTGGCATGGTTGCCCCCTGACTTTTTGCCTTTGCTGATGCTATGTTTACAATTGAAAGTGTGCTGAGGCCTGCTAACCAGGCCCCAGCACCAGTGTTCTTTCCCTAACCTGTACTTTTGTATCCACAATTGGCAGACCCTGGCATCCAGATAAGTCCCTTGTAACTGGTACTTCTAGTACCAAGGGCCCTGATGCCAAGGAAGGTCTCTAAGGGCTGCAGCATGTCTTATGCCACCCTGGAGACCTCTCACTCAGCACAGACACACTGCTTGCCAGCTTGTGTGTGCTAGTGAGGACAAAACGAGTAAGTCGACATGGCACTCCCCTCAGGGTGCCATGCCAGCCTCTCACTGCCTATGCAGTATAGGTAAGACACCCCTCTAGCAGGCCTTACAGCCCTAAGGCAGGGTGCACTATACCATAGGTGAGGGTACCAGTGCATGAGCATGGTACCCCTACAGTGTCTAAACAAAACCTTAGACATTGTAAGTGCAGGGTAGCCATAAGAGTATATGGTCTGGGAGTCTGTCAAACACGAACTCCACAGCACCATAATGGCTACACTGAAAACTGGGAAGTTTGGTATCAAACTTCTCAGCACAATAAATGCACACTGATGCCAGTGTACATTTTATTGTAAAATACACCCCAGAGGGCACCTTAGAGGTGCCCCCTGAAACCTATCCGACTATCTGTGTAGGCTGACTGGTTCCAGCAGCCTGCCACACTAGAGACATGTTGCTGGCCCCATGGGGAGAGTGCCTTTGTCACTCTGAGGCCAGTAACAAAGCCTGCACTGGGTGGAGATGCTAACACCTCCCCCAGGCAGGAGCTGTAACACCTGGCGGTGAGCCTCAAAGGCTCACCCCTTTGTCACAGCCCAGCAGGGCACTCCAGCTTAGTGGAGTTGCCCGCCCCCTCCGGCCACGGCCCCCACTTTTGGCGGCAAGGCTGGAGGGAACAAAGAAAGCAACAAGGAGGAGTCACTGGCCAGTCAGGACAGCCCCTAAGGTGTCCTGAGCTGAGGTGACTCTGACTTTTAGAAATCCTCCATCTTGCAGATGGAGGATTCCCCCAATAGGGTTAGGATTGTGACCCCCTCCCCTTGGGAGGGGGCACAAAGAGGGTGTACCCACCCTCAGGGCTAGTAGCCATTGGCTACTAACCCCCCAGACCTAAACACGCCCTTAAATTTAGTATTTAAGGGCTACCCTGAACCCTAGAAAATTAGATTCCTGCAACTACAAGAAGAAGGACTGCCTAGCTGAAAACCCCTGCAGAGGAAGACCAGAAGACGACAACTGCCTTGGCTCCAGAAACTCACCGGCCTGTCTCCTGCCTTCCAAAGATCCTGCTCCAGCGACGCCTTCCAAAGGGACCAGCGACCTCGACATCCTCTGAGGACTGCCCCTGCTTCGAAAAGACAAACTCCCGAGGACAGCGGACCTGCTCCAAGAAAAGCTGCAACTTTGTTTCCAGCAGCTTTAAAGAACCCTGCAAGCTCCCCGCAAGAAGCGTGAGACTTGCAACACTGCACCCGGCGACCCCGACTCGGCTGGTGGCGATCCAACACCTCAGGAGGGACCCCAGGACTACTCTAAGACTGTGAGTACAAAAACCTGTCCCCCCTGAGCCCCCACAGCGCCGCCTGCAGAGGGAATCCCGAGGCTTCCCCTGACCGCGACTCTTTGAAACCAAAGTCCCGACACCTGGGAGAGACCCTGCACCCGCAGCCCCCAGGACCTGAAGGACCGGACTTTCACTGGAGGAGTGACCCCCAGGAGTCCCTCTCCCTTGCCCAGGTGGAGGTTTCCCCGAGGAACCCCCCCCTTGCCTGCCTGCAGCGCTGAAGAGATCCCTAGATCTCCCATTGACTTCCATTACAAACCCGACGCTTGTTTCTACACTGCACCCGGCCGCCCCCGCGCTGCTGAGGGTGAAATTTCTGTGTGGACTTGTGTCCCCCCCGGTGCCCTACAAAACCCCCCTGGTCTGCCCTCCGAAGACGCGGGTACTTACCTGCAAGCAGACCGGAACCGGGGCACCCCCTTCTCTCCATTCTAGCCTATGTGTTTTGGGCACCACTTTGAACTCTGCACCTGACCGGCCCTGAACTGCTGGTGTGGTGACTTTGGGGTTGCTCTGAACCCCCAACGGTGGGCTACCTTGGACCAAGAACTGAACCCTGTAAGTGTCTTACTTACCTGGTAAAACTAATCAAAACTTACCTCCCCTAGGAACTGTGAAAATTGCACTAAGTGTCCACTTTTAAAACAGCTATTTGTCAATAACTTGAAAAGTATACATGCAATTTTGATGATTTGAAGTTCCTAAAGTACTTACCTGCAATACCTTTCGAATGAGATATTACATGTAGAATTTGAACCTGTGGTTCTTAAAATAAACTAAGAAAAGATATTTTTCTATATAAAAACCTATTGGCTGGATTTGTCTCTGAGTGTGTGTATCTCATTTATTGTCTATGTGTATGTACAACAAATGCTTAACACTACTCCTTGGATAAGCCTACTGCTCGACCACACTACCACAAAATAGAGCATTAGTATTATCTATTTTTACCACTATTTTACCTCTAAGGGGAACCCTTGGACTCTGTGCATGCTATTCCTTACTTTGAAATAGCACATACAGAGCCAACTTCCTACAGTAAGACTTCAAGATTTCAATACACAATGGGCCAAGATCAGTTAGGACCAATAGGTCCTATCCATTATCTATCATGGCTACTGTCTGGGGAAATAAGGTCACAATTGTCACAACTCTGACCATATAGAAATGGTCTCTCAACCATCACATTCACATAGTTGTAGATTATTTCCCAGGAACGGACATCAACTTTGCAGATCTCCTCAGCAGGATGCAGCAACAAGTCCACGAATGAGTACTCCGCCCACAAGTCCTTCAAAGTTACTTCAGAAAGTGGCGAACACCTCGGATAGATCTTTTTGCCACAGCAGAAAACACAAAATGCCTAAACCTTGCCTCCAGGTGCCTACAATCTCTATCCAAAGGCAATGCTCAGTGGATTAATAGATCGGGGATATTTGCCTACGTTTTTCCTCCTCTCCCTCTTATTATATTTCTAGTTCGACAGATCAGGCAAACATTCTCAAAATGATCCTTGTAGCGCCAACATGGGCACACTAGTCCCAATTCACCACATTACTGGATCTCAGTAGTTGTAGGAAGTTGGCTCTGTATGTGCTATTTCAAAGTAAGGAATAGCATGCACAGAGTCCAAGGGTTCCCCTTAGAGGTAAAATAGTGGTAAAAAGAGATAATACTATTGCTCTATTTTGTGGTAGTGTGGTCGAGCAGTAGGCTTATCCAAGGAGTAGTGTTAAGCATTTGTTGTACATACACATAGACAATAAATGAGGTACACACACTCAGAGACAAATCCAGCCAATAGGTTTTTGTATAGAAAAATATCTTTTCTTAGTTTATTTTAAGAACCACAGGTTCAAATTCTACATGTAATATCTCATTCGAAAGGTATTGCAGGTAAGTACTTTAGGAACTTCAAATCATCAAAATTGCATGTATACTTTTCAAGTTATTCACAAATAGCTGTTTTAAAAGTGGACACTTAGTGCAATTTTCACAGTTCCTAGGGGAGGTAAGTTTTGGTTAGTTTTACCAGGTAAGTAAGACACTTACAGGGTTCAGTTCTTGGTCCAAGGTAGCCCACCGTTGGGGGTTCAGAGCAACCCCAAAGTCACCACACCAGCAGCTCAGGGCCGGTCAGGTGCAGAGTTCAAAGTGGTGCCCAAAACACATAGGCTAGAATGGAGAGAAGGGGG
The DNA here is from genome assembly GCF_031143425.1 of Pleurodeles waltl. Taxonomy (NCBI): domain Eukaryota; kingdom Metazoa; phylum Chordata; class Amphibia; order Caudata; family Salamandridae; genus Pleurodeles; species Pleurodeles waltl. Next base: position 60,541,677 of record NC_090436.1, read on the forward strand.
TGCCCCGGTTTCTGTCTGCTTGCAGGTAAGTACCCGCGTCTTCGGAGGGCAGACCAGGGGGGTTTTGTAGGGCACCGGGGGGGACACAAGTCCACACAGAAATTTCACCCTCAGCAGCGCGGGGGCGGCCGGGTGCAGTGTAGGAACAGGCGTCGGGTTCGCAATGTTAGTCTATGAGAGATCTCGGGATCTCTTCAGCGCTGCAGGCAGGCAAGGGGGGGATTCCTCGGGGAAACCTCCACTTGGGTAAGGGAGAGGGACTCCTGGGGGTCACTTCTCCAGTGAAAGTCCGGTCCTTCAGGTCCTGGGGGCTGCGGGTGCAGGGTCTCTCCCAGGCGTCGGGACTTTAGGTTCAAAGAGTCGCGGTCAGGGGAAGCCTCGGGATTCCCTCTGCAGGCGGCGCTGTGGGGGCTCAAGGGGGACAGGTTTTGGTACTCACAGTATCAGAGTAGTCCTGGGGTCCCTCCTGAGGTGTTGGATCGCCACCAGCCGAGTCGGGGTTGCCGGGTGCAGTGTTGCAAGTCTCACGCTTCTTGCGGGGAGCTTGCAGGGTTCTTTAAAGCTGCTGGAAACAAAGTTGCAGCTTTTCTTGGAGCAGGTCCGCTGTCCTCGGGAGTTTCTTGTCTTTTCGAAGCAGGGGCAGTCCTCAGAGGATGTCGAGGTCGCTGGTCCCTTTGGAAGGCGTCGCTGGAGCAGGATCTTTGGAAGGCAGGAGACAGGCCGGTGAGTTTCTGGAGCCAAGGCAGTTGTAGTCTTCTGGTCTTCCTCTGCAGGGGTTTTCAGCTAGGCAGTCCTTCTTCTTGTAGTTGCAGGAATCTAATTTTCTAGGGTTCAGGGTAGCTCTTAAATACTAAATTTAAGGGCGTGTTTAGGTCTGGGGGGTTAGTAGCCAATGGCTACTAGTCCTGAGGGTGGGTACACCCTCTTTGTGCCTCCTCCCAAGGGGAGGGGGTCACAATCCTAACCCTATTGGGGGAATCCTCCATCTGCAAGATGGAGGATTTCTAAAAGTTAGAGTCACCTCAGCTCAGGACACCTTAGGGGCTGTCCTGACTGGCCAGTGACTCCTCCTTGTTTTTCTCATTATTTTCTCCGGCCTTGCCGCCAAAAGTGGGGCCTGGCCGGAGGGGGCGGGCAACTCCACTAGCTGGAGTGTCCTGCTGGGTTGGCACAAAGGAGGTGAGCCTTTGAGGCTCACCGCCAGGTGTGACAATTCCTGCCTGGGGGAGGTGTTAGCATCTCCACCCAGTGCAGGCTTTGTTACTGGCCTCAGAGTGACAAAGGCACTCTCCCCATGGGGCCAGCAACATGTCTCGGTTTGTGGCAGGCTGCTAAAACTAGTCAGCCTACACAGATAGTCGGTTAAGTTTCAGGGGGCACCTCTAAGGTGCCCTCTGTGGTGTATTTTACAATAAAATGTACACTGGCATCAGTGTGCATTTATTGTGCTGAGAAGTTTGATACCAAACTTCCCAGTTTTCAGTGTAGCCATTATGGTGCTGTGGAGTTCGTGTTTGACAAACTCCCAGACCATATACTCTTATGGCTACCCTGCACTTACAATGTCTAAGGTTTTGTTTAGACACTGTAGGGGCACCATGCTCATGCACTGGTACCCTCACCTATGGTATAGTGCACCCTGCCTTAGGGCTGTAAGGCCTGCTAGAGGGGTGTCTTACCTATACTGCATAGGCAGTGAGAGGCTGGCATGGCACCCTGAGGGGAGTGCCATGTCGACTTACTCGTTTTGTCCTCACTAGCACACACAAGCTGGCAAGCAGTGTGTCTGTGCTGAGTGAGAGGTCTCCAGGGTGGCATAAGACATGCTGCAGCCCTTAGAGACCTTCCTTGGCATCAGGGCCCTTGGTACTAGAAGTACCAGTTACAAGGGACTTATCTGGATGCCAGGGTCTGCCAATTGTGGATACAAAAGTACAGGTTAGGGAAAGAACACTGGTGCTGGGGCCTGGTTAGCAGGCCTCAGCACACTTTCAATTGTAAACATAGCATCAGCAAAGGCAAAAAGTCAGGGGGCAACCATGCCAAGGAGGCATTTCCTTACAGTAGTCTTCACTCAAAACCAAGGTCACAGTCAGACACCCAGACCCCAAATCTGTCAACCTTGCGATATGGCTCCTTGAGCTCGTAGAATTTGGTTATCTAGATCTGCCTGCAGAGTGCATGGACATCCTTAGAGAAGCTTGTAAACCCACTACCAGAGCATTTTATGCTGCAAAGTGGAAACGCTTTGTTTGCTACTGTCAACCCAAACATATTAATTCCATCAAAGCTACTGTCCAAGACATTGTCTGTTTCTGGCTTCATTTACAAAAAGCTAATGTTCGATGGCATCTGTCGCTGTAGATACGCATGTTTTGCAATAGCTCGCCATCTGGTGTTGGGCCGGAGTGTTAAAAGTTGTTTTTCTTCGAAGAAGTCTTTCGAGTCACGGGACCGAGTGACTCCTCCTTTTGTCTCCATTGCGCATGGGCGTCGACTCCATCTTCGATTGTTTTTTTTCCGCCATCGGGTTCGGACGTGTTCCTGTCGCTCCGAGTTTCGGAACGGAAAGATAGCTAATTTCGGAAGATTTTTGTCGGTATTGTTGCGTTCGGGATCGGCGTAGTTAGATTCAACACCGCGTCGAAGGATCGAAGAGCTCCGGTGCCCTTCGGGGGTAGTTTTTTCGATCCCCCGTCGGGGCCTGGTCGGCCCGACCGCGTGCTGAAGAACGCCGATGGAACAGACCCCGTTCCGTTTCTGCCCCAAATGCCACAATAAATACCCCTATACAGACCAACACTTGGTCTGTAACCTGTGCCTGTCACCTGAGCACAGTGAAGACACCTGCGAGGCCTGTCGTGCGTTCCGGTCCCGAAAAACACTCCGAGACCGTCGAGCCAGAAGACTTCAGATGGCGTCCGCGCCGACAGCCCACCGAGAGTTCGAGGAACAAGAAGAGGAAGGTACCTTCTCGATCCAAGACTCAGACTCCGAAGGATTCGACGATACACAAACCGTGAGTAAGACGTCGAAAACCACTCAGAGGAAGATTTACAAGGCCCAGGGGACGCCACTGCCACGGCTCCACCCATAAATTCGGTGACCGACCGTCTGCACTGAAAAAGGCCCAAACAGTGCCGAGATCGTCCGACTCCGGTCGAGACACCGGCACGCAGCCTTCTCGGGACCGAGAAAGTGCTGGAGACAAGCATCGACACCGAGATGCCGGTGTAGACACGGCTCGACGCCGAGACAGCGGCCCTGAAGAAGATCGGCGCCGACAGGTTTCGGCCCCGAAAATGAAAAAAGTCACCTCTGAGCCGAAAAAGGACGCAGACAGGGTTTCGGTCCCGAAACAAACTGCAACCGACCCAGCTTCAGGCTCTTATACAGAAGAGCACTCGCTAACCTCACAAATGCAAAAGCATAGGTTTGAGGAAGAGCTACAATCAACTGATGTGGACCATACGCAAAAGCGTATTTTCATACAGCAGGGGACAGGAAAAATAAGCACCCTTCCCCCTATTAGAAGAAAGAGAAGGTTGGAGTTCCAAACTGAACAGACACCACAACCAAAAGTGGTGAAAAGAGTTACCCCACCACCCTCTCCTCCGCCCGTGATTAACGTCTCACCAGCACAAACTCCATCACACTCCCCAGCTCACACCACCATAAGCCAGGGTGACCAAGATCAAGACGCATGGGACCTATACGACGCCCCAGTGTCAGATAACAGTCCGGAGGCATACCCTACGAAGCCATCTCCACCAGAGGACAGCACCGCGTATTCTCAAGTGGTGGCTAGAGCAGCACAATTTCACAACGTAAGCCTCCACTCCGAACAGGTCGAGGATGATTTTTTATTCAACACACTCTCCTCCACCCACAGCTCATACCAAAGCCTGCCTATGCTCCCTGGTATGCTCCGGCACGCAAAAGAAATCTTTAAGGAGCCGGTCAAAAGTAGGGCAATCACACCAAGGGTGGAAAAAAAGTATAAGGCGCCTCCTACAGACCCGGTTTTCATCACTACACAGCTGCCACCAGACTCTGTCGTTGTAGGAGCAGCTAGGAAAAGGGCCAACTCCCACACATCTGGAGATGCACCACCCCCAGATAAAGAAAGCTGCAAGTTCGATGCAGCTGGTAAGAGTCGCAGCACAAGCTGCAAACCAGTGGCGCATCGCGAACTCCCAGGCACTACTTGCGCGCTATGACAGAGCCCATTGGGACGAGATGCAACATCTCATTGAACATCTGCCCAAGGACTTACAAAATAGGGCAAAACAAGTGGTTGAGGAGGGACAGACCATTTCCAACAACCAGATCCGCTCCTCCATGGACGCTGCAGATACAGCTGCACGGACAATTAATACATCTGTAACTATCAGAAGGCATGCATGGCTCCGAACGTCTGGATTTAAACCAGAGATTCAACAAGCAGTTCTCAATATGCCTTTTAACGAAAAAGAACTGTTCGGTCCAGAAGTGGACACAGCGATTGAGAAACTCAAAAAAAATACGGACACTGCCAAAGCCATGGGCGCACTCTACTCCCCGCAGAGCAGAGGGAATTACAGCACATTCCGTAAAACACCCTTTAGAGGGGGGTTTCGGGGTCAGAGCACACAAGCCAGCACCTCACAAGCAACACCGTCCAGTTACCAGGGACAGTATAGAGGAGGTTTTCGGGGACAATATAGAGGAGGGCAATTCCCTAGGAATAGAGGAAGATTTCAGAGCCCCAAAACCCCTACTACTAAACAGTGACTCACATGTCACTCACCCCCTCCACACAACACCAGTGGGGGGAAGAATAAGTCATTATTACAAAGCATGGGAGGAAATCACTACAGACACTTGGGTTCTAGCAATTATCCAACATGGTTATTGCATAGAATTTCTACAATTCCCTCCAAACATACCACCAAAAGCACAAAATTTGACAAAACATCATTCCAATCTCCTGGAGATAGAAGTGCAGGCACTATTGCAAAAGAATGCAATCGAATTAGTGCCAAACACACAAATAAACACAGGAGTTTACTCACTGTACTTTCTGATACCAAAGAAGGACAAAACGCTGAGACCAATCCTAGACCTCAGAATAGTGAACACTCATCAAATCAGACCACTTTCACATGGTCACACTACAAGAAGTATTGCCATTGCTAAAACTACACGACTACATGGCAACTTTAGACCTCAAGGATGCTTATTTCCATATACCAATACACCCATCGCACAGGAAATACCTAAGGTTTGTATTCAAGGGAATACATTACCAATTCAAGGTACTGCCTTTCGGATTAACAACCGCACCAAGAGTCTTTACCAAATGTCTAGCGGTAGTCGCTGCACACATAAGAAGGCAGCAAATACATGTGTTCCCATATCTAGACGACTGGCTAATCAAGGCCCATTCGTTAATAGAGTGCTCAAATCACACAAATCATATCATACAAACCCTCTTCAAACTAGGGTTCACCGTCAACTTCACAAAATCCAAAATTCTGCCGCGCAAGGTACAACAATACCTAGGAGCCATAATAGACACATCAAAAGGAGTAGCCACTCTAAGTCCACAAAGAATTCAAGATTTCAACACCATCATACAACGCATGTATCCAACACAAAGGATACAAGCAAAGATGGTACTACAACTCCTAGGCATGATGTCTTCATGCATAGCCATTGTCCCAAACGCAAGACTGCACATGAGGCCCTTACAACAGTGCCTAGCATCACAATGGTCACAAGCACAGGGTCACCTTCTAGATCTGGTGTTAATAGACCGCCAAACATACATCTTGCTTCTGTGGTGGAACAACATAAATTTAAACAAAGGGCGGCCTTTCCAAGATCCAGTGCCACAATACGTAATAACAACAGATGCTTCCATGACAGGGTGGGGAGCACACCTCAATCAACACAGCATCCAAGGACAATGGGACGTACATCAAAGAAAGGTTCATATAAATCACCTAGAATTGTTAGCAGTATTTCTAGCGTTGAAAGCATTCCAACCAATGATAACCCACAAATACATTCTTGTCAAAACCGACAACATGACGACAATGTATTATTTAAACAAACAGGGGGGGAACACACTCGACACAGTTGTGTCTCCTAACACAAAAAATATGGCATTGGGCAATTCACAACCACATTCGCCTAATAGCACAGTTTATTCCAGGGATCCAGAACCAGCTAGCAGACAATCTCTCTCGGGATCACCAACCGGTCCACGAATGGGAAATTCACCCCCAAATTCTGAAAACTTACTTCCAAATTTGGGGAACACCTCAAATAGATCTATTTGCAACAAAAGAAAACGCAAAATGCCAAAACTTCGCATCCAGGTACCCACACCGGCAATCTCAAGGCAATGCTCTATGGATGAATTGGTCAGGGATATTTGCGTACGCTTTTCCCCCTCTCCCTCTCCTTCCATATCTAGTAAACAGATTGAGTCAAAACAAACTCATACTAATAGCACCAACATGGGCAAGACAACCTTGGTATACGACACTAGTCAGTAGTACCTCATGTCAAACTACCCAACAGGCCAGATCTGTTAACACAAACAACAGATCAGGCATCCAAACCCAGCATCGCTGAATCTAGCAATTTGGCTCCTGAAATCCTAGAATTTGGACACTTGAACCTCACACAAGAGTGTATGGAGGTCATAAAACAAGCTAGAAGACCATCCACTAGACACTGCTATGCAAGTAAATGGAAAAGATTTGTTTGTTACTGCCATAATAATCAAGTCCAACCATTGCATGCATCTCCAAAAGATGTAGTAGGATATTTACTACATTTACAAAAATCAAATCTAGCTTTCTCTTCCATAAAAATACATCTTGCAGCAATATCTGCTTACCTGCAGATTACTCATTCAACTTCCCTATTTAGAATACCTGTCATTAAAGCGTTTATGGAGGGCCTAAAGAGAATTATACCACCAAGGACACCACCTGTTCCTTCATGGAACCTCAACATTGTCTTGACAAGGCTCATGGGTCCACCTTTCGAACCCATGCATTCTTGTGAAATGCAATACTTAACGTGGAAAGTTGCATTTCTCATTGCCATCACATCTCTAAGAAGAGTAAGTGAAATACAGGCGTTTACCATACAAGAACCATTTATTCAAATACACAAAAATAAGGTCATTCTAAGAACAAATCCAAAATTCTTACCAAAGGTTATCTCACCGTTCCACTTGAACCAAACAGTGGAATTACCAGTGTTCTTCCCACAGCCAGATTCAATAGCTGAAAGAGCACTACATACATTAGACATCAAGAGAGCGCTAATGTACTACATTGACAGGACAAAAGAAATTAGGAAGACAAAACAACTATTTATTGCCTTCCAAAAACCTCATACAGGAAATCCAATTTCAAAACAAGGTATCGCCAGAAGGATAGTAAAGTGCATCCAAACCTGCTATCTTAAAGCAAAGAGAGAACTGCCTATTACACCAAAGGCACACTCAACCAGAAAGAAAGGTGCTACTATGGCCTTTCTAGGAAATATTCCAATGACCGAAATATGTAAGGCAGCAACATGGTCTACACCTCATACATTTACTAAACACTACTGTGTAGATGTGTTATCTGCACAACAGGCCACAGTAGGTCAAGCCGTACTAAGAACTTGATTTCAAACTACTTCCACTCCTACAGGCTGAACCACCGCTTTTGGGGAGATAACTGCTTACTAGTCTATGCACAGCATGTATATCTGCAGCTACACATGCCACCGAACGGAAAATGTCACTTACCCAGTGTACATCTGTTCGTGGCATTAGTCGCTGCAGATTCGCATGCGCCCACCCTCCTCCCCGGGAGCCTGTAGCCGTTTAGAAGTAGATCTTGAACATTTGTACATTTGTAAATATATTACATTAAACCTTCATTTTGTACATACGTATTTATTCCATTGCATGGGCACTATTATTAGCATACACAACTCCTACCTCACCCTCTGCGGGGAAAACAATCTAAGATGGAGTCGACGCCCATGCGCAATGGAACTGAAGTGGGAGGAGTCCCTCGGTCTCGTGACTCAAAGACTTCTTCGAAGAAAACAACTTGTAACACTCCGACCCAACACCAGACGGCGGACTATGCACAGCATGTGAATCTGCAGCGACTAATGCCACGAACAGATGTACACTGGGTAAGTGACATTTTCCTTACTTATCCCACATAAAGGGAACCACAAAGTGTTGCAAACATAAAGGTACTTTATTATAGGCACACCAGACTAGACTACTATTGGTATACTTCACTCTGGAGGCATGAACACAACAAATATACACAGGGAAGTAAATAGGAATATCATCTGCAGGGTCCAGGAGCTGCAGATGAGTCCCTGAAGTCACCTACGAGTTGTACATCGCCAGATTGCAGACGGGTCAGTGGTTAGGATGGCCACCAACAAGTAAATGCAAGAGAAGCTGTTGGACGTTTTGCAGAGCTGTGGAGGACCAGCAAGGTCCTAGGGACTCTACCCTTGGAGGGGAGTCAGGGCTGACCTTCAGGAAAAAAAGGAAAACCAGCAGAAGCAGATGTAGCCCCCACAGGCAATCCACTGACCGCAGGCACAGTAAGTTGCGGTGAGGCCCAGTCCGCACACCTGAAGAGGAGGAGTAGCTGCTGCAGCAGAGGAGACTGTCTTTGCATAAGTGGAATGCTGTGGCTACTTGGAGCCTGAAGATCCCTCGGAGCAGGAGTCAACAAGCCTTGGTTGCTGCAACAGTTGCGGTGCACAAGGATTCTGTCCTCATGGAAGAGGGAAGGGCTCAGAGGATTCCTCAGAACCACCACCTGTGTTGGAGAATCTTCACAGATCTGGAGGAGGACAAAAGATCCCACTAGCCAGACATTGCCTGCGGATGCAAAGGGGGGGGGTGACTCCTTCACTCACTACAAGGGAGATTCCTTCATGTGTCTTGGTGCAGCTGAAGTCTTGCCGACCCCAGAGGATGCACAGCTGTTGAAATGTTGCAGATTGCTGACGGGAGCCGCAGAATCAATGTTGCAAGGAGATGTCTTCTCAGGTGTTGCAAGTCTTCTCAGGTGTTGCAATCTTGTTCGGTTCCTGTGTTGCCCAGTAGCAGTTCTGAAGGCCAAGAGCAGAAAAGGTCTTTGCAGAGGAGTCCTGATGGAATTTTGCACGATGAATCTGGGGACCCACCCTCAGGGGAATCTCTGAATAGCCCAAAAAGGGGGTTTGGTCACTCTGGAGTGACCATATATCAGGAGGGGTCTCTGATGTTGGGTACCTGGCCTACTCAGCCAGATGCTTTCAGAGGCCTCTGCACATCTTGTTTCCAAGATGGCAGAACCAAGTGGCCACCTGGAGGAGCTCCGGGCACCACCCCCAGGATGATGCTGAACAGGCGAGTGGACACTCCTCTTTCCTTTGTGTGTGTTGCGCCAGAGTAGGGACCAGTGGTCTCTGGACTGGTGCAAACCAGATTATGCAAGGAGGGCACCAAATGTGCCCTTCAAAGCAAACCGTGGCATGGGGAGGTTACCCCTCCTTGTAACACCTATTTCCAAAGGAGAGGAGATTGCACCCTTCTCCTACAGGAAATCCTTTGTTCTGCTGTCCCCTGCTTGAGCTGGTCAAGCAGCAGGAGGGCAGAATCGTGTCTGAGGTACTGCAGCAGTGGGGGCTGCCCGCAGACCCTGGAAGACTGGCAGGAGCAGAACTGGGGAATCCTCTAAAACTTCCAGAGTGCACAGAATCATGCCACCAATACCGGAAACCGTATTGGGGCTATTATTCTGACATGTTTGATACCAAACATGCCCAGGTTCGGAGTTATCATTATGTAGCTGGACCATAGGAAGTGACCAGTGGTCAGTACATAGCTAAAATGGCTTCCCCTCACTTACGAAGTCCAGGGAATTGGAATTTGAGTTCGTAGGGGCATCTCTGCTCGTGCAGGAGTGCCCCCACACATCCAGGGACCTGCACCCTGCCCTTTGGTTTGAAAGGTCCTACCATAGGAGTGATTTATAGTGACCTGGTGTAGTGACCTGAAAAGGTGCATGCACCTTTTCACGCAGGCTGCAGTGGCATGCCTGCAGACAGTTTGCATGGCCTCCCATGGGTGGCATAATACATGCTGCAGCTCATTGGGGTCCTCTGGTGTACAAATGCCCTGGGTACCTAAGTACCATATACTAGGGACTTGCAGGGGTACACCAGTATGCCCAATGTGGGGTGTAAGAAGTACCAAAGCAACTACTTTTGGAGGAGAGCACAATCACTGTGATCCTGGTTAGCAGGGTCTCAGTGAAAACCGTCTAAGCACACTGACATACGGCAAAAATTGGGGGTAACCATGCCAGAAAGAGGGGACTTTCCTACAACGTGCTCTCCTAAGACTTCAGGCCTTGAACCAACCATAACACAGCGTACCTCAACAGCCCCCCCCCCCCAAAGCCTCATGCTGCAGTGTAGACTTCTGCCTGTGCCCCACATCCATACTCCCACCTTACATTTCATTAACCTGTGCAGTATATACAGGGAGTGCAGAATTATTAGGCAAATGAGTATTTTGACCACATCATCCTCTTTATGCATGTTGTCTTACTCCAAGCTGTATAGGCTCGAAAGCCTACTACCAATTAAGCATATTAGGTGATGTGCATCTCTGTAATGAGAAGGGGTGTGGTCTAATGACATCAACACCCTATATCAGGTGTGCATAATTATTAGGCAACTTCCTTTCCTTTGGCAAAATGGGTCAAAAGAAGGACTTGACAGGCTCAGAAAAGTCAAAAATAGTGAGATATCTTGCAGAGGGATGCAGCACTCTTAAAATTGCAAAGCTTCTGAAGCGTGATCATCGAACAATCAAGCGTTTCATTCAAAATAGTCAACAGGGTCGCAAGAAGCGTGTGGAAAAACCAAGGCGCAAAATAACTGCCCATGAACTGAGAAAAGTCAAGCGTGCAGCTGCCACGATGCCACTTGCCACCAGTTTGGCCATATTTCAGAGCTGCAACATCACTGGAGTGCCCAAAAGCACAAGGTGTGCAATACTCAGAGACATGGCCAAGGTAAGAAAGGCTGAAAGACGACCACCACTGAACAAGACACACAAGCTGAAACGTCAAGACTGGGCCAAGAAATATCTCAAGACTGATTTTTCTAAGGTTTTATGGACTGATGAAATGAGTGAGTCTTGATGGGCCAGATGGATGGGCCTGTGGCTGGATTGGTAAAGGGCAGAGAGCTCCAGTCCGACTCAGACGCCAGCAAGGTGGAGGTGGAGTACTGGTTTGGGCTGGTATCATCAAAGATGAGCTTGTGGGGCCTTTTCGGGTTGAGGATGGAGTCCAGCTCAACTCCCAGTCCTACTGCCAGTTCCTGGAAGACACCTTCAAGCAGTGGTACAGGAAGAAGCCTGCATCCTTCAAGAAAAACATGATTTTCATGCAGGGCAATGCTCCATCACACGCGTCCAAGTACTCCACAGTGTAAGGAAATGCCTCCTTGGCATGGTTGCCCCCTGACTTTTTGCCTTTGCTGATGCTATGTTTACAATTGAAAGTGTGCTGAGGCCTGCTAACCAGGCCCCAGCACCAGTGTTCTTTCCCTAACCTGTACTTTTGTATCCACAATTGGCAGACCCTGGCATCCAGGTAAGTCCCTTGTAACTGGTACTTCTAGTACCAAGGGCCCTGATGCCAAGGAAGGTCTCTAAGGGCCACAGCATGTCTTATGCCACCCTGGAGACCTCTCACTCAGCACAGACACACTGCTTACCAGCTTGTGTGTGCTAGTGAGGACAAAACGAGTAAGTCGACATGGCACTCCCCTCAGGGTGCCATGCCAGCCTCTCACTGCCTATGCAGTATAGGTAAGACACCCCTCTAGCAGGCCTTACAGCCCTAAGGCAGGGTGCACTATACCATAGGTGAGGGTACCAGTGCATGAGCATGGTACCCCTACAGTGTCTAAACAAAACCTTAGACATTGTAAGTGCAGGGTAGCCATAAGAGTATATGGTCTGGGAGTCTGTCAAACACGAACTCCACAGCACCATAATGGCTACACTGAAAACTGGGAAGTTTGGTATCAAACTTCTCAGCACAATAAATGCACACTGATACCAGTGTACATTTTATTGTAAAATACACCACAGAGGGCACCTTAGAGGTGCCCCCTGAAACTTAACCGACTGTCTGTGTAGGCTGACTAGTTCCAGCAGCCTGCCACACCAGAGACATGTTGCTGGCCCCATGGGGAGAGTGCCTTTGTCACTCTGAGGCCAGTAACAAAGCCTGCACTGGGTGGAGATGCTAACACCTCCCCCAGGCAGGAGCTGTGACACCTGGCGGTGAGCCTCAAAGGCTCACCCCTTTGTCACAACCCAGCAGGGCACTCCAGCTTAGTGGAGTTGCCCGCCCCCTCCGGCCACGGCCCCCACTTTTGGCGGCAAGGCTGGAGGGAACAAAGAAAGCAACAAGGAGGAGTCACTGGCCAGTCAGGACAGCCCCTAAGGTGTCCTGAGCTGAAGTGACTCTAACTTTTAGAAATCCTCCATCTTGCAGATGGAGGATTCCCCCAATAGGGTTAGGAATGTGACTCCCTCCCCTTGGGAGGAGGCACAAAGAGGGTGTACCCACCCTCAGGGCTAGTAGCCATTGGCTACTAACCCCCCAGACCTAAACACGCCCTTAAATTTAGTATTTAAGGGCTACCCTGAACCCTAGAAAATTAGATTCCTGCAACTACAAGAAGGACTGCCCAGCTGAAAACCCCTGCAGCGGAAGACCAGAAGACGACAACTGCCTTGGCTCCAGAAACTCACCGGCCTGTCTCCTGCCTTCCAAAGATCCTGCTCCAGCGACGCCTTCCAAAGGGACCAGCGACCTCGACATCCTCTGAGGACTGCCCCTGCTTCGAAAAGACAAGAAACTCCCGAGGACAGCGGACCTGCTCCAAGAAAAGCTGCAACTTTGTTTCCAGCAACTTTAAAGAACCCTGCAAGCTCCCCGCAAGAAGCGTGAGACTTGCAACACTGCACCCGGCGACCCCGACTCGGCTGGTGGCGATCCAACACCTCAGGAGGGACCCCAGGACTACTCTAAGACTGTGAGTACAAAAACCTGTCCCCCCTGAGCCCCCACAGCGCCGCCTGCAGAGGGAATCCCGAGGCTTCCCCTGACCGCGACTCTTTGAACCTAAAGTCCCGACGCCTGGGAGAGACCCTGCACCCGCAGCCCCCAGGACCTGAAGGACCGGACTTTCACTGGAGAAGTGACCCCCAGGAGTCCCTCTCCCTTACCCAAGTGGAGGTTTCCCCGAGGAATCCCCCCCTTGCCTGCCTGCAGCGCTGAAGAGATCCCGAGATCTCTCATAGACTAACATTGCGAACCCGACGCCTGTTCCTACACTGCACCCGGCCGCCCCCGCGCTGCTGAGGGTGAAATTTCTGTGTGGACTTGTGTCCCCCCCGGTGCCCTACAAAACCCCCCTGGTCTGCCCTCCGAAGACGCGGGTACTTACCTGCAAGCAGACCGGAACCGGGGCACCCCCTTCTCTCCATTCTAGCCTATGCGTTTTGGGCACCACTTTGAACTCTGCACCTGACCGGCCCTGAGCTGCTGGTGTGGTGACTTGGGGGTTGCTCTGAACCCCCAACGGTGGGCTACCTTGGACCAAGAACTAAGCCCTGTAAGTGTCTTACTTACCTGGTTAACCTAACAAATACTTACCTCCCCTAGGAACTGTGAAAATTGCACTGTGTCCACTTTTTAAACAGCTATTTGTGAATAACTTGAAAAGTATACATGCAATTTTGATGATTTGAAGTTCCTAAAGTACTTACCTGCAATACCTTTCGAATGAGATATTACATGTAGAAGTTGAACCTGTGGTTCTTAAAATAAACTAAGAAAAGATATTTTTCTATATAAAAACCTATTGGCTGGATTTGTCTCTGAGTGTGTGTACCTCATTTATTGTCTATGTGTATGTACAACAAATGCTTAACACTACTCCTTGGATAAGCCTACTGCTCGACCACACTACCACAAAATAGAGCATTAGTATTATCTCTTTTTGCCACTATCTTACCTCTAAGGGGAACCCTTGGACTCTGTGCATGCTATTCCTTACTTTGAAATAGCACATACAGAGCCAACTTCCTACATTGGTGGATCAGCGGTGGGGTACAAGACTTTGCATTTGCTGGACTACTCAGCCAATACCTGATCACACGACAAATTCCAAAATTGTCATTAGAAATTCATTTTTGCAATTTGAAATTTTTCTAAATTCTTAAAAGTCCTGCTAGGGCCTTGTGTGTTAAGTCCCTGTTTAGCATTGTCTTTTTAGAGTTTAAAAGTTTGTTAAAAGTTTGAATTAGATTCTAGAAACAGTTTTAGATTCTTAAAAAAGTATTCCAACTCTTAGCAGAATAATGTCAGATACAGAGATGCAGGTGGTGGAACTCGACACCACACCTTACCTCCATCTTAAGATGAGGGAGCTAAGGTCTCTCTGTAATATAAAGAAAATAACCATTGGCTCCAGACCTACCAAAATTCAGCTCCAGGAGCTGTTGGCAGAGTTTGAAAAAGCCAACCCCTCTGATGATGACCTCACAGAGGAAGAAATTAGTGACTTGGAGGCCAATGTCCCTCCTCCAGTCCTAAATAGGGAGAACAGGACCCCTCAAGTCCTGTCTCCAACTGTGTTAGTCAGAAATAGTGAGTCCCTCACAGGAGGGTCCCACATTTCTGAAATCACTGAGGATGCTCTCAGTGAAGATGACCTCCTGTTAGCCAGGATGGCCAAAAGATTGGCTTTAGAGAGACAGCTCCTAGCCATAGAAAGGGAAAGACAAGAGATGGGCCTAGGACCCATCAATGGTGGCAGCAATATAAATAGGGTCAGAGATTCTCCTGACATGTTAAAAATCCCCAAAGGGATTGTGACAAAATTTGAAGATGGTGATGACATCACCAAGTGGTTCACAGCTTTTGAGAGGGCTTGTGTAACCAGAAAAGTGAACAGATCTCACTGGGGTGCTCTCCTTTGGGAAATGTTCACTGGAAAGTGTAGGGATAGACTCCTCACACTCTCTGGAAAAGATGCAGAATCTTATGACCTCATGAAGGGTACCCTGATTGAGGGCTTTGGATTCTCCACTGAGGAGTACAGGATTAGGTTCAGGGGGGCTCAAAAATCCTCGAGCCAGACCTGGGTTGACTTTGTTGACTACTCAGTGAAAACACTAGATGGTTGGATTCAAGGCAGTGGTGTAAGTAATTATGATGGGCTGTACAATTTATTTGTGAAAGAACACCTGTTAAGTAATTGTTTCAATGATAAACTGCATCAGCATCTGGTAGACCTAGGACCAATTTCTCCCCAAGAATTGGGAAAGAAGGCGGACCATTGGGTCAAGACAAGGGTGTCCAAGACTTCAACAGGGGGTGACCAAAAGAAAGGGGTCACAAAGACTCCCCAGGGGAAGGGTGATGAGACAACCAAAACTAAAAATAGTAAAGAGTCTTCTACAGGCCCCCAAAAACCTGCACAGGAGGGTGGGCCCAGAGCCTCTTCACAAAACAATGGGTACAAGGGTAAAAACTTTGATCCCAAAAAGGCCTGGTGTCATAGCTGTAAACAGCATGGACACCAAACTGGAGACAAGGCCTGTCCCAAGAAAGGTTCCACTCCAAACTCCCATCCAGGTAACACTGGTATGGCTAGTCTCCAAGTGGGATCAACAGTGTGCCCAGAGCAAATCAGGGTCCACACTGAAGCTACTCTAGTTTCTGAGGGTGGGGTGGATTTAGCCACACTAGCTGTCTGGCCGCCTAACATGCAAAAATACAGACAGCAACTCTTAATTAATGGGACTAGAATAGAGGGCCTGAGGGATACAGGTGCCAGTGTCACCATGGTGACAGAGAAACTGGTTTCCCCTGGCCAATACCTGACTGGAAAAACTTACACAGTCACCAACGCTGACAATCAGAGAAAAGTACATCCCATGGCAATGGTTACTTTAGAATGGGGAGGGGTCAATGGCCTGAAACAGGTGGTGGTCTCCTCAAATATCCCAGTGGACTGTCTGCTTGGAAATGACCTGGAGTCCTCAGCATGGGCTGAGGTAGAACTAAAAACCCATGCAGCAATGCTGGGTATCCCTGAACTGGTGTGTGTGAAAACAAGAGCACAGTGCAAGGCACAGGGTGAACAAGTAGAGCTGGAGTCTGGAAGAATGGCCCAGCCTACCAAGAGAACAGGAAAGTCAGCTGGGAAACCAACTGCAACACAGCAAAAGAAAGGGAACCTCTCTTCTCAGGAAGAAGTTCTGCCCTCTGAGGGAACTGAGCCTTTGGAGCTTGAACCTTATCAGGTTGAGCTCTTAGGCCCAGGGGGACCCTCAAGGGAGGAGCTGTGTAAGGGACAAGAAACCTGTCCCTCTCTTGAAAGCCTTAGGCAGCAAGCTGCTGAAGAGTCCAAAGGCAAGAAAAATGGAACGCATAGGGTCTATTGGGAAGATGGACTCCTGTACACTGAGGCCAGAGACCCCAAACCTGGTGCCACTAGGAGAGTGGTAGTGCCTCAGCTGTTCTGGAAGTTCATCCTAACATTGGCCCATGACATTCCCCTTGCTGGACATTTGGGACAAACCAAGACGTGGGAGAGGTTAGTCAACCACTTCTACTGGCCCAATATGTCCAACATGGTTAAGGAGTTTTGCCTCTCCTGCCCCACCTGTCAAGCCAGTGGTAAGACAGGTGGGCATCCAAAGGCCCCCCTCATCCCACTTCCAGTGGTGGGGGTTCCCTTTGAAAGAGTGGGTGTGGACATAGTTGGTCCACTGGAACCTCCCACAGCCTCAGGAAATATGTATATCCTGGTAGTAGTGGATCATGCTACCAGGTATCCTGAAGCTATTCCCCTTAGGTCGACTACTGCCCCTGCAGTAGCCAAGGCCCTCATTGGTATCTTTACCAGAGTGGGTTTCCCTAAGGAGGTGGTGTCTGACAGAGGTACCAACTTCATGTCAGCATACCTAAAGCACATGTGGAATGAGTGTGGAGTGACTTATAAATTCACTACACCATACCATCCACAAACTAATGGCTTGGTTGAGAGATTCAACAAGACATTAAAAGGCATGATCATGGGGCTCCCAGAAAAGCTCAAAAGGAGATGGGATGTCCTCTTGCCATGTCTGCTTTTCGCTTACAGAGAGGTGCCACAGAAGGGAGTAGGATTCTCACCCTTTGAACTTCTGTTTGGTCATCCTGTAAGGGGACCACTTGCCCTTGTTAAAGAAGGCTGGGAGAGACCTCTCCATGAGCCTAAACAGGACATAGTGGACTATGTACTTGGCCTTCGCTCTAGAATGGCAGAGTACATGGAAAAGGCAACCAAAAACCTTGAGGCCAGCCAACAGCTCCAGAAGTTTTGGTATGACCAAAAGGCTGCACTGGTTGAGTTCCAACCAGGGCAGAAAGTCTGGGTTCTGGAGCCTGTGGCTCCCAGGGCACTCCAGGACAAATGGAGTGGCCCTTACCCAGTACTAGAAAGGAAGAGTCAGGTCACCTACCTGGTGGACCTGGGCACAAGCAGGAGCCCCAAGAGGGTGATCCATGTAAACCGCCTTAAGCTCTTCCACGACAGGGCTGATGTCAATCTGTTGATGGTAACAGATGAGGATCAGGAGGCAGAGAGTGAACCTCTCCCTGATCTTCTGTCATCAGACCCAAAAGATGGCACAGTAGATGGAGTGATCTACTCAGACACCCTCTCTGGCCAACAGCAAGCTGATTGTAGGAGAGTCCTACAACAGTTTCCTGAACTCTTCTCCTTAACCCCTGGTCAGACACACCTGTGTACCCATGATGTGGACACAGGAGACAGCATGCCTGTCAAGAACAAAATCTTTAGACAATCTGACCATGTTAAGGAAAGCATCAAGGTGGAAGTCCACAAGATGCTGGAATTGGGAGTAATTGAGCGCTCTGACAGCCCCTGGGCTAGCCCAGTGGTCTTAGTCCCCAAACCTCACACCAAAGATGGAAAGAAAGAGATGAGGTTTTGTGTGGACTACAGAGGGCTCAATTCTGTCACCAAGACAGATGCTCATCCAATTCCAAGAGCTGATGAGCTCATAGATAAATTAGGTGCTGCCAAATTCTTAAGTACCTTTGACTTGACAGCAGACCTCTCAGATGGCTGATGCAAATGAAAGGTGAAAATCCAAAACTGTTGAGGTGGTCCATCTCCCTACAGGGAATGGACTTTATAGTGGAACACAGACCTGGGCTGCCCATGCCAATGCAGATGGCCTTTCCAGGTTCTTCCACTTAGAAAATGAAGACTCTCTTGGGAAAGGTTAGTCTCATCCTCTTTCGTTTGGGGGGGGGGGGGGGGGGTTGTGTAAGGAAATGCCTCCTTGGCATGGTTACCCCCTGACTTTTTGCCTTTGCTGATGCTATGTTTTGAATTGAAAGTGTGCTGAGGCCTGCTAACCAGGCCCCAGCACCAGTGTTCTTTCCCTAACCTGTACTTTTGATTCCACAATTGGCACACCCTGGCATCCAGATAAGTCCCTTGTAACTGGTACCTCTGGTACCAAGGGCCCTGATGCCAGGGAAGGTCTCTAAGGGCTGCAGCATGTATTATGCCACCCTAAGAGACCCCTCACTCAGCGCAGACACACTGCTTACCAGCTTGTGTGTGATAGTGAGAACAAAATGAGTAAGTCGACATGGCACTCCCCTCAGGGTGCCATGCCAGCCTCTCACTGCCTATGCAGTATAGGTAAGACACCCCTCTAGCAGGCCCTACAGCCCTAAGGCAGGGTGCACTATACCATAGGTGAGGGTACCAGTGCATGAGCACTGTGCCCCTACAGTGTCTAAGCAAAACCTTAGACATTGTAAGTGCAGGGTAGCCATAAGAGTATATGGTCTGGGAGTCTGTTTTACACGAACTCCACAGCACCATAATGGCTACACTGAAAACTGGGAAGTTTGGTATCAAACTTCTCAGCACAATAAATGCACACTGATGCCAGTGTCCATTTTATTGTAAAATACACCTTAGAGGTGCCCCCTGAAACTTAACCGACTATCTGTGTAGGCTGACTGGTTCCAGCAGCCTGCCACACTAGAGACATGTTGCTGGCCCCATGAGGAGAGTGCCTTTGTCACTCTGAGGCCAGTAACAAAGCCTGCACTGGGTGGAGATGCTAACACCTCCCCCAGGCAGGAGCTGTAACACCTGGCGGTGAGCCTCAAAGGCTCACCCCTTTGTCACAGCCCAGCAGGGCACTCCAGCTTAGTGGAGTTGCCCGCCCCCTCCGGCCACGGCCCCCACTTTTGGCGGCAAGGCTGGAGGGAACAAAGAAAACAACAAGGAGTCGTCACTGGCCAGTCAGGACAGCCCCTAAGGTGGGCTACCTTGGACCAAGGACTGAACCCTGTAAGTGTCTTACTTACCTGGTAAAACTAACAAAAACTTACCTCCCCCAGGAACTGTGAAAATTGCACTGTGTACACTTTTAAAATAGCTATTTGTGAATAACTTGAAAAGTATACATGCAATTGAAATGATTCAAAGTTCCTAATGTACTTACCTGCAATACCTTTCAAACAAGATATTACATGTTAAATTTGAACCTGTGGTTCTTAAAATAAACTAAGAAAAGATATTTTTCTATAACAAAACCTATTGGCTGAATTTGTCTCTGAGTGTGTGTACCTCATTTATTGTCTATGTGTATGTACAACAAATGCTTAACACTACTCCTTGGATAAGCCTACTGCTCGACCACACTACCACAAAATAGAGCATTAGTATTATCTCTTTTTACCACTATTTTACCTCTAAGGGGAACCCTTGGACTCTGTGCATGCTATTCCTTACTTTGAAATAGCACATACAGAGCCAACTTCCTACACCTGAACACCCCTGTAATTTATACCGCGTCTTCCATCCCTGATGCATCTTGTAGAATGGTTCTGTCCAGCACCACTTGCATATTTAATGGTGCCTCTTCATATCCCCAAGTGTCTGACTTCTAACCAGTACCACCATACTTCATGCCCAGTGTCCTATTCTGTTGTTTGGTTTTAACTATTTAAAGATGTGCCCCTTTCCTTTGATGGTTTCCCTGTAACTCCGAATTAAACCTTCATAGGACCTTTGTTGAATGGCGAGATCAGGATGTCTGTTTCACCTACAAAACACTGGGGCATTTAGATTATGTTCAGATTTATTTTATGCCACCCTGGGTGCAACTGAGAATTTAAGTTTTCATATTATGTGAGTCGGAGGGCATTTTGCAAAATGTGTACTTTTTTGCCCATTGACTAACGCAAAAGCCCAAAATTTAGAGAAATTTATTATACCAAATATTACACTGTTGTGTAGTCCCTCGCTTCTCTTTAAAAAAAAAAAAAAAAATGGTACTGGTGTGGCTGGGCCTATGACCCGCAGCAAGAAAATCCCCAAAAGGCAACGTGGCAACATCACATTTTAATATGAAAATTTACCCGTTTTGGTGCGGTTGGTAGTTAGCTGCTGTATTGGAAAACTAGATGCCCAGGAGCATGTAGGGTGACAGCACTTGCATCACTCCCTCGAGATTTTCTTAACTTGGATGGGCCGCAAACCTCGTACTTAAGCTAAAGTCACACTTTCCTGCATTTCCATGAAAGAAAATCTGTCTCCTGGTATCTACAAAATTTCCACATTTCTCCTGATTAAAAATGATGGCTGAATATATAATATAATTTGATTTATTTTGGTTATTTCATCAAACAGCACTAACATGTCCTGGTGGCTCTCGAATACAGAAATATACTTAAAGTTGATTACCAGGACCAGTATACACAAGTCAATAATTTCTCCACATCGGGGCTGGGCATACAGAAACAGAAAATATCACTAATCCTGACTTTCAGATTGGAATAATTACACGTGTGTGGTGTGGAACTATGAACATATTTATTTTTTATTAGAATGAGAAGTACAGATACATTGCAGCAGATTCTAATCAACATATTCAAACATTTTTTATTAGCAGTCACAAAATGTGCAAGATTGGCAATTATTTTCTCATTTGAAGCCATCCAGAGTTTTGTCCAGCAGCTTAATAAGATCAACGTACACCGGTATGATGCATTTGTCCCTTGTCACGCATTTTGATTGTCTCTCCAGCCTCTGCATCGTCAGAAGGACGTGTTGAGTCTAATGCTCCTTTAATCAAATTCCTATTAGTTGATTTAGAAAGTCATTAAGCACAATGCTTCCTTGTTAAATGTAAAATTTAATTCTAAATAAGTTATGAGAAAGACAGTTCTAGAGCATCACTAGATCACCATAGTTTATCTGGCTTGGTGTACTTTATTCTAATGCAGTATAATTGAGAGATGGTCGGTTATTTCCCATTGATAGTCTGCCTAGTACTAATCTTAAACAGGGTAGGTAAGATAGACTTAAACTTAGAAATCCTAACCTTAAAGATGAAAGTGATTAGGTATTAACATTATGAACATTTTGGGCAAGACCACATACTTAGAATGAGTTTGTTGGAGTCCAGAGTGTACATGGGTCCCTCTGATCTCTAAGCAGACTGCTGAATACAGTGTTTTCAGAATCGTTATATCGCATGAGTTGTAAGTCTGTGCTGTTAAAATGTTTTTTTTTTTTTTTTTTTTTAAGTTAAAAAAAAAAAAATTGCTTATCTCTGCTGCTAAGAATTTTATCTTGCCATTTTTGGTTAACTTCATGTAAAATGTGCCTATATACAAAAAATAAATCAAAAGCTTGGCCCTATGAGTGACTCGTGCATGGTGGTTTTTGCACGTTTTATTCTGTTGTTGATCTAGATACCTATCCCACCCCCAAACATTTACTCTTAGTTAATACTTGACACAATGTTCTACCACTTTTTTTTTCCCCCCAGGTTTAGATGAATGAGTAAAGATAGTTACATGTAAGGATGTGCAGAGTTTGTTCCCTGCCATTAAAGATGCACACAGGCACGTGCATGAAAGAGATCGAACTATTTTGGTGATGTGCAGGACTGTGGTATGCTTCCAAAGTTAAACTGCTTTTTCTGTTCTTCGTAGGACGTAGATGTCGATTTCTTGGCTAAAATGACCAATGGTTTCTCTGGTGCGGATCTGACTGAAATTTGCCAGCGAGCGTGCAAGTTAGCGATCCGTGAGTGCATTGAGAACGAGATCCGGAGAGAGCGGGAGCGACAGACCAATCCCTCAGCCATGGTATGTTCTCTGCAGAATAGCTTCTAGTGTTCAGTGACTGAGATCTCTCTGCACGTCTTCAATTAAGCTAATGAAAGAAGTGTCTCTAGATCTTCTCTTGCTAGCTGCCACATTACACACGAAGTGTCTTCAATGATATCTAGTTCGGATTAGTTATCACAAAGGATTTGATAGAGTGGAAACCTCCTTATTCAGTGGTATCCATACCTGCTTTGACTGGTAGAGGGGCTGCAGGCTGTATGGATGATGGGTTTGTTTTAACCACATCTTAAGCAGAACAAAGCAGCTGATCCTAAAAGTCACTTCAAGATGGAGTTTAATGATCCTTGTGATGGAAAAAGACAGCCTGGAGATGGCCAAATGTAGAACGTTTTACTGGTATAAGTCTGACACCATTGGGGGGGGGGGGGGGCAGCTGTTAACTGCTTTTATCAAACAAGTTTTAACATTCTAATTGATCAGAGCAATAGATGGGTTTTCTTGGGGCATATGACACAAGTGCTTCCATTCCGTATCATCTGCGGGGCGCTCTCTCACTGAAACCCCCTCCACTTACACGTCTCACGCTCCCAGCATGCACAACAGCACTGAAACATTACACGCAAGTTTGAGTCCAGCACATCCACTCGCTCCCTCTGTTGCATGGTATTGGTTTTCTTTAACTTGAAGAAACTATGAACCTTTTCCCTACTGGCATTCGTTCTTTTTGTAGAGTAAGACACTTGAATTAGTGCCCAAGGTCATGCTGAGAATCTCTGTAAATATTTGTGTGCTTTGACTGCTTGGGTTCCTGGGCATAATCACGTGTTCATTTAATTTTAGGAAGTGGAGGAGGATGATCCAGTCCCTGAAATCCGCAAGGATCATTTTGAAGAGGCTATGCGCTTTGCCCGCCGCTCTGTCAGTGACAACGACATCAGGAAATATGAGATGTTTGCACAGACATTACAGCAGAGCCGTGGATTTGGCAGCTTCAGGTAACAGCACTGTGATGGAGGAGCACTGTGATGGAGGAGCACTGATTGTTTACAAGCCCTGACAATTATGACCGATAACTGTTTGAGGTTTTTTTTTTATTGGAGGTCTCTATGCTACCACCACTAATTGGGATCTATTAAGCTCCCTAAGGGCCTGCTACAGAATTCATGCAAGGGATTAAATGCAGTTTAATTTCTTGGGTGTTATGATGGCTCCTTCAATCCTTGAGAGGTTTATTTATTTCCGATGATGTGGATACTAGGCCTGTTGCTGTTTAACACCGCCATAGGTCCAGCTGGCCTGGAGATGACCAGAATAGGATGGTGAGTGTAGGGTGAAATCTTCCCTAGTTGAATCTCCTGTTCTCTCATTCCTGCTCCAAATGCCGAAAGTTGAGCCATCTCACATAACATACTAAAGGTGCTCATATGCATAGTAGTTTTTCTAAGTCATCTACCTTTCCTTCCCAAAAACATCCCAGATAATCACCTCAAACTGTTTACCTTATGATTGTCAGAAAGACACTCTCTGGCAGAAACGTTTCTTCCTAGGTCGGATGGTAAGAGGGCTCTAAGATGCCTCTTAGCCATTCATTATAAAGGAGCTCAAAGGAAACACTCCATCCGCCATGGCGCGTTTTGCCGGAGCAGGACCTCCACAAAGCAGACCGTAGCTAGGTTGATAGTGTGCTGTATAGCTCATGCTTCCGTGGGGCAAGCAGACCTCTGCAGGGTAATCACTAATGCTGCTGCCAAGAGGAATTAACCTGTTCCTTTTGCAGAGGACCTACAAGGAAGGGGCCGTATCTTTTGTGAACACTCGGCCACTGGTTTTCAAAATGTAAGGTTTTCTCCAACCCTGGTCCCCACCCCAGTGGACAGCCAAGATGTGTTTGCATTGGCAGCTTTGAAGCATCCAGTGATCGTTGGTTATTTAAATTATTCTTGTATTTGCAGAAAACCATTCTGTGATTTTACTCCAGTTTTCTTTATAGTAGAATAATAAGAGTTGGGTGTGATCCTCATGGGGGATAAGTGAGTTTAGTGGAACAGATTATTTTTTTTTTTTAAATCCTGCAATCTGAAAACTTAAAACACGTTAGTTAGGCGCTAGAATCGGGCTAAATGTATGTCCATTGTTAGGCTACAGCTGCAGCAAGGCCTGCTGAGGAGCTCAGGAGTCAGATGTGTAAGTAAGGTAATGGCTGAATACATAGGCAGGGAAATAGAGCTAAAGAACAGGAAAAAGTAGATGCCCTAGTGCTTCTCTTTCTGCCTATCGTTTGGGGGTGGACAGGTTGATGCTGCAAGCTGGAAATGATTGCATGTGTTCCTAGTCGTGTAAGAGTTCATGAAAACCATGACAACTGGTCTAGGAGTACACTTTGCACTCCAGATATTTTTATCTGAAGGATCTTAAACATACATGTAGGAATGTTGAGCCAAATTATCTGGCCAGTAGATTGGCACAAACCAAAAGAAGATACGTTGGGCTTGAGGGCAAAAAATAAAGCAACCTGTAGAGGGCAGAGGTACATATTCTTATTACTCCCTCAGAGTCGGGGCCTAGTGAGACTTTAAGGAGCTGCTTGATACACAGGCCTGGGCCAGTATCGATAGCTCTGTACCTCCTACAAACACTTCCCATAGAATCGTAATTACAGTTGGGACATATGACTAGTGCCGAAGAGAGAATGCTTGAAAGCAGCAAAGCAGTCATCAAGTTGTACTTGCAGTTATTGTAGGATAAAATGAGAGGGCAGGGATTTGATTAGCATTATTTTATAGCCCAGTGAAATCACTGAGTGTAAGGAAATGGCTCCCTGTTGCAATTACCCCCCACTTCTTGCCTGATACTGATGCTGACTTGACTGAGAAGTGTGCTGGGACCCTGCTAATCAGGCCCCAGCACCAGTGTTCTTTCACCTAAAATGTACCATTGTTCCACAATTGGCACACCCCGGCACACAGATAAGTCCCTTGTAAAAGGTACTAGTGGTACCAAGGGCCCTGTGACCAGGGAAGGTCCCTAAGGGCTGCAGCATATGTTGTGCCACCCTAAGGGACCCCTCACCTAACACATGCACACTGCCATTGCAGATTGTGTGTGTTAGTGGGGAGAAAAAGGCAACGTCGACATGGCATCCCCCTCAGGATGCCATGCACACAATACTGCCTGTGGCATAGGTAAGTCACCCCTCTAGCAGGCCTTACAGCCCTAAGGCAGGGTGCACTATACCACAGGTGAGGTCATAGCTGCATGAGCAATATGCCCCTACAGTGTCTAAGTCTATTCTTAGACATTGTAAGTACAGTTGTGGCCATATTAAGTATATGGTCTGGGAGTTTGTCCATAATGGCTACACTGAATACTGGGAAGTTTGGTATCAAACTTCTCAGAATAATAAACCCACACTGATGCCAGTGTTGGATTTATTAAAAAATGCACACACCGGGCATCTTAGAGATACCCCCTGTATTTTACCCAATTGTTCAGTGCAGGACTGACTGGTCTGTGCCAGCCTGCTGCTGAGAGACGAGTTTCTGACCCCATGTGGTGAGAGCCTTTGTGCTCTCTGAGGACAGAAATAAAGCCTGCTCTGGGTGGAGGTGCTTCACACCTCCCCCCTGCAGGAACTGTAACACCTAGCAGTGAGCCTCAAAGGCTCAGGCTTCGTGTTACAATGCCCCAGGGATGCAGCTTGTGGAGATGCCCTCCCCCTGGACATAGCCCCGAATTTTGGCAGCAAGTCCAGGCGAGATAATGAGAAAAACAAGGAGGAGTCACCCACCAGTCAGGACAGCCCCTAAGGTGTCTTGAGCTGAGGCAACCCCTGCCTTTAGAAATCCCCAATCTTTATTTTGGAGGATTCCCCCAATAGGGATGTGCCCCCCTCCCCTCAGGGAGAAGGCACAAAGAGGGTGTAGCCACCCTCAAGGACAGTAGCCATTGGCTACTGCCCTCCCAGACCTAAACACACCCCTAAATTCAGTATTTAGGGGCACCCCAGAACCTAGGAAACTTAGATTCCTGCAACCTGAAGAAGAAGGACTGCTGACCTGAAGCCCTGCAGAGAAGACGGAGACACCAACTGCTTTGGCCCCAGCCCAAACGGCCTGTCTCACCACTTCAAGAAAAACTGCAACAGCGACGCGTCCCCCAGGGTCCAGCGACCTCTGAAGCCTCAGAGGACTACCCTGCATCTAAAAGGACCAAGAAACTCCTGAGGACAGCGGCCCTGTTCCACAAAGACTGAAATTTGCAACAAAGAAACAACTTTTAAAGACCACACGTTTCCTGCCGGAAGCGTGAGACTTTCTACTCTGCACCCGACGCCCCCGGCTCGACCTGTGGGAAAACCAACACTACAGGGAGGACTCCCCGGCGACTGCGAGCCCGTGAGTAGCCAAAGTTGAGCCCCCACCGCGACGCCTGCAGAGGAAATCCAGAGGCTCCCCCTGACCGCGACTGCCTGCTTCCAAGAACCCGACGCCGGGTAAAGACACTGCACCCGCAGCCCTCAGGACCTGAAGGATCCGACCTCCAGTGCAGAAGCGACCTCCAGGTGGCCCTCTCCCTTGCCCAGGTGGTGGCTACCCCGAGGAGGCCCCTCCTCCCCCCTTGCTTGCCTGCTTCGCTGAAGAGACCCCTGGGTCTCCCATTGAAACATATTGCGAACCCGACGTCTGTTGGCACACTGCACCCGGCCGCCCCCATGCCGCTGAGGGTGTACTTTCTGTGCTGACTTGTCTCCCCTCGCCTGGTGCCCTACAAAACCCCCCCTGGTCTGCCCTCCGAAGTCGCAGGTACTTACCTGCTGGCAGACTGGAACCGGGGCACCCCCTTCTCCATTGAAGCCTATGCGTTTTGGGCATCACTTTGTCCTCTGCACCTGACCGGCCCTGAGCTGCTGATGTGGTAACTTTGGGGTTGCCCTGAACCCGTAACGGTGGGCTACCTTGGACCCATCCTTGAACCCTGTAGGTGCTTTACTTAACTGCAAAACTAATACTTACCCCCCCCAGGAACTGTTGAAATTTGCACGAAGTGTCTAGTTTTAAAATAGCTTATTGACATTTTTGCTAAAACTGTACATGATATTCTGTTGATTCAAAGTTGCTAAGATACCTGAGTGAAATACCTTTCATTTGAAGTATTATTTGTAAATCTTGAACCTGTGGTTCTTAAAATAAACTAAGAAAATATATTTTTCTATATAAAAACCTATTGGCCTGGAATTGTCTGAGTGTGTGCCTCATTTATTGCCTGTGTGTGTACAACAAATGCGTAACACTACCCTCTGATAAGCCTACTTCTCGACCACACTACCACTAAATAGAACATTAGAATTATCTCTTTTTGCCACTCTTACCTCTAAGGGGAACCATTGAACTCTGTGCACACTATTTCTTACTTTGAAATACTATATACAGAGCCAACTTCCTACACTGAGAAACTAGTACTGCCTCAGCTTCCCCTCCAGAGATCTCAGTTGCGCCCAGTCATGGACCCCCATCCAGAACCGTGAACTCATGTTGCATGAAAAACAAATTTACAGAAATGCGTCATCTGGGGGAAAAGAACTTTGCTTTGTCTAAATTGGCTTACCACTGCGCTTGGAAAGAGTCCAGGAGGAGGATGTGAGATGGACTGTTAAGCTTCAGTAAGTAGAAACAAGGGAGTCGTTCAGCTCCGACGGCGCAGAACTGAAATGTACACAGGCCGTAGGAGCTTCGGTAATGTTACACAGGTGTAAGCTATTAAGTTATTTTTCTGTGGCCTAGAGCGCTGATGCAGGGTGCTAAAACGTTGTCCATGGTGCATGGAACAAGGTTGCAGGTCTATGCCTGAACCGCAACAATTTGTCGCATGGCTTCAGCTTTTAGCCGGTGTCTCACACACAAAAGTACATCATCCTTTGTCCTCTGAATGTGGCACAAAGCATAAGGTGACATGGCTTCAGCACTTTGCCGAGGGTGCATCGTACAAAGTTACACAGGTTCATTTACTATGTCTGTTCTGCAGCTCTGTGTTTCACATCTTCAAGACTGTGCCAGTGTCTTAAAGCACAACGTTGCATAGTCCTAGTAGTGATGTGCAGCCCACAAGACAAGGGTACACCATCTCTGTGGCCTTGCTTTGTTTTGGGGTTTCTGAAACATGGAGTCCTAATCTCACACTAACCCTGGGTTAGGGTGGGATTATGACTGCAAAAGTTCAGAAGACTACAATGTGAGCGGAGGGAGCTTGGACTAGTCTGGGCAGCAAATGCTTGTAGTTGGTGCTGAAGAGGGTATACAGTTAACCCCACTAGGATCAGGGCTTGAAGAATGATTCACTTTAGTGTCACATAATGGCAAACTCCCAGACCATAGACTCAGTATGGGTACCCTGCACTTACAATGTCTAAGAATTGATTTAGACACTGTAGGGGGAATAAAGCCGCTGCAGCTATGCCCTCACCTGTGGTATAGTGCACCCTGCCCTAGGGCTGTTAGGCCTGCTAGAAGGGTGACTTACCTATGCATCAGGCAGTGGTTTGTGGGCATGGCACTCTAAGGGGAGTGCCATGTCGACTTTCTTTTCTCTCCACCAGCACACACAAGCTGCAAAGCAGTGTGCATGCACTGAGTGAGGGGTCCCCAGGGTGGCATAATACATGCTGCAGCCCTTATGGACCTTCCGTGGCCACAGGGCCCTTGGTACCAGGGGTACCTTTTACAAGGGACTTAACTGTGTGCCAGGGCTGTGCCAACAGTGGAAACAAAGGTAAGTTTTAGGGAAAGAACACTGGTGCTGGGGACTGGTTAGCAGGGTCCCAGCCCACTCCCATTCAAAGCTGGCATCAACACTAGGCAAAAAGTGTGGGGGGGGGGGTGACCATGCCAACAGTGGCATTTTCCTACTTAAATATAGATATATTTTTTAGGCCTTCTGCAGCGGCTATGGACTAAGCAAGATGCAGTGATAGGATGAAGTTGCTCATTGCTTGTGTAGTGTGTATGGTTGCCCACAACCTGTACCATGTGCGTTATATATTTCCTTATTAAAGGTTGTTACAGTTACCATAGGATTTTAGCACATTGTTTTAGCAAGCCTTACAACTTAATGAAGCTGGGATTGTTCACCAACATTGTTTTCCTGTATGCCTTTCAAATAAATGTATGAACACATCTCCTATTTTGTTGAAGTCTGTTAATTCCTGGGTCTCTTCATAGGTTTCCATCAGGCAGCCAGTCCGGAGCTGGACCAAGCCAAGGCTCTGCACCCGGAAGTGGTGGGAATGTGTACAATGAAGACAATGACGACGATCTGTACGGATAAAGTACTTATTTTAGCTGGACCAAAAACAACTGGCAGGCCGCCGCTCCCCGTTGTGCAGATATTCCAGTGTTCATGGACTTCTTGGCTTCTTCATTCCTCAGTCAGAACAGCATAGCTGCGCCTCCGACTTGTTGTTTTTTTTTCTTTTGTACCGGGGCTTTTTGTTGCAGAATCTGTTTTCGTTTATTTCCAAGGCAGTGCATTGAATTAACCAGAGTGGATTCTTTTTTTGGGAAAATACTTCCATTCTGTTTGATTTCATTTATCAGATTTCCCGCAGCTTTAGAAGTGGGTGCAACGCTAGCCTGTGTCAAAATGGTAATAAAACTGAAAACGAAACAAAAAAAATATTTTTCAAAAAACGAGCAAAGAACTTTTATTTCCTTTTCCAATGTCAGTAAAGGGGCACAATGTTAAAACTTATTATAAATTAAAAGATCTTCACCTGAACCGAGAATAAGTTGAATACTTGTTTTTCCTTTTTTTGTTTGAATTTGTTTTTCATCAGTATTCTTGTGAATTACATCAGCTGAACAAATCCTCATAATTAGTAAATAGATGTACGCAGTGTGCTTCATTCTATAGCTTCAGCCATTTTGGTGCCGCAGCATTGGTGACTGTCAGTAGAAAGCTCTGTGGCTACTGTGTAGAGTTTTAAATCAGTTGAATAAGGAAATAGTGAACGACTAACTTATTCGTGGGCACACACTTGAGCCGTCAGCCTCCTCTCCTTATTCTGTGTTCCAGCCAACACAGCTAGCTGACAGTGCTCTGAAAACTGAGGTTTCATTTGCATTACAGCGCCTTCAGTTGGGAAATCCTCTAATAAGGTACACCAAAAGCTCAGGGATGTATGCTGCGTGACATGGAAAATGATTTTCAACCACAAACTGAAAACCTAATCTATTGTTGTATACCCAGTAAGAAATGCTGTAGACAAGGTGGCGGGCAATCACAGATATGAAACGGATATCTGCAACGTCTGCAATGCGGAATTACTGTTACTTGTGTAATAAGAGGACAATACAGGAAGTGGTGGATCAGTAGAAGATACAGAGTGTATGTACTCCAATGTTTGTTTACACCCAAAAAAAAAAGTTTAGAGTTGGTGCTTTAGGTACAGAATAATCCCATCATCCTACTGTGGAAGAAGGCTGTTTCAGGATGATTATATCTCTAGGTACCCTTCTTGGAGATTGTGATTGACTGTTAGCAGAATATATTTGTAGGTTTAGGCTGGGTCAAGCATGTAATGGCAAGTTTGCTCCGTTGGTGATGAAAGAAATGGTATTTGCCGTAAGTCCTAAAAGGCAAGCTAAGTAGCTTTCCATAAGTCTGAATTAAAACTACATTATTGGATTTTTTTTCTTCTTTTTCAATAATTCTTCACTTTTTAATTACAGTAACATGACAGCGAATAGAATAAAGGCATGTGTGCAGATCAGTAAAATTCTGCTTCTTAGCCGTGTAAAGAAGCTTGAAGAGTCCAACACTGACGACTAGTTAAAGTGGACATGCATGAGCTTCATTTACAACCGCTTTTTAATGTCGGACTACCCATGCTATCATTTCAAGAACTATGTAAGCGGTTCTTTTGAGTTATAGAAAAAAGACCCCAGTGCGTGTGTTTACTTGAGGTGCTTTAAGGCCAAAGAAGGGAATTTCAACATTAGCAAGGTAAGGCTGAAGGTAGCAAGGTCACAGTAAGGCTGAAAGTTTAGGCCACAGAGTAATTAAGAGATGTGATGTTAATCGTGTAGTTAAGGAGAACACTTTTTTGTTTTCTGCTTTTTAAAGTGCAGTCACCAGGACATGCTGTCAAAACTAAGTTGAAGTGGAGGTAAAGGGCTCTAACATATTAATGGGGGGTGTTGGAATGCCAAGAGTATCGAAATGTGGCCGTGTGAAGAGGTCCTGTGTGAAATACAGGGGTGAAGAATAGCAGGGAAATTTGGAGTCCACTAGAAATTTGAATTGTGATTTGAGATTTCCCCAAGTGATTTGGAAGTGACTGATAATTGTGAGCTGGAAAAACAAGCATTTGCAATGCAATAGGTCTTGCATTTTCTTGAGTTAGAGTTATTGGCATTGTAAATTCATAACAGGACTTTTCTTGCCACATTAAAGTGGTCAACCCGGTCTCATAATTTCGTCTTTTCCTGCCCTATAATTCCTGTGTCCCTGCATAAAACTAAAGCACTTCCATTTACCCTCTTCCTCTCTTACAATATATACAATTATCATATAAACTTTTATCGACATTTTTTTGCATTAGACTTTATTGCTCGAAACACCATAACATAAATATAATTTGGAATGGATTGGAGGGTCAAAGGAAAGATGGAGTCTGAAGTAAAGATTGAGGAGCCAAGTGGCATGGTATTGGTGTTATGGGCCCTGTAATAAACGAAAATGGTTGACTGTAATTTCAATAGGAAAATACAGCAGTAATTGGAGTTGTGAGGTCTGTAGGTTTCTGGGCCCCGGTGCCACTGCACTTGTTGCTCCACTGATAACTAGACCTCAGGAGAGAAAGCAGATGGGGCAGAAAAAGAGAAGCAAAAGGAATTATATAACAGACGAAAGAGAAGGGGTCGTAAAGAAAGAACATGAAAACATCTAAAAGAAGCAATAGTGCAAGCATGTGAGACAAAAGAAAAAAGGGAAGGAAGCTAGCAAACAAAAGACAGATGAAACAATAATGGAAGTGTGAAAAGAAAGAGAAAAATGAACATCAGAGAAGGTAGAGTTGGTGAGGGAAACAAGCAGCGAAAGCACCAGGGCATGTATGTACTGACACGTTTCCCACAGGCACAGAATGGGGAAAACATCTAGGCCCGACAAGTAACTTGTGGCTTCCACACACAGATGTGGAAAAATAGATTTATAGTAAAATGTGAATTGACAGAGAAAGATCAGAAAAACATCAGAGGAGGAAAGAAAGATCTTTAAAAAAAAATTTAAAAAATGAAAGGACACACATACAGAGTCAAAGGAAAGAGCAAATAAAGACAAAAATAATAATGGGAAGAGGGGGGGGAAAAAGTGTGAGAATGAACGCCTGATGAGAAAGAAAACATTGAGTAGATGGAGTAAAGGAAATAACAGAGTGAGATAGGTGAAACAGACCCTCCCAAATAAAGATGGCAACTAAAAATAGATTTAATTGGCTCCCACACGTCCTCAAACAGAAGTCCGAGTGTGGAACAGCAGGGGGCGCTGCATAACAGCAGGCAGTTTATCAACAGTTGTATGTTGAACTCAAATACAGCAATATTGGGGTGCTTAAGATCAGGATTAGGAGTATAGGCAGAGCTGTGTCCTGGCCCAGTGCTGGAATAACAAAGGCAGTGGGACAGGAATGAGAAACAGAGCTCAGTGAAATTCCTGGTACTGGAATAATGGGGCACTGCAGGGTAGGGTTGAGGTGCACTGACTGTGGTACGGGAATAGTAACAGGCACACCAGGTTAGAAGTGAGGTATCTTAATAGAGCTATGTGTGGAATCTAATATTGGTGTGCCAGTGTTGCCTAGTGTTAGCCTGGAGGTGCCCTTGTGAAGCTGTGAGTGGGGCCCAGCATGGGAGTGGCATTGCCTCTGAACCACAGAAGTGAGGAGTTCTTGGGGGGGGGGGGGGGGAGAGAGAGAGAGAGAGAGAGAGACTGAGACTGAGACTGAGACTGAGACTCTGTACTGAGACTGAGACTCTGTACTGAGACTGAGACTCTGTACTGAGACTGAGACTCTGTACTGAGACTGAGACTCTGTACTGAGACTGAGACTCTGTACTGAGACTCTGTACTGAGACTGAGACTCTGTACTGAGACTCTGTACTGAGACTCTGTACTGAGACTCTGTACTGAGACTCTGTACTGAGACTCTGTACTGAGACTCTGTACTGAGACTGAGACTCTGTACTGAGACTCTGTACTGAGACTCTGTACTGAGACTCTGTACTGAGACTGAGACTCTGTACTGAGACTGAGACTCTGTACTGAGACTGAGACTCTGTACTGAGACTGAGACTCTGTACTGAGACTGAGACTCTGTACTGAGACTGAGACTCTGTACTGAGACTGAGACTCTGTACTGAGACTGAGAGACTGAGACTGAGAGACTGAGACTGAGACTGAGACTGAGACTGAGAGACTGAGACACTGAGACTGAGAGACTGAGACACAGAGACTGAGACACAGACACTGAGACACAGACACTGAGACACAGACACTGAGACACAGACACTGAGACACAGACACTGAGACACTGAGACACTGAGAGACTGAGAGACTGAGAGACTGAGAGACTGAGAGACTGAGAGACTGAGAAGAAACATGCACTGAGTGTTAGAATTGATGGATTCTGGTGGAGCTGTGGTGGTTCCCATAAACAGTGGTGTTGGATGTAAGACTTGAGGTGCACTGGCTAAGCTGTGTTTTGCTCTTTTGGGTCCAGTATTGGCTTGGCAGTGGGACTGAATATTAGAATTGAGCTGCTGTAATGGAACTGTATGTGGGAGGGGGGAATCACATTATAGGAAAGGAAGCGACCTAGTTTGGGTAGAACTGAGGTGCACTGATGGAGCTGTGCGTGAAGTCCCAGGAATGGAACAGCAGTTTGTATGTTCTGACTGTAAGAACTGAGGTGCTCTGGCAGACAGGATGTGTTGGGTTCTGGCACAGCTGAGGGCCTGGAGTGTGTGAACTGAGGTGCACTGATGGAGCTGCGCATGAGGGATCCTCCACCCTTGCTCTCAGCACTGAGGACCGCAGGCAGGCGCACACTAAAGAAAATCCAAGCCAAAGAAGGGCGGGAGTCAGGCACCTGAGAGGGTGCAGGGAGCCCAGCGAGACCAAATGTGACCAAGATAACAGCCTGATTTCTAACCTTGTTTACATCTAAACTCGAGCAGGAATGCTCTGGAAATGAAAAGGGAAGCTTCCTGGGACACGAGCAGGAAACACAAGGTTTATTATTATTATATATATATATATATATATATATATATATATATATATATATATATATATTTTTTTTTTAAAATAAAGTCCCCTAGAGACCAGATAAATGGGACAATGTGAAATTCTACAGTAGTGGTTCCCTGCTCCCATTCAGAAGGAGGGACAAAAAGGCATGACTGACCACTAGCAAGCAAAGATATTTTAATGACACTGGAACTAGCAAATTAAATAGCTGGAAGCCCACAGAAGAAGAATACTTAAAAGTTTTAAGAGGTCGTATGGATATGCCCGACCTAAAAATCAACTGGCAAGAAGCTTATCCAGCGATTGGTAAAAGCAATATACAAGAAAATGTCATTCTGTGTATTTGTAAAAGGGAGAGACTACCTCGGCTTGCGTTAGTTTTTGTTTGCACATTCCTTTAGCACCCATTTGAATCACTCCATTTGCCCTTTGCTCTGCCGGTGGTCAATGACCAGTTATTCTGAACAGCACTCGCATCCACTCCATCCTTTGGAGAAAATCCTTTATCCCCACAGTAGTCAGTGGCCCCCACAAAATCAACCATTGTGGGTATAATCCATTATATCAAAACAAGAGTTATTAACTCTTGCACAAAAATATCAAAATCCCCCTCTCCCAGGCATACTTCAACCATTTGTAGCTGCTTCACAGATGACACAATCCTCTTAAGGTACCAGTCGCTTGAATAATGTTATGCACCCTCCAATGAGCCTTTCAGTCAGATCCTAATGGAATGTTTTTGGAAGCATGGTCCTCATGAGTGGTCTAGAACTGTATTTGTAGAAGGATGGGAGTGCGGGTGATGCAGTTGTACACCATTTGAACTTTGCTGTGCTCTAGGCCTGGAATCACTGGGTCAGCAAATGCTGGACATCGGACTTGTCTTCGAAACTGCAGGCAGCTGCAGCTCCCAGGCCCACCCCCTTCTGTTGCTCAATATGTGAGTGAGTTGCACACACTCCACTCCAGCTGGCGACTGCCTTCTATGCAGCTTCCCTGGCCTGTTGATGAATGTGGAAGTGGCTAGAATCCGAGATGAGGGCCCAACACTTAATACTCATTCCTGGGGAACTACCTTTCCCAGTCTCCGCAGCAAATTCCTTGACATACAGCTCTTGAAACTTGGAAGAAAGGTTTTGGTTCCACTTTCTCCAAGGCTAACCCTTCCCTCTGCACTTACCACATCATGACAAACTGCTGTAGTGTGTTTTTCCCAGCATGCACCTGACTGCATTACTACACTCATAGCTCGCACCTAACATTCTGACAGTGGACATCCTAATGGCCACAGATGTCTCTGCTTAAGAGTATTCCAGCATGGCTTCAGGCTGGTCTGAAAAATGTTTTCCTCCAGCAATGACTTTCCAGGACCAGCAGGTGGTGGCCTGTGGTTCTAGCCACCACTCAGCTCAGTCTTTGGAAATTGTCATCAGCTGCGTCAGTTCCGGTTTCCTGTTGCTCCTCAACATGGTTTGGAGCTCTCTTGTTCTCTCAGACCAATTAGATCCACTGTCTCTGCAATGGCCCTCTGGTTTTAAGCCTTTTAAGCCCCCGGTCTCTTTCAGGCCCCCAGGACAACCACATGTGGTGCCTGAGGTCGAGTCACGTCTCTGCTACCTGCAGCTTATGTGCCCCCCTTCACCTGAAGATCATTAAGGAGTGGGAGGCCTAGTTATTTCCGGCTGAGATCCACAGGGTGAAGCTCAATCGAATTATTTCTCTGAAAAGTAAGTAATCTTTTAAGGAACATTATTCCAACATCTTCCCACAAAAAGCATCATTGGAAGTAGAAGTGTTCATCATCGAGGAAGCGTCCCCACTCTTGTGAGTTTTTATCATTCCCAAAAGCTTTCCTTGATATTTGGCTACAGCTCCCTAAATGGCACCTAAGATGATGAGACTAGTTCCCAGTCCTTCAAATGTCCCCCCACGCTGATCGAGGCAGTCTGTCTTGCAATTCTCTTGGATGCTCCCCAATGGCGCTCCCTTCCTGTGGGCTCGATTGCCAACACCAGCTAGGGGGCAGTTTGCTCTAGCCCTTCAGTACTAGTTTTGAAGACGATGGTGTCCACTGAGCAAGCACTGGCCAAGGCAGTGATGGAGGAAGAATTCTGTTTGTAGTAAAGGAGAAGTTGATTGCTGATTTTAATTATGAACCGTAATGTGAGGATCCCCCCCCAAGGTCATCAGCTTGGAGGAGCTTTTCAGTTCGGATACAAACGCCTTGGCTACTTAGGATGAGCACTCTGGCCTGACGAAGTATAACAACTCAAATGCGGATAGTCTCTTGTTCTCTTACAATATTGATGCTGGCAGTTACTTGGACTTTCAAAATGCTAGTAGCCTAGCTTATTTGCCAGAATAGGACATTTCATATTCCTCTAGTTTTGATTTGGAAGGGGGCCTTCTCTTATAAAAGTCCTTGGTAAGATGGCAGAGGCCTTGACATCGACTTTCCCTTGCACTGAAGTGCATGTATTGTTTTGACAAAATCTTTTATCTCCTGCAGAACGTCTGTGGGATCCTTGGGTTTGTTCATTGATGCTGTCTTGCACCCTATAATGGCATCATGAGAGCAGCCATTTTGGGACTTGGCAGTCCTGCTATTGGCTCTGAGTGACCCTTACATTTTATGCTCCCACCTGAAAGTCTGGTAGTTAAAACATAATATTCAAAGTAGAATCATAATACCTTTCCTACAACTCCCCTGGACAGAGAATCCAAGAGGATGGACACCTTGCTTCAGTTTTCGCCTCTTGTAGCTTTGCTCTCTACATGGCTAATGCCACCTGCCATTCTAGCCCACTACATCCATTCCTTATGGTAACTGACAAAACTTGCAACTATCAGCCTGGCAGGCTATATAAAGCAGCCATTCTCTGTCCTGCTAAATGACGGCTTGGATGCATCAAAAAAAGACCCTGGAGTGTGGCTTGACTCAAGCTGCTGTTCGGTCAATGGATAGGGCTGTCATGCTGTGCTAGCATGTTTGGATGTGCTCCATTACATTTTTGTGAGGTGTCTAGGTTTCTCCCAACAACATACTTTTTGATGGTGAACAGCTGTTTGAGAGGACCATACTTCCTTAGAACATTTCAAGAACTGCAGGGCTGCAGCTCGTGACCTGGGCCTGACCTTCCTTGCAATGACTTTCACCAAGGGCATCCTGTTTTGTGGTTTTTCTAGTACTTCAGTTTTAACAATGACGGGCATCTTAATTTCTCCACCAGCCCAAACAACTGCATTGCATCTTTTCAGGCAGGGCACGAATCCAAAATGCCACTATCAGAAGAAACCAGTAATTTCCATGTCATCTATTGGTCCTGCTGCATCCAAAGCCTTCGGACTCTTGTGAAGTCCCCTATGTTGAACCACGAACCTCTGCGGTGGACTTCACAACCTAAGGTTTACTATCACTAACCCGAAGTCTCATCTCACTCAGAGGATGATATTAATTAATGGGGTGCTCGACACAACCACCATGAAGGCCTGTGCTCTTCCTTACAGGGTTGTGGCTGTTCAGATGATGATTCTCATATCCCGTGCTCAGATTTCAGTGCTACAGTGTGTCACCTGCTTAGCTTCATGAACAAATGCAACTTAATGGTGTCTCATTCCAGGTACCGGATGAGAGCCCACCAATGGTGTCAAACAGTGGATGAAACACCAAGGAAAGTCTCTTGTTTCAGGCATGGGCCTTTCAGTCGGTGTATCTGGATTCACAATGATAGAAGGACCCCTCTGCCCTTTTGAAGAGTTGCCCATGCAGCAGTCTGTAGGCTCTGACTACTGTGGTTATGGATGTTTTGCCACTGATTTGGGTGAGGGTGCAGGGCCTTTTGTCTGTGTCTGAGCAGCCTGCAACTTAATTTGCTTGAACTGTGGATGGTCTGTCTGAAGTGATGACTACCAAGCTGCCCTGTCTGCGATTTGTCTTCTAACCAACCTTCCCCATTTAAATTATCACTAGTGGCATGTTATCTGAATGCTTTTCTTTACTATCACTCTGTTTATTGCTTATTAGTGGGATTCGAATCGTGAGACATTCTAATGGCATTTCCGTTTGATCTGATGCACAGTTGGCGACTTATTCTAAAAATAATTTTGTGGAAAATTCTGCTTGCAGGGTTGGAGATTGTCAGTATGTTGCTCTCCAGTTTTTTTATCTGGATAAGTTGATCCTTCGTACCTGTCCAGTCTTCTTACCAAAAGGAGCTTTTGAATCTTATATGGGTCACACTATTATCCTTCCAACTTGTCCTTCACTGCATCTAACTGATTAGGAACTTCTGCATAGGCTAGACCCCTGGCATATTATGTACTACATGGACTGCACGTG
Organism: Pleurodeles waltl; assembly: GCF_031143425.1. Classification (NCBI taxonomy): domain Eukaryota; kingdom Metazoa; phylum Chordata; class Amphibia; order Caudata; family Salamandridae; genus Pleurodeles; species Pleurodeles waltl. The sequence continues at coordinate 60,580,611 of NC_090436.1, forward strand.
AGAGGAAAGGTGTGATGACCAGCTCTTTGTCGCCTTTGCTGATAATAAAAAGGGCAAGTCTGTGACCCAGTGCACCATTTCACATTTGGTCATTCTCTGTATCAAGACCTGCTGTGCTCTGGCCAAGAAAGACTGCTCTGCAGGGCATTTGCGCTTATTCCAACAGCACCATAGCTGGTGCCACAGCTCTTTCCAGGGTGGTCTTGGTTGCTCATGTCTACCGTGCTGTTCTGTGGTCATTGCAGAATTTTGCAAAGTACTACACGTCTCGGGGCTCTTATTTTAGTTGTAACCCGTTTTGCATACTTCTTTTCAGGTTGACAAGCATTACTCAATTCCAATTCCAAATAGATACTATTTTGTACTATTTATAATGTGAAAAAACTGCAGGAGGATGTATCCAACAGAAAAGTTACTTGCCTTCGGTAACAATATTTCTGGTGAATACATAATCTTGCAGATTACTCTTCACCCTCCTTCCTCTTTTTCATTGTTCATGCATTGCATAATAAGACCACCTCACTATCCCCTTTCACCTTCCAAGCAACAAACCGTGGTCAGCCCAAAAGACAACACCAAGCCTTCAGATCCTTCAAAGACTTCTCCCTTGATTATCAACAGCTTGAACTCTGCTCCTGCCTTGCCATCTCCATGTCTGACATCAACATCCTCCTAAAAGACTTCAACACTTTCATGGAAAACAATGTGAATGCACGCTCTCCAACATAAAATGTGCAAGTGCAAGCTGACACCTTCAGCACCGTTGATGATCTTGCTCAAGACAAAATCTCCATCCGCATCCAGGGAGGAAAATACAAGAGAAAATGACCCCCAGCCTCCTCCAGAGGGCCTATCACTACTGAATTCTCTCTGGCAACACCATCAATTAACATTTGAGCAGAAGTAGAACAATCTTCAGGCAAGCATTGTGTCAACCGCTTGTCTGAACACACCACAGACAAGGACAGAGGCATCTATCTGCCTCTTCATCAGTGGAAAAATACACAAGGGGCCAGATGTATCAAAAAAACAAATTGCATTTCTTAAATAGCAAATTTTAAGAAATCGCTATTTAAGAAATGCAAAATGGTATGTATGATTTTTGCGATTCGGTAATAGTGATTTCTTAAAATTCGCAAATGCTATTACCGAATCGCAAATAGAGAATCCAACTCCATTTGCACCTATGGGCTTGCTGCAAATGCTTTTGCATTTCCTAAATTGCGAATTTCAGTTAGGAATTGGCAATTTAGGAAATGCAAATCCCAGGGTGCTGGGGGCCTAAGGCCCCCTCTGCTGCACCCCAAAAATATTTTTACGGACATGTGAAGCACACACATGCCTAAGGGGCATGTGTGCGCTACATGTCAATTTTGAAAATGCATTTAAAATGCATTTTTAAAATTTGCACATGGTTACCACCAAACTTTTGTTGGTGGTAATTGCATTTCCTAAATGCCCAATTCGTATTTAGGAAATGCTTGATACGTGTGCTTAAGAAATCGCAAATAAGGATTCCTTATTTGCGATTTCCCATTTAGAGAATCGCAAGTTGCGATTCTCTAAATGGGGGTCGCAATTTTAAGGAATCTCTATTTAAGCGATTCATTAAAATTTAATAGCAAATGCCTTTCATACATTCTGAAAGGCATTTTTGCATTCGCAAACGGCCGAATTTTGCGATTCGCACTGTTTGCGAATGCAAAATCACTTGATACATCTGGCCCAAGGTCTTGTAGCACATCAAAAACACCAATTCTGCTTCTTCTCCCGGAACCACATCCTCATAGCATTCTGCATGGTCATCCTTCAAAGCCCTGTCTCTTGCAGACCTTGATGACATACTCTACTCACCCAAAGCTACCTCTTTTGAAAATGTCGTACCAAAATCCTTCACAAAAGTTTTCCCTAGAGAAGCTCTCATCCCTACATACTGTTGCCTGTGCCTTCATTTGATGCATCTTCACGGAAGCTTTCAAGACAGGCCCGATCTGCCCACTGGTTAAGAAAGTTACACTCTACCATGATGACCCTGCCAATCTCTCACTTACATGCCATCTGCAAGATCACTGAAAAAAGCAATCTACGCTCAGCCCCAACCATCACCTGCACTATCAGTCTAGATTTAGGTCATGCAATCATACAGAGACTGCTACTGTACACGTCGTAGACTGCATCCTCCATTCAGTCCCTCTTCTGGTTTGATATTTAGGGAAACCCTGCAAATGGAAGGTCTGTCTGCCAATTTCAGTAGGGCTTATATATCCCTGATTTATAAGACTGGTAGAGCTCCATTATGCTGTGAAAATTACTATATCTCATAGACTTCTAGCTACAAATTCCTTACCTTAGAATTTTCCCCCGGCATCAGACTGGATCTGGAAATTTTTCTTGAGCAGTACCCCTGTGTGCTGGTATGCGGCATCGTTCAGATCCGCATGGCGTCATTCGCACTGGAATTGACATGCGCAGTGCCAATAAAGGTGACCACCCACCACGCTGACGTCAGTTCTTTTCTTCCTGCTTTAGCGCAGATCTAGGGAAAGCTACCCCATCACCTTTTCACTGTCTTTTTTTTTGGGGGGGGGGCTTTTTGTCTAAGTTTTTGAGAATTGCCTCCTTGTGTGGCAGGGATATCTAAGTGAAAGGCTGGACTCAAACCATGCGGCACCTGTCACCTGCAACTGTCAGTGATAGTCCAGCACCTATTCAGTCTCTGGTGCCTTGAGGCCAACCACAATACCAAGACCTGTGTCGATTGTCATGCTGTGCCCCCCAGATCTTGAGGGAGTGATCCCTCAAACTCCTTGCTGCTCGACATGCAACGCCACCACCATCTTTATCCCAGTCGAGAGTAAGGTCCTGGGATCAGTCCGGGAGCTATAGATCTTCGTCTAAGTCATCTAATTCCGGTAAGTCCCACAGAACGAAGAGCAAGAAGTCGAAGATACCTTCAACTTCACCCCATCCATCAAAGTCATCTGTTGAGATGAGGGAGCATAGTCACTGGAGGTCTGGCTCTGCGATTGAGCCTGGGCCACCTCTATGCCTCCCTGAATTTCTGGGAGCTGGTGCGATCCCTGCCCACCTCTGAGTTCTATGAGGGCACGTGTCTCAGATTTGGGCAGCCTGTCCCTACAGATGTGCCTTCAGGCCCCTTGGGATCGGGATTGGGCCCTTACTGGTTCACTGCTGGTGGGTCTGCCCTCGGCACCAGCTGGACCTCTTGGATATACAGATGAAACCAGTCCAGTGCCCATCATGCCATCTCAAACTTCCCAGACATCAGTCCCCCTGTCGATACTTCTGGTGCCACCCCTGACTCAGACAACGCCGCACTGGCTCTGTGTCAGATGCCGGTGCCAACTAGAGCCATTCTATCCATGCCACAGCCTGAGCTCCATTTCTATGGGCTAGGACTTGGGGAAGATTGGGAGGGGACCCTTGACCCTGAAGGATATCAGCCCCTAGACCTGAATATGGACTGGAATTGGCAAATGCTAGTGGACTGGACACCTCCCCAGATAATGGCTTGGTCTCTCCTCCTACCATGAGTACGGAGAAGGGTGCCACTTTTGCTATGGGGGTGAGGAGGACACCTGAGGTCTTGAACCTTCAGTTGCCTTCTATGGTGATCAAGTCTAACATCTTGACGGAAGTGCTGATACTGGGAGTCTCCCCCTCTGAACCACTTCTCCCATTTAATGAAGCTGTTACAGATGTCGTGCTCTGTCCTGGTTCAAGCTCTGCACAGGCACTTGTGTAGGCAGGGCAATTACCTGCTGCCACTGCCCTGCCCCAGGGTATCCCACTTTCCTCATCCAACACCCTACCTTCAGAGAGCTTGGTGGTCCAAGCCTCCACCTCCCAAGTAAATCCTGGTGCATTCCCTACCACCTCCCTAGATAGGGAAGCCCCTTGAGAACCTCTCAGGTGATTTGCTGCATTTTATAAAGCTGCCATTCTGGCAATGCGGTCTGTGAATGCCACATGCCTTTTGGGCTGCTAATGCCATTCCCTGTGGGCTTCGATGTAGGAAGCTGGCTCTGTATATACTATATCAAAATGAGATATAGTGTGCAGAGGCCAGGGGTTCCCCAGAGGCTTAACGGAGGCTAAAGTAGATAAAACTAATGCTCTGTTTTGTGGTAGTGTGGTCGAGCAGTTAGGCTTATCACAGAGTAGTGCAAAGCATTTGTTGTACACACATAGACAATAGAAGAAGCACACACTCAATGACTTAACTCCAGACCAATTGTTGGTATATAGCAAAAATATATTTTGTTAATTTATTTCTAGAACCACTAGATTAAAGTTGCAGGTAAGTACATGAATAAATACATATTTCACATATGTATCAAAATCACTTTGATTAGAATGGGCAAGTTGTACAGTTCTGTAATAAATAGCAATAATCTGTTTTAAAAGTTGACACACTGCACCACGGGACCGCCAGGATGCTGAAGTCAAAGATGAGGCAAATTTAACATGGGCTCCTATGGACACTGGGGTCACTCGGAATCAGGCCTGCTTGCAGATAAGTACCCGTGGGTAGACCTGGGGGTTTAGAGGACAACGGGTGGGGGAGGTTTGGGGGACGGGGACAGGTCAGCATCAAACACACACCCTCCGCGGCATAGGGGCAGCAGGGTGCAAACAGTGGCGAGCTCCCAATGCTTTCAAATAGGGGGACCACTTGCAGGCTGGGTCTAGGGGGTCGGTTCCGGGAAACCACAGACTGGACAAGGAAGAGGGCCGCCTGCTGGACATTGCTGCACCGAAGGTCAGATTCCCCAAGGCCAGGGGGCTGCAGGTGCAGTCTACATTTTGGCAATGGGTATCTTCGTCCGGTGCTGTCCCAGTCAGGAGGGTCCTCCGGATTCACACTGCAGGTGTCATCTTGGTGGACAGGAGAGGTCAACCCAGGGTAGGCACTTGCTCGGAATCGCCTGGGGATCCTCTCTAGGTGTTTGGGCCCCCTGGACGTCGGGTGCAGAGTGGTCAGGACTCGCGGATCCGGGGAGGCTCTGGAGTCCTTAGGTGTAGTTTCTTCTTGGACAGGGCTGATGTCCACGGGAGTTCTTGGTCCTTGGTGATGCAGGCAGTCTTATGGAGGCTTGGCAGAGGTCGCTGGACCTGCAGGATATGTCGCTTTCTTTAACAGGGCTTTTTGAAGGAGGAGACAAGTCGGTAGGACTGGGGCAAAGTCAGTTCATCTTTTTTCTTCTCTGCTGGGGTTTCAGCTTGGCAGTCCTTCTTTCTTGTGAGGTCACCAGGGAAGTCCTTAAATCCTGGAATTAGGGGTGTTACAGGGGTCAGAGGGCATTAGCCAATGGCTACTGTCCCTGAGGGTGGCTACACCCATCCTATGTCCACTACCTTTGGGGAGGGGGACACAGACCTAACCATCTGGACTCTTATGGGGTGGTCCCAGCTGAAGTGGTCACTCCTCCCTGCTTTCCTTAATTTTCCCACTGCGGCTTGCGGCCAAAAGTGGGGCTTCGTTTGGGGGGTGTGGCGGGCAACTCCACTATCTGGGGTGCCCTGTGGCACTGTAACAAGAGGCCTGAGCCTTTGAGGCTCACCGCCAGGTGTTATCAGTTCCTGTAGGGGTGAGGATTGGAGCCCCTCCACCCAGGACAGGCTTTGTTCTGGCCCCTGAGAGCACAAAGGCTCTTACCCCATGTGGTCAGAAACTCATCTGAAAGTGGCAGCCTGGCACAGACTAGTCAGACCTGCACTAGCAGTTTGGCTAACTGGGGGGGGGGGCAGCCATGCCAACAAGGGCACTTTCCTACAGTTTCATTTGCACAGATGCTGCTTATAGTCCCGGAGGAGGCCATAGTCTATCAAGCTGTGGCTGATGGGAGAGATGCAACTTAGGGCCAGATGTATCAAATGGTTTTACCCATTATGTGTCTATTGGAAAAAGCGGTGATACATATGGCCCTAAGTTCCCAAACCGATGTGGCCTAGACATGACCGACTGGCTTAGCAGAGAGGTTTCTTCATCCGGGCCTTACTGTGCCACACCTGGCTTAGGACAGCTAGATTTTCAATGGATGTCTAAGCTTCACTTAAGGGCTTGGCCCTTGACGGCTCCCATCTCTTTGGAGACAAAGCGGACTTGGTGCTGGAGCGCTTTAAGAACAGTAGAGCTACAGCTGTGTCGTTGGACCTTTCCTTAGCGCCCCATGAACTCCAGTCTGCATTCACTCCTTTCATGGCCATGGAAGGGGCTCTCTCGCACGTCTCTACCCGTCCAGTCACCATGGCCTGCAAGCTTCCCAATCTCTGCGCGGCTGAGGCCATAGCACCCACTGACCGTGTGGGTCACCAGCAAGACGGTGTCCCAGTCGAACAATCCCGCAGCCTCCGAGCCTCTGTAGTTTGCCCACCAACCATAGTTGGTGGCAGGATGCCCCATCGTCTGCACTACTGGAGGCCTATAACATCAGACTGCTGGCTTCTCCAGATTGTCTGAAGGGTATACTCTCTCCCCTTCATGATTATCCCTCCACACATGCCACCCACGTAGGACAGGCTGATTGAGGACCATCTTTCCTTACTCTGCCAGAAAGTGATGGCTCTCTTGGCCAAGGGAGCCATTGAGAGGGTGCCGGCATCAGAAGACAGTTGTGGATGTTATTCCAGCTACTTTCTGGCGCACAAGAAGGATGGAGACTTTCATCCTATATTAGACCTGTGCCCTGTCAATTTCTTCCTGAAAAAGGAGAAATTCAAAATACTCATACATGTGCAAGTCCTGTATGCCCTGGACCCAGGAGACTGGATGGTGATGTTGGACTCGCAGGACTCTTATTTCCACATACTGCCTGCCCACCGACGTTACCTGTGGTTGACGGTAGGTAATAAGCACTTCCCATTTGCTGTGCTGCTTTTTGGCCTCCCTCGGGTGTTCATTAAGGTGGTTAAAGCTCATCTAGGTAGTTCAGGGATACCAGTCTTCCCCTATCTCAAAGACTGGCTATTGAAGGCAGGCTCATCCCAGGCAGTTGTCTTCCCACCTCCAAATTACGGCGAACCATCTGCATTTGCTGAGGCTCACTATTAACGTACTGAAGTCACATTTGACATCTTCTCAGATGCTCCCTTTCATCTCACCAGAGCTGTTCTGGACACAGTGCAGTTTCAGGCTTATCCTCTACAATGGCGAGTCCAAGATATTTGGGATATGATACAGATGTTTCAGCCTCTATCCTGTGTTTGTGAGACTGACTCCTGAGACTGGCTAATTTCATGGCCTCCTGCATCCTGTCTGTGACACATGCAGGCTCTGCCATAGGACCTCAAGTTCCAGTGGGCGCAGCATCAGGGGAATCTCTGTTTCCTGCTCTCAGACAGCACTGCAGTGGTGGTTAACTAACTGCGATTGGGCCAGCAGCAGTCCCCTTTCCCCCTCCCCATTCAGATCGGACAGATATGTTGCTCCTGGGATGGGCCCGCCATAATGGGAGAGGTGGTCAGAGGCCTCTGGTCTCCGGTTGGATCCAGACTCCACATCAACCTGTTGAGCGACCCAGCTGGCAGTCACAGACAACACCAATGGCATTTTGTACTGCAACAAACAGGGCTAGGTGGGGCTGTGGACAGACATGGGGCATGTCCCTGGTGGTTCAACACCTGGCAGGCTCTCTGAATGCCAGAGCAGCCAAACTCAGACGATGATGCCAAGTTGATCACAAATGGCATCTCGAGTAGTGGGGAGATTCTCGGTTAGATCTATTTGCCACTGCCGAGAATGGGAAATGTCTGCAGTTTTGTGCAATGGAATTTCCAAGGTGGCTTTTGGTCGGAAACGCTTTTCATCTCGAGTGGAGCTCAGGCCTCCTATAAGCCTTTCCATCCATACCACTCCTGCCCAGAGTTCTCAAAAAGGTCAGGAATTATCAGGCCAAAGTCATCCTTATGCCTCTAGATTGTGCTTGGAGACCTTTTTATCCCAACCTGTTAAGCATGGCCATCAGTCCTGTTATTAGACTGCCCCTTAGGGTGGATCTTCTGTCGCAGCAGCAGGGAAGGATTCTCCACCCAAACCTGCCAGTGCCCTACCTTCCGACTCAAGACTGAGCAGCAACAGTTGACAGCTTTCGACATGCCCGAAGTCTGCAATGTTGTCTTGGCAGCTGGCATCCATCCACCAAGACAGTATACGCTGGCCATTGGAAGAAAGTTGTGGCATGTTGTGCTCAGAAACCGACTGATCACTTTTCTGCTCCCCTTTCCCAGTTTCCTTTGTTTATCTTTATCCCAGGAGGGCACTGCCCTGATCACTTTAAAAGGTTATTTATCTGCCGCATCAGCCTTCTCTCTCTCTCTCTCCAAGTCTCCTATTGTACATAGCTTCCTTAAAGGTCTGCAACACAGGTTTCCCCCCAGCTCCCTTTGTTAGACCTCAACTTGGTTCATACCTTCTTAATGTGCACTCTCTTTGAGCTGCTTCATTCTTATCCTGGTTGACTCCCCACCATCAATACAGCCTTCCTGGTGGCAATTACATCAGCCTGGAGGGTCAGTGAGCTACAGGCACTGTCATCTCAGCCTCCCTTTATTTCCTTTTCCCCTGACAAACTGGCACTTCGGACTCAATCGTCCTTCTTGCCGGAGGTGGTGAACCTGTTCAACTTAAGCCAGTTCATCACTTTGCCTACATTATTTTACTGCAACTTATCCCCCCTGAGGAAGAGGGGAGACTCCACCGGCTGGACCCAAAAAGAGCATTGTCATTCTACCTTGAATGCAGTTGGCTGATCAACTCTTTGTGGGGTATGTTCGGGGCAAGAAAGGGAAGGCCATGCAGAAACAGACCACCTCCTAATGGAGCTTGCTCTGTGTTAAAATATGCTACACATTGGCCAAGAATCAGCCCGGTGAGGGTTTGCAGGCTTACTCCACCAGAGCAGCTGGAGTTTCTGTTCTGGATATCTGTCAGGCAGCAACATGGGCATCTTTGCACACATTTACCAAATACTAGTGCCTGGACAGTCAGGTCTGTAGGGATGGGCACACTGCTTGTTCAGTCCTGTAGGACGTTCTAGGGTAAAATAATTTTGCAGACCCTAATACAGGGAGGTATTGTGTGGGTATCTATTCTAAGGCAAGGAATCTGTGACTAAAAGTCTCTACCTTTGGTAACGCCTTATCTGGTAAAGACACTATCTAGCTGGAGATTCCTTACCAACCCACCCCTTCTCCCAGTTCTGCAAACAGATTTCTAGGGTCAAGGCTGTTAAGTTTCCTCACTAGTGCTCAGTGTTCGTGCGCTCCTGCAGTAGAAAGTCATGAAAAGAAGCTGACATCAGCACGCTGAGGTGGCACCTAAATATGCACTATGAACATCACTCCAGGTGCTGATGATGCCAATTAGAGCTGAACTATGCCACCTACCGGTGTCCAGGGGTGCTGCAAAAGAAACATTTTGGTATCAAGTCTGATGCCTGAGGAAAATTGTACAGTAAGGAATCTGCGACTATGTGGTCTACCAGATAAGACATTACTAATTGTAAGTAACTTGTTCACCCATACCTTTATTCAACAAAGCAACACGGCTGAAAAAGGTAATTACCGCACAAAAAACGAGTTGGGTTTGTACCGGGGGCGTTCCTCACACAATAATGCGCATATCGTTACTCCTAATCTGGTGCACCAGACAGGATGAAGATGAAAAGGTGTTCCAGTCTTTGGAATGTGGCTGCCTCTTCTGAGTGCACACCAGGATGGACACCGGTCCCACTCTTGACACGATGGCTATACGGCATGCCATTGTAAATTGTAAGGACAATTGTCATTAACTAAGGGACCTGTGGGAGGCCTCTTGTTCCCTCTACTGTTTTTACCTGCACTAGAGCCATTGTCATCTGTCGTTCAAGAGATATTGTGGGCGGTGATACCCCTGCAGGTAACAAAGCTGATCCTGTATGCTGACGTTGGACTCCCCTAGCACTTCCGTACCTGGCCTTATGAAGATCATAATGCTACTTTCTCAAGCTGCAAGATCATCTGGGTCAAGAGTGAAGCCTTACCTATGATAGCACTTAGGACAGCTCGCTGCTTGGACCGCCACCCATTCTGGTGGGAGTAGATGACAATTAAACATCTGGGCAGTCTAGTGTGCAGTACCTTACAAGTCAGCGTGATGGTCAGAGATAAGGCAGTTTAAATAAAGCAAATGCAGAAAGACTCTGTAATCTAGAACACACTTCAACCCTATATTTCGTGGGAGGGGGAAAAAAGGGGGAGGGAAGGATATATATATACACACACACATATATATATATATAAATATATATATACACATATATACACAGTATATATATATAGCATGTTTTATGTTCTCAGCATGCTACCAATCCCAGTGCCCAGAATGCACTGTTGAAGGATTAATCATAGCATATGGCACACAGCCACGTGGAAACTGGTGGGGCATAACTACATGCAGCCATGACATCTGGTGGTTTGTCCCGCCCAAAGAGTTCCACGTGGCCCAGCACCTGTCATCAGCTGGCCGATCCCTTTCACACGGAACTGGAAACTCATGACTGTTCTGTAAGAGAACCACCTTTGAGAAGGACTTTAAGGGCCCTCGGTCATTTACCCCAAAAAAAACGTGTCGTCATAAAATTATAAAACATGCTTTCCTACATCTTTACGCACATGTTTGGAACCATACAGAAATTTGATTAGCTAGGAGATATTTCACTGGCCACAATGTGTGCACAGTGGCGTCCTCTCACTTGGGCACGCCCTTTCTGATGATGTGTATAAACCCTTTGTTGCATCGTCAGCAACAGAATACCTGCCTCGCTACTAGGAAGAATAACTGCAGTGGATAAATGTACTTTGTATGACTCTGGAAAATGGGAAATCTACCGGAAACCGGTGTAGGTCTTGTATCAAACATTACGCATTAGGGAGCATATTTATCATTGAATCACGCAGCGCAGTAAGTCATCTTGATACGCATTGTGATAGGGAAAGAACAAAAATGTGCTGTTCTTAACATTGTATGGCGCGTTCATGGATGTTCGCAGCGCTGGTGCACAATGTGCTGCCTGGCGCCTATGCAGACACGCTTGTAGCATGGTGCAAGGGTGCCTGCGTTGTAAGCGGGATTATTTTTGTGCGGGAAGGGACACCTTCCCGCACAAGAATCTTGAGAGGCTTTTTCCTCTTTCTGTGTGTGGGGCAGAATGTAGCACACACAGGAGGGAAAAAAAACGAGGAGAAATAAGGATATTCACCTGGGGATGCGTAGCATTTTGACATATTCCCAGGTCTACCAGTAATCTGGAAATGCACCAAAATATATGAGTGGGTGCATGGGAACACCCGTGGAACACCTTCCCAGAGCAGAATAACGCATTGCGTTACTCTGGAATTATCAAGGAAGGCCACGGAAGGTGGCCACTGTGCCAGGCTTGATAAATCTAAATCTAAATTGAGTTGCATCACACTTGCACCACGTTGCATGGTTCAAGGGCGATGCAGCTCTTTGATAAATATGACGCAATGTACTCTAAAACGACCCTGAAACACCTTCCTACCAGATGGCAACCACACCTTCAAACACCTTGCAGTGAGACACAGTGGAATGATCTACTACACGAATATGATAGGAGTCTTTGTGAATTTCAGGCTTTCCATTAGTCTCCTTATCATCTTTACAGGAGGAAACTTGCACCTAATGCAAAATGTTGGAGAGGTGATCAAACCAGAGGAGATGTGGTACATGTTTTGTGACTATATCCAAAGTTACAAGCTTACTGGAATGCCACCTGGCACCAACTGCAGAGTGTGACAGCCATTTCTTGAACTAGCATTTTTCTTGATACACAGCACATTGTTGGCATTACTAACCATTGAAAAATGATGGCTGGACTCTTTGGTAGCTGTTGCCAAGCTTTGCATACTGAGATACTGGAAGCCTGCCTTGCCACCAGACTTGACGGAATAGCTTGAAGCCATGATGTCACATGAATGTGTGATTTATAAACTGAGGGCCATATTTGTGGCTCTCGTTGCATCACTCTTGCACCATGCAACGTGGTGCAAATGTGTCACAAATCTTAAGGCAGATTTATGAAGCTAGGCAAGGCCACCTTCCGTGGCCTTACTTGGCTTCATAAATATGGAGTAACGCAACGCATCAAAAATCGCTGTATTGCGTTAATCTGCCCTGGAAAGATGTTCCCATGCAACTCCCATGGATTTTGATGCACTCCCAGATGTACCAGAACTGATACACGACAAAATGCTGCGCCTTTCCAAGGGAGGCGTAATGAGGAGAAATAGCTTTATTTTTCCTTCTTACGTCCTTTCTATGCACACACAGAAAGTGGAATAAGCCTCCGGGGATTGTTTTTCTACAGGAAGGTGAACATTCCTGCAAAAAAATAAAAATAAATCCTTCTTACCACAGAGGCACACTTGCACCATGGTACAAGGGTACATACGTTGGCACTAGGCTGCCAAAACGGCACCAGCACAGGGAGAAAGGCAGGAATGAACTGTATTCTTCTAAATAGGGTGCATTCCTACCCTTTCCATTTCACGAGTGCAGCAAGGTGGCTTTTTGCGTTGCACTGCATGACGTGTCCATAAACATGGCCCTGAATGACCAGTTGAAAATGTTAGAGGAGATTTGGAGGGCTTAGTTGAAATGAATGCTTCATGTGAGTAAAAGAAAAAAAAACACACCAAGTCGGTAAATTAAATTCTTTGAGGATGTGGTTGCTTGCTTTGTCCTGATACAATTTCTAAGCGGAGTGGTATGTTACCAGATGACGCACTGGTAGGGTAGATATGTGTTCTATTTTCTGTGAGACATGAATTGTAGAAAATGTGTAGCTTGAGTGCATCACTAATCTATCATCCGGGAAAACTAAGGCCCATATTTATACTTTTTGACGCACAACTGCGCCAACGCAGTTGTGCGTAAATTTTCCATTCTAACGCGCCATGCGGGCGCCTTATTAATGGAATGACGTTAGCCGGCGCTGCGGACTAGTGTGCGTCCAAAAAAATGACTCCCACCAGGCAGCGCCGGTGTATGGGAAAATGGGGGTTGTGCGTAAAAAAATGGTGCACGTCAGGTCTGAGGCAAAATTCAGGCCTCAAACCGGATTTGCGCCATTTTTTTTGACACCCAACCTCCATTGACATGACTCCTGTCTTAGCAAAGACAGGAGTCATGCCCCCTTGCCCTTGCCCAATGGCCATGCCTAGGGGACTTATGTCCCCTGGGCATGGTCATTGGGCATAGTGGCATGTAGGGGGGCCCAAATCAGGCCCCCCTATGCCACAAAAAAAATACTTACCCGAACTTACCTTTACTTCCCTGGGATGGGTCCCTCCATCCTTGGGTGTCCTCCTGGGGTGGGCAAGGGTGGCAGGGGGTGTCCCTGGGGGCAGGGGAGGGCACCTCTGGGCTCCTTCCGAGCACACAGGTACCTTAACGCCTGCCCTGACCCAGGCGTTAAAAAACGACGCACATCAGGCTGTGCGCCGTTTTTTAAGGCCCACCCCCTCCTGTGCGTCAAAATGACGGCAGAGTATAAATAAGGGGCACAGGCCTTAAAGTCATTTTTTGGAAGGGAACGCCTACCTTGCATATAATTAACGCAAAGCTGGTTCCCCCTTCCAAAAAATGACGCACATGGTGGAATTTTGACGCCCGCGGGGTCGGACGTCAAAGTATAAATATGGGGCAGGGTTTGCGCCGGTTGTGCGTCAAAAAATTTGACGCACATTCGGCGCAAACAGAGTATAAATATGCCCCTAAGGCCCATATTTATACTTTTTTTGCACCACATTTGCATCATTTTTTGACACAAAAGCGGCGCAAACTTACAAAATATAATTGTATTTTGTAAGTTTGCACCTCTTTTGCGTCACAAAATGACGCAAATACGGTGTGAAAAAAGTCTAAAAATGGGCCTCAGTAAAGAAACTCAAACAAGAAAGTCTCCTCCATTGGTTCCAGACATGCATCCCCTAAATCACTGCCTGCACCTCATACAGACCTAGATGCCATGAACCTAAATGAAGTTCAGCCCTATTGAGACAATTCCAGTTATTTACCAAGAACAAAAAGTGATGTATAATACAATCCTGCCTCAGTGACATGACCTAAGAAAATCTACATGGCCTTTTATTGGCTCTGTGTACTAAAGAAAGTGAAACCATCCCTCACAGGAAGCGACTTCAGAAGAACAGTTCAGGCTCTTGTGCTCTTGTATCTGAATGGTGGAAACTCCTTGGGTCCATGGCCTCCCAGGCTCCATACTGGGCCCTTTCAAGGGCCTCCTACACAGTGCAGCACGTTTCGTCCAATTGTGGTGCAGTTCGTGCTTCAATCACGTAGAGACGTTTCTGGGGGCTTTCTATGAATATGACATTTAGGAGATTTCTAGAAATATAACGTGGTTTCCAAACAGTGGCATATTTAGTTGTATTTACATTGTGAAGCTGCTTCGAGGAACATGCTTTATGTTCTTGAAATTAAAACATTTAGAGCTGGGTTTACAAGGCCATCGCGCCTCCTTCCGCCACATTGGCGTAATTTTTTTACACTAATGTGGTGTTAGGTAGGCATTTCTGATGCACCATATTCACAAAATGGCACAATGCGCTAGCATTGCACCACTTTGTAACCCTTTGTGCCACATTATGCCTTTGCCAGGCATAATGTATGAAAGAAGGCATTCCCCCCCCAGGGAGGCCGCCAAAAATGGCGCAGTGAAAACTACAAGATCTCACTGCGTCATTTTTAACACCTGCACATTGCAGGTGTTAAAGCGACGGGCCCATAATAACCTGTGGGCCTCCCTAGTGGTTTGCTGGGTTAGCGCTATAATTAATCGTGCTAATCCAGCGAAGCACCACAATAGCATCATAAATTCTGACGCTACTATGCTAACACGGTGCGCTGTATTGTAAATACAGAGCTACCATGGTGACATTAGCTGGACTAAGGGCGGCACATGAAAAGTTGCGCATCAGGACTGATGTGCCACTTTCTTGTAGATTTGGCCCTGAGAATGTCTTAGGGAAAAACAGTTCCATCTAGCCTGGATAAGCTAGAGACTAAGGGGCAGATTTAAGAAAAGTGGTGCTGCACACAGTGCAGCGCCACTTTTCTTTCACCCTTTACCGCCACCATATGTGCAATGTATTTAAAATACGGCACACCATGGTGCAGGGTAGGGGGCAATAACGTCATTTTTTATGATGCTTTTGATGTACTCTGCAGGAGTAGTGACAAAATGTTTGTGCTACTCCTGCAGAGTACACAGGGGCCCATTGTAAACAATGGTGTGCCCCCTTTTAACACCTGCTCTGAGCAGGCGTCAAAAGTGCAGAAAAAAATGACACAAGGAAATCTCTTAGATTTCCTTGTGCCATTTTTGCGGCCCCCCTAATGGGTGAACGCCCCTTTTCCATACATTATACATAGTGCAGGCATAATGTGGCACAAAGGGTTACAGAGTGGCAAAATGCATGCATGTGCGCCACTTTGTAAATATGGCGCAGTGTTTTTGGCCTTATAACGCCACATTAGCATAAAAAACTTATGCCCCTAAACATGTTGTGCAACTATGGGTAAGTTCTCTGTGCTAACTAAGGAGCATATTAAAAAGACCCCGGCAGCACAATAATGCTGCTGGAGCATCACTTTTGTGACACTCTGGTGGCACAGTGCGCCCTACATATTTACAAGGTTACGTAAAGCCACTTTGCTTGACTTTTCATGGCCTTGTAGAGTTGTCCCACTTTCATGCATACCTGCGTGAAAGGGGCGTTCCATGGGTGTTGCTGTGGGTATTCCCACGCAACACCCATGGAATCTGACGCATTCCCAAATTTACAAGGTTTTGTAAACCTGGGCATGAGCCAAATTCCTATGCTACCCCAGGGTTGGCGTAAAAGTGGTGCATTTCTCCTTGTTTTTTTGCTCTTTTATGTGTGCTGCATATGTCAGGTATCGGAGGTGGGACCAGGGCAAGCACAGCTCCCTAAGCGCACCCTGCTCCGCTGACACACATGGCTCTGCAACCGCCAACATAAGCCATCTTTCGACAAGTGCCCCATTCACCACAGGAGCAGCGGACGCAATCTGTGGAATCAATCTGTGCTGGGTCAATACGCCAGGGACAAAAGACGAAGCGACGCCTGGCCTGCGCTGTCCAATTAGAAGGCAGCAAAGAAATAACACTGAAGCCGCAAAATGGTAAGCAATGGGCGGGCTCCAAGCCCTTTTTGTAAACAATAGTGCAAGACTCACGCAGGCATAACCCTAGAAAGGAAAAAAACACAGGCAACATGCCTTTTGTATCTGTGGACTCAGGATCTGGATAACATTCTCTTATTCATGAAGAATGTTCCACCCCTGCACTCAGGAAAGAGTTGAAAAAGCACCTCTGTGGTATTGCCCAAAGTGGGCACTGTCAAAACTAGACAGAGAGCCTCATGCAGACCCTTGTTGTTACTGAATCTTGCTTACAAGATTCTTGTTAAAGTACTTTGATGCAGACTGCTTCTAATATTATCCAAACGGATCCATTCGTACCAGAGTGGATTAATCCTGGGGTGTAACAGCTCTCCCGATTTTAGAAAGGCTTTGCTATGTACCTGACTGATAAGGAGACACACCTTGGTAAGTTGTAACTATACGTTTATTTCTTTGTGCAGCTCTCATCTCGCCCGGTCTCCAGCCCAAGTACCGCCTTCCTCAGAATCCTCTCCCCACCAACATTCCAACATGCAGCATAATCATTAATGCATGAGCTGTTTCCTGCACATAAATATTACACAACCAAACACATCTTCCCCCCATATATTTGAACAGAACAAAAATGGCAAAGAAATTTTGCATTAATAAAACTTGACCTAGCAACACATCTATGACATATGTACATCCCACATGTCAAACCAACATTGATTGGACATCCCCATTAATCCATAATGTAATCTTTAAACTTTCCCGGCGATCTGAAGACTCTAGTGGAGAGCTTGCGTTTAACTTGGTCGTTCCCACCCACCGTTGTATTTAAGTCCTTCCCAGAACCTTGAGTTCTGGAAATAGAAATGTTATCTTTATTGCACCATTTTCCATCTTCCAGTTTTACGACACCGTACACTGTCTTTCACTTTCACAATTTTCTACCTTTCTGAAAATTTTGATTGTCCCTTGGAAATAATTCTCGGGCATTTCACTCTCACCTCATCCCCTACCTTCCATGTGAATCTCCGGCTCCCCATCATATGAAAGTTTATTTCTTTGTGACAGCAGGTCATGACAGCTCGCATCTCGTCCGGTCTCTCCGCCTTCCTCAGAATCCTCTCCCCACCAACATGCATCATGATCATTAATGCACAAGCTGTTTCCTGCACAAAAATATTACACAACCCAACACTGACCTCCCAAACACTGCTGTTGCTGCACTGGATACGGAGAAAGCATTTGAACCCCTTGGGTAGAAGTGCCTGAACACAGATGTGGAAAAGACTGCAATAAGCCTCCAAATTCTGGGCTGGATCAGATTCTTATATTCCTACAACTAGAGTCAAGACGGGGCAAATTTATTGTGGGAGCTGATTATGTTTGTATTGGCCATGGAACCCTTAGCATAACACTTCTGGATATGTTACAAATATGTATATTCTAGGTATTTCCTTGCTCGAGTTACATGTTACTGTCAATCGAAAATGGAATACATAGCGTTAGTAAAATGCAGAATGCGTGTGATGAATATGGCGCTTTGTAACAAGTTTATTTACTGCAATTTTATAAGCATATTTGAACATATTTGTAGTATTTAGTTTGATCCCTGATCGGCTCATTTTACATCTGCTTTTTATTGATTTCCAAGAGTTTCTAGAAGGTTGACAACTAAGATGTACAGAAAAGGCACGGAATGCAGCACAGCAGCCAAAAATGCTGTGCTGTGTTACAGGGAGGGAGAAGAAGAGTGCTATAACTACAAAGACATGGCACTTTCCTGCCCTCTCCTTAGCATCGTCACTGATTTTAGCTGCAATGCGTCACACACACAACTTTGCACCTAAGTGCAAGGGTGTGTGCATGAGTCTAGTAAAGGTTTTGTACTGGAAGGGTCCCCTTCCAGTATAAAATACTGTGCTTAGGCACACCTTAAAACTTTTCCTACTTTGTATGTGAGCTGTACAGTGCAGCACGCATGCAAAGTCGGAAAAGAAATGAGAAATTAAAGCATTTCTCCTTTTAATGCCTGCTTTCAAATGGCGTTAACATTTGGTGCAAAACCCATTCTACTATTGTTTGTAAATAGGGTTCTGCAACAAAAGGCATGAGTAGTTGCATGGGAACGTCCATGTACCACCCATGTAACGCCCCTTTTGCACTGGAAAGTAAATAAGGAAAAAATAATTTTGTGCTGGTTAGCGTCACTTTTGTGACACTCACCCAGTGCAAAATGTTTGTAAATCTCCCCCTTAGTGCCCCCCTACTGCCACCATGTGTGCGCCGTATTTCAAATACGGCGCACCATGGGGCAGGGTAAGGGGCAATAGCATCACAATTTCTGACGCTGTTTATGTACTGTTCAGGGTTAGTGCCAAAATGTTGGCGCTAACCCTGAACAGTACATAGGGGCCCTTTATAAATAATGGAACCCCCTTTTAATGCCTGCTTGAATTCTGTAGCACACATAGAAAGAGGAAAACACGAGGAGGAATAAAGATAGATTTACTTGCTGCACCTCTCCTGTGGAGGCATAAGGTTTTGCCTTATCCCCAGGTTTACAAGGTCTTTTAAATCTGGGGATGTGTCAAAATCCATGGGAGTTGTATGCTCATGGAACATCTGCCCAGGGCAGAGTCGCGCAACGCAGCGACTCGCGCTGCGCTACTCCAGACTTATGAGGGCACTCAAAGCCACGCTATGTGGCTTTGCGTGGTCTTATAAATCTGACTGAGAACCTTGTGTCATGCATGCACTACTTTGCGTGGTGCAAACATGACGCAAGGCTCATGGGCCTGAATATCTAAACCATCTCACGTCATCAAATAATCCTTTGAACTGCTGCCTTGCTAACCTGAGAGAGTCAATTGTTGGAGTTGGAGAGGAGGACTATTTAGTTATTCAGTTTGGGGTTCACTAGTACTGTGGCTCCAGGACACCTGCAGTGAACAACTCCAATTGATGCAACTTGAGTCCAGTAATCATTGACTGTCTTGGTGCCCCAGGAAATCGATTGTCACAGCTTACAACATGGTGTTCTCTATATGCGCCAGTAAGACCTCCTTCCAATGCAGACCCCAGGAGAAGCAACAGAGACCTGCTCCCAGCGCCCACAGCACCAGCAGAAGCAGGTAGGCCCATCAATCCCCTGGGAGTAAACACTTGTGGAATCACTGGCCAGTCTGTCCACAGAGGCACCATCAGATTTCACTTCCCCATGGTCCTAGGCAAGCAGTTGAGGTGGACATGAGGTGTGCCTCAGCTGGATACCTGCATGGCTGCTAGCCATGCCCGGCAAAGCTTCCTTCGACGTCGTCCAGGAGCCCCTGAAGCCCTCCTCAGGAAGGTGATTATATTTGGGATTAATGCCCTATTACTTACAGTCTTCCAAAAAAGACGAACAAACTTGTTCAGTCCCAGTTCACCCAAAGAACGCCTTTATCACCAACATCAGTTTTCAATCCTCTTTTGATAGTCATGTCAGCCTCTACACCAAAATTAGCGAAGTCAGAAACAACAGAAAAGGAACCCCAAGGACCCTCAGGGCTCTCAGCCCTCCTCATAAGACAGATCATTGTCTAATGCCAGACAAGGACTCCGATTTCTCTCTCTGTACTCCACTCCCGTGAGAGGAACTACAGGAGAGTGCTGAGTACTGAAAAGTGTCAAAGTATCCCCCACAGGAGAGCGCGGACTCTTGTGTGGAATGGCTCCTCGCTTCTGACTTGGAAGTACCTCCTACATCCCTTCCAACAAACACTCCAAAATTCAGCCTTTCCAAGTTTTAGAGGGAAAGAGCTTATTTGCTTTAAAAAATAAAAATAAAATAAGAACAAGTTCCTCCATTCATGGAAGCATGAAAATCAGCTTGCATGTCTTCTAGAATGTCTGAGTCCTGGAAGGGCCACAGTAGCTTCGCCGCTTTGAGTTCTACAACTTTGGCAACTGCTGGCGAGAGAGGGCTACGGTAAAACTTAGACACGTTTGAGGGATCTACCGGGTATTTTTGCGAGAGGGGGCACGGTTCCTACTTAGAAAGCTGTTGGGACGCTGCGCAGGATGAGTGCCAGGTTGAGGATCTGAAGTAGTGGCTGTGCAGGGGGGTGTTTGATTTGAGAGAGGAAACAAACTGGGATCATGTCTAGCATTGAGCTGGATGCAGTGGCCCAGTCACTGGAGGACAGTACAAGGGTCTAGCAGGTCAAAGTCTGGGGAGAAGAGTCTTCAACATAGGGCGGTGGAGCATAAGACGTGAGGGTGAAACCTTCAGCTAATGGTCTCCAATGGTTGGTTCCAATGTTGGAGAGAAGAAAATGTGCAAGATCTTCACATTTTGAGAAGTATTTGGAGGCAAAATACAAAGGAGGGAGAGACTGTTACGATAAGATTTTAAGTAATTCTTTATAAGTGTTTTTAGTTTTTGAAATTCTAGACTAATAGTAGTTCCTTGTGTTTTTATCGTATTCTTGTAAGTCTCTAAAGCAGTCTCATGTTCCATGTTTTTAATACGGGATCATAGTTGCACTTCCATTAATGATGTGGAGACCTGCTCTTACATTGAAGAGTATGTAATTCATCCTTAACCAATGTCGAGAGTGAAGCCTAGAGTCTGTTCTTTTATTGGGAACAGGTTAATATAGCAAGTGCAGGCACATCTGAGTGCATTTGTCTACATAGCCTGCCTCTGAAACAGGAGGGGCAGGTTTACTAAGGACTTGCGTTGTCCTTGTGTGATGCAAGTGGTGACAAGATGACACAAGTCCTTAACTGCGATAGGCAAAGCCATATAAGGCGTTTTGCGTCCCCTCATGTGACTTTTAAACATAAACACACGAGGGCAAGTCAGGCTTCCCACAGGAGATGGGTAAAGAATATGTAGAGCACAATGTTCCTGAAGGAATTAGTTATGAAAATAAATTGAACATTTTTGTGCCCGATGGGCCCTAATGCCACATCCTCTCCCCATGTGCACTGTACACCTAGTCACAAACATGTTAGGCTTGAAGCACTTTAAAAACCACACTAATGAATGAATGAATTACATTGTATTCATAGACACTCAGCAAAAATGTGTTTCTTGGTGTGTGGGCAGCTGACCAGCACCAGTCGATGCTCCTTCTTTCCTGTTAACTTGAGCAAAGACTGACCCACCTGCCTTTTCCTATAAGCTAGTTTGAACAATGGAGTATCCTTCAATATGGGGGCTGCATAGTGCCTGCGTTAGCTTAACAAAGGCGTCTAGACACTTCTCAGTCCAGTTTCTTGCATTGCACTGTTATGCAGCGCTGTCGCGGGAGCAACTCTAGTGCCATAGGTGATCACAGAGTTTTGTACTACCCTGTGAGGCACAAGACACCTGTAACTTTGGTGGTGAGTTCTCCTACTCCGCACAGTGCAGACCTTTGTCTTAGAGAGGTCTGATCCTCAGATTCCCTATCTGATGCCACAAGTAAGCTATTCAAGACCCAGTTTGGCACTTGATTGCTTTGATGGACAGTTTGCCCACTGCAAGAAAGTCAGCACCCTCTGGGGGAATCCAGGTGTTCCCCCAAATTGTGCCACAATGTAATCTAGATAACCCAAACAAAAGGCCTCTAGGCTAGTCATGCAGCTGGGGGTATTCATTCAGTTGGTACACTCTTGGCCGACCACCTTGGGTCCTCGTCTCAGTTTCAGTTTCAGTTGTAGCCATGATGGTCCATGTTAGAAATGGGGTCTTTGGTTGGCAGTCAGGTTGCCCCCTGTCCAAGCAAGGACCCTCATTCTAGTCAGGGCAAAAGAGAGAGACACCTGGTTAACCCCCACTCACCCCCTTGGTAGCTTGGCACGAGCAGAAAGGCTTAACTCAGAGACAATGTACACACAGTATCACATTGAAACACTACAAAATGGACACCACACAGGTGTAGAAAAATAGTAATATTTATCTAAATAAAACAAGACCAAATACGATAAAAATCCACTATGCACAATTAAAAATATGACTTTAGCAATTAAAAACACAAAAATAGCACCTAGAGGCACAAATGCTGAAATCTGATGTTAAAGCAGCATCGTGACAAAGTCATTTCCCACAATGCAACGCCACTGGCGCTATTTACGGAATCACAGGGACCCCCAGGTACAGTACCTTAGAAATATGTGTGGAAAATAGGCTGGTGCATGGAGTCGGGGAGTGAAGCGTCATGGGATCCGATGCAACGTCAGTTCCGGTGCTGCGGGGCGAAGGAGCAGGGGTGTCACGAAAAGGCATCGGGTCCTTGCTGCGGAGCAGTGGAGGTGAGGCGGCTTTGGTTGCGAGGAGATGGTCCGTGCCACCTCTGGCAAAGTCAAGGAATGGCTCCTCACTTCTGACTTGGAAGTACCTCCTACATCCCTTCCGAAGTCACGATGCTGTAGGGTCGTTGGGTCTACACTGACATGGGGTCGGCACGCCTGGGCGAGGTCCACGGATCCAGGTGTAGGCATCGCAGGCTTCATGCAGCAGTGTCGTTAGCAAAGTTGCACAGAGTAATCCGCCGTCGTTTCACAGGAGTTTCATCAGAAATTCACTTCCTGGGGCCCAGGAACTGGAATGGCACCCTCTGGCAAGCTAGAGTCCACAGCATGCAGACTCAGAGACTGGTTGGTGAAGCCTTGCAGGAGGCAAGCTCAGTTCAAGCCCTAGGAGATACCTCTCAAGCAGGAACGCACAACAAAGTCCAGTCTTTGTCCCCTTTCACAGGCAGAAGCAGCAACTGCAGGATAGCCCAACAAAGCACAGTCAGACAGGGGCAGCACTTCTCCTCAGCTCTTCTCCTGGCAGAGGTTTCTCTTGAATCCTTGAAGTATTCTAAAGTCTGTAGTTTTGGGTCCAATACTTATACCCCTTTCTGCCTTTGAAGTTGCCCAACTTCAAAGAAAAGTCTCTGTTGTTTACAGGATCCTGCCTTACCGAGGCCTGGCTCCAAACGTACACCAGGGGGTTGGAGACTGCTTTGTGCGAGGGCAGACACAGTCCTTTCAGGTGTAAGTGATCACTCCTCCCTCCAACCTAGTCCAGATGGCCCATCAGGTTATGCAGGTTACACCCCAGCTCCCTTTATGTCACTGTCTAGTGGAGATGCACAAACAGCCCAACTGTCAGCCTGACCCAGACAAGGAATCCACAAACAGGCAGAGTCACAGAATGGTTTAAGAAAGAAAATGCCTAGTTTCTAAAAGTGGCATTTTCAAACTAACGTGCTAAAAATCACGTTCACTAAAAGATGTATTTTTAAATTGTGAGTTCAGAGACCTCCATACGCCATGTTTCTATCTGCTCTCAAAGGTAAACAGCACTTTAAGGATATTTAAAGGCAGCCCCCATGTTAACCTATGAGGGAGATAGGCCTTGCAATAGTGAAAACCGAATTTGGCAGTATTTCACTGTCAGGACATGTAAAACACATCAATACATGTCCTACCTTTAACATACACTGCACCCTGCCCAGGGGGCTATCTTAAGTGTTTTGATACACTCGCTCGAATCTACTTAAACACACTATTGGGACCGGCCCTCACAAGGATAGTGTTTGTCTTGAACTGACAGTGTTTACCCATTCTGGGGACCGAATCGGTCCTCACAGCGTGGGTTTCTTTCCTTTTTTTTTCCCTCTCTCATCAGTCCACATGGAAGCAGAGGTCTGTCACCCCTTCATTTCTATACCAGCACCAAGGACGCAGCTTCTTCCAATACAAACACAATACTTTTTCCACTTTGTATATGTGCTGTACAGTGCAGCACACATAAAAAAGGGGGGAAAAATGTGATGTTTAAAAATTGCTCCACTGTTACGCCAGCCTTGTGGATGCATCATTTTTTGACACAGATTCTAGTCTACGAGTGGTTGTAGCTGGAGATTTGCATCAAAACTTATGGGTAATTGCATGGGAAGACCCATGTGCTGCCCATGCTATGCTTCCTGAATGCTAAGTAGCGTAAAGTAGCACTACTTTGAATTACTTCAGGTAACTATCAAATGCAAGTCACGATTTGCGAGGATTGTAGCATTTTTGTGATGCAAACCTAGTGCAAATTGTAAGTAAATCTGGGCCAGAGAATTCTCTCCCAGTGGGCCCAAGGATGGGATGGTGGCTAGAAACTCATCCTTATTTGTGCCAGCACATCCGATTCCCACGGCTTTAGAAATCTTCTTCAGTGCTTTCAGTTCAATCTTACTCCATTCATTATTTACCTTTTTGACTTAACATTCTAGTTAACTCTGGGCTTTATCAGTTATATTTAGTGTGCCCTGAAACCTGTTATCGGGGAATCCCTGTTCACCAGTGTGAGGAACTTGGGGTTCTGGCCCAGTCACTCGGTACTATCATGTTATTTTCCACCGGTGTCCTGTGGTCTCAAAACTTGCACTCCAACAGGATAACCACATTACTCCTTTTGAGCTTCTGACTCTGTAAGGAGAGACGATTACACTCAACATCAAAGTCTATTCAGTGCTTTATATAAGATAAAACATCCTGGTTAATTGTGCAGCTAAATATTTGAATACATTTATGAATTAAAATAGCCTCAGTAGTGTTGAAACAACCAAGCTCAACACCATAGATGTTGCCTACCAGACACATTGTCAAAATGAAGCTTCCCTGTTCATCATGCCAGACTTGCTGGCAGTCTTTGATGCAGTGGACCATGAACACGCTCACTACACATCTGGATCTGAAGGTACATTCACCTGAGCACAGCCAGATACTAAACATATGCGATTCCTCACACAGTGTAAAAACCCTTATCATAAAAGTATACATTTTGGCCTCATTCTAACTAACCTGTTATCTTGACCCTCTCAGGACTTCCTAGAAACAGTGAACTTCTCTTATCAACTATTGTATTGTGCTGCATTCCATTTAATTTATATAGCCCTTCGATATCTCTTGACGAAGTCCCAAAGCACTTTGCAGAGCAGAGGGGGGTGGGGGGGGTGGGGGGGGTCTGTGTTCCTGATTCTTAGATGCACACACGAGAGAAGGGTGTTGTCAGCAATATCACCTATTAGAGTTGAGCGTTGGTGTGTAAGGTCCAGAGTGTGTGCTCGCCCTAAACCAGACACAGCTGAATAACATCACATTTTGTACGTGTGGCGTGAAGAAATGTGGCAATAGGTGCACAACAGTATGCACAAACTAGTCGACTTGCGGCAGTAGAAGAAGCTGAATCCTAGATTTTGGGAAGAGACAGTAACAAATGACTTGACCTGCAAAACCTTTCAAATGGATCTGGTTTTCTTGGTAGTTTATTTAGGATTTGTATATCTGTACAGAGAAGCCGCTACCGCCTATGAAAGTTTTATGGAATGTAGGAATTATTAGCAGTGAGGACATTGTTGACCTGTGGTTTCTTCTTTGCTTGTATATGTTGACTTCATTTGTAGAAATCCAGGTCCCAGCCAATGGACTGCCTGGTGTACAATGTGGAGGACTTTGAAAAATACCCTTCTGACCAATAGTAGCCAGTACAGTGCTTTGAGGGCAAGCGTTATATGGCCCCATCTCTTTAGGCTGAGGAGTTAACTAACTATCCTGTTCTGTATTCTTTGTAGTTTGCCAATTGAATTTTTAATTAAACCAATGTAGAGTCTTTTTGCATAGTCTGTTCTTTATACCACTAGAGCTAGGGATCTTGTTTGAGAGCCTCATGTAGGAGCAAATGTCAAAGGATTCCTGCTGTAAAGGAGGAGTTTCTAGTCACTTAGTTGTTTTTAACTTTGTTCACAGTGGTAGGTGGCTACACCTTTTTCTTGGGGCCAAGAGGACAGAGGTTTGTAGTTTTGCCACATCCACAGTATTTCTGTTTTTGAAATGTTGAGTTTGAGATGAATCTTAAGCATCCATTAGTCACAACTATTAGGTACACACTTTCTGAGCATTGAAGGTTTGATCTCTGAGGGTAATCTGAGCTTTAAGATAGTTTGAGTGGCATCAGTTGTGCCAATCACATTTAGATGGCAGCGGGAAAGATACTTACCAGTTTGATGGTGCATCGGAGTGACTGGAGTGTGGAGGAGTAGGGCATCTGGACCTAGGCCTTTTCCATCCCCTAGAATGCTCAAATAGTGAAGATACTATAGGAAAGTGGCCTTACGCCATCACACATTAATTGGATGCCCTACAATAAGAGGTTAAATAGAGTGGGAGGATGGTCATGTGACTTCTGGCACACCCTACCACTGGTGCACATTCACTCTGGGAAGGAGGTGCAGCACAAGGAGGAGGATCGAGTGAGCAAGCAAAATAAAAGGCATCTCCTGTCAACTAAACATGGGTCCTGGACAGCAAGCAATAGGGACAAAGGTGTTGTAACCTCCAGAACAGGCAAAGTCAGTCTAACAAAACATAACAAACACTTCAGGAGAAAAAGTAGCCTTTCCAGAGTAAGACACAAAACCATACAGTGAATGTCACATTTCAAAACCCTTTTCAGGATTTTACTCCTCTAGGATCAAAACTAGAGCTCAGATGGTCATCTACTCTACACACACACACACACACACACAATTTCCCACATCTTTTTCTGGGGCAATTTTCTGCCACAAAGAGGCAACCACCAAGTCTCATAGGCCAGTCTTAGGCTGTGCAGAGATGGCAAATCAACAACAGCTGATGGTTGTGAAACTAAGGGGCAGGGCAAACTCCCCAATACACATACTGTCTGATGCCATCCAGTACCCTCTTCACATAACCTCTAATGCCACCCTGTCACTAGGGCACAGTCCCTCTGGAAAGGAGGTGCAGACGGGTCAGCTGGTAGGGATGGAGGAAAATGAAAAGAATCTTCTGCAAATTAAACATGAACTTGAATATATGGTTGGCACACAGATTTATACTAAATTGAATTCTGAACCTCAATTGACCATGCCAAGGACTGTCTTTTAACTTCCAGAACATACAGATGCAGAACGGCTTGAAACTTGCATACAGTTGGGACACTTACTGAGACTGGACCAGGATCAGAGGAAACTGATGGACTGCCTCCTTACATCTGCACAAATTAAGTTAGTGAAGATGAAACTGGTCTCATGCAAAGCCCCTGGTAGTGATGGCCTACTGCCTGAATTATGTCACATATCAAGAAGAATTGGCTCATGACCTTTCAAGAGCAGTGGATTCAGATGCTTCATGGTCTGTACGTAGAGGGTAAGTACAGGAACTCTCTCCCAACTACTAAAGAGGTCCTGTCCAACCCCAGTCACTCTTCACTCGACAGCTTGTCACATCAGCCTTTATCATTTTCATTGCAAGATACTTGGGAAGGTCCTAGTGTTAAGATTGTTGACGGTTTAGCCAAAGTTGGTTCATCGTGACCTAAACATATTGATTCCCATTAGAAGAACTTTCCCATCTATATGGGGAATATTCATTGTTCATTTAATGTTCAGAAGTTAATGTTCATGAACGAGGTTCAGATTTTGGTTGTAGTCTTGATTTTAAGAAAGTTATAAACACACTTTCTGTGGACTAACTCTTCAACTTACTGAGTACAGTGGGGTTCAGTGGTGAGTTTATCACATGGGTGTGACTTTTATATTGACACCCACAGTCTGAGTTAACATCTAGGGTGTTTACGTCAACACTGTGGTCAGCACAGCAGGACGCAAGGCAGGGGTGCCCCTTATCACCAATATCATTTATTTTGGCGACTGAGCCACTTGCGACTAACATGAGGAAAATCATAATCTCACATGGATGGACAAAGAGGGCGAGACTCTGGATAACTCTATGTTTGTAGACATTCTCTTCTAGCCATGAGATCTTGTGACTTGGTTGAAACCATTGTTGGAGCTTCTCTATGCCTTCTGAACCATCTTCTGGCTCTTGATGAACAAATGCTAACCTTGCATTTTTCTAAGTAGCAGATAGAAGCACAAAACCTCACCCATCTGGCCACACTAGGTTTGCATGGAGAATTGCATACTTTAAGATACTTTGGGGTAGTGGAAATAGGTTTATCACATAACCAAGGACCTCACAGCAGGAAATGTTAATAAGGCTTTTAAGGCAGCTCGTTTTAATGCTGGATTTTGGAGTGGTCTTCTTCAATCCACGACGGACAGGGATGCTCCATCAAAAATGGTGCTTTTCCTCAGATTACTGTATCCTTTCATAAATATTCCACCAGTTCACAAGCGACAGATATTTAATAAAGTTAACACACTGTTGTGGAGCACCAGTGGAAAACTGGTAGGTGCAGGTTTGCTTTGGAAAAAAAAAAAGTGTACCTGCTTACAGATGCACGTGGATTAACGGCGCCAGATTTGGATACATAATATTTGGCAGCTGAGCTCTGTAGGTGGTTGAGTGGCTGCAGCCTAGAGACATGGCTAAACCCCAAAACAATGAAAGATTGCTAGATGAGAGGTCCACTGCACAAACTCCGGAAATGTTAGACTTGCTCTTTCCTATCCCTTTTTGTTATGCGTACTTGTACATTGTGCCTCTGGAGATGGCAGCAGTGCCAGGGCATGTTTCTGGTCATCAATCACTTAGCAGAGTTCCTGAATGTCAGAGCAGAAGAACTGAGCAGATATCATCTAGCAGATCATGAGCGGCATCTACATCTCACCCTGGCTGGACCATTTTGCCACCATCAAGAAAGCGCAGTGCCGAACATTTTGTGCATTGTAGTTTCAGCAAGTTCTCAGCTAGAGCGCTCAGCAGGAGATGAATTCGGACTGGAATGGCACAGGGAACAATTGTATGACGCTACATTTCCTTTTCTTTGCTCCGATGAAGGTCAAGACTGACCGTACGCAAGTCATCCTGGCGGCCCCAAACTGGGCCAGAAGAGCATCATACCTCGAACTCCTGAGCACAAGTGTTATCCTCTGATCAGTGTACCACTTTGGGAGAACCTCCTTTCTCATGAACAGGGCAGAGTTCTCCACCCAAGTTTCCGCACCTTACACCTCCAAGGATGGAGATTGTGAAGCAGCGATTGACTGGTTGTGACTTGCTGTCTGAAGTAGCAGATATCATCCTTGCACCAACTTTCCATCCATCAAATCAGTTTATGCGGGATCTGGTACACATTTGTAATCTGGCATGGTGTCCGGACGCTGACCCCGATCCCTTACAAGCAATGCTCTTGGACATCCTTTTACTTTTTTTTGGTCCTTAGCACAAGAAGTCCATTCAGTGGGCACTGTATAAGGCTATGTGTTGGTCCTTTTAGCCCTTCTACATTTACCTGACAAACTGTCCTTAGGGCCCAATTCACAAAGGTAAAAGTTAAACCTTTGGTCTAAGTTAAGACCAAAAGTCTACATTTCCTACTTTTCAGGATTCACAAAGTAGTATCTTTACGTGCACATGCGGGGCAGAATCTCCGCACTCAGGGCAGAGATCGGCCTAAGTGCAGAGATTCTACTCTGGTGCAGAGATTCCACTCCGGGTGTGGAGTGGAATCTCTGCACTTAGGGTAGAGACTCCGCTCGAGTGCGGACGTATAGATACTTCTTGTAACTTACCTTTGTGAATACCGAAAGTCATAAACCTAGACTTTTGGTCTTCGTTTACCTTTGTGAATCGGGCCCCACGTTTATATCACTTGCTGTGATGTGGTATATTAAAGGTTTCTCACACGCTCTCTCTATTGACATTTTTCAAGTGTGCGCATTTCCAATCTATTCACAGCTGCTCGCTGCTACTCTTGACACTTCATTACGATTATGATGGCTGGTCATGTGACCAAACTGCAGCCGCTTTAAATGCAAACGCGCTACACCACCATTTTTGCAAACAAGTGCACTATCCGCTTTTTGTGGGGTTCTCCGTCGAAAATAAGTGGAGGACTTTGCATAGGAATACCCCATTGAGGTGCATAGAACTCTGGATTAAGATCTGCTATGCACTGCATTGGCACAAGGGATGCCTGGTCTTGATATCTGCCAGACTGCAGCATGGGTGCTGGGGCATACATTCATGATGCTCTAGTGCCTTGGCAGCTAGGTCCGGCGGGAAGGACACTTCACGCAGTCTGTTCTGCGAGACATTGTGGAGTGAGCCAATTCGACAGACTCTCAACCTGCTTTGGTATCCATCATAAGGTGCGGAATCTGCAGTTAAAAGTATTCACAAGAAGAACAACTTACTTCACTTTAGTAACACTTTCTCGTGCATACTCTAACCGCATATTACTCACTGCCATCTCACCGTCCTGTTGTGTGAAGTGGTCTCTCTTTAATCTAAGGAAGTCCCAAGTTAGTATTCAGGTTACCAACAATTGTGGGCACAGAGAGGGAAAAGACAAGAAACTGGCATCTGCATGGCATTTAAATACATCTCTGCTCCATCACTTTCAGAGCACCATGGAGTCAAGATGGAGCTGCATGGCAACACTTAGTGGGGCGAGGGAGCATTGCAAAAAAAAAAAAAAAAAAAAAAAAAAAAAGCAATAAAAAAATATAATAATCTCTGGATTGAGTCTGCTGCCTGGTGATATTCTAAGGTGAGGGATCTGCACTTAGTTAAGAGTATCCATTAGAAAGAGTGTTACCAGAGGGAATTATGTGGTTTGTCTATTCAACTGGTTGCATACCTCACCTGGGCAAATTATTAAACAAGTTTGATGATCTTGTTTGACATCTTTGTTTTTGGGAGTGACTGATAGTGTCTTGTCTATCCCTATGTCAGTGCAAATTGCACAATTTAGTACACTGTATGCATAGTGGTTGAATTACACCATTCATTATTTCCTGCCTGACTCATTTTGATTACTTTTTCATTTGAACATTTTTTGGGTTAATATTGCAGTATTGCCATGTTGTACACTAGTGTGGCTACTGCTCAGCATGGCTAAACGTTAGTGACGTGGAGTGTCAGAGTGGAGTGGGGGAGTAGAGTGTCAGGGAGTAGAGTTCAGTGGTTCAGTGGCAGAGTGGCGTACAGTAGGGTGGAATAGGTTGGAGTGGACTGAGGTAGTAGAGTGGACTGAAGTGGAGTAGAGTGAGCTGGATTGAGTGGGGTGGATTGGTGTGGGGTGGAGTGGATCGGAGTGGAGTAGACTGAAATAGAGTGAGGTGGATGGGATTGGGGTGGAGTCGAGTGGGGTGAGTTGGATTGGATTGGGCTGAGGTGGAATAGAGTGGATTAGATAGAAGTGGACTGGAGTGGTGTTGGTTGTATTGGAGTGTGGTGGGGTGGAATGGAATGGAGGGATTTGAGTGGGCAAGCTGGATTGGAGTGGGGTAGAATGAACTGGGGTGGGGTGCTTTGGGATACAGTGTGGATTGGAGTAGAGTGGGATGGATTGGAGTGGAGTGGTTTGGGCTGCAGTGGGACGGATTTGAGTGGGGTTAGGTGGATTGGATTGGGGTGTGTTGGATTAGATCAGGATGGATTGCATTGAGGTGGGGTGGGTGGATTGAGTGGGGTGGGCTGAACTGGGGTGGGTTGGAGTGTACTGAAATGCAGAGGGGTGAACTGGAGGGGTGGATTGGGTTGGACTGCACTGGATTGGAGTGAGGTGGATTAGACTGGGATGGATTGCATAGAAGTGAGGTGAATTGGGATGGAGTGGGGTGGATTGATTGGGGTAAGGTGGATTGGATGGAGGGGGACATATTGTTTTGGATTGGAGTGAGGCAGATAGGAGTGGGGCGTATTTGTGTGGGACAGATTGTTTTGGACTGAAGTGAGGCAGATGGAAGTCGAGCAGAGTGGGACAGACTGATCTGAATTAAAGTGGGGCAGGTCGGGGTGAGGTGGACTGGAGTGGGGCAGATGGGACTGGTGTATAATGTTTTGGATTAGAGTGCAGACGATTGCAGTGGGGCAGACTGGAGTGGGTCGGCTTGTTTTGGAGTGGGACAGATTATTTTGGACTGAGTGGGGTGGATTGGAGTGGGGTAGACTGTTTTGGAGTGGTGCAGATTGTTTTTGATTAGAGTGGGGCGAATTAGAGTGAGGCAGATTAGATTGGGGTGGGTTGTAGTGGATTGGGGGGAGTGGTTTGGATTGGAGTGGGGTGGATTAGTGAGGGGTAAAAGAGGGTGGATTGGAGAGGGGCAGATTTGAGTGCAGTGGATTGGGGTGAACTGCACAGATATGTTTTAAAGCATCATTTAAAAAATGACACATAATAAAGAAACAATGTTGCTTTGAAATATTTCGAACAAGTTAATCGCCATCTTTTGAGACGAGTGCCCACAAGCAAAAACAAAAGGAAACATAAGTGCAAATAAAAAAAAAAAAGACTTGGCAAAATAAAAGAAAGTTAGCTTTAAACAATAAAACTTTTGTTGCTGGGCACGATTTTGCCAGTGACAAGCCTTCTGTCTGCAGGGCACTAGAAGTTAAGAACAAAATAATACCTCGATCACATTGGGAGCAGCGTACGGGCAATAATTAAGTTGAAGCAATTGGTGCTTGTTTCCTACTCCACACAGAGGAACGGAAATTATACCATACCTGACTTGACGAATTACGAGGCTGTAAAGAAGAGTGCCATGCAAAACAACAATTGGTGAGCGATAGGCGGGCTCCAAGCCCTTTACTGTACACAACAGTCTCGCAAGCGAGGCACATACGTTAGCGCATTCACTCACAGACTCAACCCTAAAAACAACTGCCTTTAAAAGTACAATGCTAGATGACACTACTGAAATGAATAAATATTTATAACAAACCTCAAAGGAGAAAATCTTTGTTCCAAATTAATGCTCCATAATAGACAAACAAAATCTACATGCCCACATAAAAAATAATTGCCAAAGGTGCCGCAATACCAGCTGATGCTTTTACAAACTGTCAACAGATTTCTTATAAAATATTTCTAAAATAGGTTGCTCAGGTAACATCATCTGAGGACTGAATACAGGGGTGTGGAATTCCTATAGGTAGGTCCAACCCCTTTGGCTGCAAATTCACAAGGAAGGCTTGAGCTGTCTGCTGTTGAGGTAATATTTGTGCCCATATTTTAATGCTGTTTGAACTTGTACTTATGGTTCATTAATGCAAAGTCTTTATTATTAGGGTGAGTGCTCTAAATATACGTAAGGTCACACTGCACTACTGACAGTAGTTCCAGTTAAAAAAAAAAAAAGGTGTACACACGTTTGAAAAGTTTAACAATATGAGTCTACGTATAATGACCCAGAATGCTCTCTGATGAGATGCATTTGTTTGCAGAAGCTTGTAAGTAAGATTGAGGATTCTTTGCTTTCATAATAAAATGTTCAGAAAAAAAATGCCAGTAGGGGAAAAAATGTTTAGCTAAATTACTGTGAAATTTTAGGTACTATTTCGTTGAGGCATCATTTAGTTAAATGTGTTGGTGCATGCTAGTATCGCCAAAAAATATTCATAATGAAAATCAGTGTAACCGTTTAAACAAGATTACGGGAAACATGAAAATAAACAAGCACTGGCAAAGTCAAATGATCCAACATTGGTTGTCAGTCTTTTGGTTTTGTCAATGCCTGTCTTGTTTTGATATTGCTTTTGTAACACTTTTTGCTGTGGGAGCTGCTAGGCACTCACCATTGTAACAAACTGACAAAAAGCAAAAAACGTTTTTTGGTCTCGAAGAGCACAGATTGTCACCAGTGGCGTAACAAAGGCTCCACAGCTACTACGTGCAGGGGACCACTCCAGGTGGCTCCCTCAGTACAGCACCTGCCCTGAGTGAGTTCTGGAGGGGTTGCCCCTCCAGTTTCATTAAGCCACTGATTGCCGCAGTTATTTCTGGCACTAAACAAAACTACTTAGCATTCTGCTATTCCACAAGGAGCATATTAGCATGCAATCACTCACAGTAAAGCCAGTCGATAGATTGAGAGGGAAACAGAATTTTAATAAAAACAAAATGTCTTGGTTAACGTGAGGCCTAATTAGGGGCCCAACACTTAAAGAAACTCACAGAAAATATTTGTGAACTGTATTTTAGCATGAGGAACTATTCATGTATAGGTTTGCTCATGCGAAAATCTATTGAGCATTTACAAGTTCACTTTCCCTCCAACCACTTTTTTTCCCAACCCTTGAAGAACATTAATTTCTGTCCGTCTCAGGAGCATATTTCCAACCTTTCTCATTATGGGAAAAGATTAGAGAAGAGCTGGTGAAAATTCTTAAAACATGCAAATTAGTAGGTTTGCACAGACTCAACGGCATTCCAACCTTGGAACTATTGCTTACCACTTCCTCCGGCCCCAATATGTAGATATGCGGAAAGGTGGCAAAATAAGTAGATTGCTATAGTAGGGCTTGAAATTACTAGTATTAAAGCCTTACTATAATATTAGCTCTGGCATAATCAGAGAGGCCTTTATTAGAGCTCTTACATAACGAGATTGCTGCCATAATTTGTAATCGCACTACATGGTACCAAAGGGACAAGTAGATTTTTTACAGGACAAATAGATTTAAAAAGTAACCTGTCCCATGGACAAGTTGTTTTTTTATTAGATTCCACACCCCTGTGAATATGAAATTTTCATGCTCACTAACTTCTGACATATCTGAACCATACTCAACACCCTGAACCTAAATACTCCTCATTTTCCAGAGCAACTCTAATGCATTCTCTCTACATAAGAACAACTGCATTCCTCCCAAAGGGCTACAGTAATTGTAAAAGTATAAATCAACACTTGTTTGTACTAAGATGTTAATATAATTTTTCCATGTACTTCGTATAGAACACTAAAATTCTCAGACTTTAGAACCGAGAATTTTAGATCTTAGAAATACATTGAAACCTGGATCGGAGTTATTCTATTCAACGAGTTACAAGAAAATTATCATGACCTGTTGCTTGCCTGCCAAGCGTTATACTCTGGAATCATTAGCCAGGGAACTCATTTTACAGGGGAGAAAATGGTGGCAGTTCACTTGTAACATTGGTGCCGCTTGCCAAAAACATTCGTGTGCATAGGCAGCTGAGCACGCGCTTAGGCTACACATTTCTCATGAAACCTCAGAATGCTCACAATGCATGGGAATGGCAGAGGCCATTATGAAGATATTAAGTAAAAGTTTCATTGTGGGCCAGAGTTTCCCTGCAAGGCAACTGAGATACTTTGTTGCTGCAGCCAGGACCTTGTTATCAGAGCTTGTGAATAACAACGAAGTTGTTTTATTTACTTTTTGGAATCATGTTAAAAATCGAAGATGAATACAGAGAAGTATTCTATGGAGTTTTTAAAAAGAAATTGCATAGCTTAAAGTACTGTTTCACAGATAACTTTGTAATAGTCCAAACTCGTATGTTTTCGCTCGTTTGGATACTATGCTGCATGCGGAACAGAAAGGATCCACATTTGCTTTAAAGACTGTTGATACTTCCACAATGTATTTAAGATAATGGTTTCTGCTTATAAAAACAATTCAATGGTATCAGTGTGAAGTATATAGTCCTGATGAATGTTTGTTTATATTACTGTGTAGGAAAAAACTTTCAAAGCATATTGGAACAAGAGAGTGTGGTCTCACATACACAGAGGGCACCAAGAGGAGTGAGAGTAAGCCAGAATTTAAGCAATATCAATTACACAGATATTATATTATTTATCTTTCAGTTCTAGGAATGTCAGAGTTCCACCCAAACAACAGAGACTTTGAGGAATAGAGATGTTTTGCAAATGTACTATTTGTTGCAGCAAGAGTAAGGTCCTTCAATGCAGGGATAAGGAATTAAATATATCACTAGTCTTTAGATATCCACTGTAGCCCAGTGAAAGTCTGCGATGAGTAGAGTAGGTGTCGGTGACAACTCAGAATCGTGATATCCAGTGCCTCGACTTTCTCTTTATTCTATTCTCCTTTCTTTGGATCTAGTGCTAACCAACATATTGCTATTGTGGATGACTGGCTGCAGATATGGAGAAGTGTGGAACAAGAGGGCGGGATCCATTTTGAGGGTATCCACATACGGGTATCTACAACAGTTCTACGTTTATTTGTAAATGTACCTATAATGGAAATATCTCAAATTAATAATAACTAGTACTAACTAATAAGGCAGTCTGGGGGAAACTCCAATAGAATAGAGTTCAAATTACATTTCTTTAAGTTCTTAGATGTCACCACACACCTCCACTGGTTGTCTCCTTGTTAGATAAAGAAAATGTCCATATTTAGCAGGTCATAAGGAGTGGAAATGGGGTGCGCTGCCCCCAGATAAGAAATCGAAAGATTCCCCTATAAAAGTCAAGGGATCAGTTGGTTGCTCTTGAGGGTGTTCTCCAGTTGTCTGATTTGACCCGCACCGCTTATTTGGCTTCTTGGAAAAATAGGTATAAGGATTCTGGTAACTCTGATGAATTTATCTCTGCTGCATGCCAGCATGTCCAAGCAAGCTGCTTGCCCCCAGAGTGGGCTTGCTTCTCTTTTGCATAACGTCTGCCTCTAGATGTTATACTGCACAGTGCCAATCAGTTGTACTCTAAGTGTTCACGTGACAAGGACAGTTAATCCCACTTTTCATATCTAGGTTCTATTGGACTCCACTGGAATAGTTACTTTAGGCCATAGTTTTTCACTTTCCTTCTCATTGCTGTTTCACTCTAACCTCTGACCTCCAGTAGTGTAATTACATTACTCAATTCCGTGAATGTTCATGATTTTTTAAGTGGTATTGCTTTCAATTATGCACAGCAGCACCATGAGTCTATCCTCAATAGGTAGGCTCCACATGGGTCTATCCACAATAGATGGGCTTCACACGGGTCTATCCTCAATAGATGGGCTCCACACGGGTCTACCATCAATGGATGGGCTCCACACAGGTCTATCTACAATCTATGGGCCTCCACACAGGTCTATCTACAATCTATGGGCCTCCACACGGGTCTATCCACAATAGATGGGCCTCCACACGGGTCTATCCACAATAGATGGGCCTCCACACGGGTCTATCCACAATAGATGGGCCTCCACACGGGTCTATCCACAACAGATGGGCCTCCACACGGTTCTATCCACAACAGATGGGCCTCCACACGGTTCTATCCACAACAGATGGGCCTCCACACGGTTCTATCCGCAACAGATGGGCCTCCACACGGTTCTATCCGCAAGAGATGGGCCTCCACACGGTTCTATCCGCAAGAGATGGGCCTCCACACGGTTCTATCCGCAAGAGATGGGCCTCCACACGGTTCTATCCGCAAGAGATGGGCCTCCACACGGTTCTATCCGCAAGAGATGGGCCTCCACACGGTTCTATCCGCAAGAGATGGGCCTCCACACGGTTCTATCCGCAAGAGATGGGCCTCCACACGGTTCTATCCGCAAGAGATGGGCCTCCACACGGTTCTATCCGCAAGAGATGGGCCTCCACACGGTTCTATCCGCAAGAGATGGGCCTCCACACGGTTCTATCCGCAAGAGATGGGCCTCCACACGGGTCTATCCGCAAGAGATGGGCCTCCACACGGGTCTATCCGCAATAGATGGGCCTCCACACGGGTCTATCCGCAATAGATGGGCCTCCACACGGGTCTATCCGCAATAGATGGGCCTCCACACGGGTCTATCCGCAATAGATGGGCCTCCACACGGGTCTATCCGCAATAGATGGGCCTCCACACGGGTCTATCCGCAATAGATGGGCCTCCACACGGGTCTATCCGCAATAGATGGGCCTCCACACGGGTCTATCCGCAATAGAGGGGCTCCACACGGGTCAATCCACAATAGGTGACCTTTGCAAGGGTCTATCCTCAATAGGTGGGCTTTGCAAGGTTCTATCTTCAATAGGTGGGCTTTGCAAGGGTCTATCCTCAATAGGTGGGCTTCGCAAGGGTCTATCCTCAATAGGTGGGCTCCACAAGGGTCTATCCTCAATAGGTGGGCTCCACAAGGGTCTATCCTCAATAGGTGGCCTCCACACGGGTCTATCCTCAATAGGTGGCCTCCACACGGGTCTATCCTCAATAGGTGGCCTCCACACGGGTCTATCCTCAATAGGTGGCCTCCACAAGGGTCTATCCTCAATAGATGGACTGTACACAGTGATGCTACTTCTTCACCGCTCATGGTTGATTCTATTCTTTGGTTGTGCTGACCCAGCAACAACACTTGAAGATCCTTTCCGGTTTCCCCTCTTCTGTACTGTTTTTCACCTCTGTGGACACCTTACCTTTTTTCCACATGTGGCATCCCTGCTCCCTAGACATCATTGGAGTTGCACACTTCTTCCCAGAACAGGCACAACCTCAGTCTTCAAACTATAGTTAGTCATGAAGATCATCGCTTACTCTGTCTTTTGGAATGATTTGCCAATGGTCTTCTCTGATCTGCATCACCCCATTGTTTCTTCAGCAGTGGAGGCCACCAAGAGTTTGTCCACCAATGTTGGCAACACCCAGACAGACAGATTTTAAATGGAATTTATTTACATATTCATTGATCATCCTTTAAAAAACATACTTAAATATATATGGGCAAATGGCTCTCCTCTTGTA
This sequence comes from Pleurodeles waltl, assembly GCF_031143425.1. Lineage (NCBI taxonomy): Eukaryota > Metazoa > Chordata > Amphibia > Caudata > Salamandridae > Pleurodeles > Pleurodeles waltl. The sequence goes on from NC_090436.1 coordinate 60,619,293, forward strand.
AGAAATGCTTCGAAACTCCCATCAGTGTTCTGCATAATGTGGGTTCTAGTTTAAATCTGTGGCCCAGAATTAGCAGTAAATTCAACAAATCATTCAGGTTTTCAGAAGGCTCAGGGCTCCTTTGAAAACGTCCCTATGCACCCCCACGAAGAGACAGATGTGAGTGTTTTCACTACAGGAGCAGTAGAGTAGTTCCAATCCACAAACTCACAAACTAGTCCATGCAGATGATGGTGAGAAGGACTGGCTAGGTAACACTGGAGAAGCCAAAGATAAAGGAGTTCAGTTTCATAGGCTGGGTTTGAGCAGAAAAGAATAACAAACAGGTGTCACTGCAGTAAGGCCCAATTTATCAAGTCATTAACCCTTTTCAGGCACCAGCATTAAATGACAAGCCATGTTTCACAAACGCATCAACACTATGCACGGGGATTTATTTTTCTGTACAGCAGCCTTTCGAAATGCAGGGACACCGAATCCTTACTTCAACATCACACACCTTTTGCATTTTACATGCAAGTTTTATATTCTAGGTGAAGAAAGTTATATGGAGTGGAATCAAACTTTGCAGTGGAGCCTTATTAGAACATTATGGCCCACTGCCAAGTTGTTAAATGCCCCTTTCCCAAGTTATAGGCCTGAGCCACAGGCCTAGAACTAGAGCTATGTATTTTTGCATATGCAAAGCCTCATAAGATACTAGTCCAGGTTCCTTGAGTGAACTCTTGGAGAAAGGGTGAAGGCAACCCACTTACATACTTATGTCTCTTTAAGAGGTCAGGTTACGTTCTCACCATGGACTCCTTCCGGATAAGTTCAGTGGAGTTCTGTGGGACACAACATGTCTATTCAAGGATACGTTGGTATACCCATACTGCCTTTGGGCCAAAATCTACCACGTGTGGTCAGGATCTACCCTAATATGCACCAGCACTTTCCTTAATTTCATGATTGACCTAGGTCAAGCAATTCCATGGGTCGCCAATTCATATTCTAGTATGGTAGGGTTCCCAGTATCACCTACGTAGATCTGAAATAGCAAATGGGGTTTTTCAGGTGTCGTACTTATGGAATACAGAGAGCAATGGTGCATGAAGCAGAGGACCAGTCAAAGTGGTGACCTTGCTATCAAGCCTCCTTTCATTTTCCCCTTCCATCGTCTTGAGATGAAATTGGATAGACTGAGCTGAAAGAGACTGAGTGGCATGAATACCAAACACGCGGTGTCAGGGTGTGCTGAAGAAGTATTTGTGGAATGGAATACTGGCCCTCGCTGATGCCTTCAGAGAAGTATTGCTGGCAGAGAGATGCCTTTTAGAGTGTACTAGAAAGCTGCTTTTTAAGTTGGAACCTTATTTGGTTCAAGTAATTTCAAGTACAATGGCCCAAAACGGGATATTCTGAATCAAGCCGTTGTAGGGTTCACACAAGTAGGGGTAAATATTGTGAGTGATCGGACTGTCCTCCGAATGCCCCAGATATATTTTGTGTATTTTTATAGCGCACAATTCAGCCTAAAGGGTATCCTGGCACTGAACTGATACTAAGAAATAAAAACACAGTATCCCAAGCACAAAGACAATCATATACAGCTTTAATAAATATTTCTATAATAAAATAACATTAAAATCCTTCTTTTCCCCCCCGGAACCAGCCATTAACCCCCATTAAGCTGCTGAAAAATACATATTTCACATTTCTAGACAGGGACAGGACCTGCTAGTTATATTTAGTGCAAAATAAATATATAAATAAGTACATATTTAAACGAGACGTACATGGATACAGTGACTGCGTGTGGGTCAGAACAATTTGTACCATTTAAAGATGGCCCTTTTGAAACAGATTCTCCTTATTGTCCCAGTAACAGAAAATCAAACTTTTTTGGGACTAATATGTTCCCTTGAATGTGGGGTGTGAGTGAGGTGTAACTTTCTGAAATAATCTAAACCTGATGTGTGTATGTGATCAGACAAGCTGGGTTTGTGTGGGTGACTGTAAAATGTATTAAATTAACAAATGGAGGAAAAAATAAAATCAAGCGTCAAGTGAAGTGTTGGCATTGAGCAATAAATGAAGACATAAAATCAAGGGGCAAGTGCAGTGTTGGCATTAAACAGTAAATGGGAGAAATAAAATCAAGGGTCATGTGTAGTGCTGAAGGACTCAAAATAGGCTCTGTCAGGTGGCAACAGAGCCCAAGTGCTTGTCAGATGTTTCACAGAGTGAGTGGACATGTGTGTGAAAGTGCCTATCAAAACACATATAGCCATACATGATATAACATGTTAACAAGTACAAAAACAGTGATACTGGGTGCAGTTGCCTTCCTCCATCACCTTCAAACTATCTTAAAAACGGGACCAGTATTGACCCGAATAACCAGAAAGTGGATCTCACACAATGATAGAGGGTGATCCTGGAGGCGATTCCCTGAGGCTGCTGGGTGGGGTTCTCAGGGGGGGCAGACCCAGGACTGTCTGAGCAGTGGCGCTGGTAGCTAGGTCCAGTCTGAGGTTTCCTCATACCCAATACTGCTTACTACAGAGAATCGGGAACTGGTGTCGTTGCATGCGGCGTTGATTTCTTCGCTTGTAGCCCGGGTCATAGTAATCCCACTCCATACCCGACACCCAGGAGTAAGAGCAGCTCTCGCTGTCCGAAGACAGGATCCGCAGGGAAACACCTGCAACCCAAGACAGAACCATTACTGGACAAAGCAACATGAAGTAGTTCATTACTGACTGAGACTCAAGAGACAGGAAGTCCCAGGCCTAGTTTTGTAGTTCCTGAATTTGTAAGAACTGACACTGGGGCCCTTATCACAAACTGTGCACAAAATGCGGGTATTTAAGACAGCCAGAAATTACCATTTCCCTAGGGTGATGTATTGACCTAAAGTGATAGACACCTGCATTTCTGCGTTTTCATCTTGGAAACGAAGCAACACACGCAGAATCCGCACTGCACACATTAAATACTGAAGGTTATGCCTTTATTCCTGGCCTTTTCCAGGCTAGACAGGTTTCACCTCCTGGAATCTATCAGGGGAAGACTGCTAGGGTATGATAATGATCACACAACGCGTAATTCTGATCCCTCTGTAAGCTTCTGTCAGCACAGGGAATGGAGTTTAGCCATGAACATGTAACAGGGACCTATGTCCAATGGAATGTGCAGTGTTTGTCATGTTAATATGTTCAAATACTACTGGCATTCAGTAGAAGGGAGTGGAGCGACAACCTTCAAAAACAACCTTTGACCACAAAGGAGAAAAGTGTAGAACAAAGCAGGAGCTCCGTTGATTGCGTCAATTGTATCTGCATTGGCTGAGATGGTTAGTACCACTTTGTATCAGGGGTGCACAACATTCTCAGGTGGATATCCATTATAGTCCATCTAACTAAATATCCATCTACTTCCAAACTGTCTCATCCAAAAGAAATATCCAATCTTATGTTACTCTACAAGCACAAACTAGGATGTCCATTATCCCAGGATGGTGCTCAGAAAGAGGGCTGAATAACTATTAAACGCCAGACTTCCTTCAACCAGGGACCCAGGTATTTTCCTACATTTTTTACACATAGGCTGACAGGGATACCCAGTGGTTGCAACTTGCTAGACTCTAGCCGAACTGCCACTTTGTCATCCAGCCACTGAGCGAATTGTTCCAGCTGTGTATGCCAAGTTAATTCCTGGAACTGATACATGGGTCCAGAAAGCCAGGTATCCTTTTGGACTACCTACTAGTTGATCTTTTCTGAGGCTTCTGCCCTATTTAGCAACATAGGACCATATGACCTCTGGTCGGCATCGCTACCCCGCGCAGCTCCACCTGTTGCTACCCTTCGCCCTCCAAGCCTGCCTGGCTCGTTGTGTTTGAAGCCCTCCTCCACCCGCAGACTACTGCCTATGCCTCCCTCCCTCTCTCTCTCTCTCTTTGCTGCCTTTTGCCTGTGCCCTTTTCCTGCTCTTTTGCCTTTCTTTCTGTTTTTAACTCTGTTTTGCCTCTTTTGCCTTTTTTCTCCGTTCTCTGATCCTCACGCCTCCCCTGCCGCTGCTGACCCTGTGGCCCCACCCCCCTCCCAGCACCATGTTTCCTGCCCTCCTCTCTCCCAGCTGAGCAACCCCTCCCATATACCTTCCCTTTTTAATGGTGCTCACTGCACGGTGAAAGGAGCACTTTCACTGACCTCTGGTCAGCATTAGCATCGCTCCCCCGGCGCAGCTACACCTGTTGCAGCTGCTGCCCTTCACCCTCTCAGTCTGCCTGACGTGTTGTGTTTGAAGCACTCCTCCACCCTCAGGCTCCTGCCTATGCCTCATCCCTAGTGGTGGTCTTCTGTTTCTCTCTCTGCTGCTTTCTGTCTTTTTCTGCCTTTTTGCTCTTTTGCATTTCTTTCTGGTTTTAACTCAGTTTTGCCTCTTTTGCCTTTTTTCCTCCATTCTCCAATCCACGCACCTCCCCTGCCACTGTTGCCCCGCCCCGCTCCCAGCACCGTGTTTCCTGCCCTCCTCTCTCCCAGCTGAGTGACCCCTCTCATCTCCCTCCCCTTCATAATGGCAGTCGCTGTGTGGCTGTGCATCTGGTGCACCAAAGGCAAGCCTGTCAGCACGGCAAGACCCGAGCAACTGGTTAACCTCTCCCCACACTCAGCAGGACACACCCGCGACCCAGTCTTCTCCGTTGGAAACCACATCTCCTTCTCACACACCTCCAAACTCCACTGGACTGACCACCATTGCATGCACTTCTCCTTCACCAAGGTGGTCAAACAGCACCACGCCCACCGCCCCACGCAGGAACTGGACCGAGGTCACAAAGCCCAGCTCACCACTGCATTCTGCCGCTCCCCACCACCAGACACAGTGGACACCAATGCCTCAGCCCACAACCTCCACCAATGGATCACCGACTGCGCCAACACCCTAGGCCCCTCCCTCCCTTCTTAGCTGCATCACTCGGGGGTAGGTCTAGCGGCCTAGGTTCCGCTGTTATTTATATGGCGAGAACCCTGGACTGGCATCCCGTCTTGATGCATTAAGTGCGTATGCACATAGGACATGTACACTGCTAGAGCTATATGTGCGAGTGAGCCTAAACACCAAGGCCAGTGAGATCCATTATTGATCCACTTGGTCAAGCATAGCACAAGATATGTAGAAGTGTATTGCCTGCACTGCTGTGGCTGGAGGGAGAAGATCCAGACACTGAAGTGAGAAGCTGGGACACAGGGCCACCTTTAGAAATCCCATGAGCCACTTCCGTAGTAAGGTGCTGCATGTTAGTTGTTCCTGACTTTTGTAAAGCGCAACATCTAACCAAAGGTTTATTTATGCTATACTCACACATGCTAAAGATCAAAAGGAAATAGCCTTTTACAGGTTGAATAAAAAATGGGTTTAATGCTTTTCTAAAAAGGAAATGAGAGGGCTGGGTAAGAGGGGAAAATGGAAGTGTGTCCCACAGCTTAGCTGGTGCTATGGGAGCTATACAAAGCACTGTGTTCTGAGTTAAGATTTCTAGATTAGTGGTTAATCTTTTGACTTCTGGGGATCCCCACTGATACACTACTCTACACCAGGGACCCCAGCCTAAGCAATGTCTACGACACTGAACCTAAAAAAAAATACAAAGCACTACAGAAACAAGTATAGAGCAAACACATACACAAATTATGACTTATTTAATTTAATTTACCCAAAAAAAAATTCACATTTTAAAATTTTAAGGGGACGGTTGGAGCTTTTCAAAATGTGATTTTATTTCCAAAAGATGTAGTGATATGCAAGACTGCAGCATATCACTTTGTCTTTTTTGCCCTTAATGGATGCTCTTTTTTGTCCACGCATACTGTGATGCAGTTCACACCACCAATCGCCATATTAGATTCCCCCCCCTTCTTGCCTTTCTAATCCTCATTAGAGGGCATCCATCGGGCACTGTGGAATGAAGAGTTCTGCTAGGGGTGTAAGGAGAGAAGAGGTTGAGAAAAAGGGGGGCTGTTACGTAGAAGTGCCCTATGCACTATGCAGAGGGCTTTACATTGAATCCTGTAAGCAACTGGAAGCCAGTGAAGAGAGGCTAGAGCCTGCCCGGCTGAATTGTGTTCTGTGGATTTTGAGCAGAGCCTGGGCTGTGTAATTCTGCACCACTTGAAGTTTCCTAATTATGCCTTTTGGTGCTTCCAGGTAAAATGAGTTTCCGTAATCCAGGGGGGGGAGAGGATCAGAGCCTGGACCACAAGCCTTCTGTAGAGCAGGGGAAGTAGGTGCAGGATTTTATGCAGCATTCTGAGAATGCTGTAGCAGATGGCCGAGAGCTTTGATGTATGGGTTTCCATGGTCCATGAATTGTGCAGCCATACACCCAGACTTTTTAGAACCGTCTTGGGGGCAGGAGGCGTACCCAGATAAATCCGGCCAGCCTGACTCAGGCAGGGATTAATATTATTCCCTAGTGTTATGAGCTTGGTTTTGTCCCCATTTAACTTGAGGCAAGCTCTGTCCATTCAACTTGCTACCTTCTCCAAACAAGATCCCAAGGAGGGGGCTAGAGAATCTTTTCTATGAGTAACAGAGAAAACCAATTGGGTATCATCAGCATATGATACTATGAAGATCCCAAATGGCAATAAAATGTCTGCCAACGGACGCGTATATGGATTGAACAGCATGGGGGTCAACGACAAGCCCTGTGGGACTCCACACTTCAAAGAACAAATATCTGTGACACAAGGTCCATCGAAGACCTGGAAGGTCCTGTCCCTCAGAAAAGAACCGAGCCAATTCAAAGACTCTCCTGAGACTCCAGCACTATAAGATCTTTCGATAAGGATATCACGGTTAACAGTGTCAAAGGCCACGCTTTGATCAGAGTAAGCAAGTAGATTCACATTTCTTTTAACAACAGAACAGATGGGCTGCTGCACTAGTTTCAAACAATACATTCAATGTTTGAGGGGCTGCAAGTAAACATGATTTCCATTGATTCTTGATAACATGGAAGCACTGAAAAGGGACATTTGTAAATTATTGTCAATCCAGGGGAGAACCTTTCAGGTTGAAAAAGTAGGTTCTAGTAACATTTAACACGTGGGGTCAAAGTACCAAGACGCAATCAACATGTATCCAAAGGTTCCAAATGCTTCAATGTGGAGACCGAGAAGCACCCCATCTCAGAAGGCCACTCGACTGGTGATTTTAAACTTGTGATGTAAAAAGCAATTCTCTTTTACTGAGACTTCATTTTAGATGGTTTGTTGCCTTCCGCTACCTTGTTCCTGATAATGTGACAGATTGCTGAAGGTTATTATAGTACTTAGGGATGAATACTATCTTCGTACATAAAACTTTGTTCATTTGATGTAGAATGTGAGCCAAAAAGCAACTGAAATAGGATAGATCAGTGTTTCCCCAACCTGTGGTGCAGGGACCCCTGGGGGTCCGCAAAGCCTTCTCAGGGGGTCCCCGACTGCTTAGAAAATTAAAAAATATTAACAAATATTGACAAATTAGGTCCCCAGCTTCCAGTAATGACTCAGGCAGGGGTCCCCGGATTCCAATGATAATTCAGTGGGGGTCCCTGGGTTACATTAATGGTAAAGTGGGGGTCCACATAAATCAAAAGGTCGGGAACCCCTGGGATAGAACACGGATGTACAGCAGAAACAAGTATTGCTCGTTGAGGAGTAGATAGGAATGGAGACCACCTCACTTAGAATAGACAGAAATGTTTTTAGTCAGGTTAGAATTGCACTTTTAAACACCGATCTGGATGCCACCGCAATCTGGGCATATATGGCGGGAGAGAGATTGGGGGAAAACTGTTAAGATTGAAATCGTCTAGATTGTTTCTTGTTTCCCAATAAGGGATTAACGAGTGCTTTCTTCCACAGATGTGAAACTACTTCAGATTCAAGGGAGGAATTAAAGATAGACATAACCTCTTTGAGTAATAAAGAGATGGATACTGGCCATGCAAAGTCTACTGGGGTACTGGAGAAGGAGTGGGTGGGGGACAGGAGGCTACAGCTTACAACTTCAAGGTACATAGACTCACAGGAAAATTCTAAGAAGTTGTTCATGCATTTACTTGATGTCAAATCCAAATCATAGGAATACTGTGTAGAAATAACTGATTGGACTTCTTGTTTGATTTTATTTATTTTCTTGCAAAAGAATGTTGCTAAACTCACAGCTTTGGGCAGAAGATGCGATTTAGCTATAAGTATCCTTATGTTCCTGGTATTCCTTTACTACTTTCAAGAGTTCCTTTGTCATATTGTATGCAGCACAAATTCTATTAGAAAAATAGTTTTTCTTGGTTCACTTAATTTGGTCATAATATTGCTTTGAGTTTTCCCTTATTTTCTTTTTTAAATCTTTATCGTATGATCTAATTCATTAACATCCCAGTTGTCATGTCAAGTATATTAGCAGCCAAGTCTGAAGTAAACCAAGGGTTGATGGTAGGGGGGGAGGGACAGTTTCTGTTGTACAAGGTGAGAAAGTTTCAAGGTCAGGCCTGTCCTTTTGTCTACCCCCGATTACTGTTTCAGTTCCCCGGATGACGGCAAGGTGAAGAAACCCCCCACTTCACTGATCTCATGTTGTGGGTGCGAAAGGTTGGAAACGCTGCAGTGCTACCTGCAGTGAGAAGCATCACTCTACACAAAGGCTGTATCCTTAAAACAGCCTCTGGAGGATACTTGAAAGAAGAACCACCTCAAACTAGTTCTGAAGTTTGCAACAGTGCTTCCAATTCGTCTCTCTGGAAAATGTGTATAAAATGGGACCCAAACTAGCCCATTCTGTTCCAATTCAAAGTCATTCATGACGAGACAAGGGCGTACTCTGCAGAATGCTGGTAGGACTGCTGTGTGATCAAGGCTGGTGTCTGTCTGACAGACAGACTCCCATAGATGAAGGCACAACACCTGAAGTCTGCAGTTTCTGATGGGAGAACTGGGAATCTGTCTGCCTGTCTGCTGAGAGAGTTAAGGAGTGTGCCTGGCCATGCAGGAGGCAAGACTGTCCTGGGAAGTGGCTTTTTGGGCGGTGGTGGGCAACGGAAGACCCAGCATGTCCCCAGGGACTGTGGAACATCCACAGACAGTGGACTACCCAACAGACCCGCATTGCAGATGGTCTTCAAGATCTCACATGAGGAATTCCTGATGGGAACCTTTGCAAGGTGTTGTAAAGCCTTTGCATTCCCCAGGGCTCCAACCGCCATGATGAACATTTGGCTCGATCAGGGATGCAACTGCCTTTCACCCAGTTGAGGCTGCAGCTGTTCTGATCATCATTTTTCCTGACCCGGGGTGCAACTGCCTTTGACCTAGATGTGACTACCTCTGCAGTGTTCATCAGCTGGCCTGATCAGCGATACAACAGCCATTGGCTCGGTGAGCCTACTGTGATCCTCCCAGCTGCCTGTTTGGGTCTGCATCTACGAACAGTGGCCTGGGCAGGGCCCTCAGCCTCCCTGCTCTTCATGGACACTACCACGGCTGGGATGACACCTTCGCCACAGTATCATAGGACTGAGCCAGACAGGCGTGCAGACCAACATGGCCCACCCATCAACCTGGGATATCACCATTCACAGAGGTTCCTGCCCACAGGAATGCAGAGGGGCAACTAGAACTGCTCTATAGGGAGGAGGAACAGTCAATCACCTACCCGCTGGACCACAAGGGGGAAAAACTTAAGCACATTTTTCAAATGAGTGCACGTTTGACTGTGGGGAAATGAAGAACTGAATAGGAGTCATGCTTTTACCCGACTACTAAAAGGCTGGACTGAATAGATGCTAGCAAAAAGGATCAACAGGTGTAGTGCCACGAGGGAGGATCAAACCCAGGGACACAGCTTTGAATTATACATTGTATTGGGTAGTATTTACAGCAGTGTGATTAAAAGTACTTTCTTTTACATAAAAGTGAAGCACTTGGCTGGACACTGACGTTATTGTGTCTATTGGTTGACTGATGAGTGGTGATACCAGGCATCCCGCATTGCTTCCCTGAGAAGCTGTGACTGCTTCCCCTCACTACCCCAAGAGTCAAGTGTGGAAGGGGATGTTCTCCGTCCAGCTTGCAGAGCCTTAGTAGGACAGACCCCAGGATAAACCACTGCAACACCCATGGTTGGGTCCCAGAAGTCCCTGCCTATCCCGTGGCCACTCAAAAGAGTCCATATCCCTCAACTGGCAGCAAGGGTGAGCAATATGCAAGTGCCACTTTCACCTTTCTTGTGCAGAACAGTAAGTTGGGGTTGAACACAGCATTAACCCGAGCAGTACAATGGCAGACACAAGGTGGGCAAGAGTAGACTTTGACTCACTGCCGAAGATTAGTTAAGGGAGGTGAATTTGGAGTGAGGAAGGAGGACTCCCAGCACAAAAGATAGGGGATCCTGCTTATTTTTTGTTAAGGACCAGTTAGAGAAACCTTGTGGTAGAGAAGAAACTGTGATGCACACTGGGAGGAAACCACAGTAGAAACCAAGGGAGGGAGTGATGTAGTGTCAGACTCTCAGTCCCTTAGCACCAGTTTTTCCCCAGACACACCATAAATGTGTCTCCAAATTTGCTTTTCTGCAGTTCTGCAAATCATTCTCTCCACACCCCAATTTGACAGGTGCTACTGTCATCAACTCCTTAAGTTATTTCATGGGTGGATAGTGCCTAGTCGATACCCTAAACTAGCAGTTACCACTGTGGAAAGCTAATGCTGCAGAAGAGAACCCCAAGGAGCTTAAGAGGGAGAAGTTGAGATTAGCTCACTAGGAACAAGTGCAAAAGAGTGAGGATGGATATGAGGTATGGGACTGTGAAGAAAATAAAAGGTAATAAGAGGAGAGAGAAAGAAAAAGGAAAATGCAGGAAAAAAGAGAAAACAAGCGCATTGGAGAAAGCGTGAGGATAGCTTTAAAGAAGGGAAAGTTCAGGATGGCAGGCGAGACAGTTAAGTCTGGTAGAAACGATCCACCTCTAACTCTACAGGAGTATCTGCCAGGGTTCCAAAAGAGCTTATGCACATGTATGTGGGTGCCCAAGATATTTTGGAATGGTTGGAGAGTTTGGAGATCACTCGTAGAGTGGAGACGTTAGGAGGAACCTCAGGCACAAGCTGAGTGTACTACACTTATGGCATTTCTGAAGTAAGCCCAATAACAGGTCAGCAAAGGAGCAGTCAGAAGACATTATGTTTGGATGTACTGCTTCATAGCAAGCCTCTGAATCCTGAGCCTGGCGCTATCAAGAGGGTAGTGGTTCCCCTACTCCACAGGAACTTTGTGTTCTTGTTGTCACTGGCCCATTAAGTGCCCTTGGCAGGACACCTGGACAATCAGAGTAGGCTGGATTCTTTGTTCTACTGGCTAGGGATGTGTAGAGAAACAGAAGTTCTGTGGGATCTATCCATTTGCCAGAAGGTGGTAGTCAGAGCTAAGACCAAGGTACTGTTAGTGGCATCACCTGTGGTAGGCGATCCATTTGAGCAGGTGGGAATTGTGTTTGTTGGGCTGTTTGGGCCCCCCTCTCCCACCCCCAGCTGCATGCTAGAGCTATATCTTGGTTAGGGTGTACCATACCACATCCAGAGGCAGTACCTTTGCGGAGCACAATTGAGAAGATGGGGCCATATGTACGAACACATTTTCCCATAGACACAGAATGGGTAAAGCCCTTTGCTACATCTAGCCCAAGGTATCTAGGGCACTCTGAGATCTTTTCCAGGGTTGTATTTCCCAAGACAGTGATATTCAACAAACTTCATCTTCTCTTACATGAGAGGGAAGAAGGAGCAAGCTGGAATGATCTACCTCTCCTTGACGACATACCACTCAATTCGTGGGTAGAATAATTTATTCAGACCCCTAAGAGCATAATGAGAACTCTACCAGATAATTGAGAAGCAAGTGTGATCCTTACTATTATCCAAGAGCCGGAAAAGGAGTAGTATAAGGAGAAAGCTGCACTGACTGGGTACCAAGAGGTTCAGGTGATATTGGTGATAAAGCCCACTTGCCCAAGAACTTTGGAGGACCATGGTGTGGGTAATCCATAGTAATGCAAGGTAAGAAATGAGGTCAACTGTTTGGTGTTCTCCGGTGTGACAAGGGAGTCAAGGAGGGCATTTCATGTGAACTGGATTAAGCCACATCTTCGGAGGAACAATACAATGAACCTCTAGGTAGGTCGTTTCCCCACCGCTGCAGCTCCGCCTGCCCAGGCCCCTGCCAGGTAGCTTCTAGCTTCTGCCTTCTTGCCTTACCTCTCCTCCTTTGTCGCTCCTTCCTTGTCTCCCTGTTGCACTTGTCTTCTGTTTGGTATCGTTACTCTGTCTGTCTTTGTCTACACTTGGCTCTCTCCTTTGTCTCCCTGTTGCACTTGTCTTCTGTTTGGTATCGTTACTTTGTCTTTCTGTCTTCATTTACACTTGGCTCTTTGCCTTTCTCTGGCTCTTCGTCTGCTTTTTCCCGCTTTCCTAGCGCTTCCCGTGTTTCCCGCCGCTGCCACCCTTGCGGCCCCTTCCCCCTGCTCCCATTCGCTCTCCCTCCCGCCTCCCAGCTGATCCCTCCTCCCCCCCTTCTTATGCGCGGCAGAGACAGCGACCCTTGACCCTCGGGTAGGTCGCTTCCCCACCTCCGCAGCTCCGCCTGCCCAGGCCCCTGCCAGGTAGCTTCTGCCTTCTTGCCTTACCTCTCCTCCTTTGTCGCTCCTTCCTTGTCTCCCTGTTGCACTTGTCTTCTGTTTGGTTTCGTTACTCTGTCTGTCTTTGTCTACACTTGGCTCTCTCCTTTGTCTCCCTGTTGCACTTGTCTTCTGTTTGGTATCTTTACTTTGTCTTTCTGTCTTCGTTTACACTTGGCTCTTTACCTTTTTTCTGGCTCTTCGTCTGCTTTTTCCCACTTTCCTAGCGCTTCCTGTGTTTCCCGCCACTGCCACCCTTGCGGCCCTGCCCCCCTGCTCCCATTCGCTCTCCCTCCCGCCTCCCAGCTGATCCCTCCTCCCCCCCTCCCTTCTTATGGCGGTCGCTGTGCGGCCGCGCCGCTGGCGCGCCAAAGGCAAGCCCGTCTGTGCCCGTCTGCGCCCGTCTGCGCCCATCCGCGTCTGGACGGCGCCCAGCGCCAGATCCCCTGGCCCCCACCGCACGCAAAGTGCCGGACTCAGATACGACGCCAACTCCCTCTACGCACTCAACACCGGTCGAACAGCCTCCTGCTACCAAGCCAACCCCAAACGAACCCATGGACCCTTCACCTGCCGAGCCTGGAAATACACATTCCACCGCACCTCCAGACCCCCCACCGGCCCTCGCAACAACAACCACCTCAAGTGCATCCTTCTCAACACACGCTCCGTCCACAAGCACGCCATCGAACTCTGGGACCTCCTGGACACAACATCACCAGACATAGCCTTCATCACAGAAACCTGGATGAACGCCTCTTCGGCTCCAGACATCGCCATAGCCATCCCCGACAGCTACAGGATCACCCGAAAGGACCGCGTCAACCAAACAGGAGGAGGAATTGCCATCATCTACAGGAACACCCTCAACATCACGACCACCACTGAAGACACCCCCCTCGCCGCCGAACACATACATTTCCAGATCCACACCGACCCCAAAACTACCCTCAGAGGAACACTCGTCTACAGACCCCCGGGCCCACGCACCCAATTCAGCGAGACCATCACAGACTTCATCAGCCCTCACGCCCTAGCCTCACCTGACTACATCCTCCTCGGGGACCTGAACTTGCAACCTGCAGAAAAATAACGACAACAACACCACCACCCTGCTCGACAACCTTGCCAACCTCGGACTCAAGCAACTGGTGAACACCCCCACCCACACCGCCGGTCACACGCTCGACCCCATTTTCTCCGCCAGCAACCACATCTCCTTCAGCCACTCCTCCGAACTACACTGGACCGACCACAGATGCATCCACTTCACCTTCAAGCGAGAGACTCACCACCTCCGCACACAACAAATCCCCCGCAGACGCTGGAGCAAAATCTCCACAGAGCAGCTCCTCTCTACACTGAACCAAAACCCGCCGGCCACAGTCACCGACGCCAACAACGCAGCCGACAGCCTCACACAGTGGATCACCTTCTGCGCCGAAAACCTTGCACCACTCAAAAACCACCCTTGCGGTTCCAGCATTAGGAAACCCCCGTGGTTCACGGACGCCCTCAAAGAATCCAAGAGATCCTGCCGCACCCTCGAAAAAACCTGCCGCAGGGAACGCACCACAGAAAACATGACAGCCCTCAAGGTCGCCATCCGTAAACACCACCAGCTGATCCACTCCACCAAAAGAACATCATTCAAAGAGCGACTAGACAACAACACCCACAACAGCAAAGAACTCTTCAACATCGTCAAAGAGCTCTCCAACCCCAACGCCAGCTCCAACGTCATCACACCATCACAAGAACTCTGCAACTCCCTCGCTACATTCTTCCACCGTAAGATCGTAGACCTACACAATAGCTTCGGACCCCAGTCCCCGCACCCCACCACCGAACCTACTGCCCCCACCACCACTACTCTCAATGCCTGGACCCCCATCAGCTCAGAAGAGACCAGAAGCATCATGAACACCATCCACTCCGGCTCCCCCTCGGACCCTTGCCCCATCACATCTTCAACAAAGCCGACTCCGTCATCTCCAGGAACATCATCAACAGATCGTTCTCTTCAGCCATCTTCCCCGAGAGCTGGAAACACGGGGAAGTCAACGCCCTCCTGAAAAAACCCACGGCTGACCCCAACGACCTGAAGAACTTCCGCCCCATCTCCCTCCTCCCCTTCCCGGCCAAGGTCATTGAGAAGATCGTCAACAAGCAGCTGACTGCTTTTCTGGAAGCTAACAACTCGCTCGACCCTTCCCAATCTGGATTTCGGGCCAACCACAGCCCAGAAACCGCCCTCATCGCAGTCACCGACGACATCAGAACCCTGATGGACAACGGAGAAACATCTGCCCTCAACCTCCTGGACCTCTCGGCTGCCTTCGACACTGTGTGCCATCGCACCCTAACATCCCGCCTCCGCACCACTGGTATCCTTGGACAGGCCCTTGACTGGATCATCTCGTTCCTCTCCAACAGAACACAGAGAGTCCACCTTCCTCCCTTCTGCTCAGAACCCACCGAGATCATCTGCGGCGTACCCCAAGGTTCCTCGCTCAGCCCAACCCTCTTCAATATCTACATGAGCCCGCTCGCCGCCATCGCACGCAAACATAACATCAACATCATCTCCTATGCCGACGACACACAGCTGATACTCTCACTCACCAAAGACCCAACAACCGCCAAAACCAACCTACAGGAAGGAATGCAAGACGTCGCAGAATGGATGAAGCTCAGCCGCCTAAAACTGAACTCAGAAAAAACGGAGGTCCTCATCCTCGGACATTCCCCGTCCGCCTGGGACGACTCCTGGTGGCCCACGGCTCTGGGCACCGCACCAACCCCCTCGAGCCACGCACGCAACCTCGGATTCATCCTGGACCCCCTCCTCACAATGACCAAGCAAGTCAACGCCGTCTCCTCATCTTGCTTCAACACCCTACGCATGCTCCGAAAAATCTTCTGATGGATCCCCGCCGAAACAAGAAAGACAGTTACCCACGCCCTCTTCACAAGCCGGCTGGACTACGGAAACACCCTCTACGCAGGTACCACCGCAAAGCTTCAGAAACATCTACAACGCATACAGAACGCCTCCGCACGCCTCATCCTCGACATCCCTTGCCACAGCGACATATCCGCCCACCTGAAACACCTATACTGGCTCCCCGTCAACAAAAGGATCACCTTCAGGCTCCTCACCCGCACACACAAAGCACTCCACAACATGGGCCCCGAATACCTCAACAGACGCCTCTCGTTCTACACACCCACCCGTCAGCTCCGCTCAGCTAGCCTCGCCCTCGCCACCGTACCACGCATCCGCAGAACCACTGCCGGAGGAAGATCATTCACCTACCTGGTAGCCAAAGCATGGAACTCCCTCCCTGCACACCTAAGAACTACCCAGGACTTCCTCACCTTCAGGAAGCGCCTCAAGACCTGGCTCTTCGAGCAGCAGTCACCCTCCCCCCCCCCCTCTCAGCGCCTTGAGACCCTCACGGGTGAGTAGCGTGCTCTACAAATGCATTGATTGATTGATTGATGGCAGAGGAGATTCAGCAAGACTTTGAGCCTCTTCCTGTCCTACTGCATGGTAATGTTAAACATAGTTCTGTAGATAGGGTGCACCCTTCCCTTGAGCTAACTCCTGAGCAATAGAAAGAGTGAACAGAGATGCTGGGACAATTTCCCATCTCTTTTTGATGATTTCAGGGTTCATCGTGCCTGTGCATGACATAGATACTGGGAAATCCATCCAATGAAAAGCAACACTCACCGGATGTGTAGAATACAAACTAAATACTCTGAAAAACAAAATTCATACAGAATCTTGCAAATTAAAGAAAATGCTACTCAAACAAAAATAATGTGCCTGGGGACAGATACCCAAGAGTTATCTAGGATGAAGTGGATATTAAACTCCATAGAATCCAGTACCAACCCAGCCACCCTTCTTGACACAACTTCTTCAGGAAAGAGTCAAGTAAAGAGTGTGGAAATCTCACCAGCACTGGCTCCAAAGTCACTGTCCAGGCCGGGACCAGCTGATGAGCTGTTGGCAGAGAAGGGGATTGCCGTGTGGTCGTGCCGGATGGTGCTGGCATGCTCGAAGTGGACGGAATCCACTGGACTCACTATCAGAATAGGGTTGCCCTGGCGCTTTCTCTGGGTGCTCGTCTTCTGTGCATACTGTACCACTGGGGTCGCCTGCGAGATGGAGAGAAATAAAAGCAACTGGTTATGGTAAGGTTCTGGCTATACCAGCAGGGCGATCTCAGAGGTCCTGCAACATGGATAGTTAGTAGAAGCAAGTAGCTTCATCTCATAAATCATACCAGATACGAGATCACAAAAAGAAATAACGCAATCACGTGCATGAAAGATTACATTCATCAATGAATATTTAGCTGCCACTGTTATATGCCACTTATTTTCATGGACATTTTAAGGTATTTTGGTGCCAGGAGCAAGCCAGTGCCCCATAATGTGTGCAACATCTAACATACTTTAAACCACTAAAAGGCTAGCTGGTGCATGTGCATCCCCAACTAAGGCCACCATAGCTGATTGCATGTGCGGCCTATGTACAGAAAAGGTGCCCTGTACGTTTGGCAATTGAAGCTATTGCAAATTATAATTGCAAATCAAAATGTTTCTTAACTGCTGAAGACAAAATGAACTTTTACTAGATTGTTGCATTTTCTGCAAGTAGCCCTGGCTGGTGACCAAGCAGTAACTGCATGAGGTGTGTTCTATGGTAAGCACCTTGATGCTCTCCTGCCACTGTCTAGTGGCAATAGGAGAGGCTGCAGGAGTCACCACTGACGTGTGGCTGCCTCACTTGAAACTTCCACTACCTTAAGTCATTTAAGGGAACAAATGTATTTAGCAATATGGGATGATGAAGAGGTTCCATTCTTCTTCACCTGCGTGTGCACACACTTTTAGTAGAAGGAATAAGCCCATCATAGACAGTGTAACATATAATACTACTGCACACCTTTGACACATAGTATAATTTTATAACATAATAATGTTTTTTTCTGTTTTTAGTGGAAACTATTTATGGATTCTGCAGGTGTTTTTGGTAATCAGAGTGAATACCGCAACCCCCTTCCCCCAAAACAATATTCATGCAAACTGTATACCTGCAGTGTTTACAAACCATGTTGCTTCATTTGTTACTAAGCAGAGCCTTTGTATGCTCAGCATGGATCCCAATGCACACCCATTCTTTCCCCTCTTTGAAATAGTCACAGACCGGTAACAAAGCAGTGTAACCTGCATGCACATTCCACTTGTGGTCTCATCAGTATAACCATTCAGATGTCACACTACATAGAAACTCTCTCTTTACAAGTAACATACATTACAAGTAGGGGTGCTAGATCTCTCCATGTACCCGACACAGACAATTCAAGAATGGACCTAGGAGACAATACATATACAGGCCTCTCATACTTCACGTACAGGCGCACGCGCAAACTCACGCAGAGCATCCCCAAGCGAACCCAGTGCCATTTACGCCTACTGTAAATCACATGTATCTATCCAACTCAAAGGAAACATTTTAAAACAAGTTGCACTATACCTTAGTATGCACATTTAAACCATGCACTTTTACTACACTTCTTTTACTCTTAACACACAAAAAAGTGTGGGATGGCAGACAAAACAATGACTTTTAAAAAAGAAACTAACATTGTATTTTATTTACTCGGTGACAACATGCTGAAGGGTGTTCTTGAGAGTCACACATGCCTGCAGGTTCTTGAATTTGTTTAATCACAGTTCGTGGCGCGTCAGCCCGATACGGGCAGGCCAACAATTTCCCTGCTCTCTCTCCCAGTGTGCAGTTCGTGGCTTGCGCTTGGAAGGCTTTTCTGTTTATACGAGCCATTATTAGAGGACAGATGTGGCCTCGTGGGCCCGTACGTCAACATCACATTATTAATTCTTTAATGTAACCATTTTAAATTACATGACAATTATTTTTCTAAATTTTAGTTTAAACTAAAAGTTAACATGATTTATTACAGGACTTTATTTTAAGTCCATAGCACAATTCTTTTTTTATGGGATGGAGTTGCAGTGCCATGGTTTTCCATGTGTAGCGCTTATCCTACTATTTTTTCCAGTAGTAACTTACATTCATAAATTTGGCTCCACCTCTTACTCAGAGGGCGGAAACATACAAGGTTAGACTTTTGAGAAACTTTACACTCTTATTTTGTGGATAGTCAAAGTAAGTAAAGTTACTCAAAAGTTTAAGCGTAAATTACTCAAAAGTGTAACTAACCTTTGTAAACAGCCCCCTCCATCTTATCTGCAGAGGGACACTTTCAGATAGACTGAAGTTAAATCATTAGACAAACCGCATGTTTGTTGTGTGACAGACTTTCGTAGGTACCCATGATAATAAGTTTTGGGAATTTGGAGGTTTAAGCCCAAAAGACTTGAAAAAACGTCACTTTGATGGGGATAGACACAGAAAATACATTTTCTTATTGGAAATTTTAACAAAGGATGTGTTTTCTATGTATTAAAATGCTTAAGGTTCTTAAGAAAAGGCAACTCCAACCCTGTTTTAACCTATAGGCATAAGGCATTTTTCATAGCCTCGTAGCCTTTGGAGACGCGTCTGTAGGACAGAGACCTGTGTGAATGTTGTGCCGAAGATTCTGAAGGTGGCCAGAGATGAAACACCCACAATGGCATCAAAAGAATACTAGTGCTATGAGGAAGCCCCACATGCTTTTCATTGAACCATACCTTGATTGCTAAGTAGAAGAGCTGTGAATGAGTAATGGAGCCTGAGTTAAGGAGCACTCTCTGGTGGTAATCAAGTAAGAGCATTGAGATACCAAACGTATTCACTGTGTGGTGGTAATCAAGTAAGGGCATAGAGGTACCAAACTTATTCACTGTCTGGAGGTAATCAATTAAGAGCATTGAGGTACCAAAGTTATTCACTCTCTGGTGGTAATCAAGTAAGAACATCAAGGTACCAAAGTTATTCACTGTCTGGTGGTAATCAAGTAAGAGCATCAAGGTACCAAAGTTATTCACTCTCTGGTGGTAATCAAGTAAGAGCATAGAGATACCAAACGTATTCACTGTGTGGTGGTAATCAAGCAAGGGCATAGAGGTACCAAACGTATTCACTGTGTGGTGGTAATCAAGCAAGGGCATAAAGGTACCAAACTTATTCACTCCCTGGTGGTAATCAAGTAATAGGTGCAACTGAAAGAGTGGAGCAGTGTGTGTAAAAGCCACAGGGACCACCAGATTATCGATTCATGCATATATTTCACCACAGACATACAAAACATGCATGTTATTTATTGTAAAGCCACCAGAATCACTCAAACTTGGTGGATAAGGTTTATATATTGGCAAACTTAAAACTAGGTAGTAGCAGTACAGAGATGAATGGAGACGTGCAGAGTCATGTTACCTTTACTAGAGATCTGCAGGATGACAAGAGAGGGAAGGCTGTAAATACAGTACAGTACTGTAGAGTTTGTGATCTATTAAACAGTCAGTTTGTTCACACCCAAGAACAGTGTAGACGATTGTATACCACCGCTGTGTAGTGCATGTTCAGTAATAATGTCATTGACTTTTAAACAGAAAATGAACCTATGTTAAAATACAAAATAGATTTTTAGTTGTGGAAAGTGGAGGCGCTATGAGTAATGGAGAATGAAACATGTTTAAAGTTGCCATTCTCGTAGAATCATACATGTCCTCAGACAAATTACTGACAGTGAGGCTCCATCTCTTGCTACGGGATTACAAAACCAATGAGGAAAAATGTGGCAGGGTTTGCATTTTGTACACAAATGCAGAGTTAGCACAGAACCTAGTTTTAGTGCACTAGCAGAGGGAAGAATGAAAAACCCCAAAGGGATGTTGCATGTGTACAGCTAAGGAAAAAACTGTCAGCAGCCAGTTATCTTTACACGCTCCTTCTGATCTCTATGAACATCTAGTCCTACTAAAGTTAAAGGCTAGAACAGATCTGGAAGGACACTGCACATGGTCCTACTTCCACCAACCACACCCTGCCAACACCACAAGTGTATGACTCTTCAGTCGAGTTTAAGTTTAAAATTCATTAAAAAGGCCTTGGTGCATGACACAGTGCAGAATACAAACAGTATACAAGTTCAAAGATTTTAAAAACATATTGAGCAATTCCAGCAGGGCAAGGGTTAGAAACGTGAGGTAATCACTCTGATCTTTGGAGAGGGGCTAGAAGACCATTTAAAAATGGAGAAATTGCATCCCCCCAATTCCTGGAGGAGTGAAGTCCTGGACCACGCCTTGTGGCGGGAGTCACAAGTAGAGGAGATCCAGCCTCCCCAGCATTGGAGCGGTGAGAAGGACTGGAGGGAGTGGGGAGAGGAGATGGGGGCTTGTGGCCGGCTGCAGGACAAACGGTCTGGGCCCGGGATACCCTCCCCTGATCCAAAAGAGAGAAGGCTGCTTGTGCCACCTTCCCTGAGGGAGTGGGGAGGGAGAGTGTGTGTGTGTGGGAGGGAGGGCGGGGTGTTAGTGGTCCTGCTCACTGTCGACGAGAGCTTCAGCCCAGAACCAAGAAGGTTGGCCCAGTGGTGGTGGCAGGTCAGTTGTCCCTGACGGACTGAGACACTGCGGCAGCTACAGCCCCAGGGACCAGGGGACAGGGGAAACTGGACAAACAACATAAACCCCTGGGCAGCCACCTCAAGGAGAGGCACATTGGGGGTTTGAGAGGGCTGGAGTGAGAGTCACTGCTGCAAACAACAGTGCAGGGATGGAGGCCATTCTGCAGGTCATTAAATCCTCCCGCCCAGTCCTGGAAACAAAAATTGGAGGAGAGGTGGTTGCGGATATGGCCCTCTTCCGTCAAGATCTAAGGAAAACCACAGGCCGTGTAGCAGAGGCAGAAATCCAGATTACCGCTGTGGAATGTGTGACACAGGACCTAACACAGATGACACAGCAGTTGAGCAGTCAAACACTGAAACTGGCGGCTAGTGTGGTAGACGCAGAAGTGCGCTCCAGATGAAATAATCTGTGTTTCTTGGCGTTCCCAGAGGCAGTGGAGGGTTCCCGCCCGGGACAGCTCCTTGAGAAGCAGCTTGGCTCCTTTCGTCCCTCAGATTAGATCTCAACGTGCTTCGTGACACAGTGGGCATACTGCTCGCTGGTGGCAAAACCACCTCTGGGTGCAACTGCAGAATTTCTATGGTTTTGTACGTGTGAAATGTCAGCCTAACTATAACGTACCTGTAACCTTTGTTTTTTTCAGTGAATTTCTAAGGTTTTTAAAAAAAAATATTTCCTAACTATAAAGTCCCTGTAACCTCTAGCCCATATGTTCTGGATCTGTCCTACAGTGAAGCGTTTCTGGGCAGACATTGCTGTGCAATTACGAAACTGATGGAGGGGTCTGACATATGGACCATTGAAAGTGCCCTACTTGGCCTCTTTAAATACTCAAAATGAACACAAGTGAACAACTGCTTTATAGATCTCAGACTAATGATCGTCTGTAGAACTGTCGCCATGCATTGGAAAGCTCGTTCCCTCCCAGGACTGCCATACTGGTGTGCAGCACTGCTAAAATGAGGTAAAGCTGAAAAGTGAAGAAGATCGGGGACTACGTAAAATCCCCATCGCAGCTGGTTGGGAAATACAAGAACTGCAGTCATATAAGCAAGAGCTCCCAAATTAGCCCCCCCTCCTCCTTACCCCTTGATTCCCCAGCACAAGTGCGTCCATGACTTCCAACATCCCACTCGTGCTTTCTAAAGAGCACTGATAACCCCGAGAACAGCCCACCAGCCCGGCCTATTTGTACTTAACATCCATAAACATCACAAGGCATAACCTAGAGGACAAAAAGAAGACATAAGAGTGTGGATGAATGCAAGAAACATACCATCTAGAGTATCCATGAACACATTATGCTTTTATTATATCTGCACAAACTTCCAAGTTCTGTTCCTAAAACTTAAACGAACCGATGACTCCTGCCTCATATATTTGATATCTATTTGCATACAATCCAATTGTTTTGAGCATGTGGACTGTGTAATTTACAAATCCGTACACACTGTATGTCAAATTATAACAACTATATACTTTAAGTAATGGTTCAAATACACACACACACAGCTTTAAATATTATTAGAACATTGGAATGCTGGGGGCTCCATTGAAGACAATGGAGTGCTGCGGGCTTTTACTGGCCGGTAAAAGCCCGCAGCGCCAACATTCGAATGTTCGCTTTGTTCACAGCAGCAGCTGTGAACAAAGCCTCACGGAGCCCGAGGGGATTTTAATCCCCTCGGGCTCCGTGAACATTTTTTTTTTTAATAGAACATTCTGCCCTGAGTGGCAGAATGTTCTAATAGCCTTAGAACCCGCCGTAGCGGGCTCTACCGGCTATTAAAGTCCCTCTCCCTTGTTAAATGCCCTCGCCTTCGGCTCGGGCATTTAACGCGGGGAGCGGGCCTTTAATAGCCAGTAGAGCCCGCTACGGCGGGTTCTAAGGCTATAAGCAAACACACACACGTGCTTTACGATTGCTCTTTGTAGGTGTTCCCACCAGTTTCATATGTGGTCCAGTGTATGCCTCCCCCCTAAAAACCACAAAGATGTCCCTTCTTAAGAGAAAAAGTACTGAGTTTACTATGCACGTGACATCCTCTGACTGAGACCTCGCCTACCTTTCTTCCCGCTGACAGGTAGGGAGCCTAACACCAAGTTAACGCCCAATTGGTTTGTGTAGTAGATGGTAAACGTCGTAATGCGTTTATTAAATTGTTGTATGTCGAGCGCTCTCGTGCATCTGGGTAACACGAGGGGGCTCTTGTTGTGGATCAATGGTGGTCCTGCATTCTAGAGTGCAATGGTGCCGACAGCGGCTTCCAATAACTGAGGTAGCTGATGGAGGACCTCGCAGGCATCAGGCACTCCTGGTTGTGGGTGTTATGAACTTCAGAAACAAACATTTGAAAACAATTACCTGTTTCATCGAGTGCACTTCAGTATGAAAATTAAAATTGCGATTCTGACTCGTTGCAGGGTGTGCTTCAGTGTGTGAGTAAAGTGCAAGAGCACCATATAAACAGCATGCTGAGCAAGCCAGGCAAGGTACTGACATGAACGTGGGTGATTGGTTTGGCATTAGAAAACCTTGTAGAGTACAACAAGGTAATTAAGTTTTGCGTGTTAGCAACAGTATTGTTTATTAGAAGGAGTGTAGTTGGTGGAATTACGGTTCTGTCGTTAAGTTGAAACCTATTCTGAAGTGCATTATTTTAAAAGGGGAGGGGGGGGGGGGGCGGGTTTAAAAAAGATGTTTCATGGTTTGATGAATAATCTAAAGATTTCCAAATAGAAAAGTATGCGAGCCTTCAATTAAAGTTTCTGGAATTCTTGCACTGGAAATTCTTGCAGTGGACATTCATCTGATGGCAGTGGTTGTTATGGTCCTATTCCTGACAGCGGTCCCCATGATGCTGTGATTGTCCCAGACAGTGGACCCCGTGATGCTGTGATTATCCCGGTTACTGGAGCACCATGATGCTGCGACTGTCCCCGACAGTGTCCCAATAATGGTCCGACTATACATGACAGTGGAAAAAATAAAGTAGGGTGTAAATTTAGAAAATATGGCGCTAAGGGTGCCAATCTACCCTGAGTATATTAAGGGGAACCTCATGAGGGAACACACCCTACCCTCTGAGGAAAAACATCCTCAAACTCAAGAAATTAGCACAACGAGGGTCCCCTCTTGTAACCAAGAAAAAAAGAATTTTAAGTAAGCAATTCACATGAAAAATTAATTAAGTACATCAGTCCATGTTACAACAAATATATATTCTTCGGTCCAGGAATCAACCATTCATTGATCGAGGAGTCCAAAATTTATTCAGAATCTAATTTATATTCAACAGTTTGAAATCCACAGGATATTATCCATCCAGTCCCTGATTCACATTCAAAAGTATACAGTCCACAGGATTTATTATTCCAGCCAACACGAGTTTCGTCTTGGGAAGTTTTTATGTCCCTTACGACTTCTTCAGGGCTTATTAATTTATTACTATTCTAGATGCAATCGATGATATAAGTTACTCCAATCCAGATATACTTGCAACACTAGTCGTGTTTCAACGTAAAATCCAATCAACACTTCTCCCTCCTCCCGCGTGTTCGAAATTCTCTCACATTAGACGTCCCTGAATCAATTGCTTGTTGGGAAGGTGGGTGTCCTTAGGACTGCTTGTGATTGGTGAGGTGCTGATCTGTTTCTAGCCGAGAGGCGGGGGCTTCAATTGATTCAGGGACGTCTAATGTGAGAGAATTTCGAACACGCGGGAGGAGGGAGAAGTGTTGATTGGATTTTACGTTGAAACACGACTAGTGTTGCAAGTATATCTGGATTGGAGTAACTTATATCATCGATTGCATCTAGAATAGTAATAAATTAATAAGCCCTGAAGAAGTCGTAAGGGACATAAAAACTTCCCAAGACGAAACACGTGTTGGCTGGAATAATAAATCCCGTGGACTGTATACTTTTGAATGTGAATCAGAGACTGGAAGGATAATATCCTGTGGATTTCAGACTGTTGAATATAAATTAGATTCTGAATAAATTTTGGACTCCTCGATCAATGAATGGTTGATTCCTGGACCGAAGAATATATATTTGTTGTAACATGGACTGATGTACTTAATTAATTTTTCATGTGAATTGCTTACTTAAAATTCTTTTTTTTTCTTGGTTACAAGAGGGGACCCTCGTTGTGCTAATATCCATGACAGTGGTTCGGATGATGGTGTGATTGTCCATGACAGTGGACCCCGTGATGCTGCGATTGTCCCCGACAGTGGTCTCTAGGATGCTGTGACTGTCCCTGACAGTGAACGCCATGATGCTGCGATTGACTTCAACAGTGAACAGCATGATATTGTGATTGTCCTCAGCAGTGAACACCATGTATTGGGCAGTGCACTTGGTGAATGTCAATGCCTCGCTATTCGTACCAGGAGATCATCCTACCCTCCGCCTAGAGAGATTACCATGGAAAGGGAAATCGTGTAAGCATTACTTATATGAGGGAGCGGGGACCAGACACGTTCTGCCAGCCAGTCGGGTGGCCTTAAAGGCTTGGATTAGAGCCAATAAGCTGACGGGTTGGCACCGTCGCCCCACCACGGAGACCACTCTTTGGGAGGGAGGCTGGCTAGCTATAAGAAGTTAGGAAACCGACAGGTTTTGAGTGCTTGGACCACATTACTATCTCAAAGGTGGGGGACGTGATAGAGGGGGGGATATTATGTCTTTTCCATCTCTCCGGGCTGAGTATGAGCTGAGCAAAACACAGTTTTTTTCATCATACACGCTTGCGACATGCATGCGGAGGGTCTCCCGGGAGAGGGAATACCTGACTATGCCCCTCTAGAAGGCAGATTATGAATGGACGGCCTAGCCGCTAAAGCAATGTCCCCAACATATAAGACTATCAATAATAATATGCCGAATACGCTTACGAACCTGAGTAGTCAGTGGGAAGCGGAGCTA
Source organism: Pleurodeles waltl (assembly GCF_031143425.1). Taxonomy (NCBI): domain Eukaryota; kingdom Metazoa; phylum Chordata; class Amphibia; order Caudata; family Salamandridae; genus Pleurodeles; species Pleurodeles waltl. The sequence continues at coordinate 60,645,551 of NC_090436.1, forward strand.
GGGGTACTAGAGGATATAGACTGGGAGGCGGCGCTGATGTTCCCTACAGAGGTGGCTATCCGATCAAGAAGTAGACTGATTCAATTTAAAATTCTCCACAGGGTATACTATGATAGACAACGTCTATATATGATGGGAAGAGCGCAGCACCCAAACTGTATTAGATGCAGAGGAAATATTGGATCCTTTTTTCACACATTATGGGAGTGCCCCAGGATCCAGGAGTGCTGGAATGAGGTGATAGGAGAGATGGAGGGGCTGCTGTCGGCACAGATCCCCCCAGGCCCCAAATTTATCCTATTGGAATACCCAAGGATATGGATTTGCCTCGACGAAAGCTCATGCTTTGTGGTCTGGGACTGATGGGGTCAAAGAGGGACATTGCCCGTCTCTGGGGTTCTGAGATATACCCCTCAGTAGATATGTGGACGAGAGGGATGGATGGGTTCATGATGGGGGAGAAGGTGACCTCTATAAATAGAGGCTGCCCATGGAAGTTAAAAAAAATATGGGGAGACTGGATGACTTACTATTCCCTGGATGTATAGCCGCTTGTCGAGTACTGACTCATGTGCTAACGGGAGAGCCATAGGATATCGAAAATTGGGAGGCCTCTGGGAGGGAGGGGAGATCGAGGAATATGGAACTGGGGATTGCTCGAAGTGCCAATGAGTTTCTGTGTCTGGGTATGGTTTGAGGGGGGGGAGGGGAGTGTTTGATATATGTTCTTAGTTCTGGTGCTTTGCAGGGATACTGCTATGTAATGTCTACTTGGATATGCACTATTGAAAATCAAATAAAAATACTTTAGAAAAACTAATAAAAAAAGTGAATACCATGATACTGTGTGTAAGGAAATGCCTCCTTGGCATGGTTACCCCCTGACTTTTTGCCTTTGCTGATGCTAAGTTTTGATTTGAAAGTGTGCTGAGGCCTGCTAACCAGGCCCCAGCACCAGTGTTCTTTCCCTAACCTGTACTTTTGTTTCCACAATTGGCACACCCTGGCATCCAGGTAAGTCCCTTGTAACTGGTACCCCTGGTACCAAGGGCCCTGATGCCAGGGAAGGTCTCTAAGGGCTGCAGCATGTCTTATGCCACCCTGGGGACCCCTCACTCAGCACAGACACACTGCTTGCCAGCTTGTGTGTGCTGGTGAGGACAAAACGAGTAAGTCGACATGGCACTCCCCTCAGGGTGCCATGCCAACCTCACACTGCCTATGCAGTATAGATAGGTCACCCCTCTAGCAGACCTTACAGCCCTACGGCAGGGTGCACTATACCATAGGTGAGGGCACCAGTGCATGAGCACTGTGCCCCTACAGTGTCTAAGCAAAACCTTAGACATTGTAAGTGCAGGGTAGCCATAAGAGTATATGGTCTGGGAGTCTGTCATACACGAACTCCACAGCACCATAATGGCTACACTGAAAACTGGGAAGTTTGTTATAAAACTTCTCAGCACAATAAATGCACACTGATGCCAGTGTACATTTTATTGTAACATACACCCCAGAGGGCACCTTAGAGGTGCCCCCTGAAACCTTAACTGACTATCCGTGTAGGCTGACTGGTTTTAGCAGCCTGCCACACTAGTAACAAAGCCTGTACTGGGCGGAGGTGCTTCTCACCTCCCCCTGCAGGAACTGTAACACCTGGCGGTGAGCCTCAAAGGCTTACCCCCTTTGTTACAGCACCCCAGGGCACTCCAGCTAGTGGAGTTGCCCGCCCCCTCCGGCCACGGCCCCACTTTTGGCGGCAAGGCCGGAGGAGATGATGAGAAAAACAAGGAGGAGTCACTGGCCAGTCAGGACAGCCCCTAAGGTGTCCTGAGCTGAGGTGACTCTAACTTTTAGAAATCCTCCATCTTGCAGATGGAGGATTCCCCCAATAGAGATAGGAATGTGCCCCCCTCCCCTTGGGAGGAGGCACAAAGAGGGTGTACCCACCCTCAGGGCTAGTAGCCATTGGCTACTAACCTCCAGACCTAAACACGCCCTTAAATTTAGTATTTAAGGGCTCCCCAGAACCTAGGAACTCAGATTCCTGCAACCTAAGAGGAAGAGGACTGCTAAGCTGAAAAACCCTGCAGAGAAGACGGAGACACCAACTGCTTTGGCCCCAGCTCTACCGGCCTGTCTCCCCACTTCTAAAGACACTGCGCCAGCGACGCTTTCCCCAGGGACCAGCGACCTCCAAATCCTCAGAGGACTGCCCTGCTCTAGAAGGACCAAGAACTCCAGAGGACAGCGGCTCTGTTCACCCAAGACTGCAACTTTGTAACAAAGGAGCAACTTTAAAACCACTTGCGTTTCCCGCCGGAAGCGTGAGACTTGCTACTCTGCACCCGACGCCCCCGGCTCGACTTGTGGAGAACAATCACTTCAGGGAGGACTCCCCGGCGACTGCGAGACCGTGAGTAGCCAGAGTTGCCCCCCCCCCCCTGACCCCCCACAGCGACGCCTGCGGAGGGAATCCCGAGGCTCCCCCTGACCGCGACTGCCTGCTCCTCAGATCCCGACGCCTGGTAAAGACTATGCACCTGCAGCCCCCAGGACCTGAAGGATCCAAACTCCAGTGCAGGCGTGACCCCCAGGAGGCCCTCTCCCTTGCCCAGGTGGTGGCTACCCCGAGGAGCCCCCCCTTGCCTGCCTTCATCGCTGAAGAGACCCCTTGGTCTCCCATTGAAACCCTGACGCGTGTTTGCACACTGCACCCGACCGCCCCCGCGCTGCTGAGGGTGTACTTTCTGTGCTGACTTGTGTCCCCCCCCCGGTGCCCTACAAAACCCCCCTGGTCTGCCCTCCGAAGACGCGGGTACTTACCTTCTGGCAGACTGGAACCGGGGCACCCCCTTCTCCATTGAAGCCTATGCGTTTTGGGCACCACTTTGACCTCTGCACCTGACCGGCCCTGAGCTGCTGGTGTGGTAACTTTGGGGTTGCTCTGAACCCCCAACGGTGGGCTACCTTGGACCCAAACTTGAACCCCGTAGGTGGTTTACTTACCTGCAAAAACTAACAAACTCTTACTCCCCCCAGGAACTGTTGAAAATTGCACTGTCTAGTTTTAAAATAGCTATATGTGATTTATGTGAAAACTGTGTATGCTATTTTGATTATTCAAAGTTCCTAAAGTACCTACCTGCAATACCTTTCATTTGAAGGATTACATGTAAATCTTGAACCTGTGGTTCTTAAAATAAACTAAGAAAATATATTTTTCTATAGAAAAACCTATTGGCTGGCTACTACGTGAGGATAGACAGCAGGCCCCGATAGGGGCCATCCGGGCGGGCGCGCAAGAAACGGCTACTACACAAGCAGAAATAAACGAGGTGTTTAGGAATTATTACTCTAACCTATACACTAAACGTACTGCGTGCACGGCTACACAACTAGAGGCCTTTCTGGCGGACTCCTTCCTACCCCAGCTACCACAACCAGATAGAGATGGAATTGAAACCCCTATAACAATAGCAGAAATAGAACTAGCCCTTGCACAGCTACCCAGGAACAAAGCGCCTGGCACTGACGGTCTCCCTTCGGAGTATTATAAAGCCTATTTACCCAGTTTGAAATCTCATCTGCTAGGAGTGTTCCAAGAGGCGTGGACTACAGAAAGCTTGCCCACATCTCAAAGGGAGGCTCTGATAGTAGTACTCCCTAAACAGGGTCGAGACCACACAGATGTGAAATCTTATAGACCACTATCGCTGCTGAACACAGACTGCAAAATATTAGGCAAAATATTGGCCAACAGGTTGGCCCCCCTCATGCACTTACTGATACATGCAGATCAGAGTGGCTTCATTCCCAAACGTAACACCTTCCTGAATATTCGAAGATTGCTGGGCATAATAGGAGACACCCCCAAGAATGCACAGGAGGAAATGGTGCTCTCATTAGACATAGAAAAGGCCTTTGATACGCTCGAGTGGGACTTTCTTTTGGCCACGATGGCCCGTATGGGAATAGGCCCTAACTATATCCGCTGGGTTCGGACATTGTACTCAAGCCCGAACGCGAGGGTGAAATCAGGCGGGGTGATTTCTGATAGTTTCCCGATCTCTAGGGGGACACGGCAGGGATGCCCCTTATCCCCGCTACTGTTTGCCATAGCAATGGAACCATTAGCGGCAAAAGTTCGCCTCATGGAGCATGAATGGGGAATTATTAGGAACGGGGTACATCACACGATTTCACTATATGCAGATGATGCGTTGATATATATCAGGAACGGCTGTGCAGTTATCCCATCTGTAATATCTTTACTGGCTGAATTCGGAGGCCTATCTGGCCTTGTGGTAAACTGGGAGAAGTCGTGTGTCTTTCCCCTGGTAAAAAGGGCTCCTAATAATCATGATCCCCCAGAGACAGGACATCTTAAGTGGTGCCCTACAACATTCAAATACTTAGGGATAAACATATATCATGCCACGGAAGACTTAAGAGATGGGAACCTGGGGAAGGCGCTAACATCTATAAAAGGCTCCCTACAATTCTGGAACAAGCTCCCTCTCTCGCCACCCGGCAAGGTGGCGATTGCTAATATGTTGATTCTACCTAGGCTTTTATATTACTTTGCGGCCCTACCGATAATTATTCCCAAAAGATTCTTCAGCAATCTAAACACAGCATTGCTGCAGCTCATTTGGGGAGGTGGCAGAGCGCGAGTGGCGCTACCCACACTACAATGTCCGCTGGACAATGGTGGCCTAGGAACCCCGAATTTTGAAAAATACTATGCAGCCGCACAACTTCAATGGGTCCAATATTGGATCCACAGACCAGAGCAAGCGGAACCTATGAGCCTAGAGCCTCGGCGGAACGGGACCCCCCTTTTAAATTGGCTTTCGACAAAGCCCCCCAAAGTGGCACTGGTCAACCCACTGCTTGCAGCTGCGTACGCGTGCTGGGCCAGATACGTGCAAAAAAAGAGCGGATAAGCTCCCATACTCTCCACACGTACCGCTGAATTACCTGTTAGTGGGGAACGCAGCCAGAATGCAAGCTGCAAAGCAGTGGAACGAAGCAGGAATACTGACCATAGGGGATTGCTACGAAGACGGTAAACTAATGACGTTCGAGGCCCTTCAGGCCCTCACGGAGATAAATCCGGGACAGTTCCTGACATATCATGCCATATGTCACGAAATCAGGAAAATTTGGGGAATGGGCACCTCGGAACCAGAGATCTCCCCTGTGCTTCACCAGCTTCTACAACACAGCGATCAAACTAAAACAATATCCAATCTATATAGAATCCTCAACAAGACCCCTGTTACACAGACAGGGAAAACATGGGATAGATGGAACGCAGTACTCCCCACCCCGATCCCACTGGAAGACTGGCCTAAGGCCCTATCCCACATCAGAGGTGTGTCAAGGAATCCCAGATTTAGATATACCCAATTCAATTACACGCATCAAACATATCTTTCCCCAGCCAGAATAAAGCGCATGTTCCCTGATGCAGCATCAATGTGCCCCAGATGCAGATTGCCGTCAGCATCCTTTTTCCACATGGTATGGGATTGCCCGAATATACAAACGGCCTGGGCGGAGGTGGTAGAGGAGGTATCTGGGCTTACGGGACTGGCACTGGTAGCAGACCCCGGGTCCTGCCTGTTGGGACTTAGGAAGAGACCCAAAAAACAAAGACATTTACATAAATTTATAGACCTGGCCTTTTTAATGTATAAAAGGTTAATAGCAATGCATTGGAAAGCCTCTATGGCTCCCGATCTGAAATCCTGGCACTCTCTAATAACACGCTGGGCGCGTACTGAATATCAGGTACTAAAAAGAATGGTGCGTGAAGGGCGGCAACACACAGGTTGCTCTACATGGGAGGATATGGTAACAAAGCTGGAGGCCAAAAACGATGAAAAGCCTCCTTAAATTGGGGCGCGCGTATTCGCAACAACCACAGCATAAATTCACCTGCACCCCTCATCACGGGAACAGAATTCATAAGACACCCAGACAACACAGTGCACATGCATCACACCCGCCCATCTCTCTAGCAATAAATGCCCACTAAGACTATGTCACCACAGTGGTGGCGCGGCGCGGGGAGCAGAAAACCAGGGGAGCCACTCGCATACACTAACCTAGTTGATGCCCCTTCCCTCAGACACTCAGGGAACCCATGCACGTAAAGCAAGGTCCACACTGGTCTCAAACGAATGCCTATATAAAATAAACAGTGAAGGATAAACCTAGGGAGGGTGCAGCCAGGAATGATATTGCAAGACCAGAAGCGTTCCGTGAAGTGCATAGAGGGGTTGTGTGTATTTGTTTCAAGACTTAGATAATTAATCATCGTTTTGGTTTATCCTGTGGTTGCAAACTGAACAATTTGTATCATATTTCGAAATATAAAACCAATAAATATATTTAAAAAAAAAAAAGAAAAACCTATTGGCCTGGAATTGTCTGAGTGTGTGTTCCTCATTTATTGCCTGTGTGTGTACAACAAATGCTTAACACTACTCCTTTGATAAGCCTACTGCTCGACCACACTACCACAAAATAGAGCATTAGTATTATCTCTTTTTGCCACTATCTTACCTCTAAGGGGAACCCTTGGACTCTGTGCGTGCTATTCCTTACTTTGAAATAGTGCATACAGAGCCAACTTCCTACAGTGTGATTGTCCTCAACAGTGAGCACCATGATGCTGTGATTGTCGCCGACAGTGAACCTCATGATGCTGTGATCGTCGCCGACAGTGAACCTCATGATGCTGTGATTGTCGCCGACAGTGAACCTCATGATGCTGTGATTGTCCCGGACAGTGAACCTCATGATGCTGTGATTGTCCCGGACAGTGAACCTCATGATGCTGTGATTGTCGCCGACAGTGAACCTCATGATGCTGTGATTGTCCCGGACAGTAAACCTCATGATGCTGTGATTGTCCCGTACAGAGGTCCCATGGTGGTGTGATTGAGAATGTCCAAGAGGCTATGTGGCTACCTTGTTTATTAAGTAGTTCTATTATTTAAGCTAATGTATTTTCTGTGAATTTATATTTAAATTCCTAAAGTCCTATATGTAGGTTTTCCTTTTGTTTTTTTCATGGGGATGTTTCTGATTTTATGTATTCTCTTCATTTGATTTGAGAGACATGTCGTATATTACTTTATTAGCTTGGTTTGCAAATGCTTATTCACAATCTTTGTTGTTGGGATTTTGGAATGCTCCGTGTTCTCCGCAAATGCTTATTCACAATCTTTGTTGTTGGGATTTTGGAATGCTCTGTGTTCTCCACATGTGGTGTGGACTGAGATGTCATTTTGGCACAGCTCTTCCAGGCGACAGCTCAAGTATGCTGTTTTCCTTTTTACACCTTTGCTTTTCTTTAACAATATATCTATTGAATTCATCTCGCCAGCTCATGCCTCTTCGTGGTAAATGTCATTTTTCCAGTTATGCGATTGACACAACAAGGCTCTAAGGACGATATTTTGATGGACCTTCCTGATAACAGATGGAAATTAAACATTACATTGTAGCTTTAAACTTAGTTTTTTTTAAACATTTGATACTTTCGTCCGTCCACTTACTCAGGCATCTAAAAAGAACAGGTGATGTCACCTGGACAGTTTAAAGGAACATACTCTTGACTTCATACTAAAAGGCTTTTTCTTAGATTTACCCACATTCAAGAGCTTTTCACACTTTGAGAGAACCAAGAAGAGAGACTATGGCATTTGAGGCATACAAGCCCCATCTTGAAACTGTCCCTTTATTCCCTCCGCTGATCTGTTCATTCCTTCCTGAACTGAACTTATCCTTGGTTCTCACGGGCCTTTACTAACACTCCTGCAAGGCTCTGTACTTTAACCTTCCAGCCTCGTAATACAATCTTGGTTGCAGGGATCACCAACATATGATGTTTGGGAGACCTAGCTCTTTGAAGTTCAGAACTAGGTGTTTGTTTCTTCTTCCAGGTACAGTTACTCCAGCTTTCTCCAGAATGTGTTCTGAAGGTGATCTTGGGGTTTCACAGCATTTAGAAGGGACTCTCCTGGTGTAGAGTATGGTCAGAAGAAGGTGATCTCTTACACCTTTGGATGAGGGGGAGGTTGCTGCAGGTTTAGGGTTACCACATTATAAGATTTGTGACATTTGTTTGCAATTTATGTCCAGAAATAAAGACATTAAACTAAGCAAACCATTGACTTGGCCAAGCACAATCACACACACAAATTCAAGTCTTCTTTTCTAAGGTGAGTCAAAGCCAATAAACAGTGGATATGTCCGCATCCTTTACATGATTGAAGGCCAATATCCACTGAGAAGATGTATGTGCCACATACGTGGCTCAACCCACATACGTTTATGATGTATGACAATTAAAGAAGGGAATTTGATGGGGCAGTGTTCAAGCCAGTGCCTTGCTGATGTAAATACAGGTCTACCTTCTGTAAATATTTGGTGGGTCCACATGGATTAGGGCTCAGCATCATTAACGTACATACTACTAATTGGTACGCCCTCAGTCATAACATACCAGAAGTAGGTGGCCACGTCTGTATTACTAATGGTAATATTTATTAGACAAATCCTCTCATTCCCATGAAGTCTACTGGGATTTGACCAAGGACAAGCTGTCCAGGTAGAGGTCAAAGTGATGGAAAAGCGGTGGAATTACTGGTGCCCTCCCCTTAGGACAAGGTCTGTAACTATTGTCTGCTGTGTTCAGAGGCAAAGGCAGCAAGGCACGGGCACCGCCCTATGAAACTTCATGATGGTTAGTAGTGCTGCCCACTAGCAGATGAGGTGTGCGGGCCCTGCTTCTCTATAAAACCTGCAGGGGTGGGGCAGAAGCCACAAGACTCAGTAAACAGATGCCCCTCATGATTTGGAAGTTTGAGTAATTTTCATTGCTTCAGTCACTCATACTTGCAACCAGAAAGAGAAAATGTCTGGTGGTTGAGTGGGAATATGAACACCGACATCTTTTCATCTATGGCAAACAGTTTATAATCGTAACAGATCATCAACCCCTGCTGCGACGATATCTGCAAACCCCAAGAAAAACACAGCACTGCAATTGAGATGGTGGGGGGGGGGGTGGAACACACCTCAACATCCACTAGCCCTGGCAAAGTTGAGACTATTGCTTGCTGAAGAGTTACTTAACTTTGTGATGCAGCAAGCTTAACCCTTCTGTCCCAATTAGTACTATTACAGAAGCAACATAAGAAGATCCCACACTACGATCAGCAACGCAGAGAGTGCAACAACAACAATGGTGGCAGAGAGAAAGTCGTGAACAGATTGGTGACGTGGATGCCAAGGAAGTGGCCGCTTTCCGAAATGTGAATAAAGAACTGGCATGGCCAGCTGCGAGGTCCTTCTGAGAATTATCGACCGTTCTCACCGCTCTGCTACCCGGCCAACGTACTCTAGAAGGCCATCAACAAACAGCATACCGAATACCTGGAATAAAATCACCTACTTGATGCCTCCCAATAAGGATTCCGTGCCAATCACAGCATTGAAACAGACTTGATTGCTGTCACAGACGACATTAGAGCCCTCCTTGACTGCGGGGAGACAGTAGCCCTGATCCTGCTTGACCTCTCTGCTGCTTTCGACACCGTTTCCCACTACACCCTCATCAACAGACTCTACAACATTGCCATTCAGCAAAATGCCCTCAAGTGGATCGCCTCCTTCCTCCAGAGCATCTGACTGCCTCCCTTCACCGCCAAACCCAAGGACATCTTATGCGGCGTACCCCAAGGATCATCCCTCAGCCCCACCTTGTTCAACACCTACATGATCCCCCTTCGCAGACATTGTCAGATCCCAAAACCTCAACATAATTTCTAATGCAGACGACACTCAACTAATCCTCTCGCTCACTGAAGACCCCTCCACCACCAGACTCAACTTCTGCAACGCCATGACCAATGTAGCCAACTGGATGAGAGACACCTGCCTTAAACTCAACTCTGACAAGACAGAAGTTCTGATCTTTGGGAAGAACACCTCCATATGGACCACAGCTGATGGCCAGCAGAACTCGGACAAACTCCCACACCCACAGACCATGCAGCCAACCTATGGATCATCTTCAACAGTGACTGACCATGAAACTACAAATCAAAGCAGTCGCCTCCTCCTGCTTCCATACCTTTCGCACACTCCGCAGAATATTCAGGTGGATACCAGTCACTCCAGAAAGACTGACACTCAAGCCCTGGTCACCAACCGTTTCAACTACAGCAATGCTCTCTACACCGGCATCTCCACCCAGCTCCTCAAAAGACTCAAGATCATACACAGTGCTACAGCCAGACTCCTCCTGGACCTCCCCAAACAGACCCACATCACACCACTTCAGAAACCTCCACTGGCTCCCCATCCAGAAAAGATGCCAGTTCAAGATCCTCACACATGCCTACAAAGCTCTACATCAATCACTGACTGAACTTCCACCAAGACACCTGCACTCCGCCTTACTAGCCCGTGCACACAACCCTGCATCTGTCACACCCACAGCGGGGGTCACTCTCCTACATCGCCTTCAAGACCTGGAGGACCTACCCCTCCATTTGCGTACAGCACCCTCCCTGGCGGATTTCAGGAAGAAACTCAAGACCTGCCTTTTCGACAGAGAAATCACACCCACAGCACTCAGATACCCCTAGAGGGGACAGTGCTGTGCTATACAAATACTAATTGAATTGAGAAGGGGAAGGAAGAAGTTTACCAACACTTGAGCCGATGACAGGTCATAGCTTGGGCTTATTACTGCCCAATTTTGTTTACTTTTGACCTCGCACCCTATTGTACTATACGTTGGCCAATACATACAGAGCCATTTTCCCATGCAACTTGAGGACATTGTGACTGTGGAGAAATACTTACTAGTTTCCTAGTCCATTTACTCTCTGGATGGGCCAACTTTTTCCACTCTACAATCATATTACTTACTGAATCAAGGGCTACCTCTCATACTTATTTCTACATGACGACTTGTGCTGAGCCTTGAAAAAGTCGCTTTTTGATGAAACATGGCTGCCAGTTGTTATACATAAATTTCCAATCAAGATCAATGGGAATGTTTAGGACGACTTCGGAATCATATTTCTGGAACTTATAAATTTACTTTTTGCTACTGTTTATGTAGTGGACTATACGTCACATGTCTACTGTATCATTTGTTTCTTGAGAAGAGAAAGGATTGTCATCCCATGTGGTCTTATTCATCAAGCCATCGACCTAGCACACAAGGGCCACCAAGGAATGAGAGAACATGCCAGGTGACCAGTTGACAAGTACCTCTACTTTTCTTGCAAATGTGTCGGAAGTACCCACTAGTGTTTGGGTGCTATGTATTTCTTTAGACAGTTACAATCTGGAAAGTATCTTATGGTAGTCATGGAAGACTACTCAAGATTTCCACTGGCCAAACAGCCGTCTTCAACCAGTACATCCACGATGATGCCAGCTCTGAATGAGATATTCGCCACCTTGGCCATTCCTGACACTGTCAAGACAGACAACAGACTTTGCAGAACTTGTAGGACACTTGGAAAATTATACCACTGTGGCCCCAACAGAATGTCTTAATGACATCACTACAAAAACAACTGTACATCAGCCGAAAGAAGGCAGTAAGCCACTTCATCAGGTACTTTACACCATTCTCGGGGCAAACTGGAACACTCCACACTGCAGCATGTTAGCATGCCCATCCACGCTCATGCTAGGGCATGAAGCATGTACTCCGATACCGTGGTGGGTCCCCGAAAAAGCATCACATTATAGAACTAGACTGCCAACAAACAGACAGGATGAAGAAGGACACTGACCAACGGAGAAGAGCTAATAACCTGGGTGTAGGAGACAGGATGCAGGTTACACAGGAGCACCTGGGAAAGTCAGATGCTAGGAACCAGAGTTCACCACCGCAGGTGATCAGACAACCTGGGGAAATGATAACATCTGGGTATAGAAACAGGCAAATAATCAGAAAGATCCCAACTTTGTTACCAGATGGTGGCGCCACATGCACGGATAAGCACAGCAGAGACTGCAGAATCGGTAGATGATTGCAGGTATTATTTGACAGCAGGTAAGTGATACAGTGTACATGCAGCATACATGCATTGAATCCTGATTACCCAGTTGTTAGCTCCTCCAGTGCGCACTTCCTTCCCTCATCCCCACCTACTTCTTTGCCTATGGTGGTGATGACCACAGGTTTCCCTACGGTTATAGTGGCACACCTTATAGCCATGTGGACTTGACAGGTCCAACTTGCAGCCACAGTGCTAAATATGCATAACTGCTCCCATCTGCATGAATGGAAACTCACCACCTCTGAAGCATCATAGAGCAGAAAAGTCCTGCCGACTCCTAAACAACGTTTCTTGTCTAATGTATAGCAGGGTTATTATTGTCCTCAAGCCTGGAAAGACAGCGGTCGCCATAGGACAGGCATTCTACGCGTACGTGCATGGACCTCAAACGGACATAGCCCAGGGTAGGAGATGTTACCCTTGCTTGTCATTTGATACACCTGGCACATATCTTTGTTACTCCTGGCCTCTGTGGTCATGGCATGCCAGCAGAACGAAAGCAAGAAGGGCTGAAGAGCACTGATTACTCTCTGCACTGTCAAAAACTTACCCTAGGCCCAACCAGCAAATAGGAATCTTTAAGAGTAAAGTGTAGGACCTCTGGGATGTCATTGGTGGGGGGGGAGTGGGTAGGGGGGTCAGAGAGAATGTGATTTCACATCAACTATCACTGATATTTTGGTAAACTGTCACCAAAGCCTCATACATTTAAATAGTGAACTCAAGGAGGACATCAATGATAGGTGTAGGGTCTTACAAAGGCATCAGGTGACCTAGCCCTCCCTGAACCAGGTGACCTGTGGGATACCAAGGGATTACCTGTAATATCCAGCACAAATACATAACAATACTACACCCACTTGGATATGTATCTCTATGTTGGGCCAGTTCCTAAGTCAGAACTAGGCCAGAAAACAAAACTTGCCACCCCTAGAGGACAAACATCAATCTCATTGTAGACAAACTGGCACAGGTTATTGTAGAACAGTAACAATCTTGAATCCCTCCTTTTGTTGTTTTTTCTGGATAGCATTAGCATGGCTCCCTAAAATCATGCTTCCAATTTTCCTTACAAACACTAGAATACATTATTAGGTCAGCCTTAACTGTCCAAAGAACTTACGTTATCAATTGGTTTAGAAAGTTTGATAAGAAGTATGGAAAGAAAGATGTTCCGCTTTGGGTCAGCCTTTTAAGCTACTGGCTTCATGTGCTTTTAGGGTTGAGCCTGCGAGTGGATGCGTCTCGCTTGCGACACTGTTGTGTTCAGTACAGGGCTTGGAGTCCGCCTGTCGCTCACCATTTGTTAGCTTGCGTGTCACTCTTCTTCATAGCCTCGTAATTTGTCAAGGCATGCGTGGCATCATTTCCATCCCTCTGTGCGGAGCAGGGATCAAGAACTAATTGATTCAACTTCTTCAGTGCTCGTCCGCTGTTCCCGGCGTGATCAAGGTACTATTTGTTCTTTATAACTTCTAGTGTCCCGCAAACAGAAGTCTCCTGATTGCAAAAACGTGCTCAGCAGGACAAATAAAATTCTAAAGTTTTTTTAAAACTAACTTTTTTATTTTGCCAAGTCATCGTTTCTCAGTTTCCGTGCATGTTTTCTTTGGTTGTTGCTCTTGGGCGCTGTTCTCAAAAGATGACAATTAACTTGTTATGCTTTGCCATTGTTTGGATGAACGATCCGTTATGCTTAGGGCATTTTGAGGATGGTTAAATCGTCCTATTTGTGTTCCGATTAGATTTCGTTGATTGGGACCATGTAGGAAGTCTGTTTCACTGCACACATCAGCTTTTTAATTGAGAGCTACTGTATTTTCTCTAATGTGATGAGAAAATCATATTGATGCTTTATGACTTTTTTTGTTTTGTTTAGGAAGCGCCTGTTGTGTGAATGCCATATCCCGTCATTAAATCCCAGTGCTATTCATCAACACCATCATTTGCACTACTTTGTGCCAGGACAACATGTTTTGGTAGTTATGGCTTGAAAAGATTTACAACCACATAGTAATTAAAATGCAACGAAGGTACTGTCCCTCTGCATGTGAATTCAAACTTGATTGAGTCCATGTAATTCGCATTTTGCTTCCGCACACAAGAGCAGACTGCGTGGGGTACAGGGTCAGCCCACTTTATCCATTTACTAATCTGACTGTAAGTCATCTCGTTCAACTCTTGCACTGTGTGCACATGCGCACAATAAGGACTCTGTAGTGCTCTCTGACATAAGATACACACAGGCGCGTTGGCCTTTAGACAATATTTTCATAAAATGCATGCCTTTATAAAAAAACATTCATTATTGAAATAAGCACTGGCAAAGAGAAAAAGGTCGTCAACCAACGTCTTGGCTTAGGAAAATTTTTTTTTAATACTTTCTGTAAGTTATGTGAAATCTGAAAGCGAAAGTCTCGCTGTGTGGTGTTCATTTTTTGCAAAGACCTAGACACAAGTTTTTGTGTTGTATTTTTAGTGCACGTGTTATGCTTTTTTCGCCAATGCTTGTTGCCTGCTTTACATTTTTCTTTTCACTATGGTCCATGAAATGCAGCCTTTACTCTGTATCTGCCATTATCTATGTTTTTATTTTATTCCCCAGCCAAAATGTCTTTTTAAATAGCAAGATATATGAGGGGCAACTTTTTGGATTATTCTGCAGGTTTTGTTTTTAATTATGTAATATCATATGTCCTTCATGTGTTCCTTCCATATGGCTGCTTTGGGTTTCCTTACACTTTTGCCTGCATGTCTGTTTTTTTAGCATTTGAGTGCTTTCTTCATTTTCGTCGTTTGTTTTTCTGTTATAGGTTGCTTTTAAATAGTATCAAACGTGAGAGTGTGTCAATGGCACTGCTGGATATGGCTTTATGTATGTTTGTAACATGTTCCAAACCATATTCAGCCCTTTGGAAAAATAATAGCATCTAAAACTTTAGCTCAACTCAAGTGAATCAAGCCTACGAATCCCAGAATGCATTCTGTCGTCATGCGATTGGAAACTGGTGCCTTCTGATAACCTTAGTTCCTCAAGAAGGACCAGAATGCACTGCGATGAAGTTAAGACTGTGCAGGTACAATTAGCTTAGTACTAATGCAACTTCTTTTTGATACTTTTGACTGGGCTACGCAAGAAGAGTAATTTCTAAGCAAGGGGCATTCATTACTGGAACTGACTGAACCAGTCTGGGAACCGTTTACCCTCATCCTTACAAAATGAACAAATGCACAACAGATTATTTTACATTACTTTATCAAAGAGTGCTTCAAGGGATCGACTGAGTGCGGCTACACATTTTGAGAATGTCCCAGTGCATACGATAAGTATCCATTAACCTGTGGGCAGGCTAGAATGTTTAAAGCAGGTTATAGCAGCAGGGAATGGGACATCATTTTATAGTTATGTTATTTCGTTACAAAGGGTTTTGAACTAGAGGACGCTTAATAAAATCTGTTTCTTCATGTCACACTTTCTATCCCCATTGAGCTACAGTTTCTTGTGTACTTAAGTTGTGTTGTGATCTGTCATGTTAGCACTGTAAATTCCTTTAACCTACAGGGGTTTCTTGGGGCTGAATGACTGGAGTGTGTCACTGGAGCTGTTCAATTATTCTGATTAGCAGTGGGCAAACAGACCTTTTTAAGGCACTTGCTGAAGTTAATGTGGTTACTGGTAAGGTCAAGCTCCAAATTAAGTTTGTCTCCTCGGGGTTAATAGGCATTTTAAGTGGAAACTAATTTTCATTTACAAGTGCAAGCCACACATGGGGTAACCTGGCAACCAAAATATATGCAGGAAAACACTTTGCTGTTGCCCGAAAAAATTACTGTGCCTATGTCCCCAAGATGACAGCCCTTCAGCGGAGTGCATTTGTCATCATAAACAAACACCGTCCCCCTCTCTTCACCAATTACACACAACCATGCAATCCTTACACTCCACTCCACGTATTACCTCTTCCAGTGATCAAAACTAACACAAACACCCCTGACCCTCGTTCATCCCCTCTTACACACCTCATACACTCTTCCCAAAACACATCAACACCCCCTGTGATATTCTAATAACACTCAGCAGCACTAATGCACATACAAATCCTTCACAGAAAACCACTACAGCAATATCTCCTCACTATTCCACAAACACAAACCACACATCAAAATAACACAAACTTTTATACTTTGTCACATCCACCCTCATGACTACACAAATAATACAAATCCTGCCCAATTTCTACGCCAAAATTCTCACTCCTCACAAACATCTACCACAAGCACCCCAACACAGCAACATTCATTCACCCGCCTCTCATCCACTGCACAATTTATAGCCTTACATTATGATCCACATGCTCCTCCACAACCCCTAACCCATACTCCTTCCACACTAAACAGATGTTTATTTGGTTTACAACATGCCACTCCTAACAACTTCAAAAATTACACTCATCATGTCACTCTCAGCCACCAAGTCCACCACCAACACACACAGACAGACCCAACAAAATGCCTCCTAAGCCTGCTGGACGAGGAACACCATATAGAAAAACAGGACTATTGTGACCCTCATACAGTTATCACAACTAACACCACACCTGCTACAAGCTCAAAATGTACTGCTCACCCTTCTCCAAAACAACACTGCCACAAACACACATTTTCTAAACTGTCTGCACATAAATGCTCGATCGCTCTAAAAAAACAAGCACCATATCTACGACCTGCTCACTGACACAACCGGACTTACTATTCGTAATCATGGTTGGGAAATGACATGGCTCCAGTGTTGCATGAAGCCATTCCTCCAGGCTATCAACAAATCACACAAAACCGTATAGGCAAGAGAGGAGGTGGACTAGTTATTATATTAAAACAAGCAATACATTTCAGTAAAACAGTCATTTCCATACAAGACTGGTAGGCCCTTCTCACCAGATGCAACCCTACACCAACTTCCTCTTGTAAATTTCTCCTACCTTACAGACCTCCACCTAACAATTCAATATTACCAGACACTTTTCTAGGTACAATCTCAAACCTTATAACATTATACTCAAACCTATGCATTCTTGGGGACCCAAACATTTGGTTTGACAAACCCAATATGCCCCCATCCAAAAGCTATCACCACTGGCCTAGTCACATTGACCCTACATCAGATTGTACACAATCCCACACATTGCTGGACACATTCTAGAAGTCATTTTTGCAAAGCCTGAACTAGTTACTGTTCAAAGCATCACACCAATCACATGGTCAGACCACCATTTGGTAACTTTCCAACATAAAACACCATAAACCAACACACCCTATAGCACCTTACAAACATGTGTCTATCGACCATGGAGCAATCTCAATTTTGAAGACTTAGAAACACAACCAAGAGCCAACACAGATCTAGACACAATTAATTCTGTTCCAAAACTTTATGAGTGGCTACAGGAAGCTTTTGATATCCTAATACCACTCAGAAACAGGACAAACGAAAACCAACACCTTGAAGAAACACAGAACTTAAAAAGATAAAGCAAAAAAAAAAAAATCAGAAGGCTGCAACAGACCTGGCACAAAACAAACAACTTTCAAGACAAACTTAACAGAATATACAAATCAATCATAAAAGATAAAGAAGGTACTATTCAGACAGACTTCTAAATGCTATATCTGCAACTAAAGAATTTCATAACATTCTCAATTAATTTTGAAAACCTAAATGCACGGAAGGAAGTCATCCCACTACTCAAGATTTCACAAACAAACTGGCAACTTATTACACAACCAAGGCAGACACATTGAACTCCTATTTAAAACAGAAGAAAACCATCAGCACCAACCTGTTTCCTAAAATCCCCTCCAAGAGTAATCCAACCCAGCCTCTGCCCTCCTTCAAACAAACATCGCAAGGTGAAGTTATGGATTTGGTCAAAACAAGCAGGCCTTCCGGCTGCCCTACTGGCCGTTGTCCACCACACATCTTCAGGAATATTCTTTTATCTATTTCTGCTGCCACACCTGTAAGAAGAATCATCAAGAACCTTTTAACTACAGGAACGTTTCCTGAAGACCTGAAAAAGGCATACATTTGTCCGTTATTAAAGTAAACAAACCTAGACCCGCATGACCCCAACAACTACACACCAATCACAAATGAAACTTTCCTGGGCAAACTGATAGAAGGAGCAGCATTCACCCAGATGTCACAATTTATTGAAGACAACTCCATAATTTCAGACTACCAAACTGGATTCCGCCCAGGAAGAGGGACTGAATCTGCCCTCATAGCAATCTGGGATGATCTTAGAAAGACAGTCGACCGCAACGGAGTTGCTGCACTACTTCTCCTGGGCCTCTCAGCTGCCTCTGATACTGTTGACTATGACACCCTAATTCAAAGACTCCACAATGCCGGCATGGAAGGGACTGCTCTCAACTGGATTACATCCTACCTTCAAAACAGAACGAATATTATCTATTCTCCCCCTTCTCATCCAAACCCTACCTCACAAAAGCAGGGGTCCCCCAAGGATCAATTATTTTACCTATGCTTATCAACATCTACATGATTTCATTACCAGAATTGATCAATGATTTTCAACTCACATGCTACAACTATGCAGATGATGCACAAATACTACTTAATTTAGAATGTCCCAAAGACGTTAAAAACTCACAAATCATCAGTTGCCTCAGAGCCATTGATCAGTGGATGACGTGGAGCCATCTCAAACTAAATGCCTCCACAACAGAAATACTCACATGTGGCGACTGGAAAAATTATGACCCACTGTGCGCCTGGCCTGACTATCTGGGACCACCTCCTCAAGTATCCAAGGAAGTTAAAAACCCTGGAATTACCATGGACTCCAAGTTAACAATGAATGCCCAGGTGAACAAATTAGCACGATCAAGCTTCATCACCTTGAAGAATCTGCAACGCATCTTCCCCCACCCCGGAATTCCACACAAGGTGCAGGCTACTATCTCTCTTGTGCTGTCTAAATTGGATTATGCCAATGGCCTCTACCATGGATCATCTCTATCTATTATGAAAAAACTACGACATATTCAGAACGCAGCTGCCAGGCTAGTATTACATGTAAAGCCACAAGCCCACATCTCCCCGGCCTTGAGAGCACTACACTGGTTACCCGTTGCCAGAAGATGCACCTTCAAGCTGCTTTGTATCCACAAAGCTACACATGGAGCAGGATCGCTTTTCATCAGAAACAAAATAACCAAATACATTCAACAAAGAAACCTTCGCTCAAGATTGGCACCCCGCCTTAAAACACCACCACACAAGAAAAAGACAATAGGTGGTACATCCTTCTCTGTTCAAGCAGCCAAACTATGGAATTGATTACCCCCAAATATATGATCCACAGATAACTATCTTGTCTTCAGAAGACTACTAAAGAGTTGTCTCTTTCCTTCATAACCACCATATCGAAACAGAAATGGACTGCATATGCCGGTGTTGATAAATATTTATAATCCGATTATGTGTATATTCTGGATATGTATAGGTTTTTAAGAAATATGTATAGTTACTATTTCATAATAATAAATTATACACACACTCTTTAAGCCTGTTTAACAAATTGATATTTACTCACGGTTAAATAGATATATATATATATCCATGTATATACATGTGTATATTATTCTATGCTTACCATGTTCATAGGTCATAGCATAGCTCCTAGATAAGTTGTTATATAAAATACTTATGAATCCCTGCTTTTTTTTTTAATATCAAAATGAGCAAATGTTATCTTAACTATTTAACAGTAAGCATTTCACTATTGAAAAATTAAAAGATGAATGTTAGAAAAGTACACTTATTATTTAACAAATATTACAAATCTTGAAAGTCTGTGTTTATATAATACCACTTTACTTCTCATATTTTACCCATTATTATATTCCATGCACATATATTACCGGGGTCGGCGGGAGCACCGCCAACAGGCTGGCGGTGCTCCGCAGGGCATTCTGACCGCGGCGGTACAGCTGCGGCCAGAAACGGAAAGTCGGCGGTGTACCGCCGACTTTCCGCTGCCCATGGGAATCCTCCATGGCACCGCCATCCTGTTCCTGGCGGTTTCGAGCGCCAGGAACAGGATGGCGGTGAGGGGTGTCGTGGGGCCCCTGGGGGCCCCCTGCAGTGCCCATGCCAATGGCATGGGCACTGCAGGGGCCCCCGTAAGAGGGCCCCACTTTGAATTTCAGTGTCTGCTCAGCAGACACTGAAATTCGCGACGGGTGCTACTGCACCCGTCGCACACCTTCCACTCCGCCGGCTCCATTCGGAGCCGGCTTCATCGTGGAAGGGTGTTTCCCACTGGGCTGGCTGGCGGCCTTTTGGCGGTCGCCCGCCAGCCCAGTGGGAAACCCAGAATGACCGCCGCGGTCTTTTGACCGCGGTACGGTCTTCTGGCAGTCCCAGCCAGGCCGGCGGCTACCGCCGCCGGCCGGGGTCAGAATGACCCCCTATGTATTTACATATCTATTTATTACTCTAGTCCTTCTGTACTAGAGAAAAATAAAAATAATATTAAATCTATAAATAAAATTCAAAAAAAGCAAATTAAAACATATATTTTACTCTTATAAGCTTTACTCTGTCTCCCCAACACACTATGTCTCTATCAATCTATCCTCCATCCCCACTCTGACTCATCTCAAACCCATTCTACTACTTTGATCTCCTAGATAACCCTGCCTAAGCTCTTCCCTCCTCTACAGCATCTAGCTCACCCCAAACTTCAGTTTACTACTATGATCTCCCAAACAATGCTACTAAATTCTCCCTCATTTTGTCTCACCTTTGACTCATCCAAAACCCCTTCTGCTACTATGATCTTCCTAACCCTTTCCACAGACTCTTCCCTCCTCCGCCTCTCCCTTACTCATCCCAAGCCTCATCTTAGTACTATAAACTCCCAATTAACACTTCTGGATTCTTCCCTCCTCTATCCCTCTATTACTCTAGTCAATTCAATTAACAAAGTCACATATCCTCTGCTCAAATTAACTCATAATAATACTAATTAGAACATTGGAATGTTGGGAGCTCCATTGCCGTCAATGGAGTTCTCTGGGCTTTTACTGGCTTTGACGCCTCGTCCGGGGTAGTAAGCGCTATATAAATACAGATTATAATTAAGGAACGCAAACTCTAAACATGACAAGCTTGTGAAACTTCCAATACTGACATAGTTGTACATTGCTAGTTTTTGATAGCTCCATTTCAGTGCGCCTCAGAATTTGAAAGACTAGCCAAAGATGCCATAAAGCACCAGAATAACACTTTGAAAACCAGATGGTAAGTCATTCCAATGCATGCTGTGGCACTGTAGGTCCAAGGAGAGGACGATATAGGCGCACGGCGAGCGTCCCCTTTGATGTATGTTTGACTATAAGGGGACACTCCCCCTCCTGGATACCAGAGGCTAGCAGCCTCTATGAAAAGGGCCGCCTCAAGGTAATTCCTTGGGTAAGGTAGACCTTTTATTTCACACTCTTTGACTTTCACATAGAGTAATTTCCTCCAACGTGAGACATAGGGATCCTAGGCCCTGATGAATGCCCCGAGACCTTCATTGGCTCACTTCTGAGGGCAGAAACATGTTGGCTATTAGTTAGGTGACCCTGTGAGTCCTTGTCCTCACAGAGGTGTCCCAACCCCCATTTTAACTACACCAGTCAGATACCACTATTAAATTTGTTACTCCTCACAGGTGTCTGCTTAGGAGTTTTTAATTTTTACTTTTTTCAGTAGATTAGCTGGATCCCGATCTTTCCAGAAACAAGTTTATTTACGCACTCCCTCCTGTTCCTTTAACAGTGAGGTTGAGTCCGCCCAGGTGGCACTGTCCTACCTGGGTGGGTCTAGGTGGTCAAATGATGAAGCATGACACTATATAGTGTGTGAGACCACCTAGTCCGTAAAAGGAATTTCCTCCCCCCGCTGTTCCTCCCCGCGCATGCACTCTGCAGTTACCTACTGACATTTCACTGACATTACCCTTCCAAATAGGAACACATACAACCCAGGGCTACGCTGATATCCGCAACGCCCTCGTTAAGAGAACCCCGTACTTTCTTGTGTATTTTGGGTCCAGGAGGGCTACCAAATTTCCAGGATAGCCACACTTAAATTTACATGCAATACGTAAGATTCTGCAATCCATGTAATCAAAATCAGTCTCTAATTTCTTTATTAATTGGCGACTTGTGACACACTCAGTCGTCCATTAAAAAGAAATGACGTAGCCACTCAAAAGAAAAGCAAATGTTTTTCTTTATCCTAGTTTTTCCTAGGTGTATTGTGACAAGCAGAAAGGAGATATCTATGGTAACATGTTTATTTTTTTGCCCTCCTTATGTAATTATTGAAAAGTTGGAATATTTCTGCATGTTTCTACACACTCAGAGGTACAGTGCTTTTTTTTTTTTTTTTTAGAAAAACAAACTTATATTACACCGATTCTAATATCTTTTTGCAACAAATATCTAACAGCTTGCTTGATGTGTTTAATTTTGCACTGTTTTTATTCTTTATGTTCACAAACATGTTCCCTCTTTCATGACCTCCCATGGAGTTGAATGATTTGTGGGAAAGTTGATGGTGTAACCATGTAGTAGTACAGAACCTTAACCACATCATCTCTCCATTCTGGAGCAGAATCATCAATGCTTCCCTCTGGTCAAGGTGAGTACATTACTGCCTCCAACTAGGCCAAGTCACACCCATTCTAAAAAAAACAAAGAAAAAAAAAAAAAAAAAAAACACCCGCAGCTGATCCTAGCGACCTCAACAACTTCAGACCTCTAACCAACCTTCCTTTCCTAGCAAAAGAGATCGAAGAGTGCATCTTGATACAACTCAAACAACACTACGATAAATTAACCCTTCACAACACCTTACAATCAGGATTTAGAAAAGGTTGTAGCACGGAAACTGCTATGCTCAGATTTTCAGAACCTTAGACGGAGGCGACTCCTGCCTCCTAATCCTACGACGGCATTTGACACAGTTAATCGCCAAGCTTTACTTGTGACCTCTAAGAATCACACAGGTATCAATGGCACAGTCTTGAGATGGTTTGAGTCCTGCCTACAACCTCGCTCTCAACAAATAATAAAAAATAAAAAAAGTTAGAATAAAAACCGACTAAGATTTTGTCTCTCTCAACCTACACCAGTTCCACAAGGTTCTGCCCTCTCTCCAACCCTTTTCATCTCTTCCTGGAACCCCTCACAATTATTCTGAACCTTGCAGGTGTGAAATACCATCTATACGCCAATGACTCACAAATATGCTACAAAATAACATTTTATAGACATTTGCCATCTGAATACCACACTAAACAAGATATAAACCTGTGTAAGTACCAATCACCCAAATAAAACTGAACTTTTACTCCTCCCCTCTAAATACAAGCATTTGCCAATCCAAGAATGGCTCGAGAACAAGACTGTACTAAACTGTTCTCTTTCACTCTCCAAGTCTGTGAACTCGCTGGGAATCGTCCTGCACAAAAACATGTCGGTGAAAGATCACATCAATAACGGAGCCATAGGGGCGCTCTACACCCTAAAACATCTGAAGAAAATCAAACTGTTTATTCCTCTGATGATCTAAAGACTGTAGTGCAGTCACCAGTCCTCTCGAAACCCGACTACGGCAATGCCCTCATCACTGGGCCCCCAAAAAGTCCCTTTGTGCCTGTGAGAACAATCCTTAATGCGGCCGCCAGACTCTGCACAGGAACCCAAAGGTTCGACCACCCCTCACCTGCTCTTAAGAGTCTCAATTGGCTTCCCATTGAAGGAAGATACATCTTCAAGACAGTTTGTATCATCCACAAAGCCTAAATATCTGTAAACAAATTAACGAGAGCTGGAAGAAGTCGGGCCCTGGGAAGCTGCAACTCACTTCTTCTCATCCCTCCCAAACTGGGAACAAAATCCCAGAAATGTTCTCTCAGGATTTGGAACTCACTTCCTAAGGATTTCCACTGTAATCCCTCCTACACCAGTTTCAAATGGAACCTCAAATCGCTATTGCTGAACAAATACTTCAACCCACTACCAACCAGACTCCCCCCCCCCCCCACATGATCCCTGCACACCAACAGGATCACTTACTACGATCGCTCGACCCAGTTCACCGTTTAAATCTGTTGCTAACACCACTGATCTATAATGTATTATGCTATACCTTTTGATATACTTCTATAATGTTGTATTGTTTTTTTCTCTCTGGATATACTATGTCAACCCTTACGACTCTGTGTATTAATTCTATGGATTCTGTTTACAAGACCTGTAAAGCGCTCTGATACTCTTGGGTCTGGCCCGCGCTATATAACACTCTTAAATAAATAAATAAATTAATAAGGAATAAAGTGCCAGACGCCGTACCGGATAAGGATATTGCAAGTCCCTTCAGAGTTCCAAAACCTAATAAAGGAGCACTGTCCTTGGCCTCATTCCTCTGTATGGCGACTTGTAATAGCCCTATCATGTATGGCGGGGTAATTTATCCCATATACAATGACGCTAATTGGAAAACATTTACATTCTGGCTAGTTATCTTAGCAGCCTGACTGGATCCAGCCATCATGGGCCTCAGTTGGTGACCGCTGGTTGGGAAGACAGAACGCACCAAGTGATAGACTTTTTGCCACCCTGGGCTGTACTTTCTCTCTTACACCTGTGGCCTTGTTCCCCTCCAATTACTCTCTTTGGACTAGAACACCCGACAATGAAAATTTGTTTAAAAAAAATAAAAATAAAAAAAAGCACAAAACAAATCAAATTTCTAGAGTGCAACTACTCACCCATAAGGGTCTCAAGGCGCTGAATTGACAGTTTACAATAATCTAACAAACTACAAAATATACATCTCACCTTGTGTGTGGGGCAGTCGAGATAGTAACCATGGTGGTGAGTTACTGAACCAGAAACATAGCTTAATTTTTGTAACATTAACTCTACTTTTAAAATACACCTTGATGCCCAACAGGAAACTGAATGCATAACCACCACAGAACCAAAGCACCTCCAGCTACTCCTGTTTTTTTTTTTTGGCCAACAGAACTTTGCATGCTGGGACTTGTATTGAACAGTTCTGGGCCTACAAGTCCCAGCAGGCGAATAGCCGATGAGTCAAACCCCAGCAATGGATGGAGGCCCTCCTGGAGCATCTTTAGACCTGAGATCAAAGGTCGGTGGCCCATGCTGACCACTGCTTGCGAGGTAGTACCTACCCGAGGGCCTGGCGTGCTCACTGGAGTGTTGGGGGGCACCTGGCTCGCTCGACCCTCCAGGTCACTGGAGGACACGGTCCCTTGGGACAGCCTCCCTTGACTCCAGCCCCGCCGGTCCCTTCCACCCAGAGGCTGCTCGCGCAGTGACCTCGGGGCCTGCGAGACGGTCACCACGATGGCCGGCCGGAGGGCGCAAACTTCGCGGTCCCGCAAGGTGCCATCGGGCTTACGGGGCCCATCCCTGGACCTGAGCCCGTCCCCCAGAGCAGGGGCTACACCCAGGCCCTGGCTGACTGCACTGCCGGAGTCCTGGGAGCCCCGGCTGCCGGTCTCCACCGTGGAGGGCTCCTCGCCTCCCTGCTCCATGTCCACCCTCCATGGCTGCCCGGCCGGGGGCCTCTTGCGCGCCCTGACGCACACCGGGAGCCTCTGGAGCAGGAGCGCGCAGTTCAGCAGCACCAGCAGCACCACGCAGGGGATCAGGAGGGCGATGAGCAGGGTCAGGGCGGGCTGGAGGGGCTGGTTCTCCCCCGCGGCAGGGCCCGGGGTGGACGCGTTGCTCCTTGCCCCCGCATAGGGCAGAAAGGGGTTCACAGTCACCATTGCATGTGTGGGGCAGCTGGGTATTTGGAAAAGCGGAAAATGGGTGGGGTCCCGGAAAGTGGCAAAAACCTGGAAGCATGGGAGGAGCAGAAACTCGGTTTTTGCTATTTTCCTGTTTGCGAGGTGGAGGCTTTCCAGTGGCCTTCGGAACACGCCAGAGGCACATAGGGGGCAAATGTAATCATTCTGGGGGGTGATTTAACATAAAGCTACTCTGCGTCTGCTGGTCGTTGGGCTACTGCAATTCTAGTCCTGGGCCCCCAAGTTACAAAACATTGCATTCTGGGAGTTGTATGCATGATGTGAGCTTGAACTACAGGCGAGAGACTGCAAAGAAAGTGCAGGGCTGGGAACATTGTGTGGTGACACCAGGCGGATGGTCCCACGAGAGTAAAATAAGCTGAACTGTGTTGAGCAAACGTGGGTAACCCCACCAGAGCCTGGGCCGGTGAACTGGCGACATTTTGACTTAATAACTGTCTTTGAAAGTAAGTAGTGACAGATCTATACAGTAAGTGATATAATATCTCATAGTAAAAATGTTAACATTTTGGATAACAAAGACTGGACTAAATTCTCACACCTTTTAGTGTAGAATATATTTTGTGTGTGTTTATGCTGGGGCATGCACACTTAATGACTTTATTTACTTCTCTTAAATGAAGTGTTTCTGTGGGTAGGTAAGTGGAAGAACCCCCCCCCCCCCCCCCACCCGAGTAGTAATGGGGACTCTCTTTAGAGACAGTGTGACCCCTAGGCCGAGGAAGCAGAATGGAGCATTTGCAAAGACTAGGTAGGATTCCCCAAGCAATGCGAGCGGAATGGATGGGTGGAGAACCAGGTGAGCGGTCCCTCAGTTATTAACACAAGCACCTGAGGAGTGAGTGCACCCAGTCAAGGGCAGGAACACCCTGCAGAGTAGGAAGGTATTAGAAGGGAGAGACAAGTGTTTAAAGGTTGGGAAAGTGCTTACAGTGTGGTTAAAAATGTGTACAAGGTTTACAGCTTAGAAAATATATGTATATGGTACTAAAAGTGCTTAAGAGGAAACAAAGTATTTACAAAGCAATGTGTCTGTTTGATGGTAAAAGTGCATTCATGGTATAGAGTTTACATCAGGGGTTGCAACCTTTGCTATATAGACATCAAGGAAAATCGTGCTGTGCTAGAAGCAGATTTAATATAAATAGTGCCCACATCTTTTAACACTATGACCAACTTAAGATGGAGCATCTGTAGAGAGTACTCAGGTATTTTGGGTTTACTAGGAGAAATGGCAATAAAAGCTTATCAATATGAAACATCTCCAAACGACCAATGAAATGACAGTCAAAGCAGCTGGTGCCCTCTGCTGTGTTTTTGACATTTGTGGCAATCAGTCTCCCCAGCTCAGCTTGAATTGCCATTCAACTATCAGCTTTAAATGTGCTTTGGGACTGCAACCTTCTTTCTTCGTCAGCATTTCCATTTCAGAAAATGCACATATTTTTCTATCAAATACCACGTTCTATTTACGGCAAACAAACTCCGTTTTCCAGAAGAAAACACTTTTCTGAAAAAACAGCAACTCATTTTTGCCTTCGAAATATAGTACAGATTCCCCAAACATCAGCTTGGTTTTATCACCAAGTACTCTCAACAGGAAATACTTTACATGGGCAGTTTGTACTTCAGAAGCCAAGGTATTGTTATCGTAGGCCATGGATGTTCACCATAATACCAAGGGTGCCTGTAATATACCAATAATGTTCCCCGTTGTACCAGGGTCATCACTTATGCCATTTGACACCATGATGGCCATTATCATGCAAGGGGGACACCATTACCATTACGTCAGGGATGTCTAAAATTAGGCCAACCATCTAGTTTGTCAGTGATTACTGTCAGTATCCCTGACTAGGCCAAAAATGCCCAAATATGTCAAGGGTGACTCTTATTATGCCTTTGCCACTATTATGTCATGAGTAGATGCAATTGTGGCAGAAATTAACCCTTATGATGGTGGGGAGAGGGCGCTTATACTTTTGGTGGTCCTGGACATCAGGTAAAGTTCCAGGGACAGACCTGCGTTTAGGTAGGACATAATGCCAAACACACATACAGAAATGTGCACACAAGCATACACACAGAGGGAGACACAAGGCTCTTAACTGTCTGGGTCGAGAGCCTGCTCTTTTCGGCTCCTGGGCTGATCATGTACCATACTCGCACATTATCACTCTAAATCAAGCCCCACAGGTCAGCATGCCCATGCTGGTTTCTTTAGGTACTCTTCTTTTCTGGCCAGTTCTTCGCACACATGGTGTGACTTATACAGCATGGCCTACAGCATAGCATAACTCCTTGTGACTTTTCTAGATTGAACATGGAGACAGCTGGTCATGTAGCAAGCCCTGTAGGCTGACAGCTTACGTGTGAGTTTTATCGTGAGGCCTTGGTATTGATTTGGGTGGCTACTACTCAAAGGGTGTAGTGTTGAGCTTAGGTGTTGGGCTTGGCTTCACTTTAGGAGTAACGGTTTCTGGCCAACTACCAGTAACTCCGGAGGTACTTTTTGGTGACCCTTGGTTTACAGCCTGATAAAAGCATTTACCAGGCACTAAATCTGTAAAAAGGTCAGTCAACTTAGTTATGATGTGCTAACAGTTTTTACAAGTTGGTAACTGTGCACATTGGACAGTCAGGATGTTTACAGCGTAGTAACAATATGTTCAAAGGCATGTTTGGCTGTAGATACACATGCTCTGTATACTCCTGCCATCAGGTGTTGAGTCTGGATGTATGCAATTTGTTTTTCTTTGAAGAAGTCTCTTGAGTCACAAGGTATAGTGACTCCTCCTCTCGTTGATACTGCACATGGGCGTTGACTCCATCGTTTGTTTTCTTTCCATCATCAGGTTCGGATGTGTTCTTCGGTGCTCTGGTTCAAGATTGTTTTCGGGCTCCCTTCGGTCCGTTGTTAACCTCGATAGCCATTGCTATTGTTTTCATTTGCGTTCCACCGTCACCCTTCGAAAACAGAAGCAAATCATCACCTGCTGATTCGACATTTTCCAGTCATGGCTTTCGGGCCTTGCCCTTTAGGGCCTTTTCTCATCTCATCAGATTCGACCAACGAAGCACTGCTAATCGAACAGACTCCATTTCGATTCTGTCCCAGCTGCCACACGAATTACCCACACACAGACCTCCATCAGGCTTGTAACCTGTCTCCATCAGGCTTGTGTGTCTGTCTCCCGACCACAAGGAGCACGACTGTGAGGCCTGTTGTTCTTTTTGATAGAAGAAAACGTTTTGGGACTACTGGGTGAGTCGGAAAGAAATGCAGCGTAAGGACTTTGAAAAGACATCCAACACCTTTGGCCGACACAATGGTGAATAGACCGAAGAAGAACTGCATGAGGCCTCGGCAGCTGAGGAAGAGGCCCTTTCTACCCAGGTCTCTGGCTCTGACTCTGATATCGAGTTTGGTCTACAGATGCAAGACCTTCCTTTAGGACAATGCGCAGTGAGTACCCATTCCACTGTCCAACCCACCAAGAGACACTCAGTTGCAAACAAAACCATGGCTCACAGGCCACCACTTCCAAAAGGTCATCGTAGGCAGGAACATCTGCTAAGGATGCCCGCCCTCTGGCTCAGCATCAAAAGCGAAGCCGAAACCTCCTGCTGCCACGCTGAGCCGACCAGCGTCGGCGCTGAGCGGCCATCTGCCTCATCAGCTCTGAGCTCCCCGCCCTCGGCGGATTCAGCTCAGACCACCTCAGCACCGAAACCAAGATCAAGTTCTGCACCGGAACCCTCCATTTGGACATGGGCTTCGAAACCGATCCTCAAAACCATGAAGGACAGGCTCGATCAGAAACAGAAAAAGCTACACATACACCCTCTTCTTGGTCAGATTTCGACCAAAGTAGCACAGCCGGCGCCCACTCCATCAAAGCACTAGCTTTCTTTTGAGGAGGCTATTGACTTACCCGTGCCTCCTAAGAGGAAGAAGGACATTGGAACCAGCCATCTGCAGCCTTCTCTGCCTGCTTCTCCTCCACCACCTCTTTCACCACATGAATCACTTAGTAATATAGGCAACATCACTCCACAGGGCTCTGCACAGTGTCACACTGGGGTTCAGGCAGGGGGAGATCAACATATCAGCAGCCCACAGATCCATGGGAATGTTATGACATTGACCCCCCCCCCCCCCCCCAACTCATCGCTAGGGCAGCTGCATATCACCAGGTCCCTTTGCACAAAGATCCCAATGAAGATGATTTTCTCTTCAAGATACTCTCCACCACCACTCGGGCACGTCAGTATCTGCCCACTTTAAAGGGGATGCTCCGCAACTCGGATGAGATTTTTAAATATCCAGTGCAGGGACGTATTATTACATCGAGGGTGGATAAGAAGAATAAAGCTGCATCCCCTGACCCACTTTACATGAAGGTCAACTCTCCCCAGACTCGCTGGTGGTATATAATGCCTGTAAGAGAGCCAATTCACAGCAGATGCCCCTTCACCCGATTAAGAGTCTAAAGTAATCAACGCATCAGGCAAAAGGGTGGCAGCACAAGCAGCCAACCATTGGCAAATGGCCAACTCCCAATGGTTGTTAACAAGGTACGACAGGGCCCATTGGGATGAGCTGGAGGAACTCCTCCAACAACTCTCTGAGGAGTACAAAAAAAAGGAGTCATCAGATTGTTCAGGAGGGCAAACTACTTTCAAATAATTTGATCAGGTGTGCTCTTGATTCAGCGACACTGCTGCCAGGGGCATCCACACCAGCGTACTGCTGTGTAGACACACTTCGCTGTGCATATCTTGCTATAGCCAGAAGTGCAGCAGCCACTTCTGAATGTTCCTTTTAACCAGCACTGGGCACAGTTGGAATGAGTGGAGGAAGGCATGAGTATTGTTTATCTTACAAGATCACCTGGTTGTACTGTTTGCAATTAAAGAAATAAAATGTTTCTATGAAAAAAGGGTGTGAGGCCACTTATATGATGAATTTAATCATGCTCTAGAGACAAGATATTGAACTTTGATTCTTGCAAGTTTGATGGACTCAGATAAAGTAAAGTTCTTCTCCCAGTTGAACACACAATTCAGAGGTGGCCATTCTAAGTCCAGGAGAGCCCTCATTGAGGTACTTTAGATGCTCCTGATAAAGTGTTGTGCTTTGGTTTGGGCTTCAGAATGCAAAACGCACCCCTTCTGCTCATCATTGACCATCAATGTGAACATCATTCAGATGTTTTTTTTTCTTTTTGTTTTTACCTTCTTCAAGAGTTTTTAATGCTCCCACATCCTTTTTAGTTGAGCTGTGCCTATCCCTGAAGTCGAAAAAAGGACCTGAATTAAGGTGTTACCGTACTCGTTAATTTGTACCAGTGGGTACCACCTGCAATTATTTCAGGGGACCAGGAATGTTTGCCATTTGCTGCACTGTCACGATCCTTGCCTGATCAGCGGGAAACAGATGATTAGTCCTTCCTTTATTTCCAACAAGCTTAGAAATACAGAAGCCAATACAGTGATTCTTAACAATTTCTGTTTATTAGCAGTCCTTCTTTCATTTCCATGAGCCCCAGTGGAAGGGAACATAGGAATAGTACTCTTTTCCTACCCAGTGGGCTGCTGCATACCCATCCGACTGTACAGCAAATGAATGAGCTGCTTTGAGAGAGTATTCAAGGCTCTCCATGCCAGTGGACCTGCAATTAAGGACTACTATGCAATTTTGGGGACAGTCAAAAACTTTTTAAAAAAAAGAATTCGGCACTAAGTCACTTACTCTGAATAACAAGCAGTTTGCTCAACACAGGATCTGGAGACTTTAGACAGACAAAAAAAAAAAAAAGTTGGCACCACTGTTTCCCACCTCTGCCACTGTGTCAGATGAGGAGGAGAGGGACACAGTGGACATCATTGCCCCTCTGCCACTGAGCACTTACTTAAGTTGTATGGTGTGGAGGGCAGAGACACCACTGCATCCTCCTTTTCCACCAGGAGCTCACTGTGTCAGAGGAGGAGAGGCACATTAGACCCCACTGCCCCCTCACCCATTAATGGGAGCCCAAATGGTCAGGTTAGGGGCATCATAGTGAACGCTACAGTTACTCCCCCACCTCGTCTGCCACTCTGCATTCCAGGTGGGTATTAAAGGCACCTTCTTCAGCCGACACAAGCAGGCATCAAACCTGGAGATAAACATCTAGTATGGTGTACAATATCTCTCTGAAAATGGCACACAAATCTATAACCTACAATATCCCTGAAATTAGTCTGTGTGAGAGCTGTTTTCCTCTTCTGTTAGCTTTGACTACATTATAAACTGAGATTATGCTAACCTAAACTGTATCTACACTGCCCTCGAGCTAGAATTAATGTCACTTTACACTATGTAATGACTACTATTGTTGTTTCCTTGTTCTAAAGAAAGAAGTGCAAGCTTTACACTAATAAACGGAAAGCATTCACAGAGACTTCTCCTTACACTGTACCTAACCAAGGACATTTCACCTGTCTCAGGCTATTGTTGTACAATGTATCGACTAGCATGCTTGAATAAACTGTGAGAGTGACTAAATCTACTATGACAGAATTTGCTAATGTATTCTGTAATAAAATGTATCTTCTTGTTTGGTTCTCATTGGTGCAAACTCTGGGAACTAAGCACTTGTGTAGAAATGTATCAGAGCCATTGTCTAAAGTTCTATTGTTTTGCTTTCACTAATGACAGAGCTGAAAAAAATCTCTGGAATGCACTTCTCAGTTCAAAGAAAATACTTATTATTATTTCACCACGAGGTTCCCAAAAAGGAGGTTAGCTTGTTAAAAGCACATGTTTAAAAATAGTCACAGCAATGAAAGGAAAATATACCAAATGATTCTCAACTGCAATGTACACAGCAAATATATTTAGTTATGATAATATTATGCAAAGCAAATAATGAAGTAAAAATTAATCACCGTAGGGCCTGCCAAGCTATTCATCTTTCTCATGCCAGCAAGAAGATGACCCCGTTCAACTGCGAGAAAGAGATCTCCACCTTCACGGGACGGGTGTCAGGCATTTGACGTCTAATCCTGACTGAGGTCTCGGAATTCACCTCTACTGAGCAGGGCCGTCTTTTTATATCTTAAAGAACTGAAGAAGGGCTTTCTGGAAAAAACCCTCCCATAAAAAAGAAATATTCAAAAATGCTGGCTAATGTAGGTCAGAGCTGAAAGAAACAGGTAGGAACTGACCAGTTTCCCAAATTGTCACACCCAAGCCCAAAACGTTCCCTGCTTGCACTAAAAAATATCAGTCTGGTACATTCTTATCATGCTGACTGCCTACCTCCTCCATATTATGTACTAGCTGTTCGGTGATAATATGTCCTAGCTCTTTGGTGAGAGAGAATACGAAATCAAGCACAGTTCACAATGTGGAAAAATCACAGACAACTTTAACATAGCAGTATCTAATGCTACGATAAAGTCAACAGGCAGCTAAACGGACTACAAAATGTAATCCGCAACTGGTGTACACTGGACAACTAATCCAGGTGCAAAATGGTGCAACACAAAGTCAGTGGTCAAAAACACATATTTCACTACATTTATAAAAGGACGTGCTTTTCACGTTACCCCGAAACCCCTATTCCTCCACTTTTAGAAGGTGAATCTATGCCAGATCTCGATAGAGCTTTAATAAGTCCTTTGTATTTGTGATTTGTATGCCGTTACTAAACCAATTGATTGCATTATTTCCTGTAGTTTGCCTATTAATTTCTTATATAAACCTTCAAACTTTAATCTGTGTCTGTCATTCTTAGTAAGAATGTTTTAGCCCTGAATATTGAACTTGCTTTAAATTTTTAGAGACGGGTCCAATTGAGGAGCACCAAAGTCTGTCTCAGGACTACACTGCTCCTGATCCCATTAAGGTTCTATTGACGTAATCATTTAAGACTGGTGTAGGAAGCTGGCCTGGTGTGTGTGGTGGGTACCCACGGTACTTACACCTTATACCAGGTCCAGGTTTTCCTCCAAACTATCCAAAAGGAAGAAAAAGAATATATTGCAACACCCAGACAAGACTGCAAGAAGCCAGAGGTGGATTCTTGAAGAAGAAGACCTGTGGGAGAAGGGGACCAAGTCCAGAAGTCACAGAAGGGCACCCAGCTGTGGTTGCAAGAATCGGTTGACTGTAGGACGAAGATGGTCAGGAATGCAGCCCTGGAGCAGGTGAAGAGTTCCTGGAGGATGCAGTCGACGTCCAACACTGGATGGATGATTGCATTCGTCAGTTGCATGGAAGAGCCACCAACAAGCCTTGGCAAAGGCAGAAGTCGTGGTGGAGCAAAAGTGGAGCTGCCGGGGGCAAGCAAGGTCCAGGAGGACTCAACACACGGGGGAGCCTCAGCAAGGCTGAGAGTCCACAGAAGAAAAGGGAGCCCCCTCAGGAGACCTACTGGAAGAGGAACCAGGAGTCGCAGAGGAGCCTATGCAGCACAACTGGAGAAGGGTCCCACACCGCAGAAGAAACACATAGAGGGCTCTGCGTCGCAGGCTGGAGTGCTGGGGGCTGAGGCTACACAGAACCTGAAGATCCCTTGGAGGAGATGCCCACAAGCCTTGGTAGCTGCAAGAGATGCAGTGCACAGGGGTACTGTCCTGCGTGGGAAGGCAAGGGCTTACCTCCACCAAGGTTGGACAGCTGGCAGAGAGGACCTAGAGGACTACTCCAGATCACCACCCGTGATGCAGGATCGACGCCAGCTCAGGATGAGTGGAGATCCACGCAGCCGGTCATCATTGCAGTTGGTGGCTGCGGATGCAGCGGAGTGATTCCTTCACTCCAAGGGATATTGCTTCTTCCTTCTTGTGCAGACTGAAGACTTACCGCCCTCAGAGGATGCACAGTCGGGGAAATGTTGCAGAAACTCGAAGGAGCCGTGGAAACAATTTTGCAAGCGGAGTCTTTATCGGGGATGCAGATTGTCGGTTCCTGGAGGGTCTAGTCGCGGTTCCAGTGGCTAGAAGTCGAAGTAGAGGTTGCAGAGGAGACCTGCTGGAATCTTGCAAGCCGAATCTGAGGAGCCACCCAAGAGAGAGACCCTAAATAGCCCTGAAAGGGGGACTGATCACCTAGCCAGGTGACCACTTAGCAGGAGGGGGTTCTGACGTCACCTGCCTGACCTGGCCACTCAGATGCTCCCAGAGGTCCCTGCCACCCTTGGATCCAAGATGGCAGAACCCAGGGACCCTCTGGAGGAGCTTTGGGCACCACCCCTAGGGAGGTGATGGATAGAGGAGTGGTTACTCCATTGTCCAGTTTCGTGCTAGAGCAGGGACTGGAGGTCCCTGAACCGGTGTAGACTGGTTTATGCACAGAGGGCACCAAATGTGCCCTTCAAAGCATACCAGTGACTTAGGGAGGCTACCCCTCCCAAACCATGTTACACCCTCTCCTAAAGGAAATCCTTTGTTCTGCCTTCCTGGGTTTGAGCTGTTCAAGCAGCAGGAGGGCAGAAACCTGTCTGAAGGGTGGCAGCAGCTTGGGCTGCCTGGAAAACCTCTAAGGAGTCCCCAGAGTGCATGGAATCATACTTCCAATACTATCAACAGTATTGGGGTATGATGCTGACATGTTTGATACCAAACATGCCTAGGTTCGGAGTTACAATTATGTAGCTGGACATAGGTAGTGATCTATGTCCAGTATGCGCATAAATGGCATCCCCGCACTCATGAAGTCCAGGAAGATGGAACTGGAGTTTGTGGGGGCCCCTCTGCAAGTGCAGGGGTGCCCTCACACACAGGTACTTGCAACCTGCCCTCTGGGCTAGGAGGGCATGCCATAGGGGTGACTTAGAGTGACCTGGTGCAGTGAGCTGTAGTGATAAAGGTGAATGCACCCTTTCACGCAGGCTGCCATGGCAGGCCTGCAGAACACTTTGCATGGGCTCCCCATGGGTGGCATGATACATGCTGCAGCCCATGGGGAACTCCCGGTACCCCAATGCCCTGTGGACTATATACTAGGGACTTACATGGGGGTACCAGTATGCCAAATGTTGGGTGTAAGTGGTTCAAGTAACCAAGTTCGAAGAGAGAGAGCATAATCACTAGGGTCCTGGTTAGCAGGATCTTTGTGAACTCAGTCAAACACTCTGACAACAGGCAGAAAATGGGGGTAACCATGCTAGAAAGAGGGTACATTCCTACATCTGGGTTGGGTGTCAACAGGTCCGACCTTATTGAGTGAAATAGCTCTGCACGTACTTTTTAGAGGGGTGAAAGCAAATACCTCCCACATGTACTTCCTTATGAATTCTATTACAAGACCTGAGACTCGATTAAGACAAATCTTCTTTGCTTTAAATTCTCTAGCAGCAAAGTAAAATATGAAACTTATCAACATCTTAAATAAAAAAAAACACGGTGGCATGTCTATACCAGAAAAAAACAATGTTAAAATGCCTAGATTATAATAATCCTGATGATATCACAGTTCAGTACAAGTAAACCTCATTGAAAGAACACTTTTTCTTTGCTGTTTTAGCAAATAAGTGCTCTATCCGTCTTTTAATGTTCAGATCGCCAGTTTATCTATATTGGTTGTCTTGCTGTAGGCTTTTGTTTTAGCTTTAAGTGTAGTAATTTGCGATAATTTATTTTCCAAAGGTGCACCTGCGCTCTTGCATCAGTTTCCTTTCCTCGTGCCTTGAGAGGATTCATTTTTCCGCTCCCCTGCAGGAGCCGTGATTGTTTTCAGCTGGCAACGAGAGTTTCACTCTCCCTCTGCGTTGGCTTCAGCTGCCTCCTGCTTCCCCCCGTTCTCTTTCCTCACCTGCGCCATATTGATGATCCACCCCGCGGGTGCACGTGCGGACTCTTTCAATGGCAGCCACGGGCACGCGCTCCCTCGGAAGCTGCTGCCTTGACCTTTCTTGTTAGAAATACTCAGCTGTTTTTGCCCTCCCCCTACAATTTTTTTCCCTCTCATACCAGTCGCAGCGTTTGACAGGGCCCTACTATTTTGTCCTTTGTTCGTTTTTTCTCTCCTCGGAGTTTATCTATCACCTGATTATTTTTTATCAGTTATTCTGCGATTTAGATTATTTATTCCTACAGTTTAAGAAATTATGTTTTTCTCAATTTAAAAGGAAAATGTAATAATGGTTAGACTCTTGATTTACCATCATTAGATTATTTAGGATGGTTTTAGGTGTCTCCTTTTTGTAGTCGCTACAGTCTTCTGAGATCTGCACACATCTTAGTATGGTGGGCACGGAAAAAAGAGGGGTTTGAAGAATCAGTTTGCTGCAAACCCATTGGGGGGAGCTCGGACAAGATGTTTAGCGGATCCACACAGGGACTTTTGGCATTTATGCATGGACAGAAATATAATGGTTCTGGCTGGGTATCTTGCAGGCCAAGCAGTGATTGGTCACTCCAAAAATCTCCTTTACAGCTTCTCATTTGTCTATGGGGCTCTACACAGGTGAATCGATTTTCCTCTCTGAATGCCAAACATCCCTGAGTTTCTGATGCAGGCCAGATCCACAGGCGAAAGCAGCAGATGCGTCTCTTCAGTCCTGGTCCCTGCTCCAAAGATAGGCCTTCTCTCCTTTTGTGATGATTCTCAGAACACTGCTTCAGGTCAGGAGGGAACAAGCAACCCTGGTCTTAGTTACCCCTTTCTGGACAGCTTTGGCATGGTATCCTCAAGCTCTCTGATGATTTTCCCAGACTTCTTCCCCTTTTTGCCTGCATCTTATCTGATTACGAGTTAGTGGTACACGGTGATCTTCACCATATGGCATGGAAGGTTTCAGGGTATCCTGGAGTGTCCCAGGCCTTCCTCAGGAGACTCTGTCTATTATCAAAGAGTCCTGCGCTCCAGCCTCTAGAGTACGTTTTGTGCATGGATGGTTAGTCTGTGTAACTAGTGTTTTGTAACAGCTGCTCTATTCCATCCAGCCCCCCCTCCCACCCAGTACAGGTAGCCAACTTTCTGGTAAGGCTTTTTTGGTGAGTAAGGCTTATAGGACCACTAACTCTTTTCGTTTGACCATTTCAGCAGGTCATAGTCTGATTCAAAGGAAAGCAGCTGGAACACATTTTTTGATGTGTTGCGTCTTGTGTTCGATCCGTCTGAAAATTCCACCTAGAGCTAAACATTTGGATCTTATTTGGCAGTAGCTGGATAACACCAATTTGTCCTGGAAACTGCTTGCAGCAAAACTCATTATGCTCTTATGTCTAATATCTTTTGGAGGGGTATCAGATGTTAAAGCCTTACATATTTTCAGGTTTTCTGTATAAAAGGGAGAACTAAGAACTATGTCGTCTTCTATGTTTCATCCTACTTTTCGTGAGAGTTAAAAAATGTGTTGTGCAATGTTTGAGATGCAACTTGTCCCAGATTGTCTCTTTTGTTCCTCCTTAGGCCTCACAATTGTAAATTTAGGTTAAAAACCTTTTCTCTCTTTCAGGTTTTCCACCCTGGCCAGATGTGTGAGCTGGATAATGAGTGTGTGGGGCAGACCCGGGCTTGACATGTTAATAAAGGTATGGGGGTCATTTGGCTGATTTGGGCTCACCTCACACCATGTTTGGTGACAGGAATTGGGAAGATTGCTTTTGAAGTGGTAGTGTTAAATTACTATCTCCTAACATTAACTTGGTCATCAATGGTGATGCCAAGCTAGAAGTGCTTGGCTACACAGTGATAACAATTAAATTAAATTCTGGACAGAGACAGAAGGGCAACCAACAGGGGTGACGTTCCCACTGCGAAATGGGGATAACACTGAACCGAATGCAAAAAGTGTCCTAGTTGGAGGCTATACCATTCTGTTCTTCCAAGATTACTAACTACTATCTGTAGTGAAAAGAAGTGAGCATGATGAGATTGTGCAATTTGGTCTTGAACATGTCACAGGAATTTGTTCACCCTTTAAAAGGAAAAGTGTCAACTGAGGGAAACATTTGCCACTTATTTAGGGCCTGCAGTATCCACAGAAGGGATAAGCCCTGCATTAGGTTTAGCTAGGAGCATACCTGAAGTGCCTCCACCTGAAAACAAAGAATAAGTGTGTTCCTCTTGGGTCTTGCTGGATATTGGTTGAAGTTTATTTCCAACTTTGCCTGCTTATCGCAACCTTTGAGCCCGTTGCAGGAGAAAGGCACGGTGCTTGAATCGATCAAGGAATGTGTTGAAGTAGAAGAACCTACCCTGGTGGGGTGGGTGAAGGAATGTGCGCTGGAGGCTGAAGGATAGATCAAGGGCAGTGACGATGATGATAATTCTTTGGGTCGTGACCCATCGATTGGTTGTGAGCTGATTTTTGGTGAGCGGGGAAAGTCTGAGCCACAAAGAGAGATTCCTTTAAATTGGTGCGTCGAATGTCAAGTTATGTTATCTGACAAATTGCTACTTATTCTTTTAACATGGGGATTGATGTTTCCTTTCCTTTCTCTGACTGCAAAGTGAGAGGAGTTTTTAAAGTACGTTATGTGACAATCTTGATGAAGTACAGGAAGTGTTAAAGGAAAGGCTGTAGTATGTAATTTCTTTGCAACACACAATTTTTTTTTAATACCTGTAAATGAACTGTATGCATTGAGCAGTTAAGCGAACATGAAGCACTTTTTTTGTAATTCTGAAGTGTGCTGGAAACAGATTTTAATGGAATTAACCCCTTCCCCGCCAGGCCTTTTCCCCCTCAGGTGGCAGGCCTTTTTTTGGCTATTTGGAGCAGTTCGCGCTTAGGCCCGCGTAACTTTTTGTCCACATAAGCAAGCTACCCACGCCAAATTTGCGTCCTTTTTTTCTAACATCCTAGGGATTCTAGAGGTACCCAGACTTTGTGAGTTTCCCTGAAGAAGAACAAAAAATTAGCCAAAATAGAGCGAAAAGTTTGTTTTAAAAAAAAAAAAAAAAAATGGGAAAAAGGGCTTCAGAAGAAGGCTTTTGTTTTTTTTCCCTGAAAATGGCATCAACAAAGTGTTTGCAGTGCTAAAATCACCAGCCTCCCAGCTTTCAAGAACAGGCAGACTTGAATCCGAAAACCCCATTTTTCAACACAATTTTGGCATTTTACTGGGACATCCTTCCAGTTAGTGACAGAAATGGGTGTGAAACCAATGCTGGATCCCAGAAAGCTAAACATTTCTGAAAAGTAGACAGAATTCCGAATTCAGCAAGGAGTAATTTGTGTAGATCCTAAAAGGTTTTCCTACAGAAAATAACAGCCGAAATAAAAAAATATTGAAATTGAGGTGGAAAACATCAGCCTTTTTTCTCAACATTTTACTGTGTAACTTTTTTCTGCTGTGTCAGATTTTTTAAAGCAATATACCGTTACGTCTGCTGGACTCTTCTGTTTGCAGGGAAACATAGGGCTTGTAGGTTCATCAAGAACCCTAGGTACCCATAGCCAATAAATGAGCTGCACCTTCCAATGGGTTTTCATTCAGTACCGGATATACAGCAATTCATTTGCTGAAATGTAAAGAGTCAAAAATAGGTATCAAGAAAACCTTTGTATTTCCAAAATGGGCACAAGATAAGGTGTTGAGGAGCAGTGGTTATTTGCACATCTCTAAATTCCGGGGTGCCTATACTAGCATGTGAATTACAGGGCATTTCTCAAATAGACGTCTTTTTTACACACTGTCTTACATTTGGAAGGAAAAAATGTAGAGAAAGACAAGGGGCAATAACACTTGTTTTGCTATTCTGTGTTCCTCCAAGTCTCCCAATAAAAATGGCACCTCACTTGTGTGGGTAGGCCTAATGCTCGCGACAGGAAACGCAACATGGACACATCACATTTTTACATTGAAATCGGACGTGTTTTTTGCAAAGTGCCTAGCTGTAGATTTTGGCCTCTAGCTCAGCTGGCACCTAGGGAAACCTACCAAACCTGCGCAATTTTGAAAACTAGACACCTAAGGGAATCCAAGATGGGGTGACTTGTGGGGCTCTCACCAGGTTCAGTTACCCAGAATCTTTTGCAAACCTCACTATTCAGCCAAAAAAACACTTTTTCCTCAAATTTCGGTGGCAGAAAGTTCTGGAATCTGAGAGGAGGCACAAATTTCCTTCCACCCAGCGTTTCCTCAAGTCTCCCGATAAAAATGGTACCTCACTTGGGTGGGTAGGCCTAGCACCCGTGACAGGAAATGCCCCAAAACACAACGTGGACACATCGCATTTTCCCACAGAAAACAGATCTGTTTTTTGCAAAGTGCCTAGCTGTGGATTTTGGCCTCTAGCTCAGCCAGCACCTAGGGCAACTTACCAAACCTGCACATTTTTGAAAACTAGACACCTAGGGGAACCCAAGATGGGGTGACTTGTGGGGCTCTCACCAGGTTCTGTTACCCAGAATCCTTTGCAAGCCTCAAAATGTGGCCAAAAAACACTTTTTCCTCTCATTTCGGTGACAGAAAGTTCTGGAATCTGAGAGGACCCACAAATTTCCTTCCACCTCACTTTCCCCCAAGTCTCCCGATTAAAAATTATACCTCACTTGTGTGGGTAGGCCTAGCGACCGTAACCGGAAATGCCCCAAAACACCACATGGACACATCACATTTTCTCAAAGAAAACAGCTGTTTTTTGCAAAGTGTCAAGCTGTGGATTTGGCTTCTAGCTCAGCCGGCACCTAGGGAAACCTACCAAACCTGCGCATTTTTTAAAACTAGACACTTCGGGAAATCCAAGATGGGGTGACTTGTGGGGCTCTCACCAGGTTCTGTTACCCAGAATCCTTTGCAAACCTCAAAATGTGGCCAAAAAACACTTTTTCCTCACATTTCGGTGACAGAAAGTTCTGGCATGTGAGAGGATCCACACATTTCCTTCCATCCCGTGTTTCCCCCCAAGTCTCTCAACAAAAATGGTACCTCACTTGTGTGGGTAGGCCTAGTGCCTGCGAAGGGAAATACCCCAAAACACTATGTGGACACATCAAAATGATCAAATACTAAACAACCTGTTTTTGCGGGGGGGACCTGTGTTTTTGGTCCTGGGCTCAGAAGTCATATAGGGAAACCTACCAAACACAAACATTTCTGAAATCCTGGGAGGTGTGACTAGCATGGATCTCCCAATCTTTTCTCCCAGAATCCTCCAGGATACCTCAAATTTTGCTAAAAAAACAAATTTTTCCCACATTTATGTGTGGGATCACTGCTCCGGCATAAATTTCCTACCACCCAACGTTCCCCTCAGCCTCCCGGTAAAAATGATACCTCACTTGTGTAGGTGGGCCAAATGCCTGTGATGGGGAAGAGCCAAAAACATGTCGAAATTGAGGGGGAACCAAAGTGGGCCCAAAAGGGCAGTTTGAAAAAAAAAAAATTTAGGCTGACAAGTGGGGGAGAATTTTTATTGGTATAGATGAGGCAATGGTGGGTGGTAGGAATTTTGTGGATTCCTGCAGTTTCAGGAAGGTTCCATCACAAAAATGTGGGAAAAAATTTGTGGTTACCAGCAAAGTTGGAGGTTTGCAGGGCATTGTGGGTAAGAAAATGGTGTGGGTGCCTGTGAAGCACACCACCCTGAACTCACCCAGATGTTTAGTTTTCAGATGTGTCTAGGTCTTGTGGATTTTTCTACATGGCAGCGTCCCAAAGTCCAAAAAGTGCAGCCCTCACCATTCCAAGTGGGACAATTTTGAGAGTTAGCCAAGCTCTCAGGGCCCAAATGTAAAACCAAAACCCAAAATAATTAAATGTCCTCTTGCTTGCCATGGGATAAGATGTTTTAGTGTGCGGGGAGAGCAGAAATACTGTCACCCTATTCATTTGGGGGTGGGGGCATAACCATGCCAATACTGGTTGGTAGCCAACACCACACAATTAAAAAAAAAAAATGTTTATTCCCTGGCATCTAGTAGACCTTCTGACCCCTCCCCCGGGGTGTGAATCAGGGGTAATTGCCCCATCTGCCCAGTCTGTGGGCAGAACAACTTTGGCCCCATTTATTTGGGGTGGGGATATCTCCATAACCCCACATTCTTATTTTGAAAAAAAAATCTTCCCTCGTCTCTGGTGGGCTTTCTGCCCCCCTTGGGGGCAGATGGGCCTACCAAAAATACGCCGATCTACCCCCAAGGGGGGGCAGATATGAGCAACAGTAATGTGCCCCCATGGGGAGCGACCCTTGCCCAAGGGGCTGCCCCCCCCAAACAAAACACACACAGCAATCCCTGTTGCCTAAGTGGTTTCATCGACCTAATAAAAATAAGCTGATCTGCCCCCAAGGGGGGCAGAAATGGCCTAAAATAAATTTGTCCCCCAGTGGAACGACCCTTGCCTAAGGGGTTGCTCCCCTTGCGTGAAATTGACGCAAACAAATAAAATCCCTGGTGTTTAGTGGTTTCTGCCCCCTGTGGGGGCAGATTGGCCTAATAAAAATAGGCCGATCTGCCCCCAAAGTGGGCAGAAATTCCCTAAATACAATTTGCCCCCCCGGGGAGCGACCCTTGCCTAAGGGGGTCGGCCTCCATCTGTAAAACAATAAAAAAAAATCCCTGGTGCCTAGTGGTTTCTGCCCCCCTTTTAGCCGACAAGTAGAGGATTTGGAAGGCAGGAGAGTAAGACACCAGCAGTGTTTAAAGGGATTGGTGGAAAGTTGAAGGGAAATTGGAGACGATTGTTGGTTTATGAGATGTGGTGAAATGTGGATGTCCCCTATCTACTAGTCCTGAGGAAGACCCGTTGTGGAGTCTGGAATTGGCCCAAGAGCCAGAGGGGGTCGAAACGTCGACGATGATGTCTTATCCTGGATTTGGTTTCTTTCCGAACATTTAGTGAAGGACTAAAGTGGGAATTGAATTCTGCTAAAAACAAATATTGATTCAATTCGGAAAAAGTACTAACCAACAGGCTGTTTTTCGTTTTTATTTAATTTTTGAATTGATAGGTGGGAGATTGATTATCTCTTCTTTTCCTAATCATGAGCACTTGATCTTTTTGCACTTTTTCTGTCCTTCTTTTGTGGTGATATGATAGGGGATTCTGCTTAGTAATTTCTGTATATGAGTAGAGAATATATTTTGTATATAAAATAAAGGATGTTTCTCAAGTGATTATGGATCTATGCTGCACGAAAGTAATCTTTGTTGTAAAGTTTGTCTTTGTCTCCTAAGGGGTCAATGTTGTTTTGTAAAAAAAACTGCCCCCAAGGGGGGCAGAAATGGCCTAAATTAAATTTGCCCCCCAGGGGAACGACCCTTGCCTA
The DNA here is from genome assembly GCF_031143425.1 of Pleurodeles waltl. Classification (NCBI taxonomy): domain Eukaryota; kingdom Metazoa; phylum Chordata; class Amphibia; order Caudata; family Salamandridae; genus Pleurodeles; species Pleurodeles waltl. Next base: position 60,689,803 of record NC_090436.1, read on the forward strand.
AGGGTCCGCTCCCCACCTCGAAAACACGAAAAAAAAAAGATCCCCAGCGCCTAGAGGTTTCTGCCCCTCCTAGGGGCAGATCGGCCTAATAACAATAGGCGTGAAATTGACGCAAAAAATAAAAATCCCTGCTGTCTAGTGGTTTCTGCCCCCCTTGGGAGCAGATTGGCCTAATAAAAATAGGTCGATCTGCCCCCAAAGGGGGCAGAAATGGCCTAAATACAATTTGCCCCCCAGGTGAGAGACCCTTGCCTAAGGGGTTTCTCCCAATCTGTAAAACAATAAAATAAAAAAATCCCTGGTGCCTAGTGGTTTCTGCCCCCCTTTGGGGCAGATCAGCCTTATTAAAATAGGCCGATCTGCCCCCAAGGGGGGCAGAAATGGCCTAAAATGAATTTGCCCCTCCCCCCCGGGGAGCGACCTTTGCCTAAGGGGTCGCTCTCCTTGCGTGAAATTGAACTTAAAAAAAAAAATCCCTAGTGTCTAGTGGTTTCTGCCCCCTTGGAGGCAGATTGGCAGAATAAAAATAGGCCGATCTGCCCCCAAGGGGGCCTGATATGGCCTAAATATAATTTGCCCCCTAGGGGAGTGACCCTTGCCTAAGGGGTCACTCCCCATCTTAAAAAAACGAGAAAAAAAAAATAACCAAAAAAAATCCCTGGCACTTAGAGGTTTCTGCCCCTCCTAGGGGGAGATCGGCCTAATAACAGGGGGGGCAGAAAAGGCCTTTAAAATAATTGCCCCCCTGGGAGCAACCCTTGCCCAAGGGGTCGCTCCCCTTATGCCAATTTTACTTCTAAAAATGATCCCTGGTGTCTAGTGGGCATTTCAGCAGCCAGATCGCTTCACGATACGGCTACTGAAATGCTCTGAGAGACTTCAAAGGGGAGGAAATTCCTTTCCTTCCCTTTGAAGCCTCTCAGGCCCCCATCACATGATCGGAAGAGAAATGCTTTGGTATTTCTTTTCCGATCTGCGCTGGAAGCTGAGCTTCCAGCATGGTGGGGCGGCCTCTGATGAGGTCCGTGTGCTGATTTGAAAATTTCCCCACCTCATGTGGATCGATTAAGTTTGTTGTTCTAAAAATTGGGTTGCAGTCTGAGGAGTTTAGGAAGCACTGGCCTAGATATTAGGGGACCACTTGAGCTGCTGTTTGAAAAACAAAAATGGTATGTTCTACTTATGGTAGACTACATTTCCAAGTGGGTAGTGAACAAATGTATCAATTTCGCAAACACAAGAGTTGTGATTGAGTTTCTCAAAGAAGAATGTGCCCATAGCGGTATTCAGAGTTTTGTTGTTACTTGTAATTGGTATAATGAGAGGTGGGTGATTTTTAAATGTTTTCTTTTTTTTTTTTAGGAGAGTTTATCAATAGTTCATTTGAGGAATGCACTCTATTCACCACGAGCCAATGGCTTGGTTGAGCGTATGAATAGGGTGGTTAAGAGTTGTGCACAAAGAGCAGTGGATGTGTAGATTCCTTGGGTGGAAATTGTACGAGAAAACTGGTCTGCACATCACAATATGCCAAATTCTGTCACCTTGAAATCTTCTTTTGTCTAGTGGAGAGGAAGGTTACCAAATTTCTAACATAACCCAGTGTGATTATAGGTTGGGAGGAAGAAGTGTGAGAGCAAAGCATTTTCCAAGAAAGTTGTTTCTTCCAGAGGGAAGAGTATCAGAAGAAATAAAAGTTCTGGTTTGATGTGAATAACTCTTTAAATGAGTGGAAAGTTGGAGATATGGTTCAGGTCAACGGACCAGAACAATTTTTTTTCCAAAATCATAAGCATCTAAATTCATGGGTCATTTTGTCATTAGCAGAGGTTAAAGGAATGTAGTAACTTTGGATTTCGGTGACGTGTAGAGCATGTCTAAGTTGGTGAAGCTTAACTCAGTTGCTAAAGGAACTGGGGTTCAGGATGATCTTTTCACCAGTGTGTGGTGAAGTAAGTTAGGGCCTGCGCTGACTCTGCATTTTAGATTGCACATTTTAACTTGACATCTTTTCTAATGGTGACTTTTTACATGTTTTTACACTTACTGTGATAATGTACAATGAAGACACTGTACATGTGTAGGAGGCTGGACTGGCTTGTAGTGAGTACCTAGGGGTACTTGCACCTTGCACCAGGCCCAGTTATCCCTTATTAGTGTATAGGGTGTCTAGCAGCTTAGGCTGATAGATAATGGTAGCTTAGCAGAGCAGCTTAGGCTGAACTAGGAGACGTGTGAAGCTACTACAGTACCACCTAGTGTCATATGCACAATATCATAAGAAAACACAATACACAGTTATACTAAAAATAAAGGTACTTTATTTTTATGACAATATGCCAAAGTATCTTAGAGTGTACCCTCAGTGAGAGGATAGGAAATATACACAAGATATATATACACAATAGCAAAAATATGCAGAATAGTCTTAGAAAACAGTGCAAACAATGTATAGTTACAATAGGATGCAATGGGGAAACATAGGGATAGGGGCAACACAAACCATATACTCCAAAAGTGGAATGCGAACCACGAATGGACCCCAAACCTATGTGACCTTGTAGAGGGTCGCTGGGACTATTAGAAAATAGTGAGAGTTAGAAAAATAACCCTCCCAAGACCCTGAAAAGTGAGTGCAAAGTGCACTAAAGTTCCCCTAAGGACAAAGAAGTCGTGTTAGAGGAATAATGCAGGAAAGACACAAACCAGCAATGCAACAACTGTGGATTTCCAATCTAGGGTACCTGTGGAACAAGGGGACCAAGTCCAAAAGTCACAAGCAAGTCGGAGATGGGCAGATGCCCAGGAAATGCCAGCTGCGGGTGCAAAGAAGCTTCTACTGGACAGAAGAAGCTGAGGTTTCTGCAGGAACGAAAAGGGCTAGAGACTTCCCCTTTGGTGGACGGATCCCTCTCGCTGTGGAGAGTCGTGCAGAAGTATTTTCCCGCCGAAAGAACGCCAACAAGCCTTGCTAGCTGCAAATCGTGCGGTTAGCGTTTTTGGACGCTGCTGAGGCCCAGGAGGGAGCAGGAGGTCGCAAATTGGACCAGCAGAGAGAGGGGACGTCGAGCAAGACAAGGAGCCCTCTCTGAAGCCGGTAGCACCCGGAGAAGTGCCAGAAACAGGCACTACGAGGATGCGTGAAACGGTGCTCGCCGAAGTTGCACAAAGGAGTCCCACGTCGCCGGAGACCAACTTAGAAAGTCGTGCAATGCAGGTTAGAGTGCTGTGGACCCAGGCTTGGCTGTGCACAAAGGATTTCCGCCAGAAGTGCACAGGGGCCGGAGTAGCTGCAAAAGTCGCGGTTCCCAGCAATGCAGCCCAGTGAGGTGAGGCAAGGACTTACCTCCACCAAACTTGGACTGAAGAGTCACTGGACTGTGGGGGTCACTTTGACAGAGTCGCTGGATTCGAGGGACCTCGCTCGTCGTGCTGAGAGGAGACCCAAGGGACCGGTAATGCAGCTTTTTGGTGCCTGCGGTTGCAGGGGGAAGATTCCGTCGACCCACGGGAGATTTCTTCGGAGCTTCTGGTGCAGAGAGGAGGCAGACTACCCCCACAGCATGCACAAGCAGGAAAACAGTCGAGAAGGCGGCAGGATCAGCGTTACAGAGTTGCAGTAGTCGTCTTTGCTACTATGTTGCAGGTTTGCAGGCTTCCAGCGCGGTCAGCAGTCGATTCCTTGGCAGAAGGTGAAGAGAGAGATGCAGAGGAACTCGGATGAGCTCTTGCATTCGTTATCTAAAGTTTCCCCAGAGACAGAGACCCTAAATAGCCAGAAAAGAGGGTTTGGCTACCTAGGAGAGAGGATAGGCTACTAACACCTGAAGGAGCCTATCAGCAGGAGTCTCTGACGTCACCTGGTGGCACTGGCCACTCAGAGCAGTCCAGTGTGCCAGCAGCACCTCTGTTTCCAAGATGGCAGAGGTCTGGAGCACACTGGAGGAGCTCTGGACACCTCCCAGGGGAGGTGCAGGTCAGGGGAGTGGTCACTCCCCTTTCCTTTGTCCAGTTTCGCGCCAGAGCAGGGCTAAGGGGTCCCCTGAACCGGTGGAGACTGGCTTATGCAGAATTGGGCACATCTGTGCCCAACAAAGCATTTCCAGAGGCTGGGGGAGGCTACTCCTCCCCTGCCTTCACACCATTTTCCAAAGGGAGAGGGTGTCACACCCTCTCTCAGAGGAAGTTCTTTGTTCTGCCATCCTGGGCCAGGCCTGGCTGGACCCCAGGAGGGCAGATGCCTGTCTGAGGGGTTGGCAGCAGCAGCAGCTGCAGTGAAACCCCAGGAAGGGCAGTTTGGCAGTACCAGGGTCTGTGCTACAGACCACTGGGATCATGGGATTGTGCCAACTATGCCAGGATGGTATAGAGGGGGCAATTCCATGATCATAGACATGTTACATGGCCATATTCGGAGTTACCATTGTGAAGCTACATATAGGTATAGTGACCTATATGTAGTGCACGCGTGTAATGGTGTCCCCGCACTCACAAAGTTCAGGGAATTGGCTCTGAACAATGTGGGGGCACCTTGGCTAGTGCCAGGGTGCCCTCACACTAAGTAACTTTGCACCTAACCTTTACCAGGTAAAGGTTAGACATATAGGTGACTTATAAGTTACTTAAGTGCAGTGTAAAATGGCTGTGAAATAACGTGTGCGTTATTTCACTCAGGCTGCAGTGGCAGGCCTGTGTAAGAATTGTCAGAGCTCCCTATGGGTGGCAAAAGAAATGCTGCAGCCCATAGGGATCTCCTGGAACCCCAATACCCTGGGTACCTCAGTACCATATACTAGGGATTTATAAGGGTGTTCCAGTAAGCCAATGTAAATTGGTAAAATTGGTCACTAGCCTGTTAGTGACAATTTGAAATAAATGAGAGAGCATAACCACTGAGGTTCTGGTTAGCAGAGGCTCAGTGAGACAGTTAGGCACTACACAGGGAACACACACATATAGGCCACAACCTTATGAGCACTGGGGTCCTGACTAGCAGGGTCCCAGTGACACATAACAAACATACTGAAAACATAGGGTTTTCACTATGAGCACTGGGCCCTGGCTAGCAGGATCCCAGTGAGACAGTGAAAACACCCTGGCATACACTCACAAACAGGCCAAAAGTGGGGGTAACAAGGCTAGAAAGAGGCTACTTTCTCACAACATGCAGCTTATTCCTGGTAAGCGTGGCTGCTGTAGTCTGTACACTCTGTCCAATGCTATGCACATGGGACCAGAAGCCCCTGTGTCATGAATGTCCATTAGTGACAGCTCTAAGGCTCCAGACAAACCATCACATCAGATCTGCGCCTTTGACACAGTGCGATGTGAACAGTCCTTTTATTATATACTCTGCGTCTGTGCTTGTGGGAGACTGGAGCAGAAATGTGGCTTCAGAAGCTTGATATCTCGATGAATTGTGTCTTTTTATTAAGTATTCATGTGACCTAAAGAAAATAGAGGTTCCAGAGAAAGACTTATATAATGTTGGGTGCGGACCCCAGGAGGGAAGGGCAGTAGTGGTGTTCTCCTCGTCTTGACAGGCGCAGATTTGATTACTCTTTCATTTCCGTCTTCCTTATTAGGCTTATGGTGTAGGATAGCCACCAGAACTCTCCAGAGAAAGAAAAACGGGTAGTATGCTGAGTACAATATTCTCATCCCTTCCTATACTTAATCCTCTCACCAAATCACCCGAAATGTGATATTTCTGAACTCTCTGTATTTCTTTCTTTTATAGGAATGACAGGAAAGTGCATAAGGTGTGGCCAGGTTTATTTTAATGCAGTGAGGTTATGGTAAGTATTCAGTGGGGAAGAGGATGGGTGGGGGCATGAAAAGAGAAAAATGCAGACTTGATTAAACAACACAATAGAATTCCAATGACGTTCGGTTACCACAACTCCTGTGGTGATAATGGAGAGGGATATTCTCAGGGTGACCCTTTATAGTGTTAGGCATGTGTCTCAAGTGCATCCCTATCGTTGGAGGCATTCCCCATTTCTTGTAGTGGCTCTCCCACCCTGCCCTTTGCACTCACCACGCAAGCCTCAGCCCTCCTGTGCTGTGGCTAGATGCAGCAGCGTCTCTGGTGGCATCTCTCCATCCGCGTCGAACCACATGTCCGTTTCCTCCTCCTGCTCTCCAGGGCCAACATGCCGTTTTCCCTTTTCCACTCTTTGCCTCACACTGTTTCCATCGACTTTCGTTTGTTCTTCCTCCATCTCCTTGTGTTTGGCGTCGGTCCTCTGCTCTCCTTCCTCCGGTCCTCCGCTTAGTGTCAGCATCCTTTTCCTCTTCTGCCTCGGACTCCGTATCCGTTCCAACTTCTCCCCTCCATATCCAATTGCAGGACTTTTGTGTGGGTTGGCCCGCCCCTATTTCCATGCTGAGAGAAGTCTGTTATTACTTTTGTTGGTTTTGGTGGCTCCGCCCACCACAATTCTGTTTTGCTTCCTTCCCCTGAATCATGTTGCCCCCCCAAGACCCTGTGAAGTGGGTGGACGTTGTGCACGCGATACAAGTGAGGAGACCAGTTGGGAGGGGGTTCCTTTACAGTGCTACATTTGGCAGAGGAGCTCTTCTGCAGAGGAGCACTTCTGCTAGGATTATCCTAGAACACGGTTCACTGTAACCCAGATGCAGCCCTGCTAACTCTGACCTCCATTCTTCAAAAGACGATAGCCTGGCACATCATACCCAGGTATGGGGGTTAGACCATCCCAATGGATCTGACAGAGGGTACTTCCACTATCCTCTCGATAGTGTAGGTAGTGGCAGATAGAAGTGTCACAACATAGTAACATTTCCATGATTGAATTGTTTATCTTTTTCACCATTCCTATGCTGGTTACAATGCTTTGTTTCATCTGCCTAATCATCACAGCACATGCTTTCTATACAAGAATACAATGGTTTCAATAAATGTTTGAAAAGCCAATTTTTGTATCTTTCTTCTGTTTACTTTGGGCATGCAAAGTAACAGCGAAAGAGTAGACTTGTTTTCACGATTTCCTTGGCAATCAGAGTGGTCATGTTCGAGGGTGATGATACCATCTGGTGCCATGGTAAGGTTAGGGGTTCAGATGAAGCACCGTGAGCTAGCTAGGAATTGTGTCAACATTTGCTAATGGTGTAGATTTACTAAGTCCATATATCACAAAGTTTATGTTGACCTAATACACAGTCCTACTTAATTTGGAGGAGCCACATAACAGTGTTGCTACACTTTCAACACCTAAAGCGCCCACTGAATTTTTCAGTGAGTCTATCAGGCTCAGAAGAATAAAGCTTAGATATCATGATTAGTATGTAATGAGTTGTCTAATTACTCATAACTCTTCTATATTGTGTGGGTTATCTTTTCTCATTTTTTTCTTTTATTTAGTTTGGTTTTTCTGTATTTTTATACATCAGATTGTTCCTCTTTATTGTTTTGTTTTGCATAATTTTCTTCCTTTCCAATTTACTTTCATCTCCTCTTCCTTGTAAACATTGAGAATATGATTCTATTATTGATTACGGGAGAGGAGGGAGTGTTATGACGAAGGCCAGTGTATGCTCTGTCCATGTCAAAACATCTGGAACCCTGAGTAGGTCATAAGGATTCAGATACAGTTAGAGGTTGCTCTGCTGTATGGTGACTGGTCATCTTCTTGATGTTCACTTAATACAATAAAGAATCATCTTACCAATGTTTTGAAGAGCTCAAATATTGGGAGTGCGCTCTTATGCACTGTCGCCCTTTAGAATATCAGAAACCTCAGCATAATATCTAGGGGTACACATAACACAAATATATCTTCATTAATTAAGGCTATTCTCAAGGACTTGAGTAGATTGAAGTAAAAATATGTATCTTAGGTGGGCAGAGTAGATGGACATAATCTCCAAACTTCTATATGCATTCCTGGCTCTCCTGATCCATATTAGCAAGGGCATGTTCCAGCAGATGCGCAAATGTATGATTGATTCTGTATGGCATTTTAACATGCAGAAACTGTCAATTAAGATGAAGAAAGGTCTCAGAAGAAATGAAGGATTAGGAATCTCTGACACTGGAGATTATTCCAAAGCCACACAGTTTACAGTAGGGAGGGAAGAGGCACAAAGTGAATCTAGAAATCATCAGGTACACGCGGACTGGGCAGTGGTGGCCAGGCTCTTAGGGATGTAATTTGCTAGACTAAACACAACAGGCCACTCAACGATTATACTTTAGCCGGATCACAAGCACTTTCATGGAGGATTGGTACTCAATGGCAACACTGAGGGGCTGCACTTGTTATCCCTCACTACATAAAACAAAAAGCATTCAGGAAGAGGCAGTACAGAGACTGTAGGGCACTGGGAGACCTGTCTGATGGTGGTTCGATTAGGTCCTTTGATAAGTGCAAATACTGTTAAACATTCCAGATCAGGGGATATACAGGTACTACAACTGAGACATTGGGAGATGCATCCAATATAAAAGGTGTCAGACGCAACAAACAGTAGATCATCTCAGCTGCTGGTGATCCCTCTGGTCCTCATTCCAGTCCATTGTTTTCCCCCACTATGCTACTCTTGAAAGGGACCCACCATATGCAAATCAGTCTTCTTGTTTCTGCTCCAATAGGAAAGACAAGTATGAACTGCCAGACCAGGTACTCTCCAGATGCAAATGCAAGCAACCATAGACTGGTTTGGTGAAGTATAGCTTGAGTGCTGTAACACATTGAGCGCTAAACCAATAATTAGGCACACCCATCGCCATTGCAGCATCAAATGCAACAAACAGTAAGGTTTAAATCTTGAATTTATCTCAGTCGCTGGCAATCACTCTGGTTGTATTTCACTCCATCATATTTTGCCCACTGTGCCACTGTTGACAGAGACCTGTCATATGGAAATCATTCTTATTCCTAAATCAAATCACTAGGAGGAGTCCAGCCCAAGCTTACTGTGCCATGGGCCTCAAGCGGCTCCCTCCTGACGAGGCCTAAAAAGGCCAAAGCCTGTGTGAGGGTTGCTTGTGTTCCCGCTCCGAGGTGACCCTGCATAGCAGAAAAAGCTAGACTATTGATGTTGAAGCAAGACCAAATTTTATTTGCACATGGCTGGTTCCTTTGTGAGGTAGGAAGATGGGCAAAAGAGTGGTGGACTGGATTTCAGCCCAGAGTAATTACTAGTGTCTGAGTTTAGTTCAGGCAATCCACTCATCGCATTTTTGTTTTCCAATAAATAGGGAGGTAGCCACAAGGGAGAAAACATATCTTGAAAAGACAATTTCTATGTCTTTCCTGGTGTATAATTTGTACAAGCTGCCTACTAGACCACTGTTGAAAGTGAAGTGGTCGTATATGGTCCTGTGGAAAAGCAACCTGCAGAGAGAGTTGTCACAGGACACATACGAAAACCTGTGTAAATACTGGGTCCACTACTTATCTGTTGGTCATGTTCTTAGGTCAGTATCTGTTTGAAGGACGCCCCCACAGCATTTAGAGGGATGGTGAATGCCACAAAGATGACTCATCCAATGAGGTAATTGTTTCAATTGCAGCAGATTTATTGGTATAATCAGCCTTGGGGATGCTGACCGGCGTGTCTCTCTTTGGCTCAAGAGCTGCAATAGACGAGACCCGGCCAATGGAGTGAGGCGAGTGACTGCACGCAAGCCATTGGCATGATCACGTGACCAGCTCGAGGCAGATAAGAGTTGCCAAGGTGCCACGTGATATATCTCCCCTTTTCATAAAACAAAATATCACCCAAGCATAATAAACTTTGCAATAACTTTAAAAGGCAAGATGGGTTACAACTATGTGATACAATCACAAATGTAAACAATAACATATTATGATAGAAAGGAAACTAAGGAAAAACCAACAATTTTGGCAATGGCAGAAATTCTTTAAGGAGCAAGGTTAACAAATTCTTACATCCAGAAGGGAGAGGTTTGTACCCTTTCACTTCTTATTAACTCCTTTTGGTTAGAGAAACATTTAGGCTTTGGCGACTTGGATTTAGAAACGTTATTTCTCATACTTTTCCAGATTTCGTTTCCTTGACACATCATTCCCAAAACTCTTTTGTTTACAGGCGCAACCAGCGCAACAGAGGTTTGTTCCATCATTTTCCCCCTGCTGTGCATATTGCAGATATGGGCACAGCAATGATTTTTTTTTAGATTGCTGAACTTACCCTGACCTTTCCTGACTAACCTGGGTATTTTAATTCTTACATTATCACCAATTTGATAGTCAGTAAAAGTAACCCTATTTAAACAGTTTTATCTTGAGCACATTTGCATTTGATTTCATTTTACCACATCATTGACTTTTGCTTTACAGAATTGACAATTGTAAGAAATAATGTTTTTCTTAGCACAATGCGGTTCTACCAAGGTGAAAGGAGTATGTCCCTTTAGTGCCTGAAAGTGAGAAATCCCTATTGTAGAGTGAGGTGTTGCATGATAGAAATTTAACATGTCTTGAACCGCTACCGAGGGGTGCAGTTTGTTAGCTATAGTTAATCTAATGGGGTTACCAATGAGTCTATTGGCACGTTCCACAATCCCATCACCTTAAGGGTGGTAAAGACTAGTGTGTCTGTGCTCAATGCCTGTCTCCTGAGGAACCTTCAATTTAGCATCAGATGCGAATTGCACTCCATTATCCATAACTAAAACTTTCAGAATGTCTTCACAAGAAAACACTTTCTTATGATAACTGATTACAGACAGTGTGTTAGGTGCCTTTAGAAATTCAAATTCAATCCACTTGGACCTGTAATCAGTGAGAACCAAAGCATATTTATCATTACAATATGGGAAAGTAACTAGAAAATCCTATGCAACCTTGCCGCAGGCATTCTTTTTTTTATTTTTATATCCAATTTTATTTCCTTTCTGTTTTTTCTTTTACATTGAAGAACAAGACAACAACAGTACAGTACAATAGAGTACAAGTACAATAGTTGGGTCCATACATAGTGTGGGATCAGGAGCCAAGTGTCCAACAGCCCAGCTCCGGGCAAGTGCAGTGTTTAGTAGTGTTTTCCATGATGTGCATTCCACTTTCCCCAAATCGCCTCATATTCCTGGGGACAGCCCCTCGCCTCATAGATCGGCCTCTTCACCAGAGAACACCAGCCCATCCCTGCTCACCACTTCGGGACCGACGGTGTCTCAGTATTTTCACATTGCTGTGCAATATCTCATTTGGCTACTAGGCCTGCCAGTCCAATGAAAGTTCTCTCCGCCCTCCCCACCCCCAGCTCCTCCAGAAGGCCCAATATTGCCACCCTGACATTCAACTCGATCAAGCGTCCCAGTACTATGGAGATTTCCCTCCCCACCCCCTCCCAGAAGGGACGTATCTTCGGGCACTCCCAGGCAACATGCAAGAGAGGCGCCCCCTCCTGTCCACACCTCACACATTCCCCAGAAGTCCCGGTATTGATGTATTGCAAGCGCTGTGGAGTGAGATACGCCATGTGGAAATAGTTAAGCTGCACCATCCGCAAGTGCACCGAAATAGCCAGTTCCTGGGGTGCCAGGTAGGCTTCCCTCCAGTCATCCTCATCCAAATTTCCAACCCAGGCTGCCCACCTGTCCCGCAGCCGTCCAAGTCCGTCGGGTGAATTGATGTGTAGGGAGTGGTGAATCTGGGTAATGGCACCCTTTCCCAGTTTTCCCAACAGGAGTTTATCTTCAAGGGGGCTATAGTCAGGGAGGGACAGAGCCTGAGACAAGTGAGTCTTCAAGGCATGCCGCAGCTGGAGGAAACAAAAGAATTGTGCATTGGACAGTGCGTACAATGGGGGGGCAGCACCAGGAATGCAGCTCCCGTAGAGGAATCCCAGGAGACCTTCAAAGCCCACCTGCCCAGTCTCCAGCCGATAGGCCGGGTCGTCCCAACCCCCCCTAAACCATTCATTGATGGGGACTGTCTGAGCTGCCAGGTAATAGATGTACAAGTCTGGGATTCCCAAACCCGCCGAGCTGAAGGTCACCTTGTGTCACCACCGCCCTCCCCGACCTTCCCCCCCCCCCCACACAAGAGGTAATTTTGGAAGTGAGAGATCGGAACCAGGCCTGCGGGACCAAGTATGGGAAATTGGACAAGATATATAAATATAGGGGGAGACTGACCATCTTGAAAAGGGCGGTGCTGCCCAAGTGATTCAGGGGGAGGCGTTGCCACCTGCCTAGATCTGCTATCAAGGTTTGTGCAAGGGGTCAAAAGTTAATTTCCCAGGCCAAGTCTGGGATGGTCGAGATGTGGATTCCCAGGTATTTGAAGGCTTTACGCCTCACCGGATGGAGGGACACCATTAGTTTCCACCTGCCTATTTCCTTACCTCCACCAGTATCGATTTCTCTAGGCTTCGGGGTAGACCCGACACCTCGCCATATAGTGTTTGAAGCTCGAGCCATCGAGGGCCAGAGTCTCGAAGCCTCCCCAGAAACACCAGGACATCATCTTTGTACAAAGACACATGGTCCTTAAATCCACTCCATCTCCAGCCTCTCATAAGCGGGTCTTCCCGAAGAAGGCTGGCCAGCGGGTCAATGGCCAGGGCGAACAGGAGGGGCAAAAGAGGGCAGCCCTGGTGCATTCCTTTTCTGATCGGGAAGGGGTCCGACAAGATGCCATTGACCCAAACCTGTGCCGAGGGGGTCGCGATAGAGGAGGTGTACCATCCCTCTGAATGTTGGGCCAAATCCCATGCGGGTCAGCATCTCCTCCAGGAATTCCCACGGCAGTCTATCAAAGGCCTTGTGGAAGTCCACCAGTAGGACTGCCAAATCTCCCACCAGTCCATCAATCTGGGATAGCGCCGTCTGGACCCACCTCAAGCAGTGACGGGTGCTCCTCCCCGGCATGAAGCCACATTGGTCCGGGTGAACAAGGAAAGGCAGGGTACGGGCCAATCGGGTTTGCCAACACCTTCAAGAATATTTTAATATCCGCATTAATCAGTGAGATGGGGAGGTACGAGGAGCACTGGTCACGGGTGTCCTGCCATTTGATAAAGTTTGTTTTGACCAATGACTTTGTGTTTCACCACTGCGCATATTAGTTGCTCAATGTTCACCAGTAGCACATGGTATGTTTTATTCAGTTGAGCCGCCTATGGGCTTTGACATTGCATTAGTCATTACATTCTGTATTCTGCCTATTGGCTTTGACATGGCATTAGCCATTACTTTCTGTATTCAGTTTAGCCGTCTATGGGCTTTGACATTGCATTAGCCATTACATTCTGTATTCTGCCTATTGACTTTGACATGCTATTAGATATTCTGCCTATTGGCTTTGACATGATCAGCTCCGCTGCCTATTGGCTTTGACATGATATTATACATTGCATTTTGTATTCAGCTCCGCTGCCTATTGGCTTTGACATGATATTATACATTGCATTTTATATTCAGCTCAGCTGCCTATGGGCTTTGACATGATATAAGATATTGCATTTTGTATTCAGCTTAGATGCCTATTGGCTTTGACATGACACTAGACATTGCATTTGATATTTAGGTTAGCTGCCTATTGCCTTTAACATGACATTGCATTTGATATTTAGGTTAGCTGCCCATTGCCTTTAACGTGGAGTTAGACATTGCAGTTGAGAATCTAAGCTGTATTTTTCCAAGCTGTGTTTTTGCACCAGAGAACCAAGATGTTTTGCTCTCACAGTAGACTAGACCTGATAAGAGAGAGTACATGGGCGTCGTTTCTCTTCCCTTGAGCTTGGGAACGGGAGTAGTCTTGGAGACCTGGCCAGTCTCCAAAAGGCTTGCTCAGTTTCCCGGGTCTGAGAGGAGGGGGCACACCTTTGTAACGAATGTAACAGGCTGCAGAGAGTCAGATTCGAATCTGCCGGACCTCGTGCTGGAGCTTGGCGCCAGCTGCCAGCATCCCGTGTGGGTAGATGACACTCTTTCTCGCGGCTGACAGGGGTCATCAGCTTGCAGACCTTAGAAAGATGTAGCTGTAAATAGTTCCTACACGGTGAAGTATTTGTTTTGCTTTGCATTCAATATCTTATAAATATAACCTGCTGTGTATATTGCAAACTGATATATTTTGTTTGATTAACGCGGACTTGAAAGCTACTAATTCGTCATTCATTCATAAACATTGTGGTTGGGGAAGAATAAAATAACAATAAAAGTCTTCTTTGACCTCAGAAGTGCATTTCTGTTGTGTTATGTTAGTGCTTAGAGACTAAATAAGAGGAAAGCACTACAACGGGGAAGGTCACTCTTTGGTATGACCACAATGGTGGCGCAGTCCAGACCAGGGGGGAACGCACCCCTTTGCACTGCTTCCACATAGGCCCTCACGAGGTGGGGACCGAGACGTTGACGAAACCTCTGGTAGTATTCTATGGGGTAGCCGTCCGGGCCTGGTATCTTCCCGGCCTGGAGGGCCGATATCGCCCCAGGCATTCTGCAGTGGGAGGTATTCTAATAGATAAGTGCTTATCTGCTCTGCAACATGTTTCACAATTCTTTACTTTCTGCTCAATATCGTGGTTCATGTTAGGCCACCAATAGGTTTCACGTAATCTTTTTGTTTTTTTGTTTTTAATGAAGTAATTCCCAAATGTCCTGAGTCAGCTAACTCCTATAGCATGCTTTTTAAAGAAGGAGAAACTAGCTTTTCTCCTCTGTGAACAATGCCATAATCGAAGGAAAATTCTGGAGAAATTTCTCCTGTAAGATTTATTTCTTTTGGCCAAACATCAATGATGATTTTGAAACCAAACACATCATAGGGCCGGATAACAATACAGCTATCCACTATGGTTTGGAAATACATGACTGATTCTCAAAATCCACTGAAGTGATTATACATTGTTCAAAATCATTTTCACTGTTTAAATCTTCATCCAAAATGGGAAAATGAGAAAGAAAATCCTCTCTTTTGTTAGGAAGAACCTAGTACATGAACTTCCGAAAAGTTGTATTCTAACAACCTTGTGGAAAGTCTAGTGAGCCTTGCAGTTAATCTTTCAGAGTCATGTGGTGATCTGTTCAAAATGTACACTAAAGGTTTGTGATCAGTTCTTAGTTGAACATGCATTCCCATATTAGGCTGTACAAAAATTCAGAAATCTAAGTGCAAGCTGACATTTGTTTCTCTATTACCGAATAGAATGTTTCAGGATCTTTCAATACCCTGAAAGCAAAAGCTACTGTGCAATCAACATTCTTGAATCTCGGGGTAGCCACAGCTGCCAAACCGCTGTCACTGGCATTTACAGTTACACAAACAGGGAGACGTGGAACATATGTTTGTAAAATAGGAGTTTGTAATAAGCGAAAGCCTCCTTTTGTTGGCATCCCCACACAAACTCTACAAACTCTACTTTCTTCTTGAGGAGTCTTGTAATCGGTTCAGCAACTGATGCAAAATTTGGAACGAACTTGGCATAACATTCATACAACCTAATAAAAGACATCACCTGTTCTCTCTTACTTGGTTCCGGAGCATCTTCAATGGCTTTAATTAAACCTGGTGTAGGAAGTTGGCTCTGTATATACTATATCAAAATGAGATATAGTGTGCACAGAGTCCAGTGGTTCCCCAGAGGCTTAACAGAGGCTGAAATAGATGATACTAATGCTCTCTTTTGTGGTAGTGTGGTCGAGAAGTTAGGCTTATCAGATGGTAGTGCAATGCATTTATTGTACACACACAGGCAATAAATGAAGCATACACTCAATGACTAACTCCAGGTCAATTGTTTTTATATAGCAAAAATATATTTTGTTACTTTATTTCTAGAACCACAAGATTCAAGTTGCAGGTAAGTACATTTGCAAGTCAGTATCCAACATATGTATCAATACCACTTTGTTTCAAATTGGCAAGTTACAAGTTTTTTAAACAAATATCTGTTTTAAAGGTTGACTACAATTCTCAGAAACAGTTCTAGGGAAGGAAGAAAAGTTAGTACAGTTTTAAGGTAAGTACAAGACTTACAGTTCCAGTCTCTGGGGATTAGGACGTCCACAGGTTGGGGTTCAAGTAAACCCCAAACACCCACCACCAGCAACACGGGTCCGTCCGGTTGTAGAGGTCAAATTTGAGGCAGATTTAACATGGGCTCCCATGGAGGCTGGGGGCACTCGGACTTAGGCCTGCTTGCAGGTAAGTACCCTCATCTTCAGAGGGCAGACTTGGGGGGGGTTTAGAGGAGCACCGGGGGTGCCACAGGTCAGCACCAAACCCTCAGCAGCACAGGGGCGGCCGGGTGCAGGGTGCAAACACAGCTTCGTGCTCCCAATGCTTTCCTATGGGGGGTCCTGGGAGGTCACAAAGATGCTGCAGCTGAAGTCCGGGGGGGGCGGTTCTGGGAAACCAAGGGCTGGACACCAAAGGTCGGATTCCTCAAGGCCAGGGGGTTGCTGATGCAGGGGTACCTTTTGACGTCGGGAATCTTAATCCGGTTTTGTCATGGTCAGGGGGATCCTCTGGATTCAGGCTACAGGCGTCGTCGTGTCGGACAGGAGGGGTGAACGTAGGGTGGGCACTTGCTCAGAATCACCTGGGGACCAGCTCTATTTGGTTGGGCCACCAGGACACTGGCAGTGGGCGTCTGATGCAGAGTGGGCAGGACTCACGGATCTAGGGCGGTTCTGGAGTCCTTGGATGGAGTTTCTTCTTGGACAGGGCCGCTGTCCACAGGGGTTCTTGGTCCTCTGTGAAGCAGGTCGTCCTCTGGAGGCTTTTCAGAGGTCACAGGACCTGCAGGATGCGTCGCCTTCTTTTAGCAGGGCTTTAAAAGCTGGAGATGGACCAGTAGGGCTGGGGCCAAGTCAGTTTGCGTCTTCAGCCTTCTCTGCTTGGGTTCAGTTTAGCAGTCCTTCTTCCTTCTTCTTTCTTCTTGTGAGGTTGCCAGGAATCTGATGAGCTAGGTTCATGGAAGCCCTTAAATCCTGGATTTAGGGGCATTACAGGGATCAGAGGGCAGTAGCCAATGGCTACTGTCCGTGAGGGTGGCTACACCCTCCGTGTCCACTCCCTTTGGGTAGGGGCACGAAGACCTAACCCTATTGGTCCCTGTCCTCCAAAGTAAGATGGAGGATTTTGCAGGGAGGGGGTCACCTCAGCTCTGGACACCTTAGTGGTGGTCCCAGCTGAGGTGGTTACTCCGCCTTGTTTTCCCTAATTTTCCTGCCTGAACCTGCCACCAAAAGTGGGGCTTTGTTTGGGTGACGGGCATCTCCACTAGCTGGAGTGCCCTGGGGCACTGTAACAAGAGACCTGAGGCTTTGAGGCTCACTGCCAGGTATTACAGTTCCTGCAGGGGAGAGGTGTGAAGCACCTCCACCCGGTGCCTGCATTGTTTCTGGCCACAGAGAGCACAAAGGCTCCCACCCCATGTTGTCAGAAACTCGTCTGAAGTGGCAGACTGGCACAGACTGGTCAGTCCTGCAATAGCAGTTTTGCCAACATACAGGGGGGCATTTCTAAGATGTTCCATTATTCCAGGCTTCACCAATTCCTTTTCACCCTGTGCTCTTGTTTTTATACACACCAGTTCAGGGATTCCCAGCATGGCTGCATGTGTTCTGAGCTCTACGTCAGCCCAAGATGAGGACTCCAGATCATTCCCTAGCAAGCATTCCACTGGGATTACAGAAGAGACCACTAACCTGTTTCACCCCTTCCCATTTTAAGGATACCATAGCCATGGGATGTGACATTGTCGGGATTGGTGTCTGGATAAGTTTGCCCAGCCAAACACTGTCCTGGGGAAACCAGTTTCATTGTCACCATGGTGACACTGGCACCTGTATCCCTCAGGGCTTCTACCTTGGTCCCATTAATTAAGAGGTGCTGCGTGTATGTTTGCATGTTAGGCAGCCAGACAGCAAGTGTGGCAACATCTACCCCACCCTCAGAGACTAATGTAGCTTCAGTGTGAACCCTGATTTGCTCTGGGCACACTGCTGATCCCACCTTGAGACTGGCTATTCCAGTGCTAACTGGAGTAGAGTTTGAAGTAGAACCTTTCTTGGGACAGGCCTTATCTCCAGTTTGGTGTCCCTGTTGATTACAGCTACGACACCAGGCCTTCTTGGGATCAAAGTTTTTACCCTTGTACCCAAAATTGGATTGTGAAGAGGCTTTGGACCCTCCCTCCTGAGCAGGTTTTTGGGGCCCTGTAGAAGACTCTTTACTTTTTCCCTTCGATGTCTCAACACTCTTCCCCTGGGGAGTCTTTGTGACTCCTTTCTTTTGGTCACCCCCTGTGGAAGTCTTGGTCACCCTAGTCTTGACCCAATGGTCCGCCTTCTTTCCCAATTCTTGGGGAGAAATTGGTCCTAGGTCTATCAGATGCTGATGCAGTTTATCATTGAAACAATTACTTAACAGGTGTTCTTTCACAAATAAATTGTACAGCCCATCATAATCATTTACACCACTGCCATGAATTCAACCATCCAGTGTTTTGACTGAGAAGTCAACAAAATCAACCCAGGTCTGGCTCGAGGATTTTTGAGCCCCCCTGAACCTAATCCTGTACTCCTCAGTTGATAATCCAAAGCCCTCAATCAGGGTAGCCTTCATGAGGTCGTAGGATTCTGCATCTTTTCCAGAGAGTTTGAGGAGTCTATCCCTACACTTTCCAGTGAACGTTTCCCAAAGGAGAGCACCCCAGTGAGATTTGTTTACTTGGCATGGGCAGTGCAGGGGTCCCAATGGCCAGCCCCCTTGCACTTGATGGGTGCTGGTGCACCCTACACACGCAGCATTGCCGCTGTCTCAATTATGAGCCAGCATCAATGTTGTGGGCTGCTTACCGCTAAGCCTGCTGACCCAGTGGGAAACTCCCAATGGGGCCCACAGGAAGGCAGCCACTCTGGCGGCAACCTGACTGCGGGATTTCAGTGCACAGCCTTTATCGTCTGCCGAATTCGTATTAAGGCCCTATGTGTCCTAAATACTCTAATTGATTTTGTGCAAAACTACATGTGTCCTGCCTTAAACATAGACCACTGACTTCAAATTAGTCAAAAACTGCACTCAATCTATGAAAATGCTCATCTTGGTTCTCACTTTTAACACATCATCCTGAAAAATAAGTACCCCTTCCATATTGCCCAGTATTTCTTCAGTTTCCCTTTTAAATACTGAAGCAGTGGACGCCAAACCAATTTGCGGTGATGTGTTTTAAAGAGTCAGCAAGAGCACGTTGATGGGAAGCAGAATCTAAGTCTAACTTGATGAATAGTTTCACACCATTTAGCTTAACTATCAGTTCCTCAATTAAAATTAAGGGGTGAGCATCAACCTAAATGTGTTTATTTAAAAACTAAAGATCAGCACAAATGAATAGCTCTTTGTTCTTCATGTTTGCTATGACAATGGGTGAAAGCTAAGATGAGCTATCAACTGGTTTAATTATACCTTGATCTTGTAAATCTTTTGAAGCCTTACATAACTCATCTCTAACACTTAAAGGAGCCCTTCTCAATTTGCGCTTAACATGTATGCCATCTTCCTTAAGTTTGATATTCAATTGAAAGCTTTTTAGCACTCCCAACATATTCTTAAACAATACATCATATTTTCAACTAACTGTTGAATCTGCAAAAGAAAACCAACATCATTATTGGTATTGTTCATAGAATTGACACCAATCGTGGATTCAGTTTTACAACTTCTTTTGTGTTGTAATATTTCACGTGAAAGTTCAGAAAATGTCATGCCATTCCTACTTTTGCCAGGTAGAAGTACAATGTCTAGCATAATGTGATGTATCCATCCTAAAATATTAGTTCCTTTGAAAGTAAGATGGACTATACCAGTGAAGCACATAGTTTGGTAACTTATCATAGACACAAAGTATCCAATAAGATCAATTTTTGCCCCTTTTGCAAAATGCTCAAAAGAGCTGCACAAATTGCATAGCTTCTGAACTGCAGGGCATAGTTTGAAATTTGCTGCATGACAAGGAGAGCCGCAATGAAAGCATGCATGAAATGTATTGTTAGGTGCCATAACATCTTTCGAGTTTGCCTCGAATGTTGAAATTGTGCAGCTTACTCTTCACTGCCAGAATTGACTCTGCTATTTTTCCTTAAAATTTTCACTTCTGCTTGCATAGACTCGATAATAGAAGCAGCATTAATTTCTTCAGAGAGAGAGATAACTCTTTAAAAGACAATAACGTCTCCTGGATGGTTTTATTGTGACATCTGACTACTAATTGGTCTCGTATAAGTTGCTCTGTTAAATTCTCGAACTCACAATTTGGTGCTAAAATTCTTAATACTGTAACACAAGACTCCACTGATTCATCCTGCTTTTGTTCTCTAGAAAATAATTTGAACCATCTGACAGCAACACTTTTTTGCATATTAGGGGGCATATTTATACTCCGTTTGCGCCAAATTTGCGTCGTTTTTTCGACGCAAATTCGGCGCAAAACTAACGCCATATTTATACTTTGGCGTTAGACGCGTCTAGCGCCAAAGTATGAGGAAAGAGCGTAATTTTTTTGCATGAACGCCTTCCTTGCGTTAATGAGATGCAAGGTAGGCGTTCCCGTCTAAAAAAATGACTGCACCGCAAATGCGTCGTATTTATACTCCCGGGCAAAAATCACGCCCGGGAGTAGGCGGGGCAAAAAACCCCGCATTTGCGCCTCTTTTTAACGCCTGGGTCAGGGCAGGCGTTAAGGGACCTGTGGGCTCAAAATGAGCCCACAGCTGCCCTCCCATGCCCCCAGGGACCCCCCCTGCCACCCTTGCCCACCCCAGGAGGACACCCAAGGATGGAGGGACCCATCCCAGGGACATTCAGGTAAGTTCAGGTAAGTATAAAAAAAAAATTTAAAAAATTTTTTTTTGGGCATTGGGGGGCCTGATTTGTGCCCCCCTACATGCCACAATGCCCAATGACCATGCCCAGGGGACAGAAGTGTCCTGGGCATGGCCATTGGGCAAGGGGGCATGACTCCTGTCTTTACTAAGACAGTAGTCATGTAAATGGCGTCTGGGCATCGTTAAAAATGGCGCAAATCGGGTGGAGGCGATTTTTTTGCGTCAACCTGACTTGCACCATTTTTAAGACGCCCTAACGCCATTTTTCCCTACCCCGGCGCTGCCTGGTGTACGTGGTTTTTTTCCACGCACACCAGGCAGCGCCGGTCTGCTAGCGCCGGCTAACGCCATTCAATAAATACGGCGCCCGCATGGCGCTTCAGAATGGCGTTAGCCGGCGCTAAACTTTTTGACGCTAAACTGCGTTAGCGCAGTTTAGCGTCAAAAAGTATAAATACGGGCCTAAATCTCTTCTCTGATCTTTGGATAGCTTCTTGAAATTCATTAAGCTCTTCTCCTTGAGGCAGAGTACAAATTGGTAAATGTTCAAAAATGTCTTGACCTTCTGTACCAAGATTGTTCAAAAATGAATTTTTTCCATTATGCACAAAAATGCTGCGCAACAATAGCACCAAGGTAGACATTAAACAACCTGTACCAGTCTTTCCATTCAATTACAGGTTAAACAGGAATCCTAAACAGGGAGGAAGAGGATGCACTGCCTGCATGATGATCACTGAAAAGTGAGAGAGAAGAGCAAAAAAATGGAGAGCAGCACCAGGAAAATAGTAATGCCAAAAATGAAGGAGACCTTTTGACTCCAGGCAAAGGAGAGTTTCATGAGCCGCACTGGTGAGCACTGCACACAAGAGGTTGACACTCCAAAACACCAAATCTTGAAGAGATTCAGGTGTGCACATAACTGGTTAACAAGATTCTGATCTGCACATCACTGCTGCATCCACAATCCTTACACAATAAATAGAAAGCACAGTACCTTAAACAGGAAAACACCTATTTTGTGAGCAATCCACATCAATATGTGCTTTGGTTATAAACAGAGTACAAATGACATGGGCTATGCTCCTCACGGTTGAAAGGTGGGGCTTCACAGAGGAGGAAACAAACATGGGCTTCAGTCTCTGAGGCCGATAAACTAGTCGCTAATTTGCTTCAAAGATGAAACATCCACTGAGGTAATGGTTATTGGCAAAATCGGCCTTGGTGAGTGGCATGTAGGTGACCGCTCCTGATGCCGACCGCCATCTTTCTCATCAGCTGCATTCTCAATAATTGCAACCGATGAGTCCCGGGTGAGCCACCAGCAAGGTCGCATGAGCAGCTCGAGGCCGATAGGAATAAAAAAAAATTCTATCTTGTGTGTCAAGAATTTTCAATTCTATTAAGGACACGGAGGTAAGGATTATGCTTTCTCTTTCTTTACTGAAAGAAACATAGCAGCCAATAAACGTTTAGTTACATAAAAAACGACAACACCCAACATTCTCAGTAGTCCAATCCAACCAATCCCTGGCCCACAGTCTGTATATATATGACACTAAAGTCCTTCCTCACCGCTCCTTTAGCCAGTTTCCCGCCGCTGCGTCACCTGCGGCCCCTTCCCCCAGCCCTCCCATTGGACAGGCCCTCCCACCTCCCAGCTGCCACACCCACCCTCCCCTCCTCTTAAGCCAGCAGCGGCACGGCCGCGCCGCTGGCGCGCCAAAGGCAAGCCCATCTGCGCCCATCCGTGCCAGGACCGCATCCAGCGCCACGCCCCTTGGTCCGCGAGACCCCTGAACCTCCAGACGCCGCTACACGGCCGACCAACTCAACGCCCTCAACCCCGGCCGCATCACAGCATGCTCCCAGCCCTCACCAAGGAACACCCACGGACCCTTTACATGCCGCACCTGCAGATTCACATGCGACAGAACAACGAAACCAACAAAGACCGAAACTAACCACCTCCACTGCAAACTCCTCAACACCCGCTCCGCACGCAAGCACGCCATCGAGCTCTGGGACCTGCTCAACTCCACCGCCCCAGACGTAGCCTTCCTTACCGAAACCTGGTGGAACGACTCCTCGGCGCCCGACATTGCAATAGCCATCCCGGACAGCTACAAGATCATCTGTAGGGACCGCAAAAACGGAATCGAAGGAGGCATAGCCATCTCCCACAAATCCTCCCTCAAGGTCGACACTCAGACTAACGACTCCATCAATGCCGCCGAACACCTACACTTCCGCTCATCTACAGACCCCCCGGACCACGAGCACCATTCAGCGAATCCCTCGCCGACCTCACCAGCACCCATGCACTCACCTCAACGGATTACATCCTCCTCGGGGACCTAAATTTCCACCTGGAGAACAACAACGACACCAACTCCACTACCCTGATCGACAACCTCACCAACCACGGCCTCAGACAACTCGTCAACACACCAACCCACATCGCCGGCCACACGCTTGACCCCATCTTCTCCTCAAGCGCCCACGTCACCTTCAACCATACCACCGTACTCCACTGGACCGACCACCACTGCATCCACTTCACCTACAAAAAACCTACCGAGCACCACTGCACCCAACAACCACCCCGCCGGTGCTGGAGCAAAGTTACGGAAGTCCAGCTTACCAACGCCCTCACCCAGAACCCACCCCCGACTCCACTGACCCAGACACCGCCGCCAACACCCTCACCCTGTGGATCAACGACTGCGCCAACACCCTTGCGCCACTCAAAAAACCCACCTACAACCAAGCCAGAAGAAAAGCCACCTGGTTCACCGACGAGCCCTAAATTTCAAACGCGACTGTCGGAAGCTAAAAAAGGAATGGCTCCTCAAACGCACAACTGACAGCCTCACAGCCCATAAGGACGCCACCCGCAAGCACCACCAACTCATCAGACAAGCCAAACGATCCCACTTCAAGGACCGCCTGGACAACAACGCACACGACAGCAAAGAGCTCTTCAGCATCGTGAAAGAACTCTCCAACCCCAGCGCCAACATCAACGGCATCCCTCCATCCCAAGAACTCTGCAACGCATTGTCCACCTTCTTCCACCGGAAGATCACCGACATCCACGACAGCTTTGACGCCACTCCCAGACCCTACCCCCGAACACTCCACCTGTGCAAACCACCTGACCTCCTGGACCAACGTGAATAACACAGAGACACGCAGGATCATGAACTCCATCCACTCAGGATCTCCGTCAGACCCCTGCCCTCACCACGTATACAACAAGCCGACTCCACCATCGCCCCCCAACTACGGAAGGTCATCAACATCTCCTTCGAAACAGCGACATTCCCTGAAAAATGGAAACACGCCGAAATCCGTGCCCTCCTCAAGAAGCCCAAAGCAGACCCCAACGACCTCAAGAACTTCCGACCCATCTCCCTGCTCCCTTTCCCAGCAAAGGCGATTGAAAAAATCGTCAACAAACAACTAACCAGCCACCTCGAAGACAACAGCATCCTAGACCCTTCCCAGTCCGGCTTCAGATGAAACCACAGCACCAAAACCGCTCTTCTCGTCGCCACAGACGACATCAGACGCCAAATGGACAACGGCAAAACATCAGCCCTCATCCTCCTGGACCTATCTGCCGCCTTCGACACAGTCTGCCACCGCACCCTGAAATCACGCCTCCACGAAACCGGAATTCAAGGTAAAGCCCTCGACTGGATCGTCTCATTCCTCTCCGGCAGAACCCAGAGAGTCCGCCTCCCCCCCCCCCTTCCGCTCCGAAGCCACCAACATCATCTGCGGCGTCCCCCAAGGCTCATCCCTCAGCCCGACGCTGTTCAACATCTACATGGCTCCCCTCGCTCAAGTGGCCCGACAACACAACCTCAACATCCTCGCCGACGACACCCAGCTCTCCTCTCACTCACCAAAGACCCCCACACCGCCAAAACCAATCTCCACGAGGGAATGAAATCCATCGCCGATTGGATGAGAAACAACCGTCTGAAACTGAACTCGGACAAGACGGAGGTCCTCATCCTCGGACCCACCCCCTCCGCCTGGGACGACTCCTGGTGGCCCACCGCACTAAGAACCCCGCCGACACCGTCTGACTATGCTCGCAACCTGGGCTTCATCCTTAACTCCTCCCTCGCCTTGTCTAAACAGGTCAACGCAGTTTCCTCCTCCTGCTTCAACACACTCTGCATGCTCCGCAGAATCTACAAGTGGATCCCGACAGAAACAAGAAGAACAGTGACACAGGCCCTCGTCAGCAGCAGGCTGGACTACGGCAACGTACTCTATACAGGCATCCCAGCAAAAGACCTACTACGCCTCCAACGTATCCAAAACGCCTCCGCCCGGCTGATCCTCATCGTACCCTGCCACAGCCACATCTCCCACCACCTGAGAAACCTTCACTGGCTCCTCGTGAACAAAAGGATCACTTTCAAGCTTCTTACCCATGCTCACAAAGCGCTCCACGACACCGGACCAGCCTACCTAAACAACAGACTCCGCTTCTACACCCCCACCCGTCAGTTCCGCTCCACGAACCTCGCCCTCGTCCCCCGCATCTGAAGAAAGACCTCCGGCGGCAGATCCTTCTCATACCTCACCGCCAAAACCTGGAACACCCTCCCCACCAACCTGCGACAGACCCAAGACCTACTCACCTTCAGAAGACTCCTCAAGACCTGGCTCTTCGATCAGTAACAACAGCACTCCCCCTCCCCCCACCCCTCCCCCAAGCGCCTTGAAACCCTCACGGGTACGTAGAGCGCTTTATAAATTCAATGATTGATTGATTGATTGATTGATTCCTCTTTCTTTGCAATAACAGAACAAATCAACCTGAAGAAACAAATATTGAATCCAACCGCGACGTCACCAAGGACTCCAACAGGTCAAAGTCCAGCCGATCTGCTTATAGGAACATCAAATCCTTACGCATTCTTAGTATCAGAACCTAGTAAAGAAAAAACATATCGGTAATGTCTCATAAAAAAGTCTAAATGGGAGGGAATCTTGTTAGATACAGATATCAAACATACATCACCAATTTATTTATACTTAGAGAAGTAAATTAAATATTACTTAAGTACCTACATAAGGGTGGGATAATCCTCGCCTCCGTGTCCTTAATAGAATTGAAAATTCTTGACGCACAAGCTAGAAATTGTTATATTCTATGTCAGGACTGGAGGCTTGGGATTATGCTAGTTCAAAGCTGATCCACCACAACTGAAGCTACATCTACAATAGGTTTATGATAACACTTTAAACGTATTATCAGAAGACCAATCTGCTGCATTCATAAAGTCTTCCAAACGAGAACCAGCTCCAAATGTCTTAGAGGCCATAGCACCCCTGAATGAATGAGCCCCAAAGGAGAAGATATCAATTCCAGCTTCACCCAATAACCGTTTAACCCATCTAGCCAAAGTAGCTGAGGAGACTGTTGAGAATGGTTTCTGCAAGGAAATGAGGAACTGTCCTCGAGTATCTCTGCAAAATGCCAGAGTACAATCTTCATATGCCTTTATACATTGAACTACACATAATTTAGGATGATGTGGAAAAGCTGGGTAAGAAATACTCCTTGAAGAAGACTTAGTGCGTCTTGAAATGGAAAATGAGACCCGAAGGGGTAAATACTCTGCCTGCTAAGTCCAGGGCTGTTACATCCGAAACTCTTCTGCATGAAATAAGACATAATAAAATTGTGAGTGTGGCCGACAATTATTTATGCAAGAAATCTTCATTACTTGCCAAATTTCTTAGAAAACGAAGAACAATTTCAACATCCCATAGAACTGAATATTTCAGTTGAGGGGGTTTTACCATTCTGATGCCCCTTAAAAGTTTACCAATTAACGGGTGTTCGCTCACCGGTTTACCGTCCACATGAGGATGGCCCCGCTGAAAGAGACCTGAATTTTTTTATAGATCTATATGCTAATCCCTGCATATCTAAATCTGATAAGAAATTTATAATCATGCTAATGTGGGTTCTCAGGGGATCAATACTCCGTTCACGGCACCAACCCACCCATCGCTTCCAAGAAGTCTTATATTGTTTGTGTAGAGGGTGCCCAGGACTGTGATAAGAAGAAGATAGCTTCTCTCGAAACATTCGGCATTTGCCAACGTCCCCTGAAAGTCTCCACGCCATAAGGGACAACAGCACCTGCAGTATTATAGGATGAGGGAGGCCACCCGGATCCAGAAGCAACGCTGGGAACACCGGCAGACTAATCGGATGGGCACAAGATAATGCCATTGCCACCGGGAACAATGACTGAGCTCTCCAAAGAGGTGTTCTCAAAATAATCTCCACCCCTGTTTCCGAACCTGAGAGAATACTCTCTGAATCATGGAGAAGGGGGGGAAGGCATATGATAGAGAGGTCGTCCATAACTGATGAAAAGCATCTGTCGCTAGGGCTAATGGGTCCAGCCTCCAGCTATAAAAGAGGGGGAGTTGAGAGTTGAGGCGAGACGCAAATAGGTCTATTGCACATCTCCCCCAGTGACTCGTAATCGCTGAGAACACAGACTGGTGCAGCTTCCAGTCGTTGCTTTCCCTGAAGAACTGAGTGTTTGAATCCGCTATCCCATTTGAACATCCCGGAATGTATTCTGCCATTACCAAAATCTGATGATGAAGGCAAAAATGCCAAAACTCCTTGGCAATCTCCACCAGAATTTGGCATTCGGTTCCGCCCTAACTATTGATGTACTGCACCGCCGAGATGTTGTCCATCCATATGTAACAGTATGCAACAACTGGCTTTTTGGGGCGAAAGAGAGCGAATTGCGAAAGCTCCCGCCAGGAGTTCCAAACAAATTATGTGGAGAGAGAGTTCCGCTACCCCCCGTTTCTACTGTCCTACATCGAGCACCCCAGCCCCATCGGCTTGCATCTGATTCTATGATTACCTCTGGAACTGAGGCAAAAATCGCTCTGCCGTTCCAAGCATCCATGTGCTCCAACCACCAGAATATCTCTGCTCTGGTTTCCTCCGTCAACGAAACCTGCTCTGCATAAGAGAGACCGTTGCATAGATGCATAATATTTAACCGCTGAAGGGCCCTGTAATGTAAGGGACCCAGAAATATTGCTTGAATAGAAGACGCTAGAAGTCCTACCAACCTCGCTAGAGTACTCAATGATATACTCAGAGAGGCAAGGGCTCTTTGTAACTCTTTCTTGATCATTGACCGTTTCGCCAGAGGGAGTCATAATTGTGCCTTGATAGAATCTACTTGGAAGCCTAAGAATTCTAAACATTGAGAAGGGATGATGGCGGATTTGTCTGAATTTATCAAAAATCCCACATCTTGCAAAATTGGAATAGTCCAATTTAGATGGACCAGAACTAATTCCCTTGTCTGAGCCATAATCAGAATGTCGTCTAGATAAATAATTAGGCGTACACCCCTTTCTCGAAGAAACTGTACGACAGGCTGAAGCAACTTGGTGAAACACCAAGGGTCCGCAGATAGACCGAAGGGCAGGACTGCGAACTCGAACCACCGGTTTCACCAACAAAACTGCAGGAATCTGCGACGTGGCGCGAAAACTGGTACTGTCAAATAAGCATCCTTGAGATCCAGACGTACAAGCCAGTCCCCTTCCAACAGTAGATCTCTTAAAAGATGGATACCCTCCATCTTGAAATGGCGATATATTATGAATGAATTGAAATCTCTTATATTGAGAACCAATCGATGCCCTCCTCCTTTCTTTTGCACGAGAAAAATTGTGCTGACGAACCCTGAAGGGTGCCACTCTGTGAGTATTATCGCTCCCTTCTGAAGAAGAGAAGCCACTTCGACGTCTATGAAATTGCTCTCTGCTTGGGAAAAATGTAGTATAGGAGGAATAACTGTCTGTCTGGGGGGGGTGGAATAAAACTCCAACTGATAACCCATCACAGTTTGGAGGATCCAGGGATCCTGCGACATCTGTATCCAAGCCTGCAAATGCTCTCTTAACCTGCCCCTCAAATAGACTTCGGAAAAGGGGATTATTCTCACCTGTTGTTGCCAAGTCCGGATTGTTGCAACTTCCTCTGTTTCCACCTCATTTGGTATGATCTCAACTTCTCCTGCAGGAGGGGAAGAAACCGGAAGAGGCTTGGTAGGAACCACGGCCTCTAGAAGAGGAGGCCTGATAGTATCCACGGCCTGGCGCCCGGCCTTTATAGCGTCAAGCCCTGATAAAAAGGCCGCCACTGAACGTCTTCTTCATGGAGGACTGAGCTTTGTCCAGGGCGGAAAAGGTGGAAACGTATTTCCTGAGATCTTTAACAAATTTGTCTCCGAACAGGAGGCCATTAGCTAGAGACCCGGGCTCCGAGGAAGCTAATTCCACCAACTTGGAGTCTATCCTCATCAAAAACTACTTATGCCGCTCCGTGGACATGGCGCAACTGCCATTGCCGAGGAGGCAAACAACTCTTTGTGCCCACACCAGTACTGCTTCAGGATCCAAAGGCGAATTACTCTCTTTGGCTTGCACCGCCAGTTCAAGGATCTTTGTGAGCGGTCCGGAAATATCCAGAAGCTTATCCTAAAAGCCACTCCAGGCTTGTTCCAGACCCTTTTTAGGATCCTTTGAGAATTTGTAAAGAAAAGTGGCCATACTAGGGTCTAATTCTGGAGTATCCACCATCCTACCCGTCAAGGAAGGACGGGGACATTCGTAACACAGAGTATTGCGAACGTCTTTGTCAAATCCTTTGCAATCTATCCTGTACATAGTGCGCTACTTCCACAGAGGGTACCATTCAGTAGATCTCGGATGAATAATACTCTCCGGATCGAAAAATAGGTCCTCTGAACCGTTGCTTCGTCAGATGCATGACTGGATTTACTTTTCCTATTACCCGACATCTTGGGTTCCTCTCGAGTCTTTCCTGAATCAGAAGAATGGAAAGCGGAAGACTGGGAGTTCTCCGGGGACAACATACCCTGAGAGGATAATTCTCTAGGGATCTCAGAGAGATCTTGTTCATATTCATGGTCCCTGAGAACTGCAGAAGCCATTTGAGACAGTATCTCCGCCGAAGTCCTAGGACCCCCAGGGGCCTTCTGGGTCTGACTCATATCCGGAATTACAGTGTCAGACATTCTGGCATGAGAATGTCTGCCCGTCAATTCTCTCTGACCATAGCGCACCAAAGGCTGAGTAAAAGGCTTTAAAGCCTTAATGAGGGCCTGATTTACAGAGTGCTCGATGTGGTGCTCCAGGGCCTGCACCAATCTTTCCTCCATGTGATTATCATAGGGCTCCTCGGCCTCTTGCTGAAAAAAATCATCCTCTTCAGCATAATAAGCCATCTTGAGAGATGAACAATAAAGAAGGAGTTCCAGAAAAGGGGGGAAATCAGCCTTTGCAGGTATAATGAAGGAGAAAATACTCAATTTCAAAAGAGAGAAAAAACTCTCAATAACAGGCCCTGTAAGAAGTGGAGGGAGCACCTGCAATAATTTCCCTAAGGCAAAACCTTATATCATATTTACCGCCCCGTCAGGTGTTCTCCGGGGACTAAGAAGGATATTTTAAGCACACATGCAGCACCGCCGACGAGATCCAGAGCTTGATGTTGCCGGATCTTGTCAGCTCGCGCTCGCATGTGTCATAAAAATAAAGAGAGGACTAGCCTCTCGCAAGCTAGCACCCAACACGGCTTCAGGCAGAAGCCACTAATAACTCGCCCGATACCGGGAAGTCCCGCAGGACCTTCCCACAGTTCGTCCGGCGTTTTCGGGATCACCTCCGATCGGAGTGCCGTTCAGCCCCTGCTCCGCTCCACGGCCAATAAAACACAATACACTTAAAACCTCTAAATAACTTTAAATAGCAATCAAATGACAGGAACTTATCTTAATGGCTGCAGCAGCAAAGAAAGAGGAAGGACTTTAGTGTCACGGGCATATATACAGACGGTGCACCAGGGATTGGTCGGATTGGACTACTGGGAATGTTAGGTGTTGTAGTTTTTTTGTGTAACTAAACTTTTATTGGCTGCTGTGTGTCTTTCAGTAAAGAATGAGAAAGCATAATCCGAAGCCTCCGGTCCTGACATAGAATTGCCGAGCAGCCACGCGCCACAACAGTGAGCTTACTAGTCCCAGAAGACTCAGCAATAGTGGACCTGAACCTCAAATGCAGAGAGAATGGTGCCTTATTTTCCATTTACTAGTTATGCTTAACTTTTGGTAATTGCTCAATCCTGGAAACACACCTACTCCCCTAAATTTTATAAGTGGTACACTAGAGTGTGGGAAATACCAGCAATGGAAACCTTGTGAACACACTTGGCAAAAGACAAAGAAGATGTCCTAGCATTGTGGCTTCCAGCATCACAGTACTTGGAAGCAGACCCTGTCTAAGTGCATCACGATTATTTGAGTACATTTGGAATGCATCAGAAAAGACAAAGAGATGATGATCAAGAGGCGGAAACCTCACCTTATGAAGCTCCTGATCGGCAGTTTGAATATGGATAATGCAGATACCGGAGGAGGGGGAGTAGTAGTTTACAGAACTTGTTTTTAGATATATATTAAGTGCG
The DNA here is from genome assembly GCF_031143425.1 of Pleurodeles waltl. Lineage (NCBI taxonomy): Eukaryota > Metazoa > Chordata > Amphibia > Caudata > Salamandridae > Pleurodeles > Pleurodeles waltl. Next base: position 60,721,209 of record NC_090436.1, read on the forward strand.
ACCTAAATATCGGGAAGTGTTTATGAAGTGTGTTACGGTCCTACAGCTTACATTTTGATATATAATGTTGATGATACACCTTTACTTTGATTACAATTATTGACATTTTTCCAATCAATTTTCATGGGGCAGTGCTAGTTATTGCATTCAACAGTGCATCCCAAGTCATGCCAATATGGCATTATCTCTGGGGTTCCGCTGCGGCCAGCTAGAATTGGCTGTTCAACTTATCTCGGCCTCACATGGTGTAATAACTCTCAGAAACTGAGCTACATCAGTCCAATTGGGATTGTAACATTGAAAGAAACTTTTGCAATTCTTCCCTAAATACTTGGGCCCATATTTATACTTTTTTAGCACCGCATTTGCTTCTTTTTTTGATGCAAAATTCAATTCGAATTTGTGAATGGTAACCTTAGCTCCATCTTCCGGGCTGGGGTACTACCTTAATGGCAAGACTGCATGTGGAGAACATCTAAATCATCTCTGCACCATCGCTGGGCGACTGAGAGCCCGATTTGAATATTGTTGGACAAGTTACTCTGTCACAACACCCTTTGTACCCCCACTCTTTTCAAGAAAAATATTTTGGGTAGTCTGCCATCTAGCACAGCAGCTCATCCAAGGGTAGCAAAGGTGGAACGATTTGCCAGGGTAAAGGGAGTAAGAGGTCTGGCCGCTACCCTGCCAGCTTAAAACTGAACAGAAGGGGTACATTCAGCCCTGTTGGACCATCATATTTCTTGCAACCACAACAACTCTATTCACAACTATGGGTCTGCAGAAGGCATAGGGGGCTAAACAAGTGTCAACAGCAGTCATCCGGTAGGGTCTATAGTGGGGCACATAGACCACCATGTCATCCCTCCCGAGCCTCCTGCTCTTCTGTGGATTTTCACTCAGGCTTTTACTTCCTAGTACCAGGGCTCCTCTTTTCCTACCAAACCATTTCACTTCATCGTCTCCTACCAAGATGTTTTTACAATATTTATGGTAAGGAAATAGAAACTTGTGTCTAAACAATAAGTTCAAAAACAGGCCATCATATAAAGGTTGAGTTGTGAGAATTCTGGTGAGAAGGCAAGCACTGGGCTAGCTCCCACCCAAGTCAACTCCCCTATTGGAGAATTCTCCATCCTTCCTTTGGTGCCTTGAATCATTGAGTTGAAGTCTGCCCCAATCAACACTCATTAGACACTCTGGTCTAATGCTCCAAGACTGGAAAAAAAACCTAAGGGGCATATTTACAAGACTCTCTAGCGTTGCCTTAGCGTCATTTATTTTACGCTAAGGTGGTGCTAACCAGTCCCTCACCCTCCGCCATATTTACAAAGTGACACAATGCAAGCACCACTTTGTAACCCTTTGCGCCACATTATACCTGCCCCATGTATAATGTATGCAAGAGGGGCGTTACCCTGCAGGGAGGCCCAAAAAAACGGCGCAGTGAAATTTACAAGATTTCACTGCACCATTCTAGCGTCATTTTTTTAGTGTCTGCTCTTTCCACTTTGTGTATTTGTCCCTCTAATGTCTGAGGAGGAAAACTAAATGACAGTCCCCAAAAGTGAGTGATGGTGCCACATATGCTCAAATTAAGCAGTGTCTATATGATCTATTAAGATGTTAAGTTCCAAACTTTTTATTAAGTGCTTACATCTGATTTTTTTGCTAGAAAGCTAAACCCAACTCTCTAACATATTTGCTTAGGACAGTAATGGGGAGTGAACGCTTTGTAGATTCGGGGTTCAGACTTCATAGGCAGGATGCTCAGTTGACTGACACATTACCCATGGTACCCGAAAAGTCATTTCAGGCCTACTAAAACAGATGTTTTTATATATTGTTTTCCCTTAGAATTGTGAGAATTGTCTCTGTAATCTCGCTCACAGTATATAAGGAAACAGCGTAAGGAGAAAAACTGGAATGTAATAAAGAAAAATATGGTGCTGATAATGCACAATATCAGGTTTTCTGGAGTCTCAAGGAGTGTTAATGTCTTTATGTAAAGGCGTCCTAGGCAGATGGTTTGAAATTGCCCTTGTCCATTGAACTGGTTTGCGATTGATTTGAAGTTACATTTAGTTGTATCTTTCCCCCCTCAATTTTAAAATTACCAATAACCCTAAACTTAATCCTAATTCTACCCATAACCGTAAATCTAACTCTAATGCTAATCCATTCTGTTATTTTAATATTTATGCCAAACTTTTTTGGGGGATAATTTTCACAATTACCCTAACTCTAAACGAAACTGACACCATGGTACTAAGCTGATTCGTCAGCCTAATCCTATATGTCATCCTAACTCTCACCACAACCCTAAATCTCAGCCTTCCCCTATTTTATATGCTAACGGTAACAGTATCTATTTACTTCTTTGTTCATAAACGTATGTACCTTCTACTGTTTATCTCACTAGTTATTTTTTTTAATCACTCATACTTCTAACCAAAGGATCCTGGAATTTGAAGAGACATACACCATTGGAGGAATCAGGAGTGGGTGATAAGCTCATGATTGGTGCGCAAGCCATAGTGCTTAGAAAGTGACAAAGCCATCAACCTGTGACACTTGTGGCGAATACTGCTCAAGTAAAAACATCTCTTACCCTGCTCTGAATGCAAGGAAGATTGCAACAAGTTTGACTTTTAGAGACATTCGTTCATAACCTGGTGTCCGCTATCGAAGTCTGCTTGAAGCTAAGAATGCGCTTCCTAAAAGGTGGCACCATCCAGAGAAGTTTAAGGTGGGGGCAAGATGGGCAATTGCCCAGGGCCCCCGCCTTCAAAGAGGCCACCAAGGAAAATGAACTTTCTCCCTAGCGCACATCTGCATATTTCTCTATATTAAACTTTAATGTATAATTCAATAATTAAATGTTGCCCATAAAATTACAAGCTCACAAGGGGGTGGTGAATTTTGCACACAATGCCATTTCCTAAAAAATTACTTTTTCAGGAACTATTAGACTGTTATAATTTTAAAATGCATACTTTTTCTATTTTAACAGGTGAAGGTTTTTGGTCCTCTACTCTGTACAATGAGAAGAAGTAATGTGCACACTTCCAGGTGCAAGATGTGGGTCGCATTTTATTTAAATGCCAAGACCTTAAAAACATTTCTCTGGTTGATATTTCCGAGTAACAATAAAGTTAAAGCTGAAATAGGATTTTAAATCATCAGTAACCATTAGTATAAATATAACTACATTCTGTGGAGATTAAAAAAAACAAATGAAGTTTAATTTGATTTGATATCCTTGGTCTGCTGGACTTATTGCTGAGGAAGTAAGTCTTCGTTCCCACCTATTGCAAGTTAATAAGGGGCGAGGAACGGGAAGTGAGGGTGGCCCACATCTCTCCAATGCTCCTTGCCGTCCACCTGTGTGAAAATGAAAAATAGATTATCAGAAACTGTGCTTTATAATATTGGCACAGTTGGAGAGTATTATGTATTGCTAAAAGGATCATTTCACGTTTTCATATGAACACAAATCCTTTCACGGATCCCTCTTATCGATATTTCCACGTGTGCCTTCATCCATCCTTTAACTTGTCTCCATCTTTCCAGCCTTCAAACTTGTATCCATTTATCTTTTCATCTATCAGTCCTGTCAGTCATCTATCCATCTGTTCACCCTTCCGTCCATTCCTTGACCCTTCCACCCATCTATCCCCCTTCTTCCGGATTTCCTTTGCTATTTTTTACTTCCTTTTACATTCCCCACATATCCCCATTCTTCATTTTTATTTCCCATTTTCCCATCTGTTGTTTCTCATCCTGCCTTTTCTTTATTGCCTTTCCCTCTCATGCCCACTTGTTCTATTTGTCCCTGTGTTTCTTTCCCCTGTTTTCATCATGTATTTCTTTTTTTGTTTGAGGTCCATGTCTATCCACTTCTCTGTCATGGTATTCCCTGGCAGCATTATTGACTAGCACTACAGATAGAAGAGGTCCAGAAGAAACTCATTAACATTTTATGAGGCCCGGGTAACCAGACCATGGGGCCCAGTGTCAGCAGCAAGGCCACTGGTACGATAGGTTCCCTTTACCACGCAATTTGTTTACAACAATCTACCTTTATAACAAATCTTTTACATTACATGAGCCTTAACAAAGCATGCCTTTCCAACATGTGTAAGCAGCAGAAGCCAAATATCTAGTACTAAAGTAACTACTTTAGAGGTTAGGGGTGGGTAGAGAAATAAAGGCAAGCCCCGACACGTGTTTCGCTCTAGATGGAGCTAATGATGATGGTTGTCTTGAAGTATATTGGAGCTCCCTTGCATCTGGACAAAGCTGTACCTCTCTGTTGAACTCCAACTAGAGCAAAACACATAGGTCAGGGGTAGCTTTTGTTCTTTCCAGGTTGGTTTGGATGGTATTTTACCAGTCCAAAGCTGTAATACTGTGCCTGGAGTGGTAGAAGGCTTTGTCATTTTTTAGCTTGGGGTGGATGGCACTGTGCTAATCCTGTGCCTAAACACTTCACTGTAAAAATGGCAAAAGGCTTTGTCCCTTTCTAGCTTGGCATAGATGGCACTGTGCTAATCCTGTGTTTAAAACTCTGCTATAAAAGCAGACATTTTAGGCGAACAATTCAGAGTGTTGCTGGTGTTGTAGGGTGCTCCATAGAAAGGAGATGCTCTCCGCTCAAACCTGGAACTATCTAGATATCACCTGGTCTGGCTCCTGTTTGCACCTGATGCCCTGTGAGGGGGGAGCACCAACAATGGAGGAGCATGCCAGTCATCTTGCAAGTCCCAAACAAACACATTCTCTGAGATCAGATACTGTACACCATCACCAATTAATTGTGAACAATCAAAGTGCAATTAATTGTGAACAATCAAAGTGCTGACAATAAATTGGTGATTGTGTACAGTATCAGACTGGAATAGGCATTTGTCTTTGCTACTTTTTGCATCTAAGAATACATATTTAAAAACATTTTTTTACAAAAAAATGTATCTTGGAAAATCAATACATTTAAAATAAATACAGCTTATTGTGAAAAGTATGCATTGTCATGACTAGCTTAGTAGAGGTACATTACTATGCATTGTAGAAGTATGTTGTGTTAGAACGAAAGCCTTTTCATTGCGGTACATTACAAGGAGTTTGTTATAATATCTGCCATTTCCTTAGTACGGTAGGCTCACCACAGTTCGGAATAGCATATAGGAGTGGTGTATGGTCTCACATGGTGCTGTGAAATTCACACTATGGGGAAAGGGATTAATTTGTCACAGGTGGGTGTGAAGGGGGCTGGCCACACAGAGGAGTGGGTGAGGCGGCAGTCACAGAGGACATGGGCATCGTGCTTTGAAAGTAATTCACCCGTTAACTTAAAGAACTCTTCCCTTAATGGTTGGATACATCGTCGTCTTACTTCACTCAGGGAGCCGCGGAGAGAATAGTGAAAGATGCTCGGTGTTAGGCCTTGTGCCCAGCTTGGCGGCAGAAGCGATACACGTGACCAAGGAAAACTCTTCTTCCAGGTAACAGTCCATATCTCAGCCTTCGAAGTAGCTAACCATTTGGGTCACACATGACCAAGGCAAACTCTTCTTCCAGGTAACAGTCCATATCTCAGCCTCCGAAGCAGCTAACCATTTGGGTCTTGAGTTGGATGTAGGTGGTCCTCAGTACACAAGCCGGCCCTTCTCCTTTTGGTCACTACAAATGTGGTCCTTGTGCTCAGCCCTCAAATCTGTTTCCAACTCAGTGGGAGTGCAGACAACTCACCTGCTGCTGGTTCAGTCCTTTCTAGGATCTGGTGAACAGTGCTTCCACTTGGAAGTTAAGCCTGATATCTGACTCGCAGGGCCAGCGGTCCCATGTCAACGAAACATCCTACAGTGTTGAGCCTCTGATAAAACAAAAAATCAAGGGTCGTGTATCTGTCCCAGATATCACATTGGGCAACCAAGGGCTACTGCTGGGACTTCAGCTCTCTTGCCAGCTCTGACCACAGCATCCTGGATACAGGCAGGTGCACATACCTTGTTTAGGTAATGACAGTTGCTATGCTCCTTGCTGTAGCATTTTCGGAGGCATTGTACCTTATTTTCCATAAGCTCACTAGTCCAATAGGCATCATCCAGTGAGATGAACACAACCTGCTCTTCCCTGTTCAGTTGAACCTGCTGTTGGCACACAGCATCCTGGCTGAGGGGAATTACAAGGAGCAGCAGAGATTTGCCAGAGGACTTGGGGAGATTGTCTCCTAAAGTCCTATAATGTCTTACATGACAACCCACGTGTTATGTTAACTGGACTTGTAAAGCGCTGAGCCATCATTAGTTTCATGGTGGTGCAAGGGTGTCAACAAGAATTGAAATCCACCAGTGCAAGAAAAAGGGTCCCGCTCAAGTTTAGAGCAACTGTGAAAACAGCCAGGTTTTTAATATGCCTATAAATGTACTTAGACGCACCACCGATTTTCAAGCCAGCTGGCATGGAATGCTACACACTAGCAGATAGGGCAGTAAAGCAATAACCTCCAAAACTGCTTTCTAAAATTTGGGATGACCATAAGTTTGGCTGTGAAACACTTAATGAATGGGGGTGGTAATCCATTATGTATAACATCTCTGTGTGAACCTGATTGCTCAAAGGCAGTTTAGCATCAATTCTAACTAGCAGGCTTTTACCTTCACTCACCAAGATTGTATTTTCAACTGTTAGTCTGATTTTCTCCCCATTGCATACCCAGCCACTGCAAGATGCATCTTATAGGTTGTTGGGAGAGCAGACCAGGTGTGGTGCGAGATGTGGACTAGGAGAGCCTCACTGATGCAGGGATGGCGTTCACTGATGCAGGGATGGCGTTCACTGATGCAGGGAGGGATGGCGTTCACTGATGCAGGGAGGGATGGCGTTCACTGATGCAGGGAGGGATGGCGTTCACTGATGCAGGGAGGGATGGCGTTCACTGATGCAGGGAGGGATGGCGTTCACTGATGCAGGGAGGGATGGCGTTCACTGATGCAGGGAGGGATGGCGTTCACTGATGCAGGGAGGGATGGCGTTCACTGATGCACGGAGGGATGGCGTTCACTGATGCAGGGAGGGATGGCGTTCACTGATGCGGGGAGGGATGGTGTTCACTGATGCGGGGAGGGATGGCGTTTACTGATGCGGGGAGGGATGGCGTTTACTGATGCAGGGAGGGATGGCGTTTACTGATGCGGGGAGGGATGGCGTTTACTGATGCGGGGAGGGATGGCGTTTACTGATGCAGGGAGGGTTGGCGTTCACTGATGCAGGGAGGGTTGGCGTTCACTGATGCAGGGATGGCGTTCACTGATGCAGGGAGGGATGGCGTTTACTGATGCAGGGATGGCGTTCACTGATGCAGGGAGGGATGGCGTTCACTGATGCAGGGATGGCGTTCACAGATGCAGGGAGGGATGGCGTTCACTGATGCAGGGATGGCGTTCACTGATGCAGGGATGGCATTCACTGATGCAGGGATGGCGTTCACAGATGCAGGGAGGGATGGCGTTCACTGATGCAGGGAGGGATGGTGTTCACTGATGCGGGGAGGGATGGCGTTCACTGATGCGGGGAGGGATGGCGTTTACTGATGCGGGGAGGGATGGCGTTTACTGATGCAGGGAGGGTTGGCGTTCACTGATGCAGGGAGGGTTGGCGTTCACTGATGCAGGGATGGCGTTCACTGATGCAGGGATGGCATTCACTGATGCAGGGATGGCGTTCACAGATGCAGGGAGGGATGGCGTTCACTGATGCAGGGAGGGATGGCGTTCACTGATGCACGGAGGGATGGCGTTCACTGATGCAGGGAGGGATGGCGTTCACTGATGCGGGGAGGGATGGTGTTCACTGATGCGGGGAGGGATGGCGTTTACTGATGCGGGGAGGGATGGCGTTTACTGATGCAGGGAGGGATGGCGTTTACTGATGCGGGGAGGGATGGCGTTTACTGATGCGGGGAGGGATGGCGTTTACTGATGCAGGGAGGGTTGGCGTTCACTGATGCAGGGAGGGTTGGCGTTCACTGATGCAGGGATGGCGTTCACTGATGCAGGGAGGGATGGCGTTTACTGATGCAGGGATGGCGTTCACTGATGCAGGGAGGGATGGCGTTCACTGATGCAGGGATGGCGTTCACAGATGCAGGGAGGGATGGCGTTCACTGATGCAGGGATGGCGTTCACTGATGCAGGGATGGCATTCACTGATGCAGGGATGGCGTTCACAGATGCAGGGAGGGATGGCGTTCACTGATGCAGGGAGGGATGGTGTTCACTGATGCGGGGAGGGATGGCGTTCACTGATGCGGGGAGGGATGGCGTTTACTGATGCGGGGAGGGATGGCGTTTACTGATGCAGGGAGGGTTGGCGTTCACTGATGCAGGGAGGGTTGGCGTTCACTGATGCAGGGATGGCGTTCACTGATGCAGGGAGGGATGGCGTTTACTGATGCAGGGATGGCGTTCACTGATGCAGGGAGGGATGGCGTTCACTGATGCAGGGAGGGATGGCGTTCACTGATGCAGGGATGGCGTTCACAGATGCAGGGAGGGATGGCGTTCACTGATGCAGGGATGGCATTCACTGATGCAGGGATGGCGTTCACAGATGCAGGGAGGGATGGCGTTCACTGATGCAGGGATGGCGTTCACTGATGCAGGGATGGCGTTCACTGATGCAGGGATGACGTTCATTGATGCAGGGATGGCGTTTACTGATGCAGGGATGGCGTTTACTGATGCAGGGATGGTGTTTACTGATGCAGGGATGGCGTTCACTGGTGCAGGGAGGGATGTCGTTCACTGATGCAGGGATGGCGTTCACTGATGCAGGGAGGGATGGCGTTCACTGATGCAGGGATGGCGTTCACTGATGCAGGGATGACGTTCATTGATGCAGGGATGACGTTCATTGATGCAGGGATGGCGTTTACTGATGCAGGGATGGCGTTTACTGATGCAGGGATGGCGTTCACTGATGCAGGGATGACGTTCATTGATGCAGGGATGGCGTTTACTGATGCAGGGATGGCGTTCATTGATGCAGGGATGGCGTTTACTGATGCAGGGATGGCGTTCACTGATGCAGGGATGGCGTTCACTGATGCAGGGATGGCGTTCACTGATGCAGGGATGGCGTTTACTGATGCAGGGATGGCGTTCACTGATGCAGGGATGGCGTTTCTAAGCTGTGGAAGCTGCCAGGCAACAAAACTTTAAATGTCATTTGTAAAGCTCAGCTTAGATGCAAAGGTTTTCCTGGTGCTAAGTCAAACAGTCTACATAAGTGGTAAACTAAAAAACTGCACCCTAAAAATTCTGTTTGAACAAACATGTCTTCAGTTTTCTCTGGAGCTGAAGATAGCCTGATTTGGGCTGCAGAGAGAAGTGTCTAAGGGTATCGGCAAGAAGTTAGATTTCCCCCACTTTGTTCCATAGAAAATAAATAACACATGGCATGCGAGCCATGGAGAGCCAACAAGAAAACACTCCGCTTGGCTCAGTAAGGGAGGCGTGACTTTGCAAATTAAGCTATTCCAGCCCCTCTGTCTCCCTTCCCCAGAGATAAGGAAAGATGGTCCTTGTGGACATCTCAGAAAGTGCAACAGTCCTCAAGGGCCTCCACCAGCCCTGCCCCATCAAAGATCACTTTCTAGAATATATTACCAAGGAAATTCATGATAGTGCAATTCAGTTTTATGATAACCACTATACTTATCAGAGGTGTTATAAAGCGTAGGCAGTATTATTGTAGTTTACCTTGACACATGACTGGACTGAATTAGGATGTGTGCAGAGTGCCATGGCTGGACTGAATTAGAATGTGTGAAGAGTGCCATGAATGGACTGAATTAGGATGTGTGCAAAGTGCCATGAATGGACTGAATTAGGATGTGTGCAGAGTGCCATGAATGGACTGAATTAGGATGTGTGCAGAATGCCATGTCATGAATAGACTGAATTAGGATGTGTGCAGAGTGCTATGGCTGAACTGAATTAGGATGTGTGCAGAGTGCCATGGCTGGACTGAATTAGGATGTGTGCAGAGTGCCATGGCTGGACTGAATTAGGATGTGTGCAGAGTGCTATGGCTGAACTGAATTAGGATCTGTGCAGAGTGCCATGAAGCGACTGAATTAGGATGTGTGCAGAGTGCTATGGCTGAACTGAATTAGGATGTGTGCAGAGTGCCATGAAGCGACTGAATTAGGATGTGTGCAGAGTGCCATGAATGGACTGAATTAGGATGTGTGCAGAGTGCCATGTTCTGTGGAGGGAGGTTGATCTCCTTGCTTGTAACTTTTGTACCACTGACCTCTATCTTTGGAACAACAAGCCTCTGTCCTCTGTGGAACGTCATCATGCTTTCCATATCTTCATCCGAGAGCGTGAAGTCAAACACCTAAAAACAGATGGATAAAAAATCAGGAAGGCGGAACATGTTTTCCAACATTTCAGTTGTTGTAGACACCCCAATAGGGAGTCTGTTGAGTTCAGATGGAAAGCACACAGACATCTAAATCACTTTACTTAGTCCTGAGTTGCGCCTAGTGGAAATCCCATAAAGCAGTGGTTCCCAACCTGTGGTCCGGGGACCCCTGGGGGTCCATGAAGCCTTCTCAGGGGGTCCGCGAGAGCCTAGAAAATTAAAATATATTAACAAATATTGACAGATCAGGTCCCCAGCTTCCAGTAATGACTCAGAAGGGGGTCCCCGGATTCCCATGATGATTCCGTGGGGGTCCCTGGGTTCCAATAATGTTAAAGTGGGGGTCCACAGAAACCAAAAGGTTGGGAACCACTGCCATAAAGTGTTCTACTGCAGAGGACCCCAGCACTGGGATTCCTTTATAGGGCACAAGCCTGCTGTGACTCAGAAGAATAATATTGGATCTATATATCTATTGAATTTCTCTGACCTAAACCTGTGAAAAGCAATATCTGATGCTTGGAGCTACTGGTTAAAGGCAGTGAGATGTCAGTAATGGAGTGCGGCACTGAGATCCCAGTGAGCAGAGATGTGTGCAGTGATCAGCATGTATGATAATGAAGTGTGACTGACATGCGAGAATTACTAGTTAACATGTTTTTAGTTATTTATCTTTTTTTTTTTTTTTGCTGTGTGCCATATTGATGGAAGTTGGCTATTTTTATTGATTGTACTAACCGTACATACTTATTACATTTATTCAATTTTTTTTTTTTTATGGGCTTCACCAGCCAAGTTCTGTGTTAGCAACTATCTGATTTGTTTTCTTGCTAAGATTGCAAAACCCACCAGCTCTTTGAGTTCCAGTTTTGCAGTCAGTTTCTCCTTCAGTGCTGGAGTTGATCCTTCTATTTCATCACCTTCTGGTCTGGGTTGATCTGGGTATTTACCTGCTATGGGCAGCAGGTTTCAGCTAAGCTTATTACTTGCACCTCTTGCTCTCCTTTAGATATTTGCCCACTCAGGCCCATATTTATACTTATTTAGCACCACATTGGCATCATTGTTTGACGCAAAATCAGTTTGCGCTGATTTTGCGTCAAAGTGCAGCGCAAATGCGGCGCTAAAAAAGTATAAATATGGGCCTCCGTGTCTTAAAATCATTCTGTTGTCTCCTCCTTCACCAACCTACTCAATTCTTCTGTATGAAGAGGACTGTTGCCAGCTGGACATCTTCTATGGTGATCCCATTGTTGCAAAACATCTCCTGCTGACCTGGCAACTCTAACTATGGATCGAATTTCTTTGTTACCACTGGCAGCAAAACTCACTGATCCCGTTGATAATTGTCCTCGTGTTTTCAGGACCGTCATCTTGTACATTGTACAATTTAATTATCGTGCCAGTGTCACCAAGCTAGTTTATACCAGTGGGACGGGACAAGGTGTCCAAGGCTTCTGATAAATCTAAAATACTTCTGCCACTTCCCCCACCATCCATTATCATATGGACATAATTACTGACTTTCACGAGTACCATTTCAGTGCTCATATGACTTTTGCCAGAAACTTTTTGGTTTATTTATCTGTCCACTGCTTAATCTCATTGGTTCCTTTGACCATTGAATTTTTGCATAAGTGAGTAATACTCGGATTATCCTTAGATTAGATGGGGACCTGCAGTTGCTTTTTCGGTGCAGTTTAACACCTTTTTTAGTGCTATAGCTACTTGGATGAAGTCTAACTCACGCTGAACGATGATAAGACTGAAGTACTAGTCTATGGCAAACCTACCTGAGGACCACAGGTTGGTGGCTAGAAAGCTTAGGCCCCACTCCTTTACCTTTCTCTGGACATGATCTTTGATATGCCGTAGTCATTCGAAACACCCATTAGCAAATTAACTTTCCCTTTCTTTTTTTTTTGACAAACATTATTTGGAAGATCCTGCCTTTCATGTCTATTTCTGCTACAAAGATTTGATCTGCTAACCACATCTAGGCTGGATTATCACCACTCCTTGTTTGTAGGTCTTGCTATCAGATTAAGAGACAATTGGTTTAAAATGTGGTTGCCTGTTTGGTTGTGGGTTTGAGTAAGCGTTTCCTCATTTCTGTTCATCTCATTCATCTTCACTGGTGGCCTGTACAAAAGTGACGTCTTTTTAAAGCGATTTTCTCCTGTAATAAAGTGGTATTTGATTTCCCCTCTGATCATCATGTATTCTCTATTCTCCATTTACAATTGTCCAAGAGTCTACATTCAAGCTTACCTCACCTTGTTTCTGTGATCTGGTTCAAGTCTAGGTTTGATGGCTAGCAACCCCATCTGTTGATTATCTCTTACTATTGACTTTTTCGGTGATATTCCTTTCAGCACCAACCATGAATTTAGTATCATGATTAGTGCTGTAAACCTAAATTTAAATACATTGCCTTAGGCACTGTGCATGCATTCTACTTTTAATTAAATTGGCTAGTTTCTTGGAATTAAAAAAATATATTTCACAAATCCTTTTAACATTTAGAGGAAAATCCCTGTACAATAAACACAAGGTAGTAAAAAATGCTATTGTATTAAGTTTACAAAGTGGTCTTTGAAGTGACTTTATAGTATTGAGGCCTTCATCAAAAGCTTCTTCTGCATTGCTTTTAGCAGGGTACGAGGTTCACTGAGCTTATTTCTTCATCAGAGGCATTGACCACAGATTTGTGACTTATCTTGTGTTCTGCTATGGGTACCTTGGCTAAAATTAGGAGCAGCATTTCCCATGTCTTTACCAATGTCTAGTCCTCTCTCTCTATTGGTCCCCATGTTTATTGCAGGTGAACATACTGCTGTTTAAATGTCCTGAGGCTTACTCTGTAGGAGACATTGTCAAAATGTACTATCTGCGTTCGCATCTCTGTGAAACATCTACCCTGTCATACTGGAGAAATTCAGGACAAAAGCAGTATGCTCCTCCTCCGGATCTAATTATGGTGGTGCCCATATGCAGCACCCAGGACATCTTGTGGTCAGCAAGTGTCAGAACAGATGCACTAGCCAGGCCATGGACTCCTATTCTGAACAACTACTCCACCAAGGTTTATGATCAGTCTTTCTTCAAATGACAAAGACCTCTAACGGCAGGAAGCCTTCTTCAGGTCCTAGCTCGTTGTACTTTGACAGTATGGCAAATGAGTGGACTGACGCTGATCACTGTCTCATCACTAGTAAACTGCCATTTCACTTAAAATCCTTCCTGGGAGGGGCTATCCATGCTTCCAACATCAAGGGCCTGATTTAGATATTGGCAGATGGGTTTCTCCGTAGATTGCCATATGGGATTTAGATTTCTGTAGACGGGATATCTGTCAATATTTAAATCGAGCCCCAAGTCTGTCACAGCACAGCACTTTTCACAAGTTGCAACGTGGCTGAGCTACTCAATGCTTGTTTGGAAGCATTGGTCCCTGTGGATGGACAAAACAAGCCATGCAGGGACCCCCCACCGCAGCTCCTTTGTGCTCTCCCAGACTATGATTTAGTCACAAGTATTGCATGGAATTCAGGATAATGCACTTCCCCTTAGTGTGTCAGTGGAGTCATAGAAACAGTGCTTATGCTGTCTTTGGGTTCCTTATGCTGTTCATTGCTACTTTTTTTGTTTATTAAAAACACCCTCAAGCCATTGGTAAATACACAGCACATTATGTGAATGAGGAAGTCCTATTTGTATGTGTAGCATTGAAAATTAATTTTGTTCTAGTTAAACACTGAAGAAGCACTACAAGCCGTAGTCTTTTCAAGGCCACGTTTTCTGTAGGTATTACGTTTTGGGACTTCTTGCTGAAAAGTGACTGGCTGGTCAATCCTACACAGTTTTCACCTTCTTTGTATGGCATTTTGGGGGTCATTCAGACCCCGGCGGGCGGCGGGAGCCGCCCGCCTGGCGGGAACCGCCGAATGACCGCACCGCGGTCAAAAGACCGCGGCGGCCATTCTGTGTTTCCCGCTGGGCTGGCGGTCGACCGCCAGAAGGCCGCCCGCCAGCCCAGCGGGAAACCCCTTCCCACGAGGACGCCGGCTCCGAATGGAGCCGGCGTAGTGGGAAGGGTGCGACGGGTGCAGTTGCACCCGTCGCTAATTTCAGTGTCTGCGATGCAGACACTGAAATTCTATGTGGGGCCCGCTTACGGGGGCCCCTGCAGTGCCCATGCCATTGGCATGGGCACTGCAGGGGCCACCAGGGGCCCCACGACACCCCTCACCGCCATCCTGTTCCTGGCGGTCGGAACCGCCAGGAACAGGATGGCAGTGAGGGGGTCGGAATCCCCCATGGCGGCGCAGCAAGCTGCGCCCCCATGGGGGATTCCTCAGGGCATCGGAAAACCGGCGGGACACCACCGGTTTTCCTGTTCTGACCGCGGCCAAACCGCCGCGGTCAGAATGCCCTGCGGGGCACCGCCAGCCTGTTGGCGGTGCTCCCGCCAACCCCGGCCCCGGCGGTCCTTGACCGCCGGGGTCGGAATGACCCCCTTTGTCTGTAAGCAACAATTGATGTAATATTGTTATTACAAAAGTAGTATATTCAAAAGGTGATTGTTGCAGATGTGTTACAAGGAGGCAGTGGAGTCTGCCTTGTTCAATTTGTTGAGACCTGTTAGGAGGCAGGATGCTGCTAAAAGAATGTTTGATGGAGTATCAGGTGAGCCCAGGGAATGCTGACCAATCAACCTTTACAGCCATCAAAATGATATAGGACCAAACCCAGGAGGACTGGTCTGAAGTCACCTTCTGGTAGAAACTGCTTCTCTGTGTGGAGCTTGGCCAGTTGGTTCTAAGTGGTCATAGTCTTCTCCCTGATGTGTGTCCCAAAGCTGGAGATTTAGTCAATATAGAGCTCAAGGATTTGATGGAGTTGACGAGTTACAGGGCACCACTGTCTAGATTTATTGAACCTGATTTTGCCTCTCCTGAGGATGAGAAGAATCTCTTTGTCAGCACTTACCGAAGTCAAGGAAGAAACAATACTCCAGGCTGCTGTGTTCCTTTGGTCTACTGCTTCAATGAAAAGACAGCACATCCCAGGGAAATGATTTGAGGGAGTAAACAATGCTGTCGATGCTATACGCAGACTGCTGGTGACACTTCCTACAACGACCTGAACTTAATGAGTTGCCCGGACAATGAGAACCTAACTGTATGGGATGGGAATAATGTGGAAAATGATAAACACAGATAAAATTGGTCCTCCAGGAGCCATTAGTCCAATCAACCTGTTCCACCCACTTCTTCAAGATGAAGAATATTCTGAGTCACTGGATTTAAGTGTCTTCCTCATCAAGCCCCAAATAAAAGGAGAGTCACCCTTTTAAGCCAAAAAGGACAGGTTAGTTTACAACTGAACAGAAATTGATTTCCCTTTCATGCTTTACTTATGTCTTTACACCCCAATAGGACACATTAAACCCATATCTGAAAGAGTACTCATCTTGGGCAATATGTAACAGTGTTAGGAAAACCACAGTCTGGGTCACAAAATTATTATTTATTATATAATGAAAAAATATGTAGACCACATATTAATGTTAAAAAATACACATTTTTTAAAAGGATCCCATACAATAACACAATAGTCTAATACATAAACCTTTTCATTTTGTTACAACGCTGAATAAAAAATGAGAAAAAGAATCTGTTGACGCGGCGTTTCGGTGGAAATCAGAATGGTTCACACCACCTTTATCAGGACATATATATTAAATTCAAAAAACTATAAGAGGGAAGCATAAATTACTAAAGTGCATTGTTATCTAACGACATACAATTCACAAGCCCCTAGTAGACAACAAATGTTATTACATACTTGATGCCCCTATTTTCCTATGTATCTCAAAATTCATTTAGCATTTTTGCTTAAGGGAGATGGTTATATTCTCATGTAAGTCTACAAATGGTATTTACGAATTGCCCACCCTCGTTGGACCTCGCACCTCATGATAGAGGAACAATATTTTTAATTGCTGGATGTACCTCATAGTCTTCTATTTCACCCTATCAAGGACCCCTATGTTCACAAACTTTCTGATTAATAGCTCATACCCCTCAGAGGGTTCAATTTCACACTATTGAGGAGCCCTCTATTGGTATTCTCATATCTTTGTAACAAGTATCCTGTGAACTGGGATCCTGGGAACATCCTGGGGCGAGCGATTGCCAGTGTCTGAGATTAATTCAAGTATTCCATCCCTCACCTTGTTGTTTTTGCATTGGCCGCACTAAGGCCCATATTTATTATTTTTTAGCTCCGCAGTTGCATCATTTTTTGATGCAAAATCGGTGCAAACTTACAAAATACAATTGTATTTTGGAAGTTTACACTGCTTTTGCGTCACAAAATGATGCAAATGCGGAGCTAAAAAAGTATAAATATGGGCCTATGGGCTCTGGGTATGCCCAGATGTTGGTCTCAGGCACACTGTGCCATTGGATTCAAGCTAGCCTGGCTGATGAGGGGTGATACCCTGAACCACTCTCAGGATGCTTGTTTCGAATCCAGGGAGGACCTGGCCTGGCAGTTTGTGCTGGACTGTTCCCATGAGGAGCAGAGTCACGGCTGATTTGTATATGGCTGGGTCCAAGCTGGAATGGCGTGGCGAGCAAACAAATGATGGATTCAGACCTAGATCTGTGACAGGTGAATGGTTGACATTGTTCAGCATTCCGTCCATCATCTATTCTTTTTGCAGTTATCTTAAATACAGCGAGAAACATTGAAGGGAGTATTAGAGGGACTTTTTCTGCAGCAGCAAAAGCATTTCGAGTGTGGAGTGTGGTAGACAGCGAAGTGAGTGTGCGGAGAGTTCTACATTCTAAAAACCAGGATATGAGGGGTAAGTGAAACACGTAATGCAGCACACAGGGGAGTAATCTGATGGTGAATTATGCAGATACACATGTTTTTGCCCTTATTGCTAAAGCCGAGATTATTGTTTTTAGTATATTTCTTTCCTTTATATGGTGTTTTGTTTTCCACTGTCACTTTGCCACCTTTGCATATTGGTGAGTAATACGTTCTGGAGAACAGGGTGGACTCCTTCTGCAGAATCTGGTCCCTCTTACTGGAAAGTGTTCTGGATGGGGCCCCATCCCTAAGGGAGAATGATGGGGTCTCGTCCATTGACTTCTGCACTATTGCTGTCTCAAATTGACCTGTGTTGTCATTGGATGCAGGATGCTGCAGCCAGCCAATCATAAAGCGGGTCAGCTCATGAAGACAAGAAGCTTCACAGATCTATACAGGCATCCTCTGTCTGCCTCCCACTCCACTTAATTATGGATTCACCATGGCCAGCCTTGCTCCCCGTTGCCTGAGTTGCTTCTCTCTTCCCGGCTCTCCCACCTCTCTAGAGCAGGGCCCCAAGCCAACTGTAGTTAATTATAAATAACTGCAGGCAGTACAACGCAGGCTGGGACATCTGTACCACTGATAGCTACAACCCTGACTGCATGTCAGTGATGCCAGACACATCCAGAGTGTCAAGACGTCGAGCTGGCTTTTGCGGTGGATGCTATTGAAGGCCATAGAGTGATGAAGTATGATGAAAGGACTTAGGGATCCGTTGTCTGGTAGATGAAGAGTCATCAACCACTTGGATCATCATTGTCTCGAAGCCAAGACTGGTAATCTTGCATATAGGTGGTTTGTGACTGCCTTTTCAATGATATTCCCAAAAAAGTGTGTAATTGGGCAGACATTTTCTGTGTTATCCGGATCTGGGTTAGATTTCCTGAAGGAAGACCCACTCATCTGGGAAGGTGGTTTGTAGATGGGGTGTGTTGATATTGTTCAGTAGTGATGTTGGAGTTTCATTGGATATCTCTCTCCTTCGTGAGTGACGATTGAATGATATTTCACTGATATGATGTGACAATCAAGGACACAAGTGAGTTTGGCAGGTCTTCTGTGAAAAGGTTGTGTATGGTATGTCATTTTGGTACGTTTTGTGTTGGAATCGTCATGGGGGTATGCGGAGTGGGTACGCTGTCTGTGTTGTTGGATCTTGACTATTCTGTACAGTATAATCGTATTATTAGCTGAGCACTTCTTAGAGTGAATGACTGGGTGGTCCATTGCAGGAGTCACTCAGAGCTTGATGGCCGTGAAGAGTACCCTGTGTCTCCACTGTGGAGATTCCTTTGATAGGCATCCCACCCACCAATCTTCCCAGGTTTTACTTAGAGGCCGTGAAACAGGGATCGTTCCCTCCGGAACTCGATCTGGCAACTATTGTCATTCTCCCTAACACCAATCAGCCATCATCGGATTGCGCGTCCTATCGGCCAATTTCTTTAATTAATACAAATGTTAAAGTTATGCCAAAAATCTGGTCTCCAGTTCATTACTCCACCCCGATTAATGTGGCTTCATGCCTGACTGCATTACCAGACATTCTGTTCGGTGACTGCAGGTAGCACTGGTCCATGTAGGAGATATCAAGGAGCCAGTAGCCCTGCTGCTTGTCGACTTTGAAAAAGCATTCAATACTGTTGACTGGGACTATCTGGTCGGTGCTGAGTTGAATGGGTTTTGGTTCCTGATTTCGGGTCAAGGTGGCACTATTGTTCTCCCACACAAAGGCACACGTCATGGTTAATGTAGTATTGTCCTATAATTCCCGATAGGCTGTGGAACCTGTCGGGGATGTCCCACGTCTCCTCTTCACCCTTGCTAATTAGCCTTTGGCCTGCTTAATCCATTGTGATGCTCAGATGCGTAGCTAGAGATGGAGTGGAGCCACTGAAGATAGGATTGCCTTATATGTGGACGCTGTCCTGCTGTTCCTTGCGGATCCGGCAGGTTCTGGTCCATGGGCCCTCGAGATCCTCCAGCTCTTTGAAGATGCCTTGGGCCTCCGGGTAATCAAGAGAAAATCATTACTCATCCTATTGGCGGGAGATAGTGCGTCGGTCGACTAGCGGCCTGCCATTCCCATCTGTCGCCTCAGCTTTAAGTATCTTGGGGTGCATATTTCCACATTGCCAGCCCTCACGTGTGCTTAACCTTGCTCCCCTTTTAAAGGGGATTAGAACTATTCTAGCAGTATGGCAACACCTCCCTCTTCATGTTTTGGCTAAGGCTGCATTGATAAAAAAGATTATTTTGCCCTGTTTTCTTTATTTTTTAGTTCTTTCCGCTCCAAATCCCTAATGTGTGGTCTACTGAGGTGGCACCAGTTTTTCGGTCCTTTCTCTGGAGGGGCTGTCCCACTCGCATTAGCAGGCCAGGTGTTGCTGTTTGGTGTATGATGGTGCATTGACTCGGTAGCTATCCCTCCAGATATGTGTCTATATTGCTGGGCCTCTCAGCTACTAGTCATAAACGACTGGCTAACGGGTGGTTGGGACGACCCGGCACATCAGCTGGAACTTTCTAGCCTTGCGCTTGATGGGGTCATATACCACTTATACGGCCGTCCGATCACTCTTGCCCTTCTGAAGATTACCAGGGTGGTCTTTTTGGCATAGAGGGGAGCCATGAGG
Organism: Pleurodeles waltl; assembly: GCF_031143425.1. Classification (NCBI taxonomy): domain Eukaryota; kingdom Metazoa; phylum Chordata; class Amphibia; order Caudata; family Salamandridae; genus Pleurodeles; species Pleurodeles waltl. The sequence goes on from NC_090436.1 coordinate 60,741,170, forward strand.
TTCACGGGCTGGGACAGACGTCTGACACCACAGACTCGCCTTTGGAGGGGGCGCTGGTTGGAACAGGTTGCACGCCTAGAGGGACTTCGTCGCTCGGACTCCATCGGCATTAGTGTTGGGAGATCTGTAGTGGGGTTCCACCATGTACTTTTTCACAGACCTCCAAGATCAGTTCGCTCTTCCCCTCACTCAGTTCCACAAGTACCTACTGCTGCTTCATGCTATGAGTCACCACGGTGCTCAGCTACAGGATGTGCTGGAGTTTAGTCCCCTTGAGGCTCGATGGTTGATGGTGGGGTTGGGCGGGGGGGTGTCCCAGCTGTACTGAGCCCTCATATGCATGCCCCTGAGACACTGGACTCACTGAAACAGAAATGGGAGTGATGGGTGATGGGTGGGCGGGATGGAGGAGGTTCAGTGGCGAGAGGCCTGCATGGCCCCTAGGGAGCTGGCCATCTCTGCATGGCTCTGCCGGGTCCAGCTTCATTACCTTCACCAAACCTACGTGACTCCCCATCGGTTGGGACACACTGGTATCCTCACTGACCCCATATGTGCTCGGTGTCAATTCCCAGGGGCAGACTTCTACCACATGGTCTGGCAGTGTCCCACGATTATCCACTACTGGACACGTGTAGGTACCGCCCTATCAGCGGTTCTAGGTACTGCAGTTGCATTGACTCCAAAGCTGGCCCTGTTGGGGATACTGGATAACTTTGGTGACACGCGTGGAGACACGGCTTTCGTAGGACTGGCTACCTTGGTGGCTAAAAGAGACATTACAAATGAGGGTTTTGCATTAAATGACTATTAGGAGCTCCCGCTGTATTGCGATTTTATTTGATTATTGGGGCATTAGGCCATATAAGTCGTTATTCCTTTACAATAGATGACACATTTATTTCATTATTATGCAACAATGTGCATTACATTGCATTTATGTATTTTGGTAACATGCTTCTAGTAGTTCATATATATTTAAGTTTTCATTTGAGTAGCTGATGCTCACGAATAGGCGTAAGAGTTGGTCTGCAATATAATTTTCACATTATTTATGCCACAAAGTCAGGATCACGAGGTTTATTTTTCTCAAAATATATAGTTTCGAGAGTATATAATAGCTGTTTACAGCCCCCTCTGAGAGAGACAGTGGAACTTCAATGAACTTCTGTAGGAAAGTACCATCTTGCCTGGCATGTTACCCCCATTTTTCACTGTATATATGTTGTTTTAGTTGTATGTGTCACTGGGACCCTGCTAGTAAGGGCCCCAGTGCTCATAAGTGTGCCTGAATGTGTTACCTGTGTTATGACTAACTGTCTCACTGAGGCTCTGCTAATCAGAACCTCAGTGGTTATGCTCTCTCATTTCTTTCAAATTGTCACTAACAGGCTAGTGACCAATTTTACCAATTTACATTGGCTTACTGGAACACCCTTATAATTCCCTAGTATATGGTACTGAGGTACCCAGGGTATTGGGGTTCCAGGAGATCCCTATGGGCTGCAGCATTTCTTTTGCCACCCATAGGGAGCTCTGACAATTCTTACACAGGCCTGCCACTGCAGCCTGAGTGAAATAACGTCCACGTTATTTCACAGCCATTTTACACTGCACTTAAGTAACTTATAAGTCACCTATATGTCTAACCTTTACCTGGTAAAGGTTGGGTGCTAAGTTACTTAGTGTGAGGGCACCCTGGCACTAGCCAAGGTGCCCCCACATTGTTCAGGGCCAATTCCCCGGACTTTGTGAGTGCGGGGACACCATTACACGCGTGCACTACATATAGGTCACTACCTATATGTAGCTTCACAATGGTAACTCCGAATATGGCCATGTAATATGTCTATGATCATGGAATTGCCCCCTCTATGCCATCCTGGCATAGTTGGCACAATCCCATGATCCCAGTGGTCTGTAGCACAGACCCTGGCACTGCCAAACTGCCTTTCCTGTGGTTTCACTGCAGCTGCTGCTGCTGCCAACCCCTCAGACAGGCTTCTGCCCTCCTGGGGTCCAGCCAGGCCTGGCCCAGGATGGCAGAACAAAGGACTTCCTCTGAGAGAGGGTGTTACACCCTCTCCCTTTGGAAAATGGTGTGAAGGCAGGGGAGGAGTAGCCTCCCCCAGCCTCTGGAAATGCTTTCATGGGCACACATGGTGCCCATTTCTGCATAAGCCAGTCTACACCGGTTCAGGGACCCCTTAGCCCTGCTCTGGCGCGAAACTGGACAAAGGAAAGGGGAGTGACCACTCCCCTGACCTGTACCTCCCCTGGGAGGTGCCAAGAGCTCCTCCAGTGTGCTCCAGACCTCTGCCATCTTGGAAACAGAGGTGCTGCTGGCACACTGGACTGCTCTGAGTGGCCAGTGCCAGCAGGTGACGTCAGAGACTCCTTCTGATAGGCTCCTTCAGGTGTTGCTAGCCTGTCTTCTCTCCTAAGTAGCCAAACCCTCTTTTCTGGCTATTTAGGGTCTCTGTCTTTGGGGATTCTTTAGATAACGAATGCAAGAGCTCATCCGAGTTCCTCTGCATCTCTCTCTTCACCTTCTGCCAAGGAATCGACTGCTGACCGCGCTGGAAGCCTGCAAAACTGCAACATAGTAGCGAAGACGACTACTGCAACTCTGTAACGCTGATCCTGCCGCCTTCTCGACTGTTTTCCTGGTGGTGCATGCTGTGGGGGTAGTCTGCCTCCTCTCTGCACTAGAAGCTCCGAAGAAATCTCCCGTGGGCCGACGGAATCGTCCCCCTGCAACCGCAGGCACCAAAGAACTGCATCACCGGTACCCTGGGTCTCCTCTCAGCACGACGAGCGAGGTCCCTTGAATCCAGCAACTCTGTCCAAGTGACTCCCACAGTCCAGTGACTCTTCAGTCCAAGTTTGGTGGAGGTAAGTCCTTGCCTCCCCACGCCAGACTGCATTGCTGGGAACCGCGACTTTTGCAGCTACTCCGGCCTCCGTGCACTTCCGGCAGAAATCCTTTGTGCACAGTCCAGCCTGGGTCCACAGCACTCTAACCTGCATTGCACGACCTCCTAAGTTGTTCTCCGGCGACGTGGGACTCCTTTGTGCGACTTCGGGTGAGCACCGTTTCACGCATCCTTGTAGTGCCTGTTTCTGGCACTTCTGCGAGTGCTGCCTGCTGCTGAGAGGGCTCCTTGTCTTGCTCGACGCCCCCTCTGTTCCCAGACGCAATTGGCGACATCCTGGTCCCTCCTGGGCCACAGCAGCATCCAAAAACACTAACCGCCCGATTTGCAGCTAGCAAGGCTTGTTGGCGGTTTTTCTTCAGGAAAACACTTCTGCACGTCTCTCCACGGCGTGGGGGATCCATCCTCCAAAGGGGAAGTCTCTAGCCCTTGTCGTTCCTGCAGAACCTCCAGCTTCTACTGTCCAGTAGCAGCTTATTTGCACCCACAGCTGGCATTTCCTGGGCATCTGCCCATCTCCGACTTGCTTGTGACTTTTGGACTTGGTCCCCTTGTTCCACAGGTACCCTTGACTGGAAATCCATCGTTGTTGCATTGTTGGTTTGTGTCTTTCCTACCGAATTCCCCTATCACAACTTCTATGTCCTTTGGGGAACTTTAGTGCACTTTGCACTCACTTTTCAGGGTCTTGGGGTGGGCTATTTTTCTAACCCTAACTATTTTCTAATAGTCCCAGCGACCCTCTACAAGGTCACATAGGTTTGGGGTCCATTCGTGGTTCGCATTCCACTTTTGGAGTATATGGTTTGTGTTGCCCCTCTCCCTATGTGTCCCCATTGCATCCTATTGTAACTATACATTGTTTGCACTGTTTTCTAATACTATTACTGCATATTTTGGTATTGTGTACATATATATTGTGTATATTTGCTATCCTCATACTGAGGGTACTCACTGAGATACTTTTGGCATATTGTCATAAAAATAAAGTACCTTTATTTTTAGTATAACTGTGTATTGTGTTTTCTTATGATATTGTGCATATGACACTAAGTGGTACTGTAGGAGCTTCACTCGTCTCCTAGTTCAGCCTAAGCTGCTCTGCTAAGCTACCATTATCTATCAGCCTATGCTGCTAGACACCCTATACACTAATAAGGGATAACGGGGCCTGGTGCAAGGTGCAAGTACCCCTAGGTACTCACTACAAGCCAGTCCAGCCTCCTACATTGGTTGTGCAGCGACGGGATAAGTGCTTTGAGACTACTTACCACTCTTGTCATTGTACTTTTCATAAGAGAAAAATATACAAAACAAGTTCAGTGTATGTACACCTAACCAAAAAGTTTTGCATTTCTTTTCTCATCTCTTTTCTAAAGTGCTGAAAAGTACCTCTAAACTTTCTAAAAAGTTCTTTAAAAGTTTTAAAAGTTTATTTCTGTCTTTCTAAAAAGTTCTGAAAACTTTTTTCTCTTTTTCTATCACTTTAACTCTTTCTAAAAATGTCTGGCACAGGCCAAAATGTTGATCTGTCCAAACTTGCATATGACCACCTTAGCTGGAAAGGAGCAAGGAGTCTCTGTGTAGAAAGAGGTTTGAGTGTAGGGAAGAATCCTTCCTTGGAATTATTGCTTAACATGCTTAGAGAACAAGATAAGGCCACAAGGGCCCCATCTGTTGAAAAAGTAGCTAATGGTTCCCAATCTGATCCGGGGACTCCCCTAGGAAAAGATTCAGGAAAGAAACTTCATAGCCTGCCCATTACTAGACAGTCTAGCATAGTTGGTAATGATGAAGAGGTACACCATACAAATAGTGTTATCTCACATAATTGCAAAAGTATTGTTTCTCAACACAGTAGAAGTGATGTTTCTGTTAACCAAGCTGTTAGGGTGCCTTCTGTAAGGGACAGGTCTCCTTCTGTCCATTCTCACCACACTTCTGTGTCAAGGAATGTCCCTCCCACCCACCCTGATGACAGATTGTTAGAAAGGGAGCTCAATAGATTGAGAGTGGAACAAACCATACTGAAGCTCAAGAAGCAACAGCTGGATTTGGATAGACAGTCCTTAGAAGTAGAGAAGGAAAGACAGAAGTTGGGTTTTGAAACCCATGGTGGCAGCAGCAGTATTCCCAATAGTCATCCTGCAAAAGAGCATGATTCTAGGAATCTGCACAAGATAGTTCCCCCTTATAAGGAGGGGGATGACATTAACAAGTGGTTTGCTGCACTTGAGAGGGCCTGTGTTGTACAGGATGTCCCTCAAAGGCAGTGGGCTGCTATCCTATGGCTATCATTTAGTGGAAAGGGTAGGGATAGGCTCCTTACTGTGAAAGAAAGTGATGCCAATAATTTTATAGTTCTTAAGAATGCACTCCTGGATGGTTATGGCTTAACCACTGAACAATACAGGATAAAGTTCAGAGAGACCAAAAAGGAGTCTTCACAAGACTGGGTTGATTTCATTGACCATTCAGTGAAGGCCTTGGAGAGGTGGTTACATGGCAGTAAAGTTACTGATTATGACAGCCTGTATAACTTGATCCTGAGAGAGCATATTCTTAATAATTGTGTGTCTGATTTGTTGCACCAGTACTTGGTGGACTCTGATCTGACCTCTCCCCAAGAATTGGGAAAGAAGGCAGACAAATGGGTCAGAACAAGGGTGAACAGAAAAGTTCATACAGGGGGTGACAAAGATGGCAACAAGAAGAAGGATGGTAAGTCTTCTGACAATGGTGGGGACAAATCTAAAAATGAGTCTTCATCAGGCCCACAAAAACACTCTGGTGGGGGTGGTGGGCCCAAATCCTCTTCAAATCAAAACAAAGAAAAGAAACCATGGTGCTATTTATGTAAAATAAAAGGCCATTGGACAACAGATCCCAGTTGTCCAAAGAAAAGCACCAAGCCTCCTACCACTACAACCCCTACTGCTACACCTAGAGTCCCTACTAATAGCAGTGGTGGTGGGAGCAAGCCTACTAATAGCCAATCCAAGGGAGTAGCTGGGCTCACTTTTGGTAACTTACTTGGGGTTGGTCTGATTAGGGAGACCACAGAGGCTGTGTTAGTCTCTGAGGGGGGTATTGATTTAGCCACCTTGGTTGCTTGTCCCCTTAACATGGATAAGTACAAGCAACTACCCCTAATAAATGGTGTTGAGGTTCAGGCCTACAGGGACACAGGAGCCAGTGTCACAATGGTGATAGAGAAACTGGTCCACCCTGAACAACACCTACTTGGTCACCAGTACCAAGTAACCGATGCTCACAACAACACACTTAGCCACCCCATGGCTGTTGTAAATCTCAACTGGGGGGGGGGGTTACTGGTCCAAAGAAAGTTGTGGTAGCCTCAGATTTACCTGTAGACTGTCTACTAGGAAATGATTTGGAGACATCAGCTTGGTCAGATGTGGAGTTGGAGGCCCATGCAGCAATGCTGGGCATCCCAGGGCATATTTTTGCTTTAAGAAGGGCTCAGGCCAAAAAGCAAAAAGGACAGGGTGACTTGGATCCTGGAACAATGGACCAAGTGCTCCCTAAAGCTAGGGCTAGTAGAAGTAAAGCACTTCCTACTACCACTCCCTCTACAGTGGATTCTACTTCTGAGGAAGAAGAATTTCCACCCTGTGCAGAACCTACACCAGAGGAGCTGGAAGCAGACACTGCTGAGCTTTTGGGTGAAGGGGGGCCTGCCAGGGAGGAGCTGAGTGTGGCACAGCATACCTGTCCCACACTAGAGGCTCTAAGACAGCAAGCTGTCAAACAGGCTAATGGGGATGTCAGTGACTCTCACAGAGTTTACTGAAGCAAGGGATCCTAAACCTGGAACTGCCAGGAGGTTAGTGATTCCTCAGGAATACAGAAAGTTCCTCCTAACTCTAGCCCACGACATTCCCCTAGCTGGACATCTGGGACAAATGAAAACTTGGGACAGGCTTGTTCCCTTGTTTCATTGGCCTAGAATGTCAGAGGACACAAAAGAATTTTGTAAGTCCTGTGAAACCTGTCAAGCCAGTGGCAAGACAGGTGGCACCCCAAAGGCACCCCTTATTCCACTGCCTGTGGTTGGAGTTCCCTTTGAAAGGGTAGGGTTGACATAGTTGGCCCCCTTGACCCTCCTACTGCTTCAGGCAATAGGTTTATCTTGGTGGTAGTGAACCATGCCACAAGATATCCTGAAGCAATTCCTTTAAGGACCACTACAGCACCTGCAGTGGCAAAGGCCCTCCTGGGAATATTTTCTAGGGTGGGCTTCCCAAAGGAAGTAGTATCAGACAGAGGAAGCAATTTCATGTCTGCTTACTTAAAGGCCATGTGGAAGGAGTGTGGTGTGACTTACAAGTTCACTACACCCTATCATCCACAAACAAATGGACTGGTGGAGAGATTTAACAAAACTCTCAAAGGCATGATTATGGGACTCCCTGAAAAACTCCGCAGGAGATGGGATATCCTTTTACCATGCCTCCTTTTTGCCTACAGGGAGGTACCCCAGAAAGGAGTGGGCTTCAGCCCCTTTGAACTCCTCTTTGGACACCCTGTTAGGGGTCCACTAACACTTGTCAAGGAGGGTTGGGAACAACCTTTAAAAGCTCCAAAGCAAGATATTGTGGATTATGTACTTGGCCTCAGATCAAGGAAGGCTGAGTATATGAAAAAAGCCAGTAAAAACCTCCAGGCCAGCCAAGAGCTCCAGAAGCAATGGCATGATCAGAAGGCTCTTTTGGTTCAGTACCAACCAGGGCAGAAAGTGTGGGTCTTGGAGCCTGTGGCCCCAAGAGCACTCCAAGATAAATGGAGTGGACCCCACATAATTGTTGAAAAGAAGGGTGAAATCACCTACTTAGTTGACTTAGGCACTGCCAGGAGTCCCCTTAGGGTGCTCCATTTCAATCGCCTGAAACCCTACTATGACAGGGCTGATCTCACCCTGCTCATGGCAACTGATGAGGGACAGGAAGAAGACAGTGATCCTCTACCTGATCTCTTCTCTTCCACAGAACAAGATGCTCTAGTGGAAGGTGTAGTTTTGGCTGATTGTCTTACTGCTGAGCAGAAAGACCATTGCATAAATCTCTTGGGTCAGTTTTCTGAACTCTTCTCTACTGTGCCAGGTACCACTTCTTGGTGTGAGCACACTATAGATACTGGAGACAGCTTGCCTGTCAAAAGTAAGATCTATAGGCAGCCTGACCATGTCAGAGACTGCATAAAGCAAGAGGTGCAGAAAATGTTAGAACTAGGAGTGGTTGAGCACTCTGAAAGTCCATGGGCTTCTCCTGTGGTACTTGTACCAAAACCTCATTCCAAGGATGGAAAGAAGGAAATGCGGTTTTGTGTAGACTACAGAGGTCTCAACCAGGTAACCAAAACTGATGCTCACCCTATACCCAGGGCAGATGAGCTCATAGATACACTGGCATCTGCCAAGTATCTAGGCACTTTTGACTTGACTGCAGGCTATTGGCAGATCAAATTATCAGAAGATGCAAAACCTAAAACTGCATTTTCAACCATTGGAGGCCATTACCAATTCACAGTAATGCCTTTTGGATTGAAAAATGCACCTGCCACTTTTCAGAGGTTGGTGAACACAGTCCTGCAAGGGCTGGAAGCTTTTAGTGCAGCATATCTGGACGATATAGCTGTCTTTAGCTCCAGTTGGGATGATCACCTGGTCCACCTATGGAAAGTTTTAGAGGCCCTGCAAAAGGCAGGCCTCACTATCAAGGCTTCAAAGTGCCAGATAGGGCAGGGGAAGGTGGTTTATCTGGGACACCTTGTTGGTGGGGAACAGATTGCACCACTTCAGGGGAAAATCAAAACTATTATAGATTGGGTTCCCCCTACTACTCAGACTCAGGTGAGAGCCTTCCTAGGCCTCACTGGGTATTACAGGAGGTTCATTAAGAACTATGGCTCCATTGCAGCCCCTCTTAATGACCTCACATCCAAAAAGATGCCTAAAAAGGTATTATGGACAGCAAACTGTCAGAAAGCTTTTGAGGAGCTGAAGCAGGCCATGTGCTCTGCACCTGTCCTGAAAAGCCCTTGTTACTCTAAAAAATTCTATGTCCAAACTGATGCATCTGAATTAGGAGTAGGGGCAGTCCTATCACAACTTCATTCTGAGGGCCAGGATCAACCTGTTGCTTTTATTAGTAGGAGGTTGACCCCTAGAGAAAAGCGTTGGTCTGCCATTGAGAGGGAGGCCTTTGCTGTGGTCTGGGCACTGAAGAAGTTGAGGCCATACTTGTTTGGCACTCACTTCATTGTTCAGACAGACCACAAACCTCTGCTTTGGCTAAAACAAATGAAAGGTGAAAATCCTAAATTGTTGAGGTGGTCCATATCCCTACAGGGAATGGACTATACAGTGGAACATAGACCTGGGAGTAGCCACTCCAATGCAGATGGACTCTCCAGATATTTCCACTTAGGCAATGAAGACTCATCAGGTCATGGCTAGTCTTATTGTCCTTCGTTTGGGTGGGGGGGTTGTGTAGGAAAGTACCATCTTGCCTGGCATGTTACCCCCATTTTTCACTGTATATATGTTGTTTTAGTTGTATGTGTCACTGGGACCCTGCTAGTCAGGGCCCCAGTGCTCTTAAGTGTGCCTGAATGTGTTACCTGTGTTATGACTAACTGTCTCACTGATGCTCTGCTAATCAGAACCTCAGTGGTTATGCTCTCTCATTTCTTTCAAATTGTCACTAACAGGCTAGTGACCAATTTTACCAATTTACATTGGCTTACTGGAACACCCTTAATTCCCTAGTATATGGTACTGAGGTACCCAGGGTATTGGGGTTCCAGGAGATCCCTATGGGCCGCAGAATTTCTTTTGCCACCCATAGGGAGCTCTGACAATTCTTACACAGGCCTGCCACTGCAGCCTGAGTGAAATAACGTCCACGTTATTTCACAGCCATTTTACACTGCACTTAAGTAACTTATAAGTCACCTATATGTCTAACCTTTACCTGGTAAAGGTTGGGTGCTAAGTTACTTAGTGTGAGGGCACCCTGGCACTAGCCAAGGTGCCCCCACATTGTTCAGGGCCAATTCCCCGGACTTTGTGAGTGCGGGGACACCATTACACGCGCGCACTACATATAGGTCACTACCTATATGTAGCTTCACAATGGTAACTCCGAATATGGCCATGTAATATGTCTATGATCATGGAATTGCCCCCTCTATGCCATCCTGGCATAGTTGGCACAATCCCATGATCCCAGTGGTCTGTAGCACAGACCCTGGCACTGCCAAACTGCCTTTCCCGGGGTTTCACTGCAGCTGCTGCTGCTGCCAACCCCTCAGACAGGCTTCTGCCCTCCTGGGGTCCAGCCAGGCCTGGCCCAGGATGGCAGAACAAAGGACTTCCTCTGAGAGAGGGTGTTACACCCTCTCCCTTTGGAAAATGGTGTGAAGGCAGGGGAGGAGTAGCCTCCCCCAGCCTCTGGAAATGCTTTCATGGGCACACATGGTGCCCATTTCTGCATAAGCCAGCCTACACCGGTTCAGGGACCCCTTAGCCCTGCTCTGGCGCGAAACTGGACAAAGGAAAGGGGAGTGACCACTCCCCTGACCTGTACCTCCCCTGGGAGGTGCCCAGAGCTCCTCCAGTGTGCTCCAGACCTCTGCCATCTTGGAAACAGAGGTGCTGCTGGCACACTGGACTGCTCTGAGTGGCCAGTGCCAGCAGGTGACGTCAGAGACTCCTTCTGATAGGCTCCTTCAGGTGTTGCTAGCCTATCTTCTCTCCTAAGTAGCCAAACCCTCTTTTCTGGCTATTTAGGGTCTCTGTCTTTGGGGATTCTTTAGATAACGAATGCAAGAGCTCATCCGAGTTCCTCTGCATCTCTCTCTTCACCTTCTGCCAAGGAATCGACTGCTGACCGCGCTGGAAGCCTGCAAAACTGCAACATAGTAGCGAAGACGACTACTGCAACTCTGTAACGCTGATCCTGCCGCCTTCTCGACTGTTTTCCTGGTGGTGCATGCTGTGGGGGTAGTCTGCCTCCTCTCTGCACTAGAAGCTCCGAAGAAATCTCCCGTGGGCCGACGGAATCGTCCCCATGCAACCGCAGGCACCAAAGAACTGCATCACCGGTACCCTAGGTCTCCTCTCAGCACGACGAGCGAGGGCCCTTGAATCCAGCAACTCTGTCCAAGTGACTCCCACAGTCCAGTGACTCTTCAGTCCAAGTTTGGTGGAGGTAAGTCCTTGCCTCCCCACGCCAGACTGCATTGCTGGGAACCGCGACTTTTGCAGCTACTCCGACCTCCGTGCACTTCCGGCGGAAATCCTTTGTGCACAGTCCAGCCTGGGTCCACAGCACTCTAACCTGCATTGCACGACCTCCTAAGTTGTTCTCCGGCGACGTGGGACTCCTTTGTGCGACTTCGGGTGAGCAATGTTTCACGCATCCTTGTAGTGCCTGTTTCTGGCACTTCTGCGGGTGCTGCCTGCTGCCGAGAGGGCTCCTTGTCTTGCTCGACGCCTCCTCTGTCTCCAGACGCAATTGGCGACATCCTGGTCCCTCCTGGGCCACAGCAGCATCCAAAAACACTAACCGCCCAATTTGCAGCTAGCAAGGCTTGTTGGCGGTCTTTCTTCAGGAAAACACTTCTGCACGACTCTCCACTGCGTGGGGGATCCATCCTTTAAAGGGGAAGTCTCTAGCCCTTGTCGTTCCTGCAGAACCTCCAGCTTCTACTGTCCAGTAGAAGCTTCTTTGCACCCACAGCTGGCATTTCCTGGGCATCTGCCCATCTCTGACTGGCTTGTGACTTTTGGACTTGGTCCCCTTGTTCCACAGGTACCCTTGACTGGAAATCCATCGTTGTTGCATTGTTGGTTTGTGTCTTTCCTGCAGAATTCCCCTATCACGACTTCTATGTCCTTTGGGGAACTTTAGTGCACTTTGCACTCACTTTTCAGGGTCTTGGGGTGGGCTATTTCTAATAGTCCCAGCGACCCTCTACAAGGTCACATAGGTTTGGGGTCCATTCGTGGTTCGCATTCCACTTTTGGAGTATATGGTTTGTGTTGCCCCTCTCCCTATGTGTCCCCATTGCATCCTATTGTAACTATACATTGTTTGCACTGTTTTCTAATACTATTACTGCATATTTTGGTATTGTGTACATATATCTTGTGTATATTTGCTATCCTCATACTGAGGGTACTCACTGAGATACTTTTGGCATATTGTCATAAAAATAAAGTACCTTTATTTTTAGTATAACTGTGTATTGTGTTTTCTTATGATATTGTGCATATGACACTAAGTGGTACTGTAGGAGCTTCACTCGTCTCCTAGTTCAGCCTAAGCTGCTCTGCTAAGCTACCATTATCTATCAGCCTATGCTGCTAGACACCCTATACACTAATAAGGGATAACTGGGCCTGGTGCAAGGTGCAAGTACCCCTAGGTACTCACTACAAGCCAGTCCAGCCTCCTACAACTTCCAGACAGCAGAGCAATGTGAACAGAGTCATACCAAAGTTAGCTGTGCCGTTTCCAGTGCTTAATTTGAGCCGGTGAAAAGCGTCACAAAGAGAGAAAGCTGCAGGAGTGAGATGAAGGGGCAGGGAGTGGCTGTAGATGTATTAAAGAGGCCCAAGGTGGCTTCAGGATCACGCTGCCTCAGTATTCAGTGCTCACACATTTAATTGCAGCAGCTCCTTGTTGCAGAGGAGAGCGTTGGGCACCGGCACGTTTTTATTTACTAATTAAGCACTGGCCGTTTGTCTCCTAACATTTCTCCTACTGAGTCACAATTAAGCTTTGTTTTACAGGCGGACGCACAGACAGAAAGTACAAAAACTAAAACGTGTGTTGAGAATGGTCTGAACAATTGTTTTGCCAATAATTGTATTAGTTTTGTCGCTGATGAGCATGAGCCTAAGGCTGCTTGTCTTGTCTCTGATGAGCCGAAAGCTGCATCTCTCCCCCCAGTCTTCGTGGCAGTTCAGTCCTGAAGTCTTCCTAAGCCCTGCTGATCGGTTGTTAGCACTGAGTGCCAATCACACAGGACTGAATGGAGCACAAGGCTACTGGTTTTATGATATTCATTTTTTCCATCTCTATACATATTTTTATTTTTCTCGTTTTGCTGACAATGATCCATACTTATTATTTAGCTGCAACTAATATATCTCCACATTTATTTTTTATTTGAAACCATTTTATTGTGGATTTTTAAGTAAAACAATAACCCAACATAACGACTCGTGATAGAAAGCCTTTGGAAGTATTACATCGGAATTGTAAGTGAAACAGAGCACATTCTGTCAATATCTCCACATTCATTTAACTAATAAATATAAATTCGCACTTCTTTGTGTATATAGTTTTAGTGCTCTCTAAAGTCATAGGTAATAAAACAGTAAACGATTAGAAATATTAACTTTGGAATAATAGGCATTAGGCTCCTCTGCAGCCATTTAAGTGTAATTGCAGAATCACATCTCATTTTGCAGATCCCTAATATGGCCAGAAGTTTAGCATTGCAGTCATGATTGACAGCATGGGAGACGCCCCAAAGAAGATCTCATTTCTGTAGGTTCTGCATTCAAAAATAAATACAGATAGGAACACGTGTAAGACCTGGAAACTTGCAGTTCTTATTACAACCAGGGAGCAAGGGAATGTTTAAACAGGAATGCAGAGAAACTTTGGAAGTTGCTGCAATGGACCCTGAGAAAACAAAATCTGTTGGCTACACTAACAAAGAGAGAGCGGCATGGGGCACAAAGCACAACTAATTGTAGCAATGAATCCAGTATTAACCATAGAAAATGTTATTTTCCTGAAAATATTTGAATTTCAGTATGGCTGTGCTACTTGCCACATGGTGAAGGCCACATACAGTATCTGGCTTTTTGCTAAAGATTCTGGGCCTGATTACAACTTTGGAGGACGGTGTTAATCCGTCCCAAATGTGACTGATATACCACCTACCGTATTACGAGTCCATTATATCCTATGGAACGCGTAATACGGTAGGTGGTAAATCCATCACATTTGGGACGGATTAACACCGTCCTCCAAAGTTGTAATCAGGCCCTCTTCTATGTGGTGGTATCACACCAGTTTTCATTGAAGTTGATAAAATATAGGTGCAGGTGGATTTTGACTTTGGATCACCAGTAGTTTTAAGGATGTTCAGAATGGCCATGATTCATCAAATGGTTGTCTGGTTGTCTTCTCTGCAGGTTCAGGCCAAGGTATAAACAGTTCATAAAATGAAGGGGCCTCCATTGTTGGTAAATAGTGCAAACCTTGTAGTTCGTAGCTTTGAAAGATTTGTTAATAGTACTCCCAACTCATGCATCAATATAGTCAATAAATGTGTAACAAGATGTATTGTTCTCTTACCTGAAAGTTTTCTTTAATCCTTGAGGGATTTGAACTCTTTGGAATGCAGACAATCCCTCGCTGCAGCTGCCACCTGTAACAACCAGCATATAAACTATTGGAGGAACATTTGAATATGTACCTCTGCTCATGTTCATGACATCAAACAAGTAACATGCTAAATAAAAAGTTCACCCCCTGATCTGTTAATACAGTGAAATACAGTACATGTGGGTTTCCCAATATTATGTGGAGCAGTCCTAATTTTTATTAAAGGCACAGTGGTGAGCATTATGCTGTCTCGCTTGCCATGTAAGTATAATCGCAGCCGGTTGTAACAAAGACATCCAGGAAACTGAGAAATGCACTCAAGAAACTACAGTACCCAGCAGCCTTAGGTGCTGGACTACTGAGGATAACACAGGTGCATCATTAGCCCCTTGTATATAGACACCCCCCAGCAGTCCTGCACTTCCTCTTATTGATGCGTGGAACAGTTCATCGGTGGACACCAGAAGAAGAAGCCATCTATTCCAGATCCTCCGAAGGGTCCTCAGGATGCTACTGGCACAGCTGAGTGTTGAACTGAAAAGCAAAAGAGGCGCGTGGCATGCTCCATGATGGAAGCCCAAATGCGAAGTGTGATCTGAAACACATGCAGAGGTGGGATGATGCTCAATTTCATTCATTTAATAAAATTACTACTTTTTCTGCAAATTTGGAAATTCTGCATGTTATGTCAAAGCCAAAGGCCCATATTATACTATTTTAAAAGCGAATTAACTACTGCAACGGAAGCATTTGAACCTGGTTTACAATCAAAAGGTTTTAAATGTAGAAGCTGAAGGCCACTCGGCTGCTCTCAGTGGATGCTAAAGACTGGCTCGGGAGCAGAAAGCTTTGGAAGCCATACCATATCTGGATGAGCGAGCTCCTCTGAGAAACTGGATTGTTGGTTGAGGGGGTGTGAGCCCTTTTTTTTGTTTAAATTTGTTTATTAACATTTTTATAGTTCCGTACATACAGTTTATATGACAGTGGCTCGACAGCATCATAGTAATGTAGTGCAGATATTCGATATATAGATCATCATAAAGAATGAGCTTGCAAAATTGTTATTTGTGCGTCTGTAAAAAAAACAATATATGTGGGGAGCATAGTAACTACATATCCAGGGTGTTACACATAGCACCGGTTATTACGCGTTCACAGAGTATATGCCATCTGGCGTTAGCCACAATACAGATTCAAGTATGTCTAAATACAATTGAGACATCAACTGTGATTGTTATGTTATGTTATGTTATGCAGTTTGTAAAGCGCATGGCTACCAACAGTTTTCCCAGCCCAAATGGAACTCGCAGACACAACAGGCCAGTGAACAGAGACTATGGAAGGGGACTAGAAAAGCCAGGTTTTGAGTGCCGTGCCTTGATTAACTATGAACTGAGCCCCACACAACCGGTGTATTCAGGGGACAACTGTTTAAAGCCTAGTGTGTGATGTAGTGGTTTAAATGAGCGTATGTGGGAACGCCGTGGAGTTTCGAGGAGGGCATGCTATGGAAGGCCGACGTTTGGTTCAGAATATTTACTCCAGCATGTGGACATCGAATGGAAATATCATTAAGAATGATCCATTAGTTGTCTGGAAGTCCGGAAGTATAGTGTCCCAAATGTCAGCCAAGGGATACTTCTGTAATCCCAGTGTATCTTCTCTGTGTAGGGTGAAGCTCTTACCTACACAGCGCTCTCATGTAATGTGTGTAGGAGGAGTGGTGGACTTCCAATTTTGTGTGTTTTTAGGCGCTTAGCTAATAAATAACCTAGATCAAGAAACCTGTCCGTAGCCCCGTGTTTTTTGGCACAACGGCGTAATCCCAACACACATATTTCCCAGGTATGCATCGCTGGGCTCCCTGTGCAGTGTGTGAGGCAGGTTGTGACCTCATACCAATATGAGTGTAAAGATGAACAAGACCATAGCATGTGTAATATATCAGCATCTATGAAGTGGCGTCGGGGACGGGGGCCTCAGTGCATAGAAAATACTGATTGATCTAATGTGGGGTTAAGTAAGCTTTATATAGCACATAATGTTATATGAGGTGGAAGTGAGCATTCCGTGGAATCCGTATGGGACTCTCCAGAGCTAAGATTGGTCCAGTTGACAATTGCATTTTGTAAGTTTGCGCCGTTTTTGCATAAAAAAACAGCGCAAATGCGGCGCTAAAAAAGTATAAATATGGGCCGCAGTGTAGGCATTCTCCTAGTGGGATTCCCCAGGTGTGACCACATGCCTGAAGTGCCAATGCTAGCGGTTCATTAGCTAAAGAAAAAAAGAAGGGGGGGGAAGGGGACATGTACCCCTGGTGACTGGAATGGGCTCAGAGATGGGGGTGCCAGTCTTCACCCTCGCAAGCGGGAGAGTATAGAGGAGCTAAACGAATGAATCGGAGTCCGAGACCACAGCGCTGTAGAGCCTCGAAGAGGAAGGACCATTCCAGGGAGTCAAATGCCTTCTCCGGGCCCAGCACCATGCAGTGCGATCATGGCCAGGGATCAGGAGCATATTCCAGTATCCTGAGGAACCTACGCAAGTTCAGAGAAGTGCTGCGGGCTGGAACAAAATCATTTTGGTCTGGATGTTCCAGTGTTGGGACTAGTAGTGCCAGATGAGCACCAAGGACCTGCAAGTACCTGAGCCAAGATCTTGTAGTCAGTGTTTAGGAGGGCGAATGGCCTGTAGAAGCCCAGTGCAGAAGGGGCTCCATTAGCTTTGGGGACCGATATAAGTAGTGCGTCATGCAGGGAAGCTTGGAGTGCGGTGTTGTAGGCCGTCAGTAGTTGGGGGGCTGACAGTGGAGCGTATGCCTTATAGAATCCGGCAGGAAGGCCCTCGGGCCTGGTGAATTTCCAGTAGCTAATTATGGGATAGCCTCCCGAATTTCAAAGAGGGTAGGGGGGATGTCAAGTTCCGTTTTCTGTTCTAGCGTCACTTGGGGAACAGTGACGCCAGTGAGAAGTGCGTCTACGTCAGCTGTAGTGGATGTGGTCACTGACTGGTACAAAGTGGAATAAAGATTTGTCAGCTCCGTATGTATGTTTTGCTGTGTGCAAAAGAGATCACCTTGGGCTGTACGTAATTCCAGTATCAGATGACGGGGTTGCTCTTGATGGATGAGCCAAGGCAACAATGAACCAGATTTGTCAGCCCAGCATCTGTTCTGGTGGAGTATGCCGCATAATTAAGGCAACTAAGTCTGTCAAACAGTGCAACATGTTCCTGTTGTGCGTGCAGCAGGTGAACCTGGTGTGCTGGAGCCTGAAGGGCATGAGTTTCATACCTCATCAATTTGCAATCTATTTTCATAATGTCTTGTCTAGCTGGCGATGGATATTCCAAGTGGTGCCAATACAATGTCCCCTTATCGTAATCTTAAAGGCGTCCCATTCAATTAGATGGGACTTAGCGGTGTTGGTGTTAACCTTGATATAGTTAGTAATGGTGGCGTATAGAAAAGAGTGATAAAGGGAGTCCACTAGAGCCGTCGCTTGTAACCGCCACGTAGCTATGGGTGGGGGCCACTTTTCCCAGTCACATTGTAGGAGCTTGGGGTTATGGTCACAGTATGTACCCCCCAGATAATCAATATGTGTGACATGCGGGAGGAAGTCTGGGGATCTAACAATGCATTCACAATGTGACCATTTAAGTCATGGGGGCAGGAATAAAAGGAGTAAACCTTGGTAGTGGCATTGTGCATGCACAAGATATCTATTAAATGTCAGTGTCTGAGCCAGTTTGCGAGGTGTTGGGCATTCGTTGTGGCAACTGCATTGGGTTTGATCGCATCTAAAAGAACAAGTACCAAACTTAGTGCAATGTGTGTGTCTATTGAGTGCAGATAAAATAACCAAACATTAAAAAATAGAAAAGAAACTATGAATTCCAAACAAATATATGACGGAACAACGAATCCTGGAACCACACATGCCTGAACAACACGGTTGGAACCACGACTGCGTTGTTATCCCGAATGCCTTAACCACGAATGCCTTAACAACGATTTTTCTTTGTAAAGGCATGCCTGGTAAAGGCATGCGTGGTTCCAGCATGCGACCCCTCCGACCCCCCACCCCTGCCCATAAAACAATCCTACCGCAACCCCCCACCCCACCCCTAAAAACAATCCTACCCTGACCCTAAAAAGTAAAACTACCCCGACTCCCCACTCCTAAAACTACCTCGAGCCCCCCCAAACTACCGTGACCCCCCCACCGCCCCTAAAAACTAAAACTCACGTGACCCCCACCCCTAAAAATTAAAACTGCCTGACCCCCCACCCCGCCCCTAAAAACAGAAATTACCCGGCCCGCCCCTAAAACTACCCCCACCCCACCACTAAAACTACTGCGACCCCCCTGCCCCACACCTAAAACTTAAACTACCCCCCTCCTAAAAATTGAAATTACCCCCACCCCTGCCCCAAGAAACTAAAACTACCCAACCTTCTGCCCCCACCCCTAAAATTACAGCGACCCTCTACCCCGCCCCTAAAAACTGAAATTACCCTGACCCCCCACCCCACCCCTAAAACTACTGAGACCCCCAACCCTGCCCCTAAAAACTAAAACTACCCTACCCCCCACCCAGCCTCTAAAACTACTGCGACCCCCTACCCCTGAAAACTTAAACTACTCTGACCCCCCACCCCTGCCCCTAAAACTACACGACCCCCCACCCTGCCCCTAAAAAACAAAAACTACCCCGACCCCACCACCCTGCCCCAAAAAACTAAAACTACCCTGCCCCTAAAACTACCCCTCAACCCTACCCCAGCCCCACTTACCTGACCGCGTCCTCTCCCGATCCCGACCCCCACCTGCCCCTGAAACTTAAACTATCCCGACCCCCCACCCGACCCTAAAACTACCCCGACCCCCACCCCATCCCTAAAACTTAAACTACTTGACCCCCCACTCCTGCCCCTAAAAACTGAAACTACCCCGACCCCGCCCCTAAAACTCCTGCAACCCCATGACCCCCACCCCCTAAAAACTAAAACTACCCCCCAGCCCACCCCTAAAACTACCCGAGCTCCCCACCCGGCCCCTAAAACTACTGTGACCCCCCCCAGCCCCGTCCCTAAAACTTAAACTACCCGCTCCTAAAAACTGAAACTACAATGCCCCTAAAAACTAAAACTACCATGACCCCCCACCCCTAAAACTACCCGACGTCCCACCTGCCCGGACCCCTCCCTTAAAACTACCCTGACCCCTACCCCGCCCCTAAAAAACGAAAATTACCCTGACCCCCCCACCAGACCCCCCCACCCGCCCCAAAAAACTAAAACTACCCCCAACCGTACCCCAGCCCCACTTACCTGACAGCGTCCTCTCATGATCCCAACCCGCCCACCCTGCCCCAAAACTTAAACTACCCTGACCATCCACCCCTGCCCCTAAAACTACCGTGCCCCTAAAAACTGAAACTACTCCGACCCCCACCCCGTCCCTAAAAAACTAACACTACCCCAAACCCCAACCCCCGCCCCTAAAAACTAAAACTGCCCCACCCCTAAAACTACCTTCTAACCCTGCCCCTGCCCCACTTACCTGACCGCGTCCTCTCCCGATCCTGAGTCTGTTTTCCTCTGTCTTAACTATGCATGTTAGCTGCTCAGGACATGCATGATTAAGGCAGAGAAAAACAGAGTCGTTGTTCACGAAAGCGCTGTTACGCTTTTGTGGAGAACACACCTTGTTGTTCAGGAGTCTTTGTTTAGGCTGATTCCCATTCCAAACATAGAATACCATTGGGGCAGATCAGCAACATGCGTCCTCCAAAATGATCTAACATTTCACACAATAAGTAACAGAAGAACCAGGTAGGTTAGTTTAATGTAAGGGGCGTAAGTGAGCGAAATCCCCCAGGTATACAGCATGAATAACACTACATAGGAGTAACTGTGGTGTCTATGGAATAAGGCACATTGTGACAAGGTGTCCACATGAAGTCTGAATGTCAGGCGAGTGTTCCAGAAGGCAAAGGGGTGAGAATATCAGGGGAAGAAGGTGGGAGGAGGGAAAGGGAAGAGGGAGAGAGGTGAGTGGAGGGAAGGACAGCTCCAAAGGTTAGACCTGGTGGGATTAACCAATGTGTAGTGACCAGCGTGTGGTCATTGTGTTATGGATGGTGGACAGAGATCAGTGGGAAAGCAGCTGCCGGCAGCCTGTGGTTTATATAAGATCATCTGCAGTTTGTAGTGTGACTTCCAGTAGCATCACTGTGTCCGGCTTTGAGGGCCAGGTGGCAGACAAACTAGCCTCGCTGGAAGATCCAACCAAGTCTGTCAGCATCAGATTGGGATGTGTGTTCCTGAATGTTAGTGGCCATCTGTAATCCATGTCGTCGCTCCTGAATCACCTGCTCCAGATTAGGTGCGGACCTAACACTCGGGAGGCGCTCCTCTATACAGCGCTTCCTACGGAGTCAGTCTCATCTTGGGAGTGTTCGTGTCTTATCTAAAGTATGATAGGGGTTGTTGCAGCGAAGAGCCTTTTGTGTCAATCCAGTCCCAGGCCTCCTTGGGATCTGTAAATAAGTATGATTTTCAATCCATCAAGAGTCTGAGTTTTGCTGGGAGCAGGAGGGAATACTTTTGCCCAGTCTGTATTTGACCAACAGGAACAAGCTCCTTTGATGTTGTACTGCCAGCGTGTATTCTGGAAAGAGCATTACTCGAGCACTGTCCACAGTGAGGTCAGTTATCTTGCGAGCTTCTCTGAGGATGAGGTCGCCGTCTCAATAGTGTAGCACCTTGAAGACCAGAGGTCTAGGATTGGCTCCCAGCAGAGGTCTCCTGGCAGGGACTCGGTGCACCCTCTCAACTGAGAAGAATGGCGAGAGGGTCAATAAGGGATGAGTTCGCAGATAAATAATTCAATGTAGGCAATTGCACCAAGGCCCTCAACATTTTCTGGAAGGCCCACAACACGGATGTTATTCTGTGTGGAGCAGGCCTCCGCATCGCCCACCTTCTCCACCAGTATGTGTGTTTAATCTGCAAGTTGGTTGATTAAGGCTTCTGTTCCTTGCATCTGAGGCTGCAAGGCAGCTAGATACTTCTGTTTCGTGTACTCTGTCTGCCAGCTTCCGATGATCCGCATGAAGGAGAGTAAGGTCTGCTGCGACTGTTTCAATCTAGTTTTCAAGTGAGATTCTCGATTTTTCAATAACCGCTAACACTATATCCAGTTTGTCTGCGAGTGCCGCATTGCCATCAGAGCAGTTTGGAGGGCCTGTTGTGGAGACAATGATCCCGGTACAACAGATTTATAAATAAATTAAGTATGCTGATCAGGTGTAAGACAATTTTACCATGTTTTAGGGAGTGAGCACAAGCACTTTAGCACTGGTTAGCATTGGTAAAGTGCACAGGGTCCTAAGGCCAACAAAAGTGAATTCAGAAAAATAGGAGGGGTGAAGGCAAAATGTGTGAGGGAAGATCACTTTAACTACTCCAAGAATGAAAACATTGATTCCCGCTTGCGACATGACCCACTTAACCCATCTGGCTGGAGCTGTTAAAGCCACAGGAGAATGTGGTTTGATTATGGAAATAAGAAGCGGGTCACAGCATGTTCTGAGAAAAGCCATTCTAGACTCGTATTCTTCCAAACATTGTGCCACACAAAGGTTTGTGCAATCCAGAAAAGGAGAAAACAAGCATCTGACATGTGACGCTGTAGGCATTATTCCCAAAGTTACTTTGGTAGATTTTCTAGAACGTAGGACTAAGTACCTCATAAGTGGTTGATGTACTGCACAAAGGTGAGGTTTTTCCTTCTGACTATAACCAAGCAATGATCATGTTTTTGGGAAACACTGGATTGCAAAAGATCCTGAAAGATGTTCTGATTAATTTATGTGCATGGAGGACTCCTTCTTTGACCATGCACTTTCAGTCAAAGAACTAGTCGCATCAAGCACCCCACCTGGACATACATGCATCGGAGTCTAATAGAAGATCTGGACTTGTACAGAAAAATGATCTGCCTTTCTAGGCCTGAAAGTTTTCTAACCAACAGGTTGCCTTCCCTTTGGTCTCATGAGCTAAAGGAATTATGTCTGGATAACCAAGTGCTTTTGTTAAGTGTGAAATCTTCAGTGTCTGTAGGGCTCGATAGTGAAGAGGGCCTGCGAATATTGCCTGAATTGATGATGCTAGCAGACCAGCGTTTTGTGATTAATGCTGAAGGGATATGGAAGAAGGAACTAAGGGTCAGATGTACGACATTTTCTTTAGCGACTCATCCGTTTGGGAATCGAAAATTGCAAGTTTCAAAACAAAATGCACAGCAGTGTTTAAGCACACTGTTTGCGATCCCCAATGGGGTTGCAAATTACCTTCCCTCATCAATATTCATGAGGTAAGTTGCAATTTACAACCCCATTGGGAATGGCCACCACTCACATGGATGATGGCCTGCTGGTGACAGCAGACCACCATGTCTGTGACTGCTTTTCAATAAATCAGTTTTTTATACATCTTGTTTTTCTCAAAGGAAAACGGGATGCAGTTTAAAAAGAAAAATGAGAAGTTTTATTTTCATTTTTTTCAGAGTAGGCAGTGGTCCATGGCCAACTGCCTGCTCTGAAAAAAATATTTTCGCTACAATTCACAAAGGGAAGGGGTCCCTTGGAGACCTCTTCCCGTGTGCAAATGGTTTAACACCAATTTGAAATTGGTGTTAACTGATTGTTTTGAATCCACATCCATGGTCACAAAACAATCATACATACCACTCTGACTCACAATTAGGAAACAACACCCTCGACGCCCCTTCTAAATTGCGAATCGCAATCAGTATTTTGCAAGTCAGTAATTCTGTACCGACTCGCAAAATAGGAATGGTACATCGTACCTGCCAATTTTGCAGTTGCAAATGGCGATTTTTGTCATTTTGTCTGCAAAAAGGAGTCGTACATCGGGCCGTAAGAGAACAGCTAACACTTTTCTGAAAATCTTCATTTTTGTATCTGCAAGTTGAAGAGTAAAGAATAATGAGTTAGCTGGAAACCAAGAAACTCTTCTGATTGCACAAGAGAGAATAAAATGTTTTCTTGATTTATGACAAATCCCAAATCCTCCAGGAGATTAACTGTTGTCTGTAACTGTGACCTGAGAATATTCCCGTCTTGGGACATGATCAATATGTCATCTGAATAAATGATAAGACTTATGCCCTGTGATCTGAAGCATGCGATTATTAGTTTAGCTGCTTCATGAAACACCAGGATACAGAAGAGAGACCAAAATATAGTGTGGTGAATTTGTAAAGTCTCCCTTACCATTGTAATTGAAGATATTTCTAATGTGAAGGAAAGACTGGAACTGAAAGATAAGCATCTTTTAGATCTAATTGTGCCATCCAATCGAGGGGTTGCAGGAAGTCTTGAAGATGAAGGCTTCTTTCCATCTTGACTGTAAAAGACAAATTAGTTGAATTGTATGAGATTTATCACTGATCTTACCTTTTTGTTCTTTTTTTCTAACCAGAAAAATGTTGTTCAGAAACCTGACTGGTTAAAAATAGTTGGTTGTATTGCTTGGTTAGCAAGAGGTCTTCTTTTCTTGAGCTATTTCTTGATTGACCAAAATACAAACTGCTTGAGAAACTGAAGTGTGTCTAGATAAGAAATCTGAAAAGGTTTAGGGAAGAACTCTATCTGATAATTTTGTACCGTCTGAAGAACCTATGGATCAGAGGTTATTTGAATCCAAGCTTGGACAAACAAAGCTATCTTATTCTCCCATCGTCGCCAAAGCGAATGGAATTCGGCGCACTCTTACTGTTGTCATCAGCGTATCTGGTTTGGTCTCTAGAAGGTCCTTTGTCACCTCTCAGTCTTTGAGGATAAAATGTTGATGTTTTGTAACAATGCCCAGACTGGCCTCTGTGTTTTCAAAACTGGAGCCTGTAGTTGAGTTGTCGTTCTTGAGAAAACCTGTTGTCCAAAAACCTTCCTCACAGAAATTTGGGCCTTGTCAATGGAGCTTTAAGAGTATTCATGTATCTAGAGAGTTCCCTTATAAAGCTCTCCCCAAACAAAAGTCTGTGAGCTACCAGACCCTCCTCTGTCGCTGGTGACTCGCTCAAGAGAAATGGCTGAATTGGCGTTGGCGTTGGCATTCGGTCTATATATAAGAGAGTAATGATCCGCCTGTGCTATCAGCGTTAATAGTAAAGCACCTAGGCCTGCTGAGTTTGTAGTTTCTTTAGTGCATTTCTGTATTTCATGTATTTCTTTGATACAAATGGCTGCTGCAAAATGGCAAGAAATACTGCATAATGTGAGCCTCTGGTCTTGACATAATATTGCAATGCATGCTGACCGTTACTAAGGGCCTGATTTGGAGTTTGGCTGGCGTGTTACTCCATCACTAGCATCACGGATATCACGTCCACCAATTTACGAATGCTATTGAATATAATGCACTTGCAATACAGCAAACGGAATATCCATCACATTTGTCATGGAGTAACCTATCTGACAAACTCTAAATCAGGCTCCAAATTGTCAGTGCAGAGTAATACTATAATTTGACTGCAGATCGGAACCTCTAAGTACCATCTTAACATGGTCATATCTAAACTGGAATTTGCAGTATTGGATATTGACCTATTTTACAAAACCCATGCTAACTGAGATTATGCTATCTTTGCAAGATATGCCCTTTGGTTATTTTAGGCCCCGCTACAGACAACTTTACTTGTCCGACAGACCTCTTGTCGTTGTTACTCAGAAGAAACAACAAACACAAATACAGATAGTACATTCTTTGGGTGAGTTCCTTCAGCCTCTGTCAAGACTTGAAAGTGCCTACAGCATTTCGCGTCAGCACTTCTGCTTACAGAGGCTCTTAGGCTTTGCTAATATGGTTCCCAAAAATTGTCAGGTGAGTGTCTTACCAGACCCAATGCACCATCTCTTGCAGTGCAGTGAGAATACACTGCCGAATGCCCTAGACGTTACAAGCTTAGCAGCACTAGAGCTGACATCCAAAGCTCCTTCACTTCCCTCCACTGCTCTTTGTGTGGGCTTGCACAATTTTTGTTTTACCTTTTTTAAAACATTTTTTTATTCTTCATTACAACAGATAGTCAAAGCGTACAGAAGAACCCAAGATTGTCGTGTATGTACAGAAGGTTACAATAGAGTTAAGTTGACATCACACATGATGGTCTGCACACAGTGGACGCTGTCAAACAGTAATAATACAATACACAATCTATTTGTGTTACCAACACCCAAAATCATGGGAGGTTCACAGAAGTCTGTTATTCGAGGGGTAAATCAAGTTTTGTGCTAACTTTTTCCAGAAGTCTAGATTTTCCCTCAATTTTTCATTGGTTCTGGACTTCTAGTCAACTTCATTTTGATCTGCTAGTGTCCATTCAGTAGCATCTCAAATCCAACTCTTTGTTTCAGGACCCCTGACTCCCAACTAACAAATCGCTACACGCCTCTTCGCTAGTAACACTGTGAAATGTACATTGTTTTTTACTTTATATTTTGTTTGGATTGTGTATCTGCCCAGTAAGCATGTCTGTGTAAGTTGAGGTATTGAGAACGACACATGCTCTGTAGTGGTCCACCACCCCTTTCCGCTACTCATCTACCCCGGGCAGTCCCACACAAGGTGAACATTTGTGGCCTCCAGTTTGCCGCATTGAGGATAAAGTGCTGAAAGACTGGGCTTAAGTCTGTGTAGCATTCCTGGCATCATATGTGCCCTAAGTACATCACTGAAATGCAACAACCAGGACATGGCATTACTCAAGGCCCCCTTTAATAATGTACGTGCATCTTTCCGTTGAGGATCAGAACTATCCAGGTTGCAATCTGTTTCCCTCTTTGCTCGGTGTGTAGGGGTAACTTGTGAGTACCCCCTCTAGTAGCATTATATAATTGAGCGATAATCCCTCCGCCCCAATCTGTTAAGACTATAAAACCCAGGGTATTGGATACTACCAGGACCTTGTAGATCGCCCCACCATTGGTGCACGCGTGGCCTAGTAGTGTAACAATTGCCCTGTGGGAACCTGAAATCTCTGTCTGGCTGTATCAAATGAGGAACGCGGTTCTGATTCCCATAGATCACTTGGTAGGGACAGACGTGCGACTGGCACTGACGGTAGAATTGGCCTCTGTGGAACCAGAGGTGCTGCAATGGGTTGCTTGGCAACATTCTTGGTCTTTTGCTCCCTAAATATGACTCAGGCTCCTGGTTCCACTCAGAAAAGGTAGGTCCACCTCAGCTGCAGGCTCCTACGTGATTGTGCCTCATCTTCATTTTAAGGAGAGACCAAACAAATACATCTGGAGCTTTTAAAAGTTTAATGTATTGATGGTAAAATGGAACCCGCAGAGAATGACCTCAAAGGTCACCGTGCAGCCAGCTCAGTCCCAGCATAAGCAACAGTTTAAAAGACTGATCATTTTTCATTTCATAAAAAGCAGTGTTTTCTATTCAGCCTCTGCCCTACCCTAGTTTTGGTATGGTCTGGTTCGGTGACTTTTCTGGTTCTAGCATTGTTCTCATTTCGAGTGGGCTCTAACAGTAGCACTGCCATTCACTATGGTTCTTGCACTATTTCTGTATTTGTTTAGCTGGCTTTGTTCTAATCCTAGGACTGTACGTGCTCACCTTGAGCACTGGTCTTGTTCTAGCTTTACTATTTCTCTGCTGTGTTTTGCTTTGGTTTTAGGGTTTTTCTGATTTAGTCTTGCTGTTTTTTCCCAGTTCTGTTTCAGTACCATCATGTTTGCCGTGCTATCCAACCATATTATACTTATAATACTCATTCTGCTCTGTTCTATTCTAGCATTGTTCTTTATATCCACTGACTTTACTTTGGCCCTTGAATTGTTCCTGCTTATCAAAACCCTTGGTATATCCTGATTGTTTTCTGGTTACAGCAGTGTTCTCATTTTGATCAACCATGGGTGTAGTTGATATAATTCTGCCATGACCTAGGTTATTGTCTTTTGAACATCAGGGGATGCAGGAAAGATGACATGTTTACACCCAGTATTGATTCCATAGCTGAGCAACAAATATAACTGTTAGACCTTTATTGAACAACCTGTGTGCTAGTAGGCTGGTCCGCACGCAGAAGAGCTACTTACAAGTAGCTGGAGAGCTACCAGTCGCTCACGAGCTAGTCAACAGAGAAGCCTGTTTTAAGAGTTAAATAGCTACACCACACAGTTGGGAGTTGCTGGTAGGCACTCTCATATGCCTAGGTCACGTATTGGTACTTGAGACTCTTGTAACTTGTTAATTTGTTTCATTACAGGTTGGCACCTAGTGACCCACACAATTAGGTGAACAAGGATCTACAGCACTTTCAGGACCTGGACGTAATGTAGTTAGTACAGCATGAGTGCCCTCATTATTATGGTATGATCCCTGCATTAGAATCACTCCTAGCCCAAGCATGTCAGATGGTGCAATGTAAGGTAGTAGATATGCCACTGTCACTATATGTGCTCTTCTTGCATCCACTACTGGTATTAGAAACAGTACTATTGGATATATAGTCACATGAGAATCGGAATCCAAAGTGGTTGTTCACTGATGTGATGTTGCCTCCCTCTCTCTCTCTGGTCTACATAGACCTTGAGGAATTATTGGCATGGTGATAATCCAGATCCTGCCACATACTCTCATGGTTCTCCACGATCTACATAAATATGATGGACGCAGTGGAATGGTGGCTGCTGTGATGTTGCCTCCCACCGTCAACACGGAACACAGCACATCGTTTGTGTGCTCAGCAGGATCTCAATTTAATGAAAGTCACTCCACCCCACTTCTCCAAGAGAATGTAGAGCAGCATGCTCAATGAGATATGAGAGGCCTGAGAAAGGGGAGGGAGTGTGTCCAAATTCCAAGTATTATTTTAATGTAATGAAAGCGGGAAGGAGCTGGAGGAGAGTTTGGAGAAAACAGGTTAATTTATATATAAATGATGCTTGTCCAGAAAACACCATCAAGAAATACACATTGCCTTAAAAACAGTGCTGTGTGGGCCAACCACCTGAGTTTTGGAAGAAAAGTGCTTCCTTTTAAAGTTGAAGAAAGATCTTCTATCACTCGCAAGTGTCGCACTGTCTCAAGCAGAACCTCGTCTGATAGCCATACCGCATCATCCTGCCCAAGCTGTTCCTTTTGCCCACATCTTCATCCTAAGTCCACACACTTACTAGTCTGCTGCTCACAATTTCTACATTCTGGTAAGATCACTGGAGCAAACATGGACATATAGGCCCTCATTACGAGCCTGGCGGTCTGTGACCGCCAGGCTCGCGGTTGGCGGGAGCACCGCCGACAGCCTGGCGGTGCCCCTTAGGGCATTCTGACCGCGGCGCTTTGGCCGCGGTCAGTGCAGGAAAACCGGCGGTCTCCCGCCGGTTTTCCGCTGCCCGTCAGAATCCTCCAAGGCGGCGCAGCATGCTGCGCCGCCTTGGGGATTCTGACACCCCCTACCGCCATCCTGTTCCTGGCGGTTCGCCCGCCAGGAACAGGATGGCGGTAGGGGGTGTCGCGGGGCCCCTGGGGGCCCCTGCAGTGCCCATGCCAATGGCATGGGCACTGCAGGGGCCCCCGTAAGAGGGCCCCGCTTGTATTTCACTGTCTGCATAGCAGACAGTGAAATACGCGACGGGTGCAGTAGCACCCGTCGCACCTTCCCACTCCGCCGGCTCGATTCCGAGCCGGCGTCCTCGTGGGAAGGTTGTTTCCCGCTGGGCTGGCGGGCGGCCTTAAGGCGGCCGCCCGCCTGCCCAGCGGGAAACTCAGAATGCCGGCCGCGGTCTTCAGACCGCGGTGCGGTATTCCTGCGGCGCAACTTTGGCGGGCGGCCTCCGCCGCCCGTCAAAGTTGTAATGAGGGCCTAAATGTTCTTTTTCCATTGACTGTTAATGCAACAACTTTTGAATTTATATTCAGTGGGACAGTTTTACCTGTTGTATCACAGTTGAACTTTGTTTCCAGTTTTTCTCATTACTTATTGGTATCAACCTTTACCATGCACTGTGTATGCTTGCATGTTCTACTTCCTGAATTCTGAGAAAAACACCTTACATTCATTCATAATATATTCATGGCAATTGCTATTTCTCTGGCTGTCTCTTCATCACACATTTCCACTACATGCTTACCTGCCCTCCACTACCACAAAAGAACAAACTTAGCAACCAGCGCTTTTCTCCTTTTCATCTGAAATGGTGAACTACCCATAATTATGAGATAACTTCTATCCATCTCACAGCCACCACCTAACCCTCATCCATACTGTTCACCAGTGCCAACTGAGTCTGTACTTAATGATCCAAATGATCCGCTCAACCAACCCTATGGATTGCAGATGAAATAATGACGTGCATAACCACTGAAATTCAGTCTCTTCCCAGAAACCTGACATCTCTTGACAACATAATTGTACTCCATTATCAGTTATCAACTTCAGTCATCAAAAGTGATAGTATCAAACAGTCTATCAAAAAGCGCAGACTTTAATGACCTTCTGAAAATACGGGGATCTTAGATTCCTTCATCAGTATTTTTCAAGAACATTATTTCAAACTTCCTAGGACACAGTCCTGCCCACTGCCTACCCTTCATTTGTGCACTTAACACATTTGGGTTCATACTGTCGTTGGATCTCTGGGATAAAGTTATTTGAAATGGACCATATGGATTGTGGTCCTGCATCCGACATAACCCAACGGGCAAACAATATGTCTTAATGTCGATCTGGTACTGAACCATAAGTCAATGAAGTTTCAGCAGTGTTAGGATAACAAGATCAATTTTTTAAATCCCAAGTTGGGTGATGAATAGAGTGTGTGGTAGGCAAGGACACAAGACCAATGTAGAATGCATTAGCAATGTCAGTCTTGCCAAGATGACTGCACTCCTGAGGTGTATTTTTTTTAACCATTCTTTTAATGACATTTGATTTATGACATTAATCTTTAAACTTTGCACTGTGGTACATCTCAAAAGAACTTCAAGTGTCAGTCCTAACCCTCCCACGCCCCTTGGCATAGTCCTATCAATTATCTGTTTCCCTCGGAGTCCCACTCGGATGTTGAGCATCTTCACACGGTAGGTCCACGTCCCCTTGGATCAGGCCCCTATAGGAGTCCCAGCGATTCCAAATTTTCCCCCACTTCCGGGGACAGCCTCTACCTTCATACACCTCCTTTTCTGTCAACATGCACCAGTCCATGTCCATGCCACGAGCTCCTGGGCTTGCCCCCTATTAATTCACTATATTTCGCTTTGCCACTGCCAGGCCCAAGGAAATCTATGTCCGCTGTGCCCTGCCAACCCCCACTTCTTCCCAGATGTTCAGATACATTTCTGAATGTAATAGCAAACAATGGTCCCCAGGGGGAAGTGTAGTCCTAAACTTCCACGGCAGTGGTTGTACCACTGAAACCCTCTGACTCAATAGGATTCATTCAGTATTATATCCATTTTCTTTAGGAAAAATATACTTAAATTTAACAACTGAA
This sequence comes from Pleurodeles waltl, assembly GCF_031143425.1. NCBI lineage: Eukaryota > Metazoa > Chordata > Amphibia > Caudata > Salamandridae > Pleurodeles > Pleurodeles waltl. The sequence continues at coordinate 60,772,089 of NC_090436.1, forward strand.
GCAAGATACTATAACAGCTGCTACTAAACAGTGATGGCGCATAATGGGTCCCAGTGATTCACAAGCTTCTGCAACCCAAAGCAACTGACTAGTATTCTGTGGTCAATGGAGTTACATGTAGTGGATGAACCCTGCAGTTCTCCTGGGTGACCTTCGTATCACATTGTCAGTAGTTGTTCAAACTTCAAGACGCCATTTCAACCAGCCAGACATGACAAAGATCTTACCTGTGCATCGCCTAAAATATGGATTGTTCTTCCTTAATGGTCACATCACAGCTAATATATTTTTTTAATAAACAGGAGACTAGAGATCAAACCGTAATTTGATGACTCATTGGCATCAGCTGATCCTTTGTTTTAGGGGCACCGTGGGTTTGACATCTGTGCTAGGTTGACCTCCAACTCGCCCCCCAGCGTTGTTTCTGTCTCCGGTTCTAACTCCATCCCTGGCGCCGAGGTCCATTCCGGTTCCTGGAGTGTCACTGCCGATGCTGACTCCCTCTGCCGTAGTAAGAGTTACCTTTTGTACTTTCTAACTCTCAAACGGTGTCAGTTTGACCTCAACTGAGGCTACGCCCGAACCCTGTTGAGGTGCCACTTCCACCCGAGCCTTCACAAGAGACAACACATACTCTGCATTCTCTGTTTTGCACAGATTCAGATAACTGTTAAAATTCAGGAGATGAGACTGGCCAGCCATACCATGCGGAGAAGTGGTACGATGAGTTGCAAGAGGCTAGTGGCCATGACGCTTTCCCTGAATCGGGGCTCTACTCCCTGGTTTGACCACTGAGGAGAGTGCTTCTTATGCCATGGTCATGCATAGAGTGGACATCAGCTCACCAGCTTGGAGTTCAAGACCAATGTTTTTATGGAGGTTCTTCAGCCGGGGCAAACCTCCACTGAGCCCCTCTTACCTATTAACAAGCACCTTACGGACAGTTTGTTGTGGCATGGGGCAAATCTTGCTCTGAGCCCTGGCCAGCTGCCAGATTGCACAATACCACCACCACCTGACCCTAGGGGACCCAGAATGTTTATTGCTGCACCACTACCCTGAAAGCTTGTTGGTGCAAGCATCTACTAGCAACCTAACCCCAACACGTTCCTGACTACTCCCCCCAATGGAGAGTCAAAACCCGTGTGGACATTCGAAAAAAGGGACTTCTCTTCTACCAGCTTGGCGCTTGCCAGCAGCCTGCTTGGGTGCTATTCCCACGTCCTTTGGAATTTGGTGGCTGAAGTCATCCCAGGTGTTGCTGAAGATCTTTGACCTGTCCTCACTTAGGCTATACAGGATGATCATGACGCAGCCAAGTTTGCAGTCTGTTGTGGTATGGACACCACCTAGACCATCGGATGGGCCATTGCCACCAGTGTTGCAATTTGCTGCCACGCTTGGCTGCGGTCCACCAGTTTTTAAGTAATGTCCAGTCATTCCTCATGGACATGCCATTCGACCGGACTTCCCTGTTTGGGGACAAAGTAGACTCCGCTCCCTGGCCTTATCTGCCCCACTTCGCCAGCCTCATTGGTCCAACTGCTACTTTCTTGGTTTTGGCAGAGGTACCCGATACCTCCAGCCAATCCAACTTCCACAAGGTGCCCAGCAGTTTCATGGTCGAGGCCATGGTACCCACTGCCCCGCGGTCAAGGTCAATGGGCCACCCAGTCCACTAGCCACCTCCTGCAGCCCCACCTGCCAAACCCCTCTAGTGTACCCTAAGTGGAGCACAGCCACCTGGTGGAAGGCAGGATTAAACAATTTCTGCTGAGTTTGCCAGCCCTAACATCAGACAGTTTGGTCCTGCAAATTGTTGAGCGGGAATAAGCCCTACCTTTCATTTTCTTGCTGCTGCACCTTTGATCCCCCACCAACGGATTACCATCCCTCCATTTTGTGCATGCCGAAAGTGCATGCCCCTTTGGCCAAAGGGCTATCTAGAGGGTGTCTGTGTGAGAAGTAGGGCGTGGTTGATACTCCCGCTATTTTCTGATGCCCAAAAAAGATGGAGGTCTATGTCCTGTTTTAGACCTTTACCCTCTCACTGCCTTGCTCCGGAAGGAGGAATTCAAAATGCTCACACTGGTCTAGGTCTTGTCTGCACTCGATCCTGGAGACTGGATGGTGGTCTTGGACCTGCATGACACCTATTTCCACATATCCATCCTGCAGTCCCATCAGCGCTACCTGTGTTTCGTGGTGGTACAGGAGCATTTTCAGTTTGCGATGCTCCCCTTTGGTCTTATCATTGCTCCTCGGTGTTCATGAAAGTGATGGCAGCACACCTCCAGAGGTCAGGGGTGCCAGTCTTTCCCTACCTGGACAACTGGCTGATGAAGGCCGGCTCACCCCAAGCAGTCGTCAACCACCTCCAGACTACAGTGCACCTCCTGTCTTCCTTGGAGTTCACTTCAATGTGGCGAAGACACACCTGACTACTTCTCGGACCCTCTGCGTCATCTGAGCCATTCTTGACGTGGTTCACTTTCATGCCTCCCCAGTGGGAAAGAAAGCCAAGGACATTCAGGCTATGATCTCGATCTTGATGGATTTCATTGATGGATTTTAATGAGGTGGACACTTAGGCTGCTGGGACTGATGGCCTCCTGAAGCGTTCTGCCCTGAGTGGAACCCTGGATTCCTGTAAACCTTTTCCACCTGTACCACTTCTGCGCCAAGTTCTGAAGAAGTGATGAGACTCAAGTCATCCTAGTATCTCCGAATTGGGCGTCAAGAGTATAGTATTGTGAGAAAGTCATCCTTTTAACCCTGATAACCCCCTTTTTTGACTGGTACGGTTGGTTACTGACTGTGATAGTGCCCTGGGCCCTGCTAACCAGGGCCAGTACTCTGTTCTAAAGGTATACGGTGTTTGGCATGATTATAATTGGCCTACTGTAAGTCCCTAGTATATAATAGGGCGGGGAGGTTTAGATATAACAGTGGACTTAATGCACTTAAGTGTGCACTGCTGTTGATATCTAGTGGCAGTTTAAAGACAGACCTGTCTTGCAGGCTGGTTTTAAAATAAAACTATGCCCAAATTCGCCTTTGGAATTAAAAGTACTTCCTAAGTCATAAACTAACTTTTTATTACATAAAAGTTGTACCTAAGGCCAGCCCTAGGTGCCCCAGGGGTATGATGCCTTCTTATAAAAAGCAGGGACATTATAAAATATGTTCTATATGCCCTGGTAAGGGAAAAACTACCAATTTAATGTTCCCCACTGTAGTGCTGCTGGCTCCATGGGCTAACATGGGAAGGCTTTATTAAACTTTAACAAAGTCTAACTTTTGACAGGAGTGAGTTAACATCTTCATTCAAAGTATCATAATAATAGTTACAATAAAACCAACAATTTGCAGATTTATCATAACTATTGCAGGAAAGTAATTTTAGAACTTGCTTTCCCGAAGTTACCTGTAGCAGCCTCTTCTGATTGGCCAGCCTTTGATAGCCTGAGCCAAGCTGCTTCCTGATAAGGTATTAAGAGGCCTGGGGCTGAAACAATAGAGATATCTGGTGGGTGGAGATCTGCTGCCTGCAGATACCAGGGCAGGAAGGGGCTGGGTAGTCAAATTGGTCTTCAAAAGGAGAAGCACAGATAGTACAGAAACCAGCCCTTCCTGCACCCCCAGACCGGTAGGAGCCTCTTTAGTGAATTAGGAGAGGGGCTGGAAGTGGAGTGTAGGGAAAAGTTAGCCACATCTGTGGGTTGGGTTAGCCACACCTGAACTCCAAGGAGAGATTTTTTCCATCTTGATTTTTGTGGAGATGTGCATTCTGGGACAGAAAAATGCCACACTTCCCAGGAAGTGGTCCTCACAGAGGGTGGCAACTGGAATCCCATTGGTTGGGGGTGCCCCCCCCTATTACCAGCCCAGAATCTGGAATATAGAAGAGGTGCACTGCAGCTCAGATCCCTGCTCGGAAACATCTGGAGAAGGACTGCCCTGCTGCACCTTTGGACTGCACAAAGAGAGGACTGCACTCAGAAGGACTGCACCTGCTGCACTCCCAGGGCTTCACAAAAGAGGAGTTTGTCTGTGTTAAAGGATCAAGGAGTGGGACTCCCTGATCAGCAACAGGAAGAAAAGTGCTGGAAGAAGTCACCTGCATCAACTACCACAGGACAAGCCCAGCTGACCAGTCTCACCAGCTGCATTGTGTGAATTGTAACCCCCAAACCCTACGAGGCAAATCAGAGCTTCTGGGCCCTTAGCTGGTGTTGTGGACCCTTTAAGACCCTCAAAGGACCGGTTAGAAGAAGTTCTGAAAGTTTGGGAACTTTTGAACAACTTCTGGGAAAAGCTCCAGAAGAGGACTGGCTCGTCGTTGAGAGTAAAGCCGCTGACGTCGAACAGCAAGTCTGCCTCACCGTGCTGGTTTGCCCCGCTGAAAGCTACGGAGGACAAGATTTACAGGAAACCACAGAAGCATTGCACTGAAGCAGATCGCCATTGTTGAATCGAAATCTGGATTCAAGAACCCAACTTCGACATTGAGAGAAAAAGCTCCAAAAAAGTGACTACGTTTGAAGGTAAAAACTTGACCTGCCCCAACCCCAACCTGTGCTCCATCCCGGTTGTCCTAAAACTTTGACTTGGCCCCGCTCCAGCGAGACCAGATAGTTGCGGCTGATGCTTTTCCCTTTTAGGAGCTAGAAAGCACGTGTTTTCATTTGATCTTTAAAAATTCATATCTCCGATTCCCTACACTGGATTGCTGTCATTTTGGTGTCATTTTAAGGATAATAATATTCTCTATTCATATACATTGATGTTGGATTTTTAATGTGTGTTGTGTTTTACCTATTTACTGTTTTGGTGATATTAAATGTCTTACACACCTGTCTCCCAAGTTAAACCTGACTGCTCGTCAGCCAAGCTACCAAGGGTTGAGCAAGGATTAATTCATTGAGACTTGATTGGAGCTTATTTGTTTTTGTGGTGTAGTTAGCTGTAAGTACCTACCTGCACCTACTAATAAGCCATCTTTCAACAGGTATTCAGAAATCCTGGGCTTGTGCATCTGTTCTCCCATCAGGCTGCCCCTCTGGGTAGGATCTGCTGTTGCAACAGCAGGGCAGGGTTTTGCTCCAAGCTTTTGTAATCTCCCCTTTCAAACTTCAAGATTGAGTGGAGACAGCTGACACCTTCGACTTCCTCTGAAGGTGGTTGATGTCATATTGGCAATCACGGGTCTTGTGTAAGCCTGTCATTGGGAAAAATTTGTGGCTTGGTGCAATACTCAGTATTTAGACGTCCCTCCAGGCAAAGTTATCTGATGTGTTGTTATTTGTTTTATACTGGCCTGGCAAAGTTTGCACAGGCACGCTAAAGGGTCTTTCGGCTCTTTCTGCTTTTCTGCGGAGGATGGATCAGCCCTCATTGTTCAATTCCCCAGTTGTTGTGTGTTTTTTGAAAGTTTTACAAAAATGTTTTCGTCCCACTCCTTTTGTCATGCCGCAGTGGGATCTTAACTTGGTCTTTACAGTTCTCATGTGCACTCCCTTCGAGTCGCCTCACATCTGCTCTTTGCAGCTTCTCACCCCCAAGACAGTGTTCCTCATTGCCCAGTGCTTAATTTGTCAAAATAAAATAAGTGCCAGGGCTCTCGTGAGGAGGCCACTGCAGCCTGCACCACACATTGCCTGTGCCATGCTGCCAATAATAGTAACAACACAACTATTAACCACAACACTCCTACAAGTGTAGCAATTTGGACTATACCAGGCCCCCCAAAGCTATAAGAAAAGCTTGGAAGGCATGTGATAGTTATTTTAATGTATATTGAATTAATAATTAACTGTTGTTGTGGTCATCTCTAAATTAGCCAAACAGTCCCACCTTGTGGCAGACTGTCACAAGCGCTGGTGTTTACAATTAAGTGTTGAGCACCGGAAACCGCCAGCTCAAATGAAGCACAGACATTGTCATAACATTGGTGCTTTGTATGAGTGAGCATTAAGCTCTCAATGTCAACCCAGAATACAGCACTTTCTTACCCGAAAAGCGGTTTGCAGGACATAGGCATCCTTCTTGCTTATAGTTGTGACAACGTCCCACTCCTGTCAGCACATTCCCTTGCCGGAGTTTTATGCTCCGTGTCACCCTTAAAGGAGGAGGAGAGACTCCATTGCTCGGACTCCAAGAGAGTGATCAGCTTCAATCCTGATCATACCAAAGAACACCGGCTGGAGACTGTCTCCCTGTTGAGTTCTCTGGAGTGAAAAAAGCAAGACTGTGCAGAAGAGGACCATCTCTCGCAGAATCATACTCTGTATTGAGATCCAATACGTTTTGGGATCTGCTACGCATTGGCTAAAAAGCAGCCTGCTGAAGGACTGCATGCTCATTCTAGCTGGGACAAAGCTGCTACCACTGCGTCAGCATGCGGAGTCCCCGTTCTGGACATTTGCCAGGCGACAATATTGACATTCCTCAATAAGTCCATGAAGCACTGTTGTCTGGATAGTCTGAGTCACCGAGGGATGCATTTTGCCTGCTCAATCCTGGAGGACGCTATGTGTTGAGTCCATCCACAGACCCACCTCCAAGCAGGTACGGCTCTGATATCTATTCACAAGGTGAGGAATCTGCAAGTTTAAGTCTCAATCAGAAGAACAAGTTACTTACTTTTGGTAACGCTTTTACCATTCGCCCCAGTAGGGCCTGAAGTGTGCCTCTTCATCCACCAGGGGCAGAGAGGCAAATGAAAGGTCTTTTGTAATTTTTAAGAGGTGTATTTTTTAGCTTTTTGTGGAAAGTAAGCAGGTTAGGGATGGTTCTATTTGGTCGTAGAGTTTAGGTGCTGGGCATGAAAATGCCTGTCTGGTAATTTTGCTTTTTGAGCGGTTGGAATTTTAAGATGAGTCTTGCTTTCTCTTAGGCCTCCAGATGTACACAGTTAATTTAGGTAAGAAGAAAGCTCTGTGGGCTGCTTTGTGTTACTCAAGGGCAAGTTTGAAGGTGATGCATGCTTCTAACATGAGCCAGTGAAATTGTTTAAGAATTAGTGTAAAGTGGTCCAATTTCCTGGCATTTGTTACCAACCAACCTGCTGCATGCAGGGTGGCTCACTGGGGTGTGATAGATGATTTATGGAGATTGACATGGATAGCTTTCCTGCTATCAGTATGTAAGAGAGTTAGTGCTAGTTCCATGGGCTTAGTAAGCTGGCCTAATGGAGTGCTTTGGGTTTTTTAAGAGGCTGAAGATGGTACATTGCAGCTTTCATTAGATTTTTAGGTGATTGTTGAAGTTCAGAGAACTATCAAATGAGGCCTGAACAGTTTTTACTACTGGCAAGGCATCAGGTGCTTTAGTCAAGGGGATTAATTCATTCAGCCACCTTTATATTGATGGGTGAGAATTGTTTGAATGTAAAGTATGGGCTTGATCTTGCGTGGGTTCAGTTTCAGGGACAAGGCTTCAGATGTTCAATCAATGATCTGTTGAAGACAGTTTTTTAGTTTGCCTATGTTTGAGGAGTTAGCTACCCTAAGCTAGAGTTTGGTCTCCTCTGTGTAGTGATGTAGCGTTATGTTCTTCACTTGTACCATTTGTGACTATGGCTTATGCAGAAGTTAAAGATGTGGGGGTAGCAGACAATAAGATGGTGATGTGAATGAATCAAGTTTAATGAATTACGTTCAGGCAGTCTGGGAGGGTTGGAATGCATTAAGTAAAGGGCCTTCAATGCTCACTCTGGTTGAGAAGATTCATTTCATCAGCCTTAGATGGATAAACAAGTGAGTGGACTTGATTTGAACCCAGATGCATCTAGTGGATAAACTGAACTTTCTTACCTTAGAATCACTTGTGCTGGAGACTTGCCATACTTTTTGGCAATGTCTAGGAGTTTTGGGTCTTCCAAGAGTTTAGGATCACCTGGCTTGGCCCAGGGTCGATTTGCAGAGCCCAATGGACTGAAGGCGGTGAGAACGATCCTCCTTTGTTTGCAGTGTTCAAGTAGCTCCTTCTGGTTCAGGTATGGATGGCACTCCACCTGTCAGGGCAAAATGAAATGGGCAAGCAATCAAAATCCATATGAACGCGACATGCCTTTCCGCCTTTGCTCCTCCAGGAATGGCAACTTTCATTTTTATGGAACTTTATTTAGATTTTAGCAAAAGCAATACATACATTGACTCAAATAGTCTCCCAATTTACCAGCATGTTATTGATATATATTTGCAGGCTTTCCAGTCCAATCATACTGATATTTCCTTGATGGCACCCCTCTTGTCCTCGTGTTTGGAATACTTTAAATTACATATTGTTCAAAAATTTTAAGGAATTCAAAATATCATACTTCAATACCTACCCCCCATATATCCCAAGACTTGTTTAGTAGTGCTGCATCTAATTTAACAGAGTATTACACAGAACTAAATCGCGCAAAACTGCGTCCCGTCCCCAGCACATAGCCACCCTTCTTCTACCCAGTAGGAGACCCAGTACAGTTCATTTCCTATATGTCCTTCAGACATCCTTAACATAGCCCACAAGAGCAATGAGAGGTAATGGTTTTAAATGGATCTCAGTCATCTCTTCCAGACCCCACATGATTTGTGCCCAATATGCTCGAATGCATGGGCATACCCATGCCAGCTGCTAAAACCCCACAGTGGGAGCAATACGCCTCACACACTCCAAGCTAGGCGCTAGCCTGAATTTGATTCCACACTCCGGTGTGTAGTACACTCTGTATACATTTATAATGTATGCCTCTGTAATTTCCATTGGGAGATATCTCTTTATTCTGTTGACCGCTGTATGTCCATATATCATCTGATATGTCCTGATTCAGATCTTGGGACTACCCTGCTCTAGCATGGTTGAGTACTTTATTATAGGTTTTAGTGCTCAATCTGAGTTTGCTATAAACTCTGTTAATAACGTGCACTCCTCCAGGTCTGCCAGCACGGAGGGGAATAGCTCCCGCAATGAACGACGTAATATATGAAACGAGTATTTCCAGTAAGGTTACATGGGGTTCTAGTTTCATATTCTCGTAGAGTGATGAAGTTATGGTCAAGGAATAGGTTTCCCTAGAGTGGGTAGTTGCTGCATCCTGAACCTTCCTATTGCTAGCGGTTCGCATCTTACTTCAATGCGGGTATTTTTTTACTTAATGGTGAGTGCAGTGAGTATATTGTCTCTAAACTGCTGATCTCTGCTAGTCCTGACCATCCCCATATTGTACAACTTGCTGTGTTTATTTCCCTGCTGGGTCTAGAGGTTTTGTTCATGATCAATCAATACAGTGATCATGAACAAAACCTCTAGACCCAGCAGTGAAATAAACACAGCAAGAGCTTTTGAAAACCAAGTAATATATATATCTTAATTAGGAGCAGCAAATCCCCCAGCTTCATATTGCAATTGTAGTGTACTTCAAAGTATTCTAGGTGACTTTCCTCCCCAGGCTAGTTTTATCATCAGTGACTTCAACTGGTCAAATAATCTCAGATTTTGTGGTATGGGTTTGTTTGGGAACAAATACAACAATGTGGGTAGCAGTATCATTTTGATGAGGGCTCAGTTCTTTCTCCAGGCTCGTGATATTCTCAGTCTTTCATTTTTCTATTTGAGCAGACATTGCGGCCAGACATTTTCCTTAGCTTGCTCTGAGTATAATCCACATTTCTTAGTGGTATTGTATGAGCAGACATCTTACAGATGTTTCAATCATAACCTAGGATATCCCAGCTCAGGAGTTAGCGTGCCCCTAGTCAGGGGCATCCTTGTTGTTTTTACTCAATTAATAGTTAACCCGGAACATCTACCAAAAGTTATAATTTCCTAAAAATGTACCTATTGACCTCTGTGAAGGAAGTATATCATCTGCGTACAGGGAATGCAGAATCCTCTGGGAACCAAATGTTATGCCCTGGTGGTGGTGGACTTCCCAGGGCAAACAGGCCAGAGGTTCAAATGCCAAACAGGATTGGTGGTAAGGAGCATCCCAGATGCGTACCCTTTTCTATGTTTTGCGAGCTGATACAACAGTTCAGTCCATTGTAGCATCACCTTGCCCAGCCCCATCCTACCTAAGACAATCCGCTTGAAACACCACTCCATGGAGTCAAAGACCTTAGTTGCATCCAGTAACACAGCAACTACACAGATGTAAGATCTATCTGATGTGTAGCTACGGACAGTGTTCACAGGTTGTCTGCCCCTGACCAAGTATTAACCCAGAATGGTCTGCAAACCATGCATTAAGGGCAAATGCCTGTTAGCTAATATTTTAGCAAGAATCTTGTTATCAATATTTATTCGTGATTAAGGCTGGAATTAGTCACAGATCTGTGGGGGCTTTTTTGATTTTAGTAGCATTTTTACTATTTCTTCTCTTAAGGTTGGGGGTAGTACATCCCTAAATCAGCTTCTTCATACATCAAAAGAAAAAGGGGGTCAGTTCCTCAATATATTTCTTAGAAAATCCAATTGTTAGGCCGTCACTATTGGATGAAAGGCTGTTCTTGATGCCTTTGTTGGTGTCTTTTATCTCTGCTAGGGTGATTCGGGCACACAGAGTTTCTTGTTCTGCTTCCTCTACCTACGCTAATGTTACTCTATCCAAGTGTGTGTTTCTGTCACTAGTGCACGATGGGGTGCATGAGGAGCAGAGTTTGGAGTAAATCCAGGTGAATGCTTCTAGGATATGTGAGGGATGGTGCTGTAGCACTCAGTCCTCCGGTGGAATCTGGACTATATCTGAGGATGCTCACTGTGGGCACACTCCACTTGCCAGAGTGCTCCCGGGTTGTTCTCCCTCACCGTTCTGTCTAGCAGATGCATATTTTCCCCAAAAAAGTAATCCCTTTACACCTCATCTTGAACGTCTTTTATTTTTGAATTTTTCTATAGAATTGGCCCTAGGGTCTTTGGTCACTGTGTAGACGTATTCTTGCCTTTTAATCTAATTTTCTGTGTGTTAAACCTGTGTTATGTATGGAATTAAGTACACCATTACCATAGCAATCCAATCTACCCTCATTACAACCTTGAACGCTTCCCACAGCACTTAGTATGTATCCTCTGAGCCTAGATTGGAGACAAAGTATGTTAAATATCTGACGTATTCCCTCAATAATGCTATCCATGAGTATGTTCTGTTGAAATTGCCATCAGTTATGTACTCCCATAGTATTCGGTGAAGTTAGTGATAACACCACTGGCGAATGATCAGACTGTCTTCTTGATTCAGGCCAGCCCGCAGCGCCTGCCAAGCCCAGCCAGAAGTTGAGTCCCGCCTCTGTGTTATGGACTGCAGAAATTGACTGCATACCTTATTGTAAGTTTACCTATGCTGCCAAATATCAGGTAGCTCATATGGGTGTATATTGTGGTGTGCACTGTTACGTTGTAGTAGCCTCCCTGTGCAATTGCACGTGGTTGCAATGCCATACACTGCGTTGCAGCAAAAAACAGTCCGGATCGTCATTTTTTGGACTATAGGTGTTTATAAATGTGATGCATTTCGCTTGCAGTGTATTTGTGAAAAACAGTACATATATGTTTGACTAGTGTAACTCCCTGAACTGTGCTGTACTTCTGGGTGCCTGTCTGCCAGTTGCTATGCTTGGGCTCTGCAACCATAGTTTTCCCTTTAACTCTCCTCCCTCAAACCTCCACTCACATTGAGGTTGAACTTTCTTGGGGTATACCCCAGCAGAATCCCGGGCTGAGATAGTGCGCTTCAATAGCTCCATTTATCAAAGCCAACATTTCCTAGAACAAAGCAAGCTGCTGGGAGGAGGCCAGAGCGACAACAATCTTGTAAAGTTAGTGCTGCCTCTGACACATTGACCATATCATTCCACCAGCCTATGCAGGCAGGCCTGGAAAGTATAACGATCAGTTGTAACATTTAGCCTGCATTATGTAGTCCCACAATGTTGAACCTCAACATATGGTAATCTATAACATGACATGACATGATTTGGCTAGGCTGAGGGTTGTTAAAGAATTCCACCAAAACTTGGCGGTGGGTATATTGTTTCTCTGTTGTACGCCAATGACATGATATTAACTAATAAAATGCTTGTGGGTCTACAGCATAGTCTCAAATTAATTTTTGAGCGTACTGAAAGGCGAGCATTCTCAGGATCATTTTCATAGAAGACCAAGGTCCTGTGTTTTGGGTCCTGAACTACCAGCATTAAATTGGCAGTAGACAGTGTATGGGCCTGAAATTTGATAATAAATTGTGTTTTCTTGCAAAATGTGATTTGTTTGTATATTGGCCTTACGTTTGGCCAAATGTACCATGATCAATGGTACTGAAATTTAGGTCCCAGGATTTAAATTGGAGCTTGATGCAACATAAGTTCCAACCTGGAAGGAATTACTTGGTCTGCAGAACTCTGTACCCCTTGAGGGTATAGGATTGGATCTCTCACTTAGATTCATCTGGAACTAGGCCCGGCTAGGAATTTAAATTGGTCAAATTGCGTAGAATGTGCTACTATCAATACTTTGTTGTCCCTGATAAAAAGGGAACATGTTGTCTCAGCCATTTACACTGAAGCTACTGAGATGTAAGATGTTCATTATGTTGGAACTGTTGGGACAGAAGGACAAATTTTGTAAACGGACACTAACCAAGGGGTCAACTTAAAAACAAGGTACATATACATTTTAACAGTTATTCCAGACATACAAATATGGCCGTGTTACAAAATTAGCGTGTCTATAGTATGTTTGCTTTCTGAATTGACGCAGTGATGATTTGACCATACTTGATGTTTGGGTTGACTCACAAGTCTGAGTACAGATCTGATGTTCTCCATGGATATTTTGCTGTTCCCAGGGATCACCGGTGCCTGAGCTGGTCTTGACAGGAATAGAAGAATCAGGAGTTTGTGCGTGGAAAAAGGGGGCTCCATCCACTGCACTATTCAGGACTGCCCTTTTCAGAAAGACTTTAATAATAAGCTCAGCTCATTTTCCTGCTTATGGTGTGGAATGAAGGTTAGTAGAATTTGGCATACAAACATCTAAACCTGGGACACGGAGGTTATTAATTGCCTTGCACGTATATAGAAGCACTGTGGGCTAACGTGATTGCCTCATTAAAGGAATGTGACAATCAAATGTTTTGGTGGGGATGATGTAGGATCATGATAATGCAAAAAAAAAAAATCTTACGGATTGATGAATGCGAAAAACCACAACATGATCATATATTTTAGATGAGGTCAGAATTGTAATTTTATATTGTGAAATATGCGTGTATGTATATAAATTCACTGAGAAAAACTAAAGGTTAGTGGACATTATAGTTAAGTTGATGTTTTACCCACACAAAACCATAGAAGTTCAGCAGTTATAGTTATAGTTATTGTTAGACTTATGTTAGGAAACTATAACTTACGGACCTAAAGATACTTTATGCACAAGTTACAGTTTCTTCAGATAAGTATAACTGCTGAATTTCTTTGGTCTTGTGTGGGTAAAATGTCAACCTAACTATAACGTCCCTGTAACCTTTAGTTTTCTCAGTAAATTTCGATGTTTTTTTAAATGTTAATTAATATATAATTACTGTATGTTAATACAACCACTGCGGCGCACAGGCAACCCCCTGCGTACACCCAACCCCACGCTGCCCACGGCCAAAGGCCGTGCGCGGTGAGTGTTTGGTGGCTGAGTGGCTTTTTTTTGTCTGCTTTGGATTCGCGGATTTACATTGGGGGTTGCACTGAACCCTGCGGTGGATTCGCTGAAAAACAAAAATTTTAAATTGTTTTGCCCTGGATCCCTCCATGTGTATTATGGGGTCAGGATACCTACATTCTCACTCCTTATTTGTTTTTTCACTTTATTTTGGGCTCACCCTGCCCACTCGAGAAACAAAATGGCGGCTGCTATTTTACTTTCATGTTGCAGCCAGCCAATCACGTCCTTGCTTTTCCCCCAGATCCGCAGTTCTCCCACAGTTGAATCCATGAATGTTCTGCTTCCCCAGATATCTATATTATTTTTTTCTTTAATAACTAGTAAACAGAATCACACCAAATTACAAAAAAGGCTCTTTCTAGACCAAGATCTAGAATTCGGCCAAATTTGGTGTAATTCCGTTCAGCGGTTCGGGCTGTAGCCATGTCTGAACCTTGCACAATCCCATAGACATTGCATTGGGGGAAAGTGCTTTGGGACCTCCCCTTTTACTCATCCCCCCTTGACGAATCACCCCGAAACTTCCCAGACAGCGGCTGAACTAACTTGTGTAGTAGTTTTGAATATTTTTAGAAGATTTGAGAAGATTTGTCAAACGGCACCAAAGTTATTAGCAAAACAAAAAACGCTAGTTTTAGTTAGTCCTAACTATAGTAGGTATTTGTAGTTAGGACCATTTTTCCATAGATGGAAAAAAAATTGTTTTGCCAATAACTTAGGCACCATTTGACAAATCTTCACAAAATTTTCAAAACTAATATGACACTCACTTTAGCTGGTGTCTTGAAAGTTTCAGGGCGATCCGTCAAGTGGGAGTTCTAAAACACTTTTTCCCCATTCTGTTTCTTTGGGGATTTTGCATTCTTTTGACATGGCTACAGCCCGAACCGCTGGATGGAATTACACCAAGTTTGGCAGGAAGCTAGATCTTGGTGCACAGATTGTGCTTGTTGTGATTTGGTGTAAATCCATTCAGTAGATTCAGAGTTTCTTAAGGTTAAATAATATAGATATTCAGAGACGCGGATCCTCCACAGAGTTACCCGCAGTGGATCCGGGGGAAAAGCAAGGCCTTGATTGGCTGGCCGCAACCTGACAGAAAGGTTGTGGCCGCCATTTTGTTTGCCGCATCGGCTGGGGACAGGATACAGGTATCCTGACCCCATAGGACACATACAGGTGTCCCTTAGGGTCTCCTCATGGGCAAAAAATTGCCTAGTTGTTTTTTTTTCATCTGATCCATGGAGCCTGTGTGGGGCTCAGTGTGGCCCACTGTGTAAACTCGAAGTGGATCCACGGATCTAGAGAAAATTTGAAAGAAAAAAAACACCCACTGCATCCAACCCCATGCGTCCGAAGGCCGTGCAAAGCTTGGGTTTGGGTGCATGTGGGATGGCTGCCATAAGGCTGGACCGTATGTCAGACCCTGCGGCCAACCCCTGCGGCGCACGACCAAAGGCCAAGAATGACGCAGGTTATATTAACGTGCATGTTAAAAAAAACATAGAAAGAAGGTATACTTATCTGAACAAACTATAATTCATGCTGTAAAGTAACTTAGGCAACGAGTGATAGTTTCTTAACATAAGTATAACTATAACTGCTGAATTTCTATGGTATTGTATGAGTAAAACGTCAATTTAACTATAATGTCTCTGTAACCTTTTTTTAACATGAATTTATGTGTATGTGGATATATATATATATATGTATATATATATATATATATATATATATATATATATATATATATATATATAGATATATATTTGTATTGTTTGTTTAAACTGTTCAACTGTAATAACAAAAACATCCCTCATCAGCTGCAAGTATTTTTGTGCCACCAATTGTGGATAAAAAGTAGGATGGACAAGATAAACTTAAAATGAGAAGTGTTGGGATCTCTGTAACTGGAAGTAACACATATTGCAGTGATGGGTGGAGACCATGGCATAGAACACAATTGAATAAGGAGCATTGATTACAGGGAAGTAACATTGAGAACATGGGCAGAGAGAGGTGGAACAGGGATTTACAAATTATAGCACAAGACACGAAATGTGGAAACTACTATTAAGTTCTTGCAAGCACATGAGTACCCTTAGCTGACCTGAAGATGCTGATTAAGGCGGCCTGACCACCGAGCAGAAGAAAGAGCACATGGCCCTAGAAGACTCTATGGTCTCCCTTACTACATTGTCATCTGGCTTCACAGCTTCCTTTGCCATGATGGGCCTTTAAACAGCAAGAAGCAGATGCTGAATTATACAGAGGTTTAGTGCCATCTCTGAGATTGACAACCTGACATCACTAACCCACACTATGCTGAGATGGGCACTATAGAGCAAAGCTTTTCTGTGAGTAATTGTACCTTACTCCTGTCATACATGTGTATTACTCCTGAATTTGCATGTCTGATTGACAAAGAGATTTCTGGAAGTAGTTGAGGATTGGTTTTGGCTTGGGTGTTATTTTTTTGTGACTTATGATTTCCCCAGAGCAAGAGCTGCTCAGTCACAAAAATAAAGCTTTGTAGATCAGTCTTTTAGAACCACTTCCGGTCCATTCCTGCAGAGTTCCCGTTCCCCACCTACAAGTAGTAGGGTGATGGTCCTTGTTGCCCCAGTCAATAAGTATGTGTGGCTTCATTTTTACTGACTTCTCCCTGCCAACGTCCCAAGCTTGTCCCCACCATAGCGTCAGCCCCGCCCATGACAAGTTATGTATATAAACATTTTTAATAAATAGTTTTAAACACCGACAAAGTTTTTTATCCCCTCAACTCCCTGGGACTATTTGCTTCCGAGGTACCTCTACTCATCTTTTGCTTCCTGGGGTGATATCTGCCCCATCTCCTTTTTTTTTTTATCCCTCGAGGATGTGGCAGTTGCACAGACTTACTTGGCCACACACTGTCGTTTTGTGCTCTGTGCACTTTATTTTTTATATTTCTACATTAGTGTTTCACCACTGTTGGCCATGTTGGAATTGTAAAGTAAAAAAAAAAAGCTAAAATGGCTGCTGTGCATTACGACACACGTGAGCACATGCGTAGCTGAGCATTCACTTGCGTGCAAGCCCAGCTGTCCTGGGATAAGCGGGAGAATTTGGGGCGGGTATTGGGTTAGTCTCTTTTCTGTCCTCTTCATGTACACTTATGAGCCTTTTTGGGCCACTGTGACATGAGTGCGGTGAGTCTGCTATTTTGCTTTATTTCAGATAAATGGTAAATGGTGGGATTTTTCTTCTATTGGACTTGAGAATAAATGGTATCCCATACGTCAGTGCTTAGTTTGTAAAAGAATAAGGGCCATATTTATACTTTTTGACGCACAACTGCGCCAACGCAGTTGTGCGTCAAAAATGTTAACGCCGGCTAACGCCATTCCAAAGCGCCATGCGGGCGCCTTATTTATGGAATGACGTTAGCCGGCGGAGCTGACTGGTGTACGTAAAAAAAAATGACCCACACCAGGCAGCGCCGGCGTAGGGGAAAATGGAGCTTGGGCGTCAAAAAATGGGGCAAGTCGGTCTGAGGCAAAAAATCTGCCTCAACCCGAGTTGCGCCATTTTTTTTTACTCCCACCCTCCATTGACATGACTCCTGTTTAGCAAAGACAGGAGTCATGCCCCCTTGCCCAATGGCCACGCCCAGGGGACTTCTGTCCCCTGGGCATGGTCATTGGGCATAGTGGCATGTAGGGGGCACAAATCAGGCCCCCCTATGCCACAATAAAATTAAAAAAAAACTACTTACCTGAACTTACCTTAAGTTCCCTGGGATGGGTCCCTCCAAACTTGGGCGTCCTCCTGGGGTGGGCAAGGGTGGCAGGGGGTGTCCCTGGGGGCATGGGAGGGCACCTCTGGGCTCCTTCTGAGCCCACAGGTCCCTTAACGCCTGCCCTGACCAGGCGTTAAGAAATGACGCAAAAGCGGCTGGACGTCATTTTTTTTGACCCGCTCACTCCCGTGCGCCATTTTTGCACGGGAGTTTAAATAAGTCGCACATGCCTTGGAGTCATTTTTTAAAGGGGAACGCCTACCTTGCATATCATTAACGCAAGGTAGGTGTCCAAGCTAAAAAATTATGCAAACTCCAAGATCTTTGGCGCTAGACGGGTCTAACGCCAAAGTATAAATATGGAGTTAGCTTTGCGTCGGATTTGCGTAAAAAAAACGACGCAATTCCGGCGCAAACAGAGTATAAATATGCCCCTAAGTGCCAGTGCCCAAAGTTTTGCTCCGAAAGTCTGTGGTTGGCGCTATTGTATGTTGGTTGGCCACCATCATGCACTCCCTTTATTGCACTCCTGCAGGTTGCTCCTAACTCCCTTTGTCACAGTTCTTTTGTTTTATTATATATCTTCTTCTTTCCCCCTCGTGTCTTTCCCTGTCTTGCTCTGGATCAAAGTCTGATGAGAAAAAATAAGTAGCAATCCCAAAAAATTAGTGTCGGTGGGCCCCACTTGCAACACTGGCTCAAATTAAGCGATGCCTCAGGTGTTGCTGTTCCCTGTACTCCACATTGCTAAGGATTTATAAATAGATTTGAACCCTAAAACTAGGGCTTTCCTGACCTATTATATAGTTACTGCAAAAGCCATTGGATGCGTCCCGTGATGCAAAAACATTGACCTCAACAATTGGCTGTAGAGTTTCCGGAAGTGTTCACGCCAAACTACTTTTTTATCTGCAAGGGACTGCTCACCTGGTTGACCACCGGCTTGTGCTTTGCCACCTCCAGGATCTGATCGATTTGCTTTGAATTAAAATTGGATAGCCCAATGGCTCTGACCAGGCCAAGGTCCACCAGATTCTCCATAACCTTCCAAGTGTCGATGAAATGGGTGTCGGCATAATGTATGCTTCCATCTTCCTTCCTCGGCATTAGCTCCTCCCCCCTCCTGTGGGATGCAAGAGACAGGGAAAATATAGGGTCACATGTTCCATAACTCTCACAAGGCTCTCTCAAGAAGTCTCAAGCTACTTGTTGGCACCAGTGCAGGTCTGGTGGACTTGCATTATGTGCTGAGGGAGGGAAGTGGGCTGCTCCCTTGGCCGATCCAGCCGGAGGGATTGGCTAGCTGAGAGATTGGCTTGCTCGTGTGCATCAGCTCAATGCAGCTGGTCTGGTCCACTCCACAGAGTGAATCGTGCAGCACGGAGACTCACAGCTATCAGATAGTAGTGTAAAGGCGCTGCTTCTACAGTGGTTGTGCAAACATGCGCTGTGTCTAAATTTGCAAGCTGCTCCTGAAGCGGTGCTGCTGTTACTTCTACAGCGCATCTCTGCGCATACACTGTGGAAGCTGTTTCACTGCCGCCATTTTGTCTTTTGTTAATCACATCAAGTGGAACATGCACAGAGGGCCGTGGGCAAAATTAATGTAAAGATTTCTAATTGAAAACAAATTTGCCATCGTTATTAATAATGAGGCAGTTTACGCAGCCATACCATTACATGGCACCAAATGTCATGTTTACTATTTTCCAGGCATACGTTGTTTTCAATACTAAGAAACAGGTGCCTATTGCACGTGGCGAATACCGAGTAAGCAGCCATAGGCACCTGCATGACATTTTGCCCTCGCAAAAAAAAAAAATCTGACATTCCTTCATACACGTTCTAAGCAGCGGCGGACCCTCCTCTATGATGGAAGAGCATCACCCCCCCCCTCCCCCCCATCAGCAGCTGCAAAACTTTAAAAATAAAACGATAATAAACAATGTTTATTATGGGTTATTTTTTCTAGGGGGCGGGCCATGGGCGATGGCAGGGAGGAGAAGTGGTGGCACTACTGTCAGTGCGCATGTGGGTTTGGTTGGCCAAACTGTAGGAGGCTGGACTGGCTTGTAGTGAGTACCTAGGGGTACTTGCACCTTGCACCAGGCCCAGTTATCCCTTATTAGTGTATAGGGTGTCTAGCAGCTTAGGCTGATAGATAATGGTAGCTTAGCAGAGCAGCTTAGGCTGAACTAGGAGACGAGTGAAGCTCCTACAGTACCACTAGTGTCATATGCACAATATCTTAAGAAAACACAATACACAGATATACTAAAAATAAAGGTACTTTATTTTTATGACAATATGCCAAAAGTATCTCAGTGAGTACCCTCAGTATGAGGATAGCAAATATACACAAGATATATGTACACAATACCAAAATATGCAGTAATAGTCTTAGAAAACAGTGCAAACAATGTATAGTTACAATAGGATGCAATGGGGACACATAGGGATAGGGGCAACACAAACCATATACTCCAAAAGTGGAATGCGAACTACGAATGGACCCCAAACCTATGTGACCTTGTAGAGGGTCGCTGGGACTGTAAGAAAACAGTTAGGGTTAGAAAAATAGCCCACCACAAGACCCTGAAAAGTGAGTGCAAAGTGCACTAAAGTTCCCCAAAGGACATAGAAGTCATGATAGGGGAATTCTGCAGGAAAGACACAAATCAGCAATGCAACAACGATGGATTTCCAAACGAGGGTACCTGTGGAACAAGGGGACCAAGTCCAAAAGTCACAAGCAAGTCGGAGATGGGCAGATGCCCAGGAAATGCCAGCTGTGGGTGCAAAGAAGCTGCTACTGGACAGTAGAAGCTGAAGATTCTGCAGGAACGACAAGGGCTAGATACTTCCCATTTGGAGGACGGATCCCTCACGCCGTGAAGAGTTGTGCAGAAGTGTTTTCCTGAAGAAAGACCGCCAACAAGCCTTGCTAGCTGCAAATTATGCAGTTAGGGTTTTTGGATGCTGCTGTGGCCCAGGAGGGACCAGGATGTCACCAATTGCGTCTGGGGACAGAGGGGGTGTCGAGCAAGACAAGGAGCCCTCTCAGAAGCAGGCAGCACCCGCAGAAGTGCCGGAACAGGCACTACGAAGTGGAGTGAAACGGTGCTCACCCGAAGTTGCACAAAGGAGTCCCACGCCGCCGGAGGACAACTTAGGAGGTCGTGCAATGCAGGTTAGAGTGCCGTGGACCCAGGCTGGACTGTGCACAAAGGATTTCCACCGGAAGTGCACGGAGGCCGGAGTAGCTGCAAAAGTCGCGGTTCCCAGCAATGCAGTCTGGTGTGGGGAGGCAAGGACTTACCTCCACCAAACTTGGACTGAAGAGTCACTGGACTGTGGGAGTCACTTGGACAGAGTTGCTGGATTCAAGGGACCTCGCTCGTTGTGCTGAGAGGAGACCCAGGGTACCGGTGATGCAGTTCTTTGGTGCCTGTGGTTCCAGGGGGACGATTCCGTCGACCCACGGGAGATTTCTTCGGAGCTTCTAGTGCAGAGAGGAGGCAGACTACCCCCACAGCATGCACCACCAGGAAAGCAGTCGAGAAGGCGGCAGGATCAGCGTTACAGAGTTGCAGTAGTCGTCTTTGCTACTTTGTTGCAGTTTTGCAGGCTTCCAGCGCGGTCAGCAGTCGATTCCTTGGCAGAAGGTGAAGAGAGAGATGCAGAGGAACTCGGATGAGCTCTTGCATTCGTTATCTAAGGAATCCCCAAAGACAGAGACCCTAAATAGCCAGAAAAGAGGGTTTGGCTACTTCGGAGAGAGGATAGGCTAGCAACACCTGAAGGAGCCTATCAGAAGGAGTCTCTGACGTCACCTGCTGGCACTGGCCACTCAGAGCAGTCCAGTGTGCCAGCAGCACCTCTGTTTCCAAGATGGCAGAGGTCTGGAGCACACTGGTGGTGCTCTGGGCACCTCCCAGGGGAGGTGCAGGTCAGGGAAGTGGTCACTCCCCTTTCCTTTGTCCAGTTTCGCGCCAGAGCAGGGCTGAGGGGTCCCTGAACCGGTGTAGACTGGCTTATGCAGAAATGGGCACCATGTGTGCCCATGAAAGCATTTCCAGAGGCTGGGGGAGGCTACTCCTCCCCTGCCTTCACACCATTTTCCAAAGGGAGAGGGTGTAACACCCTCTCTCAGAGGAAGTCCTTTGTTCTGCCATCCTGGGCCAAGCCTGGCTGGACCCCAGGAGGGCAGAAACCTGTCTGAGGGGTTGGCAGCAGCAGCAGCTGTAGTGAAACCCCGGGAAAGGCAGTTTGGCAGTACCCAGGTCTGAGCTACAGACCTGTGGGATCATGGGATTGTGCCAACTACGCCAGGATGGCATAGAGGGGGCAATTCCATGATCATCGACATGTTACATGGCCATATTCGGAGTTACCATTGTGAAGCTACATATAGGTAGTGACCTATATGTAGTGCACGCGTGTAATGGTGTCCCCGCACTCACAAAGTCCGGGGAATTGGCCCTGAACAATGTGGGGGCACCTTGGCTAGTGCCAGGGTGCCCACACACTAAGTAACTTAGCACCCAACCTTTACCAGGTAAAGGTTAGACATATAGGTGACTTATAAGTTACTTAAGTGCAGTGTAAAATGGCTGTGAAATAACGTGGACGTTATTTCACTCAGGCTGCAGTGGCAGGCCTGTGTAAGAATTGTCAGAGCTCCCTATGGGTGGTAAAAGAAATGCTGCAGCCCATAGGGATTTCCTGGAACCCCAATACCCTGGGTACCTCAGTACCATATACTAGGGAATTATAAGGGTGTTCCAGTAAGCCAATGTAAATTGGTAAAATTGGTCACTAGCCTGTTAGTGACAATTTGTACGGAGAGAGCATAACCACTGAGGTTCTGGTTAGCAAAGCCTCAGTGAGACAGTTAGGCATCACACAGGGAACACATACATATAGGCCACAAGCTTATGAGCACTGGGGTCCTGGCTAGCAGGGTCCCAGTGACACATAACCAACATACTGACAACATAGGGTTTTCACTATGAGCACTGGGCCCTGGCTAGCAGGATCCCAGTGAGACAGTGAAAACACCCTTACATACACTCACAAACAGGCCAAAAGTGGGGGTAACAAGGCTAGAAAGAGGCTACTTTCTCACACAACCCCCCCCCAAACGAAGGACAATAAGGCTAACCTTGGCCAGTTGAGACTTTATTGTCTAAGTGGTGATAAGTAGAGAGTAGCTCTGCAATAGACTGGTTACTCCCTTTATCATCCACTATATGGTTACTTCCCTGTGGGGATGTAAACCACCCTGTTTGAAGTTTTTTAGCTAAGCAACAATGTGAAGATGTATTTTCAGAGTTTCTATCAGTAAGTTTTAGTTTAGAGCAGTGGGAATTGTCCACTGAACCTATTTGTAGTGATGGAAATGCCAGACAGGGATGCTGTCTCAGAAAAGCCATGGCTGGGCAAAAACTTTGTCCACATGGCTGGAAGAGAGAACAGGGATGCTGTTTCTCTTGAGTTGGAGCAGGGCAGGGATGCTGTCCTATGAGCTCCACACTAGGGCAGGGATGCTGTCCTAAGTGTTGTGAGGCAGTGCAGAGTTTCTGCACTAACGTTTCTCTGGGAGGGTTGGAGGGATGCTCCATGTTAACTAAAATGGTGCTCTTTTATTCACCAATGTTACTTATCCCACAGAGAGGTACTTCTACCTCAGGGAGTACAGCTTTGCCAGCTGATGCTTCCCTTGGAACAGGTGCCACCCCAGGTGATGTTTCTCCCACCACAGGAATGGTATCCTGAATGGCAGGGTGGTTAGGGGATACTGTGATACCCTTTTTACCTGTTGATGGAGAGGGATCCTGAGTTTTCAGGCCTTCTCTCCTTTGCTTTTTCATTTCAGTAGAAATGAGAGGGAACAATTCCTCTGGGATGCCCAGCATGGCTGCATGGGCATAAAACTCTACATCAGCCCAACCTGAGGCCTCTAGGTCATTACCTAAGAGACAGTCTACAGGTAAGCTAGGTGATACCACCACCTGCTTAGGGCTAGTAACTCCACCCCAACTAAACTGAATTATAGCTAAGGGAAGAAACTTAGTGGAGTTATGGACATCAATAATTTTATACTGTTGTCCAATGATGTGTTGTTCAGGAGCCACTAGGTTTTCAGTCACCAAAGTGATACTGGCACCTGTGTCCCTGTAGGCCAAGGCCTCAACACCATTTATTGAAACTGTCTGCCTGTACTTATCCATTGTAATGGGACAAGCAGCCAGTGTGGCAAGGCCAATGCCACTAGGTGTGACAGAAACTGTCTTAGGACTGACTACCCCAGTTTCTATGATGGACCCATAAGTGAACCCAACTACACCCTTTGCTTGACTGTTGCCAGCAGTCCCACCACTAGTACCACTACTGCTAGGGGCACTAGAGCTTGATGTATTAGTGGTGGTAGGCTCAGGGGGTTTACCTGCACAGGACTTATCCCCTGGCCTATCGTCTCTGTTTTTACACACAAAGCACCAAGGCTTTTTAATGTGTGCAGGTTGAGAAGAAGAGGATGAATTTGTTTTATCCCCACCCTCTGAAGAGTGTTTAAGATTTGAAGTGGGATCTTTGGTTTTACCCTTATCCCCATGCTTATCTTGAGATTTTTCACCATCTTTCTTCTTGCCATCCTTGTCACCCCCTGTATGAACTTTTCTGTTCACTCTTGTTCTGACCCATTTGTCTGCCTTCTTTCCCAATTCTTGGGGAGAGGTCAGATCTGAGTCCACTAGATACTGGTGCAACAAATCAGACACACAATTATTAAGAATATGCTCTCTCAGGATCAAGTTATACAGGCTTTCATAATCAGTACCTTTACTGCCATGTAACCACCCCTCCAAGGCCTTCACTAAATGGTCAATGAAATCAACCCAGTCTTGTGAAGACTCCTTTTTGGTCTCTCTGAACTTCATCCTGTATTGTTCAGTGGTTAAGCCATAACCATCCAGGAGTGCATTCTTAAGAACTGTAAAATTATTGGCATCACTTTCTTTCACAGTAAGGAGCCTATCCATACCCTTTCCACTAAATGATAGCCATAGGATAGCAGCCCACTGCCTTTGAGGGACATCCTGTACAACACAGGCCCTCTCAAGTGCAGCAAACCACTTGTTAATGTCATCCCCCTCCTTATAAGGGGGAACTATCTTATGCAGATTCCTGGAATCATGCTCTTTTGCAGGATGACTATGGGGAATATTGCTGCTGCCACCATGGGTTTCTAAACCAAATTTCTGTCTTTCTTTTTCTAGTTCAAAGGACTGTCTATGCAAATCCAGTTGTTGCTTCTTGAGCTTCAGTCTGGTTTGTTCCACTCTCCATTTATTGAGCTCCCTTTCTAACACTCTGTCATCAGGGTGGGTTGGTGGGACATTCCTTGAAACAGAAGTATGGTGAGAATGTACAGAAGGAGAACCATCCCTTACAGAGGGCATCCTAACAGCTTGGTTAACAGAAACATCACTTTTACTATGATGTGAAGTAATACTCTTGTTAAGATGTGAGGCAACACTATCAGTATGGTGTGACTCTACATCAGTACCAACTACGCTAGGCTGTCTTGTAATGGGCAGGCTAGGAAGTTTCTTTCCTGACTCTTTTTCTAGGGGTGTCCCTGGATCAGATTGTGAACCATTAGCTACTTTTTCAACAGATGGGGCACCTCTAGCCTTATCCTGTTCTATAAGCATGTTAACCAATAGTTCTCTGGGGGGATTCTTCCCTACACTTAAACCTCTTTCTATGCAGAGACTCCTTGCTCCTTTCCAGCTAAGGTGACCATAAGCAAGTTTGGACAGATCTACAGTTTGGCCTGTGCTGGACATTTTAGAAAGTGTTTTAGTGACAGAAAAAGGAAAAAAAAGTTTTGTCAGAACTTTTAGAAAGACAGGAGAAAAAAAACTTTAAAAACTTTTTAAGAACTTTTTGAAAGTTTAGAAGTACTTTTCAGCACTTTAGAAAAGAAGTGAGAAAAGAAATGCAAAACTTTTTGGTTAGGTGTACATACACTGAACTTGTTTTGTATATTTTTCTCTTATGAAAAGTACAATGACAAAAGTGGTAAGTAGTTACAGAGCACTTATCCCACCACTGCACAACCAATGTAGGAGGCTGGACTGGATTGTAGTGAGTACCTAGGGGTACTTACACCTTGCACCAGGCCCAGTTATCCCTTATTAGTGTATAGGGTGTCTAGCAGCTTAGGCTGATAGATAATGGTAGCTTAGCAGAGCAGCTTAGGCTGAACTAGGAGACGAGTGAAGCTCCTACAGTACCACTAGTGTCATATGCACAATATCATAAGAAAACACAATACACAGATATACTAAAAATAAAGGTACTTTATTTTTATGACAATATGCCAAAAGTATCTCAGTGAGTACCCTCAGTATGAGGATAGCAAATATACACAAGATATATGTACACAATACCAAAATATGCAGTAATAGTCTTAGAAAACAGTGCAAACAATGTATAGTTACAATAGGATGCAATGGGGACACATAGGGATAGGGGCAACACAAACCATATACTCCAAAAGTGGAATGCGAACCACGAATGGACCCCAAACCTATGTGACCTTCTAGAGGGTCGCTGGAACTGTAAGAAAACAGTTAGGGGTAGAAAAATAGCCCACCCCAAGACCCTGAAAAGTGAGTGCAAAGTGCACTAAAGTTCCCCAAAGGACATAGAAGTCGTGATAGGGGAATTCTGCAGGAAAGACACAAATCAGCAATGCAACAATGATGGATTTCCAAACGAGGGTACCTGTGGAACAAGGGGACCAAGTCCAAAAGTCACAAGCAAGTCGGAGATGGGCAGATGCCCAGGAAATGCCAGCTGTGGGTGCAAAGAAGCTGCTACTGGACAGTAGAAGCTGAAGATTCTGCAGGAACGACAAGGGCTAGGAACTTCGTATTTGGAGGACGGATCCCTCACGCCGTGAAGAGTCGTGCAGAAGTGTTTTCCTGAAGAAAGACCGCCAACAAGCCTTGCTAGCTGCAAATCGTACGGTTGCGGTTTTTGGATGCTGCTGTGGCCCAGGAGGGATCAGGATGTCGCCAATTGCGTCTGGGGACAGAGGGAGCGTCGAGCAAGACAAGAAGCCCTCTCAGAAGCGGGCAGCACCCGCAGAAGTGCCGGAACAGGCACTACAAAGTGGAGTGAAACGGTGCTCACCCGAAGTTGCACAAAGGAGTCCCACGCCGCCGGAGGACAACTTAGGAGGTCGTGCAATGCAGGTTAGAGTGCCGTGGACCCAGGCTGGACTGTGCACAAAGGATTTCCGCCGGAAGTGCACAGAGGCCGGAGTAGCTGCAAAAGTCGCGGTTCCCAGCAATGCAGTCTGGCATGGGGAGGCAAGGACATACCTCCACCAAACTTGGACTGAAGAGTCACTGGACTGTGGGAGTCACTTGGACAGAGTTGCTGGATTCAAGGGGCCTCGCTCGTCATGCTGAGAGGAGACCCAGGGTACCGGTGATGCAGTTCTTTGGTGCCTGCGGTTGCAGGGGGACGATTCCGTCGACCCACGGGAGATTTCTTCGGAGCTTCTAGTGCAGAGAGGAGGCAGACTACCCCCACAGCATGCACCACCAGGAAAGCAGTCGAGAAGGTGGCAGGATCAGCGTTACAGAGTTGCAGTAGTCGTCTTTGCTACTTTGTTGCAGTTTTGCAGGCTTCCAGCGCGGTCAGCAGTCGATTCCTTGGCAGAAGGTGAAGAGAGAGATGCAGAGGAACTCGGATGAGCTCTTGCATTCGTTATCTAAGGAATCCCCAAAGACAGAGACCCTAAATAGCCAGAAAAGAGGGTTTGGCTACTTAGGAGAGAGGATAGGCTAGCAACACCTGAAGGAGCCTATCAGAAGGAGTCTCTGACGTCACCTGCTGGCACTGGCCACTCGGAGCAGTCCAGTGTGCCAGCAGCACCTCTGTTTCCAAGATGGCAGAGGTCTGGAGCACACTGGAGGAGCTCTGGGCACCTCCCAGGGGAGGTGCAGGTCAGGGGAGTGGTCACTCCCCTTTCCTGTGTCCAGTTTCGCGCCAGAGCAGGGCTGAGGGGTCCCTGAACCGGTGTAGACTGGCTTATGCAGAAATGGGCACCATGTGTGCCCATGAAAGCATTTCCAGAGGCTGGGGGAGGCTACTCCTCCCCTGCCTTCACACCATTTTCCAAAGGGAGAGGGTGTAACACCCTCTCTCAGAGGAAGTCCTTTGTTCTGCCATCCTGGGCCAAGCCTGGCTGGACCCCAGGAGGGCAGAAACCTGTCTGAGGGGTTGGCAGCAGCAGCAGCTGTAGTGAAACCCCGGGAAAGGCAGTTTGGCAGTACCCAGGTCTGAGCTACAGACCTGTGGGATCATGGGATTGTGCCAAGTACGCCAGGATGGCATAGAGGGGGCAATTCCATGATCATAGACATGTTACATGGCCATATTCGGAGTTACCATTGTGAAGCTACATATAGGTAGTGAACTATATGTAGTGCACGCGTGTAATGGTGTCCCCGCACTCACAAAGTCCGGGGAATTAGCCCTGAACAATGTGGGGGCACCTTGGCTAGTGCCAGGGTGCCCACACACTAAGTAACTTAGCACCCAACCTTTACCAGGTAAAGGTTAGACATATAGGTGACTTATATGTTACTTAAGTGCAGTGTAAAATGGCTGTGAAATAACGTGGACGTTATTTCACTCAGGCTGCAGTGGCAGGCCTGTGTAAGAATTGTCAGAGCTCCCTATGCGTGGCAAAAGAAATGCTGCAGCCCATAGGGATCTCCTGGAACCCCAATACCCTGGGTACCTCAGTACCATATACTAGGGAATTATAAGGGTGTTCCAGTAAGCCAATGTAAATTGGTAAAATTGGTCACTAGCCTGTTAGTGACAATTTGTACAGAGAGAGCATAACCACTGAGGTTCTGGTTAGCAGAGCCTCAGTGAGACAGTTAGGCATCACACAGGGAACACATACATATAGGCCACAAACTTATGAGCACTGGGGTCCTGGCTAGCAGGGTCCCGGTGACACATAACAAACATACTGACAACATAGGGTTTTCACTATGAGCACTGGGCCCTGGCTAGCAGGATCCCAGTGAGACAGTGAAAACACCCTTACATACACTCACAAACAGGCCAAAAGTGGGGGTAACAAGGCTAGAAAGAGGCTACTTTCTCACACAAACCCACATGTGCACTGAGCTCTCTCCAACCCAAGCTGCGTTGCAAGGTTGGAGACAGCAGACACAGGCTCCCAGTCTGTCTGGGAGCGCAAAGTGAGGGTGCTCAGCCAATCCTGACTCTGCTCTCATTCTGCCAGCAGCATAAGAGCAGCGTTAGGATTGGCCGCAGGGCCGTCTGGGAGCCTGTGCCTTGTGGAGCCAGAAAAGCGGCGATTCAGATGCAGCAGGCATTCAGGTTGGTCACCTTGGGTTAACCCGATACACATCCTGCTGCGAAATATACATTTTGGTGGCGGGACGTGTGCTAAGAACGGGTTTGTGGTCCGGGCTCTACATATTTTTATAGCACTACCCTCAGGCCACGTGTGTTTGGCCGACCGTCTCAGGCTGGCCAAACATACATGCGCACTAGGCTCTCTCCTTTTGGCAACGCAATGCCGGGTTGGAGAGAGCAGGCAGAGACTCCCACTCTACCTTGGCGTACCCTAGTTGGGCACTCCGTCCAATCCTACTGCTGCTTTCAAGCTGCTGGCAGCATGAAAGCTGCGGTAGGATTGGACGCAAGGCAGGCTGGGAGCCTGAGCCTGAGCCTGTGCCTGCAGCTGAGGAGTGGCACATTGGTGGCACAGCAAAATTATTTATTTATTTTGGTCGCTGCCCCCGTCCCCCCTGCCACGCGCCACGCCAGCCATCCCTTCTCTATCCCAAGAGCCACGACTGCAAAAGACAAAACTGCAATGGCACTAGTTATGTTGAAAGTTAAGCCAATAGTTGGAAAATAAGCCAAAAGAAAGAACTGCAGGTACCAAGATGGGGAAAGTCTCAAGTGAGCAAAATACAGACAGTCACAATTGATCCCAAGATGCAAAAGAGGCAGAAATGAACTAATTAAGCTCTGTGTTAGAGGGATTCAGTATGAGTCAAAGTGAAATCCAGCCATTCAAGGCACAGTAACAACTATTAAGGCTATCAATGTGGGTCAGTGGCAGCACCTTCAGATTAAGGAGGGGGGTGACCGGAGGAAGGAGGTGTCAAACCCAGCAACCCATTGAAGTTAAGAAACAGAGGTGCCAGGCCAGCATGAACCTCTGCGAACCCTATGAGAAAGCAGTAAATGCTCGGATGTGAATATGGCACTTGGATGAACTGATGCTGCTCGGAGAGGAACAGTTGAATCTCATAGACTGAATTGAGTTAATGTGTGCAGACTACGGGAAGGAGTGGCCCACGGCAGACCGTGTCAAAGATCACTGAGAGATCAAGGAGGACAAGTCAGCAGCTATCACCACCAATAAGCAAGTCTACGGCTTCGTCGACCACATTGATGGTTACCATCCTGGTCACTAACTCTATTGCCCTAGAAAATGTAAATGCAATTGAAAGTTAAAGTTCATGAGCAATGAGAAATCCCAACGTAGTTCAAGTGATATGGTTGATGGATTTTGTTAGATCTGATACTTACTTGAATGCAATAGGCCAGTGCATGAGATACAGATCCAGATATTGCAGTTGGAGCTTCTCCAGAGAGACTCGACAGGATGGCTCCACATCCTCTGGGTGATGTTTGGTGTTCCACAACTTGGACACAATAAACACATCCTCTCGCTTTAATGTCTGCAAATGATAAAGATGCACAAACACTATTAGGAAACTTTTGAAGTCAAGGTAAACAACCTTTCTAGAGTTAGGAGGAAGTGAAAGGTCCCAGTTAACTAAAGCAAGTATTAATAATCTTTTCTAGGCACTAAAGGTTCAATACACAACTGAAATCAGTTTTACAATGTATGCTTCAACTCATCTTTGTATGGAACCCCTGTGATATTGGTCTCAACATGAAACCATTGGAATCAAATATGCTTGCATCTTTCTACAGTTGAATTTTACATTATTGTTTATAGTTTTCACTAAATAACTGTGCATGGTCTCAGTCGCACTAGTTCTCAATCATGTGTCTAAATCTATACGTACGTATACAATCTGATGATAACATCAATGTTGTTTTGGGATATTCACAAAACCAAGAAAAATTATGCATGGAAATTTCAATATATCACAAAAATCAATTGTGTGCAAAAGAAGATTTTGTTACTTTGACTTTCTTTTTCATTATAGACAGAGAAAACTCCAATATATCCATGAGATATTTGGGTTAATCTCTGGGAACTTAAATTTAAAAAGTAATCAATATTATAAAACTCAGAAATTATCATGTTTGACATTGTTTTACCACTCAATACCTTATTATAGGCTTAGGAGTTTAGGACATGATCAAGAGTTTCTGTTTCTAATACTGGTTGTCCTGGATATGCACCCTCGCTCCTAGATAACACGACAGCGGATGATGAAATTGAAGAGGTGAGCAGAGCCAGTGAAGATCGTAGGAGCTCTTATCAGAGGCCATTTAATGATGGAGGTGGACAAATTGGGAATAACTTGGAATTATAGACATGCGTGGTATTCCAGGCACTGGACGTTGGAGCGGTGAGCCTTCCATTGCATTCAGTCAGCCCAGGGTTTCTTTTGGGCGTGGGCCTTTCTTGCACTATTACAAAATATGTTACTGCAGTTTTCTAAGGATGACCGGCAAATACTGGGAGCTGAAGCTGTGGATGCTTCGCACCGGGCTCACTCAAATAGATGTAGAAATCCCTTTTTTCCTGCGATCCTCTGTATCAATTCTGCAGGTTCCTTGAGTGATCTGTCTTGAGCGACAGGTAACTTGGAGAATAAACTCCTGCTTTTGGACCTTATTGTTGAAAAGCAAACAAACATTTTCCAAACATGACAGATGGATCCTTGGCTATGCGGTGGGGATATACAAGTATGGCGACCAGTTCTCCGTCAGGAAGGCGGAGGTGATGGCCCACCCGCCATACTGTAGGAGACCCCCTTAGTGTTGTCAGTGACTTCCAGTTTCAGGTGTCTTGGAATGCACAGAGGCTTACATAAAAAATAAAAAAAATGTATCACTATTATTTGTAGCAGATGTTTACACTGATTTTACTAATATTGGCATTGAATTATGATCACCTATATGTAACATAAGTGAATGTTAACTAATAACATAGGACAGTGTCAAATCTTTCAGATAATTATGTTAGTGTATGTTATGCAGATTTGTAGAGCACATTATCACCCGGGAGCAGAGGGTATCGAAGGTGTACGTGTGCACCTGGGCTAGCTGAGTACATGGGAGGGCTGCTGGATCCCGTATCAGCGCCAAGCATGCAAACAGTCAATGTCCTTAGAAGAGGTGCACTTGGCAAAGTACAAGGGGCATATTTACAAGCCTCTAGCGCCTCCTTGGCCACATTAGCATCATTTTCTTTTTACGCTAGTGTGGCGTTAGGAAGGCATGTTTGCAGCACCATATTTACAAAGTGGTGCAATGCATGCGCTGTGCCACTTTGCACCCTCTTGCGCCACATTATGCCTGGCATAATGTATGCAAAGGGGGCGTTCCGGCACAGGGAGGCCCGATAAAATGGCACTGTGAAATCTACACGATTTCCCTGTGCCATTTTTCCGTTATTTTTAACGCCTGCTAAAAGCATGCGTTAAAGTGACGCACCTATTGAAATCAACGGTCCTCCCTGCACTTTGCAGCACTAGCCTCAAAATTTTACGCTAGTGCAGCAACGCAGTGTAAATACAGAGCACCCATGGTGTCGTTAGGTGGGGCAGGGGTGATGCAAGAAAACTGGTGCATCAGTGCTGATGTGTCAGTTTCTTGTAAATTTGCCCCTAAGTCCTTATATTAGCAGGAGAACACTTCTCTTTTGATGTGCTTGTTCTCCATGTTAAAGGATATGAAAACATATAAAATAAAAAACAATGAGTTTTATTTGAAAAGGAAGAAGTTATTGTGATGACGTACTTTGTGAACTTTCCATTTTTCTAAATAAATGAATTAATGCATGCTGTACGATATGGTGCTGCCCTTTGAAAGAGTCATTAAAACCAAAAGTAGAAAAGTTACAGTGCGTTAAAAAATAGTGTTAAATGAGACGTTTCCCATTTCTGATTCTTGCTTATTCACCTTCACAAGGCATTTCAGTGGATGTTGCATCAAGCAAGGTGGCTCAGTGAGTTTGTTTCTGCAGCTGGCACCTGCGGTGGTCTGTATACCACGAGTTAAGATTCTCGGGCGCATATTTATACTTGGTTTGCGCTGAATTAGTGTAATTCATTTTTACGCTAATTCAGCGCAACCTAACTCTATACGTTAGACACGTCTAGCATGGAGTTTACATCGTTTTCTGGAGGGGAAAACCTACCTTGCGTCAATGAGATGCACAGTAGGCGTTCCTGTCCAGAAAAGGACAATATGGCCTTTGCGCCATATTTATCCCCCGTTAAAATCCAGCACAGTGGGATGGGGGCCTTAAATAATGGCGCTAAGCTTGCTTAGCGCCATTATTTAACACCTGGGTCTGGGCAGGCGTAAGGGGACCTGTAGGCAGATTTCCATGGTCGGAGACCATGGAAATTGCCCACAGGTGCCCTTCCCTGTCCCCAGAGACACCTCCACCCACACCAGGAGGTCACCTAAGGATGGGGGACCCATCCAAAGTAAGTCCGGGTGAGTATGTTTTTTTTTTACCAACACCGCTCAGGGGCCCTGACTTGGGGCCCACTGCACGGCGCTGCCTCAATGGCCATGCGCAGGGGACATTTGTCCCTCCCCTGGGCATGGCCATTAGGAAAGTGGGCATGGTTCCTGTGTTTACTAAGACAGGAGCCATGTTCATGGGGCATGTGCGCCAGAAAATGGCGCTACACTGCGTAGAGGCAATATTTTTGCCTCTAAACAGTGTAGCGCCATAATTTGGCGCACAAGCCCCGGTTCCCTCTATGCCTCTCCGGCCCTGTTAGCGTCCTTTCCAAGGACGCTAACAGGGCCTTAGCGCCGGCTAGCGCCATTCCATAAATATGGCACCCGGCAGAGTCATGGAATGGCACTAGCCGATGCTATACTTTTTGCCGCAAACCTGCACTAACGCAGGTTTGTGGCAAAAAATATAAATCTGCCCCTGGTAACGCCAACTCAATGTTCTATCCTCCAGAGGTTGGAAAAGTGAGAACCATTACATCTTGTACTAGGAATGCCTGGTATATAAATATGAAACTCTATATAAAAACGGGTTATTCTTTCAAAATACCTCGGGTCCATTTCTTTAACATAGCACTGCCAAGTCCTTCTTGAGAGAGTGGTACAATGGAGTGTGGCTGCTTAGCTCAAAATTACAAAAGTTTAATATTACATTGACGGTTCATAAATAATTTAATAAAGCAATGAATTATTACATAATTAAATGTAATAAATCAATAAGAAGATCCGCCTCAGACATATCATTGGGAATTTTTTTTTATGAACTAAGCTTCTACTGGATAAAGCATTGGCAGTGCCAATAGGTCTGTCTGTAGATGAATGCTGTATGGTAATGTTAACCATTGTAAGTAAATAGCATGGGAATGGATGTGTATTTTTGTGGAAGCAAAGAACTGTAGAATAATATTCTTTTGGGTTAAAAGGTCAGGTGACAGTAGCATTGTCAAGCCAGACCTAAAGATCTGTTTATGTTAATTGTTGCCCTCCTCCCATCTGTGCTGCTGCCAGAGAAAAACACCATAAATCAGTGGTTCCCAACCTTTTAACTCCTGAGGACCACCAATTAATCATTACTGGAAGCCGGGGACCCCCAGCAATTTGTACGATTTAATTTTCAAACATTAAAACAGTAATTTGCAAAAAATATAACAAGTACACACCAAACAAATACTCATATTACTAAAGATAAAATTATTTTATATTGAAAATATATGCAAAAATCGAAACATTTTATTGGGAAGGTTGGCGCTGCATCTCGGCAACTACCTTTTCAATGTTTGGTTTTATTTAGGAAAGGTGAATCCTCAGGTCAGATTCTACATTTCCGGAGTGATTTCTGTTTTTATTTTTTAGGTATGCAAGATCTGAGAAAGCTTTTTCACATAAATAAGTGATGGGGAAAGGAAGTAAACCATAAGGGCCTCTCATCTCTCCCTAGCCTCTCTGTCACATGTACTTCATTTGTTTTATAGCACCTCTCATACCACTGTGGGGTGTCAGGGCACTTTACAGGGGACTACAAGGTGTAGGATTCACACGTCATCCACACTGGTAGGCATTTTCTAAGAGTGCTTGGTCCGGAGAAGCACAAACTTAGGATTCAGAACACAGCACAGTGATTAGCGATGATGTTAGCACAGTGCTTAATTTATAAATAAAAACGTGCCGGTGCCCAAAGCCCTCCTCTTGAACACGCGGCTGCTGCTATTAAATGTGGGTACACGGAATACTGAGGCAGCATAATCCTGAAGCCATCTCGGGACTCTTCAATCCATATAAAGCCACTCCCTGCCACTTCAGCTCACTCTAGTAGCTTTCTACTTTCTCCCTTTGTGACGCTTTTTCGTTTTTCCCTTCCTCTGTCTTTCCCATTTGTGCCTTTTTCTCGCAGCAAATGCTTGAAGCAGAAGAATAAGCCCCGGCCCTCAA
Source organism: Pleurodeles waltl (assembly GCF_031143425.1). Lineage (NCBI taxonomy): Eukaryota > Metazoa > Chordata > Amphibia > Caudata > Salamandridae > Pleurodeles > Pleurodeles waltl. Next base: position 60,807,322 of record NC_090436.1, read on the forward strand.
AAATAAGTGCCGGTGCTCAGCACCGGAAACAACAAGCACAAATTAAGCACTGCGGTAGCAATAGGAATGTATTTCTACACAAGCAAACCTCTTTTAGCAGCATAAGGAAAATGAAAGACTAGGAAAAAAACAACTTTCTAATTTGTGCCAAGCGGTTTGCATGCAGCTCTTTAATGGCAGTTCACAGCTCACTCTGCTAGATTACGATTATGAACTGCATAGTAACAAAAGAATCTCTGTGACAAAAGCAGTAACCCACTGTGCCATGCACATAAAATACTGTTCTTTGCATGATACAGATTCTTTGCAGCAGGCATATTAACCATCTGCGCTACCTTTGAGTCAAAACTGCCACTGCATAAAACTCCCTTCTCTCTCCAGCAGATACATTAATCACTTGAGTTAGCTTGACGCTTTTATTTTTGCAGTACAAGGAGCTTTGAGGTGCGTTTAAAACTGCTGAACAAAGGAAGTAATAAATATGAAAACATGCACCCACGTGTATGTCTGAGGCCCCAGCTGGAGAAGTGCCTTCCTCCCAGCCCAGGCCTGCGGACCCCCTAGGAATGTGTCACGGACCCCTGGGGGTCCGCGGACCACCGGTTGGGAACCACTGCCATAAATGATATAGTTATTTAAGACACTTTAATAGCATTACAATATCATGTGTGCGCCCCTGAAAGTTCAATTTCAGGAAGCTGGATAAATAAACAAAGTGATTATAGTTGTGTGGAGGACAAGCACTTTTTTGTGGAAGTGCACAAGTTCTGCCCAATCAAAACATGTACTCCTGGCTCCCAACAAGTGGTCGGCGCCAAACCCGATCTTTAGTGATGCTGACATAAATGTCTGGCGACAGCTGTGCAGTCAAGCCAGACCATAAAAATGATTGACGCTGTAGAGTACTACAGAAAATAAGGCTCATCGGGGACCTATTTGACCTAAAAGATGGAGCGACCGAAGCATAGTGGTGGTGTCCAAAAAAATCTGCTTTGAGCTTCAATTTTTACTCAAGAAATGTCATCTGAAAAATGCCAGAAGACCTGTCAAGTAGGTCTTGACACTTCAGGAGGATCTGATACTGTAATGTCAACAAAGGTCCACTGTGATGGAGGCCAGTCTGGCTGCAGTGACAAAACAATGGTGCAGGCCTGTGTGCTAGCTGCATGACTAAAATCGCCCACTTGATGAAGACCAACTTTCTTAAGATGAACACTGACAAGACCGAAATTGTGATCTTTGGGAAGCGCATATCACTGTGGGAATCCACCTGATAGCCCACAGAGCTAGAGTCAACACACAGCCCCCAATCACCCACGCCAAGAACCTTGGGATCATCATCGACAGCAAACTCAACACTACCTCCCAAGTCAATGCTGTCACAAACTCATGCTTCCATATCGAGAAGATGCTGATGAAGATTTTCAAATGGCTCCCAATCAGCCCCCTGAAAAGGGTCACACATACCCTCATCTCAAGTAAGGGGGACTATGAGAACACCCTGTATGCCGGGATCAGCAAAAGACTCACCAGAAGGGTGCAGACCATTCAGAACTCGACGGCTAGAATCACTCTCAACCTCCAATGACGCACTTGCAGTACACCTCACCTGAAGGAGCACCACTGTCTCGCCATCCAAAAAAGTGGAACATTTTAAACTCCTCACTACCACTTTCAAGGCACTACAGAACACTGGTCCAGCATACCACAACAATTGCATCTGCTTTCACACACCTTCCAGACACCTCCGCTCGTCCGGACTCCTACCTTCTAAAATCCCAAGCATAGTGAAAACCTGATCTGGTGGTTCAGCCTTCTCCTACATTGCTCCTAAATCATGGAACGGCCTGCTGCTACACATAAGAGGCTCTTCTTCACTTCTTGAATTCAGAAAGAAGCTGAAGACCTGGTTTTAGAAATTGGGTTATTGGTTGACTGGGGTGTGAGCCCTGGTCAAGCAGCAACCACAGTCCTAGTCAGGGTAAGTGTCAGGCAAACCCTAAATTATCCTGTTCTTACCCTCTGTAGCCTGGCACAGAGCAGTCAGGCTGAACTTAGAGGCAGTGTGTAAAGTATTTGTGCAACACTTCAAACAGTAAAACAATGAAAACACCACACAAAACAATTCTACACAAGGTTAGAAAAATAGAGCTTCATTCAATAAATAAAACAAGACCAAAACGACAAAAATCCAGTAAGTACAACTGGAGGGATTGAATTTCAGAGTTTTAAGTGAAATTAGTGATAATAAACAATCATTATTGGGGGATATCTGGTCGTGCCGGTCTAGGGTCTGATTTATATCTTGGTGGGGGGAATACTCTGACACAAACGTGACGGATATCCCGTCCACCATATTACAATCTCATTATAGCTTATGGAGAACATAATACGCAGACTAAATATCTGTCACATCTGTGACGAAGTATTGCAAAATCATTGCACAGAGCCAGTTCTGAAGGCTGGACCCAGATGCTGCAATGTGAGTCTTTTGCAATGGGTCCAATCCACACAGCAGTAGCAATGCGTCGGTTCTGTTCAGGAATGCGCCACGCAGCAGAGGAGATGTGCCGGTTCTGCTCAGGGATGCATCACTCAGCAGAGGATGCATTAGTTTCACTGGAGAAGAACCTTAGGACCACTTCCAAAGGTCCAGGACTGGGGTGGCACCACTTGGCAGGGCAGGCTCACAGATAGCAGATTTCAGGCATAGAAGCAGGGTGGTTGGAAATCTTTTATGTCCCTGAGACTGCGGATCAGGAGGCCAGCCAGCTAGCCCTTGGAATCATTCTAGGTTCAATTGATGCAGGTCCAGTCATTCTCACCCAGGCAGGGGAACAGCTGGCAGCAGGGCAGCACAGCAAGGCAGGAGCCCAGCAAAGCAGTGGTTTACTAGAGTGTCAGACCTTGAGCAGCACAGCAGTCCTTCTTCCTGGCAGAGTATTCACAGATCCTGAAGTGCACTGAAGTGGTGGTGTCTGAGGTCCAATTCTTATACTCAGTGGTGCTTTTGAAGTAGGGGAGTCTTCAAAGATACACTTTTGAAGTGCACAGATGTCTTCCCTTCCCGTCCTGGCCCCAGGCTCACTACAGGGGGGATATGCCGCCCTTTGTGTCTGGACAGAACCCACCTATTTAAGTGTAAGTGAGGCTGGATCCAGCTTCTCCCCCATCCTTCCAGGATGGCCAATCAAGTCCCACCTAAGCTCCTGCTGTGTCTGGCTGTCTAGGGGCAATACACGCAGCCCACCTGTCACCCACCCCAGACAAGTGATCAGAGACAGGCAGCAGACACTATGGGGGTGATTCTGAGTCTGGCGGGCGGCGGAGGCCGCCCGCCAGACTTCCCCCCTCCAAAATACCGCTCTGCGGTCGAAAGACTGCTGAGGGTATTTTGGGTTTTGCACTGGGCTGGTGGGCGACCGCCAAAAGGCCGCCCGCCAGCCCAGTGCAAAACACCCTTCCCACGAGGACGCCGGCTCAGAATTGAGCCGGCGGAGTGGGAAGGTGCGACGGGTGCAGTGGCACCCGTCGCGAATTTCACTGTCTGCAATGCAGACAGTGAAATTCTTTGTGGGGCCCTCTTACGGGGGCCCCTGCAGTGCCCATGCCATTGGCATGGGCACTACAGGGGCCCCACGACAACCCATACCGCCATCCTGTTCCTGGCGGGCGAACCGCCAGGAACAGGACGGCGGTATGGGCTGTCAGAATCCCCATGGCGGCGCAGCGAGCTGCGCCGCCATGGAGGATTCAATTGGGCAGCGGAAAACCGGCGGGAGACCGCCGGTTTTCCCTTTCTGGCCGCGGCTGAACCGCCGCGGTCAGAATGCCCAGCGGGGCACCGCCAGCCTGTTGGCGGTGCCCCCGTTATTTTAGCCCTGGCGGTCTTGGACCGCCAGGGTTAGAATGACCCCCTATATGGCTAAGGCAAGGAAATGCAAACTTTCTAAAATTGCCATTTTCAGAATTGCAGTTTAAAATCCGGCTTCACCATAAGTTAGGATTTTAAATTGTGATTCCAGAGACACAAACTTGAAATAATTATCTCTTCCCATTTAGAAATTATGGGTATAGAATGTAATTAGACAACTCCAATGTTATCCTATGGGATAGATAGACCGTTCAGTAGTGAAAAATTAGTTTAAATGTGTGAAACTTAACAGTAGATGTCCTGCCTTTTAAATACTTTTAAATACTTTGCACCCTGCCCTCTGGGTTTTCCAGGGTTTACCTTAACGGTGGCTGATATGTATACAAAGGGAAGATTTGGGCTTGGCAAAAGGGTTATTTAGCCAGGTCGAATGGCAGTGTAAAATTCCACACAAAGGCTCTGGGATGGTAAGCCTGAGACATGGTTAAATGGCTACTTAAGGGGGTGGCACAATCAGTGCTGCAGGCCCACTAGCAGCATTTAATTTACAGCTCCTGGGCACATGTAGTGCACTTTACTAGGGACTGATGTGTAAATTAGTAAATTAAATGTGCCAATTGGGGATAAGTCAATATTACCAAGTTTAGAGAAGAGCGCACAGCCACTTTAGCACTGGTTAGCAATGGTAATGTGTGCTGAGTCTTAATACTAGCAAAAATAAGGTCAGAAAAATGAGGAAGGCAGGCAAAATGTTTAGGGAACGATTGGTATATTTATCAAAAGACCTCAGACCGCTAGCCTCCACCAACTCCTATCTTGAGGTGCCCCTGATAGAAAAATTGGATGAACTGGGAATCCTTAAAATCCAACTCCCAGCCTCTTCACAGTCGGAGAGGCTGCCGCTAGATGTTACTCCCCCTACGATGGTTGATAATGGCCTTCAGCCCTCATCCAGACATATGGTTAGGCACCTTAATATTGTTTATCTTAACACACGTTCTTCAGTTATGTATCTTCTCGAATCAGAATATCCAGATATACTGTTTCTCACAGAAATTTGGCCTGCAGATGACTCCGTGCCTGATATCCTAGCAGCTCTTCCCGAAAATTATTACATACTTAGGCCCATATTTATACTTTTTTTAGCGCTGCATTTGCGTCGCTTTTTGGCGCAAATGTGGTGCAAACTTACAAAATACAATTGTATTTTGTATGTTTGCACCGCTTATGTGTCAAAAAGTGGTGCAAATGCAACGCTAAAAAATAATAAATATGGGCCCTAGTATCAATAGGCCCCTGGGTAAAAAAAGTGATGGAGTTGCGGCAGTTATAAAAAAGCATTTATCCTTCATTAAACTTTTCCCCTTACCCGTTCAATGGCAGCTTTGCCCACCCCTTCCTTTATATGCTTTCTAATGTATAGACCATCAGGCTATATGCCCCAGTTTCCTTCGTCATTGGTCAACGCCTTATCGACCTTTGTTGTTGATTATGCAAATATACTACTTTTGGGCGATTTAAATCTGTGGGTCATTGAGGAAAATGGAGGCCATTTATATGCGGATCTTACACACTACCTGTCTAGTCTGAACTTAAATCAGCAAGTGTTTACCGCAACTCATAGAAAGGGCCACACACTTGATCTGGTCTGGTCGTTAAATCTGAGCTTATCCAAACTTGTGGTTATTCCTTGTACCAACTCAGATCATCATTTAATCCAATTTTATCTACATAATACGACGTTAAGGAAATCCTTTCCTTGTCCAGGCACTTTTTATAGAAATCGGAACCGAGTTAATCTGAATACTCTTTGTAACTCCTTGGCCCAGTCACAACCCTCAGACAGCAAGACTTTAAATTTCTCTGACAGGGCTATCACCACTTGGCTCAAAGCAGTCAGTGACATGTATGCTCCAATGCGCAAAACACAATTTATACACCGTCACGAAGGATCTATATGGTATAACGAGGATTTAAAGAAAGGGAAACTCTCATTACGTCACTCTCAGCAGCTGTGGTGGAATTCATATTCGCAGGATAAAAAGGACTGCTTTGCACAGCAGCTCAAATATCATAAGAAATTGATTTGGGAGGCAAAACATTCTTATTTCTCTAACAAAATGGACAGAAAACAATTCTAAAATAATGTTTGACATGGTTAACGAAATTGCCAATCCAGACCGTTTAAATGCACTGGTGGTCCCTACTAAAAAATTGTGTAATGATTTGAATTAATTTTTCATCGAAAAATGCATATTATAAAAAATTGCATTCCTTCCACTTTGCCAGTGTTGGCTTTCTCGAAGATAGAAACCCTATTAAACTGACAGCATTTCCGGCTATCACTAAAGATGATTTATCGAAGTGGATGATCAAGGTCAAATCTGGATCACTTAATGATATCTGCCCCCCACACATCCTAAAAACTCTTTTTTCCGAGCTTCCCGATCCAGCCATCTCGCTGCTTAATCTACCCTGAAGCCAGGGTATAGTTCCCCATACCTTTAAGGAAGCAGCGGTAGTCCCATTGTTGAAAAAAGCGGGGGGTGACCTCTCGGTCTTAAAAAACTATTGCCCCATCTCCTTACTACTATATCTGGCCAAGATTCTGGAAGCCCATATTGCACATCATATCAGCACGTTTTTAGAAGACTGCTCTTTCCTGGACTCCCATCAGGAAGGCTTTCGTCCTGCCCATTCCACAGAGGTGGTGATGCTAGCTGTAGTAGACGATGAGAGAAGAAACAGGCAAAGGACGGACCCAAGCATTAGTCCAGTAGGATTTATGGGCGGCTTTTGACATAGTGCATCATCATATTCTAAGCGACTGTGTCAGGGTCGATGGATTGCAGGGGGATTTGTTGGATTGGCTGGTATCCTTTCTATCTGATCGACATGAATCGGTCCCTCTTTCCCCTTTCTTCTCCCCCAAAGTCAGACTTGAGTGTGGAGTACCAGAGAGCTCCTCCTTGACTCCCCTCTTATTCAATCTCTGTATTCGTCCATTGGTTCATATTCTACAGAAGCAGGCAGTGAAGATGTACAACTATGCCGATGACATGCAGCTTCTTGTTAATGCGGATGATTCTCCGGAATCTATTGGATTCTTCCAGAACACTATGCTCCTCATCCGTCATTGGATGAACTGTCATCAGCTGAAGATGAACTCAGATAAAACTGAGATTGTAATGAAAAAAAACAACTTATATAAATGGAATCCCTCCTTCTGGCCCGTGGAGATGGGTGCTTCTCCCAATCCAAAAAGTGCAGTCAAAAGCCTCGGGATTATGGTCGATGAAGATCTCTCACTAAAGCCGCAGATTGGCACAGCAACCTTGGCCTGCTTTTTTTTCCACCAAGTAAAAAAACGTAGAATTTTTTTTTCCATTGAGGCTTTTATCCAGATTATAATTGCCCTTGTCAAGTCACGAATTGATCATGCAAATTCCCTCTATTTGGACCTGGCTAAGGGTCGGAGTCTGAGACTACAGCTTGTTCAAAATCAAGCGGCTAGATGGGTTTGGCGTCAGCCCAAATTCTGTCATATTAAACCCTTAGTGGCCAAATTACACTGCCTCCCAGTCGCCCGGAGAACCCCTTTTAAAACTCTGTGTATTATTTTTAAATCGTGCTATGGTAAAAGTCCTTTCTTCGTGAGCTCTAGAATTTGAAACTATACTCCCAAGGTCAATTTGATGTCTGGGTGTCAAAATGTATTAAAAGTCCCTAAGTCCAAGCGGAAAAGTCTGGGAGATTCAGATTCTCTGTACTTTCCCCTGGCTTCTGGAATTCTTTCCCTATCGGCATCAGATCTTCTATCTCAGTGTTGTCCAACCTTTTTATCGCCGCGGACCGGTAAATGTTTGTTAATTTTTCCGTGGCCCGCTTGGGAGGGCGCAATGCTCTGCGCCTCGGCCGCCCGCCACAGTGAAATGAAGTTGAAGTTCCTTGGGCGGCCCGGTGCCGATTGATCCACGGACCGGCACCGGTCCGCGGCCCGGGGGTTGGGGAACACTGAATCTATCTCATATGCAAGTTTTAGATCTTTGCAGAAGACCTGGCTTTTCAGACCTGCATATGATTAGCTCTTGCAGTCTCCCCACTGGCGTGTCCTTAGCACCATGAAACCTTGTTTGGTGTACATGCGCTTTACAAATTCATTATAACATAACAAACTATCAAAGGTCAAACAGAGGCATGTGAGCAGCGCTATGGTTCCAGGGAGCAAGGGAACTGGACAAAGATGGCGAGGGTTGGGGAGTTATGAAGTGTGGACGCAGTAACAGAAGGGGGTAGGATGGGGTACCTACCAAGTGACATCTCGTATATAAGCAATACCTCCAACTCGAGAGCGCATTAATCAAACAGTTGGAGGGCCTTGAGTCCAGGAGGGGTAAAACAGGAGTGCTCCAATCACGTGAAGTAATTTAGCAGGGGTTGCCAAATGATGAGCAAGTTTAGTTTCTGTATGTGCTGTCTTGTGTGAAGGAGTTCCATGGCCAGGACATGCCATAGGAGTATAAACCACTGAGTAATGGGAGGGGCAGTGACTTTCTGCCAATGTAAGGCGACAAGTTGTTTAGCAGCACTCAGCATATGACTTATTAAATGCCAGTCTATATGTGTCATTGCTGCCACGTTTGTGTGGTGGATGCCAAGGATCCCTGTGATGTATGAGGTCGGAAGCAGAAATCCTATGACCCCTTTACTGTGGCTAAAAAATTCCTTCCAGAAGGTTATGACAGAGCAAGGCTGCCACATGTGCATAAAATCTCGGGGGCCGCATTGCAATGCCAGCACAGAAGGGGCAAGGTGGGTAACATAGAGCGGAGTCGTGTCGGTGTGAGGTACCATCTTGGCATCACCGTGTATGGCTTCTTGCGTTGGGTTATGCTTCTGTTATTCCGGGGGATGTCCACCACAGTTGTTGGGAAATGTCTCCAGTTGTGTCGGCACGCCATTGCACTTGATAGGTGTAGGGGGTGACGTGTTGAAGGACGTGATATGTTTGAGAGATTAGCCCCAGTGTCCCATCAAGTGACCGAACGAGAGTTTCAGAAGGGGTAAGGTGTGTCTCTCCCTGAGCATTGGAGGGGTGGAGGGCCCAGAGTCGCATCTGATAGTATTGTAACTCAGTGGTCTCAAGGAGATGGAAGTCTTGTTTACATTGGTCGAAGGTCTTGATAGAGTGTCCCTCGAGGAGACGTCTGAGAGTAGGGCATTTCCCCTCTCCCCATTGAGCAAAAGAGTATGGCTGTAGGGCAGGTGTAAAATCAAGATGACGTGCTATGGGGGTATTTAGGGAAGGAAAGGTGGTGAGGCCCCGCCTCAGAGCAACTTTGTCCCAGATTTCTGGGACCGGTTTTGTTGGAACAGAGACACATGCGCTCCTCGGCCTTGCATGTCTGGGAAGCCACGCCAGATCCCAGAGGGGTCTACAGGCCGCAGCCCGGTCCATATGAAACCAGTGTTTTTCACTTTCTGAACAGCCCATTCTGAAATGTAGCGTAGGTGGGCTGCCCAGTGGTATTCAAGGAGGCTAGGGCAAGCTAGTCCTCCCCGGTCTCTAGGAAGCCTCAGCACTGTATTGAGGTTCTAGAACGTTGCCATCCCCAGATAAAGGTCCATATGTCCTGTTGGAGCCGCATAATTTCATCCTGCGGGATGGGGGTAGAGAATTTTCAGAAGATGGGGCATTTGCCATTCAGGAGACCCAGCCAGGATTCTTGCAGGGGTTTCCAGCGGGGGAGCTCTTCCAAGACAGATCTCTGATACTCTGGTCAGTCAGTCTGGTCAGTCAGTCAGTCTGAAGATTGGTCAAAGGTCAGCCCCAAGTATTTGATGGATCGCTGGGCCCATTGGAAAGGTGTAAGGGTCTGCAGAGTCGGGTGTCAGCCTTGGGAATCAATGAATACTAGTTTTAGCTCATCTTCACATGTTTTTAATGATTGGGTCCGAACCTGTATCACTTGTGTTTCTCTGTTTTGGAGCAGACAATCGCAATAGAACTTTATTTGAGGCATTATAAAAGGGACCAATCACAGACGGTCACTGTAATTCTTCCTATGTTCCCAGGCGTGACTAAAACACTTGAGAAAACTAACATGTAAACATGAAATCGCTAAAAAAATAATGCACTTAATAACTAACACAATAGGTTAGTGTAAGATTCTTCTAATATATTTTGGAGTGGACGCCATATTTTTTGCATTTCTGACATAATACTACGGGACTTGACCAGCAATGTCTATAGTGCTTAATTTGCGCCGATGGTTTCCGGAGCGGGCCATCGGTACTTATTTTTGCGGGCCGGCGCTTATTTTTCTGCATCAGGCGTTACTGGGAGCAAAAGACACACATGGGAAATACAGAAAAAAAGAAAGATGGGAAAGCGTCACAAAAGGAGAAAGCAGAAAGCTGCAAGAGTGAGTTGAAGGGGCAGAGAGTGGCTGTAAATGGATTAGGGAGGCCCGAGATGGCTTCAGGATCACGCTGCCTCAGTATTCTGTGCTCGCACATTTAATTGCAGCAGCCGCGGGTTTCAGAGAAGAGGTTTGGCCACCAGCACGTACTTATTTACAAATTAACCACTGAATGCCTGTGCAAAGTGCCCCTCAACTGTATTCTGCATCCTCAGCCACATTCATCACCAGGGCATGCTCGGGTGACGTTCAGTTTATATTTAACCACAGTGGCTTTTAATAATAAGTGACAGTTCAAACTAATATGGGAAAAGCGCCGTGGCATCTTCATTTGTTTGCCTTCACCAGGCCACACACAACTAAGTCATGTGATAATAAACGTGGGACATCGATTCTTATACAAATGCTGGTGTCCGCGTCATATATATATATTTTTAATGTCATTCCACGTTTCAAGCAGAGAGGATGCATCCGGGGCTTAGCTTTCGATAGTGCAGCAGGTTCAGTGACACCACGGCAGCGACTGCCTCCTTCCTTGGACTAGACCATTGACACACTGACTACGCCACTGGCGCGGGTACCGTTTGCATATTAAGGCACACTGGTACTGTTGTGTTCCCGCACAATTCGCTCACGCTGTTTGTAAGGGAACTGGAAAGCCTGCACCCTGCTGAGCCCCACTGAAAAGTGTCACTTGGAACCTCCTGTTTTCCTCGATGGATCAGTCCACTGGCGGCCGGCGCAGGATAGCATGAGCAGCACGTGCTGTACATGTCCAAGGTAGATCCAGTGCTTAATTTGAGCCGGTGGTTTCCGGTGCTCAGCACCGGCGCTTTATCATCAACACCGGTACATGTGACAGTCTGCCATATGGTGGACTGTCTGTCTAGTTTAGAAATTAACAATACAATAGTCATTTATCAATTCAGTTTACATTAAAAAAAGACATATCCCTACTGCCCAAGCCATCCTTTTACTGTTGGGCGCTATAATAGTGTGAATTGTCACACCTATAGGAGTGTGATGTTAGTAATTGTGGTAGTACACGTGCACTTCTCTCTTGACTCTTCTCTCCTCTTCTTCTTTACTCTTCTTCTTGACTCTTCTCTCTTCTCTCTTGACTCTTCTCTCTTCTCCTCTTCTGTTCTTCCTGACTCCCCTCCTCCTCTGTACTCTCCCCTCCCCTATCTCTTCTCCCCTCCCCTCTACCTGACCCCCCCACCCTCCGCTTTCCCGCCTCCAACTCTTGCTCGGCCCCGCCCCCCCTGCTCCCATTCGTCGCCCCCCTCCAACATCCCCGCCCCCAGCTGACCCCTCCTCTCCCCCTCCTCCCTCTTATGGTGGCCGCTGTGCGCTGGCGCGTCAAAGGCAAGCCCGTCTGCGCCCGGACCGCGCACAGTGCCACGACCCCTGGCCCCCAGCACTCCTACGACCCCAACACCCTCCACGCCCTCAACCCGGGGCGCTCCAGTACCTGCTTCCAAGTCAACCCTAAACGCACCCATGGACCCTTCGCATGCCTCACCTGCAAACTCACCTTCCACAGCGAAACCATCCCGCCCGCAAGCCCACGCGCCAACAACCACCTCAAATGCATCCTGATCAACGCATGCTCCGTCCACAAGCACGCCATTGAACTATGGGACCTCCTGGACTCCACCGGACGTCGCCTTCATCACTGAGACCTGGATGAACGCCTCTTCGGCCCCCAACATCGCCATAGCCACCCCCGAAGGCTACAAGATCTCCAGGAGAGACCGCACCAACCAAGTCGGTGGAGGAATCGCCATCATCTTCACGGACTCCATCAACGTCACCACCTCCACCAAAGACACCCCCTTCGCCGCCGAACACCTGCACTTCCAGATCCACACCGACCCCAGGACCACCCTCAGAGGAACTCTCATCTACAGACCCCCTGGACCACGCGCCCTCTTCAGCGACTCTATCACTGACTTCATCTCCCCGCACGTCCTTGCCTCGCCAGACTACATCCTCCTTGGTGACCTCAACTTCCACCTGGAACAGAACAACAACCCCAACACCACCGCCCTGCTCGACAACCTCGCCAACCTCGGTCTCAAGCAACTGGTGAACACCCCCACCCACATTGCCGGACACACGCTCGACCCCATCTTCTCCTCCGTAGTACACTGGACCAACCACAGATGTGTCCACTTCACCTTCCGACGCGAGACTCGCCACCTCCGCACACAACCCATCCCACGCAGACATTGGAACAAAACCCCCGCGGAACAGCTTCTCTCCACTCTCAGTGACAACCAACCCACCTTCTCCACCGACCCCAACGACGCAGCCCTCAGCCTCACGCATTGGATCACCAACTGCGCAGACAACCTCGCACCCCTCAGACGCCTCCCAAGACAGACCAACACCAGGAAACCTCTTTGGTTTACAGACACCCTCAAGGAATCTAAAAAAACCTGCTGCACCCTCGAGAAAGCCTGGCGCAAGGACCACACCGCAGAAAACATGTCTGCCCTCAAAAACGCCACCCGCGAACACCACAAACTGATCCGCGCCACCAAAAGAACCTCCTTCACAGACAGACTGGACAAGAACACTCACAACAGCAAAGAACTCTTCAACATTGTCAAAGAGCTCTCCAATCCTAACGCCAATGCCATCACGCCCTCACAAGACCTCTGCAGCTCCCTCACCACCTTCTTCCATCGTAAGATCACCGACCTACACGACAGCTTCGGACACCAGACCCAGCCAACCACCACAAAACCTACAACCCCAGCCATCACCCTCAACGCCTGGACTCACATCAGCACGGAAGAGACCAAAGCTACCATGAACTCCATCCACTCCGGTACCCCCCTCGGACCCCTGCCCACACTTCATCTTCAACAAAGCCGACGACATCATCGCCCCGCATCTCCAGACCATCATCAACAGCTCGTTTGCTTCTGCCACCTTCCCCGAGACCTGGAAACACGCAGAAGTCAACGCCCTACTGAACAAACCTACGGCGGACCCCAGCGACCTGAAGAACTTCCGCCCCATCTCGCTCCTCCCCTTCCCTGCAAAAGTCATAGAGAAGACCGTAAACAAGCAACTTACCGACTTCCTTGAAGACAACAACCTACTCGACCCGATTCCGAGCCAATCACAGCACAGAAACCACCCTCATCTCAGTCACAGACGACATCAGAACTCTGATGGACAACGGAGAAACAGTCGCCCTCATCCTCCTCGACCTCTCGGCTGCCTTCGACACCGTCTGCCACCGAACCCTAATATCCCGCCTCCGCTCCACCGGTATCCAAGGACAGGCCCTGGACTGGATCACCTCCTTCCTCTCCAACCGCTCCCAAAGAGTCTACCTCCCACCGTTCCGCTCAGACCCCACCGAAATCATCTGCGGCGTCCCACAAGGCTCCTCGCTTAGCCCAACTCTCTTCAATGTCTACATGAGCCCCCTCGCCGACATCGTACGCAAACACAACATCAACATCACCTCCTACGCCGACGACACTCAGCTGATACTTTCCCTCACCAAGGACCCCACCAGCGCCAAGACCAACCTGCAAGATGGAATGAAAGACGTCGCAGAATGGATGAAACTCAGCCGTCTGAAACTGAACTCAGACAAAACGGAAGTCCTCATCCTCGGAAACACCCCGTCTGCCTGGGACGACTCCTGGTGGCCCACGGCCCTTGGCACCGCATCGAACCCCTCAGACCACGCACGCAACCTCGGATTCATCCTGGACCCACTTCTCACCATGACCAAACAAGTCAACGCCGTATCATCCTCCTGCTTCCTCACCCTCCGCATGCTCCGAAAGATCTTCCGTTGGATCCCCGCCAACACCAGAAAGACTGTGACCCACGCCCTCGTCACGAGCCGCCTGGACTACGGTAACACCCTATACGCAGGAACCACCGCTAAACTCCAGAAACGTCTGCAGCGAATACAAAACACCTCCACCCGCCTCGCCCTCGACATACCCCGCAACAGCCACATCTCCGCCCACCTGAGACACCTGCACTGGCTTCCCGTCAACAAAAGGATCACCTTCCGGCTCCTCACCCACCCACACAAAGCCCTCCACAACAAGGGACCCGAATACCTCAACCGTCGCCTCAGTTTCTACACGCCCACCCGTCAACTTCGCTCCGCCAACCTCGCACTCGCCGCCGTCCCTCGCATCCGCCGCACCATGGCAGGTGGGAAATCCTTCTCCTACCTGGCAGCCAAGAAATGGAATTCCCTCCCCACCAACCTCAGGACCACCCAGGACCACCTCGCATTCCGGAGGCAACTCAAGACCTGGCTCTTCGAGCAGCAGTAACCCCCTCCCCCTAGCGCCTTGAGACCCTCGCGTGTGAGTAGCGCGCTTTATAAATGTTTTTGATTTGATTTAGCAGTTTTGGCAGGGGCAATGGGTGCATGGCACTTAATTTTTTACAAATTAAGCACTGGGTAGGACGCATCATTGAGGGGTTGCAACTGCTCAACGGAAATCGCAGCAACCTCTGGGCATATTCCCTTCCTCGGTCTCTTCAGACAGGCCCAGCTGCTAGCTTTGTTCTTTATGTGTCACCGGGACTGTTAACGTTGACTCATTAGCAGTGAGATTCTTGTAGTTGCATTTGAAAGATTCTCTGCCCCTCACCAATGGGCTGTTAACCCTTTATCATTCCACACAAAGTAGGCAGAAGGTCATGGAAAATCAATGTATCTTGCATTTTACAAGTCTGACAAGAGGCACCGTCACATGATGGCATCAGCTTTTCAGTCACCACCATGCCTCAGTGTGGAGCTTGTAGTTGTGCTCATAAAACTTTCATCATCAGCTCAAAACCTTAGCATGCAAGGTGCTGTTGGCTTAAATGACAGAACTGGCCAAATGTGTTGGCGTGGTGCCACTTAGTAGCTATGACTTAAAATTTCAAAAATTAGTATAGTCTGTCTAAAAAAATAACATCTCGTTTTATAAGTAAAATTAACCAGCATTTGCAATGCAACGGGTCTCGCGTTTGCTCATGTTAGAGCTGGCTGATAGCGTTGTAAACTCCTAACCCGACTTTTCACCTATCGGCAAAAGTGCATTTATGTAAGTAAGCCGAAAAAGTGCATTTAAGTATGTAAAGCGCTCGACTTCTGCCAAGCGAAATCGCACTAGTAAATTAGAGAGAAAGTAGTCCACAAGCCGGACAGAAAACAGCGAGCCTCGCATGTTTTCTGTACTTGGTCGATGCGCTTGAGGAGGGCTAGCCACTGGAAAAGGCATGACGTATGCATGCCTTCGACTAATGAAAGCAAGCAGATTTTAATAGGCAAGCCCACTAACCAATGAAAAAACACTGACGTGACGTAGACAGGGCTCCGAACCCTTTTCTAAACCCTAAAGCGTCTCACTGCGATACGTATGCACGAGCGCATGCAACGCAGGCTCAACCCTAAAAGTGAATAAACTCTGCCAACATACGTTCTGATGGTTTACACTTTGATTCACATCATGCATGCAAACAAGCATTGCCAATGTGAATCGGTTTATCTTTTGTGTAGTAGAAACTTTTATACTGGGCTTCCTCCCACAACAAAGATACAACATGGGCTGCAGTAGTGCAGCCTTCCCTTAGATAAGAAGATAAATGAAGGCCAGTTGGCAGGAGGATAATCAGATAATTCTCTCGCTCATATGTGACAAGTAAAAAAACAGCAATCACACTAAAGAGGGAGTGAGAGGAGTTAAGGAACTGTTGTGAAATCTCTGCAAACAGACATAAACACACAAGAAGATCAAACCCCCACAGGAGACAGCCACGCCACTTATGGAATTACCACACGTTCACATACTTATGGAATTACCACACGTTCACATACTTATGGAATTACCACACGTTCACATACTTATGGAGTTACCACATGTTCACATACTTAAATATTATGATGAGCCCCACCTACCTCGTGTTTGTGGTACGCGCCATCAGTGGGTTGCATCCGAGAGTGCTACCGTTCACTGGCTGTACAGCCTCCCAGGTATGGGTTCTGACACTTAGATTCTTCTTTTGTTAAACTGTCAAACCCATATTAAAATTGTTTGAGAGTGACCTAAAAATGTGGTTTTCTGGTGCCTCCTTGCTACAAGATTAAAACAAGAGGGTCAAGTCATGGACACTGCTTTCTCTCTCCATCAACAAGCTCAGCGGCAAATCCTCAGGATTATGGGGATCTCACATAAAATAATCTGAAACGTTCCCAGATCCATAGAGCATGCTATGCAAGTGCGTTCAGTACAGTCTGTTTTTTTATAAGATGGGGCAACAGCAGTGAAATGACTTTTTCTTCATCGAACAGGTGCATCTTGGGCAGAAATGGTGCAGAATTAGCCCCCTCACAGGCACTAGTGCAAGCTTCCCCCATTACTGGACAGGTACAGACTGATCAGCAAAACTGCAAGCTTTATTTTTCATTTCATTTCGTTATCTAGGGCCAGATGTAGGTAGATAAAATTTTGCGAGGTGCAAATTGCGAGTCCCAGCGACTCGCAATTTGCACCTCGCAAAATGTTATGCAGAAAGGTGTCTCAGACACCTTCTGCGACTCGCTATGGGGTCGCAAAGATCCACCTCATAAATATTTATGAGGTGGGTCGCAAAAGACCCCATAGTGAGTCTAGGCACTCACGGGGATGGTGGCCTGCTGGAGACAGCAGACCACCATGTCCGTGACTGCTTTTCAATAAAGCATTTTTTTTTTTCTCTTTGCAGCCCGTTTTCCTTAAAGGAAAACGAGCTGCAAATAGAAAAAATACCGAAACCTTTTAGCTTCGTTTTTTTTCAGAGTAGGCAGTGGTCCATAGGACCACTGCCTGCTCTGAAAAAATAATTTTGTGAGCATTCACAAAGGAGAAGGGGTCCCCTGGGGACCCCTTCCCGTTTGCGAATGAGTTACCATCCACTTCAAGTGGATGGTAACTGCGAGTTGATTTGCGACCGCTTTCGCTGTCACAAATCAACTTTACATTGCGGTGCGATTCGCAAATAGGAAGGGAACACCCCTTCCTATTTGCGAGTCTGAAACACATTTTGCGAGTCGGTACCGACTGGCAAAATGTGTTTCTGCATCGCGTGGGGCCTTTTGCTCCTCGCAAACGGCGTTTTTCGCAGTTTGCGAGGCGCAACAGGCTACTTACATCTGGCCCCTAATTTTTTGGTTTAAGCAAAAAAAACATCCTGTCAAAAATGTACCATATCATATGAACATATATTCCCAATAACAGTCACAGTGCCCTTAACACATATACAGGTCACTTACATGAGCATTTCCCTGTCGTATGCTGTCAATCCCATTTCATCATCGACATATGCAAGTAGGAAGTTTCTAAATGATACCATATATCCTTTGGGCTAGAGGTTTCCGGTAGAAGTTCTGCATTTACCTCTGACTGTTTGCTGCAGTAAACAGGGTCTGGCAGCTATTGTTAAGAGTTGGGGTCCATCCACGGCCCCAGTGTTTAGCTACCAGACGCTTGGCCAGCAGCAGTGCCATCGCGGTAACTTTCTGGGCAGTGTGGGGCATTGGTAGCAAGACTACAAGCTTTGCTCTGAGCAGCATCAGGATTGGCCGCAGGGCAGGCTGGGAGCGTGCGTCTGCCGGGTGCTGAGACAATGGAGGACGCGCTGCGCGGAGGTAAGTTAAAAAAAATATATATATATTTTAATTTTATTAATCCCTGCGCGCGCCCCTGTAACTCCCATGAGCCGCGACAGGACCAGCGTTCATCTCTCTTAACATTTGTACACTTAAGGCATGAGTGACTTGTATACTACAGACAGATCTCTGGAGCGGGTGCTTAACTCACATGTAGGAATGTGCAGGTGGATGAGTGAGTGAATATATACGAGTGCTGACAGCGTTCTCAATCGGGTGATATTCCACCTCACCATCCTGTCACTTGGAGACCTCCTGTTTGCATAGATTCTCTGGGTTTCCACATATTGAGAGCAGCCCAGTCACAACTTAACTATGCTCTAAACAGGCCACTGACCTCTTCAAAAGGTTTTGAATGTGCATGCACCAGGCGCTGTGGAAGCCAAGCCTTGGTGCTACACCTGTGCAATTTGTTGAGGACTGCCACCTAATACCACATACCACCTAATTAAGGACCAACATATTCTGCTTTTATCAAGTTTATTTAAACATATTGATTGGATGAGGCGCACGTCATTCATTAGCTAAGCCCTTGTGACATATCAAGCAACAACCACACCGCCGCCTCGCCTCCTCATGCACTGGGGTGCCCGGTGTCTTAACTGGTAGGCTGGCATCATCACCTCAGCCACATTTCTTCTTTCAAAGGAAACACATTTTTCATTTGATTCAGAAACTGCTGTCCAAACATTATGCGTTTTTGGCCTTCCACCCAGAGGATCCGTTTACCACAACTAAGAAGATAAGCCGCAACGCATGACCCTTAGAAGTAAATATACGGCTTTATGCAATATCTTTATTTTTTCACTTCCTCTGGGGCATTTTGTGACATTCTGGTGCTCCATCAGCTTGTTGTTGAAACGCACATGACACTCTCACACAGCTGAGGATATATTTGTTTTAGTGATTTGCTAAGAATGCTTCCATAGAACATTAAATTCATCTGTTCTGCGTGGGTCTGTATCACAACGACTGGTGCATGAGTAGGTGTGAATTACTCCTGCATGAAATCTGGTGTAGGCCAGGACTACTCCTGCCCTATTCAGAATTAGGAGGGGCACGATTATAAATCGCAGCAAAATGTGATTTGAGTCACACGTATTCTGGCAGAGAGGCCTGCATTTATGTGGCAACATTAAGGGCATGTCAAAGTCCAATTTCATTGAGAACTTTTAGTGAAATATTATTCGATGTTTGGTTGTGGGAGTGGCTAGCCCTCCCACCGACCCGACCTTTGATAGTTTACTCCGTTATGGGACATTAGCCATGTTTGTTGAAAAGTGTTATGGTTTTTCCACTTTCCATGATTTGGGTCCACTTGGGGTCATTTAAACCAGAACTTTCTTGTTTCAATGGATGCCGGTGTGAGATGCTTTTACTTTCCACATTTTGAGGTCTGGGCTGAAGCACAGCTTTACCTGTCTCCCCAGAGACATCTAAATACACAATAAAAGTATGGGGCACAATATACATACAGGGGAGGTCTTTGTCAAAAAAGAGCAATCATACAATTTTGGCATATTCTACAAGGTACAACATTGTGGAAGTTCAGTATCTTTCTAATAGTAACAGCCACGTTCCTGCCCTAATATTGAGTTTATGACGGCAGCAAATCACTGTACTTGCAGTGTTTTAGGTTGAGCGCAAAAGCGCTTTGATGTGTTGTAAGTCGTGTGGGCTTTTAACCACGCCCACCGCACGCTCATCACTATCACTTGATCCTGGGCTTGCCTTTCCAAAATCCTTTGTAATCATTGGTTAAATGCTTTACGTTTGTCCCTCCTTGGGGCAGTTTTGTTACCGCCTTGGCCATCGGCCCTGTTACATGGATAATTGCACGTTTGCCGATATGCTTGACTGCGAGCGAACGTCTTTTTCCTTTTGTGTTTCTCCTTTGTGTTCATGGCGGCCATGGCGCTTTGAATCCGCTCGCTTACGTCAGCTAATGTTTTACTTTTCGTTTTCAATTTATGTGGCAAGAAACGTCCATTGAGGAATTTACAACGCCAATAGCTCTAACTCGAACAAACGCAGGACCCATTGCATTGCAAAGGCTTGTCTGTAGTTGTAAATTCCATCTGTATGTCCATAAACACCGATTATTTAAATAAGGATCTGCAATTTGGGCCTATAAATGGCACAGTCTGCACTCATACATTGAACTTGGGCCAGATGTATCAAAGGGTTTCATCCATTCTGTGTCTATGGGAAAATGTGTTGATACATATGGCCCTTAGTTACATAAAAGTTTTTGTGAATTGGATCCTTGCATCTCGTTGCCGTGTAATTCTCTTTATAGACTTGTCATCTCATTGTATCATCTACAGGATCAGCTTCCTCTCTCTATAAGGAACATGTGTGACTTGGTCCTGGCTCTGACCAGATCTCATAGTGCAGCTGCACTGCTTGAAATAGGTCTCACTGTCAAGTGGTGTGTTTTTGGTTCTTCTTGTCGCCTTTGTAGTGAAAACCTCCTGCTGATACTGTGATATCTTGAGCTTTTCTAGCAGACTGTGTACATTCCCCCCATCTTTGAGCCTACTGGAAGTGCTCCATGAAGTTTTTGATTACTCTCCAGCCTTTGTGGGACTTGGATGAACCCAAAGTGCACCTCACTCCTAGAAGAGGCTGAAGGCTGTTCCCTCACCAACCTCTGTGGAGACTATTGGTGGGTGACCATTGATTGGCAGTCGGTGGCACAGGGTTCTCCTGTACCATAGGGAGATGGCCTACTGACCCCTTGGGTAAAGTAATTCCAGTATCCCAGAGGGGAGATCCTTTACTTTCACATGTGTGTGTGCATTGTGGTTGTGGAGACTGTGACCTGTGTCACAAGGGCATATCATGGATAGCACAAGATTAAATTTTCCTGTAGTAGGGGGAAGACCAATCTGTTTTTCTTGTCCTTGGAGCAGCTTGGGGCATTTATTTCGGAGGGTGACACATGAACAAACTGGCCCACAAATGTCAGAATAAAATTAGAATCAGCAGGGGCGTAGCGTGGTCAGTGAGTTTGTGGGGGGTGTGAGCTTCAGATTTTCTGACAATCAGACTGACATACAATGATTAAATACTTTACACGACAAGCAGGGCACATGAGGGGGCCTAAGGGGCAGTGGAAAGGGAGAGGAATGGGGGTTGGTAGGAGTATTAAGAGAGAAAACACAATGGAGGTCATTCTGACCTCGGCGGTAAAAGGCCCTTACCGCCGGTCAGAAGTCCGCCATACTACCGTTGCGGCCGCGGTCGACCGCCACGGTCATTCTGACCACCAACTGTGAAACCGCCAAAAATCCGACATCCAAGGAAGGCCGCCACATCAGCGGGCCGCGGAAAACTGGAGATGACCAAACCTCCACCGTCACGCCAACACAAACACGCCCATGCCATTCTGACCCACGAATCCACGCGGCGGTCTTTCAACCGCGGTATTCCATTGGCGGTACACACCGCCGCGGTCAAAATACACACACAGCTCCTAAACACTGCCACATTGGACAATTTGAAATACGCACACCTGACACACATACAAACAACGCTCCCACACATCCAATCAACTATAAAACACACACCCACATCACCCACAAACCCCCACTAGTTGGAAATCGGAGCGAAGGCGAGAGCGAGAGCGAGAGATAGCGATAGCGAGCACAGCATTAGAAAACCCCAACACACACAGGAACACAACTTCATCACCCACACCACATCTACGCACACATCACCACATATCACCACGCACATCACCACAAACACCACCCCACACCTCATCCACACCACCCCATGGCACCCCAAAGACACCCAAGATTTTCGGACCAAGAACTCCGGGTCATGGTTGAGGAAATCATGAGGGTTGAGCCCCAGCTCTTTGGCACACAGGTGCAGCACACCACCATAGCAAGGAAGGCTGAACTATGGCAAAGGATCGTAGACAGGGTCAACGCTGTGGGACAGCATCCCAGAAATCGGGAAGATATAAGAAAGCGATGGAACGACCTACGGGGGAAGGTGCGCTCGATGATCTCCAGGCACAACATCGCTGTGCAGAAGACTGGCGGCGGACCCCCACCCACCCTACCCCAATTCACAGCATGGGAGCAAGAGGTGGTAAACATCCTACATCCTGATGGCCTCGCTGGAGTACAAGGAGGAATGGACTCTGGTAAGTAGAATCTCAACCACTTCACCCCCCCCCCCCCAAACACCAGCATGCCAACCCCCCCCCCCTCACCCCCAATCTCACCCCCCAGCACATAACCTCCCTGCCAATGTCTCACCAGCACAACCCACCCTAAACAACACCAACCCCTGAATGCCAACACAAACCATAGACAGCCACCACCAAAGCATGACCATTGCACATACCCATACACCCCCCCCAAACCCTCACAACACCTCCCACAAGGGAATCCCAGCACTGGGGGACAAGGGCACCCAAAATGCACGCCATGGCACACACAGAAACAATAACCATACTCCTTTACCCCTGCAGGGCCCGAACGAAAACACCCCGCCACGGAGGGTCCAGAGATGTCCATCCCACCCCCAGAACAGGCCCCCAGCGAGGACAGCAGCTCTGTCGACCTAGAACCTGACGACCAGCCCGGACCATCGGGGACCTCTGGACAGTCGGTTCCCCACACACAGCCCACAGCAGACCCAAACCCCCCTGGGAACACCAGCACAGCTCCCACCCAGCGGGCCCATGCCTCTGTCCCGCGGACGCGTCAATCAGCGGTGTGTCCGCCACTACAGGGCACCCAGGCTGACCCAACACCCCAACAACAACAGGGACCTGGGGGCAGTGGTAGTGGGCACACCGTCCAGGGGAAACAGGGCAACTGGGAGGGCTGCTGTGCGACAGGGGGGGGAGGACAGGCCCAGGGAACCGACTCTCCAAGAGGCCCTCACCACCATCATGGGAGCGTATCATCACTCCCAGGAGACGATGGCGACGGTACTGGCCAGGTTCACCGAGATCCAGGCACAGCAGGAGGAACGGTACATGGGGTTCAGCAATGAACTCCGGGCCATCGCTACCGCAATGGGGACCATAGTCCAGGCCCTAAACCGCATTGAAACCACATTGCGGGACCATGTGGCACCGCAAAGGGCCCCTGCCACTAGCCAGGAACAGCCTACCACCTCCGCCGGCGCTAGTGGTCAGAAGGCCCCCACAGAACGACGGGCCACCAGAACCCCACCTCCTGCTGAAGAACAACCACCCCGCAAGAGGAACCTGAGATCTCAAAGGAAGACAGAGTAGGATGCCAGGACCCCCGCCAGTCTAATATCCCCCCGGATGTCATTCCACTGTCCCACAGTGTCACCCTGTCCAACCTTGAACTGCCCCTGCTCCATCCTTCCACCGCCAAATGAACAATGCACCTGTGCGACCGAGAACTGGACTCTGCCATGGGCATAACTCCACCCTCACCCTTCACCGTTTAATATCATGTACCAAAATATAGCACTAAAAATAAATCACTCATTGCACATAAATCATTCTGGAGTCAGCCTGTATTATTTACAAATGTATAACACATTACTTATCAATAATGTTCTGTTATATATGTGTGGACAACATACCGATGTCAATAAGCATTAGTCCATGGGCTAACCAGGCAGAAGTCACGCAGTGGGTCATACAGCACTGAAAAGGGAAGGTGTAGGAAGTTGGCTCTGTATGTGCTATTTCAAAGTAAGGAATAGCATGCACAGAGTCCAAGGGTTCCCCTTAGAGGTAAAATAGTGGTAAAAATAGATAATACTAATGCTCTATTTTGTGGTAGTGTGGTCGAGCAGTAGGCTTATCCAAGGAGTAGTGTTAAGCATTTGTTGTACATACACATAGACAATAAATGAGGTACACACACTCAGAGACAAATCCAGCCAATAGGTTTTGTATAGAAAAATATCTTTTCTTAGTTTATTTTAAGAACCATAGGTTCAAATTTAACATGTAATATCTTGTTTGAAAGGTATTGCAGGTAAGTACATTAGGAACTTTGAATCATTTCAATTGCATGTATACTTTTCAAGTTATTCACAAATAGCTATTTCAAAAGTGGACACTTTGTGCAATTTTCACAGTTCCTGGGGGAGGTAAGTTTTCGTTAGTTTTACCAGGTAAGTAAGACACTTACAGGGTTCAGTTCTTGGTCCAAGGTAGCCCACCGTTGGGGGTTCAGAGCAACCCCAAAGTTACCACACCAGCAGCTCAGGGCCGGTCAGGTGCAGAGTTCAAAGTGGTGCCCAAAACGCATAGGCTTCATTGGAGAGAAGGGGGTGCCCCGGTTCCAGTCTGCCAGCAGGTAAGTACCCGCGTCTTCGGAGGGCAGACCAGGGGGGTTTTGTAGGGCACCGGAGGGGACACAAGCCCACACAGAAATTTCACCCTCAGCAGCGCGGGGGCGGCCGGGTGCAGTGTAGAAACAAGCGTCGGGTTTTCAATGTTAGTCTATGAGAGATCAAGGGATCTCTTCAGCGCTGCAGGCAGGCAAGGGGGGGCTTCCTCGGGGAAACCTCCACTTGGGCAAGGGAGAGGGACTCCTGGGGGTCACTTCTCCAGTGAAAGTCCGGTCCTTCAGGTCCTGGGGGCTGCGGGTGCAGGGTCTTTTCCAGGCGTCGGGACTTAGGTTTCAGAGAGTCGCGGTCAGGGGAAGCCTCGGGATTCCCTCTGCAGGCGGCGCTGTGGGGGCTCAGGGGGGACAGGTTTTGGTACTCACAGTCGTAGAGTAGTCCGGGGGTCCTCCCTGAGGTGTTGGTTCTCCACCAGCCGAGTCGGGGTCGCCGGGTGCAGTGTTGCAAGTCTCACGCTTCTTGCGGGGAGATTGCAGGGTTCTTTAAAGCTGCTCCTTTGGATAAAGTTGCAGTCTTTTTGGAGCAGGTCCGCTGTCCTCGGGAGTTTCTTGTCGTCGTCGAAGCAGGGCAGTCCTCAGAGGATTCAGAGGTCGCTGGTCCCTTTGGAAGGCGTCGCTGGAGCAGAGTTCTTTGGAAGGCAGGAGACAGGCCGGTGAGTTTCTGGAGCCAAGGCAGTTGTTGTCTTCTGGTCTTCCTCTGCAGGGGTTTCAGCTAGGCAGTCCTTCTTCTTGTTGTTGCAGGAATCTAATTTTTCTAGGGTTCAGGGTAGCCCTTAAATACTAAATTTAAGGGCGTGTTTAGGTCTGGGGGGTTAGTAGCCAATGGCTACTAGCCCTGAGGGTGGGTACACCCTCTTTGTGCCTCCTCCCAAGGGGAGGGGGTCACAATCCTAACCCTATTGGGGGAATCCTCCATCTGCAAGATGGAGGATTTCTAAAAGTTAGAGTCACCTCAGCTCAGGACACCTTAGGGGCTGTCCTGACTGGCCAGTGACTCCTCCTTGTTATTCTCATTATTTTCTCCGGCCTTGCCGCCAAAAGTGGGGGCCGGGGCCGGAGGGGGCGGGCAACTCCACTAGCTGGAGTGTCCTGCGGTGCTGTGACAAAGGGGTGAGCCTTTGAGGCTCACCGCCAGGTGTTACAGCTCCTGCCTGGGGGAGGTGTTAGCATCTCCACCCAGTGCAGGCTTTGTTACTGGCCTCAGAGTGACAAAGGCACTCTCCCCATGGGGCCAGCAACATGTCTCTAGTGTGGCAGGCTGCTGGAACTAGTCAGCCTACACAGACAGTCGGTTAAGTTTCAGGGGGCACCTCTAAGGTGCCCTCTGGGGTGTATTTTGCAATAAAATGTACACTGGCATCAGTGTGCATTTATTGTGCTGAGAAGTTTGATACCAAACTTCCCAGTTTTCAGTGTAGCCATTATGGTGCTGTGGAGTTCGTGCAAAACAGACTCCCAGACCATATACTCTTATGGCTACCCTGCACTTACAATGTCTAAGGTTTTGCTTAGACACTGTAGGGGCACAGTGCTCATGCACTGGTACCCTCACCTATGGTATAGTGCACCCTGCCTTAGGGCTGTAAGGCCTGCTAGAGGGGTGTCTTACCTATACTGCATAGGCAGTGAGAGGCTGGCATGGCACCCTGAGGGGAGTGCCATGTCGACTTACTCATTTTGTTCTCACCAGCACACACAAGCTGGTAAGCAGTGTGTCTGTGCTGGGTGAGGGGTCTCTAGGGTGGCATAATACATGCTGCAGCCCTTAGAGACCTTCCCTGGCATCAGGGCCCTTGGTACCAGAGGTACCAGTTACAAGGGACTTATCTGGATGCCAGGGTCTGCCAATTGTGGATACAAAAGTACAGGTTAGGGAAAGAACACTGGTGCTGGGGCCTGGTTAGCAGGCCTCAGCACACTTTCAATTGTCAACATAGCATCAGCAAAGGCAAAAAGTCAGGGGGTAACCATGCCAAGGAGGCATTTCCTTACAGAAGGGAAAAGTAAACTTCAGGTTAAAAGAACTGGGGGGCAATACACAAAGTAAAGATGCAGGGGGCATTCACTAAATGGTAAATGGCGTGGGAGATTCCTACCTGTGTGCTACTGAAAATACTGTAGGATAACTCTGTCCCTGTTGTCTGGGTTGTCCTCTTCGTCTTCCTCCTCTTCACTCTCCGCAGGCTCCACAGCTGCTTCAACACCACCATCTGGACCATCCTCCTGCAGGAAGGGCACCTGACGTCGCAATGCCAGATTGTGAAGCATACAGCAGGCCACGATGATCTGGCACACCTTCTTTGGTGAGTACATCAGGGATCCCCCTGTCATATGTAGGCACCTAAACCTGGCCTTCAGGAGGCCAAAGGTTCTTTCAATGACCCTCCTAGTTCACCCATGGGCCTCATTGTACCGTTCCTCTGCCCTGGTCCGGGGATTCCTCACTGGGGTCAATAGCCAAGGCAGGTTGGGGGTAACCAGAGTCACCAATTAGCCACACACGTTGTCTCTGTAGCTGTTCCATCACATAAGGGATGCTGCTATTTCGCATCACATACGCGTCATGCACTGACCCAGGGAACATGGCATTCACATGGGAGATGTACTGGTCAGCCAAACAGACCACCTGGACGTTCATCGAATGGTAACTTTTCCTGTTTCTGTACACCTGCTCATCGTCTTTTGGGGGTACTAAAGCCACATGGGTCCCATCAATGGCACCAATTATGTTGGGGATATGTCCAAGGGCATAAAAATCACCCTTCACAGTGGCCAAATCAACCTCCTCAGGGAATACAATGTAGCGCCGCATGTGTTTCGTCAGGGCAGACAACACTCTAGACAAGATTTTTGAAAACATAGGCTGAGACATTCCAGATGACATGGCCACTGTTGTCTGGAATGAGCCACTTGCCAAAAAATGGAGGACTGACAGAACCTGCACTAGAGGGGGAATTCCTGTGGGTTGGCGGATGGGGGACATCAGGGCTGGCTCCAGCTGGGCACACAGTTCATGTATAGTGGCTCGGTCAAGCCGGTATCGTAGTATGATGTGGCGTTCTTCCATTGTCGACAGGTCCACCAGCGGGCGGTACACGCGAGGATTCATCCTTCTCCTCGCAAGTCCCAGCGGACGGTGCCTAGGAAGGACAACATGGAGCACAGAGTCAAGCAAGTCACAGGTACGTTCACCACTGCATGCACAGTACACGATAAGGTATGGATGGCTATGTTTGGATGTGTGGCAATGCAAGGCCTAGGCCTGTGTGACGCAGTTGAAATTAAGCCATGTGGGCCCTTGAAATGGCGGCTGCCTGACCGGTGAAGTGGGACAATGGGATGTGAGGTCAATGCGCTGGCGTGTCACACCGTGGCGGTAGGCGGTCGAAGACCGCTATATGAACCCGCATTGGTTAACATTGAACCCTATGGGATTCAGGAGCCAATGACGATGTGCGCCGGCGGTCGCGGTACGCACCGCCGCGGTACGCACCGCCGCGGCCGTGACCGCCATTTTCTATCTGCCTAATCACTCGATACCTGATCATCCACAGGAGAGGACCTATACTGCAAGTGCTGCTGTGAGCTCGGTCTGGAAGTGACAATGGCTGCTGCGACTGGGGAAAGGGCCCCTGCCTTCACGTCTGAAGAGTTGGAGAAACTAGTGGATGGGGTCCTCCCCCAGTATGCGCTACTCTACGGTCCTCCAGACCAACAGGTGAGTACACTGAGTGCACATTGAATGGGTTATGGCTGTGTGGAGTGGGGTGGATGTAAGTTGTTGGGGTGGGGAGAAAATGAGGACTGCAACGCACGACAGATGAGAGAATGGGCCACATGGCAAGGTTGGGGAGGGGGGGGGCATGTACTCCAAACATGCCGAAAATTCACGTTTTCTCTTTCCCACCCTGTACATGTCTAACAGGTGAGCGCCCATCAGAAAATCGACATTTGGCGTGCCATCGCCAAGGAAGTCCGGGCCCTGCGGGTCTACACCAGACGGGGCACCCACTGCCGCAAGAGGTGGGAGGACATGCGCCGCGGAACCCGAAAGACCGCCGAGTCACTGCTGGGGATGGCCTCCCGACCTAGGAGGGGTGCCAGTCGTACCCTGACCCCCCTGATGTCCCGGATCCTGGCGGTGGCCTACCCTGATTTGGATGGGCGCTTGAGGACATCACAGCAGACACAAGGGGGTGAGTACCTGCACATTCTGCTATCCTTAAGCGCAGTTGAGGCGTCTGGGTGGGGGAGGAGGGCCGTGGGTGACACTAGGCCAGGGCGCATTCTGTAGTGTAGTCCCCTCCCTTAGACATGGCCCTGTGCTCCCGCCCCCCACCTCTGTAGGGTGCCAATTACAGCTATCCATGCTCCTGCATCACCCATGTGCGCGTCTGTTGTCCCTAGACCTGTTGGCCTAGTCAGAAGTACTGAGTAGTGTACCCCAATTTCGCAGCTTAGTGCATGAGGCACCTGTGTCTGTCCTCTCCGCCAACGGTATTGACAAGGCATACACTCAACTTTGTATTATTTCTCCCCCCACCCTTATTCTTTGTCTTCTTGTGCATCAGCATCATCAGGCGGAGGAGAATTGGCGTCGGAGCACGAGGGAGCTGCAAGTCACAATGCCCCGGTGGGCACTGGAACAGACACCGAGGGCACCAGTGATCCGGAGGGCGAGGGGAGCACCACAACGGGGACCGGTGAAGACACCAGCGACACGGACACGTCCTCGTTTGGGAGCTCCCTAGCGGGGGCGGCAACATCCGGGCCCCCCGCCTCCACAGGTACAGCCGCCACCCAGCGCTCCAGCTCCGCCCTCCCAGCAGCCCCTCAGCCTTCGCTCAGAGCCCGCTCGCCCAGGAAGGCAGGCGTCTCCTTCGCCCCAGGCACCTCAGCCCCTGCCCCAGTTACCCCTGCTGCCCTCAGTGCGGAGCTCATTGACCTCGTGAGGACGCTCATTGTTGGGCAGACTACCCTTTTGAATGCCATCCAGGGGGTGGAAAGGGAGGTGCATCGGAGCAATGACTACCTGGAGGGCATTCATTCGGGTCAGGCTGCCCATCAACGATCGTTCACTGCTCTGGCCTCAGCACTGACGGCAGCCATTGTCCCTGTTTCCAGCCTCCCTCTTCTGACTGCCTCCACCCTGTCTCTGTCTCCTGTTCCTCTGCCTATCCCATCCACACCATCAGACCAGCCTGCACACACCTCAACACCCAAGGCCAGATCATCCAGACACAAGCACCACAGGACACACAAGCATTCACCCCAGCAACACCCAGATGCAGACATTCCAACAGTCACTACCACCTCTGTGTCCCCCTCCTCCTCGTCTCCCTCCTCCCTCCCTGTGACGTCTACACTCACACCTGCATGCACACCACCATCAGCCAGTGCTTCCATCACCAGCACACCCTCCACTACAGTCCTCACACGTGCAGTCACCACCCCCACTGCCATCTACACGTCCCCTGTGTCCTCTCCCACTGTGTCTGTCACCCCCTCTTCCAAGACACATAAACGCAGGCAGACATCCAAACAACAGCCAACCACCTCACGACAGCCTACGCCTCAGTCACCTGCACCCAAAGACAGCACACCTGACTCTCCTACAACCACATCCTCTTCCTCCACTTCCATCACCACTACTCCTACCCTTTACCTTGGTCCTAAGAAATGTTACCTCTCTAATCTTAACCTCTTTCCCTCCCCTGACCCAACCCCTCCATCGGTTAAGAGTCCCAAGAGCACCTCAGCCACCACCAGCCCAGCTTCGAGGGTCCAAGTGGTGCATGGCTTCTGGAGTCCACCCTTTGGCGGCAGTGACACTTCACTGAGCAGCAAGGGGACATCCAGCCCACCCCCAGGCAAGAGGACACGTAAAGTGAAGGGCCGCCGTGAGAGGACTGAGACGGCTGCCCCCAAGGAGCCAACAACGGCCACTTCACCTGCCACAACAGCCAGGGGAGGCAAGGGCCCGAGAGCCCCATCTAAGGAGCGAAAGGGCAGCAGGGCGGAGAGGTCATCCATCAGGAGCGCGGAGCTGGAGGGCCCCGCAAGCCCCATCCCGCCTGCAAGGGACGACAGCAAAGGGCCCAGGACTCCGTCCCCGAAGGGGCCTGCCACTGCACATTCGGAGGGCGAGTGATCAGGGTGTCCAGCCCAGGTCTGGCTCCCTAGACTTCCTGGAAGAGGACCGCTGAAGAGGGCACCGCCGTGCAGAAGAGCACCGCTGAAGAGGGCCCCGCCGTGCAGAAGAGCACCGCTGAACAGGGCCCCGCCGTGAAGACAGGCACCGCTGAAGAGGGCCCCGCCGTGCAGAAGAGCACCGCTGAACAGGGCCCCGCCGTGAAGCCAGGCACCGCTGAACAGGGCCCCGCCGTGCAGAAGAGCACCGCTAAAGAGGGCCCCGCCGTGAAGACAGGCACCGCTGAACAGGGCCCCGCCGTGCAGAAGAGCACCGCTGAAGAGGGCCCCGCCGTGAAGACAGGCACCGCTGAACAGGGCCCCGCCGTGCAGAAGAGCACCGCTGAACAGGGCCCCGCCGTGCAGAAGAGCACCGCTGAACAGGGCCCCGCCGTGCAGAAGAGCACCGCTGAACAGGGCCCCGCCGTGCAGAAGAGCACCGCTGAACAGGGCCCCGCCGTGCAGAAGAGCACCGCTGAACAGGGCCCCGCCGTGCAGAAGAGCACCGCTGAACAGGGCCCCGCCATGAAGACAGGCACCGCTGAACAGGGCCCCGCCGTGCAGAAGAGCACCGCTGAACAGGGCCCCGCCGTGAAGACAGGCACTGCTGAACAGGGACCCGCAGTGCAGAAGAGCACCGCTGAAGAGGGCCCCGCCGTGCAGAAGAGCACCGCTGAACAGGGCCCCACGTGAAGACAGGCACCGCTGAACAGGGCCCCGCCGTGAAGACAGGCACCGCTGAAGAGGGCCCCGCCGTGCAGAAGAGCACCGCTGAAGAGGGCCCCGCCGTGCAGAAGAGCACCGCTGAACAGGGCCCCGCCGTGAAGACAGGCACCGCTGAACAGGGCCCCGCCGTGAAGACAGGCACCGCTGAAGAGGGCCCCGCCGTGCAGAAGAGCACCGCTGAAGAGGGCCCCGCCGTGCAGAAGAGCACCGCTGAACAGGGCCCTTCCTGTCAAGCACCGCTCCGCTGGGCCCCTCCTGTCAAGCACCGCTCCGCTGGGCCCCGCCGTCTCAAGCACCGCTCCGCTGGGCCCCTCCTGTCAAGC
Organism: Pleurodeles waltl; assembly: GCF_031143425.1. Lineage (NCBI taxonomy): Eukaryota > Metazoa > Chordata > Amphibia > Caudata > Salamandridae > Pleurodeles > Pleurodeles waltl. Next base: position 60,838,908 of record NC_090436.1, read on the forward strand.
ACCGCTCCGCTGGGCCCCGCTGTCTCAAGCACCGCTCCGCTGGGCCCTTCCTGTCAAGCACTCCCCAGGATATGGCAGTGGGCATGGTGGCCCCTTCGTGGGTCTTGCGTCGTGGACTCATGTGGCTGAGGTGCCCCCCCTTCCCTTCCCCCTGAGGTGCCTGTAGTTTTGTCATCAGATGCCCCTGCAGTGTTCTCTCCAAAGGACTCAGGTCTCGTGTGTGGGCTTTGCCCTTGTGTTGCTACACTTTGGCCCACGGACAAATCGTTACTACGTAAAATGTGCAGGACTGATTTCTGCAGTTGTCCACTGCTGTGTATATTGACTTTATAAATGTAAATATTCTGGCTAGTTGACCAATACTTATCGGAGGCTATTTTGGACATAAATATTTATTGACAATTTTGAAATGTCATTGCATTTTTTACGGGGGTTTGGTTGGTGTCACTGTGACTTGTTGCTCTGCATTGGTGTGTACATATTGGGGGGGGGGGTTGCATATGTGTGTGCCCGTAACCTTTCGTCCTCCCCCCTCCTGTGTGTCGTAGGTGCTGTACTCACCGTTGACGTCTGCGCCGGAGTTCGTACTCGTGGTAGATGAGCAGGTAGACGAGAGCAGGTATGATGTTCAATTCGGGTTCCATGCTGTCCTCCGTACTCGTGGAGTGCGTAGAGGTGAGCGTTTTCACATTCGTAGTCTGTTTCCGCCGTGTTTTTATCGGCGGGGCTCCCGCCCCGGAAAAGGTGGCGGATTGGTGGGTCATGATAGTGTGGGCGGTACATTGTCTGCCGCCTGGCTGTTGGCGGTGACCGCCGCGCTGTTTGTCGGTCCCGCCGTGGCGGTCGGAGTGTTAAAGTGGCGGGCTGTGTTGGCGGTTCCCGCCAGGGTCAGAATTCCATTTTTTGGACCGCCGGCCTGTTGGCGGTTTGGCCGCCGCTTTATCACCGACCGCCAGGGTTAGAATCACCCCCATAATTCTGTAAAATAACCAATATTTTTGATGACTTTCCTCAGAGTATGTTTGCATTTTTTTGTCTGTGTGTGTAAAAATAACTACTGAAATCCAACTGATATCTCACAATACCCAACTGAAAGCACCTGTACCCAACTATTTATGAGAAAATGCATTTGTTAGGTGGGTGTAACACCCTCCACCCCAGGACAAAAGCATCAGGAATTCAATAAAATCGACACCAAGCATTGGGAAGAGGACAGGTAAGTATCAGTAGAGAGGGAATTAGGTAATCTAAATGAATACAAATGAAAAGAAGGGAAAGGTAACACCAGAGAGTACTGGGGGACCCTCCACCCCTCAAGATCAGTAAATGAATGACATGCATAAAAAAAAAGAAAGTGACAAATTAGGAAAGAAACGAGGACACAGGGTAAACAGGAAATGGGTAAGATAAGTGGAGGGAGAGAGGGTGCCCCTCCCATTCAGGGAATAACACAGGTGGAAATAACACTTTAACAAAGTAGGTCGTGCTTAGATTTACGTAATTAGAAGAAAATTCCGTAAATGAAGCAACAATGCCATTCAGTTTTATAAACACGAAACTAATGTTGGATGACACAAAATTAGTGATCTCATTAATGTTAAAAAATAAACCAAGCATTTGCAAGCAATGGGTCTCGAGTTTGCTCGAGTTGGAGCTAACTGGATTTTTGTTGCCACTTAAATTGAAAATGAAAAGTAAAACAGTTGACATGAGCGGGAAGAAGTGACAGAAAAGGAAAAAGAAGTTCACTTGTAGTCAAACGTATCGGCAATCGAGCAATTATTACTGTAATAGGGTCGATGGCCAAGGCAGTAACACAGTTGCCCCAAGGAGGGACAAAGGTAAAGCATTTACTAATGATGATAAAGGATTTTTGAAAGGCAAGCCCATGAACGAGTGATAGTGATGGGCGCGCGGCGGGCGTGGTTAAAAGCCTACATATAGATTACAACACGTCAGAGCGTTTGCGCACGCAACCTAAAAATGAGTCCCCGCATATTTATTGCTCCTTGATTATTCGCTTGAGATTCATCTGAGGGTAAGTTTAGGAGCCATCCAGTGAAAAGAAATACTGTGCGTCATTAACAATCACTCACAATCAAGCATTCTAGAATGTTGCTTTGTTTGAGGAAGTCTGCTTGGGTTTTTGGAGTTCTTGCAACATCATTCCCCGCATGGCCCCTTCAATACACCTGGAAAAAATCGTAAGGAACCCCTACGAAACCCTATAGAAGTTGACTTAATCCTGCTTTTTGTACTGCAGTTCACCTTGTACCCTGCAGCAGCACCTGGTTCAATGACTGAGCAACCGTGATCTGCAGAGCAGCAGATCAGCTAGGCTTATGATGTCTGGAGAGTGCCTTGTATTTATCTGAGATTTATCTAGTAGCTCAGCAACCACAGCCAAGAGGAATAAAGACCCCCAGGGCTAAAAAGAACCATCTTGGGTCCTCAGAGAAGGTCTACCTAAATGGACACGTAAGTGTACTACTAAGAGTAGAAGAACTGCTGTAAACTTGAGTAGGAGCACATAGCTCTCAAAGCAAAAGGGCAATGCTTTGTGGCTTTGGAGAAGGCAGGACCACGGTCAGCTTCTTGGTCTGTGGACCCTGAACAGAGTTCAAATTGCCTAAACCCACAGTAGAAGAGTTTAAACTCACTGCAGGTAACCAGGTGTTGGAGTTGTAGAAGGCTGCTGCACCTACAAGAGCTGCTGGCTCCGTCAAACCCAAGCTGTGCAATGGTCAGGAGTAGCCCCTTGCTGTGGAGGGACCTCATGTGGATGCAGAAGGTGCACTGGGGAGGTGAGGCAGCTGAATGCTTAATTGTTGCATGGAAATATGGACAGCTTTCTAGAAACCCCTGGAACCTCACACTGGTGCCAGACCGAGGCTTGCACACAATACCAACTGAACACAGGTTGCAATTACCTACCTGTGGTATCATTAGTAGGGTGCTTTGCAGTCAAGAAAGTGTTATAATATCTGCAGCCTCTATTCCACTCACCTCGAGTAGAATTGTTGAAGGCCGCGTCTGACTTGCCACCTGAGTGATAAATCAGACAATGTTTTTCCTTGTACCTTTTCTGTCTTTTTCTTTCTTGCTCAGTCTCAAGTCTGATGATGGGAAATAAGTCCTGGTACCCAACAACGAGTGCCCGTGCCCACCCCCTTGAAGCCACCGTGCAAAGTGAGCACTGTCCTTTACTCCCCTCAGCATGTGCGCGCATTGACTTAAGTATCCTCACCTATAACGGACACTGCTGATTATCCAACTAAAATACCCAAAGATCAGACTCTGGTCTGTGATGGAATCATCAAGAGCATGGCGTGACATTACCAGAACTCCAACCACAACGCAGGAACATACTAATCCAAGACCATGCGCTATAAAAATCAAAGATGTATTCATGTCACCAAATCTGCAATTATTGATCAACGTAAGATTGACAAATGCAGTATTTACCTTCGATGGTCCCACACGCTCCATCAAGGCCTCTCCCACTTCTTGCTCGTTACCGTAGGCAAATGCGCAGTCAATATGGCGATACCCGACTTCCAAAGCATAGAGCACTGCAGCCTTCACCTGCAACGCATAGAGAAGGCGGTCAATTGTATAATATTACCTTGTGTTGCAGGTAGGCGGTCTTCAGACAGTGCATCTTGGTTTTATATTTTGTTTAAATGGACGTTTCTTGTGCCAAATTACATTTTAAGTTCATCAATAATGGATTACTTGATAATGAATTAAACTCTCACAGGACACATCTGCTGTAATCTGTGGGTCATGAGTTTAAATCCCAAGAAAGCCAACTCAGCCATCTGTCTTTCAGAGGTTGGTATGCACTGAGCACCATTAAATTAGGTTATAGTAACATCTGTCAATTACAACACTTATAAGCAGATGCACAGTTCAGAAAGATATATAAATAAGTTATTATTGCAGGGCAATTTATGGTACATCACTTGTTGTCAATCTGGATGCTCTTCTAAGGTTATATCTATAATAATCTCACCAATGGATATACTCCTAGAGGGTCTCCTTATGACCTGGTTGCCTGGAAGACTCTTAGCAATGGAAGAGAGATGAGAACCGCGTGGAGATGAGAGGCATGCAAGGGTATGATACATTAGGGGAACAGGCATGAAGGTAGGAATCACAGGGCGAAAAGGATTTTGAGGTGATGAGATATATGGATGAGATGCGTACCTTCAATTAACAATGTCACAGCCATGCGGGGATCATGGAGACATGAGAATTTAGGATGCATGAGGGGACAAAGGAATGAGGTTTGAGATATTTGGGAGAATGAGTGTTCTGATAAGAATAGACACAATCTGTAATTTCCACCCTGCTGCATGTCAACTTGTTTAGAATCTGGGCCCTACCACCCGTGCCTTGCAACCAGGCTGTGCCCCCCAGGACCTGAGCCCGCCACACGCAAATCTGCTCCAGCTCTCCAGTCACCTACCCACGACTCATATAACTACTCGTCGGGAATCAGATTACAGCCCACATTTGCTGCCTTCTCTTACTGGCACTGGTGACCTGCAGAGCGCTCCACAGTCAAGTTATCACCGGCTGGGTTAAGTGGTAGACATCCCCAGGTCAGGTCCACACCCTGGGGCTCAGCTTTCCTGTAACCACTGCCCCTGTGTCTCACCCAGAGTTCTGACAATTTCTGATGCAGTCAGCTCTCATGCCTGCCACTGATCACTTCATCCATTGTCCTTGCAATCCCTCCATGCATCTGACAATCTCTGGGAGGGAGTGATCCTGTATTTATCTCTGACCGTGACAACCTGGTTCCCTCCAACCACCATGTCTAAGTTTATGAACAATCCTTGCAACCAACATCCAGTGGCAGACAGCCCATGCAAGGTCTCGCCACCCTATTCCATTCATCAGCACCAATTCTGGACGACCAGGAATGTTCCTTGAGATATTGGCGAATTTCATACCAGTCTCCAGAGGACCATCTTCTGAGCGATTCTTGAAACGATGGTCATCTGACCACTCTGCTTATCTACAAACAAGCAACTGTCTCTGTGAATTACTGCCAGGTTTCAAACCGCATAGGAGTGACAAAACTACATTAATGAATATTAAAGAGTGGCTCACCATCAGGAGACAGATCTCACATGTAACTTTTTCCCCCCTATCCACAGCATACGTCACAGTAAAACTTCATACTCACCACTCTCAATCGATCTTTGGAATTCGCCGGACAGCTCTTCCGTGGTTTATGCCAATGACCATACTGACCGTGTGGAACAAGGGCATCTTTCTCTCCAGCACCACTCGGCTCTTCCACTCCAAAACCACTGGAGTGACGTGCAGTGTGTGCCAAGGATCTTCCCTATCTATGGCTTTTTTAAATGTCTTCTTGGATCTTCTAGCAGCGTGCATAAGCGACTACACTTCTTTTACACCTTACAGTGGCTTTGTGGGTTTCGGCCGCTGCTCCTAACTCCCCATCGACTTGCCCGTCTCTTTGCAGTGCTCCTCTCACACTATCCTAGCACAATTTGTATTCCCTTAAGTAGCTCTCCACCGAAATAAAAACAATCTACAGATAAGATTGTGGAGCCAGTTGGACAAAGTGTGGAAGGCACCATGGGTGGTGGGAGGAGGGGATGGGGGGTTAGATAGGATGGAAGGAGGGCCATGAGGGACAAGAGTCATGAGGACAGAGAGACATGAGAGTGATGCACAAGGAAAGCCCCAATGGAGAAGGTACTTGAGAGGACAAGAGAGAGAAAGCCACATACTGGGACAACAAACATTCAGGTGAAGAGAGAGGAGAAGAAATGAGTGTGACATAGACATTAGGAAGATACACGAAGGATACGACCTGAAGGCAAGTGACATAAGGTAGAAAGACATGAGATCAAAACAGGAGTGACAGAGTAGAGAGATGAGAAGGACAAGAGACCTAGAAGTGGAAGAGAATTAGGGGAAACCCAGACTTAAGAGAAAGATACTGGAGAAGAAAAATAGACGAGGAAGATACATTTGGGAAAAATACCTTAAGGACTGAGACATAAGTGAGAAGAGATGTGAGGATGTAAGGGGAATTACTAAAGTATAAGCCCAATAATCTTAGACTGGCCTGGGACCCCGAGAAAATGCCGCAGCTTAGGTTAGAGGGGTAGAAACATGAGAGGGGAGACATAAGGAACAAGATACAATTGCATAAAGATATGAAGAAAAGAGACTTGGGCAAACAGCTGTGAGAGAGAAACCACACAGTACATGCTTACTCACAAAACATTTCATGTTACTGTTACTCATGTCATACTTGCAGTGTGTTAGATCACTTTTTTACAGTATGCACCATACTTTTTCTGTTGGATGTTCAATTGATAATGTGTGGGGAGTAGCTATTTGTATAGGTAAAATTGGGAATAATACTAGCAATTCACCCTTTGGCCAAACTCTAAGCCAGGGTGTAGGAATCATCTATCCACAGTAACATGCATTCTGGCCTGTAAAGAAAAAACCAGCTGGTCTGGCTTATTACAGTGAACATCTTGTGTGTACTAAGCATTAAAGTGTGGTTTGTATCTGCAAAGTGGCTGAGTGATTGTTGCAGTGGGTGGTGCTTTGGGATGTGCCAGGGGAGTAAGTGCTGTGCTTTCGAGGGAACACTTGGGGGTGGGGGGGAGGACTCTAATGTGCTCAGAGCGATCATGTGGTAGTATGGGGGTAGTAATGCCTTCATGTGAGAATGACAGTATGGTGTTACAGTGGGTGTTGTAATGGTGCTACTAGTTGACAACGTAGGACTCTGGTGTGGGAGTGTAGCACTGTGGGTTGTATTGTATTGTGTAAATTAGTAGTGCAGTGGTGTCCGGGAGATACTGCTGCAGAGTGGAGTGGTAATGTGGTCTTAAGGGTGGTAGTACAGTTATGGGAAGTGGTACTGTGAGACAGCAAAATGGTCAATTGTGTGGTAACATGGGGTGAGGGTTGTTCTGTGGTGTTTTGGTAGCAGTGCAGTGGTAGTGGATGTTTGCACCAAGGCGGTACTATCCTGGTGCTGGAAGTGAGGGAGCAATGCTAGCTGGTGGTGCAACGGTGCAGGAGGGTTGCTGTAGAATGGGATGGTAGTGCAGTGCTGAAGTGTTAGACCAGTTTTCGGGTGGTAGTGTGGTGGTGTGAGGTGACGGATTGGCACTGCAGTGGTGTTGAGTGGTATTAGTGAGGTGATGTTTGGTAGGAAGTCCAAGGAAGCTGATAGGGCAGTAATTTTAGTGGTGGTAGTGTGCTAGAGTGGTAGTTGTGTGGGATGGCAGTGCTGGTGGAAACCCTGCGTTGGTGGGTTGGTAGTGTGGTGTTGAGAGTAGCATTTATACATGGAATGCTGAAGTCCATGGTCCACAGTGTGGATGGTGGTGCAGTTCTTGGGTAGGTTGCCTGGTTGCTGAAGTCCATGGCCCACAGCGTGGATGGTGGTGCAGTTCTTGGGTAGGTTGCATGACTGAGTTGCGTGGTTGCTGAAATCCATGGTCCACAGCGTGCATGGTGGTGCAGTTCTTGAGGAGCTTGCATGATTGAGTTGGGTGTGGCAGTGCATAGCTGTTGGATAGCAGTATCGTGCTTTGAGGTGGGAATAACAGGGCTGACAGTGCAGGTGATGTAGTGGTGATTGAGCTGTGTTGTAGTGCAGTGCTGAGAGTACATAATGACTGTTATCTTCCTCGAGTACACTGTCCATCTTTAGGTCAGGCATGTGAAATACTGTAACTCCAGCTAGCGGATCACGGCCAGTACCTGCGCCTGACCTCTACATGGCTGCTGCCATTGAGAGGGACGTCTGTTGATGACACACCTGGTGCAAAATCCAGTGCCAGCAGAGACCTATTATGCATCCAAGGACAAGCTCCAAATGGACCTCCAAAGACAACTAAACTTATTGACTTTAGGAAAAAGACTCTTAAGATCTATATAATAGTTTTCAGCTTCGTATCCTTTTTTACACTCAGTCTTCTCTTGTGTGTATTGAAAGAAGATAAAGGGGGTCATTTTGACCCCGGCGGTCAGTGTTAATGTGGCAGTAGTACCACCAACAGGCTGGCGGTACATACCGCCACATTATGACATTGGCGACCCGCCAATGTACCACACCGACCGCCATGGCTGTAGCAGCAGGCGGGCTCGAGATAATAATCTCCAACCCTGCGGCCGTACTGTCCAGCCGGCGGCATTATGACCCTGCCTACCACCATGGTTTTCGTGGCGTTCGTAACACCACGAAAACCATGGCAGTAGGCCCTACCAGTGACAGGGTATTCCTTCCCTGTCACTGGTAGGAGGTGCACCCCCCAACACTCCCCATACTACCTTCATCCACCGCCCCTCCATCCACTCTCCCCCTTCCAATCCCACCATACACACACACTCGCAGGCAAACACCACGCATTCACACACTCACTCACACAGGCATACACGCATTCAAACATGCATGCATCCATTCATTCACGCACACATCCGCACACACATCCAAACTTACATGCAGATACTCATTCACATTTGCATTCTTACACGCAGTCTCACACATGCTACACACACGCAATCAACACTACACACTCATGCGCATGCACACAGACACTCACACATTCATGCACACACCCCCACACACACATACACAGACTACACCCCCAGCCCTTTCGGAAACCCGACTTACCTGAATCCAGGGGGTCTTCCGGCAGGGGACGGGATGCTGCTACCGCCAGCAGCGCCCACCAGCAGAACACCGCCAGGCCGTGTTATTTCTCATAATACGGCTAGCGGCGGTCTACTGGCGTGGCGCTGCCGGTGGTAGCAGCGCCACCTTAACACCGTCCGCCAGCATGACCACAGCCGGATTTCCACCATCCTTGTTGTGGAAATCCGATGTGGAAATCCGGCTGTGGTCATATTATGGTGGACGGATGTTAGCAGTGGCGATGGTCTTTTGGCGGCCGTCGCCGCAGCGGTCGGCGTTTTTTACCGCCAATGACATAATGCGGGCCAAAATGTTCAGCACATGGCCACGACGTTGCTTGGTTGTGGAGTATCGTAAAACACATTCACACTGTCACAGCCTTCATGAGATCGTATACAGCAATGTATGGCGACTTGGCCTGTGAAGTTTGTCCTATAAACAAATGTTTACCCTCTGAAGCGTGGTGTCTACAGGTGCCCTTTTTGGTCCAATCACGCACATTCATATGTTCCCTTACGAATAGCCTGGCCCACCCGGCAGCGCTGAGCTCCACAGGCATCCATCCATATACAGACCGAGGATGTATACACTCAGTGTTAGCTTAGCAGGGGTTTAGTCACTCCTACCTGTCCCACTGGGCTCTGCCAGGTACCAAGTCCAACCACAGGCATCTTGTGGCCCGTGGATAATGTTACTGTTCTTGCAGCCATTGTTTTGTGTGGGGCTGGTCCTCAGAGAGATGCTTCAAATGTTCTTGGCCTGGAAAGAGAGAGAGAGAGAGACCGCCTGTTGAGTCATTCTATGCCATGCACCCCTTCAGCAGTTTCCCCAATACTCAGCCAAGCTGGAGATAGCTAACAAGCATTAGCAGAGACAATGGGCCTCATTCTGACCCTGGCGGTCTATGACCACCAGGGTGGAGGCCGGCTGAAGCACCGCTAACAGGCTAGCGGTGCTTCATTTTGTATTCCGACCGCGTCGCCCAGCCGGGTCTGGCGGGTTTCCGCCGGATTTCCCCCGGCTGGGGGAATCCTCCATGGCGGCGCTGCTTGCAGCGCCGCCATGGGGATTCCGACCCCCTTCCCGCCAGCCTGTTTCTGGCGGTTTTCACCGCCAGAAACAGGATGGCGGGAACGGGTGTCGTGGGGCCCCGCGGGGCCCCATAAAGATTTTCACTGTCTGCTTACCAGACAGTGAAAATCGCGACGGGTGCAACTGCACCCGTCGCACCCCTGCAACTCCGCCGGCTCCATTCGGAGCCGGCTTCCTTGTTGCAGGGCCTTTCCCGCTGGGCCGGCGGGCGCTCTTTTGGCGGTCGCCCGACGGCCCAGCGGGAAAGCCAGAATGGCATCCACGGTCTTCTGACCGCGGAGCGGCCATTTGGCGGTTCCCGCCACCCTCAATATGTCTAAGAGGCAGAACTATTGGCTTTGCCAATGATTTTTTGTATTGCCGTAAATTAAAATGAAAAAAAAGGGGGTGAAAGTGTCCTTTCGGGCAAACAAAGGAAACAAGCTGCTTGGTAGCATTTTGCAACTGCCAGACACTTGTAATAAATAAATAAATAAATAAAATAATGATGATTAAATAAAAAAAATTATATTGAGGACGTAGAGCGGTCGACAGAGAGGAGTAAATGTACGGCACTGACAGTGGCGCGGATGCTGAGGTGGGGAAAAAGTGGCAGCTGGAGGTAGGACTGGAGCATCAGGAAGAGGAAGTGCTTGGCACTGGGATGTGAGGAGGAAGAAGAGGGGCAGAGAGCAAGAAAAGAGAAGGGAAATAAAAAAAAAAAGTAAGGCCCGCAAGTCGGCAGTGGAATAATGCAACTCATCCCCTCGGAACACCGGGAGGCCGAAATGTCCCTGACAGGACAAGCAGAAGAAGAGGTAGGAAGTTCATTGGCTCTAGAGCTGAGATCTCAGACAGACAGCAAAGCTACCCAATCATGAGCAAGGGGCTAACCCAAAGCCCAGTCTAAGGAAATGTCAGTTATGTTTTGGAAACAGCAGCTCTGCCGAGCCCTAAAAAGGAAAAGCAATAGGTTTGGCCTTTAGTAAGCTGTCTTGTTTTTGGCAGGCATAGGTCACGAATATAAAAGGAAAAAATAAAACATTTAGGCCCTGATTTCAGAAAAGTTACGCTGCACCCAGCGCAGTGCCACTTTTCTTGCGCCCCTTAACACCCCCCCACCGCCACCATGTGTGCGCCATATCTAAGATACGGCACGCCATGCCGGTAGTTAGGGGAACTAGCGTCAACATTTTTGACGCTAGTTCTGAGCTTTGCAGGATTATCGTCAAAAATATTGACGTAATCCTACAAAGCTCATTGAGGCCCATTTAAAACAATGGCATGCCTCCTTTCAACCCTACTCTGAGCAGGCGTTAAACGTGCCTAAATAAATAACGCAAATAAATCTTTTATATTTCTTAGGCCCATTTTTTCAGACCCCCTAACGGGGGAACACCCCCCTTTGCATACATTATGCCTGGCACAGGCATAATGTAGGGCAAAGGGTTACACTTTGTAAATTTGGCCTCATTGGACCAACCACATTAGCATAAAAAAAATTACGCAAATGTGGCGCAAGGAGGCACTAGGGGCTCCTAAATCTGCCCCATAACCACTTAAAAGTAGTGGCCATAGGTTTGCAATAAGAACATTTTATTAAAAAATTGTAACCATCACATATAATTGTAGCAAAACAGTCTGGGTGCTTCCTGGCATGTAGGTGTACTTGGAACAGGCATAGAACCCCTATTAGTTTTAAAGCATAGCGCAGAAACCATGATTCATAGTAACACAAAGGTCACTATTGGCTTTCAATTACTGTAACCTCAAAACATCATTTTGACTGACTACAAAAAAAACAAGCATAAATAATGAAAAGACAAACACATTAGCAAAGTTAAGAATTGACCCACCCGTCCTGTCATTGAAGTTCACTACATTTTATGTGGATGTGCCCATGTGATCAGGCCAAATGGTGTCTCTCATAGTTCAAGAGCGCCAGTGACTGAAGTGGGAGGGCCCATGGTCACGCACTGTATGCCGTAATGGTTGGAAGCAAATTGTGAATGACATTTAAAGAGGCCAATAGATAAAGCTGGCTGGCTGACGGATACTAACTAACTAACTAACTAACTATATATATATATATATATATATATATATATATATATATATATATATATATATATATATATGTAGATAGATAGATTTTTCTCTTTCCTGAGAATGCCTGCCCCAGTCCACAATCCATTCGCAGGGCAGATCCAGGAGACAGCACAAGCCGGTACAAGCTATTTTTCTTTTTTAAGGAATTTATTTTCATTTATTATAATTACCTCAATGCAATGTGCTACAAACAAACTGGTCTACGCGTTTCGGCAAAAGGCGTTACACTGGGCCAGCTAACTGAAAAAAATATATATATATATATATATATATATATATATATATATATATATATATATATATATATATATATAAATACAGCATTTTTTTATTTATGAATTTAGTTTATTATTGATTTGGTTTATTCTATGAGGCTGTCCAGGCTGAAGATCTGTCTCTAGGCCCAGCCAAAAAATACTATTCACAGAAAGAGGCACTGGTTTTGGGCTCTTACATCATAACAGAGGAAGACCCCACGCCCCCCAGGTTTAGCGTGCCACCGTCAAGGCTCACGTTTCCTGTTATTTCTACACAATGGAAATAAACCAAACTCGGCATGTCAGGCGCCACAGGTTAAACAAATTACCCCTAGACTTGGCTCTGTTGTTTATTTTACTTCTTAATTTACTGCAGACCTCTTTTTTGCCTGGACTGAGTATGTCATAAGTAAAACCTCTTAATGAAAATAAGCATCACATCTAGAGGTACGATGCCCGTGGCCTAATGCCTGTCAATCATGTGGTCTGTTTCGATGCCAGGGGCGTAGCTTGGTCAGTAAGAGGGGGGTGTTACCTTCAGATTTACCAACAGACTGGCACATAGTGTTAAAATACATTACACAACAAGCAGGGCACACCAGAGGGGCTTAAGGGGCGGCAGAAACCGAGAGGAATGTGGAGTGGTGGGGGTACTAAGTAAGAAAAAAACATTATTTTGTGAAGTAATCAACATTTCAGAACTTTTTCCAAACAAAGAGAGGGACTGAGTGTGTGTCTTTTTCTCTGTATGTGTTAAACTCCCAGGTGAAATCCGACAGACACCTCACCACACCAGACTGAAAGCACCTGCACCCAACTATCTATCACAAAATACAATTATTGGGGGAGGAGGTTTAACACCCCAAACACCACTCCCCCCGGGGCTAGGCCTTTGTCAATACTTCCAGGTAGATGTTTAATGGGCAAGGTACGAGCACAGCCACTTTCTGCTTAATTAATATTCAAGCTGACTTCAGGTAGCCCCTTCCATCTCCAGGGGGGTGGGAGCGTAGTGGTCACCATCACATTATGTTTAGGGGGGCTGAATTCCTTGAACCCCACTAGAAGGCGTTGCCACGACTCTGGGTGTTCTCCACATTTTGTATGTCTGCAGCCTCCTTCTCCCATAATGCACCACGCCTGTCCCTGCTGCTGCACTTACAAATGTTTAAACCTCTCCCACTGGCAGGATTTCTGTATTCATGAGTGTGCTGTGCTCCTGTAAATTGCTTTCTTAATGCGTCTAGGTAGATCGGAGATGCTTTTGCACTGAAAGTGACCAACACCATCTGTGCTTTATAAACACGTGTACTGTAGACAGCTAGCTGCTGTTGCTGGTAGACAGCAGCAATGCACACTCCTCAACTAAACTCTGTCAGCATTTTGATAAACTACAACATTGTCACTAACCCAAGAAGCACTAACTCCGCCAAAGAACCATTCTTAACTTGTATAGTACATTAACTAGTGCAGCAAATCATTCCAGGGTAAACCCAGCCGTTGACCCGTTCCCTGCACACCTCTAACCACATTTAACCTCAATGACCTTGTGATACATCAAACACAACTTTGTATTGCGAGTCAGCATCAAATGATGTTTCAATGTCCAAATCATTTGTCTCCCACACAAACCTACTGAGATAGTCTCCTTAGAGTTGGCTTCACCTAAACATCTCAAGAACCAAAGTCCTGCTGCTGGGGCCTGGACCCAACACCACACAGTCATTCAGTAACTCGCCTCTATGAGCACAACACCAACTCCACCCCAAAAGGTCAAATCAGAGTCTTTCTGATCAACAGTCTTAAAGCATGCAACCAATCACTGCAGATCACACAGAATCATAGCTCCGATGTTCCTACCACCAACCTCCCCATCCTCTGGGTGGTGCTCATCAGCATGGACTTCGACAGCACCACCTTTCTCAAGAACCCCACCAAAACAACAACCAAAGCTACAGTGAGTCCAAAAGCATGCACCAGCCCCATCCTACAAGACATTTCAAATTATGTGGAACATTGTTTTGCAATTTTATTTTAATCCATCTGCAAGAGTGATAAATGTATATACGGTGAATACAAATGAAAATTATTTTCATTGCCTTAATTGGTGATTATCCTAAATTTCTAGCAAAGACTCTGCCTTCTTGGACGTGTATTGGGTTCTTCTGCTATTCATGGATCATACATTCCCTGTGCTGTTTGCCCTCCACTGACTGTGATGAAGCAAATGGTTGACTTCCAGATACTCTGTATTGCACAAAAGACACTGAGCGCCCTCTGCCTCTCCAGAATAAAGGTACATAATGGTACAAAATGAACTGACAAAATGACTAAGGGGGTCATTAAGGGTTTGGCAGACGGAAAAGGCTGCCCACCAAACTGCTGCGGTCAGGTTGCTGCCAGTGCGGCAGCCTTCCAGGGGGTCCCATTAGGAGTTCCTGCTGGGTCAGCGGGAGGAAATGGTGTTTCCGCCCACTGACCCAGCAGGGAATAGTCCACAACATTGACACCAGCTCATAATTGATGTGGCAGCAATGTTGCTGTGAGTAGGGTGCAACAGCACCCGTCACACTTTTCACTGTCTGCAATGCAGACAGTGAAAATCGCGACTGGGCTGTCCATGTGGGGCCCTGCACTGTCCATGCCAACTGCATGGGCAGTGCAGGGGCCCGCATGGGGCCCACTGCACCCTGTCTCTGCCAGCTTTTACATGCCGGTGCCGCGGCCCTGGCGGTCTGAAGACCGACAGGATCGTAATTAGGGCCTAAGAGTGGCTACCCAACATAGACTATTTACAATCCCAGAGGAGACCAAACATTTAGGAAATAGAACCCTACAATTCCAAGGCTTTCTCTTACGGAACTCTCTTCCAACTCTTGGCCAAGGCACAGACCTGAGGAGGTCATATTTTGTTCATCCACAACCTATCTGCCTCCTGTCTAGTGGATGCTCACCATCACCAGTTATTATGGTACCCTTTCAGACTACTGACTTCTATGTAAGAAATGGGATAAAACCTCACATCTTTGGTGCACCTGGTTCTGGATGACTATCGACTTTTGCGAGAAGCGGATCTTAAGAAGATCTGGTATATTTACGAGGGAAAAAATTATCCTGAGATACATTTAAGGGCTGATAAATGCTAACAACACTATTGAAGTGAAGTATTTATCACTGTAGGTAGAATCTAACTTAAATGCTAAGATTAGAAGGAACTTCCTGTTGTCCTGTTTCAGGGCATATGAGGATGACCTTGTTAACTCAATGCCAACCCCCTGCTGCATTAAAAAAACATAGGAATTCACAAAAAACAAAGATTAAAGGAGAGTTCTAGTTAGAAATTAGCATTTAATAAACCTTATAAATTCACTAAGAAAACCACCAAAGGTTACAGATACGTTATAGTTAGGATTGGAATTTACACACACAAACCCATTGAAGTTCAGCTGTTAGAGTTATTTCAAATAACAATAACTTGCGCACCAAGGTAACTATAACTTGTGCCCTCACCATGCACTGCTAACTACCCCGCATATTACATCAGTAATAGCATCTTCTATGACATAATTGATAATGTACTTGCAACATTTGCAGTAAAAGTATTGATCTACAAACTGTGCATGGCGGGGTCACGAGTTATAGCTACCGTGGGGCGCGAGTTATAGTTACTTGAAATAACTTTAACAGCAGAATTTTCATGGTTTTGTGCTTGTAAATTCTGATCCTGACTATAACGTCCCTGTAATGTTGAATGGCAGCGGGCAGAGAAAGAGATGAAAACTCCGCTCCCAGCTAGCAGGAGCAGCTTTACAGCTCCCACTTGCTTTGAGCGGACCTAGTGTTTGCTCTCACTTTGCAGGAGCTGTCACAGCTCCTACCAAGCACAAGAAAACTGCTGTCTTCCAAGGTGGTGGTCCCCAGGGCCATTAATGGCTCCTGGAGGGGGGTCCGCACAGCCCCCCTCATTTAATTTGCATGGGCCGGTCCCAGGGAAGTGGTGGTCCCTGAGGCCTATATGGCCCTGAGGGTGGGAGGGGGGGGACGTGGCCCCCTCCCAGTTTTAATTATATGTTTAGTCCTGGGGAGATGGTGGTCCCTGGGGCTGGGGGGTCCGCGCAGTGAATGCTTGTAAGGAAATGCCTCCTTGGCATGGTTGCCCCCTGACTTTTTGCCTTTGCTGATGCTATGTTTACAATTGAAAGTGTGCTGAGGCCTGCTAACCAGGCCCCAGCACCAGTGTTCTTTCCCTAACCTGTACTTTTGTATCCACAATTGGCAGACCCTGGCATCCAGATAAGTCCCTTGTAACTGGTACTTCTAGTACCAAGGGCCCTGATGCCAAGGAAGGTCTCTAAGGGCTGCAGCATGTCTTATGCCACCCTGGAGACCTCTCACTCAGCACAGACACACTGCTTACCAGCTTGTGTGTGCTAGTGAGGACAAAACGAGTAAGTCGACATGGCACTCCCCTCAGGGTGCCATGCCAGCCTCTCACTGCCTATGCAGTATAGGTAAGACACCCCTCTAGCAGGCCTTACAGCCCTAAGGCAGGGTGCACTATACCATAGGTGAGGGTACCAGTGCATGAGCATGGTACCCCTACAGTGTCTAAACAAAACCTTAGACATTGTAAGTGCAGGGTAGCCATAAGAGTATATGGTCTGGGAGTCTGTCAAACACGAACTCCACAGCACCATAATGGCTACACTGAAAACTGGGAAGTTTGGTATCAAACTTCTCAGCACAATAAATGCACACTGATGCCAGTGTACATTTTATTGTAAAATACACCACAGAGGGCACCTTAGAGGTGCCCCCTGAAACTTAACCGACTATCTGTGTAGGCTGACTAGTTTTAGCAGCCTGCCACAAACCGAGACATGTTGCTGGCCCCATGGGGAGAGTGCCTTTGTCACTCGAAGGCCAGTAACAAAGCCTGCACTGGGTGGAGATGCTAACACCTCTCCCAGGCAGGAATTGTCACACCTGGCGGTGAGCCTCAAAGGCTCACCTCCTTTGTGCCAACCCAGCAGGACACTCCAGCTAGTGGAGTTGCCCGCCCCCTCCGGCCAGGCCCCACTTTTGGCGGCAAGGCCGGAGAAAATAATGAGAATAACAAGGAGGAGTCACTGGCCAGTCAGGACAGCCCCTAAGGTGTCCTGAGCTGAGGTGACTCTAACTTTTAGAAATCCTCCATCTTGCAGATGGAGGATTCCCCCAATAGGGTTAGGATTGTGACCCCCTCCCCTTGGGAGGAGGCACAAAGAGGGTGTACCCACCCTCAGGGCTAGTAGCCATTGGCTACTAACCCCCCAGACCTAAACACGCCCTTAAATTTAGTATTTAAGGGCTACCCTGAACCCTAGAAAATTAGATTCCTGCAACTACAAGAAGAAGGACTGCCTAGCTGAAAACCCCTGCAGAGGAAGACCAGAAGACGACAACTGCCTTGGCTCCAGAAACTCACCGGCCTGTCTCCTGCCTTCCAAAGATCCTGCTCCAGCGACGCCTTCCGAAGGGACCAGCGACCTCGACCCCTCTGAGGACTGCCCCTGCTTCGAAAAGACAAGAAACTCCCGAGGACAGCGGACCTGCTCCAAGAAAAGCTGCAACTTTGTTTCCAGCAGCTTTAAAGAACCCTGCAAGCCCCCCGCAAGAAGCGTGAGACTTGCAACACTGCACCCGGCGACCCCGACTCGGCTGGTGGCGATCCGACACCTCAGGAGGGACCCCAGGACTACTCTAAGACTGTGAGTACAAAAACCTGTCCCCCCTGAGCCCCCACAGCGCCGCCTGCAGAGGGAATCCCGAGGCTTCCCCTGACCGCGACTCTTTGAATCCTAAAGTCCCGACACCTGGGAGAGACCCTGCACCCGCAGCCCCCAGGACCTGAAGGACCGGACTTTCACTGGAGAAGTGACCCCCAGGAGTCCCTCTCCCTTGCCCAAGTGGAGGTTTCCCCGAGGAATCCCCCCCTTGCCTGCCTGCAGCGCTGAAGAGATCCCGAGATCTCTCATAGACTAACATCGCGAACCCGACGCCTGTTCCTACACTGCACCCGGCCGCCCCCGCGCTGCTGAGGGTGAAATTTCTGTGTGGACTTGTGTCCCCCCCGGTGCCCTACAAAACCCCCCTGGTCTGCCCTCCGAAGACGCGGGTACTTACCTGCAAGCAGACCGGAACCGGGGCACCCCCTTCTCTCCATTCTAGCCTATGTGTTTTGGGCACCACTTTGAACTCTGCACCTGACCGGCCCTGAGCTGCTGGTGTGGTGACTTTGGGGTTGCTCTGAACCCCCAACGGTGGGCTACCTTGGACCAAGAACTAAGCCCTGTAAGTGTCTTACTTACCTGGTTAACCTAACAAATACTTACCTCCCCTAGGAACTGTGAAAATTGCACTGTGTCCACTTTTAAAACAGCTATTTGTGAATAACTTGAAAAGTATACATGCAATTTTTATGATTTAAAGTTCCTAAAGTACTTACCTGCAATACCTTTCGAATGAGATATTACATGTAGAATTTGAACCTGTGGTTCTTAAAATAAACTAAGAAAAGATATTTTTCTATATAAAAACCTATTGGCTGGATTTGTCTCTGAGTGTGTGTACCTCATTTATTGTCTATGTGTATGTGCAACAAATGCTTAACACTACTCCTTGGATAAGCCTACTGCTCGACCACACTACCACAAAATAGAGCATTAGTATTATCTATTTTTACCACTATTTTACCTCTAAGGGGAACCCTTGGACTCTGTGCATGCTATTCCTTACTTTGAAATAGCACATACAGAGCCAACTTCCTACATTGGTGGATCAGCGGTGGGGTACAAGACTTTGCATTTGCTGGACTACTCAGCCAATACCTGATCACACGACAAATTCCAAAATTGTCATTAGAAATTGATTTTTGCAATTTGAAAAGTTTTCTAAATTCTTAAAAGTCCTGCTAGGGCCTTATGTGTTAAGTCCCTGTTTAGCATTTCTTTTAGAGTTTAAAAGTTTGTAAAAGTTTGAATTAGATTCTAGAACCAGTTTTAGTTTCTTAAAAAGTATTCCAACTTTTAGAAGCATAATGTCTAGCACAGATGTGAATGTGGTGGAACTCGACACCACACCTTACCTCCATCTACAGATGAGAGAGCTAAGGTCACTCTGTAAACTAAAGAAAATAGCAATGGGCCCCAAACCTACCAAAGTACAGCTCCAGGAGCTTTTGGCAGAGTTTGAAAAGGCCAACCCCTCTGAGGATGGCAACTCAGAGGATGAAGATAGTGACTTGGAGGGAAATTCCCCCCCTCCAGTCCTACTTAGGGAGAGCAGGGCTTCTCAAGCCCTGACTCCACAAATAATAGTCAGAGATGCTGGTTCCCTCACAGGAGGGACCAACAACTCTGAAATCACTGAGGATAACTCCAGTGAAGAGGACATCCAGTTAGCCAGGATGGCCAAAAGATTGGCTTTGGAAAGACAGATCCTAGCCATAGAGAGGGAAAGACAGGAGATGGGCCTAGGACCCATCAATGGTGGCAGCAACATAAATAGGGTCAGAGATTCTCCTGACATGTTGAAAATCCCTAAAGGGATTGTAACTAAATATGAAGATGGTGATGACATCACCAAATGGTTCACAGCTTTTGAGAGGGCTTGTGTAACCAGAAAAGTGAACAGATCTCACTGGGGTGCTCTCCTTTGGGAAATGTTCACAGGAAAGTGTAGGGATAGACTCCTCACACTCTCTGGACAAGATGCAGAATCTTATGACCTCATGAAGGGTACCCTGATTGAGGGCTTTGGATTCTCCACTGAGGAGTACAGGATTAGGTTCAGGGGGGCTCAAAAATCCTCGAGCCAGACCTGGGTTGACTTTGTTGACTACTCAGTGAAAACACTAGATGGTTGGATTCAAGGCAGTGGTGTAAGTAATTATGATGGGCTGTACAATTTATTTGTGAAAGAACACCTGTTAAGTAATTGTTTCAATGATAAACTGCATCAGCATCTGGTAGACCTAGGACCAATTTCTCCCCAAGAATTGGGAAAGAAGGCGGACCATTGGGTCAAGACAAGGGTGTCCAAGACTTCAACAGGGGGTGACCAAAAGAAAGGGGTCACAAAGACTCCCCAGCAGAAGGGTGATGAGACAACCAAAACTAAAAATAGTAAAGAGTCTTCTACAGGCCCCCAAAAACCTGCACAGGAGGGTGGGCCCAGAGCCTCTTCACAAAACAATGGGTACAAGGGTAAAAACTTTGATCCCAAAAAGGCCTGGTGTCATAGCTGTAAACAGCATGGACACCAAACTGGAGACAAGGCCTGTCCCAAGAAAGGTTCCACTCCAAACTCCCATCCAGGTAACACTGGTATGGCTAGTCTCCAAGTGGGATCAACAGTGTGCCCAGAGCAAATCAGGGTCCACACTGAAGCTACTCTAGTTTCTGAGGGTGGGGTGGATTTAGCCACACTAGCTGTCTGGCCGCCTAACATGCAAAAATACAGACAGCAACTCTTAATTAATGGGACTAGAATAGAGGGCCTGAGGGATACAGGTGCCAGTGTCACCATGGTGACAGAGAAACTGGTTTCCCCTGGCCAATACCTGACTGGAAAAACTTACACAGTCACCAACGCTGACAATCAGAGAAAAGTACATCCCATGGCAATGGTTACTTTAGAATGGGGAGGGGTCAATGGCCTGAAACAGGTGGTGGTCTCCTCAAATATCCCAGTGGACTGTCTGCTTGGAAATGACCTGGAGTCCTCAGCATGGGCTGAGGTAGAGCTAAAAACCCATGCAGCCATGCTGGGTATCCCTGAACTGGTGTGTGTGAAAACGAGAGCACAGTGCAAGGCACAGGGTGAAAAAGTAGAGCTGGAGTCTGGAAAAATGGCCCAGCCTACCAAGAGAACAGGAAAGTCAGTTGGGAAACCAACTGCAACACAGCAAAAGAAAGGGAACCTCTCTTCTCAGGAAGAAGTTCTGCCCTCTGAGGGAACTGAGCCTTTGGAACTTGAACCTTATCAGGTTGAGCTCTTAGGCCCAGGGGGACCCTCAAGGGAAGAGCTGTGTAAGGGACAAGAAACCTGTCCCTCTCTTGAAGGCCTTAGGCAGCAAGCTGCTGAAGAGTCCAAAGGCAAGAAAAATGGAACACATAGGGTCTATTGGGAAGATGGGCTCCTGTACACTGAGGCCAGAGACCCCAAACCTGGTGCCACTAGGAGAGTGGTAGTGCCTCAGCTGTTCAGAGAGTTCATCCTAACATTGGCCCATGACATTCCCCTTGCTGGACATTTGGGACAAACCAAGACGTGGGAGAGGTTAGTCAACCACTTCTACTGGCCCAATATGTCCAGCATGGTTAAGGAGTTTTGCCTCTCCTGCCCCACCTGTCAAGCCAGTGGTAAGACAGGTGGGCATCCAAAGGCCCCCCTCATTCCACTTCCAGTGGTGGGGGTGCCCTTTGAAAGAGTGGGTGTGGACATAGTTGGTCCACTGGAACCTCCCACAGCCTCAGGAAATATGTATATCCTGGTAGTAGTGGATCATGCTACCAGGTATCCTGAAGCTATTCCCCTTAGGTCAACTACTGCCCCTGCAGTAGCCAAGGCCCTCATTGGTATCTTTACCAGAGTGGGTTTCCCTAAGGAGGTGGTGTCTGACCGAGGTACCAACTTCATGTCAGCATACCTAAAGCACATGTGGAATGAGTGTGGAGTGACTTATAAATTCACTACACCATACCATCCACAAACTAATGGCTTGGTTGAGAGATTCAACAAGACATTAAAGGGCATGATCATGGGGCTCCCAGAAAAACTCAAAAGGAGATGGGATGTCCTCCTGCCATGTCTGCTTTTCGCTTACAGGGAGGTACCACAGAAGGGAGTAGGGTTCTCACCCTTTGAACTTCTGTTTGGTCATCCTGTAAGGGGACCACTTGCCCTTGTTAAAGAAGGCTGGGAGAGACCTCTCCATGAGCCTAAACAGGACATAGTGGACTATGTACTTGGCCTTCGCTCTAGAATGGCAGAGTACATGGAAAAGGCAACCAAAAACCTTGAGGCCAGCCAACAGCTCCAGAAGTTTTGGTATGACCAAAAGGCTGCACTGGTTGAGTTCCAACCAGGGCAGAAGGTCTGGGTTCTGGAGCCTGTGGCTCCCAGGGCACTCCAGGACAAATGGAGTGGCCCTTACCCAGTACTAGAGAGGAAGAGTCAGGTCACCTACTTGGTGGACCTGGGCACAAGCAGGAGCCCCAAAAGGGTGATCCATGTAAACCGCCTTAAGCTCTTCCACGACAGGGCTGATGTCAATCTGTTGATGGTAACAGATGAGGATCAGGAGGCAGAGAGTGAACCTCTCCCTGATCTTCTGTCATCAGACCCAAAAGATGGTACAGTAGATGGAGTGATCTACTCAGACACCCTCTCTGGCCAACAGCAAGCTGATTGTAGGAGAGTCCTACAACAGTTTCCTGAACTCTTCTCCTTAACCCCTGGTCAGACACACCTGTGTACCCATGATGTGGACACAGGAGACAGCATGCCTGTCAAGAACAAAATCTTTAGACAGTCTGACCATGTTAAGGAAAGCATCAAGGTGGAAGTCCACAAGATGCTGGAATTGGGAGTCATTGAGCGCTCTGACAGCCCCTGGGCTAGCCCAGTGGTCTTAGTCCCCAAACCTCACACCACAGATGGAAAGAAAGAGATGAGGTTTTGTGTGGACTACAGAGGGCTCAATTCTGTCACCAAGACAGATGCTCATCCAATTCCAAGAGCTGATGAGCTCATTGATAAATTAGGTGCTGCCAAATTCCTAAGTACCTTTGACTTGACAGCAGGGTACTGGCAAATAAAAATGGCACCTGGAGCAAAAGAAAAGACAGCCTTCTCCACACCTGATGGGCATTATCAGTTTACTGTTATGCCCTTTGGTTTAAAGAATGCCCCTGCCACCTTCCAAAGGTTGGTGAATCAAGTCCTTGCTGGCTTGGAGTCCTTTAGCACAGCTTATCTTGATGATATTGCTGTCTTTAGCTCCACCTGGCAGGATCACCTGGTCCACCTGAGGAAGGTTTTGAAGGCTCTGCAATCTGCAGGCCTCTCTATCAAGGCATCCAAATGCCAGATAGGGCAGGGAACTGTGGTTTACTTGGGACACCTTGTAGGTGGAGGCCAAGTTCAGCCACTCCAACCCAAGATCCAGACTATTCTGGACTGGGTAGCTCCAAAAACCCAGACTCAAGTCAGGGCATTCCTTGGCTTGACTGGGTACTACAGGAGGTTTGTGAAGGGATATGGATCCATTGTGACAGCCCTCACTGAGCTCACCTCCAAGAAAATGCCCAAGAAAGTGAACTGGACTGTGGACTGCCAACAGGCCTTTGACACCCTGAAACAGGCAATGTGCTCAGCACCAGTTCTCAAAGCTCCAGATTATTCTAAGCAGTTCATTGTGCAGACTGATGCCTCTGAACATGGGATAGGGGCAGTTTTGTCCCAAACAAACGATGATGGCCTTGACCAGCCTGTTGCTTTCATTAGCAGGAGGTTACTCCCCAGGGAGCAGCGTTGGAGTGCCATTGAGAGGGAGGCCTTTGCTGTGGTTTGGTCCCTGAAGAAGCTGAGACCATACCTCTTTGGGACTCACTTCCTAGTTCAAACTGACCACAGACCTCTCAAATGGCTGATGCAAATGAAAGGTGAAAATCCTAAACTGTTGAGGTGGTCCATCTCCCTACAGGGAATGGACTTTATAGTGGAACACAGACCTGGGACTGCCCATGCCAATGCAGATGGCCTTTCCAGGTTCTTCCACTTAGAAAATGAAGACTCTCTTGGGAAAGGTTAGTCTCATCCTCTTTCGTTTGGGGGGGGGTTGTGTAAGGAAATGCCTCCTTGGCATGGTTGCCCCCTGACTTTTTGCCTTTGCTGATGCTATGTTTACAATTGAAAGTGTGCTGAGGCCTGCTAACCAGGCCCCAGCACCAGTGTTCTTTCCCTAACCTGTACTTTTGTATCCACAATTGGCAGACCCTGGCATCCAGATAAGTCCCTTGTAACTGGTACTTCTAGTACCAAGGGCCCTGATGCCAAGGAAGGTCTCTAAGGGCTGCAGCATGTCTTATGCCACCCTGGAGACCTCTCACTCAGCACAGACACACTGCTTACCAGCTTGTGTGTGCTAGTGAGGACAAAACGAGTAAGTCGACATGGCACTCCCCTCAGGGTGCCATGCCAGCCTCTCACTGCCTATGCAGTATAGGTAAGACACCCCTCTAGCAGGCCTTACAGCCCTAAGGCAGGGTGCACTATACCATAGGTGAGGGTACCAGTGCATGAGCATGGTACCCCTACAGTGTCTAAACAAAACCTTAGACATTGTAAGTGCAGGGTAGCCATAAGAGTATATGGTCTGGGAGTCTGTCAAACACGAACTCCACAGCACCATAATGGCTACACTGAAAACTGGGAAGTTTGGTATCAAACTTCTCAGCACAATAAATGCACACTGATGCCAGTGTACATTTTATTGTAAAATACACCACAGAGGGCACCTTAGAGGTGCCCCCTGAAACTTAACCGACTATCTGTGTAGGCTGACTAGTTTTAGCAGCCTGCCACAAACCGAGACATGTTGCTGGCCCCATGGGGAGAGTGCCTTTGTCACTCGAAGGCCAGTAACAAAGCCTGCACTGGGTGGAGATGCTAACACCTCTCCCAGGCAGGAATTGTCACACCTGGCGGTGAGCCTCAAAGGCTCACCTCCTTTGTGCCAACCCAGCAGGACACTCCAGCTAGTGGAGTTGCCCGCCCCCTCCGGCCAGGCCCCACTTTTGGCGGCAAGGCCGGAGAAAATAATGAGAATAACAAGGAGGAGTCACTGGCCAGTCAGGACAGCCCCTAAGGTGTCCTGAGCTGAGGTGACTCTAACTTTTAGAAATCCTCCATCTTGCAGATGGAGGATTCCCCCAATAGGGTTAGGATTGTGACCCCCTCCCCTTGGGAGGAGGCACAAAGAGGGTGTACCCACCCTCAGGGCTAGTAGCCATTGGCTACTAACCCCCCAGACCTAAACACGCCCTTAAATTTAGTATTTAAGGGCTACCCTGAACCCTAGAAAATTAGATTCCTGCAACTACAAGAAGAAGGACTGCCTAGCTGAAAACCCCTGCAGAGGAAGACCAGAAGACGACAACTGCCTTGGCTCCAGAAACTCACCGGCCTGTCTCCTGCCTTCCAAAGATCCTGCTCCAGCGACGCCTTCCGAAGGGACCAGCGACCTCGACCCCTCTGAGGACTGCCCCTGCTTCGAAAAGACAAGAAACTCCCGAGGACAGCGGACCTGCTCCAAGAAAAGCTGCAACTTTGTTTCCAGCAGCTTTAAAGAACCCTGCAAGCCCCCCGCAAGAAGCGTGAGACTTGCAACACTGCACCCGGCGACCCCGACTCGGCTGGTGGCGATCCGACACCTCAGGAGGGACCCCAGGACTACTCTAAGACTGTGAGTACAAAAACCTGTCCCCCCTGAGCCCCCACAGCGCCGCCTGCAGAGGGAATCCCGAGGCTTCCCCTGACCGCGACTCTTTGAATCCTAAAGTCCCGACACCTGGGAGAGACCCTGCACCCGCAGCCCCCAGGACCTGAAGGACCGGACTTTCACTGGAGAAGTGACCCCCAGGAGTCCCTCTCCCTTGCCCAAGTGGAGGTTTCCCCGAGGAATCCCCCCCTTGCCTGCCTGCAGCGCTGAAGAGATCCCGAGATCTCTCATAGACTAACATCGCGAACCCGACGCCTGTTCCTACACTGCACCCGGCCGCCCCCGCGCTGCTGAGGGTGAAATTTCTGTGTGGACTTGTGTCCCCCCCGGTGCCCTACAAAACCCCCCTGGTCTGCCCTCCGAAGACGCGGGTACTTACCTGCAAGCAGACCGGAACCGGGGCACCCCCTTCTCTCCATTCTAGCCTATGTGTTTTGGGCACCACTTTGAACTCTGCACCTGACCGGCCCTGAGCTGCTGGTGTGGTGACTTTGGGGTTGCTCTGAACCCCCAACGGTGGGCTACCTTGGACCAAGAACTAAGCCCTGTAAGTGTCTTACTTACCTGGTTAACCTAACAAATACTTACCTCCCCTAGGAACTGTGAAAATTGCACTGTGTCCACTTTTAAAACAGCTATTTGTGAATAACTTGAAAAGTATACATGCAATTTTTATGATTTAAAGTTCCTAAAGTACTTACCTGCAATACCTTTCGAATGAGATATTACATGTAGAATTTGAACCTGTGGTTCTTAAAATAAACTAAGAAAAGATATTTTTCTATATAAAAACCTATTGGCTGGATTTGTCTCTGAGTGTGTGTACCTCATTTATTGTCTATGTGTATGTGCAACAAATGCTTAACACTACTCCTTGGATAAGCCTACTGCTCGACCACACTACCACAAAATAGAGCATTAGTATTATCTATTTTTACCACTATTTTACCTCTAAGGGGAACCCTTGGACTCTGTGCATGCTATTCCTTACTTTGAAATAGCACATACAGAGCCAACTTCCTACAATGCTCATACAATTTATTACTGCACTGAAGTGACCAGTTCCAGTTTATTACCACAGGACAGCTAAATCAACAGGAGAAAGGTAGTTTACTCCCTCACAGATTGCATGTTATAATCAGTCGCGGTTCACAGGGGGGAAGGTGCGGGAAAAAAGTTGCCTTCCTCGCCGCTCCGCTCCTCTGGCTGCAGTACTTGCAAGCACAGGCTCCCAGCCTGCCCTGCTGCCAATCCTAACGCTGCTTTCATGCTGTTGGGAGCATGAAAGCAGCGTTAGGATTGGACAGAGCGCCAGCCAGTGCGCTCCGAGACAGAGTGGGAGCCTCTGCCTGCTGTCTCCAACCCTGCAACAAAGTGCCGGGTTGGAGAGAGCCCTGTACGCATGTGTGTTTGGCTGGTCCGAGACGGCCGGCCAAACATACATGCGCACTACCCTCCATCCCTGTCATCATCCGTGGCCCTGCGCCTTTTACATTAAAACCATAATAAACATAGTTTATTATAAAATGTTTGCAGCTGCTGCTGCTGGTGGGGGAGCAACGCTCCCCCACTATAGCGGAGGAGCCGCCCCCGGTTATAATTACTTCACAGAGGGAGACAACTCTTCTAATAGACACCAGTGCCTTCCTTTTCAGCTCACAGCTGGCTCATACAACACATGTAGTATACTGTTCCCCACTGAATATTGTGTTACTTCTAAGCCAGATCTTCTGACACTTGTTGGTGGGTATTTGCAGGAGCAGCAGTATTTTTCCATGCCACTGGTATACCACAGTGATGCAATGGTCCAGTCCAAACTCTTATAACTGTTTAAATGGAATTAACCCAGCCTAGTTAATGATTGATAGCTGTGCCAGCCTTTACCCGCTGCGGCTTGGGCACTGTGATTGCAACCATCACATGCACCCCCTACACAGGAGTGAGCTTCCGTGGAGGACCGTAGGGCAGTTGTAATGACCTGGTTTTACAGTGACGTCATACTGAGTATGACCACAAAACCAATAGTCAAATAAAAATGAATTCCTTGGAAATAACGGAGTCCACAAAATAAATATTGGGGCCAGATGTATCAAAGCTTTTTGCATTCGCAAAAGGTGCGAATGCCCGTTTGCGAATGCAAAAAGCCCTTTCTGAATGTATCAAAGGCATTCTGAATGCAATTTTAAGGAATCGCTAAAATAGCGATTCCTTAAAATTGCGACCCTGTTTAGAGAGTCGCAAATTGCGACTCTCTAAATAAGAAATCGCAAATAAGGAATCCTTATTTGCGATTTCTAAAGCACATGTAAGAAGCAATTCCTTAATGCGAATTGGGCATTAAGGAATCGCTATTACCACCAAGTTGAACTTGATGGTAACCATGTGCAAATTTTAAAAATGCATTTAAAATGCATTTTTTAAATGTACATGTAAAGCACACATGCCCTATTGGCATGTGTGCATCTTACATGTTGTTAAAAAATGTTTTAGGGTGCTGCAGAGGGGGCCTTAGGCCCCCAGCACCCTGGACTTTGCATTTCCCAAAATTGTGAATTCCAGTTAGGAATTCGCAATTTGGGACATGCAAAATATTCGCAAATATGGGCCGACAGGCCCATAGATGCGAAAAGGGGCCGGTATCACAATTTGCGATTCGGTAATACCATTTGCGATTTTTAAGAAATCAGTATTACTGAATCGCAAATATGATACATTGCATTTTGCAAATCAGAAATAGCGATTTCTTAAAAATCACTATTTCCGAAACGCAAAAGGCCTTTTTCATACATCTGGCCCTTGGTTTCGATTATCAAACATCTGTGCACAGGAGAGTGTGGCTTATGATTGGAGTACACTTATAACCCTCAGGAGGTCCACAAATAGGAATTAAAACGTAAGCAAACACAGGTGCAAGGGTTGTGAATATGAGCAAAAGTACATCCTGCCCGCTGTTCTTCCAATTTTTTCCCTCCATCAGGAAACTTTTTTCCTGTTGGAGAAATTCCTTGTGCTTTTACCCTTGAAATAAGGGGTGTTTTAATACTGTAAACACCTACTTGCACGCTCCATCTGTTTTGTTAAAGCGACTGTGGGGAAGTTGACAGTAAAAAAATGATTGGGGAGTTTTATTAATACTTAAGAAGGTAAAACTTTTAATTTGGTCGCTACCTAAACATTATACGTGCAAAATCCACAGAAGTGCAAGATTTTACACAGCAGTAAGTGCCATCTGCAGGCCTAAGTATCCTGAGTTTGACGCAGTTTACCAGACTCTGCCATTTCCATCTGTAGATGCCATTTTTTAGGGTCGAGTCTGCATCGCATGCGCTTGCGTGACGCTTTAGGAGTTAGAAAAGGGCTCAGAGCCCCATCCATGTCACGTTAGTGTCTTTCATTGGTTCGTGTGCTTGCCTGTTAAAATCTGCTTGCTTTCATTAGTGGAAGACATGCATACGTCATGCCTTTTCTGGTGGTTAGCCCTCCTCGAGCGCAGCGACGAAGTACTGAAAACATGCAAGGCTCGCTGTTTCCCGTCAGGTTTGTGGACTACTTTTTATCTTTGTTCGCAGCGCGATCTCGCTTGGCAGAAGTCGAGCGCTTTCCATGACATCGACCCAGTTACATAGTTAATTGCACTTTTGCTGGTTACGTAGATAATTGCAGTTTTACCGATAGGTTTCACTACGAGTGAACTGTAGCAGCGCGATCGCGCTCTTTTTTTTCAATTGAATGTGGCAAAAAAAGTCCGGTTGGGCGTTTACAACTGCTAATAGCTCTAACTCGGAGAAATGCGAGACCCGTTGCATTGCAAATGCTTGTTTGCTCTGTAGTTAAGAATGCCCACCCAACCCATGCTAGGAATAGGATCAAATGTCTCTTTCACACACTGTACATGCACCCCTCTGTCCACTGTCAATTTAAGGATTTGGGGGCTCCAGGCAAGAAGTAACTTCATGCTCTTTTTTCAGAACAAATCATCATCCATTTTCTTCTAATTTAAGTCCCATAATGGCAAACAAATATTGACTTGTATGATAAAGGCTGAGATGGAGAAATAGACACAAGTGGGAATGAGAAGATGTTTACTTTCCCTGGGGTTCCTTTAGGAGTCTGGGGTCCTGGCCAATGCCCACTTTGCTCATGTCCTCTGCCTTCATGGATAATTCTAATCCCTGCATCTGACATGAGGTAGATTAATTAATTTCTACTGCCCACATCACGACTTGTGCATTGTGTCTGAAGACAGGATGGTTAAATATGTTAAACATTTCAGCATTAAATCGGAAATATTCACCGCACAGTGTAGTGAAGTTA
Organism: Pleurodeles waltl; assembly: GCF_031143425.1. Classification (NCBI taxonomy): domain Eukaryota; kingdom Metazoa; phylum Chordata; class Amphibia; order Caudata; family Salamandridae; genus Pleurodeles; species Pleurodeles waltl. Next base: position 60,868,915 of record NC_090436.1, read on the forward strand.
GTGTGTTTGTGTTGCACTGAGGATCAGTGCTCTACGTGTGTCATTGTGACCGAGTAGGCGTAAACCACTGGGTACTGGAATTAAGAGTTACTGTACGAACAGCCCATGGGCACAGGCTCCACAGTACAAAATGGTCATGGTGGTCTTTGGAGTGTCACACCCCTCTAATAAATGTATTTTCTGAAAAATAGTTGGGTACAGGTGCTTCCAGTTGCGTATTGTGCAATGTCAGCTGGATTTCAGCAGGAATCTTTACACACACACAGACAAAAACGCACAAACATCGCTCCCTCTCTGTTTTGAAAGTCCTCAAAGATATTGTTTATTTTGCAAAATATTGTGTTTTCTTTCTTGGTACTCCTACCAATCCCCATTCCTCATTCCTATCCCTTTCCACTGTGCCCTTACGCCACGCTTATGCACCCTGCTCGTCATACAAAGTATTTTAACTATAAATCTGAAGCTCACACTCCCCACCCCCAGCCTTAGTGACCAAACTACGCCCCTGGAAATGGTACAGTCCTGAAGGATTATGCACTACAGAGAGGGACTAAGGGACATTAGGCTAAGAGTGAGAACAGACCATGTACCAATGCTTATTCCTTTTGGGCTCCTCCTCTAACAGGCCTCCATGGACTCCTTACAAAATATGGCACGGCTGACTGTTTAGTACATGTTGTTTAATACTCCCAAGAGCAGCTCGTGGGGCACGAAAGGGGAGGAGCATGGTGGGGAACGCGGGGGTGAAATAAACATTACATTTATTAAATTTAAAAAAACACTTACCTTCTCTGCCGCTGCGCCGTTCCTCTGCTGCAGACACAGGCTCCCAGCCTGCCCTGCGGCCAATCCTGAGGCTGCTCAGAGCAGCGTCAGGATTGGCTAGGCGCGCCCAGCCCCTGTGCGCATGTGTGTTTGGCCGGGACGGCCAGCCAAACACACATGCGCTCTGAGGGGGAGCGCTGTGCACTCTAATTCACTGCTCATCACCCCTGTGGCCCCACCCCTTTAAAAGCTTTTAAAGGTTTTTCAGCTGCCACTGCTGAGGGGTGGGGGGCAAAGTTCCTCCACCCTATCGGAGGAGCCCCCCTACATACACCTTCCTTTAGGTTACTCCCCTGGTTACCTGGGAGGTGGCCTCTAATGCAGTGGTTCCCAACCTGTGGTCCCGGGATCCCTGGAGGTCCGCGAAGCCTCCTCAGGGGATCCACGACTGCTTAGAAAATTAAATAAGAATAACAAATTAGGTCCCCAGCTTTCAGTAATGACATAGTAGGGGGTCCCCGGATTCCAATAATGATTCAGTGGGAGTCCCCGGGTTGCAGTAATGATAAATTGCGGGTCCACAGATGTCAAAAGGTTGGGGGCAAAAGATGTATTTTTCCATTTAAGCTCCTATAGAAAAATGTGCTTGATGCTAACATTAAGTACAGATGAACAGATTTGCGCCAGCCTTGGCATAAAAGTAGAACTTTATTCAGAAACTGTGCTTTGTGTGGGCTGGTGTAAATCCATTGGGTAGTTCTTGGTATATTAGCATTTGAAAGGCGGATTTGAAGAGCGGACTTCGAAGGGTTAAGACTTTTGTACATCTTGACTGCCAAAAACTGGAATTTCTAAAACTGTGACTTCTGTAAATTACATTTGAATTCTTTGACAAATTTGATTGTTTAATGAAAGGGTCCGTTTTATTTCTCCACCATCTTGAAAATTGCGATTTTGTACAAAATCATGATTTTTTTAACTGTGGAGAAAAAGATTCCATAGCGAAAGGAGGGAGAGCGCCGAGGAGAGTGCTTGGGGCCACTCAGAAATGTGGAAAATGATGATAAATAATGGGGGGAACGAGTTAGCGATTATGCTGTTTTCATTTAGTATTTGTTAAAAAAAAAAAAAACATTCTGCCAAAAAACTGCAATGTTCTTAATGCAATTTATTAAAAAGAATCTATGGTTGTGAAATTATCTTAATAGGATGCACAGGCCAAATTTTAGGGATTACCTGGGTTTGCATTTACTGAACCATAACTAATCTTTAATGAAGTTTCTTCAGTGAATATATATTATCTCTGGGTGGATAACTCGTTCCTATGACTTACTCTGCTGCTTGTGCGTTTACTCCCTAGAATATCATAGAGTTTGCTGCGTCTGGGTAAACCCCAAAGCATACAGCATAGTCAGGGCCACTGAAATTATTAGATTTTGTGGCTGCGCCATTTTCCATATAAATATGGATTTTCTGCATTTTCCACATAATCATCTGCCGCATACTCTGCAGATCTGAACAAAAAAGGACTTTTATAGCTTGAAGCGATCAAAATGTACTAGAAACACAATGGCACGAGTTGCTGCACAGAGGAAAGCCCTCTTTAAAAGTTGGTTATCTTTCTGCTGTTCATTCCTGTATTTGGGTTTTAGGCCGGTACTAATGCCCAGATAGTGTTAGCAGATGCAAAAATGACAAAATCGTGAGGCAATGCTACAAAACGTGCGGCATTACGCAGAGTCATTTGTCTTTTCTAGCCGCATAATTTAGTAAACCTTGCTGCACGATTTGGTCGGCTTCTGCCGCATAATTCAAGAGGCCCCGGCTATACCTGATGCAGGATTGGACCTACAAGGACTCGCACGCTTCACTCCTGGACACCAGCTGATGCCGGTACACAACAGGATGTAAAGTTTATCTACATATGCAACCGTGTATATTCTTGAAGTTCTTATATTCGCACCTATGTGACGTCTGCGACACAGTTTGAGTAGTTTTGCACATAAATGCGTGACTAGGAATGTCTTGTCACTCATATAATCACGGACACAGTTTCCGGTCAAACATTTAACCTACATATGATTACTATGAGGTTTATTGTTCTAAATAGGTTAATGGAAGCACGGCAAGACTACAATACCCACAATGCATTAGGTTAACAGAGAAGCCCAAGACTGGAAAAAACATTGATGATTACAAGGAGCGGGTTTGGTGCCTTTCAGTTTGAGCCTAAAGACATCCAGGTAGGCCACACTGCACGACCACAAGGCTGTCTGTCTCACATCGACAGGAGGGCGCGACAAAAAGACAAGATGCAGCTCGGGTCCTTGCGAGCAACGCGAAAGTACTACCAACGTCGGTCACGTGACCGACATAACACCCTTCCACGCATAGGACTTACCCCCAGATGAGCAGGCAGTCAGTCAGCAAATGCACTGCAGCGCCTCGTCTACACCAGGAAGCGCTATATGAATGCAGAACCAGTTCGACGCGATACTTTGGCCGCATTCTCAACACAATGCTAGACAAATTAAGCCGACATTGGCGACTGCTAGCTCTGGGGACGTTTCTCAGCTCTTGCTTCCATTTCGGTTTACACCTGAAGGTTTCTAAGACCAGGAGCAAAAGTAGCCCTGAAATACTTTGTAATACCAAGTCAGTGAGCCCTTGGATATAAGAGGACCACAACACCCACAATGCATTTGGCTGATCATGAAGCTAAGTCTAGAATATGTTGTTTGTGATGACAGGGAGTGATTTGGTAACCTTGGACCTGGAGCTATACTCGAGGTACCCAAAGTCCCCTTTCCCACCATTCACAGGCTAAAGTGGGCTTTTTCCTACGCAAAATCCCTGCCGTGACCCCGGAGACAGATGCCTCCTCTTACCCTGCAGGATCAGCACAGCCCTCTCGCCCGGATCTTGCCCAGCTCTATGGAGTCGGCCTCCGCTCCCGCCTCTGGCTGCGGGCACAGCTTAGGTTAGTCCAGAGTTAGGTATTATCCAACCCGGTAAATAATTAGGTGTTGAAACTAAACGGAGCGCCTCCTCCGTGAACACAAATCTGTTTATTCAGAGGCTGCACCTTCCCCTCGGTGCCAGCTGCCACATCAGCACACCCTGGTGCCAACCACTGGGGAGCCGCCCCTTTCCCCTCAACTGGTCCAACGCAGGAGACCTCTGTGTGCGAGTGCCTTCATTATTACAGCTCACAGCACTTCTTTTTTTATATTTCTGTCTGATTTATCCTTGATCATTTGTTTGACACACGCAGTTTGCGAGCTGTAATAAAACGAAATTGAACATATGAGGATGTTGGAATGTTGAGAGCTCCATTGAAGACAATGGAGCAACCCAGGGATTACAGTGGCCGTAGAAGCCCGGAACTCCAACATTCCCATGTTTGACATCATGTTTCTCCCTTTTTACTTTAGAACGTTCTACCCTTGGTGGGTGGAATGCTCTAATAGCCTTATAGCCCTTCTGCCCCAGGCTATGCTGGTTGTTAAAGCCTCCCACTCTCGTTATAGGCCCGATCTGCAGGTTCATGCCTTTAACAACCAGTATAGCCCTTGGCAGCCTGCTATAAGGCTATATTATTATATTAACCAATGTGTGCTAACTCGCTTTTGGATGCCTGGAGAGCTTTAGTGCTGTAGGCAATTATTTATAAAACACTCGTCTCAAAATACTAGCATTCATCCACCAACAAGTGTGCACACCTGAGGAGCGTTGCGTTATTAGGTTGACCATAAAGCCAGCAGCACCTCCACTAAGAATAAGTCATTTATAGACCATCCTAGAAACGATAGTGGGATTCTGTGGTGGTTTTGTAGGGGAACGGAAGTAACATTACCAGGAAAGGAGAAAGAAAAATACTTACACTTACGTTGCAAGAAAAAAATCCAGTGGTGGCGTTGCAGCATTGAAAAATACTTCAGCGGTGTCCTTAGTCACAGAGGATCTCCACCCGCTCCACCTGGCCTCGAACCCCACCACCAGGTAGACCAGCTCACCTCTCTAGTCCAGTGGTTCTTACTGCCTCAAACCCCACCACCAGGTAGACCAGCTCCCCTCTCTAGTCCAGTGGTTCTTACTGCCTCAAACCCCACCACCAGGTAGACCAGCTCACCTCTCTAGTCCAGTGGTTCTTACTGACCACAATCCCCACCACCAGGTAGACCAGCTCACCTCTCTAGTCCAGTAGTTCTTACTGGCCTCAAACCCCACCACCAGGTAGACCAGCTCACCTCTCTAGTCAAGAAGTTCTTACTGGCCTCAAACCCCACCACCAGGTAGACCAGCTCACCTCTCTAGTCAAGAAGTTCTTACTGGCCTCAAACCCCACCACCAAGTAGACCAGCTCACCTCTCTAGTCCAGTGGTTCTTAACCTGTGGTCCTAAGACCCCTGGGGGTCCACGAGGTACCCACGAGGCATACTTGAGGGGTCTGCGGCTGTTTTCCAAAATTACAAATATTTTAAAAATTCTCTATTTGATTAGAAATTAAACAAAATATTGCAACATTTGAGCATTTGTTTAGTATATGCCTGCTTTCGTATTTTTTTGTTTGGTCGGGGATCCTCTGCTTTTAATAATGACTCAGTAGGGTTCCCCGGATTCTAGTAATGATTAAGTGGGGTTCTTAAGCTGCTCTTAAGGTGGGGTGTCAAAAAAATGTCTTTTTTATTTAAGCTCACATAGAAATGTTGCTTGCTACTACTACAAACACCAAGGAACAGATCTGCACCCGACTTGGCATAAAAGTAGAACTTCACTCCGAAACTGTGCTCCAAATCCATTGGGTAGTTCTTGGCTTATAAACATCTGAAAGGTGGACTTGAAAGAGTTAAAACATTTGTACATCTTGACCGCCTAAAACTGGAGAGCCCTTTTGCAACCATAGTCCCGTTAGCCACCACGACTCATCCAGAGAACCCACCGCAAACACTCACTCTCTTCCCCTCAGCAGTACCCTGATGGCCTAAGATGATTTGGAATGTCAGCTAAAAGAATGTGGGTTATGGCCTCGGTGGTTCCTGGAGTCATTTGAAATCCTGCTGGTCTCCGGGAAGCGTGTGTTTGCCATGAGCAGCCCTCATCAACCCTGGATCCAGGCCACCTCTGCCTGACACAGTGTGGCGGCCATCGGGCTGACACTTCAGACGAGGCCATGAGTTATAGTTACTTGAAATAACTCTAACTATAACTGCAGAATTTCTATGGGCCTGTATGTTTGAAATGTGAGTCTAACTATAACGTCCCTCTAACATTTGTTATTTTAAGTGAATTTCTGTTTTAAAAAAAAATCTGTTTCCTAACTATAATGTTCCTGTAACCTTAGTTTTTTTCCGATGAATTTCTATGTTTTTTTAACATTAAGTAATTTTAATTACTTTACATTAATCCAACCACTGCCGCGGACAGCTGTGGCCAACCCCCTGTAACCACCCAACCCAAATGTGCTTTGTGCCAGAATGAATCCTGCCTTGCAGGCCATCTTTAAAAAAAAAAAAATCTTGGGGACCGTGGCGGAGAGGGGGAGCCTCAAGGCCCCCCGGCGGTCCCAGCTGGCTTCCCGCCTCCTGCGGTAGCCGGCATTGTTCCTGCACGCAGGAAGCTGCCTGAAATGCAGCCCTCTGCGTGCATGGGCAATATTTTGATCTCTTATGCGGGCAGGGAAAGAGATGAAAGCTCTACTTGTATCAAGTAAGAGCATTTTGACAGCTCCCACTTGCTCAAAGCGGATTACTTCAAGCAAAAGCAAACAGCTATCTCCCAAGAGTGGGCACCTCGGGAGAGAGCAGAAGCCGGCCCAGGGGGGTGGGGAGGGTAATGGTCCCCCGGGCCAGAAGTGGCCCCCCTTTGTTTTTCACTGGCCGGTGCTGGGGAGATGGTGGTCCATGGGACCGTATATGGCACAGGAGGGGAGGGGGGCACATAGCCCCCCCTCCATGTTTTAAAAGTAGGATTTGGCTCTGGGAAGGTGGTGGTCTCCGGGGCCGGGGGCCAGCGCAGATATCCTCCTTCATTCCTAAATGTCACCCTAGAGAGGTGGTGGTCCCCAGGACTTTAGAAAGCTTGGGGGGGTGGGTAAGTGCGCCCCCCCTACTTTTTAACAAAAAGCCCCAAGGAGGTGCTGGTCCCCAGGGCTCTGGGGGTCCATGCAGCCCCTCTATATATTTTTATATGTAGCCCCGGGGAGGTGGTGGTCCCCGGGGCATTAAAAAGCCCTGGGTGGGGGGGGGGAAGCGGGCTGTGCTCCCCACTCCAATTCTTAATAAACTGTGCATGCCCTCGGGACCTTGCCCAGCCGGGGGCTACATTAAAACCAAGACCGGGAGACCACCTTTAAAAAAATTATTTACAGCGAAATTCACAAATATTAGCAAATTTCGCTGTGAATTTAAAAAAATGCTTTTTTGCCCGGTAGGGTCCCAGGAGGACTCCAGAACCAAGGCTAGGGTATTAGGGTATTCACCCCCTTTTCTTTTTTGTGTTTATTTTTGGGACTCGGCTGAAACCGAGTCCCAAAATGGCTGCCAACACTTCGTTGTTGAAGGATCAACAGCCAATCAGATCTCTGCACGAGATCAGGAGAATTTGCAAATTTGTCGCGACCCCAGAATATACAAATTTGGATTTCCTTTAATTTCTTGAAAACTACTGAACAGATTTTCACCAAATAACAAAAAGTATGCTTTCTAGACCAAGAGCTACCTTTCTGCCAAATTTGGGGTAATTCTGTCCAGCGGTTCCGGCTGTAGTCATGTCTAAAATTTCTATGGGATTTAACATGGGAAATGTACTTTTTTGACCCCCTCTTTTACTCTGCCCCCGCTTGACAGATCACCCCGAAACATTCCATGCACAGCAAGACCCAACTTGACACTTTAAAAAAAAAAGATTTTAGGAAGATTTGTCAAACTGCGCCAAAGATAAAGCTAAGTTCCAAAACACTTTTCCTAAGGAAACTAGATCCTAACTATACCTACCGCCAGTAGGTACTACATTATGTATATATATATATATATATATATATATATGTATATAAAAATATAACAAAGTAGCAGGGCAAAAGTCTATAAAAAAATATATAGTTAAAATAAATATATAGGAAAAAAGGTAAGACATTTTATTTAAAAATAGTAATACAAATATCATGTAATGCGGAAGAAGAGTAGGGGGTTGCTCCCTCCTCCAAAAAAGACAAACATCAATATTAGGCAATAAAAAAGTACATGTGATGTAGTGATTTTTGCGACACTTTGGTACTCTGATGCAGTGACTGGAGTATACTGACTCCTCGCGTACTGCACCTACAACCCTTAAGATCAGTCAGTGGGCAGCTTGAAGAACATTTGTTCAACTATCTTTGCTACAATCTCAGCTTTTTCTGGCAGCCTTGGTATCCATGGCAAAAGCTGACATCCCTGGGATAGGTGGTCAAACCCTGCCTGTCCCAGGGAGGCAAAATCTAAACTGGTGCACTAAACACTACAGTTGTTATGTAAAAGGAATACCTTGTACAGACAGGATTTGTCACTACTTGCCAAGGCAGCGTTGTTACATTGCATTAGTGTGTTACATTATGATACTTGCACTTCTAATTGATAAATGTAACTGCAGGTAACTGAATGCAGAGGATTAACTGGCTAGGGTGAACTAGCCACCCTTGCCATGGAGAAATAACCACTGGGAATGTGGTATTGTGGCACATCCCACAACTCACCATGTTTAACCACTGTAATTGTAAAGATTTTGGGGGCCTTGGGCAACAAATATTTTCTGGCCTCTGTTCAGAACTAGCATGAATGTTATCACCCAGTTTCTACAATTCAAGTCCAATAATGAGAAACAGGATTGACTTGTGTGATAAAGGCAGAGATAAAGGAACAGAGAGAAGTGAAATGGAGAAAACGTCCACTTTCCCATGTTCCCCTTGGAAGGTGGGACCCCGGACCAATGGCCCAAATTGTCAATCTCTTAAAAACAGACTCTTTGTTTAACTGCTGCCTGTGTGTTGGCTTGCAAATACTCATATCGGGCATGGTACTTTATCAAATCATTTTGTGCCTGTGCTTTCTGGTATCTGTAGTTCTTCAACTGCACCAGCAGAATTAAAGCTAGTAGCGCCTGTAAAGATCCCAGAAGAGATCAGGACATGAATCCCTGGTTACAGGGCCATGGAGTTAACACTACTTTGCTGCTATTTTGACTGCACCTGCTCCCTTCCAATGGAGCATTGCAGCCCCATACACTGTGCCTGCTGCTTGTGTCAGAGAAACTCACCCTGGTGCTGCTCATGCTAAATATTGTGTTTGTGTGTGAAGCTTGCGCTGCATGAGCTGTAACTGTTCTGTGTGTGTGAAGCTTGCGCAGCTGCTGCCTGTGCTGTGCCTGCTCTTTCTGATTGAAGCTTGCAGCTGCTGAGGGCGTGGCCTGAGTGCTGAAGATGGCGGACGCGTAATCACAGCGCTCCGCCTCTGCGTGGTAGCGATCGCATGGCTGGGCTTCGGGGGAACTTTAAAGAAAAAGGGAGAGCGATTGCAGAGAAAAGTCTAGAGGACTGACGCGGCCTGAATGGCGGTGCACTGAATGGCGGTACAGCACCGGAGGAGCGGAGGAAACAAGAAGCCCTACGAGGTACATCAGAGGTGTGCAGTACACCACCGAGAGAGCAGCCGGAGGGACACCAAGGTGGAGCGGAGTCTGAGATGTAGTCGGGGTCCATACAGGAGCAAGACCCGGGTGCTGCCTGGGAGGCGGCGCCCCCAGGAGAGGACGCCAGAGAAATTAGGAGAGCAGCGCAGAGGAGTGGAGGGCCCGGGGGGACCTTAAAGTAAAAAGGAAAAGCGATAGCGGAGGAAAGTCTGGAAGACTGAAGCGGCGCGAGTGGCGGTGCACCGAACAGTGATACAGCACTAGAGCGGCAGAAACAAAAGGCCCTGCGAGGAGCATCCGAGGTGCGGTACACCACCGAGAGAGCGGTTGCTGGAGCGGAGGCTGCGACATAGCCAGGGAGCCATACAGGTGTGAGGCCGGGTACTGCCTGGACGGCAGTGACCCCAGGAGAGGACGCCAGAGAAAACAGCACAGAGGCTTGGAGGGCCCGGGACAAGGTGATGCCGCGGAGACGAGGTGAGAAGGGTCGGGGATGGCCTGCGGCGAGGAGGAACAGCGCTACGGGATCGCTGCAAACACAAACGCAAGTCCTGTGGTGTTCGGAGGGACAACCTAGACAGTGAGTGACCAGTGGCCCTAGCAGACCCACGGGGCAAGAGGTCAACGGAAGGGGGCAACCGGAGCCTATGTGGGCCGGGAGGGTCGCAAAAGAGATTGAAGCGGCAAGTATGTCGCTGAGAGCGAGGAAGGTGACTGCAGAGGAGGAGTCCCCGGACACCAGAGCAATCGATGTGGGCCACTGGGCAATAACCCGCAGGAATAGAGGCCCATGAGTGGTCGGGACCATTAAATCAGAAAGCACCTGCTTACAGCGACAAGACCGACAACCATTAAGTCCACTGAACAGGGTGTTCCCAGCCCAGCAGACATAAACAGGCCTAGGCCGTACCAGCCTGGCTATGGGGAAGCTCAGAGGCAGATAAGGAGACTTACAGATGGAGACTCCAGGCGTTACCCACCACACACGGTCCTTAGTGGGAGAGAAGGAAACTATGGCCCCTACGACCCAAGCACAATTTGACCGTATTCTGGCAGCAATAGCAGACACTAAAACAACGCTGCAGCAAGACATTGGAGTGGTATCTGTGGGCATGGGACTGTTGCGGCCTGAGCATAGGAAACTGGCGGACAAAATGACGGAAACAATGACTCCAGAAGAGGCTGCAATGCATCCAGAACACCTCTGCACGCCTCATCCTGGGCATCCCCCGCCACTGTCACATCACAGACCACCTGAGAAACCTGCACTGGCTCCCAGTCAACAAGAGAATCACCTTCAAACTCCTCACCCACGCTCACAAAGCACTGCACAACACTGGACCAGAATACCTCAACAGACAGCTCTCCTTCTACACCCCGACCCGGCATCTCCGCTCTGCCGACCTCGCCCTTGCAACCGTTCCACGCGTCCGCAGAACTACAACCGGGGGTAGATCATTCACGCACCTCGCTGCCAAAACGTGGAACACTCTTCCCACTCACCTGCGCCAGACCAAAGACCTCCATACCTTCAGGAAACTTCTCAAGACCTGGCTGTTCGAGCAGAAGCAGAACCTCCCTCACCCTCCCCCCTCCTCAGCGCCTTGATACCCTCACAGGTGAGTAGTGCGCTTCACAAATTCCTGATTGATTGGTTTGTTGATTGAAGGAAGTGGAGTAAGTAGTCGAAGACATGCAACCAACCCAGCGAGACCTCAAGAAACAGATGGGGGAACTAGACAAAAGGGTGTTGAAACTGGAATGGAGGGCCGAAGATGCCGAAGGGCGTAAGCGGAGAAACAACATACGAGTGGTGGGTCTACCTGAAGGCACGAACAAAGTGACATACCTGAAAAACTGGTTTGCCTCCGAAGTAGCCCCGAACCACCTAACACCCTTCTTTGCTATTGAGCGAGTGCATAGGGTCCCAAGAAGGCCCCCACAGCCAGGAAGACCCCTGCGCCCAATAGTTGCAAGACCTCTGCAATTTAAAGATCGGGACACACTATTGCAGAGCGTGAGAGACAACGGCCCCTACAAGATCGGGAACGGAAGAGTAACACTATTTTCTGACTGGCTGTTCAATCTAAACGGGCCTCCATGTCAATTAAGAAGGCACTAAGGCCCATATTTATACTTTTTGATGCAAACCTGCGCCAGCGCAGATTTGCGTCAAAATGTTTAACGCCGGCTACCGCCATTCCAACGTGTCAGCCGGGCGTCATATTTAAGGAATGATGCTCGCCGGCGCTGCGGCCTGGTTAGCATCAAAATAAATTACTCTACCCGGGCAGCGGAGGAGTAGGGAATACTGGGGGTTGTGCTCCAAAGAATGGTGCAAGTCAGGTTTGAGTAAAAAAAAAAGACTTTAACCTGACTAGCGTCATTTTTTGACGCACAACCCACATGGAAATGACTCCTGTCTTAGCAAAGACAGGAGTTATGCCCCCCTGCCCAATGGCCATGCCCAGGGGACTTCTGTCCCCTGGGCATGGCCATTGGGCACAGGGTCATGTAGGGGGGCCCAAGTTAGGCCCCCTATGCCACCTAAAAAAAAAAAAAAAGGAAAATGTACTTACCTCTACTTACCTCTACCTACCGTAGATGGGTCCCCCCATCCATGGGTGTCCTCCAAGGGTGGGCGAGGGTGGCAGGGGGTGTCCCTGGGGGCAGGGAAGGGCACCTGTGGACTGCTTCCATGGTCGGAGACCATGGAAATGAGACCACAGGTCCCTTAACGCCTGCCCTGACCCAGGCGTTAAAAAACAGCGCAAATCCGTCTGGGCTCCATTTTTTAAGGCCCGCCTCCTCCTGTGCGTCAAAATGACGCGGGAGAATAAATAAGGCGCACATGCATTAAAGTCATTTTTTGCACGGGAACGCCTACCTTGCATGTCATTAGCGCAAGGTAGGTTTTTATGTCCAAAAAATGGCTCAAACTCCATAAGTTTGGCGCTGGACGGGTCCTACGCCAAAGTATAAATATGGAGTTAAGTTTGCGTAAAAAAAAAAAATGACGCAAATCCGACGCAAACAGAGTATAAATATGCCCATAAGAGAGGAAGGATTCCAATACTCACTGATGTTCCCTGCTAAGTTGAAGATCATACTGAGCGGTAAGACCCAGTTCTACGAAGACCCAACGCATGTGACTGGCTCGACTTATACAAAACTACAGGAACTGATGTGGCCTCTAGGGAACACAGTAACAGTGCCCCCACAGAATCCGAGGAAAGGACCAAGGAGAACACAAAGCCGACCACGACCAAGGAAACCGAGTAAAGTAGAGTCAGACAGAGACAGGGCAGCAGCCTTGCAGGCAGCGGCGGATCTCCTGCATAAATCAGGAATGGATTCTGAATAGGATTCGCAATCTGATAAACAATCAATAAACTCAGAATCCGGAAGTAGCACACCAATGCATGCTCTATGGAGTGACACCTCAGTCGGTGGAAGATCTGGTCTAACAAGATGGGCATCCAGATGACACCACACACTGACACCAGAAAAGCTGACACCTTAGGCCATGAACAAGGGGGACAAGAAGAAAGTTGAAACAAATGAGAAGGGAACAGCTGCGGACAGACAAGATACCTACCAGGGACTGAGACATTCAGGAGAAACTGCCAACACCGAATACCTGGGGAGCCTTGAGGAAAGCAGAGGGCCCCCTGTGCTCGCTGCTTGGACTAGATCCCCCAGGATAGAACAATGGGTAGGCTGGAGCAGTACACGATGGCACCCTAGACAGCCCCTTTCGTCTACCCACCAGCCAAGCGTGGTGAACTGGGACATATGGGTCTAATTTTTGAACTTTACTAGTTTGGACGGCCGGCCGTTTCTGGATGGTCCAGGGGATGGGGAGTTTTGAGTTAGGGTTGGTTTTGCTTAGACGTCTCTGAAGCAAATGGCCTACTCATATGGCCGGCAGGGCACAAGCACGGATAACAATTGGGGCACAGACACTTGACATACATAACCCACAGATGGCAAGAGAGGGTCTCACGCTGACTGGCATTTCCTGGAATGTACGGGGAATGGGGTCAATGTGCAAACAGTATGCCATCCACCACTGCCTGAAGCGCAGAGGGTTACAGATAGCCATGCTACAAGATACCCACCTGTCAGGCACAGAAATATATCGCTTCCGTCGAAGGTGGAGGGGACAACTATTTGCAACATCCTAGTCTTCCTATGCACAAGGTGCCCTGCTATGGATAAGGGCCGGTGTTGCCTTTACACCCTCTCCCTGATTGACAATGAGGGTAGATACGTCCTGTGACGGGTAGACTGATGGGCAAGGAAATCACGCTAGGGAGTATATATGTGCCTAACCAAGACCAACTGGCCTTCTTCCACACCCTATCTGGGCCAATGGGAAAGATGGCGAGTAGCGCAGTGTTGTTGGGGGGAGACTACAACTGTGCGACGGATGTTGTCCTAGACCGTTCTACGCCTCCTTTACCAAGTGCTCCTGCATATAAATGATCTGCTGGCTTTGTAGAATGGCAACGCAGTTGGGGTTTGGTTGACATCTGGAGGGTCCAACATGGAGAGGACCGGGACTACTCCTTTTACTCACCCCTACACTCATTACATACCAGACTAGATACCTTCCTTTGTTCGGAGCAATTGAGCGGTAACATACACGTGATTGAATATCTCAGGCGCACGTTGTAGGACCATAGTCCCATACTACAAGGACTACGAATATCGGCTGATAGACCACCGATTCCCATGTGGCGCCTACAGCCAGAAGTGTTAGATGACCCAGCATACAGGGAGATACTGCGCGCGGCCATAACGGAATATATCACCACTAATCAGGGCACAACTATATTCCCCTTGGCAGAGTGGGAGGTGTTCAAGGTGGTGATACGGGGCCACTTCTGGGACAATTGGTTGGCATCACTAGAGAACTTACCACAGAACTTCACTCATTGGAAAAAAAATACACACATTGGAAACCTCCATGATAACAGGCCCAACACCTTGACAACAACTAATAGTCACCAAGCAACAACATGGAGAGGTAATGGAAAAACTGAGATGCCACGATCATAAAACATACATGAATAGAATCTATACAGAAGATGGTAAATCAGGTAAATTGTTTGCCTGGTTGGTCAGGCCTGAAGCCCAGGGCTCCCCAATTTCACAGCAAAAGACGGCAACAAGTAACACAGGAATTTTTACCGCAAGACATCAATAGGGAATTCAGACAATACTATGAGCAGTTATATGGAGCATCCTGCCCCCTCCCGGGCCCTGAAATGCAGAACTTCTTGGGCGGGCTTCCCTCTCAGGACTCAGGCCCAGGACGCGAAAGATGAGATAAAACAGGCAATAAAAGATATGGCGAAGGGTAAGACCCCGGGTAGCGACGGACTCGCTGTGGAGTTTTACGCCACCCTGCTTTCACCCAAGGTGGAGCTACTATATGCGGAGTTGCTACGGCTCGGGTCCTTGCCCGCCTTGACTCGTGGAGCCATAGTGGTCCCTCTGCCCAAGACATCCACAGTAGGGGCACCAGTTACAGCATTCCATCCCTTATCTATGCTTAATATGGACTTTAAAATCCTAAGCAAGATCCTAGCAACCAGATTGCTTCCACATATGCAGACACTCGTACACGAAGACCAAAATGGTTTTATCCCTCAGCAGAGCACATCCGCTAACCTCAGGAGACTCTACCACGTACTTTACCATACTGAAGTCACAAACCAACCAGCAGCACACCTCCTGTCAGTAGATTTAGAGAAAGAGTTCAACTCTATACGGTGGGACTACCTGATGGAGGTAATGAATAAGAAGGAAATGGGGGAGGACTGGATGAAGTGGGTTGCCCTACTATACGAGAAACCGACGCCGAGGGTTAAGACAGGCAACACTATCTCAGAAGAATACCACATTCACAGAGGCACCGGACAGGGATGCCCGCTATCACCACTCCTATTCGCCCTGGCAATAGAGCCACTGGCAGAATGTTTTGGTTGGCACAGGAAGGGAGAGGGCATCCGGATAGAGGGCGTATAACACATTATATCACTATACGCGGATGATATTTTACTGTATCTGTCTAATAGCGGAGCAGGGGTGGAACGAGCGATGCAGCACCTGGAAGAATTTAGTGTGATATCAGGTCTTAAGGTTAACAAAACCCAGTTCCTATCTGTTTCCGTGTCAGAGGAATTTGCCTGCCTCACGTGACACCCTGATGGAGCTACGATGGGCACCAGTGACCTTCAGATACTAGGCATTCACATATACCATCAAATGGATGATCTGAAAGAAGGGAACCTAGGTACGGCATTGCGCTCACTACGCGGGAGCGTGACATTCTGTAGAACCCTGAGCCTGCCACTGATGGCTAGGGTGGCCCTCTCCAAGATGGTGATGTTGCCCCGACTGCTCTATTATTGTGCCAAAACCCCGGTGAAGTTACCTGGGGCATGGTTCAAACAGCTAAATAGCCTGCTCAGGGACCTGGTCTGGAATGGAGAAAGGCACAGAGTCTCACTTAATACTTTACAAAGACCGGCAGAGTTGGGAGGACTGGAGGTTCGAGATTTCGAGTCATATTATCAAGCAGCTCAACTACAATGGGTGGCCAAATGGATAGCTGAGACCGAGGAACAGAGCCCAAATCGGTTAGGACTAGCAACCAGAATAAACTAATTGCTAAATTACTGCAACAAGATACTTGACTGCAGCAACCAGACGTGGGGGTACGAGGCGAACGAAGAAAGTCCTGAGTTATACTCAAGCACTGCCACTGGTGGGACTACCCCATGGGAGACCAGTCCGTTACTTTACTGAAAACCAGCTAAAGGTATAGACGGGAGCGGGGTGACGACGACAGGAGACTGCTTTGAAATGGGGATGCTGATGCCCTGGGCTAACCTGGTGGATAAATTTCACATCCCTCCCGGACAATTCTTGTTATATGAAGCGCTGGTGAATACCTTCAGGGACCTATGGGAAACAGGGCGAGAGGAGCCCCCACAGCACCTGGTCCTGCACACGCTGATGACCTTAGCCACTTCCTCGAGTCAGGTGACGTGGATATATAAGGTGCTAACTGAGATGAAAAGATTACCTAGGACTACACTCAAAACCAGAGGGGAAGAACTGCTAGGGCATGATATCTCAGATCCAAGTTGGGACAGAATCCTCGCATACCCTAGACATATATCGTGCAATACTAGACTACGATACATACAGTATAACTAGCTACACATGATGTACCTTACCCCACACAGACTACAGGTGATTTACGGGGGAGATATTAGACACTGCCCGAAGTGCCATGCATTAGATGCCTATTTCAAGCACATGGTGTGGGAATGCCCAATTATCCAGGAGTTCTGGGAGGTAGCTGTAACACGCCATAGAGATCGGATAGGGCGGGCACCACCACGGACAATGGTGGCATGCTTGTTGGGAGATTTCCCTAGACCTGCTAGGAACAAGGTGGGTACAAGGTTCCTAGACCTAGCTCTGGGCCTGCTCAAGAGTAAAATCGCAATGGCATGGAAATCGAGCACCGGGATCGAGGTAGAAAAATGGGCAAAAGAGGTCACTGAATGGGCTGGAGTTAAGGGACGGATCCAGCGCCGAGAGGATGCATAGAGCACTTGACGCAGACCTATGGCCGAGCTCTGGCAGGAAGTGTCGAATAGTTGGAAAAGGCCATCAGCGCCGGAACGGAGAGAAGAGAGGGACACCATGGAGATAGAGCCCGCGACAGACAGGTCAGATCAGGGTGGAACGTAGTTGGCCTAATTTTAGACCAAGAATATGGTAGGGCAACCGATCAAGGAATCACAGGAGGGAACAGACATTACACCGCCACACATCACCTGTACATAAACAATACATTACAAGGGGGATGGATATCACGCAACATGTATTACGGAAGACCCACGCCACATTAGGATTCCAACATGAGGGATAGTGCCATACAACCAACTAGCAAGACCCCACACGTACACCCGCAAACACAGAAAGAAGAGCGCTCCAGAGACGTTTGAGTTTAAGTTCGAGTTTATGTTCAATTGCAAACAATAATGTAGACATAAAGGAACATGTGTCGCCCCCCCCTATACCCGGGAACCTGGCAGAACAAGTGCAGAAAGAGACTTGCAAGCTACAATAAGAACAGTAGTGAAGGAATGTCGATGCATGCTTACACTGTGTAGCACAAGAATTGATTGATACTCTCAAAATCCTGGAACCAAGAATATGTTTGATAAAGAAAATGCAATAAAAATATCTTTAAAAAAAAAAGCTTGTAGCTGCTGCATGAACTGACTGTTCTATGTGAGAAGCTTGCGCTGCTGCCTTTGCTGTGCCTGCTCTTTGTGAATGAACCTTGCACTGCTGCTGCATGAGCTGCAACTGTTCTGTGTGTGAGAAGCATGTGCTGCTGCTGTCTGTTCTGTGCCTGCTCTTTCTGAGTGAAGCTTGCAGCTACTGCATGAGCTGTAACTGTTCTGTGTGTGAAGCGTGCATGCTGCTGCCTGTGCTGTGCCTGCTCTTTCTGAGTGAAGCTTGCAGCTGCTGCATGAGCTGTAACTGTTCTGTGTGTGAAGCATGCACAGCTGCTGTCTGTGCTGTGCCTGCTCTTTCTGAATGAAGCTTGCACTGCTGTATGAGCTGTAACTGTTCTGTGTGTGAGAAACTTGCGCTGCTACTGCCTGTGCTGGGCCTGCTCTTTCTGAATGAAGCTTGCAGCTGCTGCATGAACTGTAACTGTTCTGTGTGTATGAAGTTTGCACGTCTGCTGCCCATGCTGTGCCTACACTTTCTGCATAAAGCTTGCAGATGCTGCATGTGCTGTAACTCTTCTGTGTGTGAAGCTTGCGCTGCTGCTGCCTTTGCTGTGCCTGCTCTTTCTGAATGAAGCTTGTACTGCTGCATGCGCAGTGACTGTTCTGTGTGTGAGAAGCTTGCGCTGCAGCTGCCTGTGCTGTGCCTGCTCTTTATGCATGAAGCTTGCAGCTGCTGCATGAGCTGTAACTGTTCTGTGCATGAGAAGCTTGTGCTGCTGCTGCCTGTGCTGTGCCTGCTCTTTCTGAATGAAGCTTGTAGCTGCTGCATGAGCTGTGACTGTTCTGTGTGTGAGAAGCCTGTGCTGCTGGCAACTGTTCTGTGCCTGCTCTTTCTGAATGAAGCTTGCAGCTGCTGCCTGAGCTGTAACTGTTCTGTGCACGAGAAGCTTGTGCTGCTGCTGCCTGTGCTGTGCCTGCTTTTTCTGAGTGAAGCTTGCAGCTGCTGCATGAGCTGTGACTGTCCTGTGTGTGAGAAGCTTTCACTGCTGCTGTCTGTGCTGTGCCTGCTCTTTCCAAATGAAGCTTGCAGCTACTGCATGAGCTATAACTGTTCTGTGTGTGAGAATCTTGCACTGCTGCTGTCTTTCCTGTGCCTGCTCTTTCTGAATGAAGCTTGCACTGCTGCATGAGCTGTAACTGTTCTGTGTGTGAGACGCTTGCGTTGCTTCTGCCTGTGCTGTGCCTGTTCTTTCTGAACAAAGCTTGCAGCTGCTGCATGAGCTATGACTGTTCTGTGTTTGAGAAGCTTGCGCTGCAACTGCCTGTGCTGTGCCTGCTCTTTCTGCATGAAGCTTGCAGCTGCTGTATGAGCTGTAAGTGTTCTGTGTGTGAGAAGCCTGCACTGCTGCTGTCTGTGCTGTGCCTGCTCTTTCTGAATGAAGCCTGCAGCTGCTGATGCATGAGCGATAACTGTTCTGTGTGTGAGAAGCTTGTGCTGCTGCTGCCTTTGCTGTGCCTGCTCTTTCTGAATGAAGCTTGTAGCTGCTGCATGAGCTGTGACTGTTCTGTGCATGAGAAGCTTGTGCTGCTGCTGCCTGTGCTGTGCCTGCTCTTTCTGAATGAAGCTTGTAGCTGCTGCATGAGCTGTGACTGTTCTGTGTGTGAGAAGCTTGTGCTGCTGCTCCCTGTGCTGTGCCTGCTCTTTCTGAATGAACTTGCAGCTGCTGCATGAGCTGTAAGTGTTCAGTGTGTGAGAAGCTTGCGCTGCTGCTGCCTTTCCTGTGCCTGCTCTTTCTGAATGAAGCTTGCAGCTGCATGCCCTATAACTGTTCTTTGTGCGAGAAGCTTGTGCTACTGCTGTCTTTCCTGTGCCTGCTCTTTCTGAATGAAGCTTGCACTGCTGCATGAGCTGTAACTGTTCTGTGTGTGAGACGCTTGCGTTGCTGCTGCCTGGGCTGTGCCTGTTCTTTCTGAACAAAGCTTGCAGCTGCTGCATGAGCTATGACTGTTCTGTTTTTGAGAAGCTTGCGCTGCAACTGCCTGTGCTGTGCCTGCTCTTTCTGCATGAAGCTTGCAGCTGCTGCATGAGCTGTAAGTGTTCTGTGTGTGAGAAGCCTGCACTGCTGCTGTCTGTGCTGTGCCTGCTCTTTCTGAAAGAAGCCTGCAGCTGCTGCATGAGCTGTGACTGTTCTGTGTGTGAAGCTTGCACTGCTGCTGCCTGTGCTGTGCCTGCTCTTTCTGAGTGAAGCTTGCAGCTGCTGCATGAGCTGTTAGTGTTCTGTGTGTGTGAAGCTTGTGCTGCTGCTGTCTTTCCTGTGCCTGCTCTTTCTGAAAGAAGCCTGCAGCTGCTGCATGAGCTGTGACTGTTCTGTGTGTGAAGCTTGCGCTGCAGCTGCCTGTGCTGTGCCTGCTCTTTCTGAATAAAGCTTGCACTACTTCTGCAAGAGCTGTAAGTATTTTGGGTGTGAGAAGCTTGCACTGCTGCTGCCTGTGCTGTGCCTGCTCTTTCTGAGTGAAGCTTGCAGCTGCTGCATGAGCTGTTAGTGTTCTGTGTGTGTGAAGCTTGCGCTGCTGCTGCCTTTGCTGTGCCTACTCTTTCTTCATGAAGCTTGCAGCTGCTGCTGCTTCTTTGTGGCCACCATACAGTTGTCCATCATATCTGCTCAGGAGTTCATGAGAGTCGTCGACGTTCCATGCTCATTCAAAAATTGGCCTCATTGTAGAGATAACCACCAACTAACAGACTTGCACTATTAAAAGCATAGCAACCCTGATGGGGACTTCCCATACTGCTGAATTAAAACAACATTGTACTTTATAGGAGCTCCAGTCCTGTGCCTTTAGAAATGTATAATCATCTCTATGCTAAGAAATTCTGATACTGTCCCTTTGAATGTACAGTCTACCCTGTGAAATGTGACAGGACTATTCCGATGAGCTCGTGTTGGTCATGTCATGACCATTGCACTTTGTTAAGGTCACTAGTGTTCTAAAACAGGGAAAGGGATAGAGCATTCAAGTATCAAAGCTGCGAGTCAGACACTGCTTAATTTGTAAAATAAGAAGTGCCGGTGCCCAAAGCGCTGCCCAGACAGCCGCGGCTAGCACTATAAAATGTCAGAGCGCGACTAGCAAGGGTGCGCAGTCCTGAATCCACCTCAGGCCTCTTTAATTCTCTGCCAGGCACTCCCTGCACTTCTATCTCACTCTTACCCCTTTATCCCTTGGTGACATAATTTCTGTATTTCTCTTCCCCCGTCTTTTCATTTTGTTTGTGTTCGCCTCTGTTAGTCTCCGGAAATGTCTGATGTGGAGAATTAAGTGCCGGTCCCCAAAAATAAGTGAGGGTGCCCCCCCACTGGCAGCCACGGCTCAAATTAAGCACTGGAGTCAGAGGATATTGTAACTTCATACAGCACTACATTATGCATGTTTAGTAGGGGGGCTTTAGACACATTTAGTTTATTTATTTATTGAGAGTTTTATATAGCGTCTACATGGCCCAAAGGTATCAGAGCACTGTACAGGATACAAGGAAATAACATGTTACAGTAGAATGGTTTTGAGTAATTACAACATGGTAGTAGTGCTTAATTTGTAAATAAAAACGTGCCGGTGCCCAAAGCTCTCCTCTGAAACTCGCAACTGCTGCAATTAATTGTGGGAGCACAGAATACTGTGGCAGTGTAATCCTGAAGCCATCTCGGGCCTCTTCAATCCATTCACAGCCACTCCCTGCCTCTTCAGCTCACTCTTGCAGCTTTCTGCTTTCTCCCTTTGTAACACTTTTTCGTTTTTCTCTTCCTCCGTCTTTCCCATACGTGTCTTTTGCTCGCAGTAAATGCCTGAGTTAGAAGAATAAGTGCTGGCCCTCAAAAATAAGTGCTGGTGCCCCCCATCCGCAACCACCGGCTCAAATTAAGCACTGCATGGTAGGATATGTAAAAAGGTTAGATACAGGAGAGGGAGTAAGCAAATCAATTTAACACCGTGGAGGAATTCAGGGACAATGACTGGTCTGTTCATTAGATATCTGTCAAGGGGTTTAATGCTCTCCTTGAAGGAAGCAGAGAGAGGGTTTGTGTGAAACTCCGGAGGTAATGAGTTCCAAATGTGCTTGGAGTGATTTCAGTGAAGGTATATTTCAATCAGTGTCATTTTTGAGGCAACAAACAAAGCACCCTTTTCAGAGTGGCACACCACGGTTCTATATACTCGTCAAACCGCCGTTGTTCATGGTAAAGCGGCTTATTATTACTGGTTAAAAGTGGTTATGAAACATTTAATCCATGTGCTAGTTGAGATCATGCCAGGCCCTTTTTTTCCTAAAAGATGACAAATAGGTCTTGGAACAAAACAAATAAAATGGCGATAACAGGTACATTTCAGGGACTATTGTATCCTTTAATAATCATCATCTCAATCTTTCGCTGCCTTATCGTGGCACAAAGAACTATTTGCTAAACACAAAAATATGTTTAGAAGGGGTTGAGTTTAGTAAATGTGGGGCTTGAATTCATACATCCGAGACTTAGGGCCCTATTATGATTTCAGCTATCCGGTCGCCGGACTGCCAAAAGGATGGTGGGGAGGTGGTCCCAAGCCGGTGGCCTCCCTACCGCCGTATTATGATGTTTCCGCCGGGCTGGCTGGTGGAAAGAGTGCGGCGGTATTGGCCTCGGCTCTCAGGGAGCCGAGGCCAATGCTGTCACACAGACGGTGCCCCAACACCCTCGGAATGCGCACCGTCTGCCTTGGCAGACAGTGCGCATTTCGAGGGTGCTGACGGGGGGACCCTGCACTGTCCTGCCATGGGTATGGGCATTGCAGGGGCCACGCTGTGACCCCATCTCTGCCTTTCCGCCGGCCTTTCATGGCAGGGTCCCCGCCAAGGAAAGGCCAGCGGAAAGGCAAGCCGTAATCAGCATGGCGGTGCGAAACTCTTAACTTTATATATATATTTAGAAGTTAAGCATTGGGTGGAGGCAGATTGAAATTGCTGTGAGATGCTAAGCAATATTTGCTAGCCCAAACCTAAACCAAACCACAGAGCAATCTTTAATCTTTACAGATCACAAATCTCCAAAAATCGGAAGGTTCAGATTTTGCCCAAAATATAATTATATCCTCTTAAATTTCATCCTTGTTTATTTGTTCCTGCTTTTGCCTATTATTTTCCCAAACTATAACTGTGTGTTGGTATTTACCATGACAATATTTAGAAGTATTTTTGGCAGGTGCTAATTGACTACATTGAACTTGTGGATTTTGTAAAATTATAATTCTTTATTAATTGTCTTTCTCAAATATTATCTTGTAGTCTAAGCACACAAAAGTTTGTTTTATGACTGAGAAGAACTATGTTCCATCACATTAATTAATGTTACATAGTACAAGGATGTCTGGCCTGATAACAAGAAGCCGAACATGTAGAGGCGGACCGGCAGACACCCACCGGCAGTGTCTTCAGACAGGCGGCAGCTCTGTGGTTCTGCATTCCTCATGAATTATTCATGAAGCTGTCTATTGAGTGCTTGTGTACTGTCTGCGGAATCAATGCAAGTGCACGCCACGAGGCAGCTCCCCCCTACTTCCGATGCAGAGTAAACCTCCCACAGTTTAGCAAAACATACTAATTTGTCATTCACCCTGACCTCACTTCCTGCCACATAGATATTAAAGCTCCCTCTGTAACTGAGAATGCAATTGTTATCTTGTATTTAGTGCTTAAAGAGCAACAGGCCCTATAATATTTACATTCATTAAGTAGCCTTTAGTACACAATGTAAATTCCCGCTGCAGTGCACGTCATGTGAAATACAGAGAGATGACTAATATAAACAAGCATTGGCAATGACCGCCCACCTCCCATCTGTGCTGCTGCCAGAGAAAAACAACACGAATGTTCTAGTTATCTAAGACTCTTTAATAGCATTACAATGCCATGGTGTGCCTTTGAAAGTTCAAGCTAAGGCGGCTGGCTAAATAAGCATAGTGTTCACAGCTGTGTGGAGGGCAAGCGCTTTTTTGTTTGTGGAATAAAACATCTTCTGCCCAATCAAAACATGTACTCCTGACCACTGACATGTGGGTGCAGCCACAATTCCTCTCCTGGTGATTCTCACATAATTGTCTGGCCACAGCTACCCTGACAAGGCAGGCCATAAAAAGCATGTCAGCGTGAAGAAAGATAACTACCTGAAGATTTTACAGGCCTCTAAGGAAAGAAGTCAGACTGAGGCCCAGATTTAAGAGAGCCTAGCACCATCCTAATGACAAATTAGCATATTTTTTTATGTTAATGTGGCGTTAGATGGCCAAAAACGCCGCACCATATTTACATTGCCACTTTGTAACCGCTTGTGCCACATTATGCCTGCGCATAATGGCATAATGTATGCAAGGGGGCGTTCCCCCGTTAAGGGGGCCGAAAGAATGGCACAAAGAAATCTAAAAGATTTCTTTGTGCCATTTTTATCTGAATTTTTAGTGGCTGCTCAGAGCAGGCGTTAAAATGAGGCTCCCATTGCTTTCAATGAGCCTCTAGGTGCTTTGCAGTATTAGTGTCAACATTTTTTACGCTAATCCAGCATAGCGTCAAACTAGCGTAAAAAATTGTGGCGCTAATTCCCTAACTACCGCCATAGTGCACTGTATATTAAATACGGCGCACACATGCTGGTGTTAGGGGGGCGCTAAGGGGAGCATGAAAAGTGGCACTGCACTAAATTCACTTGTCACAGGTTCTATCGATATCTGCCCTCCCCCTTACCTGGAACACTCTCCATTGCTGCTTTATGCCCTCTGAAGGCAAGATTCTAGCGCCCGTTAGGACGCCATCTTTTTTCCATTGCTCCATTGTCGAGCCGCCATTTTGGTTAGCGGTCTAGCGGCCGTCTTCCTGCCTCTCAGACCCCATAAAAGGGGCGCGATGAAGAGGACCCGCTGGCTCGTCAAAGGCGCACCTGAGGCAAGCCCAGGGGCCAGAACCTTTGGTTCACCCAAAGGAGAGGTAGTCACCTACACTTCTGACTTCCTGCGGTCCCTCAGACCCATTCCCCTGGAAGTCTGCCAACAATATTTTGATTTTGAGGACCTAGCATGGTCATGCACAAACTGCCATTGGTCCCCCCAGCCTGACCCTGGGACAGTGCTGTCGGATCAGGACGACGGCCAGTATATTCCTCCTGGCTAATTGCCGGTCCCTGGTTGCTCATAAACTCGACATTTGCCTCCTCCTGAGTGAACTCTCTCCAGTGGCCCTGTTTTGTAACAGAGACGAGGCTTCATGAGGGCTCGTCTCCGGACGTGGTCTTGGCTCTCCCCCAGGCTACTCGATAAGCAGGCTGGATAGAGGCACTGCGAGAGGTGGCGGAATCGCTATCATTTACAGGGATTCCGTAAAATTCACCTCTCAGCCCCTATCGCTGCCTGGCTGCGAGAGCATGGCCTTTTCCCTTACATTGAATCCCTGGTATACATTCTCAGGGGTACAGGTCTACCACCCCCGGGTCCTCTAGAAGCTGGCATACAATCTCTCCCTGACCATATCACAGACTTAATATGTAACAAACAGAACTTCATGTTACTTGGGGATTTCAATATTCATGCAGAGGACACAGGTAACCCAGCTGCTAAAGCCTTCTCCTTGAGCTGGCTGCTCTGTATCTGGTGCAACTGGTTAGCGGTCCTACGCATGCTAAGGGCCACACTAATGATTTGGTCTTTAGTAACGTAGCTGGCCTAACTACCATGCCTCCCCGCCCCATGGTTTGGTCTGGTCAGACCACTCCCTAATTATGTTGAACCTTCCCATCCCCATTGCCTGTAGAACCCCCCACATCATAAGACAACCTTATCGCCCCTGGCATAAGCTCAGGGCAAGTGACTTGACCGACACTCTTGAAAGTCTGAGACCAGCTCCCACAGATCACACAGCTCGCTTTTCAGAGATATTTAAGGGGTGGATCTCCAAAGCCCTAGACATGGTGCTACCTTACACCACCAAATTAGGGGGCCAATGTAATAAAGGTGCTCCTTGGTTTTCCCACCACCTCCATCTTCTGAAAAGAGAATGTAAGCGCTTGGAAGGAATTGGAGAAAATCATATGATGCTTCATTAAAGTTGGAATATAGGAAAGCGATCAGACATTTCCATTTGGAAATCAAATCAGCTCAGACTTCCTATTATGCCTCTAGAATTGATCAGGCCTCAAATTCGCCTAAGGAGATCTTTCAGATACTCAAAGAGATTAACCAGCCTGACTCACATGGCGAGCTCTTGGACGCCTCCCCAGAAACTGCACTGCTTGCGGGCATGGAAGGGGCCAGAAGATGCCTTCATCAGGGTGGTGCGGCATCCATTATCCTTCTAGACCTTAGCGCAGCCTTTGACACAGTCGAACATGGCATGCTGATTCAGAGAGTGGTGGAGGTCGGAATCACAGGCAGTGCCCTGAAATGACTCTCCTCCTTTGTGGAAAGGAGAACCTTTCAAGTCTTGGACTGCTCCTTCCTCTCTAACAATGTCTCAATCAACTGTGGGTTGTAGGAGGCTGGCCTGGCTTGTAGTGGGTACCAAGGGGTACTTACACTCTGTACCAGGTCCAGTTATGCCTTATTAATGTAGAAGAGGTGTTTCTAGCAGCTTAGGCTGATAGAAGGTAGCTATAGCAGAGCAGCTTAGGCTGAACTAGGAGACATGCAAAGCTCCTACTATACCACTGGTGTCATATGCACAATATCATAAGAAAACACAATACACAGATATACTAAAAATCAAGGTACTTTATTTTTATGACAATATGCCAAAAGTATCTCAGTGAGTACCCTCAGTATGAGGATGCCAAATATACACAAGATATATGTACACAATACCAAAAATATGCAATAATAGCAAAAGGAAGTAATGCAAGCAATGTAAAGTTACAGTAGATTGCAATAGGAACACATAGGTATAGGGGCAACACAAACCATATACTCCAAAAGTGGAATGCGAACCACGAATGGACCCCAAACCTATGTGAGCTTGTAGAGGGTCGCTGGGACTGTAAGAAAACAGTGAGGGTTAGAAAAATAGCCCACCCCAAGACCCTGAAAAGTAGGTGTAAAGTGCACCTATATTCCCCAGAGAGCACAGAAGTCGTGATAGGAGAATTCTGCAAGGAAGACCAACACCAGCAAAGCAACTAAAGTGGATTTCCAGACGAGAGTACCTGTGGAACAAGGGGACCAAGTCCAAGAGTCGCGACAAAGTCGAGAGTGGGCAGATGCCCAGGAAATGCCAGCTGAGGGTGCAAAGGAGCTGCCACTGGATGGTAGAAGCTGTGGATTCTGCAAGAACGAAGAGGGCTAGAAACTTCCCCTTTGGAGGATGGATGTCCCACGTCGTGAAGAAGCTTGCAGAGGTGTTCCCACGCAGAAAGACCGCAAACAAGCCTTGCTAGCTGCAAGGGTCACGGTTAGGGTTTTTGGATGCTGCTGTGGCCCAGGAGGGATCAGGATGTCACCACTTGGAGGAAGAGACAGAGGAGGTGCCCAGCAAGTCAGCGAGCCCTCACAGGAGCAGGCAGCACCCGCAGAAGTACCGGAACAGGCACTTGGAAGAGGAGTGAACCGGAGCTCACCCGAAGACACAAAAGGGAGTCCCACGACGCCGGAGGACAACTCAGGAGGTTGTGCACTGCAGGTTAGAGTGTCGGGGACCCAGGCTTGGCTGTGCATGAAGGAAATCCTGGAAGAGTGCACAGGAGCCGGAGCAGCTGCAAATCACGCGGTACCCAGCAATGCAGTCTAGCGTGGGGAGGCAAGGACTTACCTCCACCAAACTTGGACTGAAGAGTCACTGGACTGTGGGAGTCACTTGGACAGAGTTGCTGAGTTCCACGGACCACGCTCGTTGGGCTGAGAGGGGACCCAGAGGACCGGTGATGCAGTCTTTTGTTGCCTGCGGTTGCAGGGGGAAGATTCCGTCGTCCCAGTGGAGATTTCTTCAGAGCACTTGGTGCAGAAAGGAGGCAGGCTACCCCCAGAGCATGCACCACCAGGAAACAGGCGAGAAAGCGGCAGGATCAGCGATACAAGGTTGCAGTAGTCGTCTTTGCTACTTTGTTGCGGTTTTGCAGGCGTCCTGAGCAGTCAGAGGTCGATCCTTTGGCAGAAGGTGAAGAGAGAGATGCAGAGGAACTCTGATGAGCTCTTGCATTCGTTATCTAAAGAATTCCCCAAAGCAGAGACCCTAAATAGCCAGAAAAGGAGGTTTGGCTACCTAGGAAGGAGGATAGGCTAGTAACACAGGTAAGAGCCTATCAGAAGGAGTCTCTGACGTCACCTGCTGGCATTGGCCACTCAGAGCAGTCCAGTGTGCCAGCAGCACCTCTGTTTCCAAGATGGCTGAGGTCTGGAGCACACTGGAGGAGCTCTGGGCACCTCCACTGGGAGGTGCAGGTCAGGGGAGTGGTCACTCCCCTTTCCTTTGTCCAGTTTTGCGCCAGAGCAGGGCTGGGGGATCCCTGAACCGGTGTAGACTGGCTTATGCAGAGATGGGCACCATCTGTGCCCATCAAAGCATTTCCAGAGGCTGGGGGAGGCTACTCCTCCCCAGCCCTGACACCTTTTTCCAAAGGGAGAGGGTGTAACACCCTCTCTCTGAGGAAGTCCTTTGTTCTGCCTTCCTGGGCCAGGCCTGGCTGGACCCCAGGAGGGCAGAAACCTGTCTGAGGGGTTGGCAGCAGCAGCAGCTGCAGTGAAACCCCGGGAAAGGCAGTTTGGCAGTACCCGGGTCTGTGCTAGAGACCCGGGGGATCATGGAATTGTCTCCCCAATGCCAGAATGGCATTGGGGTGACAATTCCATGATCTTAGACATGTTACATGGCCATGTTCGGAGTTACCATTGTAACGCTATACATAGGTAGTGACCTCTGTATAGTGCACGCGTGTAATGGTGTCCCCGCACTCACAAAGTCCGGGGAATTTGCCCTGAACGATGTGGGGGCACCTTGGCTGGTGCCAGGGTGCCCACACACTAAGTAACTTAGCACCCAACCTTCACCAGGTGAAGGTTAGACATATAGGTGACTTATAAGTTACTTAAGTGCAGTGGTAAATGGCTGTGAAATAACGTGGACGTTATTTCACTCAGGCTGCGGTGGCAGGCCTATGTAAGAATTGTCAGAGCTCCCTATGGGTGGCAAAAGAAATGCTGCAGCCCATAAGGATCTCCTGGAACCCCTATACCCTGGGTACCTTAGTACCATATACTGGGGAATTATAAGGGTGTTCCAGTATGCCAATGTGAATTGGTGAAATTGGTCACTAGCCTGTTAGTGA
The DNA here is from genome assembly GCF_031143425.1 of Pleurodeles waltl. NCBI lineage: Eukaryota > Metazoa > Chordata > Amphibia > Caudata > Salamandridae > Pleurodeles > Pleurodeles waltl. The sequence continues at coordinate 60,897,947 of NC_090436.1, forward strand.
CAATTTAGAAAGCAGAGAGAGCATAACCACTGAGGTTCTGGTTAGCAGAGCCTCAGTGAGACAGTCATCACACAGGGAACACATACAGGGCACACTTATGAGCACTGGGGCCCTGGCTGGCAGGGTCCCAGTGACACATACACTAAAACAACATATATACAGTGAAATATGGGGGTAACATGCCAGGCAAGATGGTACTTTCCTACACAAACCCCCCCAAACGAAGAACAATAAGACTAGCCATGACCTGATGAGTCTTCATTGTCTAAGTGGAAATATCTGGAGAGTCCATCTGCATTGGAGTGGGTACTCCCAGGTCCATGTTCCACTGTATAGTCCATTCCCTGTAGGGATATGGACCACCTCAACAATTTAGGGTTTTCACCTTTCATTTGTTTTAGCCAAAGTAGAGGTTTGTGGTCTGTCTGAACAATGAAGTGAGTGCCAAACAGGTATGGCCTCAACTTCTTCAGTGCCCAGACCACAGCAAAGGCCTCCCTCTCTATGGCAGACCAACGCTTTTCTCTAGGGGTCAACCTCCTGCTGATAAAAGCAACAGGTTGATCCTGCCACTCAGAATTGAGTTGTGATAAGACTGCCCCTACCCCTAATTCAGATGCATCAGTTTGAACAATGAATTTCTTGGAGTAACATGGGCTTTTTAGGACAGGTGCAGTGCACTTGGCCTGTTTCAGCTCATCAAAAGCTTTCTGACAGCTATCGGTCCACAATACCTTTTTAGGGATTTTCTTGGAGGTGAGGTCATTAAGTGGGGCTGCAATGGAGCCATAGTTCTTAATGAACCTCCTGTAATACCCAGTGAGGCCTAAGAAGGCTCTCACCTGGGTCTGAGTTGTAGGGGGAACCCAATCTATGATAGTCTGGATGTTCCCCTGAAGTGGTGCAATCTGTTCTCCACCTACCAGGTGTCCCAGATAAACCACTTTCCCCTGCCCTATCTGGCACTTTGAAGCCTTGATAGTGAGGCCTGCCTTCTGCAGGGCCTCCAAAACTTTCCATAGGTGGACCAGTTGATCATCCCAGGTGGAGTTAAAGACAGCTATATCATCTAGATATGCTGCACTAAAAGCCTCCAACCCTTGCAGGACTGTATTCACCAACCTCTGAAAAGTGGCAGGTGCATTTTCAAACCAAAGGGCATTACAGTGAATTGGTAGTGCCCTTCAATAGTCAAATATGCAGTTTTTGCTTTTGCATCCTCTGATAACTTGATCTGCCAATACCCTGCAGTCAAATCAAAGGTGCTTAGATACTTGGCAGATGCCAGTGTATCTATGAGCTCATCTGCCCTGGGTATAGGGTGAGCATCAGTTTTTGTTACCTGGTTGAGACCTCTGTAATCTACACAAAACCTCATTTCCCTTTTTCCATCTTTGGAGTGAGGCTTTGGTACAAGCACAACAGGAGAGGCCCATGGGCTTTCAGAATGTTCAACCACTCCCAGTTCAAGCATTTTCTGAACTTCTTGTTTTATGCAGTCCCTGACATGGTCAGGCTGTCTATATATCTTACTTTTGACAGGCATGCTGTCTCCAGTATCTATAGTGTGCTCACACCAAGAAGTGGTGCCTGGCACAGTAGAAAAGAGTTCAGAAAACTGACCCAGGAGATTTATGCAGTTGTCTTTCTGCTCAGCAGTAAGACAGTCTGCCAACACTACACCTTCCACTAGTGCATCTTGTTCTGTGGAAGAGAAGAGATCAGGGAGAGGGTCACTCTCTTCTTCCTGTCCTTCATCTGTTACCATGAGCAGGGTGAGATCAGCCCTGTCATAGTAGGGTTTTAGGCGATTGACATGGAGCACCCTAAGGGGACTCCTGGCAGTGCCCAAGTCAACCAAGTAGGTGACTTCTCCATTCTTTTCAACAATGATGTTGGGTCCACTCCATTTGTCTTGGAGTGCTCTTGGGGCCACAGGTTTCAAGACCCACACCTTCTGTCCTAGTTGGTACTGAATCAGAACAGCCTTCTGGTCATGCCATTGCTTTTGGAGCTCTTGGCTGGCCTGAAGGTTTTTACTGGCCTTTTTCATGTACTCAGCCATTCTGGATCTTAGGCCGAGTACATAGTCCACTATGTCTTGCTTAGGAGCTTTTAAAGGTTGTTCCCAACCCTCCTTTACAAGTGTTAGAGGACCTCTTACAGGGTGTCCAAAGAGGAGTTCAAAGGGGCTGAAGCCCACTCCTTTCTGGGGTACCTCCCTGTAAGCAAAAAGGAGGCAAGGTAACAGGACATCCCATCTCCTCCTGAGTTTTTCAGGGAGTCCCATTATCATTCCTTTGAGAGTTTTATTAAATCTCTCTACCAGTCTATTTGTTTGTGGATGATAAGGTGTGGTGAATTTGTATGTTACACCACATTCCTTCCACATGGCCTTCAAGTATGCAGACATAAAGTTGCTACCCCTGTCTGATACAACCTCTTTTGGGAAACCCACCCTGGAAAAGATTCCCAGGAGGGCTTTTGCCACTGCAGGTGCTGTAGTGGTCCTTAGAGGAATTGCTTCAGGATATCTTGTGGCATGGTTCACTACCACCAAGATAAACCTATTGCCTGAAGCAGTAGGAGGGTCAAGGGGGACAACTATGTCAACCCCCACCCTTTCAAAGGGAACCCCAGCCACAGGCAGTGGAATAAGGGGAGCCTTTGGAGTGCCACCAGTCTTGCCACTGGCTTGGCAGGTCACACATGACTTACAAAAGTCTTTTGTGTCCTCTGACATCCTAGGCCAGTGAAACAGGGGGACAAGCCTTTCCCATGTTTTAATCTGACCCAAATGTCCAGGGAATGTTGTGTGCCAGAGTTAGGAGAAACTCTCTGTACTGCAGGGGAATGACCAATCTCCTGGCTGCTCCAGGTTTTGGGTCCCTTGCCTCTGTGTACAAGAGGTTGTCCTCCCAGTAAACTCTATGTGAGTCCCTGACATCCCCATTTTGCTGTTTGACAGCTTGCTGTCTGAGACCCTCTAATGTGGGACAGGATTGCTGTGCCACACTCAGCTCCTCCCTGGCAGGCCCTCCTCCACCAAAAGCTCAGCAGTGTCTGCTGCCAGCTCCTCTGGTGAAGATTCTGCACAGGGGGGAAATTCTTCTTCCTCAGAAGTTGAATCATCTGTAGAGGGAGGGATAGTGGGTAGGGATTTAACCTTACTAACCCTAGCTTTAGGGAGCACTTGGTCCATTGTTCCAGGATCCAAGTCACCCTGTCCTTTTTGCTTTTTGGCCTGAGCCCTTGTCAAAGCAAAAATATGCCCATGAATGCCCAGCATTGCTGCATGAGCCTCCAACTCCACTTCTGCCCAAGCTGATGTCTCTAAATCGTTCCCTAGTAGACAGTCTACAGGTAAATCTGAGGCAACCACAACTTTCTTTGGACCAGTAACCCCCCCCCCCAGTTGAGATTCACAACAGCCATGGGGTGGCTCAGAGTGTTGTTATGAGTGTCTGTCACTTGGTACTGGTGACCAAGTAGGTGTTGTTCAGGGTGTACCAGTTTCTCTATTACCATGGTAACACTGGAACCTGTGTCCCTGTAGGCCTGAACCTCAACACCATTGATTAGGGGAAGTTTCTTGTACTTATCCATATTAAGGGGACTAGCAACTAAGGTGGCCAAATCAATGGCACCTTCAGAGACTAGCACAGCCTCTGTGGTCTCCCTAACAAGACCAACCCCAACTAAATGACCAAAAGTGAGCCCAGCTACTCCCTTGGATTGGTTATTAGTAGGTTTGCTCCCACCACCACTGCTATTACTAAGGGCACTAGAGGTTGCAGTAGGAGTTGTGGTAGTGGGAGGTTTGGTGCTTTTCTTTGGACAACTGGCATCAGTTGTCCAATGTCCTTTTACTTTACATAAATAGCACCATGGTTTCTTTACTTGATTAGAAGAGGATTTGGACCCACCACCCCCACCAGATTGTTTTGTGGGCCTGATGAAGACTCGTTTTTAGATTTGTCCCCACCCTTGTCTGAAGACTTACCATCCTTCTTCTTGCCATCCTTGTCACCCCCTGTATGAACTTTTCTTTTCACTCTTGTTCTGACCCATTTGTCTGCCTTCTTTCCCAATTCTTGGGGAGAGGTCAGATCTGAGTCCACTAGATATTGGTGTAACAAATCAGACACACAGTTATTCAAAATATGCTCTCTCAGGATTAGATTGTACAGGCTTTCATAGTCAGAAACTTTACTGCCATGTAACCACCCCTCCAAGGCCTTCACTGAATAGTCAACAAAGTCTACCCAGTCTTGTGAGGACTCTTTTCTGGTTTCTCTGAACTTAATCCTGTATTGTTCAGTGGTTAAGCCAAATCCATCCAAGAGTGCATTCTTCAAAACTGTAAAATTATTGACATCACTTTCCTTAACAGTAAGGAGCCTATCCCTACCCTTTCCACTGAAAGATAGCCATAGGATAGCAGCCCACTGCCTTTGAGGGACCCCCTGTACCATACAGGCCCTCTCAAGTGCAGCAAACCACTTGTTAATGTCATCCCCCTCCTTATAAGGGGGAACTATCTTATGCAGATTCCTAGAATCATGCTCTCTCACAGGATTGCTATCTGGAACACTGCTGCTGCCACCATGGGGTCCAAACCCCAACCTCTGTCTCTCTTTTTCTAAGTCTAGGGATTCCCTGTCTAGAGCCAGCTGTTGCTGTTTAAGCTTCAGCCTGGTCTCTTCCACTCTCAACTTATTGAGTTCCCTTTCTAACATCTTGTCATCAGGGTGGGTGGGTTGGGAATGTCTTGACACAGAAGAATGATGTGAATGAACAGAGGGAGACCTGTCCCTAACAGTTGGCACCCTAGCAACCTGGCCTGCAGGAACAAAAATATCCCTACTGTGATGGGAGCTTCCATTACTACCAGCTATGCTAGGTGGTCTGCTAAGGGGCAGGTTAAGAAGGGCACCCTCTAACACTCTTACTGGGGGTTCCCCTGAGTCAGAGTGTGAGCTATCTCCTAACTTCTCTATTGAAGTGCCAGCTAAGGCCTTATCATTTTCAACAAGCATGTTAGACAATAATTCTCTAGAGGGATTCTTTCCTACCACTAAACCTCTATCAATGCAGAGACTCCTTAGGCTCTTAAAGTTAAGGTGGTCATAAGCTGTGCTGGCCAAATTAAGAGGAATTCCTACATCAGACATGATAGAAAAGGTTTAGGGACAGATAAAAGAGAGAAAAAGTTTTAGGACTTTTTAAAGAACAGGAAAAAAAACCTTTTTCAACTTTTTGAAACTTTTTAGAAAGTTTAGGAGTACTTTTCAGCACTTAGCAGATAGTGTAAGAGAAGAAAAGCAAAACTTTTTGGTTAGGTGTACATACACTGAACTTGTTTTGTATATTATTCTCTTATGAAAAGTACAGAATGACAAAGTGGTAAATAGTTGCAAGTACCTATCCCACCGCTGCACAACCAATGTAGGAGGCTGGCCTGGCTTGTAGTGGGTACCAAGGGGTACTTACACTCTGTACCAGGCCCAGTTATCCCTTATTAGTGTAGAAGAGGTGTTTCTAGCAGCTTAGGCTGATAGAAGGTAGCTATAGCAGAGCAGCTTAGGCTGAACTAGGAGACATGCAAAACTCCTAGTATACCACTGGTGTCATATGCACAATATTATAAGAAAACACAATACACAGATATACTAAAAATAAAGGTACTTTATTTTTATAACAATATGCCAAAAGTATCTCAGTGAGTACCCTCAGTATGAGGATGCCAAATATACACAAGATATATGTACACAATACCAAAAATATGCAGTAATAGCAAAAGGAAGTAATGCAAGCAATGTAAAGTTACAGTAGATTGCAATAGGAGCACATAGGTATAGGGGCAACACAAACCATATGCTCCAAAAGTGGAATGCGAACCACGAATGGACCCCAAACCTATGTGAGCTTGTAGAGGGTCGTTGGGACTGTAAGGAAACAGTGAGGGTTAGAAAAATAGCCCACCCCAAGACCCTGAAAAGTAGGTGTAAAGTGCACCTATATTCCCCAGAGAGCACAGAAGTCGTGATAGGGGAATTCTGCAAGGAAGACCAACACAAGCAAAGCAACCAAAGTGGATTTCCAGACGAGAGTACCTGTGGAACAAGGGGACCAAGTCCAAGAGTCGCGACAAAGTCGAGAGTGGGCAGATGCCCAGGAAATGCCAGCTGAGGGTGCAAAGGAGCTGCCACTGGATGGTAGAAGCTGTGGATTCTGCAAGAACAAAGAGGGCTAGAAACTTCCCCTTTGGAGGATGGATGTCCCACGTCGTGAAGAAGCTTGCAAAGGTGTTCCGACGCAGAAAGACCGCAAACAAGCCTTGCTAGCTGCAAGGGTTGCGGTTAAGGTTTTTGGATGCTGCTGTGGCCCAGGAGGGACCAGGATGTCACCACTTGGAGGAGGAGACAGAGGGAGCGCCCAGCAAGTCAGGGAGCCCTCACAGGAGCAGGCAGCACCTGCAGAAGTACCGGAACAGGCACTTGGAAGAGGAGTGAACTGGAGCTCACCTGAAGACACAAAAGGGAGTCCCATGACGCCGGAGGACAACTCAGGAGGTTGTGCACTGCAGGTTAGAGTGTCGGGGACCCAGGCTTGGCTGTGCATGAAGGAAATCCTGGAAGAGTGCACAGGAGCCGGAGCAGCTGCAAATCATGCGGTACCCAGCAATGCAGTCTAGGGTGGGGAGGCAAGGACTTACCTCCACCAAACTTGGACTGAAGAGTCACTGGACTGTGGGAGTCACTTGGACAGAGTTGCTGAGTTCCAGGGACCACGCTCGTCGGGCTGAGAGGGGACCCAGAGGACCAGTGATGCAGTCTTATGTTGCCTGCGGTTGCAGGGGGAAGATTCCGTCGTCCCACGGGAGATTTCTTCAGAGCTCCTGGTGCAGAAAGGAAGCAGGCTACTCCCAGAGCATGCACCACCAGGAAACAGGCGAGAAAGCGGCAGGATCAGCGATACAAGGTTGCAGTAGTCGTCTTTGCTACTTTGTTGCGGTTTTGCAGGCGTCCTGAGCAGTCAGCGGTCAATCCTTTGGCAGAAGGTGAAGAGAGAGATGCAGAGGAACTCTGATGAGCTCTTGCATTCGTTATCTAAAGAATTTCCCAAAGCAGAGACCCTAAATAGCCAGAAAAGGAGGTTTGGCTACCTAGGAAGGAGGATAGGCTAGTAACACAGGTAAGAGCCTATCAGAAGGAGTCTCTGACGTCACCTGCTGGCATTGGCCACTCAGAGCAGTCCAGTGTGCCAGCAGCACCTCTGTTTCCAAGATGGCTGAGGTCTGGAGCACACTGGAGGAGCTCTGGGCACCTCCACTGGGAGGTGCAGGTCAGGGGAGTGGTCACTCCCCTTTCCTTTGTCCAGTTTTGCGCCAGAGCAGGGCTGGGGGATCCCTGAACCGGTGTAGACTGGCTTATGCAGAGATGGGCACCATCTGTGCCCATCAAAGCATTTCCAGAGGCTGGGGGAGGCTACTCCTCCCCAGCCCTGACACCTTTTTCCAAAGGGAGAGGGTGTAACACCCTCTCTCTGAGGAAGTCCTTTGTTCTGCCTTCCTGGGCCAGGCCTGGCTGGACCCCAGGAGGGCAGAAACCTGTCTGAGGGGTTGGCATCAGAAGCAGCTGCAGTGAAACCCCGGGAAAGGCAGTTTGGCAGTACCCGGGTCTGTGCTAGAGACTCGGGGGATCATGGAATTGACAATTCCATAATCTTAGGCACGTTACATGGCCATGTTCGGAGTTACCATTGTGACGCTATACATAGGTAGTGACCTATGTATAGTGCACGCGTGTAATGGTGTCCCCGCACTCACAAAGTCCGGGGAATTTGCCCTGAACGATGTGGTGGCACCTTGGCTAGTACCAGGGTGCCCACACACTAAGTAACATAGCACCCAACCTTCACCAGGTGAAGGTTAGACATATAGGTGACTTATAAGTTACTTAAGTTCAGTGGTAAATGGCTGTGAAATAACATGAACGTTATTTCACTCAGGCTGCGGTGGCAGGACTATGTAAGAATTGTCAGAGCTCCCTATGGGTGGCAAAAGAAATGCTGCGGCCCATAGGGATCTCCTGGAACCCCAATACCCTGGGTATCTTAGTACCATATACTAGGGAATTATAAGGGTGTTCCAGTATGCCAATGTGAATTGGTGAAATTGGTCACTAGCCTGTTAGTGACAATTTAGAAAGCAGAGAGAGCATAACCACTGAGGTTCTGGTTAGCAGAGCCTCAGTCAGACAGTTAGTCATCACACAGGGAACACATACAGGGCACACTTATGAGCACTGGGGCCCTGGCTGGCAGGGTCCCAGTGACACATACACTAAAACAACATATATACATTGAAATATGGGGGTAACATGCCAGGCAAGATGGTACTTTCCTACATGGGGTCCCTCAGGGTTCCTCCCTCAGCCCCACATTGTTTAATCTCTATATGTACCCACTGGCAGAGATCATAAAACCCTACAACCTCTCTCTGGTGTCGCACGCAGATGACACTCAGTTGGTCGTCTCATTATCCACTAATTCCAGCACCGACCGCTCATCACTTACTCCTTGTCTGCAGGCAGCGACCAGATGGATGTCCGACTGCAAACTCAGGCTAAATGAAGACAAAACAGAAGTAATGCTATTGGGGTATCTCCCCTGCTTGGGGCTCCAAGCCTCTATCCCAGACTCCTTAAGGAATCTGCCTCCCCTAAAGAAATTATTAAGAGCCTAGGACTCTGGCTGGATCCCCGGCTTCACTTCCTTTAGTCCGCTTAGACTCCTTAGGAAAGTCTTAAAAGTTCTTCCAGTTGCAGCCAAGAGACTCATAGTTCAGGCTCTTATTATCTCTCGGCTTGACTATGCCAATGCGCTATAGCTCAGCTCCCTTAAGTACGTGATCAGAAGACTGCAGGTGGTTCAGAATGCCTCCGCGCGGCTTCCCTTTACCATACCTAGACATCTATCCGTCAAGGTGGCCATTTCCACCCTTCACTGGCTACCTGTGGGACAGCGAATAAAGTTTAAAGCTTTATGCTGTGTCCACAGGGCTTTACAGAACAGAGGCCCTTCTCTGCTAAGGTCACTGGCTTCCTTCTATATGCCGTCAAGGGAGCTTAGATCTTCATCAGCTGCATTCGCCAGACTCCCTATAGTAAAAAGAGCCAGATGGGGTGGAAGTTCTATGGCCTATCTTGGAGCCAAATTATGGAACTCCCTCCCTCACGACCAAAGCCTGACCAGTCATGAGCTCTCCTTTCGCTGACTGTTTAAAACTTGGTTACTCAGAGTATAACATTACATTACATCACATTACATTAGCCTGTAGTGGTCCACAACCAGCGCTAGGAGACCTTCGGTAGCCATGTGCTCTACAAATACTCAAAAACAACATAACATATTCATAAAAAATAAATACCAAGCCCCTAAATCCTTTTATACCCTACAATAGTTGTCCCTACTTTCTGAGCCATTAACTCTAGCGGGGATAACGTTTCTTGCACTAAGAAAGGACCTTCTTGGGGTGATTATTTTTTTTAATAGATGTTTTTTATTGATTTCATTAAGTTACATGAACAAAAGCCATCCTCAACCATGTCACAGAGAGGTACTGTCTATAAGATCTGTGCCAAGCAATACTGTAGAAATATTACACCCAAATTGATATATTTCGTAAACAGAGAATGAACCAAATCAGTCACATACCCCACAGCTTTAAAACAAGAATAAAAGAAAAAGAAATTCAGCCAGCATCTGCATCAGGAAGCTCTCCATCCTCTGCTGACACTAGAGAGCCCCTGGTCCATACAACCATCCTGGAGTTCCGCCCAGACCCGTAGAGCATCCTGTGGCGATAGTAACATGGCGCCCATCAAGGTGACATTAGCCATTGATTAAAAAAAAGTAATAAGAGGTGAATAGTATGGAGCTAGTGTATCAGGCTCTAGTGCGGTGCGACTGGTGCCACCGCACCGGGTGTTGACTTCGGGTGGGGGCGCCTGTTACGGTTTGAAAAGCACCTGCTGTGGTGTTTCTTGCCCCAGCAATTTTCAACAATTGAAATTTCAAGATAACTCTGGCGATTAATGGTCCTTCTGGAGAGAGATTGAGGTTTGTCTAGTGGAAGTTCTAACTCATCATAAGGTAGAGCAGAGGGTTAATATGCCTGCCGCAAAGCACGTGTACCATGCAGATCACAGAGTGCATCTAATGTAAATAGCTCCCTGGGTTACTGCTTTTGTTGGAGATTTCCTTTAGTTACTTGCAGTTTTTAAATTAAAATCTTAAAATAGAACAGTGAGCCAGAAACTGTCTTTCCCTCTCTTTCATTATCCTAATGTTGCAGAAAGGGTTCATTTGAGTAGAAATCTATTCTTATTAATAAAGACAACCCCCAACTATGGTTATACTTTTTACATTCTGAGTTTGTGCTTCTCCAGATCAAGCACTGAAACAATACTGCCTACCAGTATCGATGATGTTACTCCTACACCTTGTAGTCCTTTGTCTTATGTAACATTTCCTACACACTGATTTACGCACAAATGATTGATTTGTCTCAGTACAATGTGTTTGTAATATAAAGCGCTCTGACACGTTACACTATTATGAGTGGTGCTATAAAAATAATTAAATGCATCTGCGAAAGAATGGTTATGGAGACTTGCGGGCACTGTTATAGGGTGGTAGTGAGGGAATCTGTGGTGAAGGTGGTCATTGCGGGGGGCGCCAACAAACATTGTCGCTCCAGGGGTCATCAATGTTAAAGCTGGCCCTCAGTGGAGGTCAATTGAACCTGCTGTCTATGTATAAGTGTCAGGTCACATGTTCAAACCTGGTGGCCAACTCAGGATTTCATCCTTTGATGTACAATTAAAAGAATAGCATTGAGCTCATTATAATTATTACAGTGAAGCATTTAGTTGTAGAGGGAGCGTCACCCATTATTAAAACCTCAGCAATTGCCCTTTAAAAGAATCCTGACAAAAATATATTTTGCTGCAAGTTGAGATGTCTTGTTCTAGTTTTTGGTTGGGCAGGCAAATGGGAAGGCTTGCATCGAGCCAAGGTCTCGACCTGGCAGTGACCATTCAGCATGTGCAACCAGGGTCGGGTTGGTGCCAGTGTGCCACCACATGATGTGCCTGTGTGCTGCCACCCCAGCGCTCAGCCCAAGAGGTCACTCAATTACTGCATAGTCCTTGGTGGTGTAGGGGCCAGGCCACGGTGTGTGCCAATGCATCTGCCGCCTGTGACTTGCCATCAATTAATCAACCATCAGGCCTTGTAAAGCATGACAAAATACCCGTAGAGGTCTCGAGTCACTGGAGTTTCTAGCTGCTTCGCAGTGCTCTGTTCAGTCGAACAGCCAGGTCTTAAGCCCCTCCCTGAATTCTCGGAGTGATGAGGTGGTCTTGAGGTGCAGGGGATGGTTGTTTCAGGCCTTGGCTGCCAGCTGAGAGAAGGAGCGTCCTCCGCTGTTGCTTCGGCAGATAGGGGGTGGCTGCGAGGAAGAGAGAGGCAGATCGCAGGTGTCTAAACAGTTGGTGGAAGGTCATGTGTTTGTTGATGTATGCTGGTCCTTTGTTGTGCAGGGCTTTGTATGTCAATGTCAGGCATGGCGGCTGGAGCCTCTCACAGCTTGCCTGCTTCTAACAGGGTCACAGCTGAGCCAACGGCATGAGGACTGACAGCCCTCTGGTGGGGGTGGCGGTACCATGTCCAGGTGGGTGGACAGAAAGGAGAGTGTGTCATGTGAGTGGTCCCAAGCTAAGTACATAGTTTAATTTATATCAGCCAATGGAAGGCAGGCGTGCCGTGGCTCAGTTTCTCTCTTTTCAGAGTAGATGTAGTGAATTATGGTTCAAGCTTGACGAAAATCACTTTAAATTAGTGACTGCCTCTGCCAGGTGTCTCACTTCCAAGTGCAATGCACAGCACAATAAACTGTCCTGGCCCGCAGGAATGCATGTTGTGGCTCAGCACTGGCAAACACTGGCACAAATTAAGCACTGAGTCCAGGATCCAGGGAGGGCTGGCTTTGGCAGATCTTAGAAGATAATTCTCGACAAAGCAGGTATAGAGCATATGTAATTGGAATGTTTTAAAAAATCTCAAGCACTGGGTGTCTCGTGGACAGTCTTATGTTGAAGTAACCAGTGGGATATGATATGATTACCTTGATGCATGTGACCTAAACAAATAGTTGGACATCCACTCCTAAATTTGGTAAGTGGATTTTGGGATAGTTTCATGGTAGTTTCATTCCTGTCCACCCTCTGGCCCCCATGCTGAGGGGTGGCTCATTATGTGTTTTCCAGGTGGAGGGTGTTGGCCTGTACAGTAACCAGACACTTGTTTGTTGCTCAGGGTGTGATCTCCTTTGGAAGACACACAGAGGTATTAAAATAAAACAAAACAGGATAGGTTTAGATTCTGGACTTCTATAAGTAATATGACAACTAAAATAGCAGGAATGAGGGGTCTCTTCGAGATGTGATGTCTCTTGGAGAAGGCTGTAGCCCCAAGAAGTGGTAACTTGACCTATAAAATACATTGGGTAGGAAAGTTCAGTAAGACGAGCTGAAGCATCATGGGGATGAAACAGAAAGTTGCTGACCCTCATGGACCCATTCATTGTGGGCCAATATGGGGACATGTGCCCACCTCCTCCCTAACTGTGCAGCTCACAGAACAAGCTGATAAAGTGAGCTGCAGATGATGTGACGTTGGTTCGCTTGAAAGAAGCCTTCCCGGAAGTATCCGTCGAATGCTGGAGATGGTGCAGAAGAGAGGGCACCCGGATGCATCTGTCATGGAAATTTAGGATCATTGATCCATTTTGGAAAGAGATTATTTACAAATTGATGATCTCAAGAAACAGAAAGAGTTATTTTGGATAGACTGAATGTGAAAGGAGTATGTTGGAAATGAATCAGTTGCATTTTAGTCAAAGCGTCCTATTCACCCAGTGTGAAATAAGCGGGTGTCACCCTAAGCTCAACTGGGTGGACAAGAAAAAATTTAAACGGGGAGAACCACCAAAATAATCACTGGGGCATTGTGATAATATCCATGTTAAGAACAAGAAGACGGTTCGATCACGGCAAACTCCATTCAGAAGGGTCAAGAAACTCTTCCATTAATCCATACACACGAAAAAAGTAGAGGTGAGTCTTCAAAAAGGTTTATTCTTCACAAACTAGATGCATCCAGCTGGAAGAATAAACGTTTTTGAAGACTCACCTCTACTTTTTTCGTTTCGCCCTTCAACAAGGACTTCACCAGGGCTGTGTCCCATGATCCCGGAAGCAATCTTCGGGAAGTATATTATGGAGCTGCACGCTCCTGATGGTCGTCAGTGCTAACTATCTGCCTGTTTTCTGGGACTCATTGACACCCTTAACTTTGTTGGAGACCTATTGATGCAATAACTGGGTCTGTAAACTGCGCCTAATATATATTTTTTTAATGTTTTTTATTTGGTTTAAGAAAAAAACAGTCCAACTGGACACCAACTTGTGCCCATGACATATCAGGACACGACACAGGTGGGCAAAAAAGTGACAATAACAATTACATATGTAATTCATCGCGAACTGAAGGCAATGGGGTGCACAATAAACAGTAGGGTATTACAGTCAGAGCGATCAGGTATTACGTCAGGCGTGAACGGAAGAGGCAGAAGTTTCTACTTCCAGCACCCCCAGGTCATGGAAGTCAATCCACCCACCCCAGATTCTTTGAAACTTATGGGGAACTGTGTCTAATATTAACCCCTTACAACATTGAGCCCCAAGGTCTTGTATACTGGATTATTCTAGAGACCAGAGAATGGACCACATTTTTCCTGGCCGCCTTTCTGAGTGGTAGGAATTGGCTTTTGGCAGGCACCCGGCAGTGCCATTGAGGTATCCTGCTTGTGCCCCTACCCCTAGACAAAGTGCAGGCAGTTCTTTGCCCTGTGGATGCATTGCATCTGTTCATTGACTGGAATGTAACTCATGTGCACCTGAATTTGTCCACACAGTTCTTGGGGTCACCTTAGCAGAAGCAGCTGCGTTCAAAGACATTGCTGTTCGGGATCAGTGTTCACCCTATAACTGTTCACCCTGCAGAGATTTTGACTCCTAAGAACCTAATTTTCAGTGGTGGCCGGTGACCTTTAAAAGTGGTGGGTGTAAAACTCGGGTCGAATTCCTAAGAGATTCTTCTTGAAGGGTTCTCTCGCACTTTCTTGCACTAAGTTTGATGTCTCACTATGACTCACTCTGTCTCACTTGGTCTCACTAATTCCAGCAGTCTCACTCATTTTACTCTGACCCACTTGTTCTCACTCATTCTGAATCAGTCTTACCCCGATGCAGTCCCACACACAGTAACACTCAGTTGCGCTCACTGTCATTCTCCCTCACTCGCTCACATTCATTCTCACACATACTGGTCCTTACTGTCATTCATTCTCACTCACTCTGACTAATTTCTTCACTGACTCTCTCTCACTTTAACCCATGCACATAGTCACACACACATGCTCACACTGCTGGGATTTCACCAGCTCTGAACAGTATCTCATGACTGACGCAGCCACATTCATGCACCCGTGTCAGCAATCAAACCATGTCACTAACATGCTGCCTCAGTTTGTTGCTGAACCCGAAGCGGGGCTGCATTGTATTTTTAGTATATCAAGAGTTAATAATTATTTACTCTTGATATAATAAAAATGGGCCTCAAAACAAGGAGGGTGTAGTGTAGCTGGGGAGCCCATAAAGGAGAGCCACCACTGGTCCAGGACACCCATCCATCAAACCAATCCATCCACTCAATCATCCATCCTTTCACTTATTACCCCTTTCATCCATCCATTCATCCATCCAATCATCCATCCATCCTTGTGCTTATCCATCCACCCTTTCGCTCCTTCCATCATCCTTCCTTTGGCTCATCCATCTACCCACCCTTTCACTGAGCCATCCAACCTTACTCCTATCCATCCAACCTTCATTCCATCCTTCCATCCATTCATACATCCCATTATTTACGCTTTACTCAGCCATCCATCCTTTCACTCGCTCGTCCATCTACGTATCTATTCATCCATCCATCAGTTCACCCTTTTACTCATCCATTCATCCATCATTTCATCCAAACATTCATCTAATCTGCCTTTCATTCATCTATCCATTTTTTTACTCATACATCTTTATATACATCCTTTTACTCATACATCCTTTTGCTTATCCATCCATCCATTCATCCATCAACTCATCCATCTATTTACCCTTCCACTCATCCTTCCACTCATTCTACCATCCATCCATCCTTTCTCTCATCATCCATCAACCCATCCTTTCTTTCCATCCATGTATCCACCCTCCCTTTCACTCAACCACCCTCCCTGCCTTTCACTCTTCCATTCTTAGGTCCATCCTTTCACTCATTCATCCATGCATCTATCCATCCACCATATCTTCTATTCATCCACCCACCATTCCTTTCACTCACTCATCCTCCCAAGTTAATTATGAGCCTTTGTGTGCGGAGCTTCAGACAGAAGAGGCCCATCAAGACCCCCATCCTACTGCAGCTGCTAAAGTGGGGAGAAAGGATGAGGGTGCCCCTGATGCAGGCAGAAGATAAGCAGCACTTTTTGTGCTCTGTTCCATAATGTACCAAATGCAGTATTAACTGCACCACTCCCTCCTTGTTCTCACCGGCCTGCCCCACCCACAGCCAGTGAAGAGACTCCAGCTTTGCTAATTCCTCCCAGGGCCACTGTTTTTGTGCCCTAAAAGCAACCAGATCAATAACCGGATCAATTGCATTGTAAATCAGCACTCCCTCTCTGATGATGTAATTGCAGTAGCTTGTGCCTGGACTTGTGCAGTAGGACATCTGCAGAGTTCACTAGAGTTCACCCAGGAGATTCAGCACACTGTCTCCCAGCAGTGATTTATGTTCAGCTGCTCAGGCTTTATCTCCCTGTTCTTGCCTCTCCAAGACCGAGGGTGGCAGGGCAATGCCTCTTTTGCCCCTGATACTGCTGCTATGTCAGGCCAGTACCGCTGCTGTGGTTGCCATAACACATTATGGGCCTGATTACAACTTTGGAGGAGGTGTTAATCCGTCCCAAATGTGACGGATATACCACCAGCCGTATTACGAGTTCCATATGATATAATGGACTCGTAATACGGCTGGTGGTATATCCGTCACTTTACCGTCACTTTTGGGACGGATTAACACCTCCTCCAAAGTTGTAATCAGGCCCTATGTTGTCCATCTATTTTGGGCCAGATTAATTCCTACTGTTTGCCTTAAAGGACTGAGCCTCTGAGGGCAGCTTAACTTAAATGGGACACAACAAGGGTTTCCTGCTGCAGCCCCATTTAGGGCCTGCATCAAAGTTAGTATGGTAAGGCTTGAGGTGCTCTGCACAGTGGTTAGTTTGTGAAAAGGGCCGGGGCCCAACTTACACAAGTGTGAGCGTTATAACTATTGCAGGCCACCCTGAGGGCTAAGTATGGATCAGAAGCACTAGTTCTCTATGTTTTTAAAGTATATGGAAGTATGGAAATAGTTTTCTGGCCTTAAAGAAGTCAGACCGTGCCACCATGTGGTACTCAGTTATAATTAAGTGCTGGTGTTTATAAATACGTGCCGGTGCTCGGCACCGGCAAACCCCGGCACAAATAAAGCACTGGCTTTGCACCCACAATTGCAGAGTGGTAGCATGGCTCTGTGGGGCTCCAGGAGTGCTCCTTATGCAGAGGAAGGCTCCATGCCATCACCTACACTGCTGGTACCTTCTTTTATCTTCCCAGGGGAGAACTGCTGTGTCTCTGCTGCTGAGGAAGCCGGCGCACTGCTCTTCCTCTACACTTTCTAGGGCCAGCTGAAGGATTTTTGCTAGCTTAGGTCAAGGGACAGTTCTCTACTTGTAGGGGCAATGTGACATCTCTGTCAGGTGGTGGGATATATACAGACACACCTAACATTATA
This sequence comes from Pleurodeles waltl, assembly GCF_031143425.1. NCBI lineage: Eukaryota > Metazoa > Chordata > Amphibia > Caudata > Salamandridae > Pleurodeles > Pleurodeles waltl. Next base: position 60,914,966 of record NC_090436.1, read on the forward strand.
TCACTATTTTTTTTTAAACAAAATTACTTAGCTACCTGGTAAAGTACTTAAGCTAGCCCTCATGGTATTTCCCTGCATTGTAAAGATTTGCGTGAGTAACAATTGCATAACTTACTTACATCTCTCGCACACACGCTTCACATCAAACTTCCTCACAGTGCCTCCTCTCACGCACCCTCACCCAGTGCTTAATTTGAGCTGGTGGTTGCCGGTGGGGGCCACCGGCACTCATTTTTGGGGACCGACACTTACTTTTCCGCTACAGATATTTACGAGAGAGGGAAAAACGCACAAATGGAAAGACTGAGGAAGAGAAACACAGAAAAACCACCACAAAGGGTGAAAACAGGAACCTGCAAGAATGAGGAGTGTCTGGTAAAGGACTAAAGAGGCATGAGGTGGATTCATGACTACGAAGCCTTGGTAGTCAGCATGCCGGCATTCATTTGCACTGGCCACGGGCTTCTGAGCAGAGGGTTGGGCACCGGCACTCAATCTTTTATAAGTTAAGGAATGACTTCACCTGCCACACACCCCTTTCCCTCCCCACTTCTCTTGCACATTTTGCTCTTCCCTCTGATGCCCCGTTTCCTTCCTCGCTCAGCCCTATCTCTTTCACACTGTGTCATGTCAATAAATCCGTCTCCTCACATGCACTCCAACACCTCACTCTCTCCCAGACACTCACGAGCTAGTGCACTCTTGCCGACAATAGATGTGTTGCTTGAATGTGATTTTGCCCTGAAGGAAACGAAAAGACAAGAGGCGTTTGGCAAAGCAGGAACAGCTTATTATGGCCGGGAGAAGAGCTACAGAACCAGGGACTGAGGACTGTCTCGTTATACATTGGTTTGAAGTTCCATTTTATACATTTCACTGAACACCATAAAATAACTAAGACTTTCTTTTCTTGTTTAAGAATGTGAGCGGTCGCCGCTGAGTCATAAATAAGGTCCCGACAACAAATTCAGGACGTACCTCGACCAGGGGTGGACACAATGTAGGCCAGTGGATAACATGTCCAGATGTCCGGGATGAGGTACGCATGATCACTGCATGTTACTGTGCATGCTGTGTTCTGACTGGCTAAGTGTTCCTAACTGTATGTGGCATCTGACTTTTATGGTGTTTGGGAATGCAGATACACCTCCAGCCATATGTGTGTTATTGGCACCAATCTCCTAGAACTATTGTGGTGTTGCTGCACCTGTCTTATTGAGTGGACCCCTATGTAGGGTGACCAGACATCCCAGATTTGCTGGGACAGTCCCAGTTTTTCACCAGCTGTCTCGGCAGATTTTGTCAGATCTAGCTGATGACCGGGTTTTCAAAGAGGATCGACTGCAAGTAGTGTGAGATATATTTTTATGTGTTCTAAAGCAGGGTTAATTAGCAGATGTTATAAGATAGCAATATGATTAACAGGTATGACACTGGGTTTAAAAATAGAATTTTATGTATTTTCCCAGTACATATTTTGTGTTTCTGTGCTGATGAGTGCTGTCATTCTGTGGTGCTAGCTTGCTGTAAAATTGTAGTCCTTCTATTTTTGTGAAAGGTCCCAGTTTTTGGTTTTTAGGTCGAGCATAGCGGCGCGCAAGCTCTGCTTTTTGACCTATTGTGATCTACTCTGTGGGATTTAAACATGCCCATCACTTTCATTTATTCCTGGGCTTGTCTTTCTACAATCCCTTGATGTCATTGGTAAATGCTTTATGTTTGTCTCGCCTTGAGGCTCTTTTGTTATGCCTTGCAGACTGACCCTATTGCGATTGCTGATATACTTTTGGGAGGATGAACTACTTTTTTCTTTTGTCTCTCCCGTTCGCACTCCATGGCAGCCATGGTGCTTTGAGTGTGAACCATGCGAACTCAATTGGCGGTATTGAAGTGCTTGTCACATTGTTCATACTGTTATCTAATCAGAGTTATTTCAATTTTGCATTTGTCTCTCTCCTTCGTGCTCCATGGCTTTCAAAAAACCCTTGTAATTGGTAGATGCTTTACCTAAATAAAAACAGAGAAATCATCAAAGTGGCTCTCCCAGAACAGCGGGAGAGCTGATACTACAATATTCACTGCTCTAAGGGAAACTCACCCCATAATGCTTTGCAAGCATTCTTTTTCAAACATTTTTTGCCCATAACTCAGTCTGTGGTGGTTCAACACAACTCACTCTTTCTGTGTAGACCATCTCTGGGTCCCAAAACTAGGTTAGTGGGGACTCCAAAATAATAGTCCCTCCCACCATTCAGTGTCTTTTTAATCTCTCTCATGGCTGGAACTTTTGATTTACAGCTGACTGTAGTTTGTTTTTTAAGGGCCTTGTTTGTAATATCATTGTAGTGGGTCTGCTAGCCCTAAAATATGTAATGCACTACACCATCTAGGGACTAAATATATGGTTGCATTGCATTACTTTCGCCATTCTGCTTTCATGTGGTTATGCCCTCTAGGGGCTAACTATATGCTTACATGACCATGTTTCTTACAAATGCTATTTTTTGTGGTGTCCTCTAGGGTCTGTTCTGAGCATTATAGTTAGCATACTTCAATATACGCAGCACTCGGAAACTCTCCCCATAATGCTTTCCAGGGCATTCTTTTTACAAAACATTTTTGCTCATAACTGAGCCTGTGGTGGTCCTAGGACAAATGAGACCACCTTCAAAACGTTCACCATAACATGCACTTTCTGTCTAGATAATCTCCGGTCCCCACACTAAGTTAGTTGGGACCCCAAAATAATAACCCTTACTACCATTCAGTGTATGTATAAGTTCTCTCATGGCTGGAACTTTCGTTTTACAGCTGAAAGTAGTTTGTATTTGAAGTGTCCTGTTTGTAATATCATTGCAGTAGGCCTGCTAACCCTGAAACTGTGTAATGCACTACGCCCTCTAAGGGCTAAATATACGATTGCACCGCATTACTTTCTGGCTAACTATACAGTCACATGACCATGTTTCTGGAACGACCACCATAATGTTCACCACAACGTGCTCTTTCTGGCTAGATCATCTCTGGGTCCCCACACTAAGTTAGTTGAGACCCCAAAATAATAACCCCTTCCACCATTCAATGTCTGCTTAAGCGCTTTCTTGGCTGGAAGTTTTGTTGTCAGCTGAAAGTAGTTTGCGTTTTAAAGCGCTTATTTATAATATATTCGCAGTAGGCCAGGTAGCCCTGAAAATGTGTAATGCCCTAAGTCCTCCAGGGGCTAAATGTACGGTTGCATTGCATTACTTTCTGCCATTTTGTATTCATGTGGTTATGCCCTCTAGGGGTTAACTATGTGGTTACAATTTATTTCACTGACAACCAGCGCCTTGAGACCCTCACTGGTGATTTGCTGTGCTTTACAAATAACTGATTGATTGAATACTGAAAGGATGTGACAAAAGAATAAAGCAAGATGGGAAAAGTCAGAAAGAAGAATGGAGAGAGGACAAAAGACTAAAAAAAGGATGGCAAGAAGGAAAGAAATGTAATCTTCAGAAGGACTGCCAGATTTTCCTCCTCTACCCACCTTCTCAGAGCTATTGGAGATATGGTTCAAAGTGTGCGTGTAGGTAGGGGGGATTTTATGTTTCTGGCTACTCCCTTGGTTCCAGGGTGGCTTTCTGTTCACTGGAAAGTGCTACAATGCCACACCAGGGGCATTAAGTCCTATAGAAACCCAATTACAATACAATAGCCCACAATATGGCATGCATGTGATGCCTACTGTCCACTGCGTTTGGTTGGAAGGTTGTGCGTACGTTTCTTTGTGGTAAGAAGCCCTGTATCATGTTTGACACCATCAGCCAGTTCTGGCTCTGTAAGCCAACGCATTTTCAGTGCTTTAAATGTTAACTACATGTCCAGAGGCACAGCTTCGGAGGGGTTTATGGGGTTTTACACCCCCCCCTGATAAATGTATTTTCTGATAAATAGTTGGGTAGAAGTGCTCTCAGTCAAGTATGGTGAGACGTCTGTCCGGTTTCTCCAGGAATTTTGTACATGCACACAGACAAGAATGCACACACACTCTACCTCTCTGAAGTTCTTGAAAAATGTAAGTTATTTCACAAAATATTGTATTTTCTCTCCTAGTGCTCCTACCAATCAGCATCCTCTCCCTGTCCACTGCCACACAGGCCTCTCTGGTGCATCTCACTTGTCGTATAAAGTACTTAAACATTATATGCCAGCCTGATTGTCGGAAAATATGCAGCTCACACCCTCCCAGACTGACTGATCATGCTCTGTACATGTCCCAAAAACCTACGTGGTTGAGCTCAGAACGTCAGACTGGAGCCCTTGGCCTCAGTAGCAATGCTGGTTAATCTTGTTTGTGGGGGCTTGTGGCAGTATGTTTGTGGGTCTGGGGCATGTGGTGCGAGGACCCTCTGAGGTGTGAGGCTTTACTCATGACTGAAGTGCTGCCTAGGTGCTTTGACAGCAGTCGGTAATACTGTGGCAGGTCAACAGCTGCCATTTTCTGCTTTGAATATTTTCTTTACGCTTCAGATTCTGCTGCTGTATAAACATTAGGGAGATGGTGACACCTAGCGCCAGAGAGATAAATCTGCATTGGGACTGTGTTTTTGTTTTCCATGTACTGTTTGTTATTCAGTCAGGAGCGGGGTTGTATCTATCACTCAAAATGACTCCCTGGTGACATGAGTGTGGGGAAGGGGGTTGTGTGGAGGAAAGGCGGAGGTGTAGAAAAGAAGAGAGTGGATATATAGCAGGGATGCATGTGACTGGTGTAATACAAATACATCGGATTAGAGCATGGGGCACAACCGTTGGGTGGGTCAGGTATTTTTAGACTGTAGAAATAGCAGACTGCAGGAGGGGGCCAATTAAATGTAAATGGTAGAATGGGGACACCGTGGTGAAAGGGAGATATCGGGGATAGTGTGGCGCACGCCCACGGTTATGGCAGATGCTCTGGAGGGACAGGTTCAAAGATTTTCCGAGTCCCAGGCAAGATTGCGCTCTCTTCCTGACCAAGAAGGCAATGTTTATGGCTTTTTTTGCAATCTGGTGCTCACTGTAGAAGCAGTGATTAGTGTGTAATTAAAAAATAAAAGGATGTGGGAGAAGAGAATACTGAGGCAGCGTAATCCTGAAGCCATCTCGGGCCTCTTTAATCAATTTACAGCCACTCCCTGCTCCTTCAGCGCACTCTTCAAGCTTTCTGCTTTCCCCATTTGTGACGCTTTCCCATGTGTTTTTTGCTCGCAGTAAATGTTTGAGACAGAAAAGTAAGTGCAGGCCCTCAAAAATATGTGCCAGCACCGGCTCAAATTAAGCACTGTGTAGAAGTGCCTTGCGCTGCTTCCTACAGTCACCTCATTGCAGCGACAGCCATGAGCCAGGATAGGAAGAAACATCTCCCACACGTGGCACGTTAGCGTGACACTGACAGGACTTGCTGCTCTTCACACGAAGTGACAGGTTATCGCCCCTTACCCAGGCGATAGGCCTCTGTTTGAACTTCTTACTGGTAAAGCCCCAGGAGACTGCATGAAATGTTTCACTTTCAACAGTGAATTAAACGCTCCTCGCTGGCCAACACAGCCTTCCATCTTTCCAACGTTTTGCAATTGAATATCATTAAAATAGGTAAAGGCAACAGTTGCCATTTATAAGACCTTGGCCTCCCTGTCTTTAGGCTGCGCAGTCTCCCATTGCATGGTGACGTGTGTCTCATGCAAGGTGTGGAGGAGATCTCTTCGGGCCCCAGCGCCACCTCCCCAGGGCTTTCAATTTAATATATATGGAGGGTAGCCCGTGGCCCCCCGCACCCTGGGGACCACCAACTCCCCAGGGCATCCATTATTATCTATGCGGGGTGTGTCCCCAGCGCTGCCCTGGGGACGTGCTGCTTTACAGGTCTCGCTGTCAAACAGGGAGTGTTTGCTGTGGCTTGGCTGCAGCTTCAAAGTTGCAGCCAAGCCCCAGCAAACTGCTATTTTCCGGCCGTGGGCACCCAGGGATATAGCAGGAGCCGGACCTGGGGGATGGTGGTCCCCAGGACAATCTGTGGCTCCTTGAGTGTGGCCATACAGCCCCGTCCAGCGTGAAGAAAGCCCCTGGGCGGTGGTGGTCCCTGGGGCTAATGGGGATCCGAAACAGACCCCCTTTACTTATTTTTGCTCTTTGCCCTGGCGAGGTGGTGGTCCCTGGGGCACGGGAGGGCCACAGGCCCCTCCAACATATATTATATAATCGAAGCCCCGGGGAGGTGGTGGTTCCCGGGGCACAGGGGGTGGGGGCCATGGACCTACCCGCATATATCATAATCAAAGCCCTGGGGAGGTGGTGGTCCCCGGAGCTAAAGGGGGTCTGAAGCAGACCCCGTTACATTTTTATTATAGCCCCGGGGAGGTGGTGATTCTGGGGACAGCAGGGGGGCCAGAGCACCCACCTCTCATATTTCAGTATAGCCCTGGGGAGGTGGTGGTCCCCGAGGCTGTGAGGGAGGCCATCTTGCCTCCCCCACGTTATGAAAGCATTTTTGCTCCGGGGGTAATGGTCCCCAGGGCGCCATGTGTCCCCCCCTCATATTCCCTTATTCGCACCGGGGAGGTGGTGTTCCCCAGGGCTGTGGGGGACCAGGAGGCCCCCGAGTTATAAAGAATGCCCTCGGGACCTGCCCTACTCGGGGGCTTACTTAAAAACTAGCGTGGGAACCTGTGTTTGTTTTTGAAAATTTTTGGACTGCAAGTTCACGACCCCATCACATATTTGCTGTAAAAAGTCATTAAAAAATACTTTTGAGCCAGGGGGAGTCATTTTGAACCCCAACACCAGAGCTAAGGGGTCAGGGTGTCCCTATCCTGGCCCCTTTTCATTTTTTTCACATTTGTTGCTGAGACTCAGTTGAAGGGGAGCCCCAATATGGCTGACAACACTTCCTTGTTTGAAGTGTTGTCAGCCAATCAGACCTCTGCACGAGATTGGAAGGGGTCGCGAATCCTTCACAGCCCTATATATACACATTTGGATTTCCTTACATTTCTCAAAAACTACTGAACAGCTTTACACCGAATAACAAACAGGGCTCCTTCTCAACCAAGAGCTACCTTTTTGTCAAGTTTGGTGTAATTCCGTCCAGTGGTTTTTGCGCTATAGCTGTTCAATTTTTCCTATGGGAATTAACATTGAAAACGCTCTAAATTCCACCCCCCCTTTATCTCAGCCCCACTTCATGGATCACCCAAACATTTTCCAGACAGCAGCTCACGTGACTGTCAAAACTTTTTGGAACATTTCGTGAAGATTCGCCAAGTGGTGCCAAAGATGAAGGCAAGCAAAACACAGCTTTTTCTATAGAAACTAGGTCCTAACTATAACTACCTATTGGCGACCGCCACTAGGTAATATATATATACATATATATATATGCACACTTAAAAAACCAAAGGTTACAAGGATGTTATAGTTAGGCTCACATTTTAAACATACAAAACCATAGAAATTCAACTGTTATAGTTAGAATTATCTCAAGTAACTAAAGCTCGTGCCCGAAGGTGACTATAACTCGTGCCCCCACCATGAACAATTTTTTGGGCAAAAACTTTCTGAAAATATTACATTGATATTATGAATGATGTCATCAAAGATGTCCTGAGTGCCGTGATTTGTGGGCTAATTAGCAGTTCATGGTGAAGGCACGAGTTATAGTTACTATAGGACGTGAGTTATAGTTACTTGAGATAACTCTAACTATAACAGGTGAATTTCTATGGTTTGGTACGTTTAAAATGTGAGCCTAATGATAACGTCCCTGTAACCTTTGGTATGTTAAGTGAATTTCTGTGGGTTTTTAAATTCTATTTCCTAACTCTAACGTCCATATAACCTTTTCTTTTATTCAGTGAATTTCTCTGTTTTTTAAAAAATGTATAGTAATTTTCATCACTATATGTTAATCCAACCACCCCCATGCACGGCCTTTGGCTGTGCGCAGTGGCGGTTGGAGGCCAACCTCCTATAAGCACGCACCCAACCAAAGGCCGTCCATGGCGGGAGTTGCCTGCAAGGCAAGGCCTGCGACCAGATCCTGAGACCAACCCCCCAGCCACCCATCCCCATGCTGCACACAGCCCTTTGGCTGTGCGCAGTGGGATTTGGCCACGGCCTATCTCTCTGGTTGTGAGAATGGGTGTTAGAGGGTGCATCTAGGGGTGTGACTGGCTGTGAGTGTCTGTCTGGGTGTGAGAGTGGGTTCATCAGTGTCTTAGTGGGTGCTTCAGTGTCTCTGGGTCTGTGAGTGGCTGCATGAGAGTTTCAGAGGGTCTGTGAGTGGGTGTGTGAGTCTGAGTGGATCTGTGAGTGGACGCATGAGTGTCTGAGTGGGTCTGTGAGTGGGTGCGTGAGGGTCTGAGTGGGGCTGTGAGTAGGGGCGTGAGGGTCTGAGTGTGGCTGTGAGTGGGTGCGTAAGGGTCTGAGTGGGTGTGTGAGTGGGAGTAAGATTGAAAAAGAGAAATAAAGAGAGAGAAAGAGAGCAAGAGGGAGAGAGATAAAGAGTTTTTAGGCTTTTATGACTGATATACTTAGAATGAGATATTTATGGACAAATTCACACTCTCCCCGGGCACTTATCAAAATGGAGGCGGGGCTGCGCGACCCCTCCAGCCCCGGGGACCACCACCTCTCGGGGGCTGTATTTAAATACAGTGCAGCCACCTGCCACAATGACATGTACTTCAAAATGTATATAGAGGTAATATAGAGGTAATATAGAGGTAATAGCCTGCATTTCACTTCAGAGGAGAACAGGATCTTCCTCAACAACTTAAAGGTAAAGGTCTGTGTCCGGTTCATCCTTTAAATATCTAAGGGCCTTATTATGAGTCTGGCAGTCCAAGTCCCACCAGACTCGCGTGGCAGTCGGACTGCCACACTCCAAGCGGTCCAACCGCCACATTACAACGCTGGCGGTCCGACCACCAGGGGACTGCCATCACTGCCGGGAACATGGTTCCCGATGGGCTAACGGAGGTCAGGCTCATTGTCAGCCACGGCGGCACTGAACTCAGCATCGCCGTGCCGATCACGACTCCTGTGTCTGCCAGCCTTTTCATGGCGGGGAGCCCGTCATGGAAAGGCTGGTGGAAACACAGAGCTGGGGACCACAAGGCAGCCCCTGCACTGCCCAGGCCCTGGGGGGGGCAGGCCACATTTTATTAAGGGAGCCAAGACCAATACCATAGCCCTGTTACTGCCGGGCTGACCGGAGGGAAGGTCGTAATACGATGTTCTTGCCGGTCAGCCGGGTGGGAACATTGTGATATGGCGAGGTGAGGCAGCCAGGTTGACGGCCGCCTCATGCCCGCGAGACCGCAAAACTCGTAATGAGCCCCTAAGTGTCTAAGCGTCCTCTAAGTGTGCACAATACACTATAATAAAAAAAACTCTTGTCAGAGCCACCAGAGTTTCACTATTATATATCTGATTACTATAGATTTTGTTTGGTACCACAGTACTGCAGCAGATCTGGAAAATGGAAAGTTTGCTCATTGTTTATGGGGTAGCTTCCCAGAACTGTGGGTTCCATATTACCTAAACAAATGACATCACAAACTGTAACCACCCCGCCACTTGCAGGCAACCCCTGCTGAACACCCACTCTTCAGCCCAAGCTCTGCACACAGCCCCCAAAGGGAAAGCTGCCTCTAATCGCCCATGGGGGTTGGGTCAACCCCCTGTAACCAGCCAACCACCAGCTGTGCACAGCTTTCAGCCAGGCCCTGCGCCCAACAGCACATTTCCCTTAAGTGTGCATGGCCTGTGGCCAAGCCCTGCACCACCCTCCATGAGGTGCCAACCACACCAGCTGAGCACAGCCTGAAGCAAGGCTCTGTGTCCCACACTTGTGTGACCACAGGCCTAGCCCTACGCACAACCCCCAAGATAAGGACCAGCTTTCCCAGCTGAACCCTCAAAAGGGTGTCAACAGACAAGCTTTTGCACTATGGTGCCACATGCCCCTACAGGCCTCAAATATGACTATTGGTACCATGGACCCAGTACCCCAAAACAAAGCTTGTAAAGTATGGCAACACCATGGTGGGGATGTTTGGTGTATGCTTGAGACCCTTGGTACTACCACAGTGCCACACAGGGGTGCCATCTGTATATGGTAGTACTGCTGTACCATGATCATAGTTTATTATCTTTTTCGCCACTAGTGAGGGCTTCTTTTGTACACCCTTTGCATAGGGCTGGGGGACACCCTGCCACCTTGGGAACCTCTGGGAAGTTTTTTCCAGAACTTTTGGAACAGAGTCCATGACTCATGTAATGGCAGCCACAACATTTTCTCCAGTGTTGCAACCATCCAATCATGGTGGTTCAGAACTGTAGTACCAAAATGGCCGACAGCAATAAAAGCTAATGCAGCCAATCAGAAGCAGGTAGTTTTAGAATTTTGGTACTGCAAGAGTACTGTGGTCACTAAGGCTCTAGACATCCAATACTCTATAAGAGATAACTCCTTCATACCCGACCCAAGCTCCTCTTTAAATGTTAATTTCTCAAACAAGGCTGAACTAATTACATCAAATCCCAAATAGCATGCTTTTTGGGCAAATTTATAAGTGTGCCGCATGTGGGTGTAATTCCCTTCAGTCATTTTTTCTGTAATGGAGAGCAAACTTATCTATGGGAATTAAAATGGGAAATCACACTCTTGGACCAAATTGGGTGAACTGTTTTGTTGGAATGATTTGTGCAGATTTGTAAAATGTTGCCAAAGTTCTTAGGAAGATCATATATTAAATGCCTTTCTTATGGAAAGTCTGACCTAACTATACTGGTACTAGCTCGGCCAGAGGCCAAATATCTATAATACATCCATACCTACATATGTATGTATGTGTGTAGATATATATATATATATATATATATATATATATATATATATATATATATATATATATATATTGGCGATCGCCACTAGGTAATTATAGTTAGGACCTAGTTTCTATAGAAAAAGCACTTTTTTACTTGCCTATATCCTTGGCGCTGGTTGACGAATATTCACAAAATTTTCTAAAATAATTTGACACTCATGTGAGCTGCTGTCTGGAAACTTTTACTTTAGGGGTGATCTGTCAAGCCAGGCCGAGGAAAATGGGGGTCCCAAAAGGCTTTTTCCCCATTCATTTTTCCATAGGGATTTTGAAAAGCAATAGTGCCCGAATCACTGGACGGAATTACACCTAATTTGGCAGAAAAGTAGCTCTTGGTCCAGAAAGTGACCTTTTTATTATTTGGTGTAAATCCTTTCAGCAGTTTTGCTAGTAAATAAATAAAAAACAAATTTGTATATATAGGGATGCGAAGGCTCCATGGACCCTCCCGATCTCGTGCTGAGATCTGATTGGCTAACAACACTTCAACAAGGAAGTTTTGACAACCATGTTGGTACTTGGCTTCAGCTGAGTCCTAGAAAAAAAAATAAGAATGGGGGCCAGAGTAGGGACAGCCTGACCCCTTGGCTCTGGTGCGGGGGTCCCAAAAGGACCCCCAGGGCTTAAAAAGCACTTTTAAACAACATTTTCATTGCAGATCTGCTGAAAATTAAAAAGCAAAATAAGTGCGGTCTTGTTTTGTAAAGAGCCCCTGGGTGGGCCAGGTACTGGGGGCAATTAAGTTTTGCATAGGGAGCCGCCCAGCCCCCTCCTCAGCCCCGGGGACAGACACCTCCCCTGGGCACTTATTAAATGGATGTGGGGGCCGCATGGCCCCCGCAACCCCAGACCACCACCGCCCTGAGGCTCTATTTAAATATAGTGTGGTGGGTCGCACAGCCTCCCCACAGCCCTGGTGACCACCACCTCCCTGAGGCTTTAACCTGGTATTTTGCAGGGGCTGTGCACCCCCCCTTTGCAGCCCTGGGGAGTACCATCTCACCGGGGCAAAAGTTGTTGGAGAGGTGCTGCATGGCCCCCTCCTGAGCAGCCAATGATTGCTCTGGGGACCACCTGGGGGCCTCAGGGCTGCCTCCTGCTATGTCCTGGGTTGCGCACTCCTGGGACATAGCTGTTTTCTTTTGATTGGTGAGAGCAGACAGCCCCCACCAAGTAAAAGCAAACAAAGTCTGTGTAACAAGGACTTGGTTTCCCCTCCAACATGGCCGCTACAGAGAGCCAATTCGAGAGAACTGAACATGATTTTGTGGCTGTGATGCCAGAACCAATCACAATGATGGACTCAGCAGAAAAAAGGAACATTACAACTCAATGCGCATTAAACGTGGAAGAAGCGATTACGGAGAGAGCAGAAGCCTGACTGAAAATGGACAAGGAAGAAGAGGCAGGTTGCCCAGGCTATACCAACACACACCAGGACCAGTGGGAGTGGAGCGAGAGAGCTAAGACGGAGGAGAGAGTGGGAACCCAACTGGACCTTCCGGAACCTAAAGGCCAGAATCTCCAGGATGCCACGGCTCCCTCACCGAGCCGTGGCTCGAGGCAAGTACCGCATTGGGGTTACTGTGTAGATGGTGGGAGGATGGAAGTTCAGGGACAGTTTTAAAGGGGGCAGACATTAAGAGAAGCAACGCCCTGCACATGAGACATTTGCTGTGCTGCACATATTCACCCAGGTGTTGGTGGCTGTGAGCACCTTTAATTAAAGGACAGCCCTTAATGGAGCGTATTTTTGTTTATTTCTCAGAGGTGTAACGAGAGCAAGTCTGACCTCAGAGGCTACCAGACTATGATGCTCCCGGCATTTCCTGAGAGAGCTTGACAGTGGACCCATTAGAAAAAGTGGCCTAGAACTCCATTTGGGATAAACTCCTGAGAGCTTGTTTTTTTGTATCTTACTTCCCTTTGTGTGGCTGGCCTTATGCAAATAAAACCCATATTCAAACTGCTATGGTTGTCCAAGCCCTCTACAGTCTGCTATCTGACAGCGGGAGCTGTCAAACAGCCCCCACTGTCAGAAAGCAGATTTTTCATCTGTTTCCCTGCACTCAAATATGCGTACAGGGAAACAGATGAAAACGATGCTCCCGCAAGCAAGGAGCTGCTATTTAAAGCAGCTTCCTGCGTGGGGGAGAAATGCCGGCTCCCACAGAATGTGGGGAGCCAGTTAGGGCTGCAATGGCCTTGAGGCTCCCCCTGCAGTCCTGTCACACTCTTTCTCTCTCTCTTCCTTCCCCTAGTGGGATGGAAGAGGGAGAGAGAGAGAGATTGTCATTGCAATGGTCTCTCCATGCAATGACTTCAAAGAGTAAGACTAGCAGGATGTTTGGTATGAATGTTATAGTTAGGTTTGGATGCAGAGCAGAACACAGTCACTTCTGGCTTAATGGTCAAGGTGTTGTGTTGTCACACAGTAGGCTAAAGGGTCAAATCCTAGTATCGCTTGGCAGTGTGTTTGTTTATTTACTAGTGTTTTGACTGTTAAGCCTTCCTAGTGATGAAGCATTTACGTTTCTATCCAATCAGATGTGTGGATGGGCCAGGTCTTGGGGGCATTGCCAAAATATAAGAGGGGGCACAGGGGCCCCCCTCCTAAGGCTTATCAAAGCCTGGGGGACCGCCACCTCCCCGGGGCAAATGCTGCGAAATGCTAAATATATGCGGGGAGCCGATATGGCTCCCCACACCCCAGGGACTGCCACTTCTCTGGGGCAATGATTTTGTATGTATGCGAGCGGACTCGTTGGGCCCGCCCGCCCCCTGGGACCACCACCTTCCCGGGCAAATGTTGTTAAATATATGCACAGCCCCCTGCAACTCCGGGACCGCCACCTCCCAGGGACAAATTGTCTTTAATTTGTTCAGGGAGGCCTGTGCAGCCCCGCAGCCCCAAAGACAACCACCGCTCCTGGGCAATTAATAGAATATATGGGGGGGCCGTGTACTCCACCTCAAACCCTGGGGACCACCACCTCCGCAGGGCTCAATTAACTTAATTTAGGGGGTCTGTCCCAGACACCTGGCCCGGGGACCACCACCTCCGTGGGGCAAATTTAAATGAAAGAGGGGGGCCGTGCAGCCTCCCTCGTGGAGCCATAGATGGCCCTGGGGTCTGCAACCCTCCCGGGCTTGCTCCTGCTACCGGCCAAGGTGGCTACCCTCGGGAGGTACCTGTTTGCATTTGCTTGGTTTACCAAGCAAACATAACTGAAAAGTAGAGTTTTCATCTCTTTCCCCATACACATAAAGAGATGAAAACATTGCTCTTGCAAGCAGGGAGCTGCTATTTAAAGCAGTTCTCTCCTTGCAGGAGCAATGTCATCTCCTGCAGGATGCAGGGAGCCAGCTAGAACCGTGTGGGCCTTCAGGCTCCCCGCACACAACTCTCCTTGCAGCAAGCATCTTGCTTGTGTGCCACTTTCAAGTCATTCTATTGAGAGACCATTGCAATAGCAATAGGCTCTCCATAGAAAGATTTCTAAGTGGCACACAAGCAAGATGTTTGATTTGAATGTTATAGTTACTTGTTGATGCACAGCAGAATGAACTCACATCTGGCCTACTGGTAAAGCTCTTGGACTGTCACTCAGTAGGTTGAAGGTTCAAGTCCTGGTATCTCATGGCAGTGTGTCTGTTTATTTACTAGTGTTTTGACTGTTAAACATTCCTATTTATGGAACATTTACGTCTTTTTGCCATCAAAATCTGTGGGTTCAATATCATATCTATGTCTGGAAATTGCATATTAAAGAGTCACCTGTGGCCTTGAGGTTAAGGTCTCAGCCCCTCACCCTGAAGGTTGAGGGTTCCACACAAGGTGTGTCAGTAGTCACATGTCAGCTTTAATTACTTTTAAAATTAAAATATTTAAGGTATATACTAAAATGTGATCGCACTCTTTTTATTGCCAAATACATTTTTGTTTTCAATGTCTCCTAAAATATCTCATTCTAAGTATATCATTCATCAAAGTCTAGAAAAACTCTGTCTGTCTCCCTCCCTCCCTCTTTCTCTCTCTCTCTCTCTCTCTCTCTCTCTCTCTCTCAATTTCTCTCTGTCAAAGTCTTCCTCTAAATGTCTCTCACTCAAACTCCCACTTTCTTTCTCACTCTCTCTCCCATCCCAAGAGAGAGCGAGAGAGATTGGTATTGCAATGATCTCTACATACAATGACTTCAAAGTGTCACACTAGCAAGATATATAGTACAAATGTGGTAGGTATGTTTTGATGCGCAGTACAGGAAAGTCACTTGTGGCCTACTGATAAAGCTCTTGGACTGACACTCAGTAGGTTGAGGGTTGAAATCCTCCTATCTCGTGGTGGTGTGTCTGTTTATTTACTAGTGTTTTGAATGTTAAACATTCCTCATTATAAAACATTGAAGTCTTTTTCCCAGCAAAATCTTTGGGTTGCGGCCAATCCCCTATAACCACCCAACCCCAGGCCAGGCTTTGCGGCCAACCCCCACCGCAAAAAGCCAAATGCCATGCTTGGCATAGGGTTAAGTGGTTATAGGGGGTTGGCCGCAGAGCCTGCAACCAACCCACACCATGCACATCCGAAGGCAGTGTGCGACAGTGGTTGAATTAACGTATAGTAATTAAAATTACTTTACATAAAAAAAACAAAGAAATTCACTGAAAAACCAAAGGTTACAGGGACATTATAGTTAGGAAACAGAAGTTAAAAAACCATAGAAAAATACTTAAAGAAAACAAAGGTTACAAGGACTTTATAGTTATGCTCACATTTGAACGTACAAAACCAGAGAAATTCAGCAGCTATAGTTAGAGCTATTTCAAAAAACTATAACTTGTGTCCTAAGGTAACTATACCTCGCACCCTCGCCATTCACTGCTAATTACCCCACACATTGCAACACTCATGACATCATTCATAATATCACTAATATCATCAATGTAATATTTTCTTAAAATTATTGAGGAGAAAACTGTGCATGGCGGGAGGACAAGTTATAGTTACTTGACATAACTCTTACCATAACTGCTGAATTTCTATGGT
Source organism: Pleurodeles waltl (assembly GCF_031143425.1). Taxonomy (NCBI): domain Eukaryota; kingdom Metazoa; phylum Chordata; class Amphibia; order Caudata; family Salamandridae; genus Pleurodeles; species Pleurodeles waltl. The sequence continues at coordinate 60,930,923 of NC_090436.1, forward strand.
TTTGTATGTTTAAAATAAATGCCTAACTATAACGTCCCTGTAACCTTTGTTTTTTATGTGAATATATATATGTATATATATAAGTATTTAAAAATTTTATACTGGCTTGTGTAAAATTATTTGTATGTTACTTACAATTATCATCAGTTTTAGATGTTTATTTTCAATCAATTTCTATGAGGCAGCAATGGATATAACTAAGTATTATAAACCACGTTCAGGACACAGTGGATGCTATAATTGAGCACGCCAGTGCAATGGATTATGGGCATTGAAGTTTTGGATCTAAAGTGGCATGCGTAAATGGAGTGCAAAGTAACAAGTATATTAAGCCAGTGTAAGGAAATGGCTCCCTGTTGCAGTTACCCCCCCCCCCACTTTTTGCCTGATACTGATGCTGACTTGACTGAGAAGTGTGCTGGGACCCTGCTAACCAGGCCCCAGCACCAGTGTTCTTTCACCTAAAATGTACCATTGTTTCCACAATTAGCAAATCCCTGGCACACAGATAAGTCCCTTGTAAAAGGTACCAGTGGTACCAAGGGCCCTGTGACCAGGGAAGGTCCCTAAGGGCTGCAGCATATGTTGTGCCACCCTAAGGGACCCCTCACCTAACACATGCACACTGCCATTGCAGATTGTGTGTGTTGGAGGGGAGAAAAAGGCAAAGTCGACATGGCATCCCCCTCAGGATGCCATGCACACAAAATACTGCCTGTGGCATAGGTAAGTCACCCATCTAGCAGGCCTTACAGCTCTAAGGCAGAGTGCACTATACCACAGGTGAGGGCATAGCTGCATGAGCAATATGCCCCTACAGTGTCTAAGTCTATTCTTAGACATTGTAAGTACAGTTGTGGCCATATTAGGTATATGGTCTGGGAGTTTGTCAAAAACGAACTCCACAGCTCCATAATGGCTACACTGAATACTGGGAAGTTTGGTATCAAACTTCTCAGAATAATAAACCCACACTGATGCCAGTGTTGGATTTATTAAAAAATGCACACAGTGGGCATCTTAGAGATGCCCCCTGTATTTTACCCAATTGTTCAGTGCAGGACTGACTGGTCTGTGCCAGCCTGCTGCTGAGAGACGAGTTTCTGACCCCATGTGGTGAGGGCCTTTGTGCTCTCTGAGTACAGAAACAAAAGCCTGCTCTGGGTGGAGGTGCTTCACACCTCCCACCTGCAGGAACTGTAACACCTAGCAGTGAGCTTCGAAGGCTCAGGCTTCGTGTTACAATGCCCCAGGGCACTCCAGCTAGTGGAGCTGCCCGCCCCCTGGACACAGCCCCCACTTTTGGCGGCAAATCCAGGGGAGATAGTGAGAAAAACACGGAGGAGTCACCCACCAGTCAGGACAGCCCCTAAGGTGTCATGAGCTGAGGTGACTCCTGCCTTTAGAAATCCTCCATCTTGATTTGGAGGATTCCCCCAATAGGAATAGGGATGTGCCTCCCTCCCCTCAGGGAGGAGGCACAAAGAGGGTGTAGCCACCCTCAAGGACAGTAGCCATTGGCTACTGCCCTCCCAGACCTAAACACACCCCTAAATTCAGTATTTAGGGGCTCCCCAGAACCTAGGAAACTAGATTCCTGCAACCTGAAGATGAAGAAGGACTGCTTACCTGAAAGCCCTGCAGAGAAGACGGAGACACCAACTGCTTTGGCCCCAGTCCTACCCGCCTGTCTCCCTACTTCAAGAAAAACTGCAACAGCAACGCGTCCCCCAGGGTCCAGCGACCTCTGAAGCCTCAGAGGACTACCCTGCATCTAAAAGGACCAAGAACTCCCGAGGACAGCGGTTCTGCTCCAAAAAAGAAACAACTTTGCAACAAAGAAACAAACTTTAAAGGACTGCACGTTTCCCGCCGGAAGCGTGAGACTTTCTACTCTGCATCCGACACCCCCGGCTCAACCTGCGGAGAACCAACACTACAGGGAGGACTCCCCGGCGACTCTGACCCTGTGAGTAGCCAGAGCTGACCCCCTGAGTCCCCCCACCGACGCCTGCAGAGGGAATCCAGAGGCTCCCCCTGACCACGACTGCCTGTTTCTAAGAACCCGACGCCTGGTAAAGACACTGTACCCGCAGCCCCCAGGACCTGAAGAATCGGACCTCCAGTGCAGAAGCGACCCCCAGGTGGCCCTCTCCCTTGCCCAGGTAGCTACCCGAGGAGCCCCCCCCTTGCCTGCCTGCTTCGCTGAAGAGACCCCTGGGTCTCCCATTGAAACATATGGCAAACCCGACGCCTGTTTGCACTCTGCACCCGCCCGCCCCCGTGCCGCTGAGGGTGTACTTTTTGTGCTGACTTGTGTCCCCCCTGTGCCCTACAAAACCCCCCTGGTCTGCCCTCCGAAGTCGTGGGTACCTACCTGCTGGCAGACTGGAACCGGGGCACCCCCTTCTCCATTGAAGCCTATGTGTTTTGGGCACCACTTTGACCTCTGCACCTGACCTCCCTGAGCTGATGGTGTGGTAACTTTGGGGTTGCCCTGAACCCCCAACAGTGGGCTACCTTGGACCCAACTTTGAACCCTGTAGGTGGTTTACTTACCTGCAAAACTAACAAATACTTACCTCCCCCAGGAACTGTTGAAATTTGCAGTGTCTAGTTTTAAAATAGCTTATTGCCATTTTTGCCAAAACTGTACATGCTATTTTGCTGATTCAAAGTTCCTATGAAACCTGAGTGAAATACCTTTCATTTAAAGTATTGATTGTAAATCTTGAACCTGTGGTTCTTAAAATAAACTAAGAAAATATATTTTTCTAGACAAAAACCTATTGGCCTGGAATTGTCTTTGAGTGTGTGTTCCGTCATTTATTGCCTGTGTGTGTACAACAAATGCTTAACACTATCCTCTGATAAGCCTACTGCTCGACCACACTACCACAAAATAGAGCATTAGAATTATCTCTTTTTGCCACTATCTTACCTCTAAGGGGAACCCTTGGACTCTGTGCATGCTATTTCTTACTTTGAAATAGTACATACAGAGCCAACTTCCTACAGCCAGTATGTCCACTGGGAACATTGGAATATGAGAAACATGAATTTCATTAAGACCAAAGTATTTCAAATGTGACACTGACTTATTTAAAATGATTTGTATGTTACTTACAATTATCATCCCCCTTTGGGCTGTCTCTGTCTATTTATGTCCAGTTAAGCTATTCAAGGCCATCCAAAGCTATTATATTGGTGTGAGCGACAGGTTTTATTCATTTTAAGGTATGTTGACTTATTAAACACTGTTTATCTCAAAATTTTACACACAGCGCCATCATGTGGTGAACTGTCAAAAGTGCTGTGCTGATAATTTGGTGCCAGTGCCGAGCACAGGAAATCACTAGCGCAAATTAAGCACTGATTGGCCTCTCTGTCCTCTGTTCCTGTCATCAGAATGATGTGTTTTCCCTTCTATGTGGGAGCAGTTGTACAGCAAAGTATGTCTTGCATGTGAGTGAGGCTTGCGCTGTTGCCCATGCTGTACCTGCTTTGCTTGCGAGCAAAGCATGCACTGCTGCCCTTGCTGTACTTTTCTCACATGAGAAGGAAGGTTGTGCCGCTGCCTATGCTGTAGCTGTCTTGCATGAGAGGGAAGCTTGCACTGCTGCTGCTGCCCATGCTGTAGCTGTCTTGCATGAGACTGAAGCTAGCACTGGTGCCCTTGATGTACTTGTCTTTCATGAGAGGGAAGCTTGCACTGCTGCACAGAAGGTAGCTCTTCTGTGTGAGCACTACGGTTACACTGATGCTGGGGCTCTCGCTGTAACCGTCTTGCATAAGAAGGAAGCTTACACTGCTGCTGCTGCCCTTGCTGTATCTGTCTTGCATGAGGGGGAAGCTTGCAATAATGGCGGCCATGCTGTACCTGTCTTGCATGAGGGGGAAGCTTGTGCCGCCGCCCATGCTGTACCTGTCTTACATGTATGTGAAGCTTGCATTGCTGCCCATGCTGTACCTGTCTTGCATGTGAGTACAGCTTGCGCTGCTTCTGGCCATGCTGTACCTGTCTTGCATGAGGGGGAAGCTTGTGCTGCTGCTAGTTGAGCTCTACCTGTCTTGCATGGGAGGGACGCTTGTACTGTTGCCCATGCTGTAGCTGTTCTCTGTGAGCGCTAAGCTTACACTGATGCTGGTGCTCATGCAACACCAGTTGTGCATGGGAGGTTAGTTTGCACTGCTGCTGCTGGCCAGGCTGTACCTATCTTGCATGAGAGGGAAGCTTGCCCTGTTGCTGGTGCCCATGCTGTGCCTGTTTTGCTTGAGAGGTTAGTTTGTTAGTTTGCTCTGCTACTGCCCATGCTGTACCTGTCTTGAATGTGAGTGAAACTAGCATGGCTTCTGCCCTTGCTGCACCTGTCTTGCATGAGAGGAAAGCTTACGCTGTTGCCCATTCTGTACTTGTCTTGCATGAGAGGGAAGCTTGCGCTTCTGCCCATGTTGTAGCTGTTCTGTGTGAGCACTGAGCTTGCACTGATGCTGTTGCTCATGCTATACCAGTTGTGCATGGGAGGTTAGTTTGCACTGCTGCTGCTGGCCATGCTGTAGCTGTCTTGCATGAGAGGGAAGCATGCACTCCTGCTGCTGCCCATGCTGTCCCTGTCTTGCAGGGGAGGTTAGCTTACACTGCTGCTGCCCATGCTGTACTTATCTTGCATGAGAGGGAAGCTTGCACTGCTGCCAGTGCTGTAGCTCTTCTGTGTGAGTGCTAAGCTTACACTGATGCTGGGGCTAATCCTATACCAGTGGAGCATGTAAGTAAAGCTTGCACGGCTTCTGCCCTTGTTGTACCTGTCTTGCATGTGAGTGAAGCTTGTGCTGCTGCCTTTGCTGTACCTGTCTTGCATGTGACCAAAGCTTGTGGTGCTGCTGTTAGTGTTGTAGTGCGTCTGTGTGAGCGATAAGCTTATGCTGATGCTGGGGCTCATGGTGCTGCTGCCCATGCTGGAACTGTCTTGCATGAGAGGGAAGCTTGCACTGCAGCCAGTGCTTTAACACTTCTGTGTGAGCGCCAAGCTTACGCTGATGCTGAGGCTCATGGTGTACCTTTCTTGCATGTGAGTGGCGCTTGTGCTGCTGCCCATGCTAGAAGTGTCTTGCATGAGAGGGAAGCTTGCACTGCTGTAGCTCTTCTGTGTGAGTGCTAAGCTTACACTGATACTGGGGCTAAAGTTATACCAGTGGTGCATGAGAGTGAAGCTTGCTCTGCTGCCCATGCTCTACCTGTCTTGTAGGAGAGGGAAGCTTGCACTGCTGCCAGTGCTGTAGCTCTTCTGTGTGAGTGCTAAGCTTACACTGATGCTGGGGCTAATGCTATACCAGATGTGCATGAGAGTGACACTTGCTCTGCTGCCCATGCTCTACCTGTCTTACATGAGAGGGAAGCTTGCACTGCTGCCAGTGCTGTAGCTCTTCTGTGTGAGTGCTAAGCTTACACTGATACTGGGGCTAAAGTTATACCAGTGGTGCATGAGAGTGAAGCTTGCTCTGCTGCCCATGCTCTACCTGTCTTGTATGAGAGGGAAGCTTGTGCTGCCTGTGCTGTAGCTCTTCTGTGTGAGCTCTAAGTTTACACTGATGCTGGTGCTTATGCTGTACCTGTTTTTTATGTATTCGAAGCTTGCACTGCTGCTGTTTTTGGTGCAGCTTTTTATGTGTAATCGCAGGGTGTGAGAAACTTGTTTTAAAATACAAAAGGCAAAACTGTAAATGCTGTCAATACATCTGTATGTATGAGACTTAATGCAGTGCAAACAGTGCAGCAAAGCACCAGAGCCCTGTACTGGATCTGAGGTGACTATACATGTAAGTGAGGGAGCAGGGAAGTCTGGAGGGGTGGTGGCTTGAGGCAGTGCTTCATTTTTTAAAAACATACGTACCAGGGGCCCAAGGTATCGAAAAGGGTGCAACTGCAGCTTGCACCACACTCTGCCCCTGTCCGGCTGCGAAATGCCATTTCCAATGACCAGGGACACAAGAACTATGCAATTCTGTGGCTGTGCCTTTTTTTTCCACATAATTGTGGTTATGTTACACTTGCCACGTAATCCATCATCTGCAGCATAATCTGCAAATTTTAACCCAAAAAGTTCTGTTTCTAGCTCAAACTAATCAAAAGTCACTAAAAATGTGGTGGCATGTGTTTGCATATTTCTAATTTTGGTTGTTAGACTGCTACTAATGAGGTGAAATATTTGCCCAGACAGTATTATCATGTTTAAAAAAATACAAAATAATGAAGTAATTCTGCCACAAAATGTGCCACATTATGCTGCATAATCAATCCTTTTATTGCTGCACAATTTAGACAACCCTGTCCTATAATTTGGAGCTCACATGCTGCATAATTGTAGTGGCTCTGCAAATGGCCTAGACGTCCTGCTAATATTATTTTTATTGTATATTAAATTGCTAAACTGATGGGCGTTGTTGCAGACAGTGCCATCATGTGCTAAAATGTCATACAAAAAGTGCCAGTTTGTGAATCAAATAGAGGTGCCGAACACCAGCACAAATTAAGCACTGGCTTACGGGCAAGAGGAGAATGGCGAAGGGAAACCCACTAGGCTCCAACGAGGGTGGTCCAAGGGAAAAGAGGGGAGGAGGCCGAGAATAAGACAGAAATGTAAGAAATTAAAAATATGTGGGGGAGGAAGGGTGTGTCTTGGATTCATTAGGAAAAGGGAACATGTTTTTATTAATGCAGTCTACCAATCCCCTTCCAGTTGCAACTCAGTGGATTGGGCCCTGCATATTGTGTCACTGATGTGTCTGCTATCTACCTAGTCACGCTGTTAGCCTTGCATTTCCTCCTCCCAGTCATTCTCATGGCAGCAGGTGTGTTGAACGCCACAGGGCAGTGACCCCATGGCAAGTCACGGCTTGGCATTCCTCGGCATCAACTATCATCCTCTATGCTACCACTTACCAGGCCAGTAAGAAGCTCTTGTGGGCCCAAGAGGTGGGGCATTTTTTGAGCATCCCAACTCAAGTGTTCATCTTGGAAATAGAAAAAAAAGTTCCGTAAAGACAAAAGAGATTATTTGTTGGCATCTAGTGGTGAAACTGCATTAGCTGAGTGAGCAGGTAGGTAGGCCTAGGCCTGATTTTTATTACATAAAATAATTCTGCAAAACACATAGGGCCCAGGGAAAAGGTCCCCAGCTGCCCTGTCCTTGCAGTGGTTCTAGCCACCAGCCTCAGGATGCAGGATGCTAAGAGGCACTCAATGGCTGCAGTGCCTATTTCAGAAATGGATGTGGCACGTGCCCTGAGAGTATTCCTTCAACATAAAGCCAATTTTGTGTTTGTTAGAGCTAAAATACCTATATTCCCTTCTAGCAAGCCCAGCATTGTGGTGATGTTGACACATCAGTGCTAGAGATGTTTCTTGCGGACATTGTGTTGTCCTGCGTTATTTCATGTTGTAGTTTGCAGGTGTATTCATCTCGCTTGCAGGTGCCTGGTGCCAGTTTCCATCCACCATGATATCTTCCCCTTTCAGGATCCTCTCTCACCACCAGGTGAGATATGTTTAAGCACTCAACCACGCTGTAAGGTTGCACACCTACATCTGCATCATCCTGGACTGAGCTTCATCGTTCACTCAACACCTCAGCTGAAGGACTTTTGTCACCTAACCCTCTTGTGCTTGTCCCTCCTAGACAGGACTGCAATAGGCACCCCTGTCACAGCCAGGTCAGGTGCTGCACTCCCCAAAATATGTCATTCTTTTCTACAAAAAGCAGATTTGGAAATTGTTAACATGAAGGCCTAAGTATGTGCAGCGGAGCCCGGAAAGAGGAGACTTATTATTTACTTAATTTCTGAGAATGACAAATAATGCATGGCCATCTGTAGCCACTTGGTGGCCACTTCAAAGATGTGGGAGCCACTCCCGGCAAGGGATGACCACTGCAAAAACACAACCCACCAGGAAGCCAAAAGTCTAACGAGTGTTTAATGAAAAATAGTGACCAGCACAGCAAATAATCAAGAGACAATTGCCATTTCAATCAAACCCAGAACTCTTGCCCAAAAATGGCCAGTTGGAGCACATAATGCTAAAAACATGCAAAACTGCACAGTGTATGTACAGCTTTCTCTCTGTATAAGTCTCTGTAGCACAAGCATGTGACAGAAACTTGTTACTTTCAGCTAGATGTATCTAATGAGCATGTGGCAGGATCTTCTCATGGACAAAACGTGAGAGGTCCTTGAAGCAGAGACGCAATACATGAATGAACTGCTGACTTCATTAATTTTCTTAAAATCGCACTTCTGATTGTTAATATCGAAGGCGAGGCTGCACTTTATTACGAGATGCAGGCAATGTGCAAATGTACTACTGTGAATAAAATGGTTTTAGGCCTGCTGGAGCCATGAAATATGACATGCCTACTGAGAATAAAGGGCACTTTAAATTAATGAGGAAACATTAATTTGATTCTAAAATTAATTAGTGTATGTTGTGATATACAACCACAAATGGACATCACATTAAGGAAATAGGAATGCAAGATTATGTTCTCAGTGTCACCCTAGCTAATAGTGGGCACCCCCAGACACTAGAGAGTTATTCAGGTTCTGCAGTGTCCAGAGGGTCCGGCATGGGACTGAAAGCCACCCCATGCCCTCTTGACTCAGGGCCTGATTTACATCTTGGTGGATGGGGATACTCCATCTCAAACATGAGGGATATCCCGTCCGCCGTATTACAATCCTATTGTAGTCTATGGAGATCATAATATTGCAGTCCGAATATCCGTCACCTTTGTGACTGAGTATTCCATCCGCCAAGATCTAAATGAAGCCCTTCTCTCCAAATTACATTAGGAAAAGACCAACCTCTTCAGAGACAGCGCCTGTGACTGAAGGGCCATCGGTGGCTACTGGAAAACCATCCCCACCACTGGAGAACCTTAATCAGCCACTGGAACGTCATCTCTAGGCAAAGAGGGCTATTGCCAGCCACTAGAATAACGACCATCCCACTTGGCACCAACAGGCATTGGAGGGCTACCCAAGGCCCTGGAGGGCCCTCCGCGGAGTTACAAAGCAAATAAGAGGAAAAGAGAATAGGGAAACCGAGATTCCATCAGACAATAGTAATGGAATAAATTAGTTTTAAGAAGCCTTTTGGAAAGGGGTAAATGTTTGATAGGACTAAAAGGGCAATTCATTGCATAACTTGGCACTGAGTGAACATAAGGAAGGTGCATGACACAAGGCTCTATGGACCTGGGATATCTTCAGCAGGGTTTGGCTTGTAGAAACTAGATTCTTAGCTGGCAAAAGAGATCCCACCAAGTCCAACAGGAACATCGGACTGGGTCAATAATCTGCGCAATGGGTGAAACTGAGAATCTTAAAGTGGATCCATTTTTTTCTGCTGGAATCGACTGTGATGTTAGGAGTACATAAAAAATATGTTCTCATTTCTTTCTCTATGTCTGCACATATCTAAGACATAATAAAAGGGAGGAATGTTATTAGGGCTTGCAGCATACTAAGCAGTAGAGAGTCAGAGTCCCTGGACTTATGTAGTGAAGACTGAGATCATGTAAAGAATCATGGCTTGGTTCTTGGTGGAATAGACTGAGGGACTGATTTCGATTTGGGCGGAGGGATTACCCAGTCACATCGGTGATGGATATCCGTCCACCGAAATTTAAATACCATGGTTTCCTATGGTGTTTAGATTTCAGTGGATGGGATATCCGTCACTGTTGTGACTGAGTAACCCATGCGCTGAAAATCTAAATCAGGCTCTGAGTGCGGGGGAGGGCCAGAGGCCACACGCCCAGGCTGAAGAATCAATTGCAATGGCCAAGATTTAGGTTTTTTCAGCATTGAGTTAGAGTAAGTTGCTGGCCATCCAATCATGAAGTGTTGTAAATATTCCCGCTGACGTCCCCAACAATGTACATTGACTGACGATCAAAGTAGTAGCTTTGAGTCATTAGCGTATGAAAGAGTTTTAAATCATTAAGATCTAATTTATTCTCACAGCAGCCGAACAAAAAGATCAAAACATATAGGCAGAAGTGCTAAGAGATGAGTGACCCAGCAGGTGATGGGATGCTCAGCAGATCCAAAAAGGTGGAGAATGGCTAACTGGATAAGACCAGCCAGGATTGTCCCAAAATCTGTTCAGCAGAGGCGCAGAAAGCCCAGCTACATCCAAATACAAAATAAAGATGGTAGTGAGCCACCCGGCTGCTACAATACAATGGTACAATCATTCATCCTGAGGGCCAGGTGCAGTCTGAGGGAATAAATAAATGTGCCTGCACCGCTCGGGCCAGTGCACCTAAAGACTAAGTGAGAGTCCTGTGTGGTTTGCCTGGTGTCGTAGCAGGGCCTATGAGAAGCCTAGTGGCGTACTATGGAGGGCATCCAACATTGGCGGGGAAGCGGGTGACTTCCTACAGCGTGCCGCTGCAACTACCCTGGGGCGGTGGGCCCATGTTGTGGGGGCTTGTACACCCATACATGCGTCAAGAGGCCGTGCAAAGCTTTGAACAAGACCGGCCGGTGGCGGTGATAAAATGGAGCAGCTCCGTCTGGTGAGCCGGAGTGAGCGGAGAGGGAAGTACGCACTCGCTCCACAAGCACATACCCATGCCGGAGCCTGGGGTAAGGAGTGCACCTGTACTGCAGGCAGGTCTGTACCCCCGGGGCGAGGAACGGCTGTGCATGGCGCCGCGGCGGGCCTCCTGAAGAGCATGTTGTTGAGCAGGAGCAAAGTGCACAGGCCCGTGTACTGTGGTGGCAAAGAGACTAATGACTCGTGGTGTGACCCTGGTGTTATCTCCCTCAAAGTGGAAACAGAAAAAACAAAATAATACACTAAAAGAAAACATCTTCAAAATCTTCAGGGCCTGACTAAAGGTTCACGAGGAGCAGTGCAAGGGGGGCAAGATAAGCCCCTCCCATTCATGTGCTGCCTACCCATAAGTGGCACAGAGGGACCCTAACATTACCACCAGCCTGAAGACATAGGTGCAGAGAGCCAAAACAGGATAAAGGCACGTGTAGAGGCATCACGTTGACAGCAAATCAGGTGGTCAACATGGTGCGGGCACCACAGTCACTGCGCTGATGCCTTTTAGCCAGCTTGATGACCCTGCGATGGCCACACCATGGTGGCACAAGAGGATTGGGAGGCTACAACACTATTTCCTTGCCACACAGGAAACCGATGGCACCGTCGTGAGGTTATGATACTGCACATGGGAGGAGATGAATTGTACAACCTGTTCGGGGATCTGCCGAACACGGGGGCTGACAATTACTTTGGTGCTGTTGTGGCAGCGCTGAATAGACATTTTGACCCCCAGTTGAATCCTTACTACAAGAGGTTCAAACTTCGCCAGGCACGGCAAGCCAAATGTGAATTGGTGGGCACATTCTTTGCACGGCTCAGGAAATTAGCAAGCACATGCACAGGCATAGACAAGGAGATTAGGGCACAGATGATTCAAGGATGCAGGTCATCCAATCTTTTGAAGTTGGTATTGTAACAACCTGAAATAACCCTTGATGACATCTTAAACCTGGCGCGGTCTCATAAACTGGCGGATATTCGGTGGGGGCGATGGAATCCGCGCTTGCCCACAGCTCTAAGGCCCAGGTAAGTCCCTCAGCAGTGAAGATGAAAGAGAAATGAGTAGAAGCTGTTCAACGACCTCCCACAAGGACCTGAGGGGCTGCCAACACCAAATCCAGTGTGAAGGGATGCAGAAATTGCAGAATGGAGTGCCGTCCTTCAAGAGGATGTCTGGCACAGGGCAAACTGTGTCTAAAATGCAGAAGGGTGAATCACTTTCTGTAGGTCTACCACAGCTCCAGTGCTGCTGGAACGTCAGCCACAAAGCGGAGGCGAGTCACACATATTAAGCAGTTGTCAGTGGAGGATGAGAAGGACGACCAGGCCCAGACAAACAGACTGAAGGAGGAAGATGAAATATTCATGAAGGAAGGAAAAACAGCAAAGACTTCCCCCTAGAGCCAAATAGACATCAATGGAATGCTGCTCACAGTCCTAATAGATACAGGGTCCTCAATCAAAGTAATTGATGCCGAACAATTCCTCAAACTTCAACCACGAACAGAAATGCGACCAATAAAAGCAAAAATTCACATCTATGGAGGAACAGAACCCCTTCCATCGAAGTGGAGGTAGCCCATGGGGACACGAAAACCAAAACAAAGTTTCATGTGACTAAGTGTATTACTGGCACACTGTTGGGCTGCCACACAGTTGGAGATCTGGGGTTGGTATTCTTTGTCAAACAGGTACACCAACCCATGCCAACAAGATCTTTGCTAATTTTCCAGAATTGTTCAAAGGACTGGGATGTCTGAAGGGTGTACGGGTCAAACTCCATATTGACGGGTCAGTGAGACCAGTGGCCTTGCGTTATCAGTAAGTGACGTTCCACTTTTGTCCCGTGGTTGAGAAGGAATTGCAGCAGTTGGAAAAAGCTGGGGTAATTGAGAAAGTAACTGGCCCCACTCCATGGGTGTCACCTATAAACATAGCCCCAAAATCCAAACAACCAGAGGCCATCAGGGTATGTATGGACATGAGATGACCCAACCAAGCCATACAACATATCACCCCCAAGATCGATGGGATAGTAGAAGAGGTTAATGGAGCTAGATGGTTCTACAAGATCGATCTGAACTCTGGATATCAGTTGATGTTAGTTGGTGTTAGAGGAAACCAGTTGTTACATAACAACATTCTCCACACATGTGGGACTCAGGAGGTTCAAGCGCCTCTGCTTTGGTGTCTCATCGGCAGTTAAAGTATTTCAGGAAGCCATTCATGAGGCCTTCTCAGTGGTGGTGTCATCAATGTAAGAGATGACATTCTGATTTATTCAGTAGACCAAGAGCTAACTCTTCACTTCCAAAAGTGTATGTTCCATGCCAACAAAGTGGAATTCTTTGGATACAGATTTTCTAAAGACGGACCCCCAGAAAGTGGAATCTATAAGAATGGCTGCTGTGCCTCAAAACCAGTGAAAGGTTAGTAGCTTCCTGGGCATGGCCAATTACTATGGCAGGTTCATACCAAATCTCACCACCATCTCCAGCCCATAACTTAACCCGGAAAGATACACCATGGAAATGAACAACTACGGCTGCAAAGGCATTCAATGAAGTGAAGAAAGCATTCCTGTATGACGCCACCATGACATAGTTCAGTCCAAAATGCCAAACTGAGTTGTTCGTGAACGTCAGCGCAATTGGGTTGGGTGCGCTGCTAATGTAGTTGAAAGGCCAAGGAGAATTGGTTACCATTGCGTATGTGAGCGGAGCACTCACTGTGGTAGAGACCCGCTATGCTCAAATTGAAAGAGAAGCCCTGGCAATTAGGTGAGCAAGCAAGCACTTTCGCCTTTACCTCAGCCAGAAATTTCAAGTGATAACTGATCACAAGCCTTTGGTACCTCTGTTCACTGGCACAGCATGGCAAGGACCCCCAAGGATTGAAAGGTGAGCCTTCAGCTGCAACAATACTCTTGTGATGTTGTGTATTGCCCAGGTGTGAACAATCCAACAGATTACCTATTGTGTCACCCAATGGCAATGGACCCCAGGGATGAGGTAGGAGAAAAAGCTGGAGCGGAAGGTTTTGTGAAAATGATTACCAAAATGACTTGCCCCAGGGCGCTGTCGGTGGGAGAGATTGTAGAGGCTACCAAAGCTGATACATGTTTGACGCAAGTTAAGAGTGCATTAGTGGGATGGCAGTGGAAGAACTTCCTGGATGGACTGTGGGGTCTGATGGAAGTAGAGCGAGAGGTACGGACACAGCTGTGGTGTGCAGGGATGAGCTTAGGAAAAAGGGCTTGTCCTGAGGGGCCACCAATTAGTCATAACCTGCCGTTTGTGGAGCCATGTAGGAAAGTACCATCTTGCCTGGCATGTTACCCCCATTTTTACTTGTATGTCAGTTTGTTTTTGCCTGTGTCACTGGGATCCGGCTAGCCAGGACCCCAGTGCTCATAGTTTGTGGCCTGTATGTGTTCCATGTGCGGTGCCTAACTGTTTCACTGAGGCTCTGCTAACCAGAACCTTAGTGCTTATGCTCTCCCTGCTTTTAAAATTGTCACTGCAGGCTAGTGACTATTTTCACCAATTCTGATTGGCACACTGGAACACCCTTATAATTCCCTAGTATATGGTACCTATGTACCCAGGGTATTGGGGTTCCAGGAGATCCCTATGGGCTGCAGCATTTCTTTTGCCACCCATAGGGAGCTCAGATAATTCTTACACAGGACTGCCACTGCAGCCTGAGTGAAATGACGTCCACGTTATTTCACACCCATTTTACACTGCACTTAAGAAACTTATAAGTCACCTATTTGTCTAACCCTCACTTGGTGAAGGTTAGGTGCAAAGTTACTAAGTCTGAGGGCAGCCTGGCACTAGCCAAGGTGCCCCCACATTGTTCAGGGCAACTTCCCCAGACTTTGTGAGTACGGGGACACCATTACACGCGTGAACTACATATAGGTCAATACCTATGTGTAGCTTCACAATGGTAACTCCGAACATGGCATGTAACATGTCTAAAATCATGGAATTGTCCCCCCAGGCCAAATCTGGTATTGGGGTGCCAATCCCATGCATCCCCGGGGCTCCATCATGGACCCCGGGTACTGCCAAACAAGCTCCCTGGGGTTTTCTCTGCAGCTACCGCTGCTGCCAACCCTCAGACAGGTTTCTGCCCTCCTGGAGTCTGGGCAGCCCCTGGCCGAAGGTTGTCCACTTTTGACACGGCAATCCACCTAACACCTCCTGTGGTATTTTGAGTATCCTTACAGCCAGGGATTTCGTGCGGCTGCTCCGCCACGGAATCCCTGGTGGTAAGGACACTGGCGACAGGAATACTCATTCCTGTCGCCACTACAGGACTCCCCAACCCCCCTCCATGTCAGCACCCCATGACCCCATCAGAAGCCCCCCACCCCCACACAGCGATGCCCCACTCCCCATCTCCATACTGTACCCTCACCCCCCCATCTATGCACACACACAACACACGTACATACACACACACATCCACTCTCATTCATTCACACACACATGCACACATGGCCACGACACTCCCCTCACCCCCGCATAGACGCAGTCATACAGGCACTTGCACACACACGCATACACCCACAACACCTCCCCACCTCCCTCTATTCACACACACACACACACCCATTCACGCACACAACACTCAACACCCCCCTTCCTCCCCTGTTGGTCGATCACTTTACCTGGTGGTTGTCCGGGAGGGAACGGGGTCCATGGAGCATGCTCAGCCGCCAGGGCCCCACCAACAGAGCACTGCTACGCCATCTACAATGTAGTAACATGGCGGGCGGTGTTGTGGTGACGTGGCGGTGGCGATGGAGCAGGCTCCACTAGACCGCCAACTGCCAGTATGGCTGCAGGCGGCTTCCCCGCCAAATAGTGGCGGAGAGAAGCCTGAAGACCACCAGCACTGGCGGTCAAGTTGCAGGCGTGACTTCGGCGGTCTGCGTAAAAGACCGCCAAAGTCATAATGAGGGCCTATGTGTGTTGAAATTAAGACTCTAAAGATGGAGGCCGACATTGCATAGCAGCATTGGTGTCAGTTTGTTTGTTTCTATAATGAGCTTTTTTTTGAAGGTGGAAAGGGATGTAGTGAGCCACCCGGCCACTACAATACGTGAAACACATTCATCCCGAAGGCTGTGCGCAGTCTGAGGGGATAAACAAACGTGCAGTGCACCTAATGACTAAGTGAGAGTCCTGTGCGGTTTGTCTGGTGTCATAGCAGGAATTACGAGAGGCCTAGTGGTGTACTATGGAGGGCATCCAACAAAGATGTCATGTTTGACTGTATCAAATGATGCAGACAGTTGTAACAGGACAAGACTAGCCTGCCCATCAACCTCCCTGGTTGGCCATCAGTTTATCCAATGTGGCAAGTAAAACTGTTTTCATACTGTGTGTGACGCGGAACCCTGTGTGGGACCAGTCCAGGATACCTGAAAAGTCCAAGGGATTTACCAGCCATTTAGTAATTTGATACTCTGTAATTTTGCAGCATGCGGTAAAAGGATTATGGGCTTGTAATTTTCAAGCCTTTGTGGTCCTGGGGTAACTCCTTGAGAAGAGGCTTAAGTTGAGGCCTCTTTAACAAACTTCTGGAAAGATACACATGGTAAAGAGGTTTTAGGTCCTGGGCAATGGCTGACTGAGTGCTTGTAAGGTGCCACAGACCAGAGGTCACCAGTGGCATCCTCCTGGCCCGACTTCTTCAAGAACCATCTGGAATGTCCTACCAGTCACGGGGGGGGGGGGGGGCATCAGCAGTCACATAGGATCATCCCCAGGTACTGGAACCCCCCGAGAGCCACTGGAGGGAACCCCCTAACCCCAGGAGAGCCCTCCCAGCGGCCTAGCCATGACATCCTGCACGAGAGGCCCAGGGTCAGCTGTCTCAGGGAGGCGCCGACCCTCTTCCGGGGCTATTTGAAGAGCACATTTTCAGGCCATTTTAACATCTGAGTTCGGAAACCGGAGCCAGGCGTCCAAGGCTCGTTGGAAGCGCCGTGCCCTGCTCTGGGGTTACACAGGTTGTGGGGAGGCTGCGGGGGGGTTCAGACTGGGGGCCCGGAGGGCAGGAGGTCGGATTGAAGCTAAACAAATAAAGCTGTCTCTGGCAGGTTCTGCGTAACCCTCCCAGCGGGAACTGCATAGCGACAGACACCCCCCTTCGCCCGGCAGATGGTAACTGGAGCAAAGGCCAGGCCCGCGGTGGCATGGGAGGGCTGCCAAGAGAATGCTGCCAGGACAGAAATAGAACCAGCGTTGGCACGCTGGACCAGAGAGAGACAGAAGACATGACTGTGTTCCAGATCACAATTTACAGAGCACTCAAGCCTCCCTTGACACAAGGCAGGCTCTCAGCTCAAAAAATGCTAATGTTAAGCATGTTACAATAAACATGATATGAGTATGTCGCATCCATTGACAACAGTAACGTTGACTGACGGTTGAATAAAATATGTAAATAAAAACACATCTCCTATGGTCATATTAACTGTCAACCCAATAGAATTAGTTATCGACCTTGGAAGAATCAGTGGCTGGGTCAACCCTGTTGTGCATTCATGATTTTGCAACACATTGCTCTCGCTGTCTTACCAGCTGACTCTTAGAAGGACAACTAAAGCAAGTACCTGAAAGCTGATTTTTAAATACTGAAAGGGTTTTCTTAAAAACAAGAAACTATTGCTACAGATACATTGAAGGGTTTTTACATTTGTAAACACAAATAATCTGAGGAAATGTTGTTTCTAGGCACGCTAGTTAATGTCATAAATTATAACATTCTTTCTTTTATTATAGCATTGCACAGTGTGAAAAAAGCTCAAAAGTCTTTGATATACCAAAAGAAGCAAACCTACACGAATATATTATTGGATGGCAATCAAATCCTAACATTCCAAAACTCAGTGCCCCTAATGAGCCCCTTTTGGAATGGGACATCCTGCTGGTGCTTTGATACATTCTGTAGGACTGGGGTTAGCACCCTGCAGCAGAGACTGCCCCTGGGCTGTGCCTCTCCCAGGGGTGGTTATTGCCTCTTGTACAAGGAAGAGGACAGGAAGAGGCGGGCACTGTAGGCTGGCGGATGTCAAGGCTGCCTGGTGGGAAGCAAGCTCCTCCATTGGTGAAAGAGTAGCGAGTCTATTGCACGTCTTCGAGTCTTTAACACTGCGCCTGTGGCTGCTGCCAAGGTGAGGACTCAGGTTGACGACAGGTGAGATCTAGGTGTGTAGCACCAGAAGTGGTGCTGACCCAACACACCTTGACTTTTTACTCTTCTGCAAACCACCAGTGACCACTGTCAGGGTGAAGGCTTGGTGATCTTTGGTTTGAGAGAAGTGAAGCTGATTCAACTCACCTGGGGCCCGATTCAAAAGGTAAACTTAGCCCAAAGGTCTAAGTTTACGACTTTCGATATTAAGAAATGTAAGTTACACGTAGTATCTTTACAACCGCACTCTTGACAAAGTTCCTGGACTCAGGGTTGAATCTTCACATTTGGGGCAGAATCTCTGCACTCAGGGTGGATCTCCGGGGCAGAGATTCCGCACCGAGTGCGGAAGCTCCACCTCAAGTGTGAACGTAAAGATACTACTCTGAACTTACCTTTGTGAATACCAAAAGTCGTAAACTAACTTTTGATCTAAGCTTACCTTTGTGAATCGGGCCCTTTGTATTCAACTCTTCTGTACCCTATCTGTGGCCACTGTTGGGGTGAAGACTTGACCTCTGCGGGTGGCAGGTGGGATCCAGATGCTCATAGAATGACACAGTGATGCTCCCACTTGTCTTTGACTCTTTCTGTGCTGCTTCAGGCATATTTTAGGCATAGGAATATCACACACTTGCTGTTTGCCACTTCTTTGCAACTGGTCTCTTTTGGTTGTAAGATTTTATGCAAGGCCTGGCCATGCTATTTTAGCTGATAATTGTTTTCAGGAAAGTCTGTGGGTGCTTATGCTGGTCACAACCCGTTACGCCCCTGTTGCACAGATTACGGGGGCGGCTAGCAGCCCGCAGCACAAAGGGATTTTCGCACAGAGAACAAGACAACTTTTGCTACAAAAAATTTGCTTGCAGTTAAGTGTCGAGACAAATTATGGAATGAGAAAAGATAAACATGGAAGACATGGCACACAAGGCAATGAACAATACACTGTCTGACAAGTAAAACTACATTTCCCAGAGTCAGAGTTGCAGCCCCAGCCACAAGAGTACTGGCACATGCTGACAGGCTTCCAGGTCAATAGTGGCAGCTAGAATATTTTGTCATGACTCTCACAGTGCTCACTTATCTTACAACTGTGGTTGTTATAACTGCTCTCTACTCTAAGTGTGAACCCTGCATGACTTGTTCCTTCACTTTTGTTGTTTTCTCCCTGTTAAGTTCCATCAATTCCCTCGTTCCACCCTCACGGTATTTTATTATCCTTTTGCTTACCATTTAGTTTGAGTTTGTATTTCCAGTCCAGTTTCCTTCCCTCCCGGTGCGGCATTGGTCTTTATCATTGTTGGCTCCTCTGTTGGTTTCGTGGTACACCGGGGAGAGTTACAGCTTGCCATCTGCTTGCACCAGGTAAGTCATAGCCTGTGGTGTTTGTGTCTTGGACCGCCTAGTAATTTTTGTTCTCTCACCAATAGGTGGAGACTTAACCTTGATAACTCTGACTCAAGATGCTGCATGTACCTAGGAATCCAGTCCAAATCTTCCAATTACCAACCTGCAAGAGATTCTCTCTCCCTCCTTTCACTCATCCCATTTTTGCCTTAGCCTGGGTCTTCATTACCATCGTTGATCTCAGACAAGTGGACGAGTCGACCTCTGGGAGAAAGTGTGGGATTTGTTTTGACACCATCAGGCCCAAAATGCAGAGTTCTTGAATTTGAGCTGTGAAGCATGCCTGGCTTTCAGCTACATTTGTGTTATGCAAATATATATATATATTTATTTATTACCAGTCCAACGCTGTAATACTGTGCCTGGAGTGGTAAATGGCTTTTGCCATTTTACAGCTCAGTAAGGATGACACTGTCTCAATCTATGGAAAGATTTTGCTGTATAAATGGCAAAAGACTTTATCCCCATCTAGCTTGGCGTGGATAGCACTGTGCTGATCCTATGCTTAAAAACTTTGCTAGAAAAACAGGCATTTGAGGTGAGCAAATGTAGAGTGTCACCGGTGTTGCCGGGTGCTCCTTATTGGAGTTGCTCTCCACCTAAACTTGGGTACTACCCAGAGTTCTCTCTTCTTTTTTGCATATATATATATATATATATATATATATATATATATATATATATATATATATATATATATATATCCTAGTGGGGGTGCCCAGTAGGTAGTTATAGTTAAGACCATGTTTCCATAGAAAAAACATTTTTGACTTGCCTATATCTTTGACAAATCTTCACAAAATTTTCCCCAAAAAGTGTCTCAGTGATTCTTGTTAGGCACGGAAGGTTTCAGGGTGATCCGTCAAGCGGCGGCAGAAAAAAAGGGGGGATGAAAAAAGTTGTGTTTCCTATGTTATTTCCCATAGGACCTGTAGATGCATCTACAGCCCGAACAACTGGACGGAAATACACCAAATTTGACAGAAAGCTAGCTTTTGGTATGCAGATTGATCTTTGGCTTATTTGGAGTTAATCCATTCAGTAGTTTTTGAGATATTAAAGGGAAAATACATTTGTATACCTCTGGCTGCGAATATTTCATGAAAATCTGTGAAATTTCACGAACACGCGTGCGAAAAGAAGTGCTGTAACTGGCTGACCGCAACCTAACTAGAAAGTTTCGGCTGCCATTTTATTTCATGGGACACAGGCCCTGGGGGTGAAATTCCAAATTAAAAGTGGCATAAGGCGTCAAGGTATGTGTTTTACGGATAACTCATAGGTTTGAAGTAATTTTTCGTTGCCATGTGTGGCATTTGTGAAAATTCACTAATTTTCACAGATTTCATGATTTATTCACAAAATATTCATGAAGGAAAAACCACATATTCATTCATATAATAATTAATTCCCTCATACATGCACTCAGAGACTCAGGTGCCCACTCACACACCCATGCACCCACTCAGACCCACTCATAGTCTGATGCGCCCACTTTTAGACCCACTCAAATACTCACACACTCACTCACAGATCCACTGACAGAGAAAGGCCCTGTGGCCAAACTGCGTTGCACACGGCTATAAGCCATGCATGGCGGGGGTTGTGGGGTTATAAGGGCTTGGCTGCAAGGCCTGGCTGCAGAGCCAGACCTTGCGACCAAACAATGCCGCACATGGCCGAAGGCTGTTATAGTTATTAAAATTACTTTGCTTTTTACAGTGAATTTCTATGGTTTTTACTGCAAGGATTATAGGGAGATTATAGTTAGGTTCTGAAATTTACTTGTACAAAACCATAGAAATTCAGCAATTATAGTTAGAGTTCTTTCAAGTAACTCGCCCCTTAAGGTAACTATAACTCACGCCTTCGCCATGCACAGCTAATTACTCCCCATAATATATCATTGATGAGATATTGTATGGCACCTTTGAAATTATTACTGCAACATTTGCAATTAAAATTATTGATAAGAAAGTTGTGCATGGCAAGAGAGCGGGTTATTGTTACCTTAGGGTGTGAGTTATAGTTTCTTGAAAGAATTCTAACTATAACTGCTGAATTTCTATGGTTTTCTATGAGTAAATTCAGAACCTAACTATAACCGCCCTGTAACCTTTATTTTTTTCAGTGAATATATATATATATATATTTCTTTTTTTCCCACTAAAAAACAAAGGTGGCAAGGAGGACCAAATTATACAGCAGGGCGATTTAAATTTTGCAATAAGAAAAGGCAAATTATGCAGTATAATGCGTCACATTTTTTGATAGTTGTTAGAAATGGGGTTTCTGGTTGGCGAGGGTATGCACCTCAGCCAGGCAGAACTTACCCACTCTAGTCAGGGCAAGGGAGTGACACGTCCAGGATAACCCCTGCTCACCCCCTTGGTAGCTTGGCACGAGCAGTCAGGCTTAACCTGGAGGCAATGTGTAAAGTGTTTGCCCAACACACCCAACACATGTGACGCAATATCCCCACCACAAAGGAAACACAACACCAGTTTATATGAAAATATACTGTATTGTACACAACCCAATTATCAGACCAAACATCACATCACATTAGTACTATCCTGCCACCTTAGCAGTTGTCAGAACGTTACACATTAGTTACTCTGCAAACTAGCAGTAGTCACATATAACACACAGGTTACTCAGTATTCTGCAACATAAGCAGTGGTCAGGAAACACGTTATTACACCAAGACACTTGTCATAAGAATATCATAAAACGCCCATAGCAGGAACATTAGAAACATATGGCAAGTCATAGGAATACATATCAGCAAGTCATGTCCATAAAAGGAACATCTGCACATATATGTAAAAGCATCATAAAACAGGCAGGCAATAGATATCAATCAGCAAAGTCTTTAGAAAGAACTTAGATTATAATTTTATTGGTCCTTTAAAAGTACCTGACTTGATGAAGGCATCTCCAGTGCCTATTTAAGGAAAAGAAATGGGGCCCCCGGCGCTCCTCTGCGCAAAACGGGGGCCTCCTGACAATTCTGGGTGAGAGGGGGGTGGCACACACCCCCTCTGTACTTCTAACGGGCCCCTTCCTGGGGCCCGCAATCACTGGGGGTCCCCCTGGCCTCCACTGGTCTCCACAAGGGGGGGGGCGAAACCCAGAAGAAATGCAAGGGGGAGGGTGGCACCACGCACCCCCTCCGCTTCAAGGCCTGGCCCCTCCTGGGACCTGCGATTGTTGTAAGGCAAAGACCCACACTGGCCCACACAAGGGCCAAACCAAGGACCGGCGGTGCGGGGGGAGCCTCTGGCGAGGCTTCTGCCCCGCCCGCGATCCCATAGAGAGCCCTTCTGGGCTCGGCAGGGCAGGGAGAGGCTTCCTCCTCTCCTGCCCGTCTCCGGCTTCATTCCGGGCCCATATAAGGGCCTTCTGGTCCCCCGGGGGCGCTCCTCGGAGCAATCCCTGCCCCGGGGGCACCGCTAGGAGCACGCTTGCTCCAGTTTTTCTATCTTCGGTTTTGTTGGTGCCCCGGGGGCACAAGAAGCAGCACGCCCTCCACGCAAGGAAAATGATTAGCGCCCGTGTCACGGTGGTGATTCCCCCAGCAGCAAAAGCGCTTCACCAAGCGCTTTATTCCTTTGGAGGAGCCCGGGTCCCGGTGGTGTCTTTTGGGCATGAAGGAGCATGTTTACAGCGATTTAAAGATTAAAGAAGAAGCGCTTTCCCAAGCGCTAACTTTGGCAAGCATTTGAAGCACTACTCGTGTTTCAGGGTCAATGCAAGGGGCAGGGGCCACAGCACCCTGCCCCTGGGGAGCAAAGTTATCAGAAAAGGCCCACAGGTGGAGGGCCCAACAACAGGCCGGCACAAGGAGTATGTAGCAAGTGGCAAGTCCTCTTTAGTGACCAAGCAGGTCACAGGTCAGCCCAGCAGCAGTCGTCCATGGCGGTTCCTGGTGAGTTCTTCCAGCAGTCTAGGTCCAGTTCCAGGTAAGTTCAAGGAGTCTCCAAATTGTGGGGGAAATTCCCCTGTACTTATAGTCAGTTCTTACAGTGTTTTACAATGGTAGGGAGAGGAGGTTCCAGCCAGTTACAACTGGTTCTGGGAGTGTCCCCTCTCTCCTTTCAGCATAGGCTCCAAACATCAGTGGGGGGTTAACGACCCTATTGTGTGAGGCCAGGGCACAACCTTTACAAATGTAGGTGTGCCCGCCTCTCCCTTCTCTCAGCCCAGGAAGACTATTCAGTATGCAGATGCACCTCTGTGACACCTCCACCCTCCCTGTGTACAGGCTGTCTGAAAAGTATGCACAAAGCCCCAACTGTCACTCTGCCCAGACGTGGATTGGAGTCAAGCTGCAAAACACCAGAGTCATGAGCACAGAGAAATGCTCACTTTCTAGAGGTGGCATTTCTGTGATAGTAATAAAAAATACACTCACACCAGTAAGCAGCATTTATTATCACCATCACAACAATACCAAACACGCCTACGCTACCCCTCATAAATCAGACAATACCCCTTACACATAAGGCAGGGCATTTCTAATGCAATCCTATGAGAAGGCAGCACTCACAGCAGTGAGACACCAAGGTAGGCTGTTTGTCACTACTAGGACAGGCCACGCAACATGGCACATGTCCTGCCTTTCTACATACATGGCACCCTGCCCATAGGGCTAGCTACGCGTACCTTAGGGGTGACTTACATGTAGTAACAGGGGAGTTCTGGGCCTGGCAAGTAAGCTTAGATGCCAGGTCCCTGTGGCAGAAAACTGCGCACACAGGCCCTGCGCTAGCAGGCCTGAGACAGGTTTGAAAGTCTACTTCAGTGGGTGGCGCGAGCAGCGCTGCAGGCCCACTAGTAGTATTTAATTTACAGGCCCTGGGTATAGAGATACCACTGTACAAGGGACTTATAGGTAAATTAAATATGCCAATTAGGTATAAGCCAATCATACCAACTTTAGATGGGAGAGCACCTGCACTTTAGCACTGGTCAGCAGTGATGAAGTGCTCAGAGTCCTAGAGCCCACAGCGAGAGGTCAGAAAAACCAGGAGGAAGGAGGCAAAAAGACTGGGGATGACCCTGCGTAAGGCAAAAAGTCCAACAATAGTATTACTTCATTACTTTGTCATTTGTACACATGTTAACACTAAGTAAAATCTTGTACTCCATTGACAACATGTTAGTGCCTTTTCATCTGTTTTCATTAGAAACAACATTTTTTTTATATATTATATACCTCATGACATGCTAAAGACATCATTGATGACATGACAAATGCATTGTTGATGAAGTCAGTGGTAACATCATTAAGTCATTGTGAGACTTTCCTTTAGGATCTGTGGACTTGATATAACATAACCTATACCTAATGCAGGAAACTGGGTTACTGGTCGAGTGGAGTGAGACTCTACTCAAGCAGCAACTACAAATTAACCTGTGCTTAATGCTCTGGTAGCTGGCACAAAGCAGTCAGGCTTTACTTAGAGGCAATGTGTAAGGTATTTATGCAACACTTCAAACAGTAATCTGCCACAATTTGGAGTGCCTCGAGGTCACTCTTTGAAGCGTTACCTTGTACTTAAAGCTCACTTTAAGGCCAAAGAAGGGAACAGGAAGAGAAAAGCAGAGAGGAGGGTTCGACGAAGGGAAGCCGGAGAGGCAGAGACTATTTTGTGATCTATGGGGGGTCATTCTGACCCTGGCGGTAATTACCGCCATGGCGGAGGTCGGCGGTAGCACCGCCAACAGGCTGGCGGTGCACCGCTGGGCATTCTGACCGCGGCGGTTCAGCCGCGGCCAGAAACGGAAAGTCGGCGGTGTCCCGCTGACTTTCCGCTGCCCTTGAGAATCCTCCATGGCGGCGGAGCGCGCTCCGCCGCCATGGGGATTCTGACACCCCCTACCGCCATCCAGTTCCTGGCGGTTCTCCCGCTGGGAACAGGATGGCGGTAGGGGGTGCCGCGGGGCCCCTGGGGGCCCCTGCAGTGCCCATGCCAATGGCATGGGCACTGCAGGGGCCCCCGTAAGAGGGCCCCAAAAAGAATTTCAGTGTCTGCCTAGCAGACACTGAAATTCGCGACGGGTGCAACTGCACCCGTCGCACCTTCCCACACCGCCGGCTCAATTCTGAGCCGGCGTCCTCGTGGGAAGGGTGTTTCCCGCTGGGCTGGCGGGCGGACTTTCGTGGTCGCCCGCCAGCCCAGTGGGAAAGCCAGAATGACCGCCGCGGTCTTTCGGCGGGAACCGCGTGGCGGGCGGCGACCGCCGTCCGCCGCGGTCAGAATGACCCCCTATATGTTTTACACCAAACTGACAAAGCAGACTTGTTACATGGCACCGCAGTCACTGAAGAGGGTCACATAGCGACCAGACTGTCACCTCCAGTGTTTTTAATTATGAATTATGATGAGACGCAGATTACACATCTGCTTTGAGAAAACTCAGTGGCACTGTCTGCCGGAGGGAAACGTGTCACAGGCGCGAAGGATATACTGTGGAATTAAAATCTGCAAGCTCACAAAATTACCAAACTTTGGGTCCTTTGAGTTACTGCTTGTAATTGACAATAGCTGCACACAGAGTGCAGCTATCCTGATTTGTGAAACACCTTGTGAGCAGGTTTGGTGCTACTATAAGGCAAGGTACAGCAACTGCCTTAGGGCACTAACTACGGATGGTGCCATATGACAATAAAAGACCCAGAATTGCTATCTTGAGTCAGAATGTGTTTGTGCCTGCAGCCTTGAACATCCTTGCAGTATTCTTGCTTGTGAGAGTTCTCCTTTGCAGGTAGATGCCAATCACTCAGCCCACATGTGCCTCTGTGAGGCGCAGGGTGTTCTAGTTACAAGGAACACTACAGTTCCGAGGTCTACCTGAAAATGTCAGAATTTTCTATGGACCAGGGGCCTTATTTCAAAAGTGTCTTATAGGTTGCAAACTCTCAATCATTAAACTTGAGGGTTTGTGACAGCTAAAACAGATTTTTTAAATGTACAAAGCTCAATTAGCCATTCGGAAAAGGTTTTTGTAATTGTTAAATGAGTTTAGAAAACATTAAGGAACCGCTATTTGGAAGGGGAGTTTTAAGGACGTCCATTCCAAATACTGATTCCTTAAGTTATGTATTAATGTTTTGTGGCTGAAATCTAGTTGCAAATCATGAATATTTTAGCACCAACTCAAAGGAGGTGGTAGCCCATAGAGGTGAACAAGCCACTGAAAGCTCAAGCCAAGCTCTGGCTCAGCTCACGGTCCTGTTAGAACCTCGAGCCCATAACGAGCCAGGCTTTCATATGGCTTCTGCCTGCCTCGCCCCCTCTACCCAGGATGTGGTGTTACGGTCAGAGCTACCAACTGGAACTGGGTAACCAGATTCGAGTTTCGGCGTTGGCTCACATCCACTGATTTTTGGCAAACCATTTAATCTCCCCGTCCCTGTAAAAAATGCATGTGTTCTTGTGTACTGTAAATGCTGCTCACTCATGTCGAATGCTCCAACACCTTTGGGTTGAGTTTGCTCTATATTCTAAAAATTGGAGAAAAGTGCACTATGAGGTAAAAACAATGCCTTAACATAAGGAAAGGCAATTAGATACCCATTTAGTGGTTGATTTGTACAAAGAGGAACCAGAAAACATGGAGAAATTGCAGATTCCCTGCTTAAACTGTATTATCTTAGTCAAATATTTTATTTCACTAAAACTCTTCTTTTCTTCATTATCGTGTAAGAGGGCACTTTCAAATTGTGAGTTCTGACTACCAGTTGTGCAAAACTCTCTCTTTTAATAAGTACTTCTCAGTGCAGTGCCATAATGTGCCCTATTAATGTCAAAACATCCATATAATTAAGAAATACACTTTTTAAAAAGCACTTTGAATAAACGTTACTATACTTTACTTGATGTTTCTTGTATGACTTACATAGATATCTTTTCAGGGCTCGGCATGTGCATGAGCGATAAGATTCCAGCCAGATCCTGGGCTCGGCGATCTCTGTTAATTTGTTGGCTTGCACACCTCTAGTAACCCATTTGCAAATGGAAAGTTCACCCCACTAGTGAATGGTTAAAAAAAAACATTTTTTAAACAGTATGCGCTGCCTAATTTAAAAAAAAGTTTTTGAACATGTTCATTTTTAGGGTTGAGCGCACAAGCGCTCCGTCCCTGTTGTAATCTCTCTTTGGGCTTGTAACCTTGCCCATGTCATGCCTGTTACTTTCATTGGTTCGTGGGTTTGCCTTTTAAAACCTGCTTGATCTCATTAGTGAAAGGCATGCATACGTCATACCCTTTCAGGTGTTTAGCCCTCTTCGAGATCACCGGCCAACTACTGAAAACTTATGAGGCTCGATGTTTTCAGCCTGGTTTCTGCACTTCTTTATCTTTTTATTTTCCACACAGCGCGATCACACTGGGTTGTACATAGCGCAATCACACTTGTTTTTTTGTTTTTCAAATTCAGTGCGATCGCTCTACGTTTTACATAGTGCAATCGTCCTTGGTTTTTTACTTTCTATTTGTGTGGCAAGAAAAGTCCGGTTAGGAGTTTACAACGCTAATAGCTCTAACTCAAGCAAATGCGAGACCCGTTGCATTGCAAATGCTTCTTTTAAAATGCATCCGATTTTCTTTTCAGGAAAAAGAGCTGCATTACAATAAAAGGTTGCTTTATTTAAAAGCAATCACAAACACAGTGGTCTGCTGATCCCAGCAGGACACCATACCTATGAATGTAAGCAATCTTAGGCCCATATTTATACTTTTTTAGCGCTGCATTTGCGTCAAAAAGCGGCGCAAATGCGATGCTAAAAAAGTATAAATATGGGCCCTTGTGCTTTGCAATTTGTGACCCACCTAATTAATATTTATGTGTTAGTTCGAATTGATGATTCGCTTGATCTGTGCAATCGAGGACCTGGGCAATCACTTGAGGTTCACTCGTCAGTTTTTCGGGGTGACAATTTATAAAGTAGACTCAAAAATCCAATCTTTGGTTATTTGTCTTTTTAACATATATTCTTTTTAGTATGAGTATGTTTTAATGAAAAGGGAAAACATACTTAATAACAAAGCAACAGGATGGTAATTAGCATGCAAAAAATAATGCATCAGTGCCAAAGGATACGTCCGTATTAATATTAAGAAATAAACGAAGTGTGAATGGGATGAGGTTTCACTAAAACATTTTTAACCTATTTGTCTGCCTTCATTTAGTTTGCCAACCAGAATAAATTGAGTCCTTTCGGTAATTTCCACAAACGGTATTACTGTGGCCCACTTTAGCTTTCCGGGAAGACACCCGAGGAGCGGCAGGTTTTCAGTACTAAATGAAGTGTTCTGGTGTCAGCCGCACAGCTGCGGGCGGCTCGTGTTAAAAGCAGCCGAGCACGGCGAGAGATGGGGAAATATTTTGAAAGGAAACCTCATTGGCATCGACAGGCGTGACTGTGACAGCGCCAGGCTCGGGGTTTTAAGAAACTCCGCAATTACCATCTGTCTGCTGAGCAAACGCTCCCCGCCCCGGCCTGTCTAGTGCTTCTGCTGTGACTGGTCTCCTTCTGGTGTCTGGACTCTGATTAAGGACATCGGTATCAGACAGCCGACCCATGAATACCAAGAAAGGAACTCGAGGTACAAGGCCTGGAGTGTTCTGTGTAGCAGAAGTTCTGTGTGGCAGAAGTTGTGCTTATATAGTTTTTTAGGTCGAGCATAGCAGCGCGCAAGCGCTGCTTTCCCGACGTGCTGGTATGTATCCGGGCGTTTAACCACGCCCACCACACGCCCATCACTATGACTCTTCATGGGCTTGCCTTTCAAAAACCCTTTGTTTTGGTTGGTAACTGCTTTAAGTTTGTCCCTCCTTAGAGTGGTTTTGTTACCGCCTTGGCACATCATCCCTGTTGCATGGATAATTCCACGTTTGCCAATAACTTTGACTGTGAGTGAATTTCTGTTTCCTTTTGTCTCCCTCTTTGCGCTCACGGCAGCTCTTTGAATCGGCTCGCTCATGTCAACTGTTTTACTTTTTATTTTCAGTTTGTGTGGCAAGAAAAGTCCAGTCAGGAAGTTGCAACGCTAATAGCTCTACCTCGAGCAAACGCGAGACTCATTGCATTGCAAATGTTTGTTTATTTGGGTAGCGCACGCTGCACAACGTGATTTCTTCTAGGCACTTTGCAAGGAGGTGTGAGACACTGTCACCCTCACAATCTGCACTGAATAGACACAATACCTAGGGGCATATTTACATGCCCCTTATGCTTCTTTGCACTGCATTAGCATAATTGTTTTACGCGAATGTGGCGCTATCGAAACATTTCTGACACGCTATATATACAAATTTATACTTTGTAACCTCTTACACCATATTATGACTGCGCCAGGCATAATGTATGCAAGGGGGGGCGTTCTGGCGCCGGAAGGCCCAAAAAATGGCACAGTGAAATTTACAAGATTTCACTGTGCCACTTTTTGCGTCCTTTGCGTTAAAATGACTCACCCATTGTTTTCAGTGGGCCTCCCTGTGCTTTGCTGCACTAGCATCAAAATGTTTGACACAAGTGTAGCAAAGCACCACAATAGGGTAAAAAATGTTGACGCTATTGTTGACGACCACCATGGTGTGCCGAATTGTAAATAAGTCATGGAATCCTTCGGTGCCGGTAGGGGGGAGCTCAGTCATCTATGATGCACCACTTTCTTGTAAATATGCCTCCAAGAGTGGGAAAACATGTCAGTTCAAAAACTTTCAAAGCAGTGGGTAGACTTGTGCCTGCCTTGAGGGTGGGTAGGACTCGAGTACCTATAGGAGGCAGCTGGGTGACAGAATAGATTTACAGGTGCTTAAGTGTCTGACCCTGACATTTTCCACAGAGCCCCAATCGGTGTGATTGATGCTATTTACAACTAGTGTTGTCCGTACTTCAAAGGCTCTGCAAACTGGACCAAGCACACCTTTTCAGCAATTTACCCTCCAGTAGTGAGGGCGAACAGTTTGAGGCATTTCAGGGAGGTAGAGATACAGGCCTCAAGCCGAGATACAGGCCTCAAACAGTCACACAGTAGGTGCAGTAGCTTGGTGGCCAGCCCATTGTTTGTCTTCAGAACAAGCATTGGCAAAATGAACAGTGTAGGAAAGTGCCCCTTTTGGCATGGTTACCCCCCCACACTTTTTGCCTGATATTGATGTACACCTCAAGGAGTGTGTGCTGGGATCCTGCTAACCAGGCCCAAGCACCAGTGTTCTTTCCCTAAACTGTATCATTGTTTCCACAATTGGCTCAACCCTGGCACACAGATAAGTCCCTTGTAAACGGTACCAGTGGTACCAAGGACTCTGTGACCAGGGAAGGTCCCTAAGGGCCTTCGCCCACCGACCTTCGCAAAACCAAAGACCTACTGGTCTTCAGAAAGAACCTCAAGACTTGGCTGTTCGACCAGTGACCCTCCCTGGCCCACCCTCCCTCCCTCCCCCCCAGTTCCCACCCCCAGTGCCTTGAGACCCTCACGGGTGAGTAGCGCGCTCTACAAATTACTTTGATTGATTGATTGATTGATTGACCTCTCACCAAACAGATGCACACTGCCATTGCAGACTGTGCTGGTGGGGAGAAAAAGGCAAATTTGACATGGCATCCCTCTCCGGGTGCTATGCCAACCAACCACTGCCTGTGGCATAGGTAAGTCACCCCTCTGGCAGGCCTTACACCCTAAGGCAGGGTGCACTATACCACAGATGAGGGCATAGCTGCAAGAGCAATATGCCCCTACAGAGTCTAAGTCCATTGTTAGACATTGTAAGTGCAGTCTGGCCATATTGAGTAAATGGGCTGGGAGTTTGTCATTACGAACTCCACAGATCCATGAGGGCTTCACTGAAGGCTGGGAAGTTTGGTATCAAACTTCTCGACACAATATACCCACACTAATGCCATTGTTTGATGTATTGTACAGTGCACACAGAGGGCATCTTAGAGATACCCCCTCTATTTTACCCAACCCTTTAGTGTAAGGCTGACCAGTCTGTGCCAGCCTGCCACTATAAGACACGTTTCTGACCTCATTGGGTGAGAGCCTTTGTTCTCTCTCAGATCAGAAGCCTGCTCTAGGTGGAGGTGTTTCACACCTCCCCCCAGCAGGAACTGTAACACCTGGTGGTGAGCCTCAAAGGCTCAGGCCTCCCGATACAGTGCCCCAGGGCACTCCAACTAGTGGAGATGCCCTCCCCCGGACAAAGCCCCACTTTTGGCAGCAAGTCTGGCACAAAAATTAGGAAAAACTGGGAGGAGTGACCTCTCCAGCTAGGACCACCCTGAGATGTCCAGGGCTGAAGGGACCCCTTCCCTGCAGAATCCTCCATCTTGGTTTGGAGGACTGGGGCCAGTAGGGATAGGAATGTGCCCTCCTCCCCAAAAGGGAGTGGGCACAGGAAGGGAGTAGCCAACCTCAGGACAGTGGTCATTGCCTACTGTCCTCTGACCCCTGTAGCCCCCTAAATCTAGTATTTAGGGGCACCCGTGAACCTAGCTCATCAGATTCCTGGCAACCTCAAGAAAAGAAGACAAAGAAGCAAGAAGAAAGAAGAAGGACTGATAAGCCGACCCCCCCAGCAGAGGAGACTCCAGACACCAACTGACTTGGCCCCAGCCCTACTGACCTGCCTGTAGCTCCAAAGACTCCTGTTGCAACAATGTGACACATCCTGCAGGACCAGCAACCTCTACAAACCCCCAGAGGACTGCCTTCCCAGAAGAGGACCAAGAACTCAGAGGAGAACGGCCCTGTCCACAGGAAACTCCAACAAAGGACTCCAAAGCCTACCCGGATCTGCAAGTCCAGCCCACTCTGCACCCGGCGCCCACGCCCTGTGTCCAGCTGGCCCACCGATCCAGTGTAGGACCCCAAGTGATTCAACCTTGTGTCCTCCCAGCGTTGAATCCTCCTGGCCAACACAAGGATGCCTGCAGCCTGAAAACAGAGGACCCCAATGACCGCGGCTGGATCAGACTAAGGTTCCCAACGCCTAAAAGTACACCTGCACCCGCAGCCCCCAGGCCTTGGGAAATCCAACGGATGGTCCAGCAATGTTCAGCAGACAGCCCTCCTTCCTGTCCAGCCTGTGGTTTTCCAGAACCAAACCCCAGGACCCAGCCAGCAGCATTTTTTGTGGCCCCTAGTGTCCCCCTATTGAAAAGCATTGGGAGCCCAGGCTTGTGTTTGCACCCTGCACCCAGCCGGCCCCTTGCCACTGAGGGTGTGTTTTGTTGCCCACCTGTGGTCCCCAGTGCTCACTTAAACCCTCCAGGTCTGCACTCCGAAAACATGGCCACTTACCTGCCAGCAGATCTTTTCTGAGCACTCCCAGTCCTCATAGGTTTCCAGTGCAAACCTGATGCCAACTTTGACCTCTGCACCCGTGGGGTCACCAGTGGACCTCCTAACCTCCAAAGACTGAAGTCGTAAGTCGTGTACTTACCTGTTAACTGTGTTAACACTTTTTCCATCCAGAACTCTATGGTCTCCTATGGAAAATTGCACTGTCAACTTTTGAAATAGAGTTTTGTTATTTACTTGCAAACTGCATTATCTGTGAAACCAAACAAAGTATAATTGATACATATGTTTGAGACCTACTGATACATGTACTTACCAGCAACAAGGTTCTTATGGTTCTAGAAATAAAGTAACAAATATATTTTTGCTATATAAAAACAAATGGCCTGGAGTTAGTCATTGAGTGTGTGCCTCGTTTCTTGACTGTGTGTGTACAACAAATGCTTTGTACTACCCTCTGATAAGCTTGACTGCTCAACCACACTACCACAAAAGAGAGTATTACTATTATCTATTTTAGCCTCTCCTTTATTAAGCCTCTGAGGAACTCTTGGACTCTTTGCACACTGTATCTCATTTTGATATAGTATATACAGAGCCAGCTTCCTACAAACAGTTTTCGCCTTTGGGAACTATTGGCTTTGCCAATACATTTTAGCCCTGCCGTACTGCATCCCCGATGCTATGCAGCAGGCTAACTGAGAAAAAAAAGAAAAGCCCATTGAATCATTTTGTAGGTGAGTGTACCTACAAAATGACAGTAGGTTTTTTTCTTTCTTTTTTTATTTATCAATGACTCTGATGGCAAATAAAAGAAAAAACCATGGCAAAGCTGTTATTGTTCAGGGAAAGCAGAAGGGGGAGAAGCAACATGGGTGGGGGGCTGTGGAAGCAATGCAGGGGCAAAGCGGGTCAGGGGAACCAACAGAAGCGGGGGTACAGAAGCATCTTTGGGGTCCGGTGCGGGCTAAGGCAACACAGAGGCCTTGAAGCAACACAGAGGGTGCGAGTGGACGGGAAATACCACAGGGTAAGTGGGGACAAACAGCTGAAATGGAGAGCAACGTGGGCAGGGATACACATGAGAGTGAGCGCATCACAGAGAGGGCAGAGAAGAACCAAACAGGTGGCAGATAGCAGGACAGAAAGTTAAAGTAAACTACAGTAGAGATACAGCTGGAAAAATCTTGCACTGCTGTGGAGTGCTTAAACAAAAAGAAAAATGCAGCAACTGAAAAAGCTAGCAGGCCCTCATTACAACCCTGGCGGTCGGTGTTAAAGCAGCGGTAATACCGCCAACAGGCCGGCGGAAAAAAAATGGAATCACGACCATGGCGGAAACCGCCAACATAGACAGTCACTTTAACACGCCGACCGCCACGGCGGTAGAAACAAACACCGCGGCGGTAACTGCCAACAGACAGACTGAACACAATGTACTGCCCACTGTATAACAACACACGTATCCGCCACCTTTTCCGGGGCAGTACCAACGCCATCAAAAGCACGGCGGAAACAGGACTTGGAACGGAAACCACTCCCCTCTCGACACCCAACGAGGAACCAGGATGCCATGGAGCCCGAACTACAGGTCCTGCCCATGCTGGTCTACCTCCTCTTATATCAGGAGCAGCAAAGTACTGGGTGGTGAGTACTGCACCTAGTACACAGGGGAGTGGGGAGGGAAAAGAGAGTGACACACACACACAACTCCCCCACCCACAACACCATACACACAAATACATGCACCAACATTACATATACACCATGTCACGCCCTGGAAGAATGCAAGGACAAAAGGAAATGATTGTAACAAGTGTAATCAATTAAATATCAGAAAGGCCAAATTCAAAAATCAGTATATACAAATATGTAGACCAACTACACAAGTCCGGATATTAATGAAATCATTGTCCGTGGATCAGTGTCCCAAAATGCATGGGCGAAGCCCACACAAGATACCTGACTCGAAACGGAGAGAACACTGCAGGGGCATCAGATGGAAAATAAACAGGCACCTCAGGGGGAAGCGAAGGGGGGGCTCCTCAGCCGGATGAGTGCACGACACCAGCTCCACATGGGGGCCACATGCCCACTGCATTATCCTGGGGAGTGCAAAGCCACAGTCTCTCAAGTCTCTCAAGTCTCTCCAGTGGGTGGTTTGCCCACTGCATTATGTTGGGGAGTGCAAAGCCACAGTCTATCAAGACTCTCCAGTGGGTGGTTTGCCCACTGCTTTATCCTGGGGAGTGCAAAGCCACAGTCTCTCAAGTTGAAGTCATTCTCCACTGGTTCTGGAGGGGGCCTGGTGCCCAGAGGGCTTCATCCTGCCAAGGACTGAGGTAGTGGATGTGATACTCCTCTGGTTCTGGGGGGGGCTTTTTGCCCAGAGTGCTTCATCCTGCCAAGGACTGAGGTAGTGGATGTGAATCTCCACTGGTTCTGGAGGGGGCTTTGTGCCCAGAGTGCTTCATCCTGCCAAGGACTGAGGTAGTGGATGTCATTCTCCACTGGTTCTGGAGGGGGCTTTGTGCCCAGAGTGCTTCACATGCAGTGTGGCAGGTCCCATTCCCTCACCTGGATGTGTGTGCCACGAGATTGCCTGGGAACACGTAGCATGATACTCCATGGAGGCAGAGACACACTCCACCCTGCTGCGACTTCGCCTGCCACCTGCTAGTACAAACAGTGCTGGGAGTCATGCCTCTTGTACGCTGGGCAGGGTCCAGGACTTCTGCTGCAGCCTCGGATGGCTGGCCACTGGGGATGATTGCCATGTCGGTTGTGGTGGCACTGTCTGAGCACGTCGCGGGGCTGGTGGCAGTGGTGCGGCGGTGTCTGTGGCGGAGCTGCTGGCGGTGGTGCATGTGTCTGCACCTGTTGAGGGACACAGCAGGGCGTCTCCTGCAGCCTCGGACGGCTGCCCACTGGGGACTGTTGGTGAGGCAGCAGACGTGCAGGTGGCAGTGCTGGTGGCAGTGCTGGTGGCGGTGCAGGTGGCGGTATCCACCACCGTACTTGTTGATGTTGTGGTTGACAGAAGGGGTGACTCTGGTCCCTCAGCCTGAGCCTCTGTGCCCTGTCCTGACCTGCTCTTCGGCTTGTGTCCCTTCCCCACCTTTGATGTCGCTGCTGGTGCCTTGCCACTGTCCCCTTTTGGCTTGGAGGAGCCCTTGCTTGCTGGTAGGTGCGGCTTCTCCCTCCGGCATGCGGGCACCTTCTTCACCTTGGCAGGTGGCGGAATGGCCTGCTCCTTGGCCTCGCTAGGTGGCACACTGGCAGCCCTGATGGGTGGCGTCCGCGATGTGACCGGACTTGCTGAGACCACTGTCACTGTGCAGTAGTATTTGGTGGCTGAGGTGCTGGGCAGGGACCTGGACAGCCTGGCCCTAGGGGAAGGACTAGGGGGGGGTTGTAGGGAAGAGGTCAAAGATTGCGAGGAAGAGTTTCTTAGATGCACTGGGATGGGAAGATGGAGGGGGTTTGGGAGTGGAGGAAGAGGTAGTGGTTGTAGGAGGTGTACGCCTGCTGAATTTGGGTGAAGGTGCATGGGCCGGAGGTGGATGGCTGTTGGGTGGGTGTGTGCCTGTGTTTGTGTACTTTGAGAGGAGGGCTCACAGACACACTGGGAGAGGACACGGGATGTGTGAATGGTAGTGGGGGTGGTGAGTGCACATGAGCGGTGTGTGGTGATGGGCGTGCTGTTGATGGAGGTAGTGGATGAAGATGTAGTGCATGCAGGTGTGAGTGGAGACGAGACAGGGAGGGAGGAGGAGGACGTGGAGGAGGGGGACACAGTGGAGGCAGTGGATGTTGGTGTGTTTGCATGGGGATGGTGCTTGTGTGAGTGCCTGTGGGATGTGTGGTGCTTATGTCTGCCATGTCCACTCTTGTGTGTTGATGAGTGTGCATGTTGGTCTGATGGTGTGCTTGGGATAGGCTGAGGTACAGGGGATTGGGTCTGGGTAGAGGAAGTTGGAGGGGGAGGCTGGACACAGGGACAATGGCTGCCATCAGTGCTGAGGCCAGAGCCTGAAATGCTCTCTGTTGGGCCGCCACGCCAGAATGAATGCCCTCCAGGTATGCATTTGTTTGCTGCAAATGCCTCTCAACACCCTGGATGGCATTTAAAATGGTAGACTGCCCAACAGTGAGAGAACTCAGGAAGACAATAGCCTCCTCACTGAGGGCAGCAGGGCTGACTGGGGCAGGGGCTGAGGTGCCTGGGGCGATGGAGATGCTCACCCTCCTCGGTGAGCGGGCACGGAGACTCGATGAGGGGCTGCTGGGAGCGCAGTGCTGGTAGGGGGGTGGCGGCTGTACCTGTTGATGCGGTGGGCACAGAGGTGCCCGCCACCGCAAGGGAGCTCCCATCAGAGGAGGAGTCACTGTCGTTAGTGTCTGCTCCTGTCCCCGTCGTGGAGCTCCCCTCGCCCTCCATCCCACTGGTGCCTTCGGACTCTGTTACTTCACCCTCCAGGGCCATGTGGGATGCAGCTCCCTCCTGCTCCGGTGCCACTGCTCCTCCGCCAGATGATGCTAATGCACACAAGGACAGGGTGACAAAACAAAAAGAGGGGGGGAGACAGAAGAGACACATTGTCAATGCCAGCAACACCACTACCGTTGGCAGACACAACACACAGGCAGCAGCCCTATGCACTAAGCCATGCACTGACAGGGCAGGGTAAAAGCACATGTCCATAGGGGACTCTGTTGAGAACCATATTATGCACAGCTGGAAGCCATAGGAGCCTGACTAGATGTAGAGGGCAAATACCACCTTTGGGGTTGGACAGGGCATGAGGCTGCAAATCAATGGATCTACCTTTGCGCGTCTGCCCTGTCCTAGGGGAACCCACAGCCCACCTCCCCCACCCAGACACCTCCTAATGCGCGCAGAGTCAGCAGAATGAGAGTGTACTCACCCCCTTGAGGCTGCTGTGATGCCCTCAAGAGCCCATCCAACTCCGGATATGCCACCGCCAGGATCCGGTACATCGGGGGGGTCATGGTGCGACGGGCACTCCTTCTGCGTTGGGAGGCCGTCTTCTTGGTCCAGCGGCACAGGCCCTCTCATCATTTCTGGCAGTAGGTGCTCCGTTTATGGTAGACCCCCAGGGTCCACACATCCTTGGCGATGGCACGCCAAATCCCCTTCTTCTGGTGGGCACTGACCTAGAGGAAAAGTGAAGTTAAAATGGATGTTACTCTCCCGTACAGTTCTTCTCACACATTGAAAACAAAGCTCCCACCGTGGCCCAGAAATATGTACACACACCATCCTCACATGCTGGCCTGTCCCCCGTCTCTTCCATCCACGACACTCCATACAATCATGTGCCATCCATCATGCACACAGTTTACTCACCTGTCTGTCTGGAGGACCGTACAGTTGCGTGTACTGTGGGAGGACCCTATCCACCAGTTTCTCCAACTCCTCTGCAGTGAAGGCAGGGGCCCTTTCCCCAGACACTGTAGCCATTGTCGCTTCCAGACACAGGTCTCAGCAGCACTTGCAGTGTAGTTCCTCTCCTGTTGAAGGTCAGGTATCAAGTGAGGGAACTGATAGAAAATGGCAGTCACGTCCGCGGCGATGCGTACCGTCACCGCCAGCGTACATTGTCATTGACTCCTGGAACCCATAGGGCCCAATGATAACCAATGCTGAATTGTGCTGTGCTCTTCGACTGCCTACCGCGACGGTGTACAACGCCAGCGCAGTTACCTCATTTCCCCTTGTCCCACCTTACAGGTCAGGCAGCCGCCATTTCAGGGGGCCACATGGCAGGCCAAATAACTGCGTCACACCTATATAGGTCAGGAATACGGACAGACAAAGGCACATAGAGAAATTTTAACATTTGTGCTAAACAGCCTTGTAAAACCTATGTGTTTTATGACCCTCTACTCACCGTTCTTCTTCATAGGGCACGTCCGCTGGGGCAGGTGATGAGATGGCGGCATCCTCCGGTGTACAGACCCCTGGTGGACCTGTCGACAGTGGAAGACGGACACATAATTATCACTTACAGACTTGATCGTGCAACAATCCAGGAACTGTGTGCCCAGTTGGAGCCTGACCTGAGTCAGCTGTCCGCCATCCCACAGGAATACCCCCTCTAGTGCAGGTCCTGTCAGTACTCCATTTCCTGGCCAGTGGGCCTTTTCAAACAACAGTAGCCATGGCATCAGTGATGTCCCAGCCAATGTTCTCTAATGTGTTGTCCAGAGTGTTATCTGCCTTGCTGAAACACATGCGCAGCTACATCATTTTCCCTCAGGTGGAGGATTTGCCCACAGTGAAAGGTCCCTTTTATGCCCTGGGACATATCCCCAACATCATTGGTGCCATTGATGGTACACATGTGGCATTTGCCCCCCGCATGAATGAACAGGTGTACAGAAACCACAAAAGCTACCATTCTATGAATGTGCAGATGGTGTGTTTGGCAGACCAGTACATCTCCTATGTGAATGCCAAGTATCCTGGCTCAGTCCATGACGCTTACATTTTGAGGAATAGCAGAATCCCTTATGTGATGGGGCAACTCCAGAGGCACCGTGTGTGGCTAATAGGTGAGCCTAAAGTCCCCACACAGTTTAATTTGCTGTCTGGGTATGGGAGATTCCCTAATGTTTGGAGTATGTCTAACAGTTGTCCCTCGATATTTGCAGGTGACTCTGGTTACCCCAACCTGTCATGGCTACTGACCCCAGTGAGGAATCCCAGGACAAGGGCAGAGGAACGCTACAATGAGGCACATGTGCGAACTAGGAGGATCATAGAGCGCACCTTCGGCCTCCTGAAGGCCAGATTCCGGTGCCTCCATCTGACAGGTGGCTCCCTATTCTACTCACCAAAGAAGGTGTGCCAGATCTTCGTGGCCTGCTGTATGTTGTACATCCTGGCTTTGTGACGCCAGGTGCCTTTTCTGCAGGAGGTGATCTTGTGGCAACTGTGGAGCCTGTGGACAGTGAGGAAGAGGAGGCAGAAGAAGAAGATGTAGACAACCGAAACAACATCATCATGCAATACTTCCAGTGAGACACAGGTAAGAGGATGGAACTGCTTCCCACATCTCATACTATTGTAGGACCTAGCATACATCTGCCTTTTTACCTCTGGGTATGGACCCTGACAGTTCACTTTGGCTTTCCATTTCACAGATCTGGGTCCCAATTTGTGCCCTCTGCTATGTTTACTGCTGGCCTACAGCTGTGTAACATTGGTATGTGAACAAGTACATTGACATTGATATATTTCAGAGATGTTGCAATTACACATTTGTGAAAGCACAGACTGACTCCTGATTGTTTTGTGATTCAAGTGTGTTTATTTATGTGCAAATAAGTGGAGGGGGTTGTAAAATGGGCTGGGGTGATGGTGGAGGAATGTCCATGGCAGAGTCCAGTCTGTTTGTTTCACAGGTGCATTGTCCAATGGGGCATAGGAAGTGGAGCAATGGCAGTTTAAGGTGGACAGGGTGACAAAGTGGGACAGAAGGGTGACATTTAGGAGGGTCTTATTTCCTGGCAGGGGTCTTGTCAATGTTCTCTGTCTTGTTCCTGGATCTCAGGGACCGTTTGCGGGGTGGTTCTCCTTCTGCACGGGGTGGGGTGCTGGTGTCCTGTTGTTCCTGTGGCGGTGTCTCCTGTCCACTAGCGCCGGCGGAGGTAGAGGGCTGTTCATCGTCCAGGCTAGTGTCAGGGGCCCGTTTGTGTCCCACTGTGTCCCTCATGGTGTTGACAAGGTCTGCCAGCACCCCTGCAATGGTGACCAGGGTGATGTTAATGGACTTCAAGTCCTCCCTGATCCCCAGGTACTGTCCCTCCTGCAGCCGCACGTTTTCCTGGAACTTGTCTAGT
Organism: Pleurodeles waltl; assembly: GCF_031143425.1. NCBI lineage: Eukaryota > Metazoa > Chordata > Amphibia > Caudata > Salamandridae > Pleurodeles > Pleurodeles waltl. Next base: position 60,971,355 of record NC_090436.1, read on the forward strand.
ATCTGGCCCAGCGTATCCTGGGAATGGTGGTATGCTCCCAGGATCATGGTGAGTGCCTCGTGGAGGGTCGGTTCCCTGGGCCTGTCCTCCCCCTGTCGCACAGCAGTCCTTCCAGCTTCCCTGTTGTTCTGTGCCTCTGTACTCTGAACCGTGTGCACACTGCCACTTACCCCAGGTCCCTGATTGTCTTGGGTTGGTGGGTTTTCCTGGGTTCCCTGTAGTGGTGGACACACTGCTGATTGACGTGTCCTGCGGACAGAAGGATGGGCCAGCTGGGTGGGTGCTGTGGTGGTGTTTCCTGAGGGGGAGGTTCTGTGGTGGCTTGTGACAGTGGCAGGGGAACCGACTGTCCAGAGGTCCCTGATGTGCCGGGCTGGTCATCTTGATCCAGGCGTGCAGAGCTGCTGTCATCTCTGTGGGCCTCTTCTGTGGGGGGACTGGATATGTCTGGCACCTCCTGTCCGGTGACGTTGGGTATGGGTCCTGTTGGGGTGTAAATGCATAGTTTTAGTATCTGTGTGTGCCATCTTGTCCATTGGGTGAGGTACCCTCTACTCCTGTGCTTGCATAATTGTGTTTGGTTTGGGTTCTGTGTGGGTATCTGTACTGGACAAGCTTTGGTAACGGTGATCCATGTATAGGTGTTGCATGCAGGGCCTTGGTATTGGGATGTGTGGGTTCTGATAGTGGGACATATGTGAGATGATGGAGTGATGGGAGTGAGGGTAAGGTTGGGGGTTTGTGATGGCATGCAGGTGGGGTGGGGGATATCGTAGTAAAGATATGACTTACCAGAGTCCAGTCCTCCTGTTACTACTGCAAGGCCCTCAGGATGCAGTATTGCCAAGACTTGCTCCTCCCATGTTGTTAGTTGTGGGGGAGGAGGTGGGGGTCCACCGCCAGTCCACTGTACAGCAATCTGGTGTCTTGATACCATGCAACGCACCTTCACCCATAGGTCGTTCCACCTCTTCCTGATGTCATCCCGTGTTCTTGGATGCTATCCCACTGTGTTGACCCTGTCGACGATTCTCCGCCATAGCTCCATCTTCCTTGCAATGGAGGTGTGCTGCACCTGTGATCTGAAAAGCTGTGGCTCTACCCGGATGATTTCCTCCACCATGACCCTGAGCTCCTCCTCAGAAAACCTGGGGTGTCTTTGAGGTGCCATGATGTGGTGTGGGTGATGTGTGAGGTGCTGTCTGTTGTGATGTGTGGGGGATGTGTTGGTGTGTGTTGTTTGTGGTGTGTTGATGTTGTATGAGTGATGGTGTTGTGTGTCTGTGGATGCTGGTGTTGTGTTTGATAATCTCTCTCTTCTTCCAAATGTGTTTGTTGTAAGGCTTTGTGGGTAATGTGGGTGTGTGTTTAATAGTGTTGTGTGGGTGTGGTGTGTGTATGTGTATCAGGTGTGTGTATATTGAAATTTCCAATGTGTAGGAAAGTACCATCTTGCCTGGCATGTTACCCCCATTTTTTACTGTATGTATGTTTGTTTTTGCCTGTGTCACTGGGATACTGCTAGCCAGGACCCCAGTGCCCCTAAAGTATGCTCTGTATGTGTTCCCTGTGTGGTGACTAACTGTATCACTGAGGCCCTGCTAATCAGAACCTCAGTGTTTATGCTCTCTCTGCTTTTTAAGTTTGTCACTGCAGGCTAGTGACTAATCTCACCAATTCTGATTGGCACACTGGAACACCCTTATAATTTCCTTGTATATGGTACCTAGGTACCCAGGGTATTGGGGTTCCAGGAGATCCCTATGGGCTGCAGCATTTCTTTTGCCACCCATAGGGTGCTCAGGCAATTCTTACATAGGACTACCACTGCAACCTGAGTGAAATAACGTCCACGTTATTTCACAGCCATTTTTCACTGCACTTAAGTAACTTATAAATCACCTATATGTCTGACCCTCACTTAGTGAAGGTTAGGTGCAAAGTTACTTAGTGTGTGGGCACCCTGGCACTAGCCAAGGTGCCCCCACATTGTTCAGGGCAAATTCCCCGGACTTTGTGAGTGCGGGGGGACCATTACACGCGTGCACTACATATAGGTCAATACATATATGTAGCGTCACAATGGTAACTCTGAACATGGCAATGTAACATGTCTAGGATCATGGAATTGTCACCCCAATACCAAAATGGTATTGGGGTGACAATTCCATGCATCCCGGTTTTCCATCATAGAGCCTGGGTACTGCCAAACTAACTTTCCGGGGTCTCATCTGCAGCTACTGCTGCTGCCAACCCCTCAGACAGGTTTCTGCTCCCCCGGGGCCTGGGCAGCCTGGTCACAGGAAGGCAGAACAAAGGATTTCCTCTGAGAGAGGGTGTTACACCCTCTCCCTTTGGAAATGGGTGTGAAGGGCCTGGGAGGAGTAGCCTCTCCTGACCTCTGGAAATGCTTTGTAGGGCACAGATGGTGCCCTCCTTGCATAAGCCAGTCTACACTGGTTCAGGGATCCCCCCAGCCCTGCTCTGGCACGAAACTGGACAAAGGAAAGGGGAGTGACCACTCCCCTGACCAGCACTTCCCAGGGGAGGTGCCCAGAGCTCCTTCAGTGTGTCCCAGACCTCTGCCATCTTGGATGCAGAGGTGTGAGGGCACAATGGACAGCTCTGAGTGGCCAATTCCAGCAGATGACGTCAGAGACCCCTCTTGATAGATGCTTACCTTTCTCTGTAGCCAATCCTCCTCTGTGGGCTATTTAGGGTCTCTCCTGTGGGTATCTCATCAGATAACGAATGCAAGAGCTCACCAGAGTTCCTCTGCACTTCTCTCTTCGACTTCTGCCAAGGATTGAGCGCTGACTGCTCCAGGACGCCTGCATAACCGCAATAAAGTAGCAAGAAGACTACCAGCAACATTGTAGCGCCTCATCTTGCCGGCTTTCTCAACTGTTTCCTGGTGGTGCATGCTCTGAGGGCTGTCTGCCTTCACCCTGCACTGGAAGCCAAGAAGAAATCTCCCGTGGGTCGACGGAATCTTCCCCCTGCTAACGCAGGCACCAAACTTCTGCATCACCGGTCCTCTGGGTCCCCTCTCATCCTGATGAGCATGGTCCCTGGAACACAGGAGCTGGGTCCAAGTGTCTTCGACAGTCCAATGGCCCTTCTGTCCAAAGTTGGTGGAGGTAAGTCCTTGCCTCCCCACGCCAGACAGTAAACCTGTGTACGGCGTGAACTGCAGCTGCTCAGGCTTCTGTGCACTTTTGCTAGACTTCCTTTGTGCACAGCCTAGCCCAGGTCCCCAGTACTTCATCCTGCATTGCCCAACTCGCTGAGTTGGACTCCGACGTCGAGGGACCCTCTTTTGTTGCTCTGAGTTGACTGTCATCCTCAGATCTTCTAAATGCCTGTTCAGGTGCTTCTGAAGGTGCTGCCTGATTTTGCATGGGCTCTCTGTGTTGCTGAGTGCCCCCTCTGTCTCCACCTCCAAGGGGCGACCTCCTGGTCCTTCCTGGGCCCTAGCAGCACCCACAATCCTCAACCATGACTCTTGCAGCTAGCAAGGCTTGTTTGCAGTTTTTCTGCGTGGAAACAACTCTGCATCCTCCAGCACTCCGTGGGACATCTTCTGACCAACAGAGAAGTACCTGGCACCTTCCGGTGTTGCAGAATCTTTGTCTTCTTCCACCTGAAGGTAGCCCTTTTACGCCTTCATCCGGGGTTTAGTGGGATCCTGCCCCCCTGGATACCTGCGTGACTCTTGGACTTGGTCCCCTTCCTTTACAGGTCCTCAGGTCCAGGAATCCGTCTTCAGTGTTTTGCAGTCAGTTGTTGTCCTTGCAGAATCCCCTATATCGACTTTACTGTCTTTCTGGGGTAGTAGGGTAACTTTACTCCTACTTTTCAGGGTCTTGGGGTGGTGTATCTTGGACACCCTTAGTGCTTTCTTACACTCCCAGCGACCCTCTACACACTGCACTAGGCCTGGGGTCCATTCGTGGTTCCCATTCCACTTTTGGAGTATATGGTTTGTATTGCCCCTAAGCCTATTTCTCCCTAATGCATTCTATTGTGATTCTACACTCTTTGCACTACCTTTCTAACTGTTACTTACCTGAATTTGGTTTGTGTATATATATTTTGTGTATATTACTTACCTCCTAAGAAAGTATATCCTCTGAGATACTTTTGGCATATTGTCACTAAAATAAAGTACCTTTATTTTTAGTAACTCTGAGTATTGTGTTTTCTTATGATATAGTACTAAGTGATATAAGTGGTATAGTAGGAGCTTTGCATGTCTCCTAGTTCAGCCTAAGCTGCTCTGCTATAGCTACCTCTATCAGCCTAAGCTGCTAGAACACCTCTAATCTACTAATAAGAGATAACTGGACCTGGCACAAGGTGTAAGTACCACAAGGTACCTACTATAAGCCATGCCAGCCTCCTACACAATGTGCTTGTGTTTTGTAAATGTGTGTGTATTTTGAGCGTGGCAGTGTTTACCGCCAATCGATTACTGCGGTTGAAAGACCGCCACGTTGATTCGTGGGTTGTGATAGTGTGGGCGTATTCTTGTTGGCGTGATGGTGTAGGTTTTGTATTGCCAGTTTATCACTGACCTTTGGTGTGGCGGCCTTGTGTGGGTGTCTGTATTGTGGCAGATTCCGAGATGTGGGTCATAATACCTGTAGCGGTATGTTGGCGGTCTTCAGCACGGCAGAAAGCGGGATTTACCGCCAGGGTTGTAATGAGGGCCACAGTAATGTGTCTGTGCTCCAGGGGAGGGACAAACACAGGAAGAGGAAGGAAAGCTCACACATGCTAAAGAGTAAGAAGCAAACAAATGAGAGTAACAAGTAAGCCAATCAATGGTAAGTAATGGAAGGTTCTGATCCCACTGTAAACTAACAATACCCCTTGCAACTGACAGTGCATGCGCTGTCTAGTGGGCGAGATCTAAAGAATATAAACGTTTTAAACACTACAGACCTTAATAGGGTAACATGGAGGAAGAAACCCTACAAGTATGCACTTTGTGGTCTACAGGGTTCATTACATAAAAAAAACATGGAAGCAATCACAATTAAAGCTCAGGTGCAGGCTCCTTATGTTGCAGAGGAGCTGCTTCCTAGCATTCTGTGACCCACAAGTCAGTCCTTAACAAATGACTATTCAGTTCTTGTACAGGTATAACAATGTGTGTTTAAAAATAACACAGTATTCTGGTAGCCAAGAGTTCAGTTAGTGTTTCCCAGACATATAGAATTACCTGATGCGGTGCACACTTGGAATTACCAGCCATGGGTGCCGGTGGACGTGGTACATAGCGAGCTGTCACACTCACTGGCATTCATCGAGGCAACCCCGCTTCCTTCCCTCTGTGGTCAGCTGGCTGGCATGATAGTGATTCCATGAAGATACCTCCAGGAGCCTGCTCGAGTCATTGCAGAAGAAGGCTCTTCCTCACTCAGTCTGGGGTGCCAGTGTAATCACAAAGTGCAACAATGGTAGAGTGAGCATAGAACATCTGCATCTCTCTCTGTGGTGGTCTCCGACTGACATTGGCATATCCGATATGTCCTCTTCTCAGTCAGACTTGACACTCTCCCATGTTTCTTCTGCTCACTCTGGGCTAGGTGGCCGGGTTCAGGCAGTTAGACTCCTGAGGGACGAGGCTCTTTCTTGTCCCTTCAGCTCCCAGGTTCACTGGCAGGGTTTGCAGAAACCACACGATGACCCTCACCCACGGGAGACTTGCTGTCAGGGATACTAGTCCTGAAACTCAGCAGCTCTTCTCCTCTGGCAGTGTAGGAATTTGAACTGGAGAAGTTTGGGACCCACTTATATTCAGACAGGAGGTGTGGATCGACAAGCCTGGCCTGGTACCTTTTCAGAGTTCATTTTTCCTCTGCAGAGCAGGCATGTTCTTTGGCCAAGGGGATGGGTCCTGAAAACAGGTGGTGCTGATGCTGCCTCCAAGCAGGATCCCCACCATACAAACACAATGTGTGAAGCTCTGCTTCTGGCTCTCAACAGCCTTCCAGGTTGAGCCGTTCAAAAGAAAACAGAGGACCAAGGCTTTGTGTAGATACTTCTCTTTCATTAGCAGCCCTCTCTGGTGGCTCACACCCATTCCTCCCCATTAAATCAATAGTCATGCTCACAAAGATCTAATCAGCATCCCCTTGCTACAAATGTCACTTAGAATTTCTCCATCATTTCATGCTTCTGGGTCTTGAGGTACACCTTCCTCCTCAACGATGCAGGTGATACTTCCACTGCCTGGGTGCTGTTTCACAAACGCCATCTTGTGGCGTGTCAGAGCAGGGGCAATGCAAAATAGTCCCACTTGTAACAGCATCCATTCATCCAAACAAACAATATAGGGGCATATTTACAAGAAAGTGGCACATCGGTCCTGAAGCACCACTTTTCTTGCGTCACCCCTGCTGCACCTAACGACACCATGGTTGTGCTGTATTTACAATACGGCACACCAAGGCGGTATTTAGAACAATAGCGTCAAAATGTTTTACGCTATTGTAGCGCTTTGCTGTACTAGCATGAAAAATGTTGACGCTAGCGCAGCAAAGCACAGGGAGGCCCATTGATTAAAATGGGAGCGTCATTATAACGCCTGCTCTGAACAGGCGTTAAAAATGACGGAAAAATGGTGCAGTGAAATGCTGTAAATCTCACTGCTCCATTTTTTCGGGCTTCCCTGCATCGGAACGCCCCCCTTCAATACATTATGCCTGGCGAAGGCATAATGTGGTGCAAGGGTTTACAAAGTGGTGCAATGCAAGCACTACTGCGCCACTTTGTAAATACAGGGGCATATTTATACTCCGTTTGCGCCGAATTTGCGTCGTTTTTTTCGACGCAAATTCGACGCAAAACTAACTCCATATTTATACTTTGGCGTTAGACGCGTCTAGCGCCAAAGTTCATGGAGTTAGCGTCATTTTTTTGCGTGAACACCTTCCTTGCGTTAATGATATGCAAGGTAGGCGTTCCCGTCTTAAAAAATGACTCCGATGCATATGCGTCGTATTTATACTCCCGGGCAAAAATGACGCCCGGGAGTGGGCGGGTCTAAATAACCCGCATTTGCGCCGGATTTTAGCGCCTGGGTCAGGGCAGGCGTTAAGGGACCTGTGGGCTCAGAATGAGCCCAGAGGCGCCCTCCCCTGCCCCCAGGGACACCCCCTGCCACCCTTGCCCACCCCAGGAGGACACCCAAGGATGGAGGGACCCACCCCAGGGACATTAAGGTAAGTCCAGGTAAGTATTTTTTCAATTTTTTTTTTGTGGCATAGGGGGGCCTGATTTGTGCCCCCCTACATGCCACTATGCCCAATGACCATGCCCAGGGGACAGAAGTCCCCTGGGCATGGCCATTGGGCAAGGGGGCATGACTCCTGTCTTTGCTAAGACAGGAGTCATTTCAATGGGGGATGGGCGTCGTAAAAAAATGGCGCAAATCGGGTTGTGGCGATTTTTTTGCCTCAGCCTGACTTGCACCATTTGTGGATGCCCATACGCCATTTTCCCCCTACGCCGGCGCTGCCTGGTGTACGTCGTTTTTTTTAACGCACACCAGACAGCGCCGGCGGCTAACGCCGGCTAACGCCGGCTAACGTCATTGAATAAATACGGCGCCCGCATGGCGCTTCAGAATGGCGTTAGCCGGCGCTAATTTTTTTGGCGCAAAACTGCGTTAGTGCAGTTTTGCGTCAAAAAGTATAAATATGGCCCTTAGGGGCATATTTATACTCCGTTTGCGCCGAATTTGCGTCGTTTTTTTCGACGCAAATTCGATGCAAAACTAACTCCATATTTATACTTTGGCGTTAGACGCGTCTAGCGCCAAAGTTCATGGAGTTAGCGTCATTTTTTTGCGTGAACACCTTCCTTGCGTTAATGATATGCAAGGTAGGCGTTCCCGTCTTAAAAAATGACTCCGATGCATATGCGTCGTATTTATACTCCCGGGCAAAAATGACGCCCGGGAGTGGGCGGGTCTAAATAACCCGCATTTGCGCCGGATTTTAGCGCCTGGGTCAGGGCAGGCGTTAAGGGACCTGTGGGCTCAGAATGAGCCCAGAGGTGCCCTCCCCTGCCCCCAGGGACACCCCCTGCTACCCTTGCCCACCCCAGGAGGACACCCAAGGATGGAGGGACCCACCCCAGGGACATTAAGGTAAGTCCAGGTAAGTATTTTTTTTTATTTTTTTTTGTGGCATAGGGGAGCCTGATTTGTGCCCCCCTACATGCCACTATGCCCAATGACCATGCCCAGGGGACAGAAGTCCCCTGGGCATGGCCATTGGGCAAGGGGGCATGACTCCTGTCTTTGCTAAGACAGGAGTCATTTCAATGGGGGATGGGCGTCGTAAAAAAATGGCGCAAATCGGGTTGTGGCGATTTTTTTGCCTCAGCCTGACTTGCACCATTTGTGGACGCCCATACGCCATTTTCCCCCTACGCCGGCGCTGCCTGGTGTACGTCGTTTTTTTTAACGCACACCAGACAGCGACGGCGGCTAACGCCAGCTAACGTCATTGAATAAATACGGCGCCCGCATGGCGCTTCAGAATGGCGTTAGCCGGCGCAAATTTTTAGGGCGCAAAACTGCGTTAGTGCAGTTTTGCGTCAAAAAGTATAAATATGGCCCACAGAGTGGGAGAAAGGCCTCCTTAATGGCGCCTTAGCGTAAGAAAAAATTCTGCTATGGTGGCGCAAGAGGGCCCCTAGAGTCCTGCTGTCGTGCACCATACATGCACACGCCCTCAACATTCACACAGGAATGTCACTGCAGAGTCTGGTCATGATATTTGAGTACAACTTTACTCAAGTGACCGTGCAGACATCACTTCCATATCCTTGAACAGGTAAAAAGGCTGGTCAGCAGTAGTCTCGAGCTCAGCCAAGGGCATGCTTTTGGGACCCTCCTTGACCTCGGAGGCAGACTCTGGAGTTCCGTGTCAATTTTGGGCATAAACCTGCAGCGCACACATAGAGGTCCATGTGTGCTGAGGCCAACCTACAGTCAGGATGCCAGATTCACTTGCAGTTGGGTCACTCAGGGCAGGGGTACACATCCTTTACCATGCAGAGGGACCTTCCTGTCTCATCATGATATAAGACTCCAAAATATGTGAAAGTAAGAATTACCACAACGTTCAGCAGTCTGAAAATAACCTCACAATTTTAGTATGCTTTTTGACTGTGAAAGATCTGTGAAACGATCATGTTTTATTGTGACACTGAAAACGTGGGATGAAATTCCACTTTGACACTGGGGTGAAGTGTGTGATTCTGGGTGAGCAAGTTTACGCTGATGTACCTCGTTACCCTGTAACCAGGGGCGTAGCTTGGTCTCTAAGACTGGGGGGGGTGAGCTTCACATTTCCCAAAAGTCAAGCTGTCACATAATGTTGAAATCAGTGATGTAACAACATTTGAGGGGGACCCCTGCAAAGTACCTGGAGGGGAGGCCCCTTCTACCTGGGCCTAGTCAGGGGCCTGCCACCTGTGCACAGTGTTCTGTGCTGAGGGGAACCCCTGGAGCTCACCCCCTCCTGCACCATGGGGATGCAGAGCCTTTGTTAGGCCACTGGTTCAAATATATTATAGGACAAGCTGGTGCACAAGAGGGTCTTAGGGGCAGCAGAAAGGAAGCGGAATGCAGATTGGTGGGGCAGTAAGTGAGAGAGAGCAGCTCTTGTGGTTAATATTTGGTTTGCATGTGAACTAAGAGGTCTCTCTTTTGACTGCATCATTTAGTAAAAGATTTTAAAAAATGTTGTAGTTGGTGATCTTCCCTTCTTTAGGAAGGACTACAGACAACTTTAGCTTTTAGATAGACTTGATGTCAGCACGGCACACACACATAACATGCACAAATACATTTTGGATCAGCCCTACTCCTCCATGTCTTGGTTGGGTGGGCACCATCTAGGCATTGGCTCAATAGGCTGTCTGTCATGTGTAAGATGAGCCAATGATACTTCATATATATTTGCTTTAATATGCACATTGTTGAGATGTAAAAAGGTAGTTCTCCAGGAAAGCATGTTCTTTGTGGTGTGATTTTAAGTAAAAACAATGACACCTCCATCCCACAAGCCATGCTTGTATACACCGTTAACATGGCTGTCACACCACATAAACATGCTTTCATAGAGAACTGACAACAGCTGTGACACCCTCAGTGCCTATGCTCTGAATCCATAGCATTGATGACCATTTCAACATGGCTGCAGAAATGAACACTGCGGACCTCGCTTGGATCTCCGATAGTGTGAGAAAGTAGCCTCTTTCTAGCCTTGTTACCCCCACTTTTGGCCTGTTTGTGAGTAAATGTCAGGGTGTTTTCACTGTCTCACTGGGATCCTGCTAGCCAGGGCCCAGTGCTCATAGTGAAAACCCTTTCTTTCAGTATGTTTGTTATGTGTCACTGGGACCCTGCTAGCCAGGACCCCAGTGCTCATAAGTTTGTGGCCTATATGTATGTGTTCCCTGTGTGATGCCTAACTGTCTCACTGAGGCTCTGCTAACCAGAACCTCAGTGGTTATGCTCTCTCTGCTTTACAAATTGTCACTAACAGGCTAGTGACCAATTTCACCAATTCACATTGGCATACTGGAACACCCTTATAATTCCCTAGTATATGGTACTGAGGTACCCAGGGTATTGGGGTTCCAGGAGATCCCTATGGGCTGCAGCATTTCTTTTGCCACCCATAGGGAGCTCTGACAATTCTTACACAGGCCTGCCACTGCAGCCTGAGTGAAATAATGCCCACATTATTTCACAGCCATTTACCACTGCACTTAAGTAACTTATAAGTCACCTATATGTCTAACCTTTACCTGGTAAAGGTTGGGTGCTAAGTTACTTAGTGTGAGGGCACCCTGGCACTAGCCAAGGTGCCCCCACATTGTTCAGGGCCAATTCCCCGGACTTTGTGAGTGCGGGGACACCATTACACACGTGCACTATACATAGGTCACTACCTATGTATAGCGTCACAATGGTAACTCCGAACATGGCCATGTAACATGTCTAAGATCATGGAATTGTCACCCCAATGTCATCCTGGCATTGGGGAGACAATTCCATGATCCCCCGGGTCTCTAGCACAGACCCGGGTACTGCCAAACTACATTTCCCGGGGTTTCACTGCAGCTGCTGCTGCTGCCAACCCCTCAGTCAGGTTTCTGCCCTCCTGGGGTCCAGCCAGGCTTGGCCCAGGAAGGCAGAACAAAGGACTTCCTCAGAGAGAGGGTGTTACACCCTCTCCCTTTGGAAAAAGGTGTCAGGGCTGGGGAGGAGTAGCCTCCCCCAGCCTCTGGAAATGCTTTGATGGGCACAGATGGTGCCCATCTCTGCATAAGCCAGTCTAAACTGGTTCAGGGCTCCCCTAGCCCTGCTCTGGCGCGAAACTGGACAAAGGAAAGGGGAGTGACCACTCCCCTGACCTGCACCTCCCAGGGGAGGTGCCCAGAGCTCCTCCAGTGTGCTCCAGACCTCTGCCATCTTGGAAACAGAGATGCTGCTTGCACACTGGACTGCTCTGAGTGGCCAGTGCCAGCAGGTGACGTCAGAGACTCCTCCTGATAGGCTCTTACCTGTGTTGCTAGCCTATCCTCCTTCCTAAGTGGGCAAACCTCCTTTTCTGGCTATTTAGGGTCTCTGCTTTGGGGAATTCTTCAGATAACGAATGCAAGAGCTCATCAGAGTTCCTCTGCATCTCTCTCTTCACCTTCTGCCAAGGAATCGACCGCTGACTGCTCAGGACTCCTGCAAAACCGCAACAAAGTAGCAAAGATGACTACTGCAACCTTGTATCGCTGATCCTGCCGCCTTCTCGACTGTTTTCCTGGTGGTGCATGCTGTGGGGGTAGTCTGCCTCCTCTCTGCACTAGAAGCTCCGAAGAAATCTCCCGTGGGTCGACGGAATCTTCCCCCTGCAACCGCAGGCAACAAAAGACTGCATCACCGGTCCTCTGGGTCCCCTCTCAGCACGACGAGCGTGGTCCCTGGAACTCAGCAACTCTGTCCAAGTGACTCCCACAGTCCAGTGACTCTTCAGTCCAAGTTTGGGGGAGGTAAGTCCTTGCCTCCCCACGCTAGACTGCATTGCTGGGTACCGCGTGATTTGCAGCTGCTCCGGCTCCTGTGCACTCTTCCAGGATTTCCTTTGTGCACAGCCAAGCCTGGGTCCCCAACACTCTAACCTGCAGTGCACAACCTCCTGAGTTGTCCTCCGGCGTCGTGGGATCTTCTTTTGTGATTTCGGGTGAGCTCCGGTTCACTCCTCTTTCTAGTGCCTGTTCCGGCACTTCTGCAGGTGCTGCCTGCTTCTGAGAGGACTCCTTGTCTTGCTGGACGCCCCCTCTGTCTCCTCACGCAAGTGGCGACATCCTGGTCCCTCCTGGGCCACAGCAGCATCCAAAAACCCTAACCGCAACCCTTGCAGTTAGCAAGGCTTGTTTGCGGTCTTTCTGCGTGGGAACACCTCTGCAAGCTTCTTCACGACGTGGGACATCCATCCTCCAAAGGGAAGTTCCTAGTCCTCTTTGTTCTTGCAGAATCCACAGCTTCTACCATCCGGTGGCAGCTTCTTTGTACCCTCAGCTGGCATTTCCTGGGCATCTGCCCAATCTCGACTTTGTCGCGACTCTTGGACTTGGTCCCCTTGTTCCACAGGTACTCTCGTGCGGAAATCCACTTTGGTTGCATTGCTGGTGTTGTTCTTTCTTGCAGAATTCCCCTATCACGACTTCTGTGCTCTCTGGGGAGTATAGGTGCACTTTACACCTACTTTTCAGGGTCTTGGGGTTGGCTATTTTTCTAACCCTCACTGTTTTCTTACAGTCCCAGCGACCCTCTACAAGCTCACATAGGTTTGGAGTCCATACGTTATTCGCATTCCACTTTTGGAGTATATGGTTTGTGTTGCCCCTATACCTATGTGCTCCTATTGCAATCTACTGTAACTTTACATTGCTTGCATTACTTCCTGTTGCTATTACTGTATATTTTTGGTATTGTGTACATATATCTTGTGTATATTTGCTATCCTCATACTGAGGGTACTCACTGAGATACTTTTGGCATATTGTCATAAAAATAAAGTACCTTTATTTTTAGTATATCTGTGTATTGTGTTTTCTTATGATATTGTGCATGTGACACCAGTGGTATAGTAGGAGCTTTGCATGTCTCCTAGTTCAGCCTAAGCTGCTCTGCAAGCTACCTTTTCTATCCGCCTAAGCTGCTAGACACCTCTTCTACACTAATAAGGGATAACTGGACCTGGTACAGAGTGTTAGAACCCCTTGGTACCCACTACAAGCCAGGCCAGCCTCCTAGCAATTTTCTTGCCAAGCAATCCAACACAAATGTCTGATGGTTAAATTGGAAGATCTTCAAAATCATGACCCTGTGATGTGGCACTTGTGGCGGGACTGGAGTACTCCAAGAGCTCCTAGACCCCACACCACATCTCAGTGGCTTACAGACTGATTTAGAGTTTGGCAGGGAGGATACTCTGTCACAACTGCAACGCAGTAGCCTCCATGCCAAACTGAAGGTCTGCTCGTCTCATTTGTAGTCGGGAGGACCTTCAATATGTCACTGACGGAGGCTAATTAATCTCCATCGTGGACATACTCCTCCGATGTCCCATTGGAGTAAGGGCCGTTGTTCATTTGACCATTTGACTGCCCGTCTGATTTACAGTGGGCGGTCGAATGGCCAATTTTCCTTGTCCATCACCGCCTAGTAAAACGTGGATTTTGTTTTTGAAAATAAAAAACATGCTTAAAGTCTGACTAACAGTACTAGCCATCCCTCAAAGCTTTAATATATTGACAGGAACCACTATGATGGCAGTTCATCCTAATGTAAGACCCATCCCCTTGGCTGTTGACATCTCTATGTTCGGAATGATGCTACTTCACCAGGGCGACTGAGTAGTTCATTCCGTTGACCCCTGACTGCATAATACCCGTACTCCCAAGTCTAAATCATGGCCTTAGTCTTTCAGAACCCCATACTTGTGTTCATTCATAGTTGACAAGATGTGATATGGGGCAGGGCTCCCCTTTGTGTCATGTTATGGTTATTTGACATTCCCTGCCACAACTGGAACTCCTAAATTGCTCACCTTCCTTCCCCCAAAATGGAAGCTATTAAGCTCTCTTGCAGGTAGGAGCAGGTGCTGCCCTTGTTGATGACAGTCCTGAGATGCTCCTTGCCCCTCAAATATTGACAATGCATTGCACCACTCCTGCACCACTGGCACACTAACACTGATCCGGGCTCCCAACCGAGAAGCGGCTTCCAGCCTGTGTCAGACATTCGCCTTCCTTGACTGGTCCCACATTAGCTAGGGCAGTCACTTCTGTCCTTGGGTACTTACCATATCCTTGCTGAACGTATTATGTGTATGGGGGATTCTCACCATGATAGTTGAGCCCTGTGGTACCTGCAACTCACTGGCTCAGATATTTCTATTTTTTTCTATGCATGGAGAGTTGCAGTTTCAGCTGGTATGTTTATTGCCTTTCTATCCAGGCTGAGATCCAGCATATGCTGTATTAGTGACATTTCCATCCCCCGCACATCTTCTTGTGATGGAAATCCTGCAGCCTAACTGTGCTGCGGGGTGATACTGTGGTTTGGCCAGTTGGTGCTTGGGTTAAATATTAGAACATTTAGCGCGATTGGGAGGTGTGTACTCGAAATTCATGCACCAACAAAAATAAGTTCCTCTTTTCCTTCACATTTCACAACCTAGTATTTCCTCACTCACATCACCTCTGGGTAGCTATTCTCAGCCCCTCACGTGACGGCTTTCATACACATTAGAAGAAAGACATGGAGGTTCATACATCTAGGACACTGCTCGTCCATTTCATATTCTTTTGAGTGTGACATGTTTCCCATGTGATACCTTTGCCACACAGCAACTAATGGCAAAGACAAAGGACAAAACAATCACCAGGAGTCCATGAAAATATGCATGTATGCTGATAAAGTACCAGTTAACATGGTAAAAGGACAAAGCATTGGAACCATTTGTTTTACACCTTGAAACTACATCCATCTTATAATGGACATGTTTCTCAGTGAGTGCCACAGAGTTTTCTAAAAGTAGGAAAATAAAGTGTCATAATTTTTTTTGTATGCTTCATTGAGACGCCTTAAGTTCGATGGGCATCCTCGGATATGGATCCCGAGCCGATGCCCATATGGCTGGGTCTAATCTACGGTGGCATTATGATTAAAAAAAAACATTGGTCTGGGATGGGGCCCAGAGTAATTATCAGTGGCTGAGGTTAATTCAAACATCCCACTCACCACTTTTGTTTGTATACTTCAGTGAGACACCCTATGTGTGATGGGTATGGCCAGACATGGGCCCATTCCACCCTTTACCAGTGGAACCAAGTTGCACCCAACTGATGAGCCCCAACTAGGGTGAAACCGGTCTTGGATTGCTTGTGTTCCAGTTCCGAGAGGGCCTGGCCTGGCAGTTTGAGACAAAGTCTAGGTATTTGAGCAGGATCAAGGCTGCTTTGCACATGGCTGGATCTAAACTGAGGTGGCATTGTGGGGAAAAAAAGATGGACTAAGATGCGGCCCGAGTAATTGCCAATGTCTGAGATTAATTCAGGCATATTTTAAGCATCCCAACCATCACTTGTTTCTATCTATAAATGTATGAAAGTCAAAGAAACCTATTGCAGTTTATGTTTCATTTTTTTAAAGAAATTGCATCGTAAGTTAGAGCTTGATTTGTTTGTACATGAAGGAATGAATAAAGAATGGCAAATGTCTAGCAGGAGCCGGGCATGGGTGGCAGGATCAGACTGACCTCAAAGGCCTTCGGGTAGAGGCTGGTTTGACTGATCATTGTGTGTGTTGGCCCCCTTCTGGCTGTTTGTGGGTTGGTATCATGGTCTGGTGGGACAGTTTTCACTGTTGATTTCCCTGCTATTGTCAGAAACATCGACTGCTTTAAGTACTAATTCATGCAGTCTCCCATACGTTGAAGAACGCCTACACAGTATTTGTAAATGTGGGCCACTGTTTAGCTATTGGATTCTCTGAAGGGGTCCTCTTCTATTTTGGTGCCGGGGCCTATTTTCTTCCCCAGTCTGACCCTGGTGGGTGGGGAAGAGCAGAGTAGGACCAAAGGAGGCGCCCTAACAAAAAGAGTGGCAGAGGAGGGACTGAAGGATGACCCAAGGAATAGGGACTGTTAACCTTGTGATGCCCTACCAAGAAGAGAGCACTCATTTTAAGCAGATGCAAGTATGTCTTCCACATGTTAAGGTGCTAAATGCTGTCACTCACAGGACAGTACAGTGCAGTGGGCGGAAAGCAATGTGAATGACACAACAGACCAGTGGATGAAGAGGATTGGCTTAAACTCCCTATACATATATATATATATTATATATATAGTATTTTACTAAAATCAAAAGGTCTTGGCTAACGCCAGACGTCTAAATAAAAAATGAGGCAAAACATTTAAAATCCCCATCAGAGCAACATTTGGCTGCCATCTTGGCTACAAACTGGAAGCTCTGATAGTGATCAGGTGAAGTCTGCAAAGGCAACAGCCCGCGCGGAAGCTCCCGGAGCCCTTGTCTGGACTCAGCTGCGGCTCGCCTGGAGCTCAGAGGCCCTGCTGCTGGCTTTTTCCTCAGAATCTACCCTGGCAGAGTCACGGTGCGTGTGTGCGGGTGGAAACGTGTTGTTTTGAAACTCAGAGGGACTAGGGGCAAGATTCCGGACCTCAAAACTTGGCTCTTCACCTGATCCCCTCTGACCTTCACTTCTGTTCCCCTTCCCCCCGGGGCCTTGAGACCCTAACAGGTGAATAGCTGCACTCTACAAATACATTGCTTGATTGATTCCGACGAGACAAACTGCCATCCACACCGAGCACAGCACAGCCTTGAATGGAAAGGCAAAGCAGCATGGGAGTGCGGATCTAACACAAGTCCACGCCTAGGAGTCTGATTAATGATGTCAGAGAATGCAAAAATATATTTTTCAGAACAAGATTTCTAGACGAAGATAGACTGGCAGATTCTCCAAAGTCCACAAATATCTCTCTGAAAAAACGTTTTCTTCTATTTAATTAAAAATTCCAGCCCAGCCAAACCAAATGCATTTTATGTGTATGTGTATATATATGTATGTATGTACATATATATATATATATATATATATATATATATATATATATATATATATATATATATATATATATATATTACATAGTGGCAGTCGCCACTATGTATAGTTAGTACCTAGTTTCTATAGGAAAAGCCTTTTTTGATTTGCCTATATCTTTAGTGCCGGTTGATGAATCTTTACAACATTTTCCAAAAAACATTTACGCTCACTTCAGCTGCTGTCTGGAAAGTTTCGGGGTGGTCTGTCAAGCGGAGGCTGAGAAAAAGGGGGTCCCAAAACGCGTGCCCCCCCCCCATTCATTTTTCCATAGGGATTTTGAACAGTGATAGCGCAAAAACCACTGGACGGAATTACACCAAGTTTGACAGAAAGATAGCTCTTGGTCCGGATAGAGGCCTTTTTATTATTTGGTGTATATCCATTCAGTAGTTTTAGAGAAATTAAAGAAAATCCAAATTTGTATATAAAGGCATGTGAAGCATTCGTGATAGTGTTGGCAGCCATGTAGGGACTCAACTTCAGCCAAGTACCAGAAAGAAACATTAAAGACAAGTAAAGCGGCCAGTGTAGAGATACTATGACTCCTTAAAAAAGCACTTTTTTAAAAGAAAATTTTGCTGAGAAATTGTGACAGGGTCACAAATCCACGGCACATATATAAAAAAAAAAAAAAGAATCGTGGGCTCCCGCGCTTCTTAATACCTAAGCCCCTGGGTGGGCCAAGTCTCTGGGAGACCGCCACCTCCCGGGGCTAAAAACATTATGGTGGTCATTACAACCTTGGCGGTCTTTTTACAAGACCGCCGAGGGACCGCTGTGCGGAAGACCGCCAGTAGTGGCGGTTTGCCGCTCTGCGTATTATGACTGTTGGCTGCTCTCCGTCCTTTTTACGACAGAGGGCCGCCAACAGCCATACTGGCGGGCGGCGGGGAAGTGGAGGTAGCTCCACCTCCACCGCCACGCCAACAGAACACCGCCCAGCGAATCATGTCCTGTGATTCGGCGCGGCGGTGTTCTGTTGGCGGTGTGGTGTCGGCAGAGCAGCCCCCATGGCTCCTGTCCCCTCCCGGAGGATCGATGGACAAGGTAAGTCGATCGTCCGTTAGGGGAGGGGGGTGGGAGGGTGTTGTGTGGGTGCATGGGGGTGTGCGTCTGTGTATGTAGAGGAGGGGTGTGAGTGCGTGTATGCTTGCGGGTGTGTTGCGTGTGTTGGAAATGAGTGCGTGTATGTCTGTATATGGGTGTGCGTGTCTGACTGAGTGTGTGGATGTAGAAATGTATGTTGGTGTGTGTGCGTGTATGTGTGTTGGTGGTGCCTGCGTGCGTGTCATGTGTGTGTGAGTTATGTGATGTTGGGGGTCGGGGTGGGGAGGGGGGCCCTGCCACCTTTGGGGGGTGGCAGGGGTGTTGGGGGGGTAGGGGAGGGAGTCGGGTGGGGGTGGGGAGTGGGGGAGACCCCTATCAGTGCCAGGGAAGGAATTCCCTGGCACTGATAGGGCTTACCGCCATGGATTTCATGGCGGTTCCTACAGCTGGAAATCCACGGCGGTAAGCCGGGTCGAAATACCGGCGGTGGTATTGTGACGGCCGCCGGGCTGGAGACCCAGGTCTCCAGCCCAGCGGGCGGAACGGTGAAGCGGCGGATGACCATGGCGGTAACCGCCATGGTCATAATACTCAAAAAAAGACCGCCAGCCTGTTGGCGGTCTTACCGCCGCTTTAACACCGTCCGCCAGGGTTGTAATGACCCCCTATGTGTGCAAGGGGCCACCTGTATCCCCGCAGCCCCAGGGACCACCACCTCCCAGAGGCTATTATTAAATTCAATGCAGTGGGGGCTGCGCGGCCCTCCCTGCAGCCCCAGGGACTGCCACCTCCCTGGGGCTCACAACAAATACCATGCAGAGAGTCTGCGTGGCCCCCTGCTGCCCTGGGGACCACCAGCTCCCCGGGTCTAAAAACATGTGTAGGGGGGGCCTGCAGCTCCAGGGACCACCACAGCTCCGAGGCTGGGGGTTAAATGCAATTTAATGGGGGGGACACGGCCCCCTGCAGCCTGGGGACCGCCACAGCCCTGGGGCTTACAACAAATATCATGCATGAGGGCTGCACAGCCCCCTTTCAGCCCGAGGACCACCACCTCCCCGGGGCTATGCTTGTTGCAGGCGGGCCATACGACCCCCGTCGTGGAGCCACTCATGGCCCTGGGGACTGCCCCCCCCAGGGCCGGCTCCTGCTATGTCCCAGGGTGCCCACCCCCGAGACAAAGCTGTTTGCTTCAAAAATAGGCCCTAATTTAAGAAAAGTGGCTCTGCATCCAATGCATCGCCACTTTTCTTGTGCCCCTTAACACACTACTACTGCCACCATGTGTGTGCCGTATTTATTATACAATGCACCATGGCGCAGGGTAAGGGCAATAGCATCAATATTTTTCACGCTATTGATGTACTGTGCAGGGTTAGCGCCAAAATGTTGGCGCTAATCCTGCATGGTACATAGGGGTCCATTGAAAACAATGGTATGCTCCCTTTTAATGCCTGCTCTGTGCAGGCGTTAAAGATAGCTGCTAAAAATGGCACAGTGGAATCTCTTAGATTCCCCTCGCCATTTTTGCAGTCCCCCTCACGGCAGAATGCCCCCTTGCACACATTATGCCTGGCGCAGGCATAAGTGGCGCAAGGGGTTACAAAGTAGCGCAATGCATGCATTGCGGCACTTTGTAAATATGGGGCGGTGAATTTGACCTTGTTGGGCCACATTAGTGTCATAAAAAATTACGCTAATATGGCACAAGGAGGCGATAGGCCCTCTTAAATCTGGGCCGTAGTCCGTTTTCTCACACCGGGAGCTGTCAAACAGTTACCGCTGTCAGAAAGCAGAGTTTTTATCTGTCTTCCCTGCATGCAAATATGCGTACAGGGAAGACAGATGAAAACATTGCTCCCACAAGCAGGGACCTGCTATTAAAAGCACCTCCCTGCTTAGGGGAGCTATGCCGGCTCCCACAGGACGTGGAGAGCCGGCTAGGACCGCCGAGGCCTTGAAGCTCCCCCTGTGGGGCCTTTTTCTCTCTCTCTCTCTTCCATCCCATAGTGGGATGGAAAAGAGAGAGAGAGAGAGAGAAAGAGACAGAGACAGAGACAGAGACAGAGACAGAGACAGAGACAGAGACAGAGACACAGAGACACAGAGACACAGAGACAGAGAGACAGAGAGACAGAGAGACAGAGAGACAGAGAGACAGAGAGACAGAGAGACACAGAGACACAGAGACACAGAGACACAGAGAGAGAGAGAGAGAGAGAGAGAGAGAGAGAGAGAGAGATGGTCATTGCAATGGTCCCTCCATGCAATGACTTAAAACAAAAAAGTAAGGAGTCACCTGTGGCATAATGGTTGAGGTCACAGACCCTCACACTGAAAGTTGAGGGTTCTAGTCTAGGTGTGTGAGGTCATTTTTCCTACTTTAATTTATTGGCAACATCAATTTTTTAAGGTTGCTAATAAAAGGTGATCTCACTCTTTTTAAATGGCAAATACATTTTTCTTTTTAATTTGTCCAGAAATATCTCATTCTAAGTGTATCATTCAACATAGCGTAAAAACTCTCTTTCTCTCCTTTTCACTCTCTTTCTCTCTCTTTCAATCTCTTTCTCCCATTCACACACCCACTCAGACCCTTATGCACCCACTCACGGACCCACTCAGGCACTCACAGACCCACTCAGACCCGCGTGCACCCGCTCACAGCCGCACTCAGACCCTCACGCACCCACTTCCAGGCCCACTCAGACACTCACAGACCCACACAGACACTCAGGCACCCACTATCACACCCAGACAGACACTCTCACAGCCACTCTTACATCCAGATACACCCTGTCACACCTATTCTCACACCCAGAGACAGGTAGCGGCTAACTCCCACTGCGTATATCCAAAGGGCCGTGCGCAGCGTGAAGTTGGGTGGTTATGGGGTTGGCTGCAGGGTGTGGCCTCGGGCCAGGTCCTGCGGCCAACTGTCGCTGCGCACGTCCAAAGACAGTGTGTGGCAGTGGTTGGATTAACGTATAGTAATGAAAATTACTTTACGTTAAAAAAAACATAGAAACTCACTAAAAAAAACTAAGGTTACGGGGACGTTATAGTTAGGAAATAGAATGAAAAAAAACATAGAAATTCACTTAAAAAAACAAAGGTTACCAGGACGTTATAATTAGGCTCACAGTGTAAACATACCAAATCATAGAAATTCACCAGTTATAGTAAGTTATCTCAAGTAATTATAACTCGTGCCCTAAGGTAACTATAACTCATGCCCTCGCCATGCACTGCTAATTACCCCAAATTACTCCAAAACATTGAAGAAAAACTGTTCTCCCTCTCTCTCTGTCCCCCCAATGCATTTTATATATATATATATATCTATATATATATATATATATATATATATATATATATATATATATATATATATATATATATATCTATCTATCTATCTATCTATCTATCTATCTATATATATATATATATATATATATATATATATATTCTGTCTCTATGGCTACCTTATATGGGGGCAAAAGCTTGATGGTGGTTTGAGGTGTGGGCCGTGCTGCTTGAAATTTGTGTAATGAGATGTTTTTGTAAAGTGAGATTTTTATAGTCTGTATTTGAAAAAGATGCCTTTGCACTTTGTTTTCGCAACACACCTAAACATCAGGACTCCTACTACTATTAAAAAAAACATTGGCAAAGCCAATAGACCTAGCTTTTTGCTTGAGAAGTGTTTGGGAATAGTTGTTTCACTTTGTATATTGCACCCTATATAGAAAAGGCCCATTATAAATCAACATCCTGGGATGTAGCAGGGCCCCGTTGCTGTGCGCACTGCATTAGTATCAGGTATCAGAAGTTGAAGTGTATGTTGTGGGCTTAAAATGCCGTTTTTAACAAAGGGCAGTATTTCCATTGCATCTTCAAGCAAGACCTTGTGCACACACGTCCTAACGTTGTGCCAAAAAGCGGTAAATGCAGCAAGACATTATTATGACAGTGGAATAAATTACATGACAGCGTAAGGGCAACTAGTGACCAGCACAGTGACTTTACGATTGGCTAAGGTATCCAAACAGCAGACACATCCTACACAAAATAGATGGAACTCAGCAAAGCATAAACATTGTGCCTCCATTACATGCTTCCTTTCATATTGCACCAGTAGCCTAACGAAAAGGACTAATTGAAGTCCCATCCCCCACATCTAATGGGAACACAAATGGCACAATATACCAATTCACGAAATACAGTGGCTTTAATGGAAAGCCCATCGAGGCAATGACAAGCCATGAAAAAACACGACAGCCAATGGCTAAACCCGCTCTATCTCTGTACTTCTTGTTATACTTTGTTTAACTATTTAGTTCATGAGTTCTTCTGGAGGTAAAACGGCCTGACGCCCACACAAAAAAAAACAAATAAACATTGCACTTGCTTTTATTCCCCCCCACTCCAAGTGGTAACACATGGTCAGTGAGGGCATAAAGTTAGTCTTCCACTAAGCCGGCTTCCCCTTCCTCTGCTGTTTCAGTAATGATGCTTGTGATACAAGAGGGGAGACGAACAGTAATTCTAATTACTGCCTGCGGGAAGGTATTTGCAGATCCATAAACCAAAACCTGTTTTATGATTTCAGTGAGATCAGTGTTAATTTTAAAACCTGCTTAGCTGTGAGTGTCTCTCTTCATCAGGCAGGGACTTGGGAACCCATCATCCGGGCACTGTCCCAATCAGAATAAACTAGTAGCCATGCAGCCAGTGGCGGCCTGCAGGTCTAAAATATGCTGGGGTGCCATGGTGCCAAACTCACCATATTTGCGTCTCCCCCGGTGGGCACTTCTCCCCCAGCGACCACGAGCAGGAATGTAAGGACTTCCTTCCTGCTCGGTGGAATGGTATTCCAACCAATCCTGGAGCTGCTCTCATGCTGTTTTCAGCATGAGAGCAGCTCCAGGATTGGTGGGAGTAGGCTAGCCCAGCGCTCATTTTGAGGCTGGCTGCCTGTGCCACCAATCCCCTGGCTGTTTGACAGTCCTGGGATTGCTGGGTTTACAGTCGCTAGACAGCCGGCCAACCCGACATGTGCACTGAAAGGGACAGCAGTCATCCTGCAATTGCAGGATTCTGCCCCGCCCCATGCCCTCACACTCACGCTGTACACAGCGCGAGCGTGAGGGCAAAATAAAATGACATTATTATGCTATTTTATTTATTTGTGTTTGCCTGCTGCGCACGCAGCAGGAGGGGCGATGCTCCTCCACTCCGTAGGAGGAACCGTCCCCGCATGCAGCCCTCTTCTCTCAATAATGCATAAATGAATGAAGTAGTGCATGAATAAAATTCTGAAATCTGACTACACCTGTACCCTACTATTTATCAGAAAATAGATTTATTAGGGGGAGGTAACACCCCAAATACCCCCTGAAGCTACGTCCCTGCTGTTCTGCCTAGGGCCTGGTAGACTCAGTAGGCACTGGACAGTGTCCCAGCTGGGTAATGTTGTTTACTAATGGTGTCCAGCAGCCTTAGTTACCAGTGCACTCTAAATGGACAACCAAGTTACTCTCTTTGTACAGTTGCCTTTCCAAAGGTAGTCAGACAGATAAGCCCCAGTTCACTACAGAAGGAAGGGTTTGAAGCTCAGATACTTCTCTATCCAAGTAGCTAACCTCATGGTACAGTCAGAGCTTTATATTTAAAAAAGAGTAAGAGCTGTGTACATAACCATTTTGGGATCACAAACCCTGTAATTCAGAAAATCACAAGGTTTGTGATGGCAGGTGCCTGTAAGGTACATATTAAACATATTTTGTGACTCAGAAAAGCCTCTCCAGCTCACAAAATGGGTTTACTGACTCAGACAGACTCCCAAGTAGGAAGGGGAGTGTAAGGTGCATCCCCTCATAATTGTGACTCGGTATGGGCTAGATCAATGGTTTGCAACCGCAGTTTTGCAGTCCTATGTTTAACCAGGCGAGGTTCCTCCGCTAGGGGGGAGGAGCGTCGCCCTCCTGCCAGCAGCAGCAGCTGCATACCTTCTACTATAAAATGATAATAAACTAGGTTTATTATCGTTTTGTAGTAAAAGGGGCGGGGCATTAGGGATGACGAGACTGAGGGGGAGTGCACACGCTCCCCCTCAGTGCGCATGTATACTTGGTTGGCCGACTCTTACCGGCCAAACATACATACATGCCCAGTAGGCTCTCCAGCCCGGCAAACACAGTTGCCGGGCTGGAGAGAGCCTGCCTTCTTGCTTTTCCCTATTTTCCACTGCTTTCTCCTTATTTTCTCCCCCTTTTTGAGTGTGCCTTCTCCTCGCTTTTCTCTCATTTTTACTGCTTTTACCTTGCTTTTCCCCCCGTTTGCTGTGTGCCCACTCCTTTCATTTTCCTCGTTCTCACTGCTTTCTCCTTGCTTTTCCCTCATTTTTGGGTGCCTTCTCCTTACATTTCCCTCGTTCTCACTGCTTTCTCCTTGCTTTTTCCCCCCAGTTTTTAGTGTGCCTTCTCCTTGGTTTTCCCTCCTTTACACTGCTTTCTCCGGCAACTGCAAGCACCTAAATACCCTTTTGGGGATTAGCTGCACTTTACAAATCATGATTGATTAATTAATTGATTAACATGTCTTCCATTCACGAGGGCCTCTCTTATTTGTGATCTATATTGCTGCAATGATGGCCATTCCCAAATAGTATGAGCAATATCACTGTCTGGGTGCCTACATGTCCTGCACTCTGCGGGTGAAAGAAGGCCACACTTGGGAACCAGTGTCATCTGTGTAGTATCTTATAACAACCACATTTCAGTCCTGCTTCCTGGAGGTGTTTGTTATCACAGATCTCTCAATTCTTTCTCAGTGTACTCTAAATTCATGCAGTCTTTGGAACCACAAGCTCTGCAGTTTGTGAGACTCTGGGGGGCTTATTTACGAGACCCGTGTGCTACTGGAGCTTTTGTGGCGCAATGTCCTGCGTCATATTTACAAAGTGGGGTCAAGCCACTTATTGTGGCTTAACATGTAAATACGGCCCCTTTATACGCATCACTTAGCGTGAAAGGGGCGTGCAATGGGTGTTGCTGTTGGCGTTCTACCGCAACACGCATTGCATTTTGATGCTGTCCCAGATTTACGAGAAATCATAAACCTGAGGCAGCACCAAAAACTAACGCCACCCCAGGGATGGCGTTAGCATGGCATAACGAGGAGAAATACTTTTATTTCTCCTCGTTTTTGCTTCTTCTATGTGAACTATAGACTGCAGCAGACATAGAAAGATCAAAATGTCATGAATGATTGTTTATGTGCAGGAAGGTGCCCCTTCCTGCACATATTCAATCATTAAATAATTACGATTTGCTTCTTCTATGTGTGTTGCATTCTGCAGCACACATAGAAGTAACAAATCACCATTACTGATTATGTGAAGGAAGGAACAGCTTCCTGCACACAAACAATCACTCCCTGCAGTCCGGTGCAAGGATGCTTGCGTTGGTGCTAGGCAGCTAAATCAGCGCAAGAGAAAACACAGGGGTGTGCCGTATTGTCTTAAATACGGCGCATCCCTTAGTTTCTGAAGTGATGCATCGCGACACTGCCAAATTTGGTGCACCGCCGTGCTGCGCCGTTTTCTAGTAAATGAGGCCCTGGATTTGAATGTTGTATCTCAAACTCTTGACTTATTTCTGCAAAGGGTTTAAACCATCCTCCTTTGACAATTTGCTCTAGGGTGAACAGTCCTTTGTTTTCAAAGTCTGCCCAGCGAATTTCTGACCCCTCTAGCTATGTATAAGCATTTCCATTACCCCGTATGGGGGCTCCTGTGTGTTTTCTGCTGTGTCCCCATTTTCTTATGTGCCACATGCCAAGTATAATCTAGTTAGGTAATACCAGGATGTATATAATAACCACATCCCCCTCAGCTTCTCTTAGAGCAGTGATACTCAAAGTACGGCCCGGGGGCCGCATCCGGCCTGTTTGACCTTTGCGGCCCGTTTGTCCTTTACATGCGGCCCCCAGGGCAGCAGTAGCACTAGGCTGCTGTTTACTGGACTCAACAGACATGAATTTATTTAAACACTAGGAATTTGTCCTGAACCACTTAACTGCAGGAACACTTTCATTTTTTGAGAAATCTTGAAGCAAATGTCTGCAACTATGATAAGGGTTCTTAAAAATTCGAAAAGTGTATTTCATTTACACACAGGACCATTTCATTTTACTACATCAGATTATATCAGTGCATGGAGAAGTGTTTTTATTTTTTAAGAACAATAGATTTCAAACATAAATTCAACCCCCACCTTGATAACAATGCCAATAGTGAATTAAGAGGCAAGTCAGTTATCTGCACTCTCTGATTTGCTATTATACATGAACAACTTCATAGTTTACTAAATCAAACACAGGAGAAGGCTTTGCACAGCACACATACTGAAGCCATGCATTGTGAAGTCCTCCTACATGCAATAATGAAGAAAATGAAGGGAACGTGAAAGAAAACAATTGCCTAGGATCACACAATTTGGTAAAGTGGCGAAGCTGGGATTAATGCCACATTTTCTGGTTTCACATGGAGCGATTCAGCCACTAGATCTATATGCTTTGCTGCCCCCTACACCCACCATAACGCCACAACCCCTCCCCATCCAGAGCCCCCTCCTCCCTTTGATCACTACGCTGCTAGCATCAGTGCGGCCCTCGGTCACACCACAGACCAAACTTTGTTGCCCTTGGAAAATGTTTGTGAGTACCCATGTCTTAGAGGGTTTATTTGGTATCAGACGCAGCTCAGTGGGTTCAAATCATTTTGCACCAGGTATTTTACCTGAGAGATTTGTGAAGACAGACATTATTTTTCTAAATGTGATGGCCACAGCCCCCCAGATACTGTTCACATACAGTTTGATTATTCTTAGGCTTGACGTGAAACTGTCCCAGAATTCTTTTTTTATTTTCTTGATCAGCTTAACTAGAAGATGAGTTTGGATCTTTATGGTGAGCATTAAAAATACATAGTTAAAGCTTGCTGCCACATTCATTTTGACTTTTGGGACTATACCTGAGGGATAATTGTAGTTTTGACCACCTAGAAAAGTCCATTGCCACAGTGTCTATTAGTGAATTGATGTTATCTTCCTCCATTAGGCCAAGTCATCTATTCATCAGTATCCCTAGATATTTTAACCAATAGTCTTTCCATGTAAAAGATCTACCCACCAATGAGGAGGCTGTTCTCGGTCTCACCATTGGAAGTGCCTCGTACTTGCTCCAGTTAATGTAGGAAGTGGAGAATCTGGCTCTGATTGAAGTTGCAGGCATGGATAATGCCACCAGGATGTCATTCACACAGTAGTGAACCTTATGCTCTCCCGTTGACTTTTAATTCCTCTTATTTGTTTTTTGAGGCATTTCAATAGCCAGCGGTTGCAGCACCAATGTAAACATCAGAGGAGATGGGGGGCATCCCTGCCTCTTATCTCTTAGAGTATCTAAGGGGCAGATTTATGAAAAGTGGTGCTGCACCTAGTGCAGCACATACTTTTTCTGCGCTTTTCCCTAGCACCCCCTACCGCCACCATGTGTGCGCTGTATTTAAAATACGGCGCACCATGGCAGTAGTAAGGGTGATAATTTTTTACGTTAGTCCACCGCTTTGCAAGATTAGCGTAAAAAATGGTGACACTAATCCTGCAAAGCATCCAGAGGCCCATTGTAATCAATGGAAGCCCCTTTTTAACGCCTGCACTTAGCAGGCGTTAACAAATGTCGCTAAAAATGTCAGCAGTGCCAGCTTCTCTCAGCAGTGCCTTCTCAGTCCCACTGGGCTCCATCAGTGCAAGCTTTCCTCCATCAGAGCCTCTCAGTCCCAGTGGGCTCCAGACATACAGGTTTCCTCCTATTGTTGTGCCGGGTCATGTGCCACTTGTATACCCAAGTACCAGAACGTTTTTGTCTGCTAGGATAGCCCTATGTCAGGCGACTGCACTTTAACAAGTCGCCAAGGCTGCAGGGAAAATAGAACTGTTTTATGTCTATTGACATGGAGGCCAGATGCCCACCCAAAATCGTCCATTATCGTAACTTTTCATAATAAACATCTAGCTGATAGCCTTGGTCATTGACTTGCCACCATAAACAACAAAGCCCTGGTGTGTGCTGCATACACTTCCACACATTGCAACCAGAGGAGAACAAACATCATAATTAACTATTTATCTAGAAGAAGTTGTTTAATTGCATCACAGAGGTATTGGTGTGACCTTAACTTGCAAGCTTCATCCATCACAGTGGCATAGGTTTGTCGGAAAAGTCAAACAGCAGCTTTGCTTGATAAAGAGCTTGGCTCAAGCAGTTAGATAAACAAATGATCACTCTTTCTGTGGAAGCGCACAGCTTTTGAAAAATCAAAAGCTGTACTCAGAGGAACCAACATCTTGGTGGAGTCACAGTCCTTCTCTGTAACACTCCTGAGAGCTCTTTTTTGATTGCATAAGTGACAGGTGTACTGTCAAGTGAGACTTAAAAAGGTGGAGGCCAGTTGCTATTGCACAGTGAATAATGAACTGCTGCAGGATTACAGGCTAACAAATCCATCAGTTACAGAACAGTCTGTGATGCAATAGGCTTAGGCTGCCATCAGCCAATCAGAAAGGCCTATTAACAGAGGCCTGTTTATTACTATATATAACTATGCCATGGTGAAAGCACATGGTGCACGTCCTTTCACCATGTAGAGCATGAGGTTGGCTGCAGGGTCTGGCCTCTGGTCAAACCCTGTGCTCAAGCCCTCTCCCATGGTTAACCAACTCCCTCTGTGTACCTCTGCACCAGTGCCCCACACCACCACAGTCAATCCCCTGTTGTTCATGACCCTCTGCCATACCCATCACCCAACACCCCCACTTGCGAGCATAGGGTTGCCCGCAGGGCCTAGCTTCTGGCAGGCCGTGTGCCCACCCCCGTCACAGGCAGCCAAGTCTTGCAGTCAGCCAACTCTTGTGCCCCCCCACCATGCAGGAGGCCAACCAGTCAATGAGAGTACTCATCACAATGTAAAGGGGTGTCATTTTAAGTAATGCAAGTCAACTGGCTTTCTCAAGGGGTCACCACATCAATATATAAATGGCAAGCATATTGGCTTTGTGAAAAGGTGGCCACGTTAACAATCAAGGCACACTTATTGGCTTTGTCAGGAGTCATCAGATAATTATATGAAAGCAGGCCTATGGGCTTTGTCAAGGGATCATCACATCATTATAGAAAACATGCCTATTTGCTTTTTTGAAGGGTAACCACATAAACCTACAAAGCAAACCTATCGGCTTTGTCAAGGAGTCACCTCATCAATAAATGAAAGCAAATCCATTGCCTTTGTCAACAACAGTAAACACTGTCAGAGATTGTCTTTTACACTCTTCAAGCCAATTAGTGCAGTTATATGAACAACCACAAAAGGTTCATGCCATACTTAACTGAAAAGCAAAAACAACCCTCAGTTTCCTGTGGTCTATAAACTGTGACCCCAGGAAATAGAGGGTTGCTTTTAAAAGGTTTTTCTAGGGGGTTGTTGCACTACCTGCAGCCCCCCATTTTTTACATATTGGTGGTACCCTGGGCCAGACTGGGGCATAACAAAGAGTGAAAAATATGCAAATTACCCTATGAAGAGCATTATGGAGTGCTCCGGCCCTGGAGCAGTGAATAATATTTGAGCAGATCTGGACTCTCATTTATTATTTGCCTTTTTTTAACATTTGGGTGTATTGTCCCACATTGGACACCCATTTTGTTTATTTTAGGGGACTGTGGGGTGACCCCGAAGGCTCAGCAGTCCCAGCATACATCATATCGGGCCCACGTTGGTGCCAGCAACATTTACTGTGAGCTAGCCAGGCAGGAGTAGCATTTTTTCTTGGCTTTCCCCCACCGACAACCCATTATATTTCACCCTACGTAGGCAGACGATGGTGTAAAGGAAATCTGGAGTAAGGCAATGCAGCGCAAATCGCTGCATTGCGTAACTCTGCGCTAGGGAGGGCGATCCATGGGCGTTGTGTGGGTATCTCAAGGCGACTCCCATGGTTTTTGATGCATTCACAGATTTAGCAGAGCAGATGGACCTGGGAATATGCCAAAAAGATATGCCTTATCAGGGGAGGCGTAACAAGAAAAAATTATTTCTTCTTGTTACTGCCTCTTTCTATGTGTGCTGCATTTTGGAGCACACATAGAAAGAGGAATTTGCCTCTCAGGATTGAATTTGAACAGGAAGGTGTCCCTTCCTGCGGAAAAACAATCCTGCATGCAACGCAGGCACCCTTACACCATGGTGCGTGTGTTGGCGCTAAGCTGGCAAAAGGGCGACAGCACAGGGGACAAGGAAGGAATGCACTATAGTGCCTCAAATTCCTGCCCTTTCTCTGTCACGCAGTGCAGCACAGCAAGGTGACTGGCTGGACTGCACTGAATGACATCCCCATAAATATGCTCCCAAGTCTTGACCACATTAAGGCCTTCATTCCATTATGCAGGGTGTGTGGTTGGGAGAGTGCTGTTTTTGTATTGAACGTATGTGGCAAGTGTTCCATGCTGTGAATGATGACCATCGAGGTGCAGCCATTATGTTATGGGACGCACTGCTGAGCAGTGATGAGTGAAAGGACTGTGAGAGATAGACACACAGATTTAAGTTTAAAGTTAGCTCTCAAGATCCCTTTTTATCATTTGCAGTTAAGGTGCTAAACCTTCATTTGAGTGCAAACTCTGATTTGTGCCTGAAATGACATCATAACTAGGGCACAAATTGTGACCTCATACATGTTTGATATTATGTTTTGTAGCGGGTAAACCCTGAACAAATCCAATGGGTAAATAGCACACATTTAAGGTTTGTGCACACCGAAAAAGGGGAAAACGAGTGACATTAGCTTGTTATTCTAAGTTCCAAAAATCTTATAGTGTATTAATTGCACGCCCACTAATTACACATCCCACAGCATAGCCTACTATGCTGGTGCAGGTGTGCAAATACTGCAGAATATTTCACCAGAAGTGGATACTTGCCTACTGGTGTGGGAGCTGAAGGTCAATAGCTGGACTCTTTGGAGCATAGGCATAGTCCAGTCCATCCTGTCATTTCTTTCCTGAGAGCATAGAGCCTTTGGCCCACTTTTAACAAGGTTTGCATCGCCCTTGCGCCACGCAAGGGGTTGCAAGGACAACGTAAAACCTAAGTGAGATTCATCAAGCAATGCACTTGGCATGGACCTGAGTGGCTTGATAAATCTAAAGTACCGTAAGGCAGTGCAAATTGCTGCCTTGCGTTACTCTGCAGCAGGGAGGAGTGTCATCGGTAGAGTGTGGGCGTTCCCACGCATCCACCCATGGATTCTGTCAGATTCACAGTTTTAACAACATTGATAGACCTGAGATTGTGTCAGAATTGTACGCCTCCCCTCCAGAAGTGCAGCAAAGAGAAATATCTTTATTTTGCTTCGTTGTTTCCTCTTTCCAAGGATGTTGCATTCTGCACCAAACGTAGAAAGAGGGTGTGGAAGCGATTGGCGGTACAAAGGACTCTAGGCCGAATGAAGAGGAAAAATAAAGGGTTTATTTGTTTATGAAGGTGAAATGATAAGTAATGGCGGTTTTAACGTGGCAGAAAAAGTCTGATGGCAACAGTTCCAGCTGGGTTCTTCTTTTCTTAACGTCTCTGTTCTTTCTTCCCCTTTTAGGGGGCATATTTATACTCTGTTTGCGCAGGAATTGCGTCGTTTTTTTGGACGCAATTCCGACGCAAAACTAACTCCATATTTATACTTTGGCGTTAGACACGTCTAGCGCCAAAGTCCATGGAGTTTGCGTCATTTTTTAGCGTGGACACCTACTTTGCGTTAATGATATGCAAGGTAGGCGTTCCCGTCTAAAAAATTGACTCCGAGGCATGTGCGCCGTATTTACACTCCCGGGCAAAATTCACACCCAGGAGTGGGCGGGTCAAAAAAAATGACGTACGGCCGCTTTTGCGCCGTTTTTTAGCGCCTGGACAAGGCAGGCGTTAAGGGACCTGTGGGCTCGGAAGGAGCCCAGAGGTGCCCTCCATGCCCCCAGGGACACCCCCTGTCACCCTTGCCCACCCCAGGAGGACACCCAAGGCTGGAGGAACCCATCCCAGGGACATTAAGGTAAGTTCCGGTAAGTATTATTATTTTTTTTTTTGTGGCATAGGGGGGCCTAATTTGTGCCCCCCTACTTGCCACTATGCCCAATGACCATGCCCAGGGGACAGAAGTCCCCTGGGCATGGCCATTGGGCAAGGGGGCAGGACTCCTGTCTTTGCTAAGACAGGAGTCATTTCTATGGGGGTTGGGAGTCGAAAGAAATGGCGCAAATCGGGTTGAGGTGAAAAATTTGCCTCAGCCTGACTTGCCCCATTTTTTGGCGCCCAAGCTCCATATCCCCCTACGCCGGCGCTGCCTGGTGTTCGTCGTTTTTTTCCACGCACACCAGGCAGCGCCGGCGGCTAACGCCGGCCAACGTCATTGATTAAATACGGCGCCCGCATGGCGCTTCAGAATGGCGTTAGCCAGCGCTAATTTTTTTGACGCAAAACTGCATTAGCGCAGTTTTGCGTCAAAAAGTATAAATATGGCCCTAGGTGTCTTGAGGTGTTGGGTCGCGCAACTTCCCCGTTGGAACCGAAAAAACAAAACACAGGAGCGAAACAAAAGGTAAGTGGGTTTGTGGCGTTCTGGCGTTGCTTTAGTGGGATAACATGCAGGAGGGAGGGGACTAGTGAGATAGGGGAGGAGAGGTATAGAGGTATGCCCGATAGTGAGGGGTGAAGGGTTTTAGGTACTTGTGATAATTCTCTCTTTTGTGCTCAGCCCAAGGTATTCCACGTTTTGGTTTCGTTCCCCGTAGCTCCCTCTTTTCCAGTCCCCATCCTCTTCTCTTGTCTACCTCCTCCCTTGTGCCCAATAGTAGCTAAATGGTGCCGCCGTCCTTGTAGCAAGGAACGTACCTTGTTAAGCCACGACCCTCCAGGGTCGTGGCGGAGAATGCTCTCGTCCGAATCTTGGCTTCCCGGCTCGTTGTCTCTGCGGGAGGCGGGAATCTCCTCTGCTCCGGCTCCTGTTTCCTCTGTCCGCGGCGTCTTTTCTTCTTCCGTCGGCAGTCTCGCTTCACCAGGGAACTCCTCCCCTCCTCCTCTGACATCCGTCCTCAGTTTTGAAACCCGAACCCGGAAATCCGGGTCCGAAGGCGTTCACACGTCTCCAAGGGAACGCGCGAGTGTTCCGGGTGAGGCGCGCGAAAGGCGCCAGTCCGAAGAGCTGTAAGACGCGGTCGAAGAGACCCGTCTACAGAGGGAAATGCCTCTGAGGATTGTTTTTGTGCAGGACGGTACTCCTTCCTGCGCAAAAACAATCCTGCCTGCAATGCAGGCACCCTTGCAACATGACACAAGGATGACTGAATTGGCACTAGGCTGCCAAAAGTGTTCTTTTATTGTTTATTGAATTTTCACCAGCGTTACAAACAATAACGAGATACTGGATGAGGGTAAGAGGGTTCGTGAAGACAGCAGGGATATAAAAGTATAGAAGACAGATGCTGAGTCTTTATCACATCATATGGATACAATCAGAAATGCAGAAGAGTAGCTAAGGGAAAGTAGAGGGTTGGGGGAAAGTGAAGAAACTTAAGATGGTGGGGTGAGAAGGAGGCTGATGGGGAGGGGGGAAAGGAACAGGGGAAGGGAGGAAAGGTGTGGAAGCACTCAGGTCAACTTCCGATTAGTGAGAGTATTGTGAGGAAAGGGACATCTGAAAGGGGTGGTCAGCAGGTCTGACAGGGGTTGCATTAGGTTTCGGCTCTATTACTCGGGGAGTTCCTTAGTATGTCCTCCACATGTGTGGTCAAGTACACGATGAGGGGAGACCAGATATCTTAGGGTTAAGAGCCGGCCGGCATCATATCCCAATAAGCCTGCAATTGTTTGAGGCAGTACGCGGCATCGCAGAGCCAGTCAACCTTACGGGGCGCCTTGCACCTGCCCAAGCGCAAGGTGACTCTGCGTTTGGGCAGGACCAGAAGTCTACGCCAGTCTACGCCCTTCATTGGGAATATCTTTCACATAGCCTAACAGCACAGTCTGTGGAATGCGGGAGACATCCGTGCCTATCACATACTCAAAGACCTCCAACCAAAAGCTCTGAATGGCTGGGCAGCTCCACGCCAAATATATCAAGCATTTGGAATGCAACGGGTCTCGTATTATGTCAAGTTAGAGCTATTAGCGTTGTAAACTCATAACCGGACTTTTCTTGTCACACTAAATGAAAAAAGAAACGATTGCAATCGCGCTGTGAAATAAATAGAAAAATTAGTCTAGAAACCATACGAAAAACATGGAGCCTCGTATGTTTCCAGTAGTTTACCGGTGCTCTCGAGGAGGGTTAAATACCGGAAAAGGCATGACATATGGATGCCTTACACAAATGAAAACAAGCGGATTTTTAAAGGCAAGCCCACAAACCAATGAGAGTGACTGACGTAAATGGGCATGGTTAAAATCCCCCTAAAGAGAGTTTAGAAGAGGGACGGAGCACTTTGCACTCACCCCTAAAAATGTTGCTGCGGTGGCAAAGCTGCATTGACAATGTTCTTCTGAGGAGCGGCCAATTTAATGTAGGTGCGCTAGAGTATAGTAGAAGTGACGCAGAAATTTGAAGTGAATTAGTCGTAGTCTATAGTTAGGGGACAAGGTACGGATATCCACGCAGCAATAGCACCAGAATTCAGATGAAATGGAGACCTTTAACTCCGATTCCAAGCCACCCAGGAGCGAGGACGCGTTACCGGCGCGGTGGCCTGCATGGAGACATATAGGGGCATATTAATACTCCGTTTGCGCCGAATTTGCGTCGTTTTTTTCGACGCAAATTAGACGCAAAACTAACTCCATATTTATACTTTGGCGTTAGACGCGTCTAGCGCCAAAGTTCATGGAGTTAGCGTCATTTTTTTGCGTGAACACCTTCCTTGCGTTAATGATATGCAAGGTAGGCGTTCCCGTCTTAAAAAATGACTCCGATGCCTATGCGTCGTATTTATACTCCCGGGCAAAAATGACACCCGGGAGTGGGCGGGACTAAAAAACCTGCATTTGCGCCGGCTTTTAGCGCCTGGGTCAGGGCAGGCTTTAAGGGACCTGTGGGCTCAGAATAAGCCCAGAGGTGCCCTCCCCTGCCCCCAGGGACACCCCCTGCCACCCTTGCCCACCCCAGGAGGACACCCAAGGATGGAGGGACCCACCCCAGGGACATTAAGGTAAGTCCAGGTAAGTTTTTTTTTTTTTTTTTTTTTTTTGTGGCATAGGGGGGCCTGATTTGTGCCCCACTACATGCCACTATGCCCAATGACCAAGCCCAGGGGACAGAAGTCCCCTGGGCATGGCCATTGGGCAAGGGGGCATGACTCCTGTCTTTGCTAAGACAAGAGTCATTTCAATGGGGGATGGGCGTCGTAAAAAAATGGCGCAAATCGGGTTGTGGCGATTTTTTTGCCTCAGCCTGACTTGCACCATTTCTGGACGCCCATACGCCATTTTCCCCCTACGCCGGCGCTGCCTGGTGTACGTCGTTTTTTTTAACGCACACCAGACAGCGCCGGCGGCTAACGCCGGCTAACGTCATTCAATAAATACGGCGCCCGCATGGCGCTTCAGAATGGCGTTAGCCGGCGCTAATTTTTTTGACGCAAAACTCCGTTGGCGCAGTTTTGCGTCAAAAAGTATAAATATGGGCCATAATTTTGTAATCAGGTGGCGCAGCGAGGGGGAGGAGAGTAGCACTTCCAGGGCCTGAAGGGTATCAGGGGCCTTTGGAAAGGTGGGATGCCATGCACAAATCGCGGCTCGCAGCTGAAAATAGGTGATACGATGCAGGAAGGTGTCGTGGTACTTGCAAAAGTTGCCTGGGGTCAACAAATTGCCCCTCAGGATACATCTCTCCCAAAGTTGTCAAGTGTAATGTGCGTAATTGCGTGCACACGCCAGCATCATTGGTAAAAGACAGCGCTGGGTGGTCAAGGGAGCAAAGAGGCACTTCACCTGGGCTTGGCGCCGGAGCTCCCTCTAGGTTCATATGAGTCAGGCAACCATATCGATCTTCGGCCGAGGATGGCATTGTGGTAGGTACAGCTCTGTTGATAGGGGGCAGGGTGTATATGGTCTTGCTCCAGAGCTGTGTGCAAATAGAATTGGACATTGTGGACCCAGAAGTGTGCAAATTGAGACTGTGTGCAATTGTAGTAAAGATCCATGTCAGGAGCCGCCAGGCCACCCTGTTGAGTGGAGGGTGAGCAATTCCCAAGGTATCCAAGAGTGTTCGCCAACAAAAGATAGAGATCAAATGAGATAGCAGGCATGATCGAAAATTGCGTGGCAAGGGGAGGTTTATGTACATATAGAGGAACTAGGGAAGCATCAGCATTTTAGCTATTGCCAACCTTCCTGTGCCTGAAAGTGGAAGTGTGTCAGCACTCCAGTTTGTCCTTCTACCAGGACCTTGCATGACTGTAGTTTGCTCTCCACAGCTCATCAACATTCATGCTGAGCCAAATCCCCAAATAACGCACCGGTCCAGAGGCCCAGCATAGGGGGAACGCAGATTCAAATCGGAGGGTAGCTTCAGTCAAGGGAAATATGATTGACTTAGCCCAGTTTATCAGGATTCCAGATAACCCACCAAATTGAATGAATTCAGATTATCCGGTGGTTCTTTTACACAGAGAGAACATCATCTACGTATATAGAAACCAATTTCGCACTCAATGTGAAGGCTAAGCCCCTATTCATATGATTCCTATTCAAAGGCTTCATCGCTACTGCAAACAGTAAAGCGGGCAATCCTGACGGGTGCCCCTCGTCACCAGAAAAAGGGGCAGAGATGGTGCCATTGTTATGTACTGTATTCCGGCCGTGGACTTCTCATAGAGGACAGTAGTCCAATAAGATAGAGAAACTTACAGCTAATACCTTACAGGGCTAGCACAGCAAATAGGTAAGGCCATTCCAGAGGATCAAAGGCTTTAGCGGCATCTAGAAATACTGCCGCAGCCTCGATGGAGGGGTCCCCTGTTTGTGCCACTGCAAAATACGTCTGTAGATTGTACGCTGTGGACATGACCGCAACAAATCCTGATTGAATAGGTGAGATGATATTTGGCACTAGAGGGAGCAATATGGAGGTGATTAATTCAGCCAAAATTGTATTGTCTATATTTATCACGGAGAGCGGTCCATAGGAGTCACAGTGATGTGGGTCTTTCCCGGGTTTAGGAATGATCTCAATAAGTGCTTCGCACAGAGATGGTGGGAGTACCCCTGCCTCTATGGATTCAGCGTACATATCGAAAGATGCGGTGCTAAGAGCTCTGCATATTCCTTGTAGAAGGTGGCAGTAAGGCCATCTAGACCAAGTGCCTTGTCCCCGGGTAGCCTCCGGATAACCTCTACAATATCTTCAACCATAAATGAGGCACCTAGAAAGCACCTGTGGCTGTCCTCTAACCAGAGTAGTTGAAGCATGTCAAAATACTCTGTATAGGTATCAATGGCGGCAGCATGGGTAGAAAAGTACCACAAAGTGAAAAAAGTAGTCATCGTGTGTTGGACCGCCTCCGGACCGACTTGGAGTGTGTCCTGGTGATCCTCAAGTTCCACCACATAATCGCTGGCCCAGGACCGACGCAGCGGGTTAGCTAGCGTCTTCCCTGCTCTGCCTCTCTTACCATTGTGCCGGGCACAGGTCTCTAGGCTCAGGTAGGACACTTTGAGAGGAGGGATGACTTTTCCTCCTCTTAATAAGTTCATTCAAGCTCACGTAACTTTGACTCAAGCACAGCAAAACTCTTGTCGCAATGTTCAGAGGATCCCAAATTGTTTTGACATGCATACACCCCTAATAACCACCTTTAACGACTCCCAAAGAACGGAACAGGATTGTATGGAATCCTTGTTACGTTCAAAATGATCAACTATAGCTTCACGCACTTCTACTTTAAACACCTGATCTCGAAGAGCCCCACTGGGGAGACGCCAGGTGAAGGCACGCTGGACCCCCTCACCGACCCCGGGATACCAATTTTCCAGGAGCACTGGAGTGTGATCCGACAGCCTGCATGGGCAGTTATCAACTCGGTGAGACCAAAAGTTGACGTCTTTGGTTGCAAGCCACAAATCTATACGGGATCAGGTGTTGTGTGTAGTATTTACACACGTGCATTCTCTGGCCAGTTTGTGCTTAGGGTGCCAAAGGTCCACCAAGTGATTCTCTGACATGAGAGAGTTTACCAAGGCAGAAGAATTAGGGTGTGGATATCTGGTTGTGCTGTTGCAATCAGCTGGTGGATCCAAGGTAATATTGAAGTCCACTCCCCACAGTAGTGCGCCTGGTCCGAGTGTTCCAGCTAAGCGCCATACCTCAGCAAAATCAGTCTGGGGAGTCCGAGTTGGGGCCGTACACTGACAGAAGAGGCGATCAAGCAGTACGCCAGCTAACAGCACATACCGCCCCAGAGGGTCGCAAAGTGAAAACCTGGTGCACCGAGGAGACCCCTGCAAATAATAACCGCCACCCCTGAGCATAGTAATGTGCAACATAGCATTTACCAAACCATCCCGTTTACAGCTGCGATCTAGTAGCCTTAGTACGATGTAATTCCTGTAATAAGCACTTGTCTAACTTCTGAGGCTGCATATAGGCTGCCCCTGCTGCAGGTTAGGTGTATCTGCCAATCCTCGCACGTTCCATGTCTAACAAGTGATTGCATCCATGTCGACCAGGAACTTGGAGAAAGCGCTTGCAGCGGTGTCCAATGGGAAGTGGGATTGCAAGGGAGTAGAGCTGTGCATGAGTGCAGAATGCAGAGGGGAAAAGGCAGTACAACAGGGAGGGAAACATGAGTACAACAAACCCCAGATGTACCTCCCACCGGCCATGCTGTCCACCCCCTCCCCAAGTGGGCCAGTCGACTTACACCCACCCTCGTAACAACCCCAAAACCTCACAACGCGAGCTAGGAATATAAAGACTAGTATCGGACTCGTCCCACGGGGGCGATCCGGAGGCCTAGTGTCTCGACCTACAACAGAAGTCGGGTGGCGGGGGAAGCAAATGTAACCAAAGGCCGGGGACCAGGCCAGGCGCAGCGAGGGAAGATGCAGTCCGGGCCAAGGATGTGAAAGAAGGAAGGGCCGAGTGTGGGCCGGGCCCACAATCTCCTCAGTCATTGCCGCTCATTTGATTGCTCTGTAGAAACAATCAGCATGTTTGGTCTTGGGAAGCATTTTCACAAATTTGGTTGCCGGCTTGGGGTCAAGGAAATGAAAAACATTGGCCCATATTTATACTTTTTTAACGCCGCATTTGCGTCATTTTTTGACGCAAAAGCAGCGTAAACTTGCAAAATACAATTGCATTTTGTGAGTTAGCGCCGTTTTTGCGTCAAAAAGCGGCGCAACGCGATGCTAAAAAAGTATAAATGTGGGCCTTTGTCTCTGTGACGGAACAGCAATTTGCATATATCAAAGAGTAAGTAGCATCAGTTTGCAGCAGGGATCATTTCACTTGCAAAAAATCATGGCTGGCAGCCTTCACCATCGCAGTGTAATTGGAGTAGATGGTCAAAGTGTTATTACGGTATTTGTAGGAAGCTGGCTCTATATAGACTATATCAAAATGAGATATAGGTCCATATTTATACATTTTTAACACCGCATTTGCGTCCCTATTTGACGCAAAAGCAGCGCAAACTTACAAAATACAATTGTATTTTGTAAGTTTGCACCGCTTTTGCGTAAAAAAACGACTCAAATGCGGTGCTAAACAAGTATAAATATGGGCCTTATTGTGCACAGAGTCCAGGGTTTCCCAAGAGGCTTGACAGAGGCAATAATAGATAATACTAATGCTCTATTTGTGGTAGTGTGGTCGAGCAGTTAGGCTTATCAGAGGGTAGTGTTAAGCATTTGTTGTACACACACAAGCAATAAGTAAAAACACACACTCAATGACTTTACTCCAGACCATTATGTTTTTATATAGAAAATATCTTTTGTTAATTTATTTCTAGAACCACAAGATTCATTTAGCAAGTAAGTACATTAAATGAAAGGTACCTTGCAGAGTAATACTTAGAACTTTGAATGGAATCAACAATGTGCAGTTTTTCTTAAAATGGCAGAAAGCTATTTTAAAAGTGGACACTGCTATTTTCAACAGTTCCTGTGGGAGTTAAGTAAAGTACATTTTTTGAGATAAGTAACAAACTTACGGGTTCAGTCTCCGGGGCATAGGTAGCCCACTGTTGGGGGTTAAGATAACCCCAAACATCCAGCAACAGCAACACGGGCCGGTTAGGTGCAGAGGTCAAACAGGAGCCCAAATACCATGGGCGCCTCTGGATACAGGGGGGTACTCCGGTTCTTGTCTGCTTGGAGGTAAGTACCCGCGTTGTCGGATGGCAGACCAGGGGGGTTTGGAGGAGTGCTGGAGGGGCCCCAAGTAGGCACAAAAATCACACCCTCATCGGCACAGGGGCGGCTGGTGCAGTGTGAAAACAGGGCGTCGGATTCCCAATGTAACTCCATGGAGGGACCCAGGGGTCACTTAGGTGCTGCAGACAGCGCACAGGGGGGCTTCGTGGGCCAGTTACCGACTGGGCAGGGATGAGGGCCGACTGCTGGTTGTTGCTGCCTCTCGGGCCTGGGGGCTGCAGGTGCAGTGCTTCTCCAGGCAACGGATATCTTCGTCCCGGGCAGTTGCGGTCAGGGGGGGTCCTCGGAATTCCCTCTGCAGGCGTCGTCGTGGGGGTTTGGAGAGGTCAGCCCAGGGTGGATACCGGGTCAGAATCACCTGGGGATCCTCTCTGGATAGTTGGTTCCTCTGGACACGGGCCAGGGGCGTTGGGTGTAGAGTGGTTTTGGACTCACGCTTCTGGAGTGAGGTGGGAGTC
Organism: Pleurodeles waltl; assembly: GCF_031143425.1. NCBI lineage: Eukaryota > Metazoa > Chordata > Amphibia > Caudata > Salamandridae > Pleurodeles > Pleurodeles waltl. The sequence continues at coordinate 61,012,624 of NC_090436.1, forward strand.
CCTTTAAATATGGTTACTTCTTTCTTCTTGTTGGACAGGTCTGCTGTCCATGGGAGTTTCTTGGTCCCCAGTGATGCAGGCAGTCCCCTGGAAGCTTTTCAGGGGTCGCTGGTCCTGCAGAATGCATTGCTTCTTCTCTTGCAGCTTTTTGAAGCAGGAGACGGGCCAGCAGGGCTGGGGCCGTGTCAGTTGGTGTCACCTACTCTTCTACGCAGGGATATCACTTCAGCAGTCCTCCTTCTTTTGAGGTTGTCAGGAATCTGAAGAGCTGAGTTCAGGGCCGCCCCTAAATACTAAATTTAGGGGCGTATTAGGGCCAGGGGGCCAATGGCTACTGTCCCTGAGGGTGGCTACACCCTCCTTGTGCCCACTCCCTCTGGGGAGGGGGGCACATCCCTATCCCTATTGGTCCTAATCCTCTGAAGGGGGGGTCCCTTCAGCTGTGGACACCTTACGGGTGGTCCTGGCTGAGGGGGGTGACTCCTTGTTTTTCTCGCAATACCTCTGGACTTGCCGCCAAAAGTGGGGGCTTGTCCGGGGGCGGGCATTTCCACTGGCTGGAGTGCTCTGGGGCACTGTAACACCAGGCCTGAGCCTTTGAAGCTCACCGCCAGTTACAGTTCCTGCAGGGGGAGAGGTGAAGCACCTCCACACAGGACAGGCTTTGTTTCTGGTTACAGAGTGCACAAAGGCACTCACCCCATGTGGTCAGAAACTTGTCTGGAAGTGGCAGGCTGGCACAGAGCGGTCAGACTTACACCAGCAGCTGGGCTAACATACAGGGGGCATCTCTAAGATGCCATCTGTGTGCATTTTTTAATAAATCCCACACTGGAATCAGTGTGGGTTTATTGTGCTGAGAAGTTTGATACCAAACTTCCCAGATTTCAGTGTAGCCATTATGGTGCTGTGGAGTTCGTAACTCCCAGACCATATACTCAGTATGGCTACCCTGCACTTACAATGTCTAAGAATTGACTTAGACACTTTAGGGGCATAGTGCTCATGCAGCTATGCTCTCACCTGTGGCATAGTGCACCCTGCCTTAGGGATGTAAGGCCTGCTAGAGGGGTGACTTATCTATGCCACAGGCAGTGGTTTAGGGATAGGGCACCCTGAGGGGATTGCTATGTAGACTTTGTCTTTTCTCCCCACCAGCACACACAAGCTGCCAGGCAGTGTGCATGCACTGAATGAGCGGTCTCTAAGGGTGGCATAATACATGCTGCAGCACTTAGGGACCTTCCCTGGTCACGGGGCTCTTGGTACTAGGGTACCTTTTACAAGGGACTTGATTGTGGGCCAGGGCTGTGCCAATTGGGTAAACAAAGGTACAGTTTTGGGAAAGAACACTGGTGCTGGTGCCTGGTTAGCAGGGTCCCAGCACACTTCCAATCGAAGCTGGCATCAACGTTAGGCAAAAAGTGAGGGGCTAACCATGCCAACAGTGGCATTTTCCTACACAACCCTCCCCCAAACGAAAGAGGATGAGATTATCCTTTGCCAAGAGAGTTTTCATTGTCTAAGTGGAAGAACCTGGAAAGGCCATCTGCATTGGCATGGCAGTCCCAGGTCTGTGTTCCACTACAAAGTCCATTTCCTGTAGGGATATGGACCACCTCAAAAGTTTAGGGTTCTCTCCTTTCATTTGCATGAGCCATCTGAGAGGTCTGTAGTCAGTGTGAACAATAAAGTGAGTGCCAAACAAGTATGGCCTCAACTTTTTCAGGGACCAGACCACAGCAAAGGCCTCCCTCTCAATGGCATTCCAACGCTGCACCCTGGGGAGTAACCTCCTGCTAATGAAAGCAACAGGCTTGCTTGTCAAGACCATCATCATTGGTTTGGGAAAGGAGTGCTCCTATCCCATGTTCAGAGGCATCTGCCTGTACAGTGAATTGCTTAGAATAATCTGGAGCTTTTAGAACTGGTGCTGAGCACATTGTTCCTTTTAAGGTGTCAAAGGCAGTCTAGGGTCCAGTTTACCTTCTTGGGCATTTTCTTAGAGGTTAGTTCCATGAGAGGGGCCACAATGGACCCATATCCCTTAACAAACCTCCTGTAGTACCCAGTCAAGCCAAGGAATGCCCTGACTTGAGTCTGGGTTTTTGGAGCTTCCCAGTCCAGAATTGTCTGGATCTTGGGTTGTAAAGGTTGCACTTGGCCTCCACCTACAAGGTGGCCCAAGTAAACCACTGTGCCCTGTCCTATCTGGCATTTAGATGCTTTGATAGAGAGGCCGGCTTCCCCAGGTGGACCAGGTGATCCTGCCAGTTGGAACTAAAGACAGCAATATCATCTAGATATGCTGCACTAAAGACTCCAAACCAACAAGGACTTGAGTCAGCAACCTTTGGAAGGTGGCAGGGGCATTCTTAAAGCCAAAGGGCATAACAGTAAACTGATAATACCCATTAGGTGTTGGGAATGCTGTTTTCTCTTTTGCTCCAGGTGCCATCCTAATCTGCAGTTAAGTCAAAGGTACTAAAAAATGTGGCTGCACCTAACTTGTCAATAAGTTCATCTGCTCTGGGTATGGGGTGAACACCAGTCTTGGTGACATAATTGAGTCCTATGTAGTCCACCCAAAACCACATTTATCTCTTTCCATCCTTGGTATGAGGTTTGGGGACTAAGACCACAGGGTTAGCCCAGGGACTGTCAGAGTGCTCTATTACCCCTAACACCAGCATCTTGTGGACTTCCACTTTGATGCTCTCATTGACTTGGTCAGACTGTCTGTATATTTTGTTTTCTACAGGCATACTGTCTCCTGTGTCCACATCATGGGTACACTGTTGAGTCTGACCAGGGGTCAAAGAGAAGAGCTCAGCAAACTGCGTCAGGACTCGTCAGCTTGTTGTTGGGCAGAGAGGGTGTATGAGTAGACAACTCCATCTACTGATCCATCTTTGGGAGGAGGTCAGGGAGAGGTTCACTCTCTGCCTCCTGATCCTCATCAGTAACCATCAGCATGGTTATGTCTGCCCTCTCATTGTGGACTTTAAGGTGATTAACATGGATCACCCTTTTGGGGGTCCTGATAGTGCCCAGGTCCACTAGATAAGTGACCTGACTTTTTTCTCAAGAACTGGGTAAGGGCCACTCCATCTGTCCTGCAGTGCCCTGGGAGCCACAGGCTCCAGACCCCCGACTTTCTGCCCTGGCTGAAATGTAACCATTGCAGCCTTTTGGTCATACAACAACTTCTGGAGTTGTTGGCGGGCCTCAAGGTTTTTGGATGCCTTTTCCATATATTCAACCATCCTTGAGCAGAGGCCAAGCACATAGTCCACCACATCTTGTTTAGGCTCATGGAGAGGTCTCTCCCAGCCTTCTCTAACAAGTGCCAATGATCCCCTTACAGGATGGCCAAACAGAAGCTCAAAGGGGGAAAACCCTACTCCCTTCTGTGGCACCTCTCTGTAGGCGAAAAGCAAGCATGGCAGAAGGACATCCCATCTCCTTTTGAGTTTTTCAGGGTGCCCCATGATCATGCTCTTCAATGTCTTGTTAAACCTTTCAACAAAGCTATTGGTTTGTGTATGATAGGGTGTGGGGAACTTATAAGTCACCCCACACTCATTCCACATATGTTGGAGGTAAGCAGACATGAATCCCAATCTGGTAAAAATACCCATTAGGGCTTTGGCTACTGCAGGGGCAGTAGTCGACCTAAGGGGAATTGCTTCATGGTATCTGGTAGCATGATCCACCACTACCAGTATGTACTGGTTCCCTGAGGCTGTGGGAGGTTCCAGTGGACCCACAATGTCCACACCAACCCTTTCAAACCCTTTAAAAGGGGACCCCCAGCACTGGAAGTGGAATGAGGGGGGCCTTTGGATAGCCACCTACCTTACCACTTGCTTGACAGATGTCACAGGAGCTACAGAACTCCCTTACCTTCTGGTACATGTTGGGCCAATAGAAATGGTTCACTAATCGGTCCCATGTCTTGGTTTGTCCCAAATGCCCAGCTAGGGGAATTTCATGGACTAAAGTGAGGATGAACTCTCCAAACTCATGAGGCACTACCACTCTCCTAGTCAAATCAAATCAAATCATTAACATTTATAAAGCGCGCTACTCACCCGTGCGGGTCTCAAGGCGCTAGGGGGAAGGGGGGGGGGTTACTGCTGCTCGAAAAGCCAAGTTTTGAGGAGTCTCCGGAATGCAGAGTGGTCCTGGGTGGTCCTGAGGCTGGTGGGGAGGGTGTTCCAGGTCTTGGCTGCCAGGAAGGAGAAGGACCTCCCACCCACCGTGGAGCGGCGGATGCGAGGGACGGCAGCGAGCGCGAGGCCAGAGGAACGGAGGAGACGGGTGGGGGCGTAGAAGCTGAGGCGACGGTTGAGGTATTCCGGTCCCCTGTTGTGGAGGGCTTTGTGTGCGTGGGTGAGAAGTCGAAAGGTGATCCTTTTGCTGACTGGGAGCCAATGCAGGTGTCTCAGGTGTGCGGAGATATGGCTGTTGCGGGGTACGTCGAGGATGAGGCGGGCCGAGGCATTTTGAATACGTTGCAGGCGTTTTTGGAGTTTAGCGGTGGTCCCAGCATAGAGGGTGTTGCCGTAATCCAGGCGGCTCATGACGAGGGCGTGGGTCACGTTTTTTTTAGTGTCGGCGGGGATCCAGCGGAAGATCTTGCGGAGCATGCGGAGGGTGAGGAAGCAGGCAGAGGACCACTAGCTTCAGTGTGAACCCTGATTTGCTCTGGGCACACTGTTGATCCCACCTGGAGACTGGCTATTCCAGTACTAATTGGAGTAGTGCTAGTGGGACTTTTCTTGAGTCAGGCCTTGTCTTTAGTTTGGTGTCCATGCTGTCTACAGTTGTGACACCAGGCCTTCTTGGAATCAAAGTTCTTACCCTTGTAACCAATTGTGGACTATGAAGAAGCTCGGGCCCACCCTCCTGAGCAGGTTTTTGGAGCCCTTGAGAAGACTCTTTAGTTTTGTCCTTGGATGTCTCACCACCCTTCCCCTGGGGAGGCTCTGTGATCCCTTTCCTTTGGTCACCCCGTGGAAGTCTTGGTCACCCTTGTCTTGACCCAGTGGTCTATCTTCTTTCCCAATTCTTGGGGAGAAATTGGATCTAGGTCTACCAGATGTTGATGCAACTTGTCATTGAAGCAGTTACTTAACAGATGTTCTTTCATAAATAAATTATACAGCCCATCATAGTCATGCACTCTACTGCCAGTTATCCAACCATCTAGTGTTTTGACTGAGTTGTCAACAAAATCAACCCAGGACTGGCTCGAGGTTTTGTGAGCCCCTCCTGAACCTAATTCTATACTCCTCAGTAGTGAATCCAAAGCCCTCAATCAGGGTAGCCTTCATGAGGTCATAGGATTCAGCATCTTTACCAGAGAGTGTGAGGAGTCTATCCCTATACTTCTCAGTGAATAGTTCCCAAAGGAGAGCTCCCCAGTGAAATCTGTTTAGCTTTCCTGTTGCACAAGCCCTCTCAAAAGCTGTGAACCATTTGGTGATATGGTCACCCTCTACATACTTTGAAACAATCCCTTTGGGGATTTTTAGGATGTCAATATTCTCTCTGACCCTAGTTATGTTGCTGCCACCACGTATGGGTGCTAAGCCCATTTCTGCTTTCTCCCTTTCTATAACCAGGAGCTGTTTCTCCAAGGGTAATCTTTTAGCCATCCTTGCTAAAAGGATGTCCTCTTCATTGAGGCTGTCCTCAATGCTCACAGAGGAACTGGACTCCCCTATGGAAGAACCAGATCCTGTGAGTCTTATCTGTGGAGACAGGGTCTCGGAACCCTGATCTCCCTAGTTAGGTGAAGAGGGGGGAGCTCTACCTCCTGATCCTCATCTGAGGGGAAGTCTTCCTCCTCGGGAGGGTGGTCCCTTGTATACTCTGCCAAGAGCTCCTGGAGCTTGACCTTGGTAGGGTTGGAACCTGTTCTAATTTTCTTCAGCATAGAGAGTCCTTAACTCTGCCATCCCTAGATGGAGGTAAGGGGTGAGGTTGAGTTCCACCACCATCTCATCTGTGCTGCTTGTTATGTTACTAAAGTTGGGATTACTTTTTAGAAACTAAAAACTACTTATAGTAACTAAATCCTACCTTAACAAAACTTTTAAACTTAAAAGAGATTCTAACAGGGGCTTACACAAGGCCCTAGTGTAGGAAAGTACCATCTTGCCTGGCATGTTACCCCCATTTTTCACTGTATATATGTTGTTTTAGTTGTATGTGTCACTGGGACCCTGGTAACCCAGGGCCCCAGTGCTCATAAGTGTGCCTGAATGTGTTACCTGTGTAGTGACTAACTGTCTCACTGAGGCTCTGCTAATCAGAACCTCAGTGGGTATGCTCTCTCATTTCGTTCCAAATTGTCACTAACAGGCTAGTGACCATTTTTACCAATTTACATTGGCTTACTGGAACACCCTTATAATTCCCTAGTATATGGTACTGAGGTACCCAGGGTATTGGGGTTCCAGGAGATCCCTATGGGCTGCAGCATTTCTTTTGCCACCCATAGGGAGCTCTGACAATTCTTACACAGGCCTGCCACTGCAGCCTGAGTGAAATAACGTCCACGTTATTTCACAGCCATTTTACACTGCACTTAAGTAACTTATAAGTCACCTATATGTCTAACCTTTACCTGGTAAAGGTTAGGTGCAAAGTTACTTAGTGTGTGGGCACCCTGGCACTAGCCAAGGTGCCCCCACATTGTTCAGAGCCAATTCCCTGAACTTTGTGAGTGCGGGGACACCATTACACGCGTGCACTACATATAGGTCACTACCTATATGTAGCTTCACAATGGTAACTCCGAATATGGCCATGTAACATGTCTATGATCATGGAATTGCCCCCTCTATGCCATCCTGGCATAGTTGGCACAATCCCATGATCCCAGTGGTCTGTAGCACAGACCCTGGTACTGCCAAACTGCCCTTCCTGGGGTTTCACTGCAGCTGCTGCTGCTGCCAACCCCTCAGACAGGCAGCTGCCCTCCTGGGGTCCAGCCAGGCCTGGCCCAGGATGGCAGAACAAAGAACTTCCTCTGAGAGAGGGTGTGACACCCTCTCCCTTTGGAAAATGGTGTGAAGGCAGGGGAGGAGTAGCCTCCCCCAGCCTCTGGAAATGCTTTGTTGGGCACAGAGGTGCCCAATTCTGCATAAGCCAGTCTACACCGGTTCAGGGACCCCTTAGCCCCTGCTCTGGCGCGAAACTGGACAAAGGAAAGGGGAGTGACCACTCCCCTGACCTGCACCTCCCCTGGGAGGTGTCCAGAGCTCCTCCAGTGTGCTCCAGACCTCTGCCATCTTGGAAACAGAAGTGCTGCTGGCACACTGGACTGCTCTGAGTGGCCAGTGCCACCAGGTGACGTCAGAGACTCCTGCTGATAGGCTCCTTCAGGTGTTAGTAGCCTATCCTCTCTCCTAGGTAGCCAAACCCTCTTTTCTGGCTATTTAGGGTCTCTGTCTCTGGGGAAACTTCAGATAACGAATGCAAGAGCTCATCCGAGTTCCTCTGCATCTCTCTCTTCACCTTCTGATAAGGAATCGACTGCTGACCGCGCTGGAAGCCTGCAAACCTGCAACATAGTAGCAAAGACGACTACTGCAACTCTGTAACGCTGATCCTGCCGCCTTCTCGACTGTTTTCCTGCTTGTGCATGCTGTGGGGGTAGCCTGCCTCCTCTCTGCACCAGAAGCTCCGAAGAAATCTCCCGTGGGTCGACGGAATCTTCCCCCTGCAACCGCAGGCACCAAAAAGCTGCATTACCGGTCCCTTGGGTCTCCTCTCAGCACGACGAGCGAGGTCCCTCGAATCCAGCGACTCTGTCCAAGTGACCCCCACAGTCCAGTGACTCTTCAGTCCAAGTTTGGTGGAGGTAAGTCCTTGCCTCACCTCGCTGGGCTGCATTGCTGGGAACCGCGACTTTGCAGCTACTCCGGCCCCTGTGCACTTCCGGCGGAAATCCTTTGTGCACAGCCAAGCCTGGGTCCACGGCACTCTAACCTGCATTGCACGACTTTCTAAGTTGGTCTCCGGCGACGTGGGACTCCTTTGTGCAACTTCGGCGAGCACCGCTTCACGCATCCTCGTAGTGCCTGTTTCTGGCACTTCTCCGGGTGCTACCGGCTTCAGAGAGGGCTCCTTGTCTTGCTCGACGTCCCCTCTCTCTGCTGGTCCAATTTGCGACCTCCTGGGCCTCAGCAGCGTCCAAATACGCTAACCGCACGATTTGCAGCTAGCAAGGCTTGTTGGCGTTCTTTCGGCGGGAAAACACTTCTGCACGACTCTCCACGGCGAGAGGGATCCGTCCACCAAAGGGGAAGTCTCTAGCCCTTTTCGTTCCTGCAGAAACCTCAGCTTCTTCTGTCCAGTAGAAGCTTCTTTGCACCCGCAGCTGGCATTTCCTGGGCATCTGCCCATCTCCGACTTGCTTGTGACTTTTGGACTTGGTCCCCTTGTTCCACAGGTACCCTAGATTGGAAATCCACAGTTGTTGCATTGCTGGTTTGTGTCTTTCCTGCATTATTCCTCTAACACGACTACTTTGTCCTTAGGGGAACTTTAGTGCACTTTGCACTCACTTTTCAGGGTCTTGGGGAGGGTTATTTTTCTAACTCTCACTATTTTCTAATAGTCCCAGCGACCCTCTACAAGGTTACATAGGTCTGGGGTCCATTCGTGGTTCGCATTCCACTTTTGGAGTATATGGTTTGTGTTGCCCCTATCCCTATGTTTCCCCATTGCATCCTATTGTAACTATACATTGTTTGCACTGTTTTCTAAGACTATACTGCATATTTTTGCTATTGTGTATATATATCTTGAGTATATTTCCTATCCTCTCACTGAGGGTACACTCTAAGATACTTTGGCATATTGTCATAAGGTACTTTATTTTTAGTATAACTGTGTATTGTGTTTTCTTATGATATTGTGCATATGACACTAAGTGGTACTGTAGTAGCTTCACACGTCTCCTAGTTCAGCCTAAGCTGCTCTGCTAAGCTACCATTATCTATCAGCCTAAGCTGCTAGACACCCTATACACTAATAAGGGATAACTGGGCCTGGTGCAAGGTGCAAGTACCCCTTGGTACTCACTACAAGCCAGTCCAGCCTCCTACATTGGTTGTGCAGTGGTGGGATAAGTGCTTGAGACTACTTACCACTCTTGTCATTGTACTTTTCATAAGAGAAAAATATACAAAACAAGGTCAGTGTATATACACATAGCCAAAAAGTTTTGCATTTCCTCTTTTCACTCTTTTCTAAGTGCTGAAAAGTACTTCTAACTTTCTAAAAAGTTCTTAAAAGTTTAAAAAGTTTTTTTCTGTCTTTCCAAAAAGTTCTGAAAACTTTTTTCTCTTTTTCTATCACTTTAACTCTCTCTAAAAAATGTCTGGCACAGGCCAAAATGTTGATCTGTCCAAACTTGCATATGACAACCTTAGCTGGAAAAGAGCAAGGAGTCTCTGTATAGAGAGAGGTTTGAGTGTAGGGAAAAATCCTTCCTTGGAACTGTTACTTAACATGCTTAGAGAACAGGATAAGGCCATAGGTGCCTCATCTGTTGAAAAAGTACCTAATAGTTCCCAATCTGATTCAGGGACTCCCCCAGGAAAAGATTCAGGAAAGAAACTCCCTAGCCTGCCCATTACTAGACAGTCTAGCATAGTTGGTAATGATGATGAGCCACACCATATAAATAGTGTTGTCTCACATCATAGCAAAAGCATTTATTCTCACCATACTGGTAGTAATGTTTCTGTTAACCAAGCTGTTAGGGTGGCTTCTGTAAGGGACAGGTCTCCTTCTGTTCATTCCCATCATAGCTCTGTTTCTAGGAATGTCCCTCCCACCAACATTGATGACAGAATGTTAGAGAGGGAACTCAATAAGTTGAGGGTGGAACAAACCAGACTGAAGTTTAAAAAGCAACAGCTGGATTTGGATAGACAGTCTTTTGAATTAGAGAAGGAAAGACAGAAGTTGGGTTTAGATACCCATGGTGGCAGCAGCAGTATTCCCCATAGTCATCCTGCAAAAGAGCATGATTCCAGGAATCTGCACAAGATAGTTCCCCCTTATAAGGAGGGGGATGACATTAACAAGTGGTTTGCTGCACTTGAGAGGGCCTGTGTTGTACAGGATGTCCCTCAAAGGCAGTGGGCTGCTATCCTATGGCTATCATTTAGTGGAAAAGGTAGGGATAGCAGGACTTTTAAAAATTTAGAAAAATAGTCAAAAATCAATTTTCTAAAGGCAATTTTGGAATTTAGTCGAGTGATCTGGTATTGGCTGATTAGCCCAGTAAATGCAAAGTCGTAGACCCCACCGCTGATCCACCACTGTAGGAAGCCGTCTCTGTATATACTATATCAAAATGAAATATAGTGTGCACAGAGTCCAGGGGTTCCCCAAGAGGCTTGACAGAAGCAATAATAGATAATACTACTGCTCTATTTGTGGTAGTGTGGTCGATCAGTTAGGCTTATCAGCGGGTAGTGTTAGGCATTTGTTGTACACACACAAGCAATAAGTGAAAACACACACTTAATGATTTAACTCTAGACCAATAGTTTTTTATATAGAAAAATATATAGCCACAAGATTCATTTAGCAGGTAAGTACATTAAATAAAAGGTACTTTGCATAGTAATACTTAGAACTTTGAATGGAATCAACAATGTACAGTTTTTTTTTTTAAATGGCAGAAAGATATTTTAAAAGTGGACACTGCTATTTTCAACAGTTCCTGGGGGAGGTAAGTAAAGTACAGTTTTTGAGATAAGTAACAAACTTACGGGTTCAGTCTCCGGGGCATAGGTAGCCCACTGTTGGGGGTTAAGATAACCCCAAACACCCAGCACCAACAATACGGGGCCGGAAAGGTGCAGAGGTTAAACAGGAGCCAAAATAACATGGGTGCCTATGGAGACAGACGGTACTCTGGTTCCGGTCTGACTGCAAGTAAGTACCTGCGTTGTCAGAGGGCAGACCAGGCAGTTTTGGAGTATCACTGGAGAGGTCCCAAGTAGGCACAAAAACCACACCCTTAGCAGCACAGGGCAGCCGGGTGCAGTGTGCAAACAGGGCATTGGGTTCCCAATGGAACTCTATGGAGGGACCCAGGGTCACATAGGCACTTCAGGCAGGGCACGAGGGGGCTTCTCAGGCCAGCCACTGACTGGGGAGGGATGAGGGCCGCCTGCTGGTTGTTGCTGCAGAGGTGGTCAGTTTCTCTGAGGCATGGGGGCTGCGGGTGCAGTGCTTCTCCAGGCGTCTGATATCTTCGTCCCGGGCAGTCGCAGTCAGGGGGGTCCTCGGGATGCCCTCTGCAGGCATCGTCATGGGAGTCTGCAGAAGTCAGCCCAAGGTGGATACCGGGTCGGAATCGCCTGGGGATCCTCTCTGGCTAGTTGGTTCCTCTAGACACGGGCCAGGGGTGTTGGGTGTAGAGTGGTTTTGGACTCACGCTTCTGGAGTGAGGTGGGAGTCCCTTTAAATATGGTTACTTCTTTCTTCTTGTTGGACAGGTCCACTGTCCACTGGAGATTCTTGGTCCTCAGTGATGCAGGCAGTCCCCTGGAGGCTTTTCAGGGTTCGCTGGTCCTGCAGGACGCGTTGCTTCTTCTCTTGCCGCTTTTTGAAGCAGGGCAATGGCCGGTAGGGCTGGGGCCGAGTCAGTTGGTGTCTCCTCCTCTCTGCGGGGATATCACTTCAGCAGTCCTCCTTCTTCTGAGGTCGTCAGGAATCTGAAGAGCTGTGTTCAGGGTCACCCCTAAATACTCAATTTAGGGGTGTGTTAGGGACAGGGGGCAGTAGCCAATGGCTACTGTCACTGAGGGTGGCTACACTCTCCTTCTGCCCACTCCATTTGGAGTGGGGGGCACATCCCTATCCCTATTGCAAGATGGAGGATTTCTCAAAGAGGGGGCCACTTCAGCTCTGGACACCTTAGGGGTGGTCCTGGCTCAGGGGGTGACTCCTTGTTTTTCTCACTATCCCTCTGGACTTGCCGCCAAAAGTGGGGGCTTGTCCGGGGGGCAGGCATCTCCTCTGGCTGGAGTGCCCTGGGGCACTGTAACACCAGGCCTGAGCCTTTGAGGTTCACCGCCAGGTGTTACAGTTCCTGCAGGGGGAGGGGTGAAGCACCTCCAGCCACGACAGGATTTGTTTCTGGCTACAGAGTGCACAAAGGCACTGACCCCATGTGGTCAGAAACTCATCTGGAAGTGGCAGGCTGGCACAGACCGGTCAGCCTTATAGCAGCAGTTAGTCTAACATACGGGGGGCATCTCTAAGATGCCCTCTGTGTGCATTTTTCGATAAATCCCACACTGGCATCAGTGTGGGTTTATTGTGCTAAGAAGTTTGATACCAAACTTCCCAGATTTCAGTGTAGCCATTATGGTGCTGTGGAGTTCGTAATGACAAACACCCAGACCATATATTCAGTATGGCTACCCTGCACTTACAATGTCTAAGAATTGACTTAGACACTGTTGGGGCATAGTGCTCATACAGCTATGCCCTCACCTGTGGTATAGTGCACCTTTCCTTAGGGCTGTAAGGCCTGCTAGAGGAGTGACTTATCTATGACACAGGCAGTGGTCTAGGGACAGGGCACCCTGAGGGGAGTGTCATGTTGACCGTCTTTTCTCCCCACCAGCACACACACAAACTGCCAGACAGTGTGCGTGCACTGAGTGAAGGTCCCTTAGGGTGGCATAATACATGCTGCAGCCCTTAGGGACTTTCCCTGGTCATAGGGCCCTTGGTACTATGGGTACCTTTGACAAGGGACTTTCTTATGGGCCAGGGCTGTGGGAATTTGGTAAACAAAGGTACAGTTTTGGGAAAGAACACTGGTGCAGGGTCCCAGCACACTTCCAATCAAAGCTGGCATCAACATTAGGCAAAAAGTGAGGAGGTACCCATGCCAACAGTGGCATTTTCCTTCAGTATTCGACTGGTTTACAGTCTCAAGCAAGATGCAGCACAGTGTTATGATCTCTTTAATTTAACAATTTTGCGATGACAGGGCGAAGGGGGTCTCCTGGCGGGGGCCCAGAGATCGAGGCACCCTCTTCACCACCAGTGAAAATGACATTGCGTCTCTAAAAAGATCCTACTGCATTGCTTCTACATAATCTTCTATACGGTCCATGGAGGCGGACTCTGGGATCCCCACAATGCAAACGTTATTCCTCCTCGACCTTGCCTCCAAATCTTCATTCTTGTTATGGATCAATTTGAGGACCTTCTCTATTTGGAGCAGCTTCCCACTGGCAGTGTGCTGCTCATCATCCAAAGCAGAGGTATGATATTCCAGTTGGTCGATACGGTTGCCATGGTTATCAACTTTCTCCTTGAGGCGGTCCATATGGTTGGTGAGTTGATACATTTTGTAGTCAATGGAGGTGAGACTCCGTTTCAGGTCCATGAACATCGAGCGGACAGAGGTAGACAGCATGGAGTCATCTTCATCAGCCGAGTCAAAACCCATCTACCCCACAAGCCTCTGCAAGCTGCTCGCTTGTTTGTGACCGTCAAAGGGGAGTTCGTTCTGCTTTGTATCGACTTTTCCTATTGTGATGAGTTCTTGGGGACCAGGCACGTAACCACTGCAGGCATGGACCACAGGTGATAATATATAATTGGGCTCAGCCCCACCTTCTCTCACACAGGGGCACTAGTAGGAGGGCACGAGCAGACCACCCATTTCGAGCGTGGTAGTGTATCAGTGTTCTAAAGGTGAGTGGCCACCAAACCGCAGGCGAGTCAGTAAAGTGAAGCACCACTGGGCCACCAGCCACACCAGTGCCATGCTCCTCAGGAGCCCTGCTACTCCCAGGGGTCACCAGCACGGGGCATGAGCAGGCCAAGCACTGCAGATGTTGCCACGAGGAGTCTGGGCTCCAGCATCCACGGGGATGCTACTTGTCACCAGCGCTGCAGCTTCACATCAAACAGGACCAACAGCCCAGCGCCCTGAGGACAGCAGCGAAACAAGCAGGAGTATGCCATTTAAGTGGTGGGCAGAGGAGAAATGTCTTGAGGGTGTGAGAAAGTAGACTCTTTTTAGCATGGTTACCCCCACTTTTGGCCTGTTTGTGAGTGTGTGTCAGTGTGTTTTTACTGTGTCACTGGGATCCTGCTAGCCAGGACCCCAGTGTTTGACTGTGTCACTGAGGGTCTGCTAAGCAGAACCTCAGTGCTTATGCTCTCTCTGCTTTTAAATTTGTCACTGTAGGCTAGTGACTTCATTTACCAATTGCAATTGGCACACTGGCGCCCCCCTTATAAGTCCCTAGTAAATGGTACCCAGGGCATTGGGGTTCTAGGATATCCATATGGGCTGCAGCATTTCTTTTGCCACCCAAAGGGATCGCAGACAAACCCTTGCACAGGCCTGCCATTGCAGTCTGCGTGAAATAACACACGCGTTACTTCACAGCCATTTTCACTGCACTTAAGTAACTTATAAGTCACCTATATGTCTAAGCTTCACTGGCTGAAGGTTAGGTGCAAAGTTACTAAGTGTGAGGGCACCCTTGCACTAGCAAAGGCGCCCCACATAGTTCAGGGCCATTTCCCGGGACTTTGAGTGCGGGAACTCCATTACACATGTGCACTACATATAGGTCAATACCTATATGTAGCTTCACAATGGTAACTCTGAATATAGCCATGTAACATGTCTACGTTCATGGAATTGTCCCCCATTCCAAATCTGGTATTGGGGAGCCAATTCCATGCATCCTGGGGGCTCCACTATGGACCCCCAGTACTGCCAAACCAGCTCTCTGAGGCTTGCACTGCAGCTACAGCTGCTGCCACCTCACAGACAGGATTCTGCCCTCCTGGGGTCTGAGCAGCTCAGTCCCAGGAAGGCAGAAAAAAGCATTTCTTCTGAGAGCAAGGTGTTACACCCGCTCCCTTTGGAAATAGGTGTTACAGGCTGGGGAGGGGTACCCTCCCCCAGCCTCTGGAAATGCTTTGAAAGGCACAGATGGTGCCCTCCTTGTATAAGCCAGTCTACACCGGTTCAGGGACCCCTTGTCCCCTGCTCTGGTGCAAAACTGGACAAAGGAAAAGGGAGTGACCATCACCATCCTAGGGGTGGTGCCCAGAGCTCCTCCAGTGTGTCGACTTCAGCCATCTTGCTTTGCAAGGTGTGGGGGGACTCTGGAGGGCTCTGAGTGGCCAGTGTCAGCAGGTGACGTCAGAGACCCCTCCTGATAGGTCCATACCTGATCAGGTAGTAAATCCCCCTCTCAGGGCTATTTAGGGTCTCTCCTGTGGGTTCTCTTCAGATTCTGCTTGCAAGTTTCCTTTAGGAATCCTCTGCAAGTACTACTTCATTGGACCTCGGACCAACCGCAACCTGCTACAGGAACCGCTGTAACAGCAACAAAGTATCCATAAGGGATACTTTTCCTCTGCAACTTCAGCTTCAGCCAGCAACTGCAACAGTTCACGGTGGTCACGCTCTGAGGACTCCCTGTCTTCACCCTTCACCAGAAGGACCGAAGAAATCTCCTGTGGGGTGACGAAGTCACTCCCCTGCTCACGCAGGCACCTTCTAAGACAACAACTGGTACCCTTGGACTCCTCTCACAGCGACAAGCGTGCTCCTAAGGACACAGAGGGTGGACCCCATCAACATAGACTGTCCTGAGGTCCTGCTGATGCAATTTGGAGGAGGTAAGACCTTGCCTTCCCTGAGAGCGATGGTACCCCTGTGTACTGCTTCTTCTTCATCTCCTGAGGCCTTGGTGCGCTATTTGCAAACTTCCTTCGTGCACAGCCTGGCCCAGGTCCCCAGCACTCCATCCTGTGACGCTCAACTCGCTGAGTTGTTCTCCGGCGGCGTGGGACCTTTCTTTGTTGTGCTGCACCAACCGCGTTTTGCACCTCCTTTGTCCCCGTGTCCTGGGACTCCCGTGGGTGCTGCCTGGCATCCTGAGGGCTCTCTAAAGTGCTGAGAGTCCCCTCTTCCTTCTCACATAGAGTTGAGGCCCCCAGGTCCCTCCTGGGTCCAGACAGTGCCATTGTGACGCAAAACGCATATTTGTTGTAACTAAGGCTTGTTAGCGATTTCCAACCCCAAATCACATCTGCATCCATCTTCACGTCGTGGGACATCTGCATCACGCAGGAACCCGCTGGCATCTTCCTAGGGTGCATTCCTGCAGTCTTCGTCCAACCGGGGACTCTTCTTTTGTACCCTCTTCTGGGTTGGCAGGGGCTCCTGCCCTTCCTGGAACTTCTTTCGACTTTAGGGCTTGGTCCCCTTCTTTTGCAGGTCTTCAGGTACAGGAATTAAGCAGTTGTTGTTTGCAGACTTGGTTGGTTACTGCAATATCCCAATCACAAGGTGTAGTGTGTCCTAAAGAAACCTGCAGTACTTTACTCCTGCTTTTCTGGGCTCTGGGGTGGGGTAATTTACTTACCTTTACTGTATTCTTACTCTCCCAGCGATTCTGCACACACTGCACTTGTCGGGGGTGGGGGAAATTCGTGATTCGCATTCCACTTTCTTAGTATATGGTTTGTGTTGCCCCTAGACCTATTTTCTCCCATTGCATTCTATAGTATTTCCTATTGTTTGCACTACCCTTTGTCTAATTACTTGCCTTATTTTGGTGTCTAGTGTATATATTGTGTATAATACTTACCTCCAGAAGGAGATATTGCCTTTAAGATATTTTTGGTACTCTGTCACCCCAATAAACTACCTTTACTTTAGGTAACAATGAGTATTGTCTTTACTTGTGTATAAGTACTGAGGCCCGTATTTATACTTTTTGACGCTAAACTGCGCTAACGCAGTTTAGCGTCAAAAAGTTTAGCGCCGGCTAACGCCATTCTGAAGCGCCATGCGGGCGCCGTATTTATTGAATGGCGTTAGCCGGCGCTAGCAGACCGGCGCTGCCTGGTGTGCGTGGAAAAAAAACACGTACACCAGGCAGCGCCGGCGTTGGGGAAAATGGCGTTAGGGCGTCTTAAAAATGGTGCAAGTCAGGTTGACGCTAAAAAATCGCCTCCACCCGATTTGCGCCATTTTTAACGACGCCCAGACGCCATTTACATGACTCCTGTCTTAGTAAAGACAGGAGTCATGCCCCCTTGCCCAATGGCCATGCCCAGGGGACTTATGTCCCCTGGGCATGGTCATTGGGCATTGAGGCATGTAGGGGGGCACAAATCAGGCCCCCCTATGCCAAAAAAATATATAATTTTTTTATTTTTTATACTTACCTGAACTTACCTGAATGTCCCTGGGATGGGTCCCTCCATCCTTGGGTGTCCTCCTGGGGTGGGCAAGGGTGGCAGGGGGGGGTCCCTGGGGGCATGGGAGGGCAGCTGTGGGCTCATTTTGAGCCCACAGGTCCCTTAACGCCTGCCCTGACCCAGGCGTTAAAAAGAGGCGCAAATGCAGGTTTTTTTGCCCCGCCTACTCCCGGGCGTGATTTTTGCCCGGGAGTATAAATACGACGCATTTGTGTCGCAGTCATTTTTTTGGACGGGAACGCCTACCTTGCATCTCATTAACGCAAGGAAGGCGTTCACACAAAAAAAATGACGCTCTTTCCTCATACTTTGGCGCTAGACGCGTCTAACGCCAAAGTATAAATATGGCGTTAGTTTTGCGCCGAATTTGCGTCGAAAAAAACGACGCAAATTCGGCGCAAACGGAGTATAAATATGCCCCTGTGTAACTATAAGTGGTATTGCATGAGTTTTGCATGTCTCCCAGTTCAGCCTAAGCTGCTCTGCTATTGCTACCTCTATCAGCCTGAGCTGCTAGCACACCACCTCTTCACTAATAAGGGATAACTGGACCTGGTATAAGGTGTAAGTACCCAAGGTACCCACTACAAACCAGGCCAGCCTCCTACAGAGGGACCCCCAGGGGTAAGTATAGCAGTAATGGGGGAGAGGAGCCAGCACGCTGCACCCCTCGCACCAAGGCAGGTGTCCAGGGAGTGCTCTGTGGAGCCAGGCAAAATGAGGCCCATGCAGCCCTTGCGGTGCAGTTCCAGCCCACAGCAAGGTTAAGCAAGTGTAATTATTTAATCTACAGTAGAGGGGAACCCGGGGCCCAAGATCCCCAATGAGTAGGCCTGGTCGCCACGCTATCCTCGGCCCGTACACACACAAGGGAGCAGAGGGGGGGACCAACTCGCTCACCTTCTTGACCTATCTCTGTGTTTGGGCTGTCTTCTTGCCACTCTGTGGCCCCCCGCGCCTCCCCAGCAGGGCCCAGCACAGCCGGTGGGCAGCAGCCGAGGCCACCACTGCTCACAGGAGCGTGGGGTTGTCGAGTTTCAGCCCACCCCCAGATCCCTGAGGGACACAGCAAAACACCTCCCGTCTCGTCCGGCCAAATCCCTCAGGGCTGGGCTGATCTCCACCCCGCCCGTCATAAGCCACAGCCACAGGCCAGTCCACCCCGCGTCACAACACCGCATTGCCCATAGCTCAGACCGACGGTCTTCGGGGAAAATAAACGCGGTGTCCTTTGGCAGGGCACCTCAGGAATAGTGGTGCAGCCTGGCCGGGCACTGATGCCAGGGGATTTCATCTAGAAATGTATGACAAGGTTCCTAGGCCCCAGAGGAGGCCGGCAGAAAGATGGCCGCAAAGGAAGTGGCAGCCATCTTGCTGCCAGGCTCTCTGGTACCTCAGACAGCCCAAAGTGCGCCAGCATTAGAAAATGACAGGAATGCACCATATTATGATAAATACCGCACATTCCGGCCTTTGCACGCAGCACAGCAAGGTGGCTTGCTGTGTTGTGTTGCATACATTTTTGATAAATATGATGCAATCCACAATTCTATGTTACATCTTCTGAAACATGTCACACTTTGTAATTGTGTGAGAACTCAGAAGGCAACCCACATATTTTGAGCCTGACAAGAATTTTTAGTACCACTGGAAGGACAGTTATGAAAGAGAATCACCATAACAGCCAAAAAGAGAGTAGAGGAAATACTCTCCACTATAAAAGACTGCTGAGTCCAACACCAACTGAAACCCAAAAATATTTTTGACATCTTTAAGTGTTGTATAGTGCACAAATTTGTAATCACAACTGGATCCAATAAAAAAGATAATAGGAAAGTTGCTTCAGAGAACTGTGTTTTAGATACTATACATAAATGAAGATTTCATCTTTATATATGTGTTTGAGACTTCACAACGAGGAAGATAGTGTCTAGTTTTTATGAATATCAAATAATATGACTTACTTGTAATCCCAGTTCTTCCCAATGGATGCTATTACAACTATTACTATTACAAACAAAGCCCATCTAGGCAACATTTATTGTAGTTTTAATCTACAGGAAAAATAAAAGCAGGAACTGAGTTTGAATACGTTGAGTTCCAGAAAATTGCATTATACCATCATGCAAAGCAGAGAAATATTTAATCAGTTAGGTTTGGATCCGAAAGAAAATTGTAACAGTAAGCCCAAGTTCAAAACGGTGACCCTAAGACAAGGGAAGGAGGATCAGACGTTTTTGAATTGAAAGACAATAATCATGTTGCAGAACAAGGTTTACACAAAAGTAAGTTTCCTTTCATCACCATGAAGTCCTTGACAGTATTCATTTAAGATGGAACAGAGTAACAAGCTACCCTCGTGCGTTCAGGGTCACACCAAAACAAACTGGTTATGTAGAGAAGATTGACCCACTAATGTGTTCGTATTAGAGTCTAAGGGGATCATTATGTGTTTAGCAGCCCAAGGACCACCAAACCCGTGGTGGCAGTTGGAACGCCGCACTCCTGGCAGTCCGACCGTCAGATTACAACCTTGGTGGTTGGACCACCAGGGGACTACCACCAGGATCACAGATCCCGATGGGTTGCCAGCAGTTGGAGTCGTGGTTAACAGTGCCACCATAGGCTAATCACAACTCCACTTTCCCCCATCCTTTCCATGGCAGTTTCACCACCATGGAAAGGCTGGTGGAAAGCCAGTACTTGGGGGCTGCAGGGGCCCACCTACCAGCACCCTCAGTACCCTCTTTGCCAACAGTGTGCAATGTCCTCGGTTCCTTGCCGCCACACTGTTTGTCAGGCTGACTGACGGAAATGTTGTGATAGGATGTTTTTGCCGGTCAGCCCAGTGGAAACATCGTAATACGAGAGGCCGCCGGTATGACGGCAGTCTCACCTCTGCAGGCTTAGCAGTTGACGGTCGGACCGACAAACTCTTAATGAACCTGAGTCTAAATATATATATATATATATATATATATATATATATATATATATATATATATATATATATATATATATATATATATATATTTTTTTACAAAGGTATGGACCAGCCTTCAAATAGCAGTCCTACAAGTGTCAGGAATGGGGACATTTACCCTTAATACAACAGTGGTTGTTTTCTCCCTTAGGAAGTGGGGCTTAAATGTAATAGGCAACTGCCTATTACCTTTCTCATAAGTAACTATACAAAAAAAAAATACTTCTAGCTTTCGTCTGCTAAAAAGTAGCATAACATGCCCTACAAATACCATAATTTACAAAGAGCTGTTTGACTTTATATATGTAATTGTTTTTTTTCTAGATAACAATGTAAGGCTCTCAACATCAAGAGTAATTAAAGATCTGTCAGCAGGAGTGGTGAGTTCTGGGAAGAAGGTCTACAAGGAAATGGTTTGGTTGATGTGAAAATCTAAAATGACTTTAAAAAGAAAAGAGTGAATTTCTAACATTACCTGTTCTTGATGAAAAGCATGAACGGTTCTTCAGCAGAAAGAGCTTGCAGCTCACTTACCCTTCTAGCAGATGTAATAGCTATTAAGGCAGCAACCTTCCAAGAAAGGTGCTATAAATCAGCCCTGTATGTTGGTTCAAGGGGGTAAGGAGGCATTAGCTTGAAAATAACAGTATTTAATTATGGGGAGAGAGGGGTTGCTAAGTGGGGGAAATACTTAAACCTTCAAGGAATCTTTTAAAGAGGCCTAAGAAGGGGGCTTATGGTAAACTGTGAAAGCAGCCAAATGCAAGCTGATGGAGAAAAACTGTTAAACAGGTTAAGAAGATAAGTTACTACCATTTCTTCCTGGCATATTCTCAGGTTCACGTGTTGATACACCAAAAGCAGAACTCTGTCTATTTGAAGGAACAAGATGAATTTGTGGAAGGATGTTTCGACTCCTTTAAGATGGCTATGCACTGATCTGGAAACTACAAGTATCCATATTTCAAAGCCTCAAGAGCCAAGCTGTTAAGTTTACCAACTCAAGACTGGGGTGGATAATTCTGCCTGGGTCCAGGAGAGCAGATCTAGTCCGACTGGAAGTCTCTTTTGTGGAGCAGAGACAACAGAAGAATTATGTGCCACCACTAACATGGCCAGTCCGGAACAAGCATGATCACCATGCAATTGCTCTCTCTGAACTTAGCAATTCCTTTGGGAAGGAAAGCGGTTGGGGGAAAACCATACAGAAAACCTCTTGGCCAAATCTTTAAAAGGACATTTCCCAGACAGCAAGGCTTGGAAAACCTGTTAACAGGGCATTTGGTATTATCAAATGCAAAGAGCTCAATCTCCAGTTTTCCTCAGTCTAAGATGATATCACACTGTTGTGCAAGACCCATTGGTGCTTGTTTAATAAAAGTCAAAATAACGCGTCAACTTTGTATACCAGATAGAAGCACTGCGGATAGTCAAATACCCCTTGGACCTTCTGTCATCTTATGTTGGCAAGCTTCCTGAGAGAGGACTCTGGGGAGGAGGCAGGATGATATCCAAACACCCCCGTTTGCTCAGATAGTACAATATGGATGTATTGTCAGTCTGTGGAAGGATGGATCCTGGCTTGGTCACTGGAAGGAGTTCAATGTTCAATTCCAACAGGTTTATATGGTCGTGTAGGAAAGTACCATCTTGCCTGGCATGTTACCCCCATTTTTCACTGTATATATGTTGTATGTGTCACTGGGACCCTGGTAACCCAGGGCCCCAGTGCTCATAAGTGTGCCTGAATGTGTTACCTGTGTAGTGACTAACTGTCTCACTGAGGCTCTGCTAATCAGAACCTCAGTGGTTATGCTCTCTCATTTCTTTCCAAATTGTCACTAACAGGCTAGTGACCATTTTTACCAATTTACATTGGCTTACTGGAACACCCTTATAATTCCCTAGTATATGGTACTGAGGTACCCAGGGTATTGGGGTTCCAGGAGATCCCTATGGGCTGCAGCATTTCTTTTGCCACCCATAGGGAGCTCTGACAATTCTTACACAGGCCTGCCACTGCAGCCTGAGTGAAATAACGTCCACGTTATTTCACAGCCATTTTACACTGCACTTAAGTAACTTATAAGTCACCTATATGTCTAACCTTTACCTGGTAAAGGTTGGGTGCAAAGTTACTTAGTGTGAGGGCACCCTGGCACTAGCCAAGGTGCCCCCACATTGTTCAGAGCCAATTCCCTGAACTTTGTGAGTGCGGGGACACCATTACACTCGTGCACTACATATAGGTCACTACCTATTTGTAGCTTCACAATGGTAACTCCGAATATGGCCATGTAACATGTCTATGATCATGGAATTGCCCCCTCTATGCCATCCTGGCATAGTTGGCACAATCCCATGATCCCAGTGGTCTGTAGCACAGACCCTGGTACTGCCAAACTGCCCTTCCTGGGGTTTCACTGCAGCTGCTGCTGCTGCCAACCCCTCAGACAGGCAGCTGCCCTCCTGGGGTCCAGCCAGGCCTGGCCCAGGATGGCAGAACAAAGAACTTCCTCTGAGAGAGGGTGTGACACCCTCTCCCTTTGGAAAATGGTGTGAAGGCAGGGGAGGAGTAGCCTCCCCCAGCCTCTGGAAATGCTTTGTTGGGCACAGAGGTGCCCAATTCTGCATAAGCCAGTCTACACCGGTTCAGGGACCCCTTAGCCCCTGCTCTGGCGCGAAACTGGACAAAGGAAAGGGGAGTGACCACTCCCCTGACCTGCACCTCCCCTGGGAGGTGTCCAGAGCTCCTCCAGTGTGCTCCAGACCTCTGCCATCTTGGAAACAGAGGTGCTGCTGGCACACTGGACTGCTCTGAGTGGCCAGTGCCACCAGGTGACGTCAGAGACTCCTGCTGATAGGCTCCTTCAGGTGTTAGTAGCCTATCCTCTCTCCTAGGTAGCCAAACCCTCTTTTCTGGCTATTTAGGGTCTCTGTCTCTGGGGAAACTGGAGATAACGAATGCAAGAGCTCATCCGAGTTCCTCTGCATCTCTCTCTTCACCTTCTGCCAAGGAATCGACTGCTGACCGCGCTGGAAGCCTGCAAACCTGCAACATAGTAGCAAAGACGACTACTGCAACTCTGTAACGCTGATCCTGCCGCCTTCTCGACTGTTTTCCTGCTTGTGCATGCTGTGGGGGTAGCCTGCCTCCTCTCTGCACCAGAAGTTCCGAAGAAATCTCCCGTGGGTCGACGGAATCTTCCCCCTGCAACCGCAGGCACCAAAAAGCTGCATTACCGGTCCCTTGGGTCTCCTCTCAGAACGACGAGCGAGGTCCCTCGAATCCAGCGACTCTGTCCAAGTGACCCCCACAGTCCAGTGACTCTTCAGCCCAAGTTTGGTGGAGGTAAGTCCTTGCCTCACCTCGCTGGGCTGCATTGCTGGGAACCGCGACTTTGCAGCTACTCCGGCCCCTGTGCACTTCCGGCGGAAATCCTTTGTGCACAGCCAAGCCTGGTTCCACGGCACTCTAACCTGCATTGCACGACTTTCTAAGTTGGTCTCCGGCGACGTGGGACTCCTTTGTGCAACTTCGGCGAGCACCGTTTCACGCATCCTCGTAGTGCCTGTTTCTGGCACTTCTCCGGGTGCTACCTGCTTCAGTGAGGGCTCTTTGTCTTGCTCGACATCCCCTCTCTCTTCAGGTCCAATTTGCGACCTTCTGGTCCCTCCTGGGCCCCAGCAGCGTCCAAAAACGCCAAACGCACGATTTGCAGCTAGCAAGGCTTGTTGGCGTTCTTTCGGCGGGAAAACACTTCTGCACGACTCTCCACGGCGAGAGGGATCCGTCCACCAAAGGGGAAGTCTCTAGCCCTTTTCGTTCCTGCAGAAACCTCAGCTTCTTCTGTCCAGTCGAAGCTTCTTTGCACCCGCAGCTGGCATTTCCTGGGCATCTGCCCATCTCCGACTTGCTTGTGACTTTTGGACTTGGTCCCCTTGTTCCACAGGTACCCTAGATTGGAAATCCACAGTTGTTGCATTGCTGGTTTGTGTCTTTCCTGCATTATTCCTCTAACACGACTACTTTGTCCTTAGGGGAACTTTAGTGCACTTTGCACTCACTTTTCAGGGTCTTGGGGAGGGTTATTTTTCTAACTCTCACTATTTTCTAATAGTCCCAGCGACCCTCTACAAGGTCACATAGGTTTGGGGTCCATTCGTGGTTCGCATTCCACTTTTGGAGTATATGGTTTGTGTTGCCCCTATCCCTATGTTTCCCCATTGCATCCTATTGTAACTATACATTGTTTGCACTGTTTTCTAAGACTATACTGCATATTTTTGCTATTGTGTATATATATCTTGTGTATATTTCCTATCCTCTCACTGAGGGTACACTCTAAGATACTTTGGCATATTGTCATAAAAATAAAGTACCTTTATTTTTAGTATAACTGTGTATTGTGTTTTCTTATGATATTCACACGTCTCCTAGTTCAGCCTAAGCTGCTCTGCTAAGCTACCATTATCTATCAGCCTAAGCTGCTAGACACCCTATACACTAATAAGGGATAACTGGGCCTGGTGCAAGGTGCAAGTACCCCTTGGTACTCACTACAAGCCAGTCCAGCCTCCTACAGGTCGCACTTCTTTATTGGAGATTACTCACCTTGTTGTTGTGAGGGCTCCTATGTGGGTGCCACAACCCTCCAAGGAAACTCATCCCAATGTGTTAAGTGCCCCCCCGAGGACTTTATGCATGTGGTGTGGCAGAATTCTGCGATTGTGCCCGACTGAACAGCAGTGTAGGAAAATTTGAATAGGGGGACTGGTTGGGAAGTACCACATACGCAGCGGATGGTGCTGTTGGGGCTCATCCACACTCCAGCGAAAAAGAAACTCAGTCACCGGTTGTTTCTGTTGTGCTTACTGTTGGTAAACTGCGCATCGCCATTAAATGGATGGGTATACAACCTCCCAGCACTCTGAGTGGCTCAGAGATATGTCTGAATGGGCAGTGGCAGAGTAAATAAGAATGAGGAATGTGAGGAGAGATGACCCTCTGGAGGATGATTTAGCTGCATGGGCATTGATGTTGACAGAGCTACGTGATGAGGGAAGTGCAGGAGTGGTTGAGGAGGATCTCAGGAGAGAAGTGTGTGCAAGGATGTAATCTTTTATGAGTAATGCCGGAAAGGTGATGCATGCCTTCTGAGACCAGGCTACTTAACTGATTGAACCAGGAACTGAAATACATTCATGGTCTGCCGATGCACCGCAGTTGTTGTCTCAGCTGTTTCTTTGTGCATCATATGTATACAATATGAGAATATAGACTGTGACAGCTGAGCTGCATGTGGGGAGTGTTCTGGGGACCTGTTTATCAAGTATTGTAACTCTTGGCCATATTGCATTACTAGGGTTTTGATGCAGTGTATTGCTCCTATAAATAACAATAAATAAATGTTTTAAAAACCCATCCAAGGAAACATCCGTCACTACTATACGGGATAGAACAGGTGGCCATAAAACACACCATGCCAATAAGTTCTTTCCCGGGCACTTGAGGGACTCTAAAGCACTTGAAGACATCTGCATTTTGTCATCCGAGTCTTTGGACTTCTGGCGCTACTGCTGTTCGAAACATTCCTGCAGAGGCCTCAAACTCAGACTTGCCTGTCCTACCAGAGAGCTAATAGAAGCCATAGAACCTGAGGGAAGACACTTGTCTGGCTGATGGAGACTGATAAATGAACAGAAGCAGTTTCTGATCAAAGAACAGAAACCTCTATTGGGAAAGGAACACTTCCTCTTTTTGTGCCAGGATTGGTTGCTAAATATTGCATAGACTGACCTGGCTCAAGTGTTGAAATCTTACTGCTGATATGTAGACCCGAATTATTAAGGACTATTGTCAATTGGAGAGTGTGCAGATTCCTCTGAGACACAGCTTTTATCAACAATTGTCTATGTCAAATTAAATGAAGATATGCTGACTGTGTAGAAAAGACGGTACCACTGCCATGGCTGTTGAGCAGGCTCTATGAGTTGCTTTGAGACCAAATGGCAGTAACTTCCATTGCCAAATCTGTTACTAACCTTGAAGGCCAAAAATCTCTGATATTTGGTGTGGGTTAGGACATGAAAAAATAGAATTCCTGCAGATACAAAGCACACATCCTTATGAGGGAAGGAAAATTTGACGAAGAGCTAATATTTTTTATTTTTCCTTCTTGAGCCAGTTGTTTGCCCATATGGGGTCATATTTAAAAGGGAGATGCGTTGCTCTTGCACCATGCAGGATGCAAATGTGATTTATCAAGCCATGCAAGGCCACCTTGTGTCGCGCTGAGTGCCATGATGAGTCCAGAGTAATGCAATATAGCGCAAATCGCTATGTTGCATTACTCTGCCGCAGGGAGGCGTTCCATTGGTGTTGTATGGATGTTCCTGCTCATCACCTATAGAGTTTGACTCATTCCCAGATTTTTCAAAAGTGGTAGAACTGGGAATGCACCAAAACTGCTACACCTCCCTAGGTGAGATGGAACGAGGACAAATATGTTTATATCGCCTCGTATTCTCCTCTTTCTATGCATTCTGCAGCAGACATAGAAAAAGGAATATGAATCAGAGGATTGTTTTTTAGTAGAGAGGTGCCCCTCCATGCACACAAACAATCCTCCTTACAATGCAGGCACCCTTGCACCATAAACATGCCACTTGGGGTCTAGGGTTCGGTGAAATTCCTGCTCGCAAAAAAAGAGCCAACTAGCACGAGTAAGCCCCTTTGACAGCTTTCCTACCACCAGCTCTGTAGCAATTTTGTCAGTAAGCAAGGTTTCTTAAAACATAGCAGTATACTTTCCCTTTGTTGACTTTGGGAAGATGAAAACCTGATTTCTTACCTATTCTGCACAAGACCTAGCATGGTATATGTTCTTTGCAACTGTTTGCTTCTTGATAATGGTTGGATGCCCTCTAGCCCACCACGATGAAAAACTGTGGGATCAGGCAGAGTGAGCTATGTTTTCATGAGAGCAGCCCAATGTTATTGTTTACTGTCCTTGCCACAGGAAAACGTTTGTCTCTGAAATGACCGAAGCTAACGTTCCCCTTCTTCTACTGTTGGCTGTTCCAGAAATGAGTATGGGAATGCTGTCTGCTCTTGCCAAAGCCCTTAAATGGAACTCTTTTCCAAGGCCTGATGTTCTTAAGGTTTTTTCTTGTGTTTTCTATTCCCCAATTTCCTCACAGTAGTGTAACAAGGGAGTCAACAGCCTTTAAGCAAGGAAAATGGGTCCCACCTGCTCCTTGAAAATTACGAAGCCAGCCATAGTTCAGCTGCTCAACCACTGCACTAGGTGGAGATATGCCCGTTATGCCTTCAGCCAACTGAAGTCCAGATGTATGATTTATTTTTTGCGACTCGCAATGTGCAACCTTTTTGGGAATTGCGAGTCACAAAACAAAATGTACAACATTGTAAAGCACATTTTTCAATTCCCAAATGGGTCGCAAAGTACCTAACTCATCAATATTAATGAGGTAGGTCACAATTTGCGACCCCATTGGGAACGGCAACACTCACAGGGATGGTGGCCTGCTGGGCACAGCAGACCATTACATCTGTGACTGCTTTTCAATAAAGCAGTTTTTTCAATCTAATGCAGCCCGTTTTCCTTTATGGAAAACGGGATGCATTACAAAGAAAAATGAAAGGTTTTCTTTTCATGTTTTCAGAGAGCCTGCTCTGAAAAAGGTTTTGTGCTTCCATTCACAAAGGGGAAGGGATCCCGTGGGGACCCCTTCCCTTTTGCAAATGGTTACCACCAACTGGAAGTTGGTGGTAACTGCAATTGTTTTGTGACCGCATTCATGGTTGCAAAACATTCATACATGCCAATACGATTCAGTTTTAGGAAGGGACGCCCTAAACACACCCCTGATACCGAATCGCAAAAGCAAAATGCAATTCGCTAACAAGTTCCTGAATCGCATTTTGCCTTTTGTACATGGCAAAATGCATTTTACCGGTCAGGCCGGTAAAATGGTTCGTACATCTGGCCCTAAAACAACAAAGATCCATGGAATGGTAATTCTAGCATTTTCTTCTGTGTTTGTGGAGTCCAAAGACATCAGCCTCAGCTAAAAGAAGCGTCAGCTGTTGGCAGTGGCAAGATCCGCTGTGTCCCTCACAAGTCCTATCAGATTATCAGAAAAGATCACATGTTCTTTAATGATCTCTTAGAAGTATTCTCTTTTGTCCCTTTGGTGATGCTTAACAAATTGGCTGTAGTAACGACAGAGGAGGACAGGAGAAAATGCAGTCCTGACAATACCAAATATCTGGTACATCTGTTTCCTTCCCACAGCATCCCATTTCTAGCTAGATTGCTTTGGATGATTGTATAACATAGAACATATTGAGTGGTATTTTCTATGAAACCATCTAAGAATCTGTCATAGGATTTTCTTTATTAATAACTTTGGGTCAAAGTCCTCAGGTCGAAGTTTCTTCTTCAGTCACATTTTAACTGGATGAACTGAAAAACGGTTGAGGAACCAAAGGAGCTGTTGTGTATTCTTGTGGTTTCATGTAAATAGTTTAAAATATGGCAGACATTTGAACCTCCGGTGTAATGGTATGGATGGTGGACTTCCTTGCAGCTCTATCAGAAAGTTCATGAAATGAAAACAGGTGGTCAATGGGTGGAATTCTGAAAGAAGCAGATTCCACCAACACTGGAGACACAACAGGCCAATCAGTAGAAGGTATGGACCCAGAGTCTGAATAGCAACAGTGTGCAATGCAGCTGCGCCTTCGAGCCCTCCTTGAACTGGCAGACTCACTGCACGGCTGTCACCAGCATTTGCGACAAAAGTGCTCCTCACATTCAACATCTCAACCGCTCTTATGAAGAAGACTTGGCTTTGGTTGGGTCGCGTGCTATTAATGGGTGTACCACCACGGACATCTTGAGCCTGAATTGTGGCTTTAACAGAAGGCTACTCTATTGAAGGTTGCTGCACAGGAGTTGGTGACTGGACTGCCGGTTGTAGGCCTGGGGCTGAGTCCTTTGCAGTGAAACAGACAGAGCATGAGCTTGTGCCACAGTTTGCTCTCTAGAGGTCTCAATTTACAACCACATCTTGTGTCACATGTTGCAGTAAATCTGGTGGCTGCAACATTCTTCGTAAGACATTTTACTACAAATCCTGAAATGAGTTCCAAGAGATAGACCACACAAACAATAGCCGTCGTTGCTGGACATTTTACCACCATGGACAGGATATATATCAAAACCTGATGGTATGGGGCCAAAATGACAGGAAGGCATCAACCTTCAGTGAAAACAGCAAAAATTGCTAAGTGTTCCAGATGTCAATAGAAAAAAAAATGAAAATGTAAGACCTCATGAGATAGCAACCCTCTGCCAAAAAACAGGATGAAAAACACGAACTGCCTGTCGGCATGATGGGAAAGGGCAGCCTGCTGAAATTCTTAAAGTGGCAGGGACATGGTTTTACAACTCTTCGTACGTCAGTATTAGGACACCATTTCCTGCATTTATTTTCAATCTGTTTTATATTGCAGGTGTTATTAGCCAAATGTGGCCATTTGTGTGGGTATAGAGATACATAGATCATTAGCAAAGAATGTAGGTCTTGCTGCATTTTGAGTCCTGAGTAAAACATTTTTTTTAAAACATGCTGTACTGAAAAAAGCTAAACAAAAAACGATTGCTGTCGAGTATAATGCAACTAACAGACAAAGAAGTCCATTTGTGACGATTCCCTGTACTTTTAAACTAGAATACAGTACCACGTGAATAGCACAAGCACTCAACAGAGCGCAGACTGATGCATCAAACACCCACTAGCATGAGGTGAGAGAACAATACTCGTGGGTGGAGTCAATGTCCACTTCATGTATAATTAATGAATTGGTAACACCAAGTCATGCAGACACTTGTGCTGTTGGGCCACACCTAAAAAGACAGTAAATATCGCCTAATTGGGCAGATTGTTTTATTATGCTATTGATTTCGGAAAACTTGTATTTGTTGAGACGCATTCTTGGATCTCGCACACATTTTACCTTTTACGGACATAGAACAGAATCCCACTGAGGAAAACAAATATTCTGCACCGCTGATACAATGTATGAATGCAACCACAATCCTAAACTAAGAGCTAGGAAAGTACAGTCCAAAGAAAAAAACAGCCAAAATAACCTTAGCAAACAATTTTAATTGTGCTTAGTCTACTTATACAAGTTACAGTCACAGAAATGACCTCAGTAGTGTGCAATTCCCATTTATTACAGCCCTTGTGGAACAAAGGCCTTAAGATAAGAGTGAGGTCCAAAGTAAAAATAGCATCCTCTAGGCCAGTTGTAAGTTTTTTTTTGGGGCCTATTTTCGTTACGAACCAGCATGCACAATTTGAGAATTTAGCAATTTTGCTGTTAAAGAGTGGCTGCCAATTTGTTCATGGGTGTTAATTCACAATACTGAACAAAGTATCTTGCAGTTCTGGATATTGTTTGGTGGGCCCCCAGGGGTTTATACTAGTTGTGACTCCCACAAATTGAACTGGAAAAATGAGCCATGTTTGATTGATAATGTACGAGAGTTTATAAGGCTTTAAAAGAAGCAATACTGCCACGGTTTCTCACTTATTAATACAAACTAAAAAATGCAGAATCTCACTTTCTGGTTGATGTTTTGAAAAAAGGAAAGTTGTCACACTTTTCATTTGCCAAGGGTAATAATTCTGTAACGGTATTGTAGGCTTGCCTTGGCCTCAGTCACACATTTCACATCGCAATGGTAGTGTTGCCATGGTGGTTTCCGCAAGCAACTACAGAGACTTGACAAAAATACATTTGGCTTCTAAAACTGACTGGTGGATATAAATGATCATTTTTATTTTTACTTTTACTTTTTGTAGTTTGCATTTTGTCTCATCCATACTTTCTTTCCCCATAGTGTTTTGTTTTAAGCTACGTTTTTGCTTCGGGGGTATTGAGTCGCTATATTCCACACTTAAAAGAAGGTCTATTGAGCCAATAACTCTGTATCATATACTGAACTAAAGACATACTTTCTAGTGATAGGTCTGGTTAGAGAAAGACTTTGAAGCTGAACTGATCTGAACAAACGTGTGCTTTTGCCATTTAGTCTCCCTCTGAGTGGAGCACATCACACTAATAAAAGACGGGGGCTGTTCTGAACTGCAGGACGTTTCATGAGTTGTCCAAAGCACAGAAATGAAGCCCAGAAAAGGGAAGCTGCCTATGTGTAACTCAACTTTGATGAAACAAGGACAAAAAGTTGAAAGAATGGTTTCAGATCATAAATGAAATGGAGTAAAATAAGCCAAACATTCCTTATAAATTGAAAATATTGTCTGTTGGGTGGGTGCTCGATAATATTGTCTGCAAATCAAGACATGAGACAAGAGAAACAGAGACTGGCCTTCTGGTCTAAGATAGAATTGTACTGCCGGTCCTACTACTACAAAAAGTGACACAATTTCCCCTTTCGCTTAAAAAATGTTCGATATCATGATTCCATCTTTCTCTTCATTCCTGCATCATCCACTTTAATGAATAATACCTTGCCTCCCTCACCTTCCTGAAAGAAGAGACTTTTATCACCAGCAAACTCTGACCAAATATCAGTGGTACCACCCTCCAAAACTAAAAATAATAAGATCCCCTGCAACCTCCAGAAATCTTTTGAGACCCCTACCTTTTAAAAATGTAGTCTCCGGTTGCCGTTTCCATTCTTTTCCATTTACCTCTCTTTTGTTTCTAACTCCTAGTTTACCTGATGCTCCATGCACTCCAGCCTGTCTCTCATACTAACGTTTAATTTACTCCTCCATTCACCCCCTTGTTAAAATGTTGCACCTGAACCACAATAATTTACTATGTTCACTTCCCTTTCCTCCTCTGTAGACGGGACTAGTAATAAGTCTGTATCCCGTGTACAAGGAGACATACAGACAAACGCGGTTGGTGAGGACCAGTATTTTGCTTTGAAAACATGGATTATCCATCTACTTATGTGATCTCAGACATATCCTCTTGCAAGTGGTGAATTACAAGAACAGAACCTTTTGCTGGAAGAGGCCAAATATAGTATATAGTTTTCATTCAAGGGATTTGTTGTACCCCACTTGGAGCCCTGAACCTCCCACAACCTATACAGGGTGCTGCATCCAACTAAACACATACTTGCACCATCTGTACACAAACGTGTACCTTCCTAACATAGCACTTAATCTTTCCTCCAGACAGCATCGTTTCTGCCTCATCACTACTTATCCCCTACACATCCCTACTCTACCTCAAACAAGTCTCTTGCCTTTCCAGGGAGCAACCTGGATCCTTGTAGAGAAACACACCCCTCTACGAGACTACGACCAAGGGGAGCATGCATACTCAACGACGAGGTCGGGTGGACAAAATATCTTCCTATCATCCACCCAAAAAATGCAGCATCAGGAAAAAATGTGAACTAAACAATGGCTGACAGAAATACAAACAGAAAAAAAATGAAAACATCCAGGGATAAATCAAAGGGGAGGAAGTGTGTCAAGCAAAGAAAACAAGTGTGTATTGATGGATGGGTAGGGTGTGGGTTGCAACAAGTTAGGGGCCTGCTGGGAGTGATTTTTGTTCCTTGTTCGGTTTAAGTGTGTTGATATCCATT
Source organism: Pleurodeles waltl (assembly GCF_031143425.1). Classification (NCBI taxonomy): domain Eukaryota; kingdom Metazoa; phylum Chordata; class Amphibia; order Caudata; family Salamandridae; genus Pleurodeles; species Pleurodeles waltl. The sequence continues at coordinate 61,045,579 of NC_090436.1, forward strand.
GTGCTGAAAGTGAAGAGCGTGACATTTTCAAATGAGGTGACAGAATGTGTGCGTCTGTGCAGAACATGTTAAATGCTCAAAGTGTATTTAACGAAAATGGGGAAAATGGAAAAGAGGCAAGATGCACAGAAAAAAATAAAACAGGGTCAAATCTGTATCTTGTCACATTTCACTTTTCTGGCCAAATTATGCAATTATTTGGGCTGGGTTTCCATTTTTCTGTGTTACTGACTTTTTCACAAGCCAGTGCCTAGGTTTTCAGAAATTGGTCTAGCAGCACTTAACCCTTTGAGTGAAAGGTAGGGAAAAGCATTTAGAAAACCAGAATAGAGGATTTCAAAAAATAATTTGCACTTTATTCTGTATAAAATTGAATTAAAGCCACCCTTTAAGTTCTGTTTTAATTGTAAACTTGTTCCATTTGCTTTAGGAAACCACACAATCGAATAATTTTTTTTAGAAAATAAAGCATGTTGCACTGCTTTAAACAACATCAAGTAAGCTAAGCTTAGCTGCCATATAGCCCATGAAGGAGCGGGCTTGCAATCATTCACTGTAGTCAAAAGAGCCCATATCAGGAGCATGGAGGCTCCCCTGGCCAGCGGCTGCAGATAAGGGCAATAGCAGCTCCGTGCAACACCCTAAAATTAGTAGCTTACCCCATACAGGCCAACATTTTAGAGCAGGCAATTGGGAGATTTAAAAAAAATAGTTGGGAGAATATATTTTACCCACTGACAGACTGAAGCAGAGGCAATCCGCCGGAATCAGGTCTATTGGCATGTATGGTGACAATGAGCATTTCATTTTTGGCAGTTTAATATCATAGTTCAAACAAAAACAAAGTTTTAAAGTCTTTTAGTATGGGCTATGTAAAACTGCTAAAAGTTCAATTTCACGGCCTGTGACACACTCTAATGTCCCCATCCATGAATAAAGGGCAAAGCGTGTGGCTTAGTGTATATATTCCCGTGCTCAAGCACCCTTGTTTCCAGAAGATCACGAGTCTGCAATCCAAATCAGCCTTCTGCCTTGATATCAGTAGTCTCCCGCCTGCATCGGGAGGGTTGGCATGTATGGGTTACCTAACCCCCTCTTCTCAGCCTGGCCCGCTCCCCAACCCAAAGATTAAGGGCATTGGATATTCAGGGATCCGTTCTGCTACTGATGTATAAGAAAGAAGCAGCTTTGGTGGAACTGAGCTCCAAAGAGTATCTTCAGTGGTAAAAATATGACAATATTTTACTTACGCGGAATACTAGCATCAAAATGTGCATTACAAAACAAAATATCCAAGTTTGAAAATGAATATATGAGCCTATCTGCCTACAAAAATCCAACTTACTACCCACTTGTCAAAGCTGGGAGTGAAGCACTCACCTCAGAACCTGTAGCCTTGACATTTTTTTCATTACGTATTTTTACCACTTAGGCCCATATTTATACTATTTGTGCGCCGCATTTGCGTCATTTTTGGACGCAAAAGCGGTGCAAACTTGCAAAATACAGTTGTATTTTGCAAGTTTGCACCGCTTTTGCGTCAAAAAATCCCGCAAATGCGGCGCTAAAAAAGTATAAATATGGGCCTAAGTGTTTAGGAACAGCAGCCCTTTGGCACCGATTACAGTATCAAAAGATAATACCTGAAAGTACATCAAAACTGACACAAGTAGCATGATCTGCACACAACTCTTCGGGAAATACGTTTGCGTCAGTGAGGAAAAAGCATTAAATTATGCTTTATTTTGTTCGTTCATATAAAGTTAAAATTGTAGATTCTCATAAATTATATTTACAAGGATTATAAACAAACCTCTTTACAACGCCTTTCTTCCCTCCCCTACCCCCACTGACCTCCAGCCCCAAGGAGGTTAATATGTGTTCCACAAAAAGGGGCTTAAAAACGGCGTCAAAGTTCGGCGCGAATATAAATAGGTGCAGATAAATTGAGTGATTGCAAAACTGATGGAGGTCTTGGCTTGCGTCTCCATTGTGGTACTCACTACAGTCCTAGGAAACATGGTCACGGCAAAGGCTTATTTAAAAAAAAAAAAAAAAAAAAAAAAAAAAAAAAAAAAAGCAGCAAGAGACTGGGACCAGGAAGCAGTGAACCTAGCTTCAGAATTCGCCAAGGTGTACAAGACGCAGCATACAACAGACTCAAGAAAGTTCAGGTCAGTAGTTTGTGATTTAAAATAGGGCAATTCTTTTAAAAAAAAAATCCATCAGGACAAAACACTTCATTTTAGAAAAATAAAATGAAGAGTTGAAGAGGTGGCAGCACTGCTTTTCTTTACTGGGACAATATGGCATAGTTCTGATTACGGCTTTCTGGTACAGGCTTCTGACGTATTGCTTTTGATACATCTGCTGAGGCAGCTCTAAGAAGAAGGTAGGTGCTGCTTGAGGATTTCCCTTGTCTGCAGAGGTATTCGGTCTGGAAATCGCACCTGGAACTCCACAATCAAGTCTCCCCGTTGGGTGGGCACCTTCGGGAAAGGCATGCCTTCACCCCTCAGTCTCTTCACTGTCCCTGGTTTGATGACATCGCTGCATGGTAGAGGGATCACACGGCCATCGATGGTGGGAATGTTTACTGTGCAGCCGCAGAGTGCCTGTAAGAGAGGAAAGCAGTCAGTTACTTTAGGTGCCCATCAACTGGAACTCCTCAAAGTCCTGGAATTGGAAAGCAGACTGAAGAAAGCAAGATCAGCCCTTAAAAGACGAATGCCATCTTAGTAATAGACATTACCCCTCCCCATTACACTAGCAGAGACATCAGCTTTATTATACCAGCCTAAGTAATGGGTACCAGCTATTCATTGAATGAAAAGGGTATGGTAAGGTAAAATTCAGGTGCGGTAAGTACTACTGGTAGGCAAATACATGCAATGTCCAAAGAACATAGAATCTAATGAATCCCTCTTCAGTTGATCAAATTTTGACCCAGCACTGTTAGATTTTTCCAGATACGATAAATACCAGCCCAGCCACCGGCCATTTGTAGTGGGGGCCTAAAAGATTGAACCGTGAAGAGTATATCATATTAGTCTAATGATGAAGTCAGTTTGGTCGTCTTGTGTAGGCAAACCTTGGAAAGGGAAAAAGTGAACAGATTTAAACACTGATATTTTCACATTACACTTGATCGCTTTCAATTTGTTTTAAAATTCAACATATACTTGCCAAATAGTCTCTGAGCAACCAATAAACAGGACCTCTCTCTCCATCCCCTATTTAGTACTCTACTGACCTAAACATGGATCCTAAAGCATTGTCTGCCTTCCGTCAGTGCAAGCAGGCTGAGGTGTCAAAAAATCTTTGCCTATGACGCGCTAGTCCGAGATTACACAAACCAGCTGAAGTTCCGTTTGTTTAAAAAATGGTGCATCATAGAAGAAACAATTTGGGGAATGTTTAAATGTTTACATCCACCATAACTACTCAAAATGCCAAGAGGTATCTGAACACTGCTATTTGTTTCCAGGCGTCTAACTTACTTAGTCCATTGAGATAAAATGATATTTTTAGCATGTTGGTTAACTGGTCTAAACAGCAGAGATTTAAGGACTGTGTGAGTTGCCAAGGATAAGCACAGATTAGCACAACTCTAGATAGCCTACATGGCAACACCCCTTGCGTAGCATGTAAAGAAAATTAGTGTAAGGATTACTTTAACAAGCTGACTTGGTGGTGGAGGGTTTGATGATATGATGTTGATGGCAGAGAGCTTGGGCCTGGGACCGCAAAAGAAGAAAACGTTTATCCTACTCCTAGCTTGCTTTGTAAATCAGGGCTGATATTCACATCTAGAGAAGGGAGGGCTCCTTCTTCACATCATTAGAGGCCAATTGAAACAAGCTACTACTGACTCAACTCTACACACCCTAAATTCTCTACCACTCCAAACTCCTGACTGTGGGAAAGTACCATCTTGCCTGGCATGTTACCCCCATTTTTCACTGTATATATGTTGTTTTAGTTGTATGTGTCACTGGGACCCTGTTCTCCAGGGCCCCAGTGCTCATAAGTGTACCTGAATGTGTTACCTGTGTAGTGACTAACTGTCTCACTGAGGCTCTGCTAATCAGAACCTCAGTGGTTATGCTCTCTCATTTCTTTCAAATTGTCACTGACAGGCTAGTGACCAATTTTACCAATTTACATTGGCTTACTGGAACACCCTTATAATTCCCTAGTATATGGTACTGAGGTACCCAGGGTATTGGGGTTCCAGGAGATCCCTATGGGCTGCAGCATTTCTTTTCCCACCCATAGGGAGCTCTGACAAATCTTATACAGGCCTGCCACTGCAGCCTGAGTGAAATAACGTCCACGTTATTTCACAGCCATTTTTCACTGCACTTAAGTAACTTATAAGTCACCTATATCTCTAACCTTTACCTAGTAAAGGTTGGGTGCTAAGTTACTTAGTGTGTGGGCACCCTGGCACTAGCAAAGGGGCCCCCACATTGTTCAGGGCCAATTCCCCGGACTTTGTGAGTGCGGGGACACCATTACACGCGTGCACTACATATAGGTCACTACCTATATGTAGCTTCACAATGGTAACTCCGAATATGGCCATGTAATACGTCTATGATCATGGAATTGCCCCCTCTATACCATCCTGGCATAGTTGGCACAATCCCATGATCCCAGTGGTCTGTAGCACAGACCCTGGTACTGCCAAACTGCCTTTCCCGGGGTTTCACTGCAGCTGCTGCTGCTGCCAACCCCTCAGACAGGCATCTGCCCTCCTGGGGTCCAGCCAGGCCTGGCCCAGGATGGCAGAACAAAGGACTTCCTCTGAGAGAGGGTGTTACACCCTCTCCCTTTGGAAAATGGTGTGAAGGCAGGGGAGGAGTAGCCTCCCCCAGCCTCTGGAAATGCTTTCATGGGCACTTTTGGTGCCCATTTCTGCATAAGACAGTCTACACCGGTTCAGGGACCCCTTAGCCCTGCTCTGGCGCGAAACTGGACAAAGGAAAGGGGAGTGACCACTCCCCTGACCTGTACCTCCCCTGGGAGGTGCCCAGAGCTCCTCCAGTGTGCTCCAGACCTCTGCCATCTTGGAAACAGAGGTGCTGCTGGCACACTGGACTGCTCTGAGTGGCCAGTGCCACCAGGTGACGTCAGAGACTCCTTGTGATAGGCTCCTTCAGGTGTTGCTAGCCTATCCTCTCTCCTAGGTAGCCAAACCCTCTTTTCTGGCTATTTAGGGTCTCTGTCTCTTGGGATTCCTTAGATAACGAATGCAAGAGCTCATCCGAGTTCCTCTGCATCTCTCTCTTCACCTTCTGCCAAGGAATCGACTGCTGACCGCGCTGGAAGCCTGCAAAACTGCAACATAGTAGCAAAGACGACTACTGCAACTCTGTAACGCTGATCCTGCCGCCTTCTCGACTGTTTTCCTGGTGGTGCATGCTGTGGGGTTAGTCTGCCTCCTCTCTGCACTAGAAGCTCCGAAGAAATCTCCCGTGGGTCGACGGAATCGTCCCCCTGCAACCGCAGGCACCAAAAAGCTGCATTACCGGTCCCTTGGGTCTCCTCTCAGCACGACGAGCGAGGTCCCTCGAATCCAGCAACTCTGTCCAAGTGACTCCCACAGTCCAGTGACTCTTCAGTCCAAGTTTGGTGGAGGTAAGTCCTTGCCTCACCTCGCTAGACTGCATTGCTGGGAACCGCGACTTTTGCAGCTACTCCGGCCCCTGTGCACTTCCGGCGGAAATCCTTCGTGCACAGCCAAGCCTGGGTCCACGGCACTCTAACCTGCATTGCACGACTTTCTAAGTTGGTCTCCGGCGACGTGGGACTCCTTTGTGTAACTTCGGGTGAGCACCGTTTCACGCATCCTCGTAGTGCCTGTTTCTGGCACTTCTCCGGGTGCTACCTGCTGCTAAGAGGGCTCCTTGTCTTGCTCGACGTCCCCTCTACCTCCTGGTCCAATTTGCGACCTCCTGGTCCCTCCTGGGCCACAGCAGCATCCAAAAACGCTTACCGCACGATTTGCAGCTAGCAAGGCTTGTTGGCGTTCTTTCGGCGGGAAAACACTTCTGCACAACTCTACAAGGCGAGAGGGATCCGTCCTCCAAAGGGGAAGTCTCTAGCCCTTTGCGTTCCTGCAGAAACCGCAGCTTCTTCTGTCCAGTAGAAGCTTCTTTGCACCCGCAGCTGGCATTTCCTGGGCATCTGTCCATCTCCGACTTGCTTGTGACTTTTGGACTTGGTCCCCTTGTTCCACAGGTACCCCAGATTGGAAATCCAGCGTTGTTGCATTGTTGGTTTGTGTCTTTCCTGCCTTATTCCCCTATCACAACTTCTTTGTCCTTTGGGGAACTTTAGTGCACTTTGCACTCACTTTTCAGGGTCTTGGGGTGGGCTATTTTTCTAACCCTCACTATTTTCTAATAGTCCCAGCGACCCTCTACAAGGTCACATAGGTTTGGGGTCCATTCGTGGTTCACATTCCACTTTTGGAGTATATGGTTTGTGTTGCCCCTATCCCTATGTGTCCCCATTGCATCCTATTGTAACTATACATTGTTTGCACTGTTTTCTAAGACTATACTGCATATTTTTGCTATTGTGTATATATATCTTGTGTATATTTGCTATCCTCATACTGAGGGTACTCACTGAGATACTTTTGGCATATTGTCATAAAAATAAAGTACCTTTATTTTTAGTATAACTGTGTATTGTGTTTTCTTATGATATTGTGCATATGACACTAAGTGGTACTGTAGTAGCTTCACACGTCTCCTAGTTCAGCCTAAGCTGCTCTGCTAAGTTACCATTATCTATCAGCCTAAGCTGCTAGACACCCTATACACTAATAAGGGATAACTGGGCCTGGTGCAAGGTGCAAGTACCCCTTGGTACTCACTACAAGCCAGTCCAGCCTCCTACATTGGTTGTGCAGCGGTGGGATAAGTGCTTTGAGACTACTTACCACTCTTGTCATTGTACTTTTCATAAGAGAAAAATATACAAAACAAGTTCAGTGTATATACACATTGCCAAAAAGTTTAGCATTTCCTCTTTTCACTCTTTTCTAAGTGCTGAAAAGTACTTCTAACTTTCTAAAAAGTTCTAAAAAGTTAAAAAAGTTTTTTTTCTCTGTCTTTCTAAAAGCTCTGACAAACTTTTTTCTCTTTTTCTATCACTTTAACTCTCTCTAAAAATGTCTGGCACAGGCCAAAATGTTGATCTGTCCACACTTGCATATGACCACCTTAGCTGGAAAGGAGCAAGGAGTCTCTGTGTAGAGAGAGGTTTGAGTGTAGGGAAGAATCCTTCCTTGGAATTGTTACTTAACATGCTTAGAGAACAAGATAAGGCAAGAAGTGCCCCATCTGTTGAAAAAGAAGCTAATGGTTCCCAATCTGATCCAGGGACTCCCCCAGGAAAAGATTCAGGAAAGAAACTTCCTAGCCTGCCCATTACTAGACAGTCTAGCATAGTTGGTAATGATGAAGAGCCACACCATACAAATAGTGTTGTCTCACATCATAGCAAAAGCATTTATTCTCACCACAGTGGTACTGATGTTTCTGTTAGCCAAGCTGTTAGGGTGCCCTCTGTAAGGGACAGGTCTCCTTCTGTCCATTCTCACCATACTTCTGTTTCAAGGCATGTCCCTCCCACCCACCCTGATGACAGATTGTTAGAAAGGGAGCTCAATAGATTGAGAGTGGAACAAACCAGACTGAAGCTCAAGAAGCAACAGCTGGATTTGGATAGACAGACTTTAGAAGTAGAGAAGGAGAGACAGAAACTGGGTTTAGAAACCCATGGTGGCAGCAGCAGTATTCCCCATAGTCATCCTGCAAAAGAGCATGATTCCAGGAATCTGCATAAGATAGTTCCCCCTTATAAGGAGGGGGATGACATTAACAAGTGGTTTGCTGCACTTGAGAGGGCCTGTGCTGTACAGGATGTCCCTCAAAGGCAGTGGGCTGCTATCCTATGGCTATAATTTAGTGGAAAAGGTAGGGATAGGCTCCTTACTGTAAAAGAAAATGAAGCTAATGATTACAAAGTTCTTAAGAATGCACTCCTGGATGGTTATGGCTTAACCACTGAAGAATACAGGATAAAGTTCAGAGAGACCAAAAAGGAGTCTTCACAAGACTGGGTTGATTTCATTGACCATTCAGTGAAGGCCTTGGAGGGGTGGTTACATGGCAGTAAAGTTACTGATTATGACAGCCTGTATAACTTGATCCTGAGAGAGCATATTCTTAATAATTGTGTGTCTGATTTGTTGCACCAGTACTTGGTGGACTCTGATCTGACCTCTCCCCAAGAATTGGGAAAGAAGGCAGACAAATGGGTCAGAACAAGGGTGAACAGAAAAGTTCATACAGGGGGTGACAAAGATGGCAACAAGAAGAAGGATGGTAAGTCTTCTGACAAGGGTGGGGACAAATCTAAAAATGAGTCTTCATCAGGCCCACAAAAACACTCTGGTGGGGGTTGTGGGCCCAAATCCTCTTCAAATCAAAACAAGGAAAAGAAACCATGGTGCTATTTATGTAAAATAAAAGGCCATTGGACAACAGATCCCAGTTGTCCAAAGAAAAGCACCAAGCCTCCTACCACTACAACCCCTACTGCTACACCTAGTGTCCCTACTAATAGCAGTGGTGGTGGGAGCAAACCTACTAATAGCCAATCCAAGGGAGTAGCTGGGCTCACTATTGGTAACTTAGTTGGGGTTGGTCTTGTTAGGGAGACCACAGAGGCTATATTAGTCTCTGAGGGGGCTATTGATTTAGCCACCTTAGTTGCTTGTCCCCTTAATATGGAGAAGTACAAGCAGCTACCCCTAATAAATGGTGTTGAGGTTCAGGCCTACAGGGACACTGGAGCCAGTGTAACTATGGTCATAGAGAAACTGGTCCACCCTGAACAACACCTACTTGGTCACCAGTACCAAGTAACCGATGCTCACAACAACACACTTAGCCACCCCATGGCTGTTGTAAATCTCAACTGGGGGGGGGGGGGGGGGTTACTGGTCCAAAGAAAGTTGTGGTAGCTTCAGATTTACCTGTAGACTGTCTATTAGGGAATGATTTGGAGACATCAGCTTGGTCAGATGTGGAGTTGGAGGCCCATGCAGCAATGCTGGGCATCCCAGGGCATATTTTTGCTTTGACAAGGGCTCAGGCAAAAAGCAAAAAAGACAGGGAAGCTTGGATCCTGGAACAATGGACCAAGTGCTCCCTAAAGCTAGGGCTAGTAGAAGCAAACCACTTCCTACTATCCCTCCCTCTACAGTGGATTCTACTTCTGAGGAAGAAGAATTCCCTCCCTGTGCAGAACCTACACCAGAGGAGCTTCAAGCAGACACTGCTGAGCTTTTGGGTGAAGGGGGGCCTGCCAGGGAGGAGCTGAGTGTGGCACAGCAAACCTGTCCCACATTAGAGGGTCTAAGACAGCAAGCTGTCAAACAGGCTAATGGGGATGTCAGTGACTCTCACAGAGTTTACTGGGAGGACAACCTCTTGTACACTGAGGCAAGGGATCCTAAACCTGGAACTGCCAGGAGATTAGTGATCCCTCAGGAGTACAGAAAGTTCCTCCTAACTCTTGCACACGACATTCCCCTAGCTGGGCACCTGGGACAAATGAAAACTTGGGACAGACTGGTTCCCTTGTTTCATTGGCCTAGGATGTCTGAGGACACAAAAGAGTTTTGTAAGTCCTGTGAAACCTGTCAAGCCAGTGGCAAAACAGGTGGCACTCCAAAGGCACCCCTTATTCCACTGCCTGTGGTTGGGGTACCCTTTGAAAGGGTAGGGGTTGACATAGTTGGCCCCCTTGACCCTCCTACTGCTTCAGGCAATAGGTTTATCTTGGTGGTAGTGGACCATGCCACAAGATATCCTGAAGCAATTCCTTTAAGGACCACTACAGCACCTGCAGTGGCAAAGGCCCTCCTGGGAATATTTTCTAGGGTGGGCTTCCCAAAGGAAGTAGTATCAGACAGAGGAAGCAATTTCATGTCTGCATACTTAAAGGCCATGTGGAAGGAGTGTGGTGTAACTTACAAGTTCACTACACCCTATCATCCACAAACAAATGGACTGGTGGAGAGATTTAATAAAACTCTCAAAGGCATGATTATGGGTCTCCCTGAAAAACTCCGCAGGAGATGGGATATTCTGTTATCATGCCTCCTTTTTGCCTACAGGGAGGTACCCCAGAAAGGAGTGGGCTTCAGCCCCTTTGAACTTCTTTTTGGACACCCTGTTAGGGGTCCACTCACACTTGTCAAGGAGAGTTGGGAACAACCTTTAAAAGCTCCAAAACAAGATATTGTGGATTATGTACTTGGCCTCAGATCAAGGATGGCTGAGTATATGAAAAAGGCCAGTAAAAACCTTCAGGCCAGCCAAGAGCTCCAGAAGCAATGGCATGATCAGAAGGCTGTTTTGGTTCAGTACAAACCAGGGCAGAAAGTGTGGGTCTTGGAGCCTGTGGCCCCAAGAGCACTCCAAGATAAATGGAGTGGACCCCACACAATTGTTGAGAAAAAGGGCGAAGTCACCTATTTAGTTGACTTAGGCACTGCCAGGAGTCCCCTTAGGGGGCTCCATGTCAACCGCCTGAAACCCTACTATGACAGGGCTGATCTCACCCTGCTCATGGCAACTGATGAGGGACAGGAAGAAGACAGTGATCCTCTACCTGATCTCTTCTCTTCCACAGAACAAGATGCTCTTGTGGAAGGTGTAGTTTTGGCAGATTGTCTTACTGCTGAGCAGAAAGACCATTGCATAAATCTCCTAGATCAATTCTCTGAACTCTTCTCTACTGTGCCAGGTACCACTTCTTGGTGTGAGCACACTATAGATACTGGAGACAGCTTGCCTGTCAAAAGTAAGATCTATAGGCAGCCTGACCATGTCAGGGACTGCATAAAGCAAGAGGTGCAGAAAATGTTAGAACTAGGAGTGGTTGAGCACTCTGAAAGTCCATGGGCTTCTCCTGTGGTACTTGTACCAAAACCCCATTCCAAAGATGGAAAGAAGGAAATGCGGTTTTGTGTAGACTATAGAGGTCTCAACCTGGTAACCAAAACTGATGCTCACCCTATACCCAGGGCAGATGAGCTCATAGATACACTGGCATCTGCCAAGTATCTAAGCACTTTTGATTTGACTGCAGGGTATTGGCAGATCAAATTGTCAGAAGATGCTAAACCTAAAACTGCATTTTCAACCATTGGAGGCCATTACCAATTCACAGTAATGCCTTTTGGATTGAAAAATGCACCTGCCACTTTTCAAAGGTTGGTGAACACAGTCCTGCAAGGGCTGGAAGCTTTCAGTGCAGCATATTTGGACGATATAGCTGTCTTTAGCTCCAGCTGGGATGATCACCTGGTCCACTTATGGAAAGTTTTAGAGGCCCTGCAAAAGGCAGGCCTCACTATCAAGGCTTCAAAGTGCCAGATAGGGCAGGGTAAGGTGGTTTATCTGGGACACCTTGTTGGTGGGAAACAGATTGCACCACTTCAGGGGAAAATCCAAACAATTATTGATTGGGTTCCCCCTACCACTCAGACTCAGGTGAGAGCCTTCCTAGGCCTCACTGGGTATTACAGGAGGTTCATTAAGAACTATGGCTCCATTGCAGCCCCTCTTAATGACCTCACATCCAAGAAAATGCCTAAAAAGGTATTATGGACAGCAAACTGTCAGAAAGCTTTTGAGGAGCTGAAGCAGGCCATGTGCTCTGCACCTGTCCTGAAAAGCCCTTGTTACTCTAAAAAATTCTATGTCCAAACTGATGCATCTGAATTAGGAGTAGGGGCAGTCCTATCACAACTAAATTCTGAGGGCCAGGATCAACCTGTTGCTTTTATTAGTAGGAGGTTGACCCCTAGAGAAAAGCGTTGGTCTGCCATTGAGAGGGAGGCCTTTGCTGTGGTCTGGGCTCTGAAGAAGTTGAGGCCATACCTGTTTGGCACTCACTTCATTGTTCAGACAGACCACAAACCTCTACTTTGCCTAAAACAAATGAAAGGTGAAAATCCTAAATTGTTGAGGTGGTCCATATCCCTACAGGGAATGGACTATACAGTGGAACATAGACCTGGGAGTAGCCACTCCAATGCAGATGGACTCTCCAGATATTTCCACTTAGACAATGAAGACTCATCAGGTCATGACTAGTCTTATTGTCCTTCGTTTGGGGGGGGGGGGGTTGTGTAGGAAAGTACCATCTTGCCTGGCATGTTACCCCCATTTTTCACTGTATATATGTTGTTTTAGTTGTATGTGTCACTGGGACCCTGTTCTCCAGGGCCCCAGTGCTCATAAGTGTGCCTGAATGTGTTACCTGTGTAGTGACTAACTGTCTCACTGAGGCTCTGCTAATCAGAACCTCAGTGGTTATGCTCTCTCATTTCTTTCAAATTGTCACTGACAGGCTAGTGACCAATTTTACCAATTTACATTGGCTTACTGGAACACCCTTATAATTCCCTAGTATATGGTACTGAGGTACCCAGGGTATTGGGGTTCCAGGAGATCCCTATGGGCTGCAGCATTTCTTTTGCCACCCATAGGGAGCTCGGACAAATCTTATACAGGCCTGCCACTGCAGCCTGAGTGAAATAACGTCCACGTTATTTCACAGCCATTTTTCACTGCACTTAAGTAACTTATAAGTCACCTATATGTCTAACCTTTACCTAGTAAAGGTTGGGTGCTAAGTTACTTAGTGTGTGGGCACCCTGGCACTAGCCAAGGTGCCCCCACATTGTTCAGGGCCAATTCCCCGGACTTTGTGAGTGCGGGGACACCATTACACGCGTGCACTACATATAGGTCACTACCTATATGTAGCTTCACAATGGTAACTCCAAATATGGCCATGTAATATGTCTATGATCATGGAATTGCCCCCTCTATACCATCCTGGCATAGTTGGCACAATCCCATGATCCCAGTGGTCTGTAGCACAGACCCTGGTACTGCCAAACTGCCTTTCCCGGGGTTTCACTGCAGCTGCTGCTGCTGCTGCCAACCCCTCAGACAGGCATCTGCCCTCCTGGGGTCCAGCCAGGCCTGGCCCAGGATGGCAGAACAAAGGACTTCCTCTGAGAGAGGGTGTTACACCCTCTCCCTTTGGAAAATGGTGTGAAGGCAGGGGAGGAGTAGCCTCCCCCAGCCTCTGGAAATGCTTTCATGGGCACTTTTGGTGCCCATTTCTGCATAAGCCAGTCTACACCGGTTCAGGGACCCCTTAGCCCTGCTCTGGCGCGAAACTGGACAAAGGAAAGGGGAGTGACCACTCCCCTGACCTGTACCTCCCCTGGGAGGTGCCCAGAGCTCCTCCAGTGTGCTCCAGACCTCTGCCATCTTGGAAACAGAGGTGCTGCTGGCACACTGGACTGCTCTGAGTGGCCAGTGCCACCAGGTGACGTCAGAGACTCCTTGTGATAGGCTCCTTCAGGTGTTGCTAGCCTATCCTCTCTCCTAGGTAGCCAAACCCTCTTTTCTGGCTATTTAGGGTCTCTGTCTCTTGGGATTCCTTAGATAACGAATGCAAGAGCTCATCCGAGTTCCTTTGCATCTCTCTTCACCTTCTGCCAAGGAATCGACTGCTGACCGCGCTGGAAGCCTGCAAAACTGCAACATAGTAGCAAAGACGACTACTGCAACTCTGTAACGCTGATCCTGCCGCCTTCTCGACTGTTTTCCTGGTGGTGCATGCTGTGGGGGTAGTCTGCCTCCTCTCTGCACTAGAAGCTCCGAAGAAATCTCCCGTGGGTCGACTGAATCGTCCCCCTGCAACCGCAGGCACCAAAAAGCTGCATTACCGGTCCCTTGGGTCTCCTCTCAGCACGACGAGCGAGGTCCCTCGAATCCAGCAACTCTGTCCAAGTGACTCCCACAGTCCAGTGACTCTTCAGTCCAAGTTTGGTGGAGGTAAGTCCTTGCCTCACCTCGCTAGACTGCATTGCTGGGAACCGCGACTTTTGCAGCTACTCCGGCCCCTGTGCACTTCCGGCGGAAATCCTTCGTGCACAGCCAAGCCTGGGTCCACGGCACTCTAACCTGCATTGCACGACTTTCTAAGTTGGTCTCCGGCGACTCCTTTGTGTAACTTCGGGTGAGCACCGTTTCACGCATCCTCGTAGTGCCTGTTTCTGTGCTACCTGCTGCTAAGAGGGCTCCTTGTCTTGCTCGACGTCCCCTCTACCTCCTGGTCCAATTTGCGACCTCCTGGTCCCTCCTGGGCCACTGCAGCATCCAAAAACGCTTACCGCACGATTTGCAGCTAGCAAGGCTTGTTGGCGTTCTTTCGGCGGGAAAACACTTCTGCACGACTCTACAAGGCGAGAGGGATCCGTCCTCCAAAGGGGAAGTCTCTAGCCCTTTGCGTTCCTGCAGAAACCGCAGCTTCTTCTGTCCAGTAGAAGCTTCTTTGCACCCGCAGCTGGCATTTCCTGGGCATCTGCCCATCTCCGACTTGCTTGTGACTTTTGGACTTGGTCCCCTTGTTCCACAGGTACCCCAGATTGGAAATCCAGCGTTGTTGCATTGTTGGTTTGTGTCTTTCCTGCCTTATTCCCCTATCACGACTTCTTTGTCCTTTGGGGAACTTTAGTGCACTTTGCACTCACTTTTGAGGGTCTTGGGGTGGGCTATTTTTCTAACCCTCACTATTTTCTAATAGTCCCAGCGACCCTCTACAAGGTCACATAGGTTTGGGGTCCATTCGTGGTTCACATTCCACTTTTGGAGTATATGGTTTGTGTTGCCCCTATCCCTATGTGTCCCCATTGCATCCTATTGTAACTATACATTGTTTGCACTGTTTTCTAAGACTATACTGCATATTTTTGCTATTGTGTATATATATCTTGTGTATATTTGCTATCCTCATACTGAGGGTACTCACTGAGATACTTTTGGCATATTGTCATAAAAATAAAGTACCTTTATTTTTAGTAGAACCGTGTATTGTGTTTTCTTATGATATTGTGCATATGACACTAAGTGGTACTGTAGTAGCTTCACACGTCTCCTAGTTCAGCCTAAGCTGCTCTGCTAAGCTACCATTATCTATCAGCCTAAGCTGCTAGACACCCTATACACTAATAAGGGATAACTGGGCCTGGTGCAAGGTGCAAGTACCCCTTGGTACTCACTACAAGCCAGTCCAGCCTCCTACACTGACCACTGGGCTCTCTCTCCTAATAATCCGACGATTAAGCAGTAGGGCTAACAGTCACACTGACAAATTGATAACCCTTCAATTTTCTTATGCTATGGCCATACAACTCAATGTCCATGGTGGGAAGAGCCCTGCAACCAAAAGCACTTCACTGCGGGAATCGATCTATCTTGCAACAGTCATCTTGGAAGCTGAAGTTCACACCTTTGTACTGTCATTGGTAACAAAATGTATGGAAGAGCAAAAGGCAGCTTAATGTACTCAGCATACATATAGTTTCGTTAGTACAGAAAATATTGTCTACAAAAGAAAATGTGACCATATTTCGTGGTCCAGGTAGATGGATGACAACTTTTGGATTTAAAAAAGGGATGGTTGTTTAATAGCTCCTTATTGCGATAGATGATTGTAAAAGTTTCTTAAGCATAAAAAGGCCTGAAGCCAACTAATTCATTAAACATATGTTATTGCCAGTATTAGGCTCTTGCATTACAGAGCACAATAGGCTGTTAAAACAGACACCTTTGTGATCCCACAAGGTGATTTCTCACCAGTGGAAAAAGATGTAGAAGGCCACAGAGGAAAAACTTAATAGCCTCACTCGAAAATGATGATTCACCTTAAAACAGCCAGGTCTGACACACGTTTTCTTGAACACGAGAATCCACTCAGAATCTACCAGAAGGCAAGAAATGTCTTATTATGTATTCACACTGGGCCCTGCAGACAACTTGCTGACAGTGCCAGCCACCAACACTTTCAGGATACATACAGATGTTCAATAGTGATGTCTTCCAGAAACAAACCCTGCAGATAAGTAAGTAAAGGAACTAACGGGGAATCTTGTCTCTTTGCTAGGCCAATAATATAGAAGTAATGCAAAAAAATGCATTTATATGCTGTAAACCAGAAAAAAGAAAACCGAAATCAGTGTCCCCATGTTTTTACGTTCATAATCAATTTGCAATTTGGGTTTTCCCAAACAGACCAGACAAATTGCAAGAAAGACAGAGGCGTTCCTGCGGACCATTCTTGCAAGAAGGGATCACTTATAAAATTGACTCAGCCACCAAAAAGGCAAAGAACCAAGATTATGGCTTTGATTTTCAAACACAAGCTACTGAAAATCGTAGTTGCTAAAAATGATGATGTCTATTGGTACGCTGAGTTCCTAATGGAGGCCTGCTCATTCTTTAGTTTTGGTATATGAGCCACAGCCAAGAAGCTGTATTCTGAAACGGTCTAGTCTGAAAACACCAGTGCCAGTGGCGCAAGTGAGTGCTATTTCCTATCTGGATACTGAGCGGTCTATGTGAATACATGAGCATTAGTAATCATCCATTTTTGTGTCCAGGAGTCAGAATGTTTGAACATTTAGGTTAATCCCATTATCAGAAGGACAAACACCTTCTGATAATGTAAAGTAGCTCCAGGTAGTATGGATGTAATATAGTGCTGTACTGGGTATATTTGTGGAGACACATAAATTAAGCAATAAAAAGAAGTTACAAAAGAAAACACAATTTATTTAAAATGTTAATTGAGAGTAACTTAGAATACTGCACATGCCCTTCTGATTGGATGCCAAAATGTTAGGGGTGAAATCATGCACCTGCATTTTGATTCAGGGTGCCTTTTGATCCTGTATTTATATGATTCTGTTTTGTGCCAAGAATCATGGAATATTTAATGATTAACAGGGAATATTTAAAAACAGCAGAAATCTTTCGAACTAAAGGCCTTCCAGAGCCGCCCAAGACATATCTTGTCGGGATAGAGATGCTTCATATACAGCTAGGTGGCCTTTTAGGGCCATTTTCTTATTACATTTGTCAGTCACTATATACTTTGTATCTTGCCTGTGTAATTACACTTTTTTTTAAAGCAATACAACAAATACCTTTCTTGATAGCTTGCTACATATTAAATGGCCTTGTTCCGGTCTGTTCTTAATAGATTGAAAAAACAATATGAAAGAGGTAAGCACTAAAAATATCACGTTTTGTTTAACCTAGAAGACCTCTTAAAAGTTCCAACAAAAGTGAGGAGGCCTTCATAATACAACGGAATCAGATGTACACATCTGAACAAGCAAGTGGACAGGAGCCTAGTCCTAATTTTCTCTGAATCTGAATGAAGAGTCCTGATACATTTCTAGAAGTGTTGAATGAATGGAACTGTTGCCTAATTTTCCAAACACCTAAGGGCTGGTGAAGGAATACTAAACCGAGTACGCAGCCTCCAAAAGCTATTTACTTATTCCAGAAAGAAAGTCAGAGATTATTGGGGTAATTAAGGGGAATTCTATGTTAAGATTAGGATGGTTGAAAATGCACCAACAGTCCGTCAAAGCAAGCTTACAGGACTGAGGTCAGCTTGACAAGACATTTCACTAAGATATTTGTAAGCAACTTAACATCCTGGAGTCTCATAAAAACACAGGTGAACTGTGGAGATCTTTGACAGAGGGTGTACGTGATAAGATATTTCTGGTTTCCTTAAAGAAATTTGTGTAGGCCTTACTCTTTAGTTAGTTATAGTATGGCCTCTGGACTAAAACCCATGATACGCATATGGATTATTGTTTTTTTTTTTTTACATTTTCTTTGTGAAGTTTTTGTTCTCAATAGAAATCAAAGGAGAGCATTCACAGGCAAGTAAAAGCCTAGCTACTGTATGTTAAAAGCCACTGCCTTCTAGGTGGGAGATAATTTTCTTATGGAGGATAAAGAGCGAGAGCATATCAAGTATGCCCATGACAAATCAAAACGGCCTGGTCGCCAGTCCAAAGCCATCAACTTTAGTAAAATGGTGAAGACAAGAGTTCTGCCTTCAATGCCATTAAAGCCTTGCCCCACTGTCAAAAGGTACATGTCAGTTCTGATAATGATTTTTGAAAGTAGTCACTGACCTCTAACTGTACACAGGCCGGCTTGCTGATTACTCCCGGCTGAGGTCAAATTAAAACAGCCTAGAGTCTGACGATAAAAGAAGACCATACTAATGGGTCATCCTGTCTTCAATGCAGCAGCCAGCATGGTGTGGTATGAGTAATACAGGAACATTTGCCACAACTCTTTTTGAGTGGAACAAGTCAACTTCATTCCCGAACACACACACATTTAAACCTTCGTTCCTCTGCAGAAAGTGCCAATACATTCGTAATCAGCCCACCGCAGACTAGATGGCAAGAGCTGTGCCAGGTTTGTGGCAAAAGGCCATCTGCTGGCATGCCAATATGCTACGCTTTCTGGTACGGTTCTAGGGGTCATGGCCCTTCATACCTCTTCACATCCTTCTATGGTAGTCAGCTTCTCTGAAGAATGCTGTGCCAGGCACCACGGGCTGCTGATTCTAGCAGTGGTTTTACATCGGGCCTCTTCACACCACTGAACGGCAGCCATTTGCTTCATCAATCCAGTATGAGGGATGAGTAGATCCTCTATCAACCAATAGACTTTGGACACGTGTTATTTTAGACCACATCCTGCGCCCAAGTTAATGGCTCATGGCCGATGTGGCCAGCTATGCAGGACATGCACAGAAGGCACCATCATGTACCCGGGAGCAGCAGCATCTCAGAGCAGACTGTCAGCCTGGGGAGGGTTGGAACAAGAGGGCTGCGACTGACGGGTATCAGCTCGGCCTTTCCTGGAAGGGTGAGAACACTAAATATAGGCGGGAAAAGGTGGCCTTGATGCACAAGCCTGGGTGAGGTCACTGAAATTCAGCTGAGCCGATGGAATGTTTGAGTAAGCCATCAGCTGTCCAGCTTCCCAGAGTCTCGTCTCTGCCAGCGCAAGGGGGATGGTGGGTGCTAAAAGGCTCCAAAGCCATGAAGCGAGCTAAGATCCATGAGACACAGAAGGAGTAAGCCCGCTGGGGCAAGCATACGTGAAGATGTGGCTGTGGCCTCTAGGATGCCACCAATCGGGGATTGTGTACTACAAAGACAACCATGCTCATCTGTAGTACAGAATACAACAAGACTGCATTGATTAGACCATAACTCGCCATTGTGAGAGGACTGGTCATGGCAAGTGTTATACTCACAGTTTTATAGCATTATGGCAGACACATATCTAAGGATTTTTCGAGTCCAGGCATTATCACTGAAATGACCAACTTGGTCATCTTACCACCAATGCTATCTGGCCCATAACAAAAGTCAACATACGATGTGTCGTAGAATAGTTGCCTCAAAATCAAATCCATACTACACCACTTCTAAAACCCTAGAACACCAATTTTAACATCTTCAACATTATCTGCCCTTCGTTGCTAATCTTCATTCCTTTACAACTTCGTTGCCTCTCCCAGTTCTACCTTACTTTACTCATAAATGGGCAAGCCCAGAGTTTAAATAGTGGCAACCACACTCAAGAGGGCTTGGCTGTGCATAGCAACCCTGAATTTGACTTGGGCCTGCCTACTGCAGGTTGCCGCTCAGCTCGCTAATTCCAGATAGCTCATTCTGTACTACTTTTGAAATTCAGACAAGGCATGGTGCAAGAAGGAAATGATCTGAATGGTGTTAGGGACTTCATGGCAGACTTCAAAAGTAAATTCCTATGGTTGCTTTTGCCAACAAAGTGGGATCTGTCACTAAAAGGAAAGCTACAAAATTATGGGGACCTGCTGGCACTCAGATTGTACCCAGTAGGATGACTGACTGACCAAATCTGTACCTGTCCCACAAAGGGTCTGATGGCTCCTGTCTTACATGCACCATGACAACTGACAATTAGAAAAGGTGGGTATTCAATTGTTTCCTGAATTACTTCAAAATCAAAGGATCAGTATACTACCAAGTTACCAAGAAGTGTATTGCAGCAGATGGGGCCATAATTTAAAAAGCATTCTGCAACCAAGAGCTGGCACCCATGACAGTGATGTATGCATGATTCTGGTCAAGCAGAAAGGGGGCAAATAAAAGGAGACACTTGAAAACCAGACAGCTGAGCTTAAACTTCATCCATTCTTTAACTGGCAGCCAATCCAAGGGTTAACTATTTTCCGTGATGTAATCTTTATTCCTAAAACCAGCAACCAATTGGACTGCTGCAATCTGCGCCATCTGTAAGCTTGTGTAGCTGGATGGCAGGCAGGCCTGCATATAAAATATTGCAGTAGTCCAGGGAGACATACCTGCTCTTACCATCCTTGACACCATGGGCAGATAAGAGGTTAAATGGAATTGAATTCTCTCATTTATAGGAACCATCTGCTTACCACTTCACCAACCTGGTAGCTGATGAACATGTGGGCTCAAAAACAACTCTCTAGTAGGCTAATGTGCTGGCGAAAGAGGCCCAATGGTGGAAGGTCATTCAAGTTTGAACTTTTTGCCCTGAAAATAAAAATACCTGTCTAGGAAGAACAAGTTACTTACCACGCTTCTCTTTTTTAGCCTTTGCAAGGAACAGTTTTGCTTCTCTTTCCTTCAGTGCCTTCGGGTTCATAGAACTCAGGCATCAGAGGCAATTTTCGTGTGAGTCAGTAACTGTCATATGACCTCCACACTCAACAAGGCGAAAAGCCCGACTTCTTCGGCAAAGACATTGTAAAAAAAAACAAGAAAACTTCAACGAAGAAGCTCCCTCGAAACAGTGCAACAACAGGAGAGGTAGAAAAAAACGTTAGCATCGAAGGTGCAGAAAAAAGGGAACGGACATTGAGGAGTCCTTAAGGCTCCGATCCCATCAGATGGAGTCGCGTGTGGTGCTGTATCATTGCGACGTCCTCATTGACGTGGAGAGCTAGAAAGAAAATATTTCTGTCGAATGCTGGTGCACGGGTAGTATTTAAAAGGTAAGGAATCCCCAGGTAGATGTATCCATCAGAAGCATTAGGTTTGAGACTTCAGACTTTTTTTTTACTCATCCAGGGTCTGACTTCTTCGAGGGCACTTTACAAAATACAGGTGGAGGTGAGGAGAATTTAACACATATCAATGTATTGATGGCATAGGTTTGTATGGAACATGATTGTTCCTTAAAGATTGGGAGAGAAGGAGGACTCTTGGAAGGAGGTGCTACTTAGGATTAATGTGGGACCTTCCACCTCCTGGGACCTCCCAGTAAGACTGAAACCAAGCCAATGTCTGTAGATCAGCACACATTACCAAGATCAAATCACTCACAAAGGATATAAGCCAAAAGAGAGATCAAATATCACCAGCAGGCAAGCTTCCAGGACACCTGATAGCCTGTAAGCATTTGCCTAGCAACCCAAAAGAGACATCTCAGTTCCATGCCTGGTATAAAACACTGACTACAAAGGGGGAAGGATACTTATGGTTATCCAGGCAGTCTTTCCCCATACCTTAGATGGCAAGTTAGAAGTGGATCTAAAGTTAGACAAAGTTGGTAGATCTAGGTTAGGATTTTTCAGCAGGGGACTTAGCTTCTTTTGAGTTGTGTCTGAATAGTGCCTCAAGGATGATCTTTGCAATAAGAGAAGGGAATAGAGTCCAAAATCTGATTTTAATACACAAGTGCTTTAATTTTGTAGGAAAGTACCATCTTGGCTGGCATGTTGCCCCCATCTGTACCTGTGTGTCAGTTTGTTTTTGCCTGTCTCACTGGGATCCTGCTAGCCAGGACCGCAGTGCTCATAGTTTGTGGCCTGAATGTGTTTCCTGTGAGGTGCCTATGTCACTGAGGCTCTGCTAACCAGAATTGCAGTGCTTATGCTCTTTCTGTCTTTAAAAATGTCACTGCAGGCTAGTGACCATATTTACCAATTCTGATTGGCACACTAGAACACCCTTATAATTCCCTAGTATATGGTACTTAGGTACCCAGGGTATTGGGGTTCCAGGAGATCCTTATGGGCTGCAGCATTTCTTTTGCCACCCATATGGAGCTCAGACAAACCCTTACACAGGCCTGCCACTGCAGCCCGAGTGAAACAACGTCCATGTTATTTCACAGCCATTTTACACTGCACTTAAGTAACTTATAAGTCACCTATATGTCCAACCCTCACTTGGTGAAGGTTAGGTGCAAAGTTACTAAGTGTGAGGGCCCCCTGGCACTAGCCAAGGTGCCCCCACATAGTTCAGGGCAATCTCCCCGGACTTTGTGAGTGCGGGTTACCATTACACGCGTGCACTACATATAGGCCAATACCTACATGTAGCTTCACAATGGCAACTCCGAATATGGCCATGTAACATGTCTAAGATCATGGAATTGTCCCCCCCATGCCAAATCTGGTATTGGGGTGCCAATCACATGCATCCCCGGGGCTCCAGCACAGACCCCGGGCACTGCCAAACTAGCTCTCTGGGGTTTTCACTGCAGCTACACCTGCTGCCAACCCACAGACAGGTCTGCCTGCCTGGGGTCTGGGCAGCCCAGTCCCAGGAAGGCAGAACAAAGGACTTCCTCAGAGAGTGTGTTACACCCTCTCCCTGTGGAAATAGGTGTTAAGGGCTGGGGAGGAGTAGCCTCCCCCAGCCTCTGGAAATGCTTTGAAGGGCACCAATGGTGCCCTCCTTGCATAAGCCAGTCTATACCGGTTCAGGGATCCCCCAGCCCCTGCTCTGGCACAAAACTGGACAAAGGAAAGGGGAGTGACCACTCCCCTGTCCATCACCACCCCAGGGGTGGTGCCCAGAGCTCCTCCAGTGTGTCCCAGACCTCTGCCATCTTGAAAAGACCCCTCCTGATAGGTGCTTACCTGACTAGGTGGCCAATCCTCCTCTGAGGGCTATTTAGGGTCTCTCCTGTGGGTTTCTCGTCAGATAACTAATGCAAGAGCTCATCAGAGTTCCTCTGCTTCTCCCTCTTCGACTTCTGCCAAGGATCAACCGCTGACTGCTCCAGGACGCCTACAAAACCGCAACAAAGTAGCAAGAAGACTACCAGCAACATTGCAGCGCCTAATCCTGCCGGCTTTCTTGACTGTTTCCTGGCGGTGCATGCTCTGAGGGCTGTCTGCCTTCACCCTGCACTGGAAGCCAAGAAGAAATCTCCTGTGGGTCGACGGAATCTTCCCCCTGCTAACGCAGGCACCAAACCTCTGCATCACCGGTCCTCTGGGTCCCCTCTCATCTTGACGAGCGTGATCCCTGGAACACAGGAGCTGGACCCAAGTGACCCCGACAGTCCAGTGGTCCATCTGTCCAAATTTGGTGGAGGTAAGTCCTTGCCTCCCTACGCCAGACAGTAACCCTTTGTACTGCGTGAACTGCAGCTGCTAGGGCTTCTGTGCACTTTTGCAAGGAATCCTTCGTGCATAGCACAGCCCAGGTCCCATGCACTCCGTCCTGCATTGCTCAACTAGCTGAGTTGACCACCGGCTTCGTGGGACTCTCCTTTGTAGTGTTGAGACGACCGCAGCGCTCAGTTTTCTTGAACCCCTGTTCAAGTGCTTCTGGGGGTGCTGCCTGCTCCTGCGTGGGCTCTCTGTGCCGCTGAGTGCCCCCTCTGTCTCCTCCTCCAAGGGGCGACCTCCTCGTCCTTCCTGGGTCCAGGCAGCACCCATTTTCTTCAACCGAGACCTTTGCAGCTAGCAAGGCTTGTTTGCAGCCTTTCTACGTGGAAACTCTGCATCCTCCAGCACACCGTGGGACATCTTCTGTGCAAAGGAGAAGTTCCTGGCATCCTCCGTTGTTGCAGAATCTTCAGCTCCTTCCACCCGGAGGCAGCCATTTTGCACCTTCATCCGGGGTTTAGTGGACTCCTGCCCCCCCCTGGACACTTTTGTGACTCTTGGACTCGGTCCCCTTCCTTTACAGGTCCTCAGGTCCAGGAATCCGTCTTCAGTGCTTTGCAGTCAGTTTTTGTCGTTGCAGAATCTCCTATCACGACTTTAGTGTGTTTCTGGGAAAGGAGGGTAACTTTACTCCTACTTTTCAGGGTCTTGGGGTGAGGTATCTTGGACACCCTTAGTGTTTTCTTACATTCCCAGCGACCCTCTACACACTACACTAGGCCTGGGATCCCCAAGTGGTTCGCATTCAACTTTCTTAGTATATGGTTTGTGTTGCCCCTAGGCCTATTGCATCCTATTGTATTCTACAGAGTTTTCACTACTTTTCTAACTGTTTACTTACCTGAGTTTGGTTTGTGTGTATATTTTGTGTATTTTACTTACCTCCTAAGGGAGGTATATCCTCGGAGATATTTTTGGCACATTGTCACTAAAATAAAGTACCTTTATTTTTAGTAACTCTGAGTATTGTGATTCTTATGATATAGTGCTATATGGTATAAGTGGTATAGTAGGAGCTATGCATGTCTCCTAGTTCAGCCTAAGCTGCTCTGCTATAGCTACATCTATCAGCCTAAGCTGCTAGAACACTACTAATCTACTAATAAGGGATAACTGGACCTGGCACAAGGTGTAAGTACCATCAGGTACCCACTATAAGCCAGGCCAGCCTCCTAAAAGTTTGTATAACATGATTTAATAATATTGCGTGGAAGCACTGCTTGCAACCCACAACCCATGTACAAAAACTACTACATTAAATAGAAAGGAGGAACTAATAATAGCAAGACACCACACACATTAACCTGCTGGAAACATATATAAGGAACTCCTTACTGGTGTGTATAAGAAATCTAATAGTGGTCCCCAAACATCGCCTTCCAAGACAGCAATGAGTAACCGGTTTACTTGTAATTTAGGATTTCATAATCTGAGATAACGTTTGAGGCATAACTAATAGCTGTACTACAGCGAGGCTATGGAGCTGCTGTCCCTTGCGCACCGAGATTCATTTGTGCCTTTCTGCCATGTTTGCTTTCCATAGTTTCTATTCCTTGACCTTACCTTAGACCTTCAGCAGCAAACTGGAGGCTGTTAAGAAGTGAAAGGTTGGGTAAGGGCTTTATTTGATGACATCATGTGTTAAAAGTGTGTATGATGGGACTCCCAGTGCCTCCAACCTATCTGTGAACCAAAGCCCATGTTTGCAAGTAGCTTGTATTTCAAGATCACCTATTAATCAAAAGTAGACTTCAGTTAATTATAAAGCATGCAAGAAACTAGTGTATGTTCATCGGTTAACCGTTCGCAATAATGAGACGGATTATCGAAAAGATACAAAAAGCAAGAAATAATTTTGGAATATGTCTGTTGGTTACAAGCAATTACAGAGTAAGGATTTTTTTCTCGACAACAAACTGTTAACAGTGAGGCTGTGCCAGATTCTGGAGCCTGCCTGACAAACAAGAAGCTTAGCAAGCAACCCACAAAGTATAGCTGCGGTTTTCACTTCGAGGATGCTTAAGATGCAGCTGCTGCATGATATTTTAGACACAACAAAATCACCTTTACAGAAACACTAAGTTGAGTCAGACCGGTTCTGCCCCCCCCCCCCCCCCCCCCCAAGTTCTCCATTTTCTAAACTATCACAGAACTAAAGATAAATTAGCAACAAAGCGATTACTGTTGAGCTGAAAACTTTGGTTGTGCAATAGACTTATTGGAAAGTTCTATATAGCACTACAGTCCAGAGGTATCGGGGAATATAAATAACAAACAACGTAGCTGGTCCAGACAGAGGCATCTTTACAGATAAGAAGTGTATATAAATAGAAGAAATGAGGAGAGAAGGGAAGAGGGCCGAATGAATACATCAGAGAGTTAAGGAGAGTACTTCTGCTGCACAACAGATCAACTTTTAGGTCAGAATGGTGGGTTGAGTGTGGGGATAGTGTTTCAAATTCTTTCCACAGAGCCAGAGATTGTCAATTTTAAAAGCTTCCCCAATCTGGAATTTGGTAGTTTGGTGTATCAGTGAGGTGTTGCTTCTAACAGCTTGTGAGCCTGCTAGGATGTTAAGTATATTAACAAGGCGCGTGGGATTATGTGCATTTAGCGCTTTAAATATGAATGAGGCTAGCTTGACATTATTTCTTGCCTGCAGATGGAGATGCAAGTTTCTTGAGGAATGAACTAAAACGTTCAGGTTGAGGTGAGCGCAGAGAAGCAAGCGTAGATGGAGTAAAACTACTGTTTCTTAAATACATGTGGCACAAGAAGGGCATAGATGGCTTAATGGATGTCAATAATTGGGGTAGAAGGAGTAAGTGTTTTTCATTAGATGGATTCGCCAGATTCCTTGCTTGATGTTGGCATCCTTTGTAAGTTCGGTATCAACAATAACCCTTGAGCTTTGACTTTAATGAGACAGCCAGCTTGAAGATTCTTTGCAATCACGAATCAGAAATTCAGTTTTAATTGGGTGGAGTAAATAAGCTGAACGTGATCTTCTCCAGGAACAAGTCAAGAAGGGCAATGTTGTTGATTGTTTAACTACAGCTGGGGAGTTGTTTGTTGAAACAATCCCCAATAATGTTGAGGGAGAGGAGACACTAAACTTGTCCTTCAGGAATCTTGCGAGTTTGAAATGAAAAGTGAAAAATTTAGAAGCAAGATGGAACTCGCAGAAACACCTCAGGTCATTTTGATGGCTTTGGAGATACATTTACTGATCCTAAACAACTGGTGCTCTTTGTCCAAGAAGGAGCAAACCATCAATCGGAGTCCTTACCATGAAAGCCTGTTATTGATCTCGGGATCATGTTGAAGTCTTCTGTGATCAAATTTATTGGACACTATAGGCTATCTAGATGGATGGTGTCCGGTTAGCAATATGCTTCAACATATATCTTTTGGTGGCACAAGACCAACTCTTGGGTGGTCGTTGGCTAGTACTTTAAGATTAAGTTGTTTTTTTATGAGTGGGTTTCATGCCCCCATCGATTTTTAATAGGTCATCTTTAATGATGGGTGCGGATTCAGACTATTAACACCAGCACTTAAGAAGGAAATCCAAGTGAAAAGCATTTTTGCTTGGTACTGTGGAGGCTGAGCTTTTGGTGACGTTAAATAATTAGCTACATTTTCCAGCTAGTTGGCTGCAGGTGATGATTATTTAAAGTAATTTGAGTATGTCAACTGGGAACATAGTGGATCGACCTTTGTTGAAGGAATGACTGGCTTGGGTGATGTCAGTTTTCTACCTTTTCTCTTGATTAACATAGTTGGAAGAGGAGCTGGGGGCGTTGTTGATTCACGTTCTGTTTTTAGTTTGTTAAGATTTCTGAAACATGCACTGCTGTGTTTTGAACATTATTTTTTTACTACGAGACCAGGCTATAACATTTTGAAGTTTTCCATGGTAATGAATAGGGTGCTGTAAAAATATAATGAGCTTGTTTATCAGGGGGTCTATTCTGTCAGACAGAGAGCGTTTCAATAAGCTGATTCTGCTTAAGGTATGGAAGCTATGGAATCAAAGTTAAAATACAGTGGTTGGACCAATCACCCGTTATAGCAAATTACTAGGTGAAATATTTATGTTGAGGATTATGTTCCCAACGTTCATGGGTTAAACAACTGGTGAACATCAAAGTAATTTAAGGCGACAAACAGGCATAGAATTTTTATATATGTAATGTAAAGTATTTGCATACAATTAACCTAGCCAGTGACTTACAATTTAACAAGGGAGTTGTAACAGTCATGACACTGAAATGTATACTGTTCCTTTTGTGCTGAAATATTCCATGAGGTGATTGATCAAGTCTGATAATATCTTTACAAGGTGGATTATCACTTTTCGAAAAGATTGTGACTTATTTAAAAGGTGTGGGAAAGTTGCGGCTGGAGTTTGTTTTGATGCATAGTTGCTAGACCTAATTTGGTTTAGTTGTACCTTTCCACAGGCAAGACGGAGAAACTTTCAGGGGCTGTGTAATCCTCGATGCACCAGGGAAATCATAAAACCATTATTTGATTTTTATAAGATGATGTGTTTGTGCATGAGAAGCGGCCCTACAATTTCAACATAGTTGGCGTTGATTCATTTGTTGTTCTAAACTTTGCATTTGATGGAGTAATTTGAAACCCATCTTGTTATGCATTATCTGTCTAGTTGGATGATGCTGACAAGATTTCTTTTCTTCGGGATTTTGCATATGTGAGATGCGCGTATTGTTAAGTTCTTGTATGTTTTTAAGTCTGCTTCTTATTAGCAGAGAGAGAGACATTTATTTTAAAAGGTGAGAGTATGGGTGAATAGAAAGAGAGCAACTGACAATCTAAGAAGAAGAAATACACCTCCAGTTAGCTTAGGATGAATGCAGGATCAGGCTAGGGGACTGCCGAAATACAGTACAGGAGTTGCATAGATTCGTTTTTCAATCCTTGCTAGTGAGTACATGTGGACAACTATGGTGCCAAGACAAGTGAGAGATACTGGAGTAAAAGGAAAAGAGGAGAAATAGTGCGGCTGATTGTAGAGAATAATAGGAACATTTTCAAGGTCTGTGGAGAAATTAGGGGTTGGGGGGGAGGGGAGATCAAAGCATATATTTGTAAGCCAAAGTGGATGTATTCCAATTAACATATCCCATACAAAAATAACTTTACTAGCTGAGTTATGTCAACACAGAACTGTGAACCAGCTTTAGAGTTTAGCAGACAGCTTACTCCGAAACGCAGTACCTGTTCCATCAAACTGAGGTCCATCTTGCAAATGGACCATCAGTATTTCATCTGAGGCCCCAGTTGGCTCTACTGATGGAATAATTCCTCTCATGTCCCAAAGGAGTAGGGGCTGTCGGAAAAAAGGGACTTTACAGTGTCCGCCATATTTAAATGAGAAAACTCTGATGGTTAGGGGGCACTAGTTTTTCTTATTTTCAGAAATGAAACTCCTGCTTGGATGTTTGTTTTTGAAAAACAAAAAACTTCAGAAAAGTTTGATGGACGGCTTTCATGGTTGCTGGTACTGTCCGTCAAAATGTTTTCTACATTGACAGGAACTGCCATGATGGCAAGTCTTGTCACTGTATAGAGTTATCTGCTGGACTGGTAGGCAACTCTAAATCTGGCAGGTGAAGGTCTCTCGGGATGGGAGAGGTACTGTCCTCCACCATCACAATGCAGTAAACTCTGTCCGTCAAACTCTAAATCAGGCCTTATGTCTAAAATCAGGCTAAAGTTTTATGGCAATATTACACTGTCTGCTTTAGAATGTTATGAATTACCTGAATGTAAAGCAAACCTGGCTATTTGATGTCACATACCGATGTTTAAATTATTAGCACAATAAGTCTGGTTAATTTAAGTTGTGGTTAGAAATGCAAGAATCAAGAAAAGAGTACACCATGCTGCTAAAAGCCTGTCTGCCTGCACAGAAAGTATTCTCACATTACCGGCCTTGGGGCATGGCATTTTTTCCCCAAACACAATGACTGATTTAGATTAAATGGAGTGCTTAAATTGTAAAAGTATGAGTGCCAGCGCCCAAATTACTTCTCAGAAGCCATTGCTACTAAATGTCAGCAAGCCAAATGTTACCCTTTATTCAACACCATGCCTCTTTAATCCATTACAAGACACGCCCTGCTCTTTCATCTCTCTCTTGCAGGTTCCTGCTTTCTCCCTTTGTGTCGCATGCGTTTGTTTTACCTTCTCTTGCTCTTGGTCAAGGTCTCATGAGAAATAAGCACTGGTCACTAAAAATCAGTGTCGGTGGACTCCACCAGCAATCACCGGATCAAATAAGCAATGACTAAATGAAGCTTCTAAGAGTAGCAAATTGGCTTGACCAAAAAAACTGTTTCACTTACCTCTTTAAGACTGATCTTAGCTGTGTAGACCACGTTGGTTCCGTCCCTTTTGAAGTGTGCATGTGGCTTGTCCTTCAGAAGAAACACTATGTCGGCAGGGATGTTGTCTGGTGTGGAATCTCCTTCCTTGGGGAATGTGATTTTGGTTCCTTCTTTCCACCCTCTCTTAATGACAATGTTCAAGATCTTATCCTCAGTCCGCATGGACCGTCCATCTGGGTTGAGCCTGCGCCGTGTGATCTTCATCCGCTTTGTGCAGCCATGGAAGATCTCTTCAAGTGAGACCCTCAACTCATGAACAACGGGGGGATCCTGAACTTTCCGCCGCGAGTTAAGGGGCTCTGGGTGCCTCCGATGAAATCCATTTACCCCAAATCGTCCAAAGGCATTGAATGGATCATCGTCATCCTCATCAATATCCATGTCTTCATGTTCAAATCCATTAGGCATTCGAGTACGGCTGGATCCGAAGAAGATATCAAAAGGGTTGGAACCACCAAAGAAAGAGGCAAATGTAGCATGGGGATCTCCATGGAAAGTGTAGTGGAAAGTGCTGCCTGAGTTGTTGGAGGACCCACCTCCAGTTTTGAGACCTAGTGTACAAAGAACATTAGAAAACATATCAGTGGGTTTGTTGCATTCAATTATTTGTTTCTTTCAAAAGTAAATCAATATTTTAATAGATAAATAGCATGGTTCATGGCATAGCTTTTCAAAGTGTGTCTAGACAGAAATCCACAGGCTTTTTAGAGCAGAGTATTACTAAATACGGCCGAGCTGGATGTATGCCTAATAATTTAAATTGCTGCAATATGGTGCTCGATGGTGAAAGTTAGAAGTAAAATGTGTGAAGGAGAAAGGGGTAGATGCAGGAAGAGAGCAATCAATTCCACCTGAGAGAACATGGTAAGCAAACATATTTGAGAAATGATGGCATCTCTTCATATTGCCGTAAGTGGCATTGGTAGGCTCAAACATGGGTCCCACAGCTTGCTCTGCCACAAAGACTCAAGCTGTCCATCTATGATGAACCCAAATACGGCAGAAACATGTCTTAGGCCCTTGAGTTTGCTTTTAGAGAGGATGTGCCCTAGGATCTGCCTCGACTGTCCCTTTGGTGGGAGCCCTGCAAGATTAATTTGTATAAGTTTTATCCGAGTCGCTAATGACACGGTCAGCAAGAAAACAACATACTACAGTCTGCTCTAGAGTAATTACAAGAATTTAAGATTAATTCCCGCATACACAATCTTCATCTTTGGCTCTCTCTCCACATCTCACACGCAACGCTTTTCACGTGTTAGAACAAAGCTGTTGATTATCATCCATTGGGCAAACAAAGTTATAAAAATAAATGGGCAGCATATGCTAAAGTGCACGTGTCCACCTGTCAAGCTACCAGAGAAAGCAAGGGACCAGTGTCTTGGTAATGTAAAGAACCAAATTCCCTTCTGTCAGGCAAGGGACATGGGAGATTCTCAAAGTTCTGAGGTTAGCATAGAAACATTAAGGGTTGTTGAATAAGACTCAGAGATCTAGATCTGAGCGCACAGACTCGGATCCCAAGCCCTGCCACGATGGCTCAAGAGTGTGCTTAAGACAGAAAAACAAATGCAGGATCCTTGGTTATCAGCAGACCACCTGGGTACAACGTATTACTGCACATATTTGCATAATGGATGATTACACTAAATAATTCAGCCTGCAAGGAAGCGGAAGTAGACACAGGTGACATAACAATATGGGAAATTTCCAAATACAATCTACCAATTCTGCCTCCTTGTCAACGAATCTTTCAGACTTCTAGAAAATGTCATGTAGTTCTTAAAGAATTGTTTACAGATTCAAATTTCACACCCATTTAAAGACATTTTAGTGTGCTTTCGGTGCAGTTGGAAATTAACTACTCCCAGGGGCAGCCACCAGGGTACTCCAGAGAATAACATGACAATGTTGTGATTCAATGGAGCTAAATGTCTCTGAATGTGGTAAGATGTAGAACATGTCATGTTGGATTTAGCCATTTATAGTAGTTTTGTGAACTGTGGCCTTGGTTAAGCAACTCAGTGCTGAGATCGCGCTTCATCTAATGCGGTCAAATGCAGTCTTCACTCATTCTCTGCACCTTTTCATTAATTCTGGAAGGAAGCTAGAATGTTAAAGACCTGACCTAAGAAGGCAAATCTCTCATGCATAACGAACAAACAGAAGTAAAGGGAGCAAATGTGTACTATATTATTTTGGGTGGGGGTGGAGCATCAGATGTCTCCTAGATCTTTTCTGCACTTAATATGCATTGGGTAAGGCATATTTGCCTTCACAGTCTCCACAATAGAAAGCCTCTGGCAGCCTTTTATCAACAGATTTTACCACTAAACTAAGGCAGAAGGACAAGCTCTGGGCATGTAAATTTGGATCTGCCGATCTTTACTTGGTAGCTTCAGTGATTCAATCAATAACAGTTGGATTAAGAAGCAGTTCTGTACACCAAACCAAATGCATCCCTGCAACGGTGAAGCACAAGGAAACAAGCATTGGCAGATTCATTATGTCTGGCGTTGGTTGGCAACTTTTTGGTTGTTTTGTTTTTTTATAGAATTTGGCTGGGGGAAACTGCTGGGCACTCAAAAATATATTTTAAAAAGTGTAAGAAAAAATATTTTTGTAGTCTAAGTAGGCCCTGGCAGGACCTTGTGTGCAGATATTCTCCTTTTAAAAGAGCGGAATGCTGTACAGTGAATTTGGTCAATAGCTGAAGCAAGTCACCCAGTGTCCCATGCTTTATGTTGGAGTAGGCGGAACAAAAATGTGAATGACAACATCAGACCAATGGATGAAGAGGTCTCGCTGAATCCCCTTATAACTATATATAAATGTAACTCTAGTTAAATCAAAAAGGTACTGACGAACATCAGACCTTAAATGGATGGGTGCTTAAAAAAAAAAAAAAAAAAAAAAAAAGTGTCCACAGGAACCCGCTTTGATTTACCTACCCACCAATATCTCCTAGGCATTTCTTCTTACATGCTTCCAGGTCAAAAGCACAACGCCAACCGGCAAAGAGTGCGGAGTGGGCAACATGGCCGCACCTTTACTTCCACCAATGACATGTGTCTCGTGCAATTGAGGCAATGGCTTCACAGGGTGGCCCGTTTGATTTGATGGCACTCAAATTAAACTGACAAAACTCGATAAGGTAGCAACTGATTCTTCGGCCTAAGACCTTACCCAAGGGAACTTAAAAGCATAAGCACTTGTTTTCTGATCTTCCAACAACTGACTCACCAGCCACAAAAGGCCCTTACTGCTCTCGCCTTGGAGTCCAACTTAACACACGTTTGTCTAATATTTCAGATAAAATCACAATGTTAAGCCCGACTACTTGTAGTAGGGAAAAGGCACTGAAAGAAACACATTGATAGACAGTACAGAGCTCTACTGAAATGTACTCCAATCATAGTTGTGCGCCTACCATTTATACATATCTACAGTTTTGAGAATCTATTAAAAGAGAGCTTAATAAAGACAGATCTTAGAAGATAGGCCTGTTGTAATGAATTATTGAAAGAGGACACCTTACTGGCGTCGCAGGACAGGGGTCACATAAACAAGTTATTTTCACTGAGCTAAGAATAACCAGCAAACACTCCCTGGCAGAGGGACGCAAAAACAATCCAGGAGGCAGCTCCTCTGGGCCACTGAAAGGCCTTTCCTCACATGAAGCACAGAATGGGACAGCATCTAAACCGTCCTAATAACAGGGCCTCTTTTCTTACCAGTGGCTTTTTTGTTCACTATTTGAAATGCCACTTTATTTCAAGACACCTTTTGATCAGTCTTAGGTGAGTGACCACAGCATTGGTGATATTTATGATTACTTAAACCAGCCTCTAGCATCCTACCACAGTGAGTGGGATGGACCCAAACCTGAGAGAATCGTTATTCTACAGATCCTAGGGTGCACCAGTGCAACTACAACCAAACAGGTAGACTCTATGGGAGTAGGCCAGAGGCTGTGAGGTTTCACCATAGAGGCTAAGGGTCCAATTTAGAGTTTGGTGGACAGGGTACTCAGTCGTGAACATGACAGAGTACACAGCCCACCAAACTCTAGGGTCTAGCCAACTTGTTTAGAAATTGATGGACCTTAAGTATTTCACTGACAGAGCCCCTCTGGAAACTGTTTCAGGGGCTCAGTCAACATAATACTTTCTTCCATGGCCCAATAGAGTAGATGCCATCAAAGGAAGAACATCACACCACTTGCCCTATTTATGAAGGACGGTGTAATGTATCTTTCCACTGTCTGTCACCACCAAGAAAAGCCTGCGGTAAGGGACAGGAAAAAAACACACACACACAAGATCATGTGATAACACTCCCAGTGTATGGTTCGAATTAGGAATTTGTTCCTATCCATGTACAGAGATGACGGCTGGGCCACTAGTTAGCTCTAAATCTGGTGGATAGAATACCATCGGGATGTTGGTTGTAATGTGCCCTGCCATTCCAACAAAAGCTTCTCCATCCGTCACACCCTAAATCAGGCCCTAAACTACTATCACTAAGCTCACATTTTCAGTGCCCTATCGTCCAATCAAATTATAGATACCTCAAATCTGTGTAACTGACTGTGTAGTATTTGGGTGCAATTAGAATGAAACAATTGTTCTTTACTTCAATTAAGCAATAGTTGGACACTGAGTTGTTGCATGTATTTCTGAGTTGGTAACCCCACACCACCTCCAGGAGTAAGCCTCAGAATGCTCTGCTTTGCTACCCTAAGAGTTAAGTGCTTCAAAAGGCCTAATTTCTCATCAGTTATTGGATCGAGAGTCGATGAGCTCTAAAACAGTGGCTGAAAACAACCCCAAATTAAATAATTGGAGTACTGGGCCAACAAACTAGTTCCAATGCTGGTTTGTTTACTAATTTACTGGTAAAAATGGAGGTGAAAATACCTTCACCGTTCAAGTTCAGTTTGTGGTGAATGCTTCACTAAATTAGACCTCTTTGTCATAAGACAGACACTTTGGTGCTGAAAACCCCAGAGGAAATTGATTCTACCAGTGGCAGTGGAGAATGGAGAAACCTCCGCCACCAACTTAGGACAAAGGAAATGCATCCTTGAAGCAGGGATACTTCGTCAGCATCAACCATCTAGTCTCTGTACCATGCGGATAAGGGGACGGTTTTCAACAATGTTATGGAAGCTTCATTTAAATTGTGTTGAAACTTGCTACCACTTGCATTTCATTTTGCAAAGTGAACTTAGCCAACATTGTGACTGACTATTCGTCCTAGACTTGGCAAAAGCTATACCACCATTTAGAAAAAGTTGCTGCGGTACCTTCGACCACCTGATCAGGAGGTTCTTATACATCAGGCTTTCACTGTACACAAGACACATCTTCATATACAGATATGTAGCAGAGAGACATCATCACTCAATACATGGAATAGATGGACAAATTAACTAGCACGTGCATGACTTTTGGTCCAAAAGCCTCTATCAATCAAAGTGACATGGAGACACTATTGGATTGGCAGCAGGCTTCCAGCCCTGCCACACCACTGTTCCTAGGCAGCTGGAAACACATCTTTCAGGATAAATATCACAGTTCTCCAAGCAAGGTTCCTCAAATAGTAATGTATTACTCAAGTAAAATGAAAACTTCAAAACTCAACATCTTCGAGTACGGCCTGGGAAGTGCCTCAGTTAAGAGACTCTATCCAAGGCTGCCTGTGCCTCCCCATCAGAGCCACGTTGTCCTGCTGACTCATGGTACAGCTATGCGGCTCACCATTCCTGGATCCCTCACAGAATCAGCCACTATCGACTAATAAGGCCGCGCAGGGGAAGCTTTAGAATAACAGCTCTCAACCCAACCATGCCAACTGGGCCAAAACAGCTGTTACCTAGTTGCAAAACAAGAACCTATTGCTAACATTGGGAGCTGTCTGAATTGCTGCCAGTGCAGCAAAGCGTAGAAGACGGTGTTTGTGCGCGAGAGAGAAGAGAGTAAGAGAGACGGGTTGAAGGTAGCCAGCTCTAAAACAAAATAATTGCATGTATATACATGGACGTCAGTTAAGGGGGGGGCAAGCCTGTTGTGCCACTTCTCCACTGCTGCCATGTCTCAAATAATAGCAGCTGCAAAAACTGAACTTAAACGGCTCTGAGAGACACATTTGTTTTTTTTGTAGCTTCCATTCCTTGCCCTCCCCCTTTCAGTCCTTCAGCAGCAAATTCTTGGGAGTGATGACCTAAGCATGGGGCAGTGTTGGTCCAGCAAGCAATGCGATTGGCAATAAAAGAGTGAATGGTGCCAATTTTGCAAGTCCAGGGGAACCTTACTGAGGTGACCGGTGCTCTCAATAGTCACTAAACTGTAATTTTAAAATGTTTCATCCATGCACCCCAGATATCGATGTGTTTTCAAAGGAGATATACATACATATTCACTGGGGAAAAAAACAAAAGGTTACAGGGACATTATAATTAGGCTGACGTTTTACCTATACAAAACCATCGAAATTCAGCAGTCATACTTACAGTTATACTTAAGATAAGAAACTATAACTCGTGGCCTAAAGTTACTTAATGGCACAAGTTATAGTTTCTTCAGGTAAATATAACTATAACTGCTGACTTTTTCTGGTTTGTATGGGTAAAATGGCAACCTAACTATAACGTCCCTGTAAACGTAATGTAAAATAATATCCAATTACCACAGTTAATATAACCACCAATGCCTGCGGCCAGCCGTGCGCAGTGGGTTTCGTATGTTAGTGGGTGTTTTTTTTCCATTTTTTTCTGGTCCACAGATCCTTTGCAAGAATACACTGGGGGCCGCACTAAGCACTGTGGTGGATCTGCAGATTGGCCCAACAAAAATATTTGCGCACTTTTTGCCCATTAGGGGTCCGACCTCTCTGTCTCTTCTGGGAGGGGGGGGGCAAGATTTCTATATCCTACTCCTTATGTTAGTTTTTATTCTTTTTTCCCTCTCTGGCCCGATGTGAGAAAGAAAATGGCAGCTGCAGCTACCCTCTCAGGTTCCTAGATATCTATTCCCCCCCCCCCCTGTTAATAGCTCTGAAGCTACTTAATGGGATTTACACTAAATTACAAAAAGAGATCTTTCTGGAGCAAGACCTAGCTTTCTGCCAAATTTGGTGTGATTCTGTTCAGCGGTTCTGGCTGTAGTTATATCTAAAATTATTAAGGGAAATTGCATGGGGAAAACGCATAGTGGGACTCCCTCTTTTTCTCAAGCCCCGAAACTGAAACTTTCTAGACAGCACTTGAAGTGACCAGGACACTACTTTTGAAAATTGTGTGAAGATTCATCAAATGGCACCAACGTTATAGGCAAAACAAAAAAGCATTTTTGAGTTGGCTATAACTTTGGCGCCGTTTGAAGAATCTTCACAAACTTTTCCAAGAAACGTGTCCTACTGTGTTTTATTGTATGTGGTACATTTCGGGGTGATTCGTCAGGGGAGGGCTGAGAAAAAGGAGGTGGTGGGGTGTCAAAAAAGGTTTTCCATGTTTAATTCCCATAGGGATTTTGAACACAACTACAGCCCGAACTGCTGGGCTGAATTGCACCATATTTGGCAGAAAGCTAGCTTGTGGTTCAGAAAGTGTGCTTTTTGTGATTAGGAGTACATTTGTTTAGTAGTTTTGGAAATACTAAAGGAAAAAGAAATATAGATATCTGGGCAGTGCCTAAGCACAGATCTCATGGTGAGATCTGATTTGCTGTCAGCATTTCAACCAGTAAGTGCTGGCAGCCATCTTGGGACCAATATACTTGACAGCACACAATTGAAATGCATTGTAGTGAATGTTTGAGAGAAAACTGTTATCATGATTTTCACATAGAAGTTATGGAAGGTGCTCCAGAAGCTAAAATAAGAGCATATTTTCTGTAAATTCACACCATGTTTCTCAGCCATATGAGAATGAAGTCTGACATTCTCAATAAAACATGAACTTCCAATTGGAGCAGCCTATCAGTTGATTCCTTTGTGTTCTAAAGAACAACTAGATCACTAACAGTCTTACTTATGACAAAAGTGTGGCACACCTGGAGCAATCCTGGTTGAATCAAACTGGTACAACTTGAGACATTTAATTTAGAAAGGAACAAAATGAGGGAGTTCATTTTGTCAAGGAATTTATAGTTGGTGCTGTAAAAAGAAAAATTAAGTTCTCAAATATCTTCCCGTTGTACTTTCAACAGGAGCAGCCTGTCAGTCGATTCCCCTGTGCTCTACTGCAGCCTGCCCGAGTATTCTAAAGAACCACTAAAGCGCTAATAATCTTACTTATGACAAAAGTGTGGTACACCTGAAGCCATCTTGACTGAATCAAACTGGTAAAACTTAAAACATTTAATTCAGAATGCAACAAAATGAGGAGTTTCATTTTGTCATCAGAAATTATGGTTAGTGCTACAGAAGTAAAACAAAATATTTTTTAAAAGGACACGTTTTAAGTGAGTTCTCAAATATCTTCTTCTATTTCATTAAAACATTCTGACATATAGACTGAAACATGCACTTTCAACACCAGCAGCAGATTGCCAGTTATCTTCCTGGTGGTCAGCAGTTCACTACAGTGTTCTAATGAGCATCAGAGAGCTACCATTCTGAATTTATGCCATAAGTGTGGCACATCTGACCGCCATCTTGATGGAACTGAAGTGGAAAACTAAAATCTTTTTCTACGGAGGATACTGCAGTATATGAGATTAGGAAGCTTCCTAACAAATAAGTCTCCCAGGATGGTCACCTGGGAAAAAGGAGCAGAGATCTAGCACAAATATCACCCAAATGTAGCTCAAGTATAGCCCAAAGACAGAAGCTGCAAAACACTTCTTTTTTTTGTTGTTTTGAAGTTTTATACAAGGCAGACTTGACCAGAAGGTACTGGAGTGCTTTACATGAGCTTCAGTTACATTACATAAGAACACATTCATTTTGGGCTTTAGGCATGGGGAGATTAAGTGAAGTGCCCAGATTCAGAGGATGTCGAGCTGACACAGAAACTCGAACCTGGTTTCCAAGTAGCAAAATCTGCAGCTCTGGCCGTAACAATGCATTTTCTCCCCAAGTTTAACATATAATCAAATGATCCACTGGATAAAAAACCATCAAGATAGCAAATAATTTATAAGTGCTTTGTCGCTATTTGAGAACTCAGAAAATATGTCCTCATTTTAGTTTTTTACTGCACTAACCATAATTTCAATGGGAATAAGACCCTCTCATTTTTATAATCTCTGAAGGAAATGCTCAAGGTATTACAGTTTTGATTATATCAAGATGGCGCCACGCGTGCCACACTTTTGTAATAAATATTGAATGTTAGCAATCTACTTGTTCATTAGAATACTGTGGGGAGGCAGACGTCAGGGGCACAGACTGATAATTGAGCGCAGGGAGGAGGGTGCAGAGGCAACAAGTTGACAACACAGGGCAGGTGGGAGGGGCAGTGACAATACAATGGACCATGGAGGCAGATGAAAGGGACAGGCAAGAGAGGCTGTAGCAATATAAAAGGACCATTGAGGGCAGAAGGAAGAGGCAATGGTAGTACAACCATACATACCAAGAGACCTGATTCAGGCAGGAGATTGCCAATGTTTTTAAGCCCATAAAGGTTTTATTATAGCTGTCTTCTGCCTAAAATCTCCTCTTTGCCAATGTAAGTCAATGAGGAGAATCAATTCCCCAGTTTTTTTTTCTTCTTTTTCAAAATCTCCAACTTACTAAGTTAAAAATGTTGGCAAGTACGTACATTGAATCACTGACGGCAGGAGGAATGGGGTAGGGACATGGACTCAAATAACAGAAGGCAAGAGGGACATAGGCAGGGGCACCAAACTGTCCTTACAGGGCAAGTATCAGAGGCTGCAGCAGCACAATACACCACACAGGGCAAGCGGGACAGCAGTGCAGCACAACGGACCATGAAAAGCAATAGGGAGGGGACAAGGCCATGCACATGGACAACAGAGAGCAGAGGGGAAAGAGGCAAGGGCAAGAAGCTGACCATACCGGACAGACAAGAGAGACAGGTGCAGCATAATGGACCAAGAAGGGCAGGAGGGCGAGGGGGCATGTCCACCTAAAAGGATCAGAAAAGGCAGGAGGGGATAAAGGCTTGCACATGGAAAACGGAGGGCAGATGGCAAGGGGTCAGGGTAGGAGCAGCAAGCTGACAGTGGAGGGCAGATGCGATGGGCACTGGTAGCACAGCGTCACCATGGAGGTAAACAGTGAGAATATGATGGCATACACACAGAGGAAAGGTGGGTGGGGGCCAGGGGCAGCAAGCTGACCATACAGGGCAGATGGGAAGGGCTGTGGCAACACATAAGGCCATGCATGGCAAGCAGGACGGTTAGTGGCACCACGACAGCCATGGTGGTCAAGAGGGAGGGGGCAAGGACATACACAAAGGACCATGGAGGAGTGAAGGGATGGGTAGGGGCTGGGCACCAACAAGGGAGTGCAGGAGAAGAAGCTTCACAACAGAGCACGCACTGTAGGCAGAAGGGGCAGTTGCAGCAGAACAGAGCAAGGATGGCAGAAGGGAGTGGCAGCAAAATGAACCATGGAGGACAGGAAGGAGGGAATAGAGGCATGGAACTCAGACAGGCAGCAGTCATCTGATCATGCTAGGCAGGTTGGAGGGACAGTCATAGACAGAGTAGATAGGAGGGGCATCAACAGGTCCATGGAACATGGTGGGTGAAAAGGAGGGAGCAGGGGCAAGCACACAAACAACGGGCAGGGAAAGAGGGTAGGGGAAGCAAGGTAAGCACAGAGGCGAAGCAAAAGGGCAACAATGTGGCACAGAATTGGGCAACGGAGGGCAGCAGGAGTGGGCAGAGTCATCAAGCTAAATGGAAGGCACTGGCAGCACATCGGACTATGCATGGCAGGAGGGAGGGGGCTGGTGCATGGACTCAGACAATAGAGGGTAGGGAGGAGGTGGTGTGAGAATGTAGCCTCTTTCTAGCCTTGTTACCCCCACTTTAGGCCGGTTTGTGAGTGTATGTCAGGGTGTTTTCACTGTCCCACTGGGATCCTGCCAGCCAGGGCCCGGTGCTCATAGTGAAAACCCTATGTTTTCAGTATTTTTGTTATGTGTCACTGGGATCCTGCTAGTCAGGACCCCAGTGCTCATAAGTTTGTGGCCTATATGTATGTGGTCCCTGTGTGGTGCCTAACTGTCTCACTGAGGCTCTGCTAACCAGAACCTCAGTGGTTATGCTCTCTCTGTACAAATTGTCACTAACAGGCTAGTGACCAATTTTACCAATTTACATTGGCTTACTGGAACACCCTTATAATTCCCTAGTATATGGTACTGAGGTACCCAGGGTATTGGGGTTCCAGGAGATCCCTATGGGCTGCAGCATTTCTTTTGCCACCCATAGGGAGCTCTGACAAATCTTACACAGGCCTGCCACTGCAGCCTGAGTGAAATAACGTCCATGTTATTTCACAGCCATTTTACACTGCACTTAAGTAACTTATAAGTCACCTATATGTCTAACCTTTACCTGGTAAAGGTTGGGTGCTAAGTTACTTAGTGTGTGGGCACCCTGGCACTAGCCAAGGTGCCCCCACATTGTTCAGGGCCAATTCCCCGGACTTTGTGAGTGCGGGGACACCATTACACGCGTGCACTACATATAGGTCACTACCTATATGTAGCTTCACAATGGTAACTCCGAATATGGCCATGTAATATGTCTATGATCATGGAATTGCCCCCTCTATACCATCCTGGCATAGTTGGCACAATCCCATGATCCCAGTGGTCTGTAGCACAGACCCTGGTACTGCCAAACTGCCTTTCCCGGGGTTTCACTGCAGCTGCTGCTGCTGCCAACCCCTCAGACAGGCATCTGCCCTCCTGGGGTCCAGCCAGGCCTGGCCCAGGATGGCAGAACAAAGAACTTCCTCTGAGAGAGGGTGTTACACCCTCTCCCTTTGGAAAATGGTGTGAAGGCAGGGGAGGAGTAGCCTCCCCCAGCCTCTGGAAATGCTTTCTTGGGCACAGATGTGCCCAATTCTGCATAAGCCAGTCTACACCGGTTCAGGGGACCCTTTAGCCCTGCTCTGGCGCGAAACTGGACAAAGGAAAGGGGAGTGACCACTCCCCTGACCTGTACCTCCCCTGGGAGGTGCCCAGAGCTCCTCCAGTGTGCTCCAGACCTCTGCCATCTTGGAAACAGAGGTGCTGCTGGCACACTGGACTGCTCTGAGTGGCCAGTGCCACCAGGTGACGTCAGAGACTCCTTGTGATAGGCTCCTTCAGGTGTTGCTAGCCTATCCTCTCTCCTAGGTAGCCAAACCCTCTTTTCTGGCTATTTAGGGTATCTGTCTCTTGGGATTCCTTAGATAACGAATGCAAGAGCTCATCCGAGTTCCTCTGCATCTCTCTCTTCACCTTCTGCCAAGGAATCGACTGCTGACCGCGCTGGAAGCCTGCAAAACTGCAACATAGTAGCAAAGACGACTACTGCAACTCTGTAACGCTGATCCTGCCACCTTCTCGACTGTTTTCCTGGTGGTGCATGCTGTGGGGGTAGTCTGCCTCCTCTCTGCACTAGAAGCTCCGAAGAAATCTCCCGTGGGCCGACGGAATTGTCCCCCTGCAACCGCAGGCACCAAAAAGCTGCATTACCGGTCCCTTGGGTCTCCTCTCAGCACGACGAGCGAGGTCCCTCGAATCCAGCAACTCTGTCCAAGTGACTCCCACAGTCCAGTGACTCTTCGTGTCCAAGTTTGGTGGAGGTAAGTCCTTGCCTCACCTCACTAGACTGCATTGCTGGGAACCGCGACTTTTGCAGCTACTCCGGCCCCTGTGCACTTCCGGTGGAAATCCTTTGTGCACAGCCAAGCCTGGGTCCACGGCACTCTAACCTGCATTGCACGACTTTCTAAGTTGGTCTCCGGCGACGTGGGACTCCTTTGTGTAACTTCGGGTGAGCACCGTTTCACGCATCCTCGTAGTGCCTGTTTCTGGCACTTTTCCGGGTGCTACCTGCTGCTAAGAGGGCTCCTTGTCTTGCTCGACGTCCCCTCTACCTCCTGGTCCAATTTGCGACCTCCTGGGCCACAGCAGCGTCCAAAAACGCTAACCGCACGATTTGCAGCTAGCAAGGCTTGTTGGCGTTCTTTCGGCGGGAAAACACTTCTGCACGACTCTACAAGGCGAGAGGGATCCGTCCTCCAAAGGGGAAGTCTCTAGCCCTTTGCGTTCTTGCAGAAACCGCAGCTTCTTCTGTCCAGTAGAAGCTTCTATGCACCCGCAGCTGGCATTTCCTGGGCATCTGCCCATCTCCGACTTGCTTGTGACTTTTGGACTTGGTCCCCTTGTTCCACAGGTACCCCAGATTGGAAATCCAGCGTTGTTGCATTGTTGGTTTGTGTCTTTCCTGCCTTATTCCCCTATCACGACTTCTTTGTCCTTTGGGGAACTTTAGTGCACTTTGCACTCACTTTTCAGGGTCTTGGGGTGGGCTATTTTTCTAACCCTCACTATTTTCTAATAGTCCCAGCGACCCTCTACAAGGTCACATAGGTTTGGGGTCCATTCGTGGTTCGCATTCCACTTCTGGAGTATATGGTTTGTGTTGCCCCTATCCCTATGTGTCTCCATTGCATCCTATTGTAACTATACATTGTTTGCACTGTTTTCTAAGACTATACTGCATATTTCTGGTATTGTGTATATATATATATCTTGTGTATATTTCCTATCCTCTCACTGAGGGTA
This sequence comes from Pleurodeles waltl, assembly GCF_031143425.1. NCBI lineage: Eukaryota > Metazoa > Chordata > Amphibia > Caudata > Salamandridae > Pleurodeles > Pleurodeles waltl. The sequence goes on from NC_090436.1 coordinate 61,089,193, forward strand.
CACTCTGAGATACTTTGGCATATTGTCATAAAAATAAAGTACCTTTATTTTTAGTATAACTGTGTATTGTGTTTTCTTGTGATATTGTGCATATGACACTAAGTGGTACTGTAGTAGCTTCACACGTCTCCTAGTTCAGCCTAAGCTGCTCTGCTAAGCTACCATTATCTATCAGCCTAAGCTGCTAGACACCCTATACACTAATAAGGGATAACTGGGCCTGGTGCAAGGTGCAAGTACCCCTAGGTACTCACTACAAGCCAGTCCAGCCTCCTACATTGGTTGTGCAGCGGTGGGATAAGTGCTTTGAGACTGCTTACCACTCTTGTCATTGTACTTTTCATAAGAGAAAAATATACAAAACAAGTTCAGTGTATATACACGTAACCAAAAAGTTTTGCATTTCCTCTTTTCACTCTTTTCTAAGTGCTGAAAAGTACTTCTAAACTTTCTAAAAAGTTCTAAAAAGTTTTTTTCTCTGTCTTTCTAAAAGCTCTGACAAACTTTTTATCTTTTACTATCACTTTAACTCTCTCTACAAATGTCTGGCACAGGCCAAAATGTTGATCTGTCCAAACTTGCATATGACCACCTTAGCTGGAAAGGAGCAAGGAGTCTCTGTGTAGAGAGAGGTTTGAGTGTAGGGAAGAATCCTTCCTTGGAATTGTTACTTAACATTCTTAGAGAACAAGATAAGGCAAGAAGTGCCCCATCTGTTGAAAAAGTAGCTAATGGTTCCCAATCTGATCCAGGGACTCCCCCAGGAAAAGATTCAGGAAAGAAACTTCCTAGCCTGCCCATTACTAGACAGTCTAGCATAGTTGGTAATGATGTTGAGTCACACCATACAAATAGTGTTGTCTCACATCATAGTAAAAGCATTTATTCTCACCACAGTGGTACTGATGTTTCTGTTAGCCAAGCTGTTAGGGTGCCCTCTGTAAGGGACAGGTCTCCTTCTGTCCATTCTCACCATACTTCTGTTTCAAGGCATGTCCCTCCCACCCACCCTGATGACAGATTGTTAGAAAGGGAGCTCAATAGATTGAGAGTGGAACAAACCAGACTGAAGCTTAAGAAGCAACAGCTGGATTTGGATAGACAGACCTTAGAAGTAGAGAAGGAGAGACAGAAACTGGGTTTAGAAACCCATGGTGGCAGCAGCAGTATTCCCCATAGTCATCCTGCAAAAGAGCATGATTCCAGGAATCTGCACAAGATAGTTCCCCCTTATAAGGAGGGGGATGACATTAACAAGTGGTTTGCTGCACTTGAGAGGGCCTGTGCTGTACAGGATGTCCCTCAAAGGCAGTGGGCTGCTATCCTATGGCTATCATTTAGTGGAAAAGGTAGGGATAGGCTCCTTACTGTAAAAGAAAATGAAGCTAATGATTACAAAGTTCTTAAGAATGCACTCCTGGATGGTTATGGCTTAACCACTGAACAATAGAGGATAAAGTTCAGAGAGACCAAAAAGGAGTCCTCACAAGACTGGGTTGATTTCATTGACCATTCAGTGAAGGCCTTGGAGGGGTGGTTACATGGCAGTAAAGTTACTGATTATGACAGCCTGTATAACTTGATCCTGAGAGAGCATATACTTAATAATTGTGTGTCTGATTTGTTGCACCAGTACCTGGTAGACTCTGATCTGACCTCTCCCCAAGAATTGGGAAAGAAGGCAGACAAATGGGTCAGAACAAGGGTGAACAGAAAAGTTCATACAGGGGGTGACAAAGATGGCAATAAGAAGAAAGATGGGGAAAAATCTCAAGATAAGCATGGGGATAAGGGTAAAACCAAAGATCCCACTTCAAATCTTAAACACTCTTCAGAGGGTGGGGATAAAACTAATTCTTCCTCTTCTTCTCAACCTGCACACATTAAAAAGCCTTGGTGCTTTGTGTGTAAAAACAGAGGCCATAGGCCAGGGGATAAGTCCTGTCCAGGTAAACCCCCTGAGCCTACCACCACTAATACATCAAGCTCTAGTGCCCCTAGCAGTAGTGGTACTAGTGGTGGGACTGCTGGCAACAGTCAAGCAAAGGGTGTAGTTGGGTTCACTTATGGGTCCATCATAGAAACTGGGGTAGTCAGTCCCAAGACAGTTTCTGTCACACCTAGTGGCATTGGCCTTGCCACACTGGCTGCTTGTCCCCTTACAATGGATAAGTACAGGCAGACAGTTTCAATAAATGGTGTTGAGGCCTTGGCCTACAGGGACACAGGTGCCAGTATCACTTTGGTGACTGAAAACCTAGTGGCTCCTGAACAACACATCATTGGACAACAGTATAAAATTATTGATGTCCATAACTCCACTAAGTTTCTTCCCTTAGCTATAATTCAGTTTAGTTGGGGTGGAGTTACTGGCCCTAAGCAGGTGGTGGTATCACCTAGCTTACCTGTAGACTGTCTCTTAGGAAATGACCTAGAGGCCTCAGGTTGGGCTGATGTAGAGTTTTATGCCCATGCAGCCATGCTGGGCATCCCTGAGGAATTGTTCCCTCTCATTTCTACTGAAATGAAAAAGCAAAGGAGAGAAGGCCTGAAAACTCAGGATCCCTCTCCATCAACAGGTAAAAAGGGTATCACAGTATCCCCTAACCACCCTACCATTCAGGATACCATTCATGTGGTGGGAGAAACCTCTCCTGGGGTGGCACCTGTTCCAAGGGAATCATCAGCTGGCAAAGCTGAACTCCCTGAGGTAGAAGTACCTCTCTGTGGGATAACTGACATTGGTGAGAAAAAGAGCACCATTTTAGTTAACATGGAGCATCCCTCCAACCCTCCCAGAGAAACTTTAGTGCAGAAACCCTGCACTGCCTCACAACACTTAGGACAGCATCCCTGCCCTAGTGTGGAGCTGATAGGACAGCATCCCTGCCCTGCTCCAACTCAAGAGAAACAGCATCCCTGTTCTCTCTTCCAGCCATATGGACAAAGTTTTTGCCCAGCTATGGCTTTTCTGAGACAGCATCCCTGTCTGGCATTTCCATCACTACAAATAGGTTCAGTGGACAATTCCCACTGCTATAAACTAAAACTTACTGATAGAAACTCTGAAAATACATCTTCACATTGTTGCTTAGCTAAAAAACTTCAAACAGGGTGGTTTACATCCCCACAGGGAAGTAACCATATAGTGGATGATAAAGGGAGTAACCAGTCTATTGCAGAGCTACTCTCTACTTATCACCACTTAGACAATAAAGTCTCAACTGGCCAAGGTTAGCCTTATTGTCCTTCGTTTGGGGGGGTTGTGTGAGAAAGTAGCCTCTTTCTAGCATTGTTACCCCCACTTTAGGCCTGTTTGTGAGTGTATGTCAGGGTGTTTTCACTGTCCCACTGGGATCCTGCCAGCCAGGGCCCGGTGCTCATAGTGAAAACCCTATGTTATCAGTATGTTTGTTATGTGTCACTGGGACCCTGCTAGTCAGGACCCCAGTGCTCATAAGTTTGTGGCCTATATGTATGTGGTCCCTGTGTGGTGCCTAACTGTCTCACTGAGGCTCTGCTAACCAGAACCTCAGTGGTTATGCTCTCTCTGTACAAATTGTCACTAACAGGCTAGTGACCAATTTTACCAATTTACATTGGCTTACTGGAACACCCTTATAATTCCCTAGTATATGGTACTGAGGTACCCAGGGTATTGGGGTTCCAGGAGATCCCTATGGGCTGCAGCATTTCTTTTGCCACCCATAGGGAGCTCTGACAAATCTTACACAGGCCTGCCACTGCAGCCTGAGTGAAATAACATCCACGTTATTTCACAGCCATTTTACACTGCACTTAAGTAACTTATAAGTCACCTATATGTCTAACCTTTACCTGGTAAAGGTTGGGTGCTAAGTTACTTAGTGTGTGGGCACCCTGGCACTAGCCAAGGTGCCCCCACATTGTTCAGGGCCAATTCCCAGAACTTTGTGAGTGCGGGGACACCATTACACGCGTGCACTACATATAGGTCACTACCTATATGTAGCTTCACAATGTTAACTCCGAATATGGCCATGTAATAGGTCTATGATCATGGAATTGCCCCCTCTATACCATCCTGGCATAGTTGGCACAATCCCATGATCCCAGTGGTCTGTAGCACAGACCCTGGTACTGCCAAACTGCCTTTCCCGGGGTTTCACTGCAGCTGCTGCTGCTGCCAACCCCTCAGACAGGCATCTGCCCTCCTGGGGTCCAGCCAGGCCTGGCCCAGGATGGCAGAACAAAGAACTTCCTCTGAGAGAGGGTGTTACACCCTCTCCCTTTGGAAAATGGTGTGAAGGCAGGGGAGGAGTAGCCTCCCCCAGCCTCTGGAAATGCTTTCTTGGGCACAGATGTGCCCAATTCTGCATAAGCCAGTCTACACCGGTTCAGGGGACCCTTTAGCCCTGCTCTGGCGCGAAACTGGACAAAGGAAAGGAGAGTGACCACTCCCCTGACCTGTACCTCCCCTGGGAGGTGCCCAGAGCTCCTCCAGTGTGCTCCAGACCTCTGCCATCTTGGAAACAGAGGTGCTGCTGGCACACTGGACTGCTCTGAGTGGCCAGTGCCACCAGGTGACGTCAGAGACTCCTTGTGATAGGCTCCTTCAGGTGTTGCTAGCCTATCCTCTCTCCTAGGTAGCCAAACCCTCTTTTCTGGCTATTTAGGGTCTCTGTCTCTTGGGATTCCTTAGATAACGAATGCAAGAGCTCATCCGAGTTCCTCTGCATCTCTCTCTTCACCTTCTGCCAAGGAATCGACTGCTGACCGCGCTGGAAGCCTGCAAAACTGCAACATAGTAGCAAAGACGACTACTGCAACTCTGTAACGCTGATCCTGCCGCCTTCTCGACTGTTTTCCTGGTGGTGCATGCTGTGGGGGTAGTCTGCCTCCTCTCTGCACTAGAAGCTCCGAAGAAATCTCCCGTGGGCCGACGGAATCGTCCCCCTGCAACCGCAGGCACCAAAAAGCTGCATTACCGGTCCCTTGGGTCTCCTCTCAGCACGACGAGCGAGGTCCCTCGAATCCAGCAACTCTGTCCAAGTGACTCCCACAGTCCAGTGACTCTTCAGTCCAAGTTTGGTGGAGGTAAGTCCTTGCCTCACCTCACTAGACTGCATTGCTGGGAACCGCGACTTTTGCAGCTACTCCGGCCCCTGTGCACTTCCGGCGGAAATCCTTTGTGCACAGCCAAGCCTGGGTCCACGGCACTCTAACCTGCATTGCACGACTTTCTAAGTTGGTCTCCGGCGACGTGGGACTCCTTTGTGTAACTTCGGGTGAGCACCGTTTCACGCATCCTCGCAGTGCCTGTTTCTGGCACTTCTCCGGGTGCTACCTGCTGCTAAGAGGGCTCCTTGTCTTGCTCGACGTCCCCTCTACCTCCTGGTCCAATTTGCGACCTCCTGGTCCCTCCTGGGCCACAGCAGCGTCCAAAAACGCTAACCGCACGATTTGCAGCTAGCAAGGCTTGTTGGCGTTCTTTCGGCGGGAAAACACTTCTGCACGACTCTACAAGGCGAGTGGGATCCGTCCTCCAAAGGGGAAGTCTCTAGCCCTTTGCGTTCCTGCAGAAACCGCAGCTTCTTCTGTCCAGTAGAAGCTTCTTTGCACCCGCAGCTGGCATTTCCTGGGCATCTGCCCATCTCAGACTTGCTTGTGACTTTTGGACTTGGTCCCCTTGTTCCACAGGTACCCCAGATTGGAAATCCAGCATTGTTGGTTTGTGTCTTTCCTGCCTTATTCCCCTATCACGACTTCTTTGTCCTTTGGGGAACTTTAGTGCACTTTGCACTCACTTTTCAGGGTCTTGGGGTGGGCTATTTTTCTAACCCTCACTATTTTCTAATAGTCCCAGCGACCCTCTACAAGGTCACATAGGTTTGGGGTCCATTCGTGGTTCGCATTCCACTTCTGGAGTATATGGTTTGTGTTGCCCCTATCCCTATGTTTCCCCATTGCATCCTATTGTAACTATACATTGTTTGCACTGTTTTCTAAGACTATACTGCATATTTCTGGTATTGTGTATATATATCTTGTGTATATTTCCTATCCTCTCACTGAGGGTACACTCTGAGATACTTTGGCATATTGTCATAAAAATAAAGTACCTTTATTTTTAGTATAACTGTGTATTGTGTTTTCTTGTGATATTGTGCATATGACACTAAGTGGTACTGTAGTAGCTTCACACGTCTCCTAGTTCAGCCTAAGCTGCTCTGCTAAGCTACCATTATCTATCAGCCTAAGCTGCTAGACACCCTATACACTAATAAGGGATAACTGGGCCTGGTGCAAGGTGCAAGTACCCCTAGGTACTCACTACAAGCCAGTCCAGCCTCCTACAGGTGGCTGGGGCAGCAAGCTAACCATTCAGGGCAGGGGGAAAGGGTAGTGGCCTAACAACAGCCACACAGGGCTAAAGAGGGGACATGGACTTGGCCCATGGTTGGCAAGGAGGAGGGGTTACAGGGACATTTTAGCTCAAAACCATAGAAACTCAGCTATTATAGTTACCTTAGGGCACAAGTTAAAGTTACTTGAAATAACTCAAACTCATGCCCTCGTTATCCACTGCAAATTACCCCAGATATTACATCACTCATGACATTTGCAGTAAAATTGCTGATGAGAAAACTGTGCTTGGCGAGGACACGAATTATAGATACCTTAGGACATTAGTAGTTACTTGAAAAAACATGGTTTTGTGCATGTAAAATCTAAACCTAACTATAACGTTCCTGTAACCTTTGGTTTTTTTTTTACTGAAAATATATATATATATATATATACACACACATACACACGCACATTAAAAAACAGTATACGTGTTTTACTAGTTTAGTAAACTATGCATTTAATTTTGTACTATTAACATCCACTGCTTGTCTGCCTGTTATGCCTACCCCTGTGCACGAGAAATTGAAGAAACCTGCTCATTCTGCTTTGGGTCAGGGACTGCTTGAAGGAGGAAGTCAGCCCTCTCCAAAGCCTACAACGTAACTGTCCCCACAGAGAATCTCCAGCCAGGTTACAAAAACACATTCCATAACAGAACTCAAGGTGAGTGAGAATGTAAAGGCCAGACATCTGCCCCAGGATACAACTATAACCTTCTCAAATCTTTCACCCACAGTTACAGAGAAAACAGGTTCTAGTGGTAAACTTGTATGCACTTACATTGATCATACCTGTGTCTCCTTGGAAGTGAAGATAAGCATAGAAAAGGCACTATAAAAGGTTGCAAACCACCACGCAGTTTCGGCTGAGTGGGTGTGCACCTACATTGCAATGTACTTTCCTAGCCATCTGACACCCCTGTAATGCCCACTACTAGTTTTCTACGTACCACTTACTAATGCAGAAAATCCTCAAACATAATGAAATTCCCCAGGTATAAGTGTCACTTACATATATGGAACTGTTTTTCAGAATACCTAGGTTTTACAAACATTTTTTTCTAACACTGAACTCTGAATTGAGCCCAGTGTTTCTAAAGAATTAGAACCTTGCAACTTTAATTTCACAACTCTTCCCACAGTCGGAATGGAATATGCTATAGATTGTAAGTCTAGGGAGGATCCCCCGACACACATGCTTGCAAATGTCATTTAACTACTTTAAAATTGAGCTAACATTTTCATCCCATTGCAGCTTAATGCCATGCAGCTGCTCGGGTGGGGGTCCCCTCCAGCCACTCCCCTGCATTCACTACATTCTCACAGGCATTTCCGTATGCAAGTGGGAAGGATACATTAACTCGATTACACTCTGGGAATGTTAGGGCAGAATTCATGCAAACCCCAGAGAGGCACCAACTGACACAGGCTCTGTCGGAATGCCACATGTGCAGACTCCGCCCAGGACACCGGGATTCCTGGGATATTTATTCTTAGGCAGCACATTGATAGCTCGCCCCAATCCAAACAATTGCTGGCCATGCCATGAAGTGACTAAAGGGAGTTTGATTTTGTGCACTGAAGCAGTCTATAGTGCACTTACAAGGGCCAATAGCTTATCTCCACAGTGGGCTACGTGGAATATGTGAAACACGACACTTTCAATTCAGACAAATCATGTGATTGGGTGGAATGTTTGATTTCTTTTTTCCTTTTTGTACCCATTTGATACTTAACAAAATAGGAGTTTTATTGGCAGTAGGCTCACAAGTCTAGACCAGCAATATAAAGGGCACCCCAATAGGTCCTTGGGATTATGGACATAAGATTATGATTAGGAGTCACAAAGGGGCATAGCCAAGAGTAGTGTTTGAGCGTAATTTAAAAGTAAGAGGCACACCACTTTGAGTTAAAAAAGTAAAAAGGGGAATGAATTTGGCAAATCAAAGAAATCTCTAGTAGTAGTTTGTTAATGCAGGATAAGTCTGCAGTAACAAAGTAGATGTATGTTACGGTGTTTCAGAATCCAAAACAAAGGCACACCTACACTTGACAGTCCATGATTCAAGGCTAATGGATAATGCCAACAATGCACTTTTGTAATCAGAAACTAGTAGTACATAATTTGTGTACCTCAATGCATTTCAGGACCTGCGCTGCTCTTTCTGCAGGCCTTGATCAGGAACAGTGGGGTTTTGTTGAAAGAAATATCAAAGTATCTTAAAACACACTCAAAGTCCTATCTGGGTTTGCAATTATAGAAGAGTTATCTGTTAGGAGGCTGTCCCGCACCCTTTTCGTCACATGTAACAGCTAATCAAAATATTCACTGAGCTTCTACGCCATTTTATTTTCTTACCTTCCTCTCCATACTGATCGTATACAGCTCTCTTTTTGGGATCACTTAGGACATCATATGCCTCTGCAATCTCCTTAAATTTATCTTCAGCATTTGAGTCTTTATTTTTGTCCGGGTGGTATTTAAGAGCCATCTTCCTATATGCTTTCTTGATTTCATCTTCGTTAGCCCCATTTGGGATACCTAAAATCTTGTAGTAGTCTTTTCCCATTTCAACGAGATGTTCTTTCTGGCTGAGGCTCTTAGTTCCTGAAAAAAATCACATGAGAAGCTATTAATACAGGAGGGTGTGACTACGACTACTTTTGCCGTGCATGGCCTGCATTATAGAAAGATCCAGGCCTATTGGGATCCCATAACACAGACTGGTGATTTAAGCTGATAAGTAATGTGTTAGAAGTATTTGAGGTCATCCACAAAGGCTGGCACAAAAACTCTCCAGTGTAATGATTAGGGGAAGATGAAGTGATGGAAGAGAAAGGCAACATTTTGGTAACAATCATTTTCCAGTAATTCAGACAATATATATGTTCTTCTCTGATCTGAACATAAAGTTATACAACATGAACTTAGATGTATCTTAATATACAAAAGTAGCATTTAACTTTGTTTTAGTAGATTACTCCCCATACCAGCATGTTAACCCTTTTTCACTAGTCAACTGTCAAAGAGATCACCTTTTTAATTTTCTCTCAAAGTAATGTACTGGGTGGCCAAAGCAGAATTCGCTCTCTCTGTTTACAATCCAAAATGGTATCCACATTTGTGTGGCACAGCTGTCAAGTTGGCAGGGTCAGGACATTTTACTATGCAATATCATTTCATAGAGTGGAGTGCTAGAAAGGGAGAGTGGGCACCAGAATTAGAAAGAACAACAAGGAAGGTTTTAGAAGACCTCCCCCCCCCAACCATCAGTTAATCTCAGTATGGTTCAAATATAATAAGAGGAAAGAGGTAATATTTGACACTGTTAAAAGTGAACACAATATTTAAGTAAACTGAAAATGGCTACACATAAGGGTTGGCTTAGTCTACTTATATAAAGAGTTGAACAGATTTATCAAATAAAATGACTATCAAATATGCAGAGACATGTCCCCTTTTTGACTCTTCTCAATCCATCGATTCACATCAGACAGCACCTACAGCAACTTACCACCATGGAGCACTCTGCTGCGATCAAAAAAGGGTGTTCAACTTATGAATGGTTTTATTATTTTGTGTTATCACTACCTACATAGAATGTATGCTTTTAATCACTCGCATCTGTGTGTGGCGTATACTTCTGCAGCAAAATTCTAAAGAGAGCCCTGAGATAGTTAAGACATTCTAGAACCACATTCACTGCCCTTTGATAAAAACAAGATACTCACCATAGTAAATTCTGTACTCGCAGTCCTTAAGCCCTCCTTTCATACTACTGGGACATACTTCACTATAGGCTAAGGACCAGAACATGTGCAGCAATACTGAAGTCAAGCTCATATGTTGCCCCTTATTGCACCCAAGCCCCACCCTGAATTGGCCTTCCACCTCCCAGTGCCTTTGCTCTATGTTATACATGGCTGCTTACACAAATTAACTTGAGTAGAGGGGGTAGTATGCAGGTTGTATTAAAAAAAAGACCCAAGGGCTAAACATCTATGAAGTATAACTTTGGGGGACTCTAATGGCCTTAGCCGTCTTTCCTTCACAGGCGTAGGAGTGTAAAATACTGAGAAGATGGACTGAATGATGTCACAGCTATCACTACTACTTAGGATCCAGGAAAAGATGCTCATTACTGTGGCTTGGCCAAACTGAGAATTTGCTCTAGAATATACAACTGCAGAATGCATGGCACATTGCCTTACTGGCATCTTTGCTTACCGTTTCCATTGGGACTTGTCTTAGAAAAGCTATTGTACCCTACAGTTTAACAACAGGAAGCCTCAGAAGATTACTGCATCAGTATACAAGTATACTATCCAATGGATAATAGAGCCTTAGAAACTGCATTCGCTGGAGTAGAGAAACCACAGCTTAACACGTCCTATGAACGGGGCTGAGTGAACTGGTATGCTCCAAACAGAATTGCATTGTTTACTTATCAAAATGATTTATGAGCGGTTTCACTTCCAAGAAGAGTTGGGGTGAAAAAGGAGGAAGGAAAATGACCAGATCCATCAGAGGTGTTGCTCGAATTTTCAGAGGAAAATAAGGGTAGGTCTGGAGGCCCACTTTATGTTCATCATACAGTGTGTGACTAGTGTGCAATAACAGACTGCAACTCACTTATTTGCCAGACCTGAGGCACAGTAATTTTCATGTCACAAATGTATTGTTGCTGGATTTCATAGATTTAAAAGGTTTAACGGCTAAAGTAGATAAAACTCAAATATTAATCTAGTTGGAGGAGGAGAACTGAATGCTAGAAAGAAGCAGGCGAGGGCTCATCTGAATGCCATCTTCCTTTTTGAGGCTAAGTTAGAAAAACTAAACATAAAAAGAGGTCCAGAATGTAATACTCCAAATGAATTTCCTTTTGCAGCATCAAACGGTAGAATTAAACCACCTTGCTCTTATGTTATTAGTTTTCTCTGAACCCTTACTAACAGCTTGGAGGGTTAATACATTCTAGCCCGTCAGACCTAGATGTAAATGGTTTTTAACTCCAAAAACCATAGAGCAAAGGATAAAGATAAAAGAAGTGGAAGAACACAAGACATCGTGAAGGACTGGGTTATTCAATGGAGGCAGGCTAATTGTGCATTGCAGTGCCTGATGGGTCACAGATACAGCATCAGAATCATTAAGCACGGTGAGTTATGAAAAATCATAACTGGGGGTACAGACCTACATGAATCTAACATCTAGCACGGGCAGGCCTTTATCAATGCAGAAAAGTGCACTAAATACACTTTGTTTTGTCCTAAACCATGTAGAGGCAAAGAGGTCCATCTTCAGTTACCCCAGTGTCAAACAACTGGTTTACATTATGCACATGAAAGTCATTTGTATGGAAGTAGTGTGCATGAATGTTCTGACCCTCCATCTTCTGAGTGATGGAATAAAAGGACATAACTATGTTTGGGTCCACAACCACATCTTAATTGCAAGGTTAGATAGGTCAGTGGAGTGAGCGCCTCCCCACTTTGTAAATAGAACAATACTGTTGTATTATTTTAGCTAAGAAAAAAGAAAAAGGCTGTTGGTAGCTCTGCAATGCACATACAAGACATTGTTTGTTCTAAACACCACTTACAGCAAACTTCTAAGGCACAATGAGGTCACTTCAGGTTACTCAGAAAAGTCTGTTGTGAGAAACCCTTCTGATGAGTGAAAGGGAAACCTCATCACGTTTCTGCCCTACTTGTAGAGATAACAGAACATTCAAAGTTTAAGAAAGGCCCCTTCTGGTATCCCTTTGCTAGTCCCAGTTATGAAGGATATAATGATACTTGAAGCCCCACCCAATAAATAAACTCGACAGCTTAGGTCATAAGGCCCAAGCATCTAAACATAGGATTCCATAGTAAAAAGTTATATTTGAAGGGAATGTACCCTTTTTGAGGGAGGGAAACCTGTTCTATCTTTGTTCCCATTACTTCTGTAATAAACTGTGCAATTTAAATCGCCATCAGTTTCAAGTCACTGACACTCCGATTATAAAGGTGAATATCCCAATGCTCAATCAGAGGCCGATTCCTAGAGAGCGGACGATGAATGCATAGAAGCATGTACGTATCGACAGGCATTCATCACAGATTCAGCCAGCCAAGATCTCGTAGGGGACCTATGGGAAGATAACCTTTGCACTATCAATGGATTACTTTCAGTCTAACTGGGCACCTCATTGAAGACCGACGTCGGAAGATGTCTTGTTGAATCCATACAGGAGGTAGACATCATATATATATTAGTGGGTGGTGCTCCCGGAGGTGATGAAGACCATGCTTTCTGAGCGTCGCTTTCTAGAATCTGAGATCTGCAGAACTTGCGTTTCTTTAACCTAGTCGTGCCAGAGAACTCGGTCAATTTGCAGAGAAACTAATATGGCAATGTTCTGTCAAAAACTAAGTAATTTAGTAAACGAGTGCACCCAAGGAGAACCGGCTTTATTTGCACAAAGTTTCAGACAGAGGAAAGAAAGGCTGCAAGAATCCTGAGGGGCCTGGGTGCGTGGCCATACATGTGCTTGAGCTCATCTATTGCCTTTGGGGCACAGGATACGTTGTGACCTAGCAGAAAAGATTATTCCAGGCATATGAAAGGTTGGCTTTAAACGTACGCATACAGACCAGTCAAGTCTAGCCAGCATTACAGTTGTTTCCTACAAATCGTGCATAGTGTAGCAACCCCTGCCCCAATAATGGCAAAAGCGTACCTACCCCCAAAGTGCGCTGATAGGATTCCTAAGGTAATACCCAGACTGAAAAAGGTTGTCCTACGCTTTTCTGCCACGCCGTCACCGAAAGATTTGTGAAAATACTCATTGCATTCCCTCTGTCTGTGATCACACTTAAACATGGCTTAGGTGATTTGCCGCAGCCTGCCGCCGGCGCTGTGGAGTAGGCCTTTCCAGAGAAGTGAAGGTTCAAATGGTTGCTTCTTTAAGGTGCAAACTAGAATTCTGATAAAGAAACAAACAAGAGCCCAATTGGTTTTAGAATTAGTCGAAAAAAGGTACACCTCAAAGCAGATAGTCAGACAGCACAGACAAGGTCAGTTTTGTAAGAACACAATTTTAAATTTTCTTTGGTTAAACCGATGATCCTGGTCATTCCTCTGGATGCCTCTGTTCAGCTCAAGAGAACAATAAGATGCTTGGAAGATGGGAGGGAATGGTAAACACAGCAGGTATGGAAGACATCATTACATAAAACAGTATACCTGCTGCCTTTTCCTGAGAATTTTCACCGTCCACTAACCTGTTAATGTACTCAATTGACTCAGCTTCATCATATCCCTGGCTATGGCATGGAATAACTTGTGTAAGAACACAATTAAAATTGCATTTTTCCTTTCAGTGTGCTTGTTATCCAAGAAGTGCACTGTTTTCAAGTATGCTATGGTGAGCATACAGTGGGTTTCTAGGCAACTGTGCCAGATCACCAAACAGAGCAGCCACACAAAATGATGGCAAGAATCAATGGGGGTAGAGTTGCAACGCTCGTGAACAGGCCGTAACTGCTCAATTGTTTTTTGAATACTTTGTCTATTTGTTTGGAACAACAAAGTCAGAAAACAAAATCTTCTGCCACATTTTGAAGCTTGTGCACTAGCACTTAATGATCTAATAAATCTAAGACATTTCATAGACCAAGCAAACTGTGGACAGTATTAGCCCATACAATGCAACAAATTCAAAGTGAACATGGCTTTATAAATGCGCAGTTTGAAAGCGCATGTACATATTCTTTATCTTTCAGCATAACCACTTGTCCCCATCTCCGCCACACCCACTCCTGTTCCAAAAGGTAAAACTCCTTGGAAAAGGGCAGGCAGATAATATTCAGGGCACGGTGTTCTACTTTTCTCTATACATCACCCAAGAACAAAGTTGTTGGGTTAGAGTGCTGTAACACTAGAAAGAAGCCAAAAGGCAAATGCTGTAGGTCTAAGTGAGGAACTTATCCTTTTTAAAACTCTCCTATTTAGGAAGACAGGATATTTGGTAAAATTCCTTCAGACAAAACTTTTTGTATATTTCCCCCAATTTGTTGGGCACAATCTTCCAATTCACAGCAGGGTATCATACGCCACCCATGAGCTTGCAGGAACCAAGGACCATAAACAAAAGCTCCTGTGGGATCCTGCAGTGACCGAAAGCAGCACCGAGGAAATGACCAGTTCAGCAGAATACTAACACTTCATGAACCCTTCAGCAGCTCTGTGTACTTTTGCACAAAGCCAGCAGAAAGAAAAAGCAACCTAAAAGATGTAGACCTATTTAATGACCATACCGTCCACACACAGGAATGCTGATGGCAGGGGAGGATGATGGATATGAAATGAAAAGACACCTGCCACTTGATGAAGGACAAACGAGGAGATCTATGGACAGCAGACAGAATTTCAGAGGATGCCGAGCCAGCCAAATGCTTCACTTCTTCCAATGACCTCCTACAGGATAGCACCCCAAACTCTGGGAAGCACACAGAGTAGCCTTATTCAGAGCTCAATAATTCATAGTGATAAATCTAGAAAGCTTACAGGCCACCACATAATGTCTTTACATTCCACCCAAAGTCTAACTGTTCCTGTGATTACTTAATTCAAAGCCATGTAAGGCATGTCTTAAATCCTACTGTTAGATGAGGCAGCAACCACAAAAACAATGTGCAGACAACTGAAGGGCTTTGGAAAGTCTTTAGAGAGAGCAAAAGCTTTCACTATCAACACTGAGGTCCTTTTTAGCAGTAGTGTCTGCACTCCTCCATCGTAGAAGTTCACCGTGCAAAAGTGGCTCTTTGAAATCCTTATTATTAAGGAAACACCCGAATGCACATGTCCCCTTTAAAAGGCAGCGCAGTGGCACACATCAGGTGGTGTCTAACCAACCAATTCAGAATGGGAGGAACAGCTTTCTCCAGGCAGCTGAGATCTTGCAACCAGCGATGGACGAAAAATCAGATGTAAAGCGGCAGCACGATCTGAAAGGTAACGCGACAACACTATGCGCTTTTTGGCTCTCCATCAATGTTAGACGAAGATCCTTTTGCTCAAGTCTCATCTTCCTTGGTATTGTACTGTATTAACAAGGAAACGAAAAGCCCCCTTTCCTAGACCTAATTGGAAATATTGCCCATTAAGCGACTACTTTCGTCATTCTGATATACTTGTACTTTAGAAAATTGAAAACGGTTGATGCAAGGCTGGAGCAGCCCTGGGGACATATATAGTATGTAGATTGGTAAGGACGAGCAGGAGATCGAGCAAGGTCTACAGACAGGCACGATCGTCCTTTTTGAACAGCAAATACCTAGAAAGGGAGACCTTACAGGCTCTACGCAGCGCAAGGTTGTGAATTTGTGGTAAATGTTCACACTGGATTACGTCTGAAAGACCGACTGACTACACAACTAAGATTTGCATGTCGCAACAGGTGCGCTATCTTTTTCTGAGCCAGGCCACCCACATCATCCCTCTATACTGCCTTTTTTGGGAGAAAAGATTGCCTCCTACGTAGGAGGAAGAGGCTGCCGGAAGTTGCCTTGTTAGGTTCTGCGGGGGTGTATGACCAGTCCTACAGCTATCTCTGGAGGCACACTGATGAATGTGAATCCCCCCCCCCCCCGTGCCTAAGCATGTCTCCATTCCACTCTCTTCTCTCCGAAGGATTTTTCCTCGTTTCCATGGGAACAATAATGTGGAAATTCAGGCAGCTGCTGCACAAGACTCCCTCCCACCTGGTCTACTTCCCACCGTTCAGCTATTCATCGTGCCTACTGTGCCTGTGCAGCAAGCCCCAATAAATGGATTCCTACATGGCAGGTATTGTGAACCAGGACAACCTGTTGCTTGGCCGATGGCCCAACAAAGAGCTCTGCAAGAATTTCAGAGAGGCAAGTACATTTCAAAAATAAATTGCCTCATGGGTGAAGCATAACTCAGGAGATCTGCCCGCGGGGCAGTGCTTCCTATCCTTGAATCTGAAGGTCAGAGGTGGTCAACACAGTCTGAGGCTAACAATTTGAATAAAGACAAAAGTAGAAGTCGGCAAACTTGCCACTGTTAAGCTGTCAAAAAGAAAACTAATTCACATCTGTAGAAAAGATGGCGGTGATGATTTTCTACCTAAACATGAAGGTACATTTTGTTGAGGAATCTAAAGCTGATCATTTTTTCCCAAGTGCTGAAATCATCTGCCATCTTCATTGTAAGGGCAACAATAAGGAGTGATGTCCAAGAACGTAGGAGGGAGGCCAGCTTACTCTTCTCTGGCCCCCATCTTTGCTCCAGAGGAAAGCGGAATTTATCTAAAAGTCGTGTTTTGTCCAACCCACTGCTTGGGCCTTAAAAACACTATCGACACTTTCTGCCACTGTTTTATCACTGTTCCTAAGAATGAAGCAGATAAGGGACACATATTTAAAGGCCAGACCTCACTCAGGCTCACATCAGTGAGGATGGAGGAGGCGGGGAAACTTGAGTTCCAATAGTTTTGTTTCACTCCTCCTAAAACAACTGCAGTAGAGCCACTGAGTTCTCTCTACGCTGCTCACTTGGCTGGGATGGAGGCTACTGCAACATTCCCTGCTGCTTCTACTGAAGATTGCCACCTTGTCAGAAAAATAAATATCGGCTATTTGTTCAGGAACTATATTCTGGAAAACCAAATCTGCCAGTTAAATAAAAATGTATGGAAAATTCTACGTGTTCTTTTTTTAGTGCGGAAATTATCCCTCTGTTTGCTTTAACAACCATTGACAATTTATTTAAACAAATCCAAAGTAAATTTAAAGCGATTTCTTCTTGTATTTGCCATTTAAAAAGTATATTTCATAAAGGTAAAATACCGAATTTGACTGATTTTCCAATCTTTACCTTTCTTGACATAAAAATACTGGCCTGGTTTCGATCCTTCTAGTTCTGCTGCTAGCTTGGCCTACTGGAGCTTCCAAGCGTTTATGTAAATGATTCATAACATAATTTCCTGTTTTCAGACTTCCAACATCCGAATTCACAGAACGCAATAAAGTCTCTATTCTCTTCTAATGCGTTGTGCCCTGTAATTCGAAAACCTAATCTCCCTTTGAGCTCACATAATTTCATTTTATATATAAGCAGATGATATTAGCTGAATGTTCAACCCATTTTTCCCTACATAGGTGTTATCCTACCCGAGTAGAACCCATGTTGAGTATGAATACCACCCATACCGTTTATAAGCACAAAACTACCTATGTTGTATGTATTCTCTGTTGAAAATAGCTTTTCCTCAAATAAAGTATATATATATATATATATATATATATATATATATATATATATATATATACATATTTACAGTTCCGTAAACACAAGAAAACACCCTGCCATATCAAGCCTCGACAAATTACCAATTCTACAACTGTGTTTAAACGTTTTTTGAAGCGCAAACAACGAAGGCTGAATTGTTTTAAAGTGTTTTGGTAACCAGTGAAGTGATTTTTTTATTCTTTTTTTCAAGTATTTGGAAATCAGTGCTGTTTTTCCAAATCGGGTTCCAGTTTTGTTCCGGTTTCAACCTCAGAATTCTTCGACATTCTTTTTCAGCAATTATCATCACATCTTCATCCAAAGGAAGAAACCAGGGTCGGGCTGAAGTTGAAAGCAGCCAAGTTTTGCTTGAATAATGCATCTCCTGGTTGTAGAAGCAATGAATCCCGGGAGGTGTGTGTCATCAGCGAAGCCAGCTCTGATCTAAGAACGACTATTATTAGAAGCCTGAATCAACTATACAGCTGGAGGCTATGAGAGTCATGGTTTCTAAGTCAGAAAAAAACTTCACAACTTCCAATTTTGGAAGTGAATTTTCGTTTGTGCTTCACAGTTCACGACTCTGTCAAACGTAATGTACACAGATTCTCTAATCTTTTCCATCTGTGTGACAAGAAGTGTGGGAGGACACAGAATTTGTAAATGCATTTCTTCATCAGATGACATGGCGTCTAGTGTTTTTTTCTAAGACGCATCCACTGTCTGTTGGAAAGCTGTTACTGCCAAAATATTACACATGCTTACAATAGCCTTTGGGTCAGCCCCTCGCTCATAGCTGAATGGCTTCTTTATCTATCTCCCTTCCCCTCTCCTGATTCGATGGCTCTGCTCCCTTTTCTTGTGATTGTCTCGGCCTGGCCTCAGTGTTTCAAGGGAATGATGTATCCTTCTAATGCTGACATTAGACTTTACATTGCAATCCGCAG
The DNA here is from genome assembly GCF_031143425.1 of Pleurodeles waltl. Classification (NCBI taxonomy): domain Eukaryota; kingdom Metazoa; phylum Chordata; class Amphibia; order Caudata; family Salamandridae; genus Pleurodeles; species Pleurodeles waltl. The sequence goes on from NC_090436.1 coordinate 61,107,831, forward strand.
GAAGGGATATTTTCTCTGCCACTCTCATAGTGCTCCCCTTTCCCTCTCTCTTTCATATCCCACACCAGCTTTCAACATTTTGTAATGGGACATTCTCTGTCATGTCAGAATCAATAATACATAGAGAGAGTTGCTTCCGCATTTTGGGAAAGAACGCCTTTTATTGAACAGTAACAATGCACTACATCTGGGTGATCTTCACTTTGGGAATCAAAATGATACTTAAAGAGAATCAGTCTAAAAGGGAGACAAGGAAATCTCAAAGCATAAGGCAGAGAAACAATCTCAGCTGATTGGAAAGAAAAATGTCCCATCACTGAACGACGTGTCTCTAGTGAGATGGGCAGAAAATCAGGCTACTTCATTGCCAGCAGGTGCTATCTACTGGAAGATTCACAAAGCTTGCAGAGTTCGCCGAATCAGGCCCCAAAATAAGTTATGGAATAGCAGCTTTAAAAGAATTAAAGAACATCTTCAAACGATATCACCGTTGTCCGTCTTGGCAGACCTCTTGGTCTGCATGACAATATGGTTTCCCATTTTTAAGTGGCAAGAAATAGATCTGAAATCCAAAGAGTCCAGCAGTGAGACTATGGATCATGGTAAGCTTTACTGGAATCTTTTCAATACAGACTCGTCCATGTGTGAGAACCGTTATGACGTTTGTAGAGGGCTCAGAAAGGTCTCCTTGTTGTAGAAGGTCTGAAAATGTGGACTAAGTAGAGGAGGTAGAAAGTACAGAAACAGTTTCTAAAGGCCTATGGCTCCCAAAATACAGTAAGAAGAGGGTGTGAAGCAGGGCTAACGATGGATACAGGGTCTGTTGGTGCTACAACAGGTGTATAAACGGACATACTGCAAGGGACTGATGGGTCTACCTTCTATGAATCTTCTGCTAATGTGTTCACTTTTTGGAAGTGATCTGCACATTTATAATTGGATATGATAGTAATGATAATTATTTTGAAAAATAAATTAATATCCTAGTTAAGTAGAGAAGTCCCCTTTTGTTTTGTTTTTTTCTGACTACATTCCTAGAGGTCATGCATGTGGCCCTTTCCTGGATCACAAGAAGCTGATTCATCCAGCTTGCTCGCTACCACCTGCAGCAACACTAGTATTCTTTGCATTTTTTTCTACAACTATGATTGCTTCCCTGTATTGATGCGCTTCATATCATACCAAGCGTCAGTCTCCACACAGCCCCACGTGCTCCCACACTGTCTCCGAGTGAAAATGTGGCCATCAGTGCTGAAAGCGTAACTCGGAGCTGGCATGGCTGTACGATGTAGGACTGGTGTGCTGGCTTTTTTTTGTCAAAGGAGGAAGTAGGAGATTGATTGTCATAGACCGGGGAATCAAATGCCTGAAAGCAGTCAGAAGCACGGAGACTTAGGAAACAGTAGTGAGAAGGAGGAGGGGTCTCACAATAGCAATGAAGTGAAAGAAATATTATGAAAACCTAGACAGGCTTTCTATCTGGCTCCATTATGCTTAGTTGTGGTGTAGTGAAACATAGTAAAGACTATTTGTTGGGAAGACAGGGAGTGTTAATATTAAACAATCCTACAGTATGGTTTCTGCTTGCCCTCTCTTCCTCTTCCTTATTCTAGCTCATGCTAGTGGGCGGGTATTTAAAAGCCTTTATCGCAGAGACCCTAACAACAGTGGAACATAAAACAAATACATTGGTGGGATTTGGAGACAGTCTTTATAAGTGAAATGTAATGTAAAATGAAATGGGCTATGTGTGGCAAGACCAAAAAAGAGACAATGCAAACCTTTTATGTTTTCGTGCTAGAGAGAGAAACCTTTTAAAAAGCAGACATTTGCAATTGTATGGTAATCTATTTTCGGAAGTTGAACTAATGTAATTACTATGCATTAAAATATAGAGAAGCAACACTCAAACAAGAGCAAGGAATGTGAATCTGGGTGAAATCTGGAGACAATACAATTTCAAATGTACAAATAAGTATTACTTTTAATGTAGATTTTGTGCATATCTTGTATGTAAAGGTAATTTGTAAAGTATTTGATGTCACAGGTATACCAAAAGGACAGGCATGCTTCCGGACTGCTTAGATTCAAGACCAATATCTATAGAAAAAACATAGCAGTAACCTAATAAACATCACAATTGTCACTTGGGGTATTCCAGCCACCATCCACAACTACCACGAGATCACTTGGATGGACTGATCCAACATCCATAGATACCTTATGACACCACCACACCAACATCCACAACTAATACATGGAGGCACCTGCCAGCATCCACAAACATATGGGAGCATCCAACCAGCATCCAGAACTACATGCATTATCGCCACTATCCCTGGTATTCACAACTACCACAGGGCACCACCCAGTCAATATACACATCTCTGATCTGGCAGCACCAATCATTATACACAACAACTGACAAACATCCTCAGCAACATGAAATTTCGCTGCTAACTTCCACAGCTATCGCATGGTATGATCCGCCAATAATCACAACAATCACATGAAAGCACTTGCCAAACTTCACAACCACGTGGTAGCATCAGGCCAACATTCAGAACTACATGGCATCACCACTCAAGCAACCACAACTACCATAAGTAATCACCCAGCCAATATCTACAACTATGAAGTAGCAGCAGCTGTTTATATCCAAAGCACTCACGTGGTAGAAACAGACAGACCGTCACAACATGGTACCACCCTGCCAATATACACAACTATCACACAGAATCACCGCTCCAACGTTCACAGCAACAACATGGAAGCAGCTGCCAGCTTTCCTCGGTCTACTTCCCAAGCCGGCTATTAAAAATAGCATTCTGTCTGGACAACACCCTGACCTTCGAGGCCCAAGCTAATTCTGTGACGGGGACTGGTTTTCAGCTTCTGAGAAGCCTCAAGCTCATCGTTGGCTTTTTCGACACTTACACAAGGCAAATCATTGTGCAAGTTTAGATTTTGTCCCGTCTCGATTATTGCAATGTCCGATCTCTGAGAGCGAAGGAGGCTGTAAAAAAAATAAGCCTTCAGCTAGCCCAGAACGCTGCGGCTGGACTGCTGTGCTCTCTCCCAAAATTGTGTTCCGCTTCGGGGCTCCTCCGGAAGTTGAAGTGGCTCCCTGCGGACAAGCGTATTCACTGGAAGACGCTGTGCATTGCCCACAAGCTCCTACACTCCCAGCGAGGTCCCCATCCTGGAGACCCTCATATCACCCTATCTGCCATCTCGCCCTCTCCGGTTGACTAATCTCCTGAGTCAAGAGAGTAGGAGCCGGAGGCTCCCCTTTCCTGCTCTGGCCCGACCTTATGGCTTAATCTGCCTCTCCCCTTTAGGAACAGCAAGAACCATTTGTACTTTAGAAAATCTCTTAAAACCTGGCTCTGCTAACGAGCTCCGCCCCGTGCGGTGAAGGTAGTGATGGCCCCATTTCTTGGGTTCAGCGCTGGGAATCCCCGTCGTTGAGGTAACTACACGCACTACAAACTATTTTAATGTAACATAACTACTACCACTTATCATCCAATCAACATCCACCACTAACACTTGGGAGCACCTGCCCAACATCCATAAATACTACACGGGAGCAGCCGGCCTGCATGCACAACCACCACAGGGAAGACTTAACCAATCTGGCCAAGATCCACAGCTGCTACAGCACTGCCCCACGAACCCCCAGAACTATCACAGAACAGCTTCCGACAAAACCCCAAATATCACAAGGCAGCACCCGTTTAATATAACCCCCTGGTTAGATGACAACTGGACAGAGGGTCTGTTGCAGTGACAAGTCTTTTCCCGCGGCCTGTAGACTGTAACAAGGCTAGTGTCGGATTTCCACTGAGACAATTCTGGAGTTAACGTTAGAGAGAGACGGTCCAAAAAATAATAGGCGGAGCAGATTTCAAGTAAACACAAATCTTAATAATGTATTTCAGCCTTAGGATTCCGCATCCTGCGCCAGTCAGTGGCATTTACAACGAGGCACATTTCCAATGCAAGTCACCAGGAGAGGCTGCCATTGGCAGCTCTTGCTGGCCCTGCCTGCTGCCACATGCCACCCACATTCCGGAGGCACGGCAGGGACGAGTAGTTCTGGGGCGATCAAACTGTTCTTCCAAATCTATCCGATGTTCCTGCTTGGTAGAAAGGGGAATCTGGGTAAAGTCACTGGGTGTCCCCCAGGGCTCGCCCAGCTCCCAAATCCATCCATCTTTCTGCACACCGAGCAGCCAGCGCGTTTCCACCTCTTCCCAGGCAACAAGCAGAGGGCTCATGTTACTGAACTGCTTATAAAGAAACCCTGAATGAGCATCCCCTCCGACGGTTTTCCAACTGTAAAATCACAGCTCGAGTGGCTGGGTTCCTAAGCAACCATCCGAGTGTCACCGGAGTGCCAACGTGTACCGAGTACAAGTGCGGATGTGCAAGTGTCAGCAGGGCACGGTGTCCCTCTGACAACATCCCTCCCCGCTGCCTGCAGCAAACAAAGGGACCAGCTCTGGACCCAGGATGGCTGGAAACGGCCAGAGCTGCTGGCAGAGAAAAGAAGCCCCCATACAGCACGTCTCGTTTCTACAGCGGAGGGGGTCGGAAGGACCCCCAGTCAGCAAAGGCAGAGCCAGCCCAGCAGTCTCCCCACCAGTAGCAGCAAAGAGGCTAGAGCTGGGCCAGTGATCACAGACCACGGAGCGGCAGTGGTGTGTACCAGGGCCAGAAGATGCCCGACTCCATCCCACCTTACACTGCGTCTGTGCACCACACCACTCCCAGCCATTGCCCCTCTATACCACTCCAATACTACGGCAGTGCAGCCTCTGCCCCATCACTGTCTACAGCCCTATAGGACGCCGAGGCAAGAGCATGCCGAGCCTCCGTCCTGCACCTGGGACGCCTTTATGTACACAGGTCGCACCTTCCCTCTGCAACCCACGTCACACCTCTGCAGCCTCGACACCAGCGGCGCCCACCGTAGGCCGCAGCCAGAAGGTCTCGATATCCCCATCAGATAAATCGATATAGGATGGATCTAAATGAAACTAGTTTGCATTGTCAACGGCTACCTGAAACACCCTGGCATTCCTGGACCTGTGTTTACCCACAGCACATTCATGCAGTTCTTGCCTCAGTGGCGCCCCTCTCGACGGCCTCTGCCTCCACCCCGAGTACAGAGCCCCGGGCTGCCTTCCCAGTGCCACACAGGGTTTGTAGTCACAGACGGCACCTGGCACACAGCCGCATGCACCTTCCACACACTGCACCATATAGAGGTGCCCAGCCCCATCACTCTAGTCTAGGTGCTGCCAAGCTCCATGAGCAAGATACAGGCGCAGCATCCCTTTCTCCGCCCAATCACTGTACACAGCAAGGCAGGCAGTCTGTGATTGGGCGGAGCCATCACACAGGCTGTCTCCGCCCAATCACTGGATACAGCACAAGATGCAGTCTCACACTGCACCGTGCAGCCATCGCTCCGCCCAATCACTGAACACAGCACAAGAGGCAGTCTAGCACTGCACCGTGCACAAAACACAGCCGCAGTATCCCTTTCTCTGCACGGTGGATGAGCAGCACAGTGCACAAGAGGCAGTCTCACACTGCACCATGCAGCCATCGCACAGTTTGTCTCCGAACAATCATTGTTTAGAGCACAGTTCACAGGAAGCAGTCTCTTCACCCAGTCCATGTATACATTCCTCATACAAAAGGCCATCGCCTCATCTATCTCTGCACAGTGGCCACAGTACACGAGAGACAGTCTTTGGTCCATACCCATGCATACTGGCCTCAGCAGAGTACACGAGAGACAGTCTGCGCACTGGCCTCAGCAGAGTACACGAGAGACAGTCTGCACACTGGTCTCAGCAGAGTACACGAGAGACAGTCATGGGTCCATACCCCTGCATACAGGCCTCAAAGTACACGAGACATACTCTTGGGTCCATACCCCTGGTACAATGGCCACAGTACATGAGAGACAGTTGCCACATCCATGCCTCTAATACGAATCAAGCCTCCACTAGCTCTTAGCATTCCCTCGTAAGCACACACTGCCCTCGCGAAACATCACAAGCTGCCATCATGACACCGACAGATCTCTGTACCCCCAAAACAAGACGGCCCTTCCGGCACCCTTTCGCCCCCAGCAATTACAGCTTTTTAATACCTTCAAATATAAACACTCTTATGGTCTGCACCACCACAAACAGCCCTCTTTATCACCACCCAGTCAGCCTTTTTATCCCCTACATCTAGATTCCCTCTCTTTTGCACTAAGAGGAGTCCATCGTTAGAACAGACATCTCTAATTAGACAGCTCGTAATTCAGATAAAGAGACCGCTCGTCTATACCACTAAGCAAAGGTAGGTGTTCTTTATTCCACAGCAGTCTATTATATCCTAAAGAGACAGTTTATCCCTCGGTCCCTTTTCAAGACAGTCTCCTACCCTCTAATGAGACAGTCCGTTTTTCACGCCTAACAGTCAGCCTCTGTCCGCTTTTAAATACGTTATTTGTCCCTGAACAGACGACCTCATCTGTTTCCTCATAGAACAGCACCTCCTCATTTGTCAGCAGATAGAGCCAAGCCCCGCCCTGCAAAGACAGCCACTTACAGATAGTTGTCATTCGCAGGCACCCCTTGCCTACACACATGTGGGTGTCTCAACCTCTTCCCCCCGCGGTCTGTCCTTATACCACTAAGCACATCTCTCCCACACAAACAGCTTTTCTCAACCCACGGATACCAGTCAAGACCCCTGTAGCGTCAAACCGCTAACGATCTACAACTGGGCTCTGTCACTTTAGAGAACCTCTAAAGTGACAGAGCCCAGTTGTCGATCATAAGCGGACCTCTCCACAGGCAAGGTGTGCCTCAGATCACAATGGCATTTGTCGTTTCTATCAGAAGCGGTCTCTTGCAGCACCAGGGGTTTCTAGGCGCTCTTAACAGTGACAGCTGCCAGCCCTTTCCCCAAGAGGCTACTTCTGCAGCCGGAGGGCCCTGAGCTGATGCCTAGATACATCTCTGGGGTAGAGAAACCGGTCATGTTGCCGTGCATGCTAGTGATCGGCTCTTAATGAAATCCGGCTTGACTCTCCCAGGGAACACCAATTCTACCAGTCAGAGCGCAATGTCACTCCTCGTACAGTGACCGCTTCCCAGTCACAAAGGGTGTCGCCTCTCTGCAGGTACAGCGTCTCACCTGTCTAAAGGTAGGGGCCCGTCACATCCTACCTCTCCTTTTTAGCGTCAACTAGCGTCCTTATTCACGAGAACAATAAGTCCCTAAAGCCTCTCTCATATTTCTTGACAGCTGTCATTCTCTCACACAGAAGCGGTCTCTTCCTGTAGCATGAATCCGCCAGACATTCTTTCTTGTTTAGTGAGAGCTGTCAGTCTTATCGACACAGTGGGTGTCTATCCCGGAACCTTGGCATCTCTCCGATCCTATCTCCACGTTGTTGACAGACGCCACTCCTTCTCTTCAGTGGGGCAGTCTCTTCCTATATCGTAGAGTCTGTACTGCACTCTTTCCTATTTAGTGACAAACGACACCGCTCCCTTTATAGGAAGTGTCTATTTCTGTTGCATAAGGTGTTTTCCTCTTGGTGACAAAAGGCACTCTTATCTCTTTACAGATGCTGTTTAGCCCTAAAGCATGCAGTCTCACCGACCCAGTCTCCTCTTCTGTGACAGCTGGCACTGGGTCTCACGTGAGCTTTCTCGAGCTACGGTCTAGAGTCCATCGGATCTCCTGACCTCTTAGTGACCGCTGTCATACTCTATTCACGGGAGCCGACGCTCCCCGGAACCTGGGGTTTGTTAGACTCTCGCCTCCTCACTGACAGCTACAATCTTCTCTCTTAACAGCCTTGCCTATCCCTACATTTCGAGGTCTCCAACACTTCTTTAAAAAATAGCAGCCACTCCTCGCTCTTCAGAGACGCTGTCTTCTTTATCAACGGACTGTGTGTGTAAGACCCTTTCTCGGTTTCAGAGACAGCTGTCACTCAACTCTTAACAGAACCAACCTATTCCTGCATCTGGGACGGATGAAGTTCTCTCTTTAGTGACAGCTGGCATAAAGCACCTTCACAGAAACCATATAATCTTCCGGCCTGGGGTCTGTATGATCCTACCTCGTCTTCAGTGACAGCTGTCACTCCCCCCTTTTTACCAATAAGGTCCATCTTCACTGGCCTGGGTCTGTCGGATACTGTCTCTTATTCAGTGAGAGCTGCCACTCCGGGCTCTCCACTGAGCTATCCCGTCTGTCAGGTCCTCTTTACTCTTTAATGAAAGCTGTCACTCCAGCCTCTCCTCAGAGCTGTATGTCCCTACAGCCTGGGCTTTCAGGTTCGACCTGCTCTTAATTACCAGGTGACTCCCAGATCGCTCCACAGAACCCCCTATCCTTTAAGCCTGGAGTCTGACAGGTCTGGTTTACACTTTCGTGACAGCCGTCACGTCTTTCTTTTCACACACTGTCTGATCTTATTTATTCTCGAGTGACACGCGTCTATCCCTACAGCCTGCGGTCTGCCTACTTTTTATCGCCAGCTGACATGCCTCTCTACATAGACTCTCTATCCTTACAGCCCGGTGTCAAGTCATGTCTACTCTTTAGACAGATGGCACCCCCTTTCTCTCCACAGAGACTGGCTGTCCATACAGCCTAGGGTCTGCCGGGTTCTGCCTGCTCTTAATAGCCAGTTGATACTCCAGTCTCTCCAGAGCTACCCCTACATCCCGCGGAGTGTCAGATACTAGGTACTCTTAGTGACAGCTGATAATCCAGTATATCCCTACGGCCTGTGGTCGGCCGTATCCTCTTTACTGACAGCTGTCACTCCAGCCTATCCACAGAGGCTCTCTATCCTTACAGCCTTGTCCTGTCAGATATTCTAGATTGTTAAGTAACAGAAAACACTTACTTACCACAGGGGCTCTCCGTGAGATATTCTCTCCTACTTAGTAACTGCTGTCATATCTCTCTCTGTATGGACCCACTTCCTTTAGACTCCCGTTAGGTCCTATCTTTTGTAAAGTGACAGCAGCCATGTCCCTCTCAGCAGGTATCCCTCTCTCTCCAAGCATCTTCCCTGCAGCCCAGTCTCTCTCTACTCTATCCGTAGTCACAGCTCTCGTTTCCGTCTCAGGAACGGTCTCTTCCTCTGGGTGGGGCTTGAGATGTTCTAACTGCAGTACTGACAGCTGTCATCCTCTCTCTCGTCACACAGATTGCCTCCGTCTATATCCAGCAGCACACTCTCTTCCTCCCTTGGCGGTCACACACTGGCCCCTTTTCTATCCCAGGGACTGTCTCTCCCCGCACTCTGGGACTTCAACTGTTCTGTTTCCAGTACGGGGTGCAGTCATACTGTCACTCTTTCTTCACAGAGACTGCCTCCGTCTATAGCTAGCAGCTCACTCTCTCCCGCCGTTGGTCAATGGTCTCTTTTCTGTCTCGGCGACTGTCTCTCCCGCTGTGTGGGTGTAATGCTACTCTAGCCCCATTACCGACAGCTGTCATGCTGTCTCTCTCGTCACAGAGACGGTCTCTAGCCAGCCGTCCACTTTCTCCGCATCCGTTGGTAGGCAGTCAAAGCTCTCTCTTCTAGCCTAAGGACTGTCTCACTTTGGCTGGGGCTAGAGCTGCTCTATCACCAGCACTGACAGCTGTCAGACTCTCTCGTCACAGAGACTGTCTCTGACCAGCAGCTCACTCTCTCTTCCTCCGTTGGTGGGCAGTCACAGTTCTCTTTTCTGTCTCGGGGACTGTCCCTCCCTCTGTCTGAGGCAAGAGCTGCTCTATCCCAGTAGTACTGACAGCTGTCATGCTGCCTCTCTTCACTGAGTGTCTGTAGCGGGCAGTTAACTATCTCTTCCTCCGTTGATGGGCAGTCACAGATCTCTCATCTATCCTAAGAACTACCTCTTACCGCAGTCTGGGGCTAGAGGTGCTCTATCCCAGTACTGGCAGCTGTCATCCTAAGTCACAGAGGCTGTCTCTGTCTCTAGCTAGCAGCTCACTCTCACTTCCTCCGTTGGTGGGCAGCCAAACTTCTCTCTTCTATCCTATGGACTGACTCTCCCTGACAGCTGTCATGCTGTATCTCTCTCTCTTCACAGAGGCTGTCTCTACCAGCAGCTCACTCTCTCTTCCTCCTTGGTGGGCAGTCACAGTTCTCTCTTCTATTCTATGCACTGTATCTCCCTGACAGCTGTCTCTCTCTCTCTCTTCACAGAGACTGTTTCTAGCCAGCAGCTCACTCTCTTTTTCTCGGTTGGTGGGCAGCCACAGTTCTCGCTTCTATCCTATGGACTGTCTCTCCCTGAGAGCTGTCATGCTGTCTCTCTCGTCAAAGACTGTCTCTAACCAGCAGCTCACTCTTTCTTCCTCCCTTGGTGGGCAATCACAGTTCTCTCTTCTATCCTATAGGCTGTCTCTCCCTGACAGCTGTCTATCGTCACAGAGACTGTCTCTAACCAGCAGCTCAATCTTTCTTCCTCCCTTGGTGGGCAGTCACAGTTCTCTCTTCTATCCTATAGGCTGTCTCTCGTCACAGAGACTGTCTCTAACCAGCAGCTCACTCTTTCTTCCTCCCTTGGTGAGCAGTCACAGTTCTCTCTTCTATCCTATAGGCTGTCTCTCCTGACAGCTGTCTATCGTCACAGAGACTGTCTCTAACCAGCAGCTCACTCTTTCTTCCTCCCTTGGTGGGCAGTCACAGTTCTCTCTTCTATCCTATAGGCTGTCTCTCCCTGACAGCTGTCTATCGTCACAGAGCCTGTCTCTAGCCAGCAGCTCTCTCCTATGGACGGTCTCTCTCTGACAGCTGTCACTCCTCGTGGTCCAGAGACTGCCTCCCTGACATGCCAGCGTCTCTTCCACCAACAGCTCTCTCCCCGTGCTGCCGGCTCGCGCCCGCTCCGTGCCCGCCCCGCTCACCGTGCGGTGCCGCCGCTGCTGCCTCCCTTCTCGCCTCGCGCTGACTCCTCTATCCCGGCTTCACCCTCGCAGCCAACGAACCCAGCTCGAGCGCCCGTGACATCACGGGGAACCCGCCCCCGCCCCGCCGACGGCCACCTCGCGGGCTCCGCCCCCGGGGCAACCTCCTCGACGTGCCCCATTGGGTAAGTTCCACGTCCGTCGCAGCAGAGGGGCGGGGCCTTCCCCATTGATGCACTTCAAAGGCTTTTCGATTCACAAGCGCCAGGCGCTTCCCTCGGGAAACACGTGCGCCGGTGCTGCCGTCATAAACAGAGTAGAAGGGCGACTGAGCAACCTCCCCGTCCTCGTCCCTGCGATACCCTATCGGCCATTTTAGAATGGTATGTTAGGGGTAGAAAACGAATAAGAGGAAACTGCTTTTTACACAGGCAGCCTAGAATGCTATGACATTACCTTGACAAGATTTTAAATTATGTTCTTGTACTCTTTGTTAAAAAATCAGCATTATTCTGTTAAAACAATATAGGCGCACCCATCCGTGTATATTTGTCAAAATGCATTACGGTGTGTTGTCTACGTTTATTTTCTTTTCAAGAATCCGAAATTCGACGTCGGTTATGTTTCATCAAAAGATTGCCGATATGTGTTGAGATTTGGATTGTCTCGACTATCCGTCTTTCTCCGCTCTTTCATTTCACTCGTCCGACACGTGCTACGAGCTCTTATTGGTGAATCCCCTTTTTCTATGATGATTTCACTTCTTTTTGATTGGATAATGACTGCGGCTGAGTAGGCGGAGTTGCCGAGGAGCCAGTCCCTTTTGATCTTTCCATGAGCCGGAGTCTCGCGCTTTCTTTCTTTCAGTCCAATGGTTGCCTGGCAGCAGCGCAGGCACTTCTGTGTAGGCGAGAAAAAAAGGGAGCTCGGGAGCGGGAATCCCAACAGAAGGTTCTGGAAGTTGATTCGACGCCACCTGACCGGATGTTAGCTGAAATGGGCTGCAAAGTACTGAGCTGATCACATACCGCCGTGCCTGACTAATAAATGGATAGTGACTGAGCTAATACTGTACACTGGGACACGGTGCATAATTTGAGCGGTGGTTGCTCCGGCACTTATTTTTGGGGACAGGCACTTATTTCTCTACATCAGACATTTCCCAAGAACAACGGATAAACGAACAAACAAGAAACGGAGGAAAAGAAATACAGAAAAATCAGTCACCAAGGGAGAAAGCAGACATCTGTAAGAGTGAGATAACAGAGCATGGAGTGCCTGGCAGTTAGTTAAAGCGGCCCGAGGTGGATGTAAAATTTTCTAGCATTCACATCAAGAATTTCAATTCTATTAGGAACACAAAGGCGAGGATTATGCTTCTCTTTCCATGCTTTATTTTCCAGCAGCCAATAGAGAAAGTTTTTTTTTTTTTTTTTAAACACTACATTTCTCAGTATAGACTGTTACAGTCACATGACCAACCATAGAGGGTGCCTCGATAAAACCTGTTGACACAAAAATACGTCCTCTTTCTTTGCAGAACTTCACAGTTAATATACCGCCTCCGAGAAAGTAGATACCAACGAGAACTTAAGGTCCAAGGAACCTCCAGGACATCCGAGCATACATCCCCTGAAGCTGGAGAGGAGCAAACATATGTGAGGTCTCAGTCAAAACTGGGTCTCTCCCAAAGCGAAGTGTAGAAACATCGCTTTTCATCTTGTCCTAGGAACAACAAACAAATACAAGGCATAAATCTTGCCGCAAGTTCTGAAATAATAATCATAGTGAAAAATTTAAGTGAAACCAAACGGGGGAACACTAAAGAGAAAAACATTATTTTACTCATATATACAATACCCATGAACATAATGCCAATATATTGTAAAATATGGGTGGGATAATCCTCGCCTCTGTGTCATTAACAGAATTGAAAATTCTTGATGCAAATGCTATAAAATTTTACATTCTATGTCAGGAATGGAGGCTTCAATTATGTTTGTTTAAAGCTAATCCATCACCACTGAGGAAACCTCTATTATCGGTTTGTAATAAAAGGTTTTAAAGGTAGATCTAATGACCAATCAGCAGCTTTCAAAATATCCTCTAGCTGTGAAAGCAGATAAAAAGATTTAGATGCCATAGCACCTCTAACAGAATGAGCTCCAAAACCTGGAAATGTCTATCCGTGCTTAAGATAAAGGCCATCTTACCCACCTTGCTAATGTAGCAGAGGAGATGGGGCAGTATGGTTTTTGCAGAGCAATCAACAGTTGACCCTGCATATTTATTCTCAGTTCCGCTGTACTTACCTCAGGCCTTCAAGCATTGAACTACGCAAAGCTTGGGATTGTTCAGATAAGCCAGATAAGAAATTTAACCTGGTGTTACATTTTGTTCTTTGGGATAGTACAAAAGCAACCCCTTCCGGAGTAAATCGGCACCCTGCCAAATCCAGCGCCCTCACATCTGCAATTCTTTTACATTAAATCAGGCATAATAACATAGTGAACATGCCAGACAACTGTTTCCTATATAGAAATCTATTGCTCGGCCAAGCGTTCAAAAATCTAAGAACCGCATTAATGTCCCACAGACCAGAATACTTGGGAAGAGGGGGATTAACAATCCTAATTCTTCGAATCAGTTTACACACAATGGGAGGCTGGCCAATTGGTCTCCTGTCAATAAAGGGATGACCAGCAGAAACAGCAGAGTGGAAATTATTAATTGACCTGTAAGCCGTCCCTACCGCTGCCAAAGAGGAAAGAAAATTCCGAATCATGGTGCAATCTGCATTAAAGGGATCTGTACCCCTTATACTGCACCAGCACCCCAATCTCCATGCTGAAGTGTACCCTTAGTGAGTGCTTGAAGTCCATGATTGAGCAATGTAGTCCTGAGCTCTCGAAAGGCATAGGAGACTCCATCGTTCCCTGAAAGATGCCAGGCAATGAGAGACAGCTGACCGGATTGGATGAACAGGTGCGGGAAACCCAAAGGGTCTATCAGTAGGTTCAAATGCCAAGGAAGGAGGATCGGACCTGCACAGGCTAGCTCGAGAATAATGGGAAACCAAGCTTGAGACCTCCACAGGGGGGTTACTAGTATCATCTCCGCTCTCAATTGAGCCAGCTCTCTGGGTATCATCATAAACGGAGGGAAGACATAAGAGTGCCACAGATTCCAGTCCTGCAGGAATGCATCTGTCACTTTCGCTCCCAGATCTGGGCGCCAGCTGAAATACAGTGGTAGTTGGGAGTTCAGACGTGACGCAAATAGATCTATGTCACAATGACCCAACCAGTGCATTAATTGGCGAAATGTCCTTGGATACATTCTCCAATTGCTGGCATCCGTTAAGTGGCGAGAGTGCCAATCTGCCACCACATTGCATTGACCTGGCAGGAATTCTGGCTTTACTGAAATTTGAATCTGAAGGCAAAAATGCCAAAAATCCTTGGCTATCTCCGATAGAAGCTTGAACCGAGTCCCCCTGAGTTTGTTCACATAGCCCACCGCTGAAACATTGTCCATGCAGAGCAGAATACAACAATTTGCTTTCCCTGCCATGAAACTGCGGATTGCAAAAAAAAAAACAACCAGAAGTTCCAGGCAATTGATATGAAGAGCCAACTCCGTCCCCAACCAACGGCCACCTGTGGGCACTGGGCCACAAACGGGCCTCCCAGCACCAGTGGCTGGCATCCAATTCTATAATCATTTCCGGAGTCGAGTCAAATATGGCTCTGCCGTTCCATGCCTCCATGTGGTTCAACCACCGCAAAATCTCCGTCCTCACCTCCTGCGATAGCACAATTTGTTGTA